>NC_079190.1:375178971-376561471 GCF_029499605.1 Hyla sarda | reverse complement strand
AATTAGAACAAAGTGCTTGCTTGAAAAATAATAAACAGGGTAATGCAGAGCGTGGTTATAATGATGAATTTGATTCTGTTTTTCTAACTAGGTATTACACTTCACACACCAATATATATATATATATATATATATATATATATATTTTTTTTTTGTATAGGTGATATCACCAGCTCATATTATTGTGCCATGATTACTGGCACCATATGTAGTCCCCCAGTTATTCTTCTTTAGTTTGTTTTTCCGTGTCCTGTGCAGTATCTCTCCCAGAAGTCCACATGATGGCCCACGTGGTGGTCTACACCCCGAAGTCATCAATTTTTACTCTAAGAGAGAGTGTGCAGCTGTTTCTGGAGACGGTCAACAATAACCTCTGCATGGTGGAATAATAGGTCACAATGTTTATCAGGATCAGTAGAAGCATCACCCACTCGATGATTATGATGGGGATTTCACGGATCTCGTCCCAGTCTTCATCATTATAGAATAATTCCTTTAATGTTTCATATCCAAAATAGAAAATTGTGCAGACAAAAGTCAGGCCACAGCAGGTGCATCTACTATGGTGGATGACTTTGTTTGCTCCTGGTAATTTATACATCTGGATGGACTGCCCAAGGTAGTATAAGGCTTCACATGTAATTGAAATTATCGTGCTGACAAAGTGTATCCTGGGATATTCTTTGGGGGAAAATACATGCATGACAGCTGTGCCAAAACAGGAGGCCCACACAATGGCCAGCAGGATCCTCTGGATCAGGACCTGATGACCCCTGAACTCTTCAGTATGCATAACCATATACTTATAAATAAGAAAGGTTAGTACCAAAGTGCCAATGGACATCCCTATGAATTCAATTCTGAATAATATGCTTTCGGGAAAGAAATTTCCCACGTCACTGTGAAGGAAAAGAAACCAATGTTATTATGGATATTTCCTCACTCCCAACCCATGAAATAAGAATCATGTGTCTGTTTATCTTACCTGATGCTCATCAGTGGCGAGGCGGCATGGCCGAGGACGACCGTCATGATGTAGCTGGTGGCAAGCCAGGCCGCACACCAAAACGCCAACGAACCCCAAACCTTTTAGCTCCATTTCAGACAAGTAGAAGAAGAAGAAGACGCTAATCTCACTAATCTCACTAATCTCACTGGAAGAATCTACAGACTGAAGGCTCGGGCGGCTGTCAGTGGAATGTCAGGACTCCATCTGTCTATGACATCACATGTGACATGTCAGAATGACTGCTTGTTTCTCGGAGCTGCCATGATTTAGTGTCTGCTATAGACAGAACCTGATGTTTTAACTATGGACCTTACAGACCCCAGAACCCAAGTAATTAGTGCAGGGGCTCCATTTTGATCATCTCATATTTCCCATTATTTGAGTTCCAGGGCTCAGATACATTTGCACCCTCTATAGCAGTGGTCTTTAAGCTGTGAACCCCCAACCGCTGCAGAACCACAACTCCCAGCATGCCCAGACAGCAACTACGCATAAGGAAATAGTCTAATTACACTTTTCTTATATATAGAATCCCTGAAATCTCCAATCTTTCCTTTTATTGGTTTATGATCTGCATTACTTATTTGTAAAAAAAACTATGTTTCTGATTGTCTGCCACCCCATACTTATGGGCTATCTCTTCAAACGACTTTATTTGACCTAAAGCGTATAATTGATTTACATAAATAAGCCCTTTTTCATCCAAAAGAGTGAATCTTTAATTTTAAGAAATTCTTTAAGTGCTTTATTTGACCATAATGAAGTAAAGTCAAAACTCCATGTGATTTAAAAAAATTTTTAAGTTCATCCCATACTTTATTATATAGATATGCATGGGTGTAGTGAGTATCCCAGCTTCCAAAATCTAAAAAATATCCTTATAACGATCCATTAGGGTATGTTCACACTACAGTGTGTGAACGGAATCTCCGCTCGCTGAATTCAGCGAGCGGAGATTCAGACTGGCAGCCTGCGGCGGCGGTAGGACCGGGCGGCACTGAGCCGTCACCATTGACAGCTATGCAGTGCTCGCGGACTTCCGTGCAAAGAATGAACATGTTCTTTCTTTGCGCGGAATAATTTCAGCGGTGGAATTGTCCGCCGCTGAAATTCCGCAGTGTGAACGGGTCTCGCGGAGACCCATTCACACTAATGTTAAGTTCACACCGCGGAATTCAGCTCGCGGAATTCCGCCCGTGGAATCCGGCTCGAGGAATTCCGCCCGTGGAATTCGGCTTGAGGAATTCCGCCCGTGGAATTCGGCTTGCGGAATTCCGCCCGTGGAATTCCGCGGGAATTCCGTAGTGTGAACATACCCTTAGAGAGAAAAAATAGGACTACATTTTCCCTCCTTCTCATAATAATCTGCAATTTTAGTGCTAAGAAGTACCTAAAAAAAACAAAAGTGCCCAACCCCCATCGTGCTCAGCTAACCTTAAAGAAACATATTTCATTCTCGTGCTTTCCTGCCCCAAAGTAGTGAATTTAATAAAGAAATAAGAGCTTGGAATCATTTTTCTGATATCCATACAGTATAGAAACATAGAATGTGTCGACAGATAAGAACCATTTGGCCTATCTAGTCTGCCCAATAATCTGAATCCTATCAATAGTCCCTGGCCCTATCTTATATGAAGGATACCCTTATGCCTATCCCATGCATGTTTAAACTCCTTCACTGTATTTGCAGCGACTAGTGTTGCTCACGAATGTTCGCAATTTGAATTTTTATCGCGAATATTGTGAATATAGCACTATATATTCGTAATTACGAATATTCGCTTATTTTTTTGCGCATAAGTGAAAATTTGTGCGCATATGCGCAAATGTATGCGCATATGCGCATATTTGCGAATATTGAGCCCTCCCTTCATTAATGGTATAGAGAACTGTGACTAGTGCATCAACTCTGTGATTTTTTGCCCATTAAAATCAATAGGCTAATTGTGGTCTATGGGGATCTCACTGCATGTAAGATAAGCAGTACCGTCTTGGCAGCACAGTGGGATGGGAGACCGTCACTGGTTCAAGTCCCAGGGTGGACAGAGTGTTACAGTGTTGTGGTTAAACTTTACTTTCCTGGAAAAGCTGTTGAGTTGCCCATAGCAACCAATCAAATTGCTTCCTTCATTTTTCAGAGGCTGTTTCAAAAATAAAGAAGCGATCTGATTGGTTGCTATGGGCAACTCAGAAACTTTTCCTCTGGACAGGTTTTGATAAATCTCCCTCTATGGGGGAGATTCATCAAGACCAGTGTAGAGGAAGAGTTGTGCAGTTGCCCATAGCAACCAATCAGATTGCTTCTTTCATTTTTCACCATGCCTCTGCAAAATGAAAGAAGCGATCTGATTGGTTGCTATGGGCAACTCAGCAGATTTTACTGGAAAAGCAACCAATCAGATTGCTTCCTTCATTTTTCAGAGGCCTTTTCAAAAATGAAAGAAGCGATCTGATTGGTTGCTATGGGCAACTCAGAAACTCAGATTTTCCTGGAAAAGTTTCTGAGTTGTCCATAGCAACCAATCAGATTGCTTCCTTCATTTTTCAGAGGCTTTTTAAAAAATGAAAGAAGCGATCTGATTGGTTTCTATGGGCAACTCAGCAGCTTTTCCCCATAGACCACAATGTGCCTACTGGTTTCAATAGGCAAAAAAATCACAGAGTTAATGCACTAGACACAGTTCTCTATACCATTAAAGGGGTGCTCCGGTGAAAACCTTTTTTCTTTTAAATCAACTGGCTCCGGAAATTTAAACAGATTTGTAAATTACTTCTATTAAAAAATCGTGATCCTTCCTGTACTTATTAGCTGCTGAATACTACAGAGGAAATTATTTTCTTTTTGGAATGCTCTCTGATGACATCACAAGCACAGTGCTCTCTGCTGACGTTATAATAATAATAATAAGTCTTTATTTATTTATTGTTGTCCTTAGTGGGATTTGAACCCTCTCCAGCTCCACTATTTCTTTCTTGTACACTGGTGCCCAGTACTGTACACAGTATTCTATGTGTGGTCTGACTAGTGATTTGTACAGCGGTAGAATTATTTCCTTGTCGTCGGCATCTATGCCCCTATTGATGCACCCCATGATTTTATTAGCCTTGGCAGCAGCTGCCCGACACTGGTCACTACAGCTAAGTTTACTGTTACCTAAGACTCCTAAGTCCTTTTCCATGTCAGTCGTCCCAAGTGTTTTCCCATTTAATACATAATTCCAGCTCAGATTTTTCTTCCCCATGTGCATTACCTTACATTTATCAGTGTTGAACCTCATCTGCCACTTCCCAGCCCAAACCTCCATCCTATCCAGATCCATTTGTAACAGTGCACTGTCCTCTATAGTGTTTACAGAGTTTAGTGTCATCTGCAAAGATTGCTACTTTACTATTCAACCCCTCTGCAAGGTCATTCATGAATATATTAAATAGGACAGGACCCAAGACGGACCCCTGTGGTACCCCACTAGTAACAGTCACCCAATCAGAATAAGTACCATTAATAACCACCCTCTGTTTCCTATCATTGAGCCAGTTACTTACCCACTTGCACACATTCTCCCCCCAGCCCAAACCTTCTCATTTTATGCACCAACCTTTTATGTGGAACCGTATCAAATACTTTGGAAAAATCCAGATATACGACATCCAGCGATTGCCCCTGGTCCAGTCTGGTGCTCACCTCCTCATCAAAGCTGATCAGGTTAGTTTGACAGGATCAATCCCTCATAAATCCATGCTGATACAGGGTCATACATTTATTTTCATCAAGATATTCCAAAATAGCATCTCTTAGGAAACCCTCAAACAATTTACATACAACCGAGGTTATACTAACAGGTCTATAATTCCCGGGGTCACCTTTTGACCCCTTCTTAAATATTGGCACCACATTTGCCATGCGCCAGTCCTGGGGAACAGTTCCTGTCACTATAGAGTCCCTGAATATTAAAAATAGGGGTCTGTCTATTACATTACTTAATTCCTTTAGAACATTGGGTTGAACGCCATCTGGACCTGGTGATTTGTCTATTTTGATTTTTTGTAGGTTGCACTGTACTTCTTCTTGGGTTAGACAGGTGATCTGTACTGGTGAGTTTACCTTATCACACTGTATTTCACCTGGCATTTCATTTTCCTCGGTGAATACAGTGGAGAAGAATTTGTTTAGTATATTTGCTTTTTCCTGATCCCCGTTTATAATTTCTTCCTCATAATTTTTTAAAGGGCCAACACTTTCATTTTTGACCTTTTTGCTATTTATATAATTAAACAACATTTTGTGGTTAGTTTATACTCTCTTTGGCAATGAGTCTTTTATCTGTTTTTTACATATTTCTCTCTATAGCTTTTTAATGCTTCTTCACTGCTCTCCTGTTTTAGCAATTGAAATGCTTTATTTTTGTCATTTATTGCTCCCTTAACATTTTTATTCATCCATATTGGTTTTCTTTAATTTCTGACCCTTTTATTCCGATAAAGTATATACATCTTACAGTGAAAATTTAAGATATTTTTAAAAGTCTCCCATTTAGTGTCAGTATTGTTTATTTTTGAGGACATTATCCCATTTTATATTGTTAAGGGCTTCTCTGAGTTGATCGAACTTTGCCTTCCGAAAGTTCATTGTTTTTGTGGCCCCTCGAGAGATTCCCTTATTGAAGAACAAGTTATAATGTATTAAATTATGATCACTATTTCCTAGGTGTCCATTTACTTGCACGTTAATTACTCTGTCAGGTACGTTGGTAAATATTAAGTCCAGTACGGCGCCTCCTCTAGTCGGGCCCTGCACCATTTGGGGCAGATAATTGTCTTTAGCTATAGTCAGAAACCTGTTTCCTTTAAAGTCGAAGTTGGCCCAGTTCTCCATGAACCCAAACCCCTCCTTCCTACACCAGCTTCTGAGCCACTTGTTTACCTCCCTAATCTCCCGCTGCCTCTCTGGTGTGGCTCGTGGAACAGGTAATATTTCAGAAAATACTACCTTGGAGGTCCTTGCCTTAAGCTTGCAGCCTATGTCCTTGAAATCCTTTTTAAGGACACTCCATCTACCTCTTACTTTGTCATTGGTGCCAATATGTACCATGACTGCTGGGTCTTCTCCAGCCCCACCCAGCAACCTGTCAACCCGGTCCGTGATGTGCCGAACTCGAGCGCCAGGAAGACAACACACTGTTCGGCGATCCCGGTCTTTGTGACAGATCGCCCTGTCTGTCCCCCTAATAATTGAGTCCCCCACTATCAGTACCTGTCTGGCCAGCCCTGCTCTCCTCCCTCCCTCCTTACTGGAGCAGACACCCCTCTGGCGGTCAGAGGCAGAGTCCTGCTGCAGTACCGCTAGCTCTGAAATGGCATCCCCCTCATCTGCCAACCGGGCAAACTTGTTGGGGTGTGCCAGTTCAGGACTAGCCTCCCTGACACTTTTCCCTCTACCCCGTTTTCTAACTGTAACCCAGCTAACTGCCTGACTGTCCTGCACCTCCGTCCCACTATCCTCCCCCACCTCTACCCCAGAGATTACCTGCTCAGTGAGCAGGAGACTCCTCTCCGGGTTGTCAATGCATCTCAGTGTTGCCAGTTGCTCCTCTAGATCCAGGATCTGGGCTTCCAAATGAGCAACTCGCACACATCTCACACAACAATATGCACCCTCAAACTGTTGTTCAAGGATTGCATACATTGTGCAAGATGCACACTGGACTGCCTTTTCCGACATAGAGGTCATACTAGATTTGGGGATTGCAAAAATTAACAGAAAAAAAAAAATCTAATATTTCAATTTAAACTTCCTGAATTTAAAGTCCCTTAATTTTAAGTCCCCTCACTTTTATACTCACTCACTTGTATGCTTCACACTCTTGTATACAGACAAACAATCGCTAGCTCAACATAGTGTATTTGCTTTATATTTATCACAACCACCTCTCTTCCACTGCCTGGAAGTGAATTCACTTTAGTGAAACTTTTTTTTTTTTTCATTTACACATCCGAATTTAACGAAAAGTCTTCAAAGACCTGTGGGGTGTTAAGGCTCACTGGACTCCTTGGTATGTGCCTGTAGGGGTGTAGTTTCCAAAATGGTATGCCATGTGGGGGGTTTCTGCTGTTCTGCACCATAGGGGCTTACTAAATGTGACATGCCCCCCAAAAACCATTTCAGCAAAAGTTCACTCTCCAAAATCCCATTGTTGCTCCTTCCCTTCTGAGCCCTCTACTGCACCCGCCGAACACTTGACATACACATATGAGGTATTTCCTTACTCTAGAGAAATTGGGTTACAAATTTTGGGGGGCTTTTTCTCCTATTACCCCTTGTAAAAATTCAAAAACTGGGTCTACAAGAACATGCGAGTGTAAAAAATGGAGATTTTGAATTTCCTCTTTCAATTTGCTGCTATTACTGTGAAACACCTAAAGGGTTAACACACTTACCCAAATGTCATTTTGGATACTTTGAGGGGTGCAGTTTTTATAATGGGGTCAAATCCACTTAAAATCTGAACTGGTCCCAGAAAAATTCCAATTTAGAAAATTTTGTGAAAAATTGGAAAATTGCTGCTG
The DNA here is from genome assembly GCF_029499605.1 of Hyla sarda. Classification (NCBI taxonomy): domain Eukaryota; kingdom Metazoa; phylum Chordata; class Amphibia; order Anura; family Hylidae; genus Hyla; species Hyla sarda. The sequence goes on along the minus strand of NC_079190.1, from coordinate 376,553,898 downwards.
AACTTTGAAGCCCTCAGATGTCTTCCAAAAGTAAAGACCTGTCAACTTTATGATGAAAATATAAAGTAGATACATTGTATTTGTGAATCAATATATAATTTATTTGGAATGTCTGTTTTTGTTACAAGCAGAGAGCTTCAAAGTTAGAAAAATGCAAAATTTTCAATTTTTTCATCAAATTTTGGAATTTTTCACCAAGAAATGATGCAAGCCTTAACAAAAATTTACCACTAACATGTAGAATATGTCACGAAAAACAATCTCAGAATCAGAATGAAAAGTAAAAGCATCCCAGAGTTATCAATTCTTAAAGTGACAGTGGTCAGATGTGCAAAAAATGGGCTGGTTCCTTAAGGGGTTAAACCCCACTGGCATTTGACAGATCTTTGGAACAGTGGGCTGTGCAAATGAAAAATTTTCATTTTTCATTTTGACAGACCACTGCTCCAAAAAATCTATCAGACACCTGTGAGATGTAAATGCTCACTGCACTTCTTATTAGGGGTGTAGTTTCCAAAATGGGGTCACATGTGGGGCGGGGGGTTCATTTTTCTGGCACCATGGAGGCCTAAACGCACATGGCCTTCAATTTCAGCCAGATTCTCTCTCCAAAAGCCCAATGGTGCTCCTTCTCTTCCGAGCCCTGTAGTTCACCCGCAGAGCACTTTACATCCACATGTGGGGTATTTTCTGACTCAGAAGAAATGGGGTTACAAATTTTGGGGGGCTTTTTCTCCTATTACCCCTTGTGAAAATGATAAAATTGGGGTAACAACAGCATTTTAGGGAAAAAAAATATAAATTTTTTTATTTTCACCTCCAACTTTAACTAAAATTTGTCAAACACCTGTGGGATGTTAAGGCTCACTATACCCCTTGTTATTTTACGTGAGGGGTGTAGTTTTCAAAATGGGGGTCACATATGGGTGTTTTTTATGTTTATGTCAGAACTGCTGTAACTACCAGCCACCCCTGTGCAAATCACCAATTTAGGCCTCAAATGTATATGGTACACTCTGTTTACACTAACATGCTGGTGTAGACCCCAAATTTACCTTTTCTTAAAGGGTAAAAGAAGAGAAAAAAAAATTTGTAACCCAAAACTGTTGCCTTGAAAAATGAGAGGGCTCCAAAGTGAAAGACCACCATGTGCATTTGAGGCCTAAATTAGGGATTTGCATCCACCACCAAATTACCCTACGGCAGTGCTTCCCAAATAGGGTGTCTCCAGCTGTAGCAAAACTCCCACCATGCCAGGACAATCAATGGCTATGCCGATGTTCTGGCCCCTGTATCACCCGTCATTACGCACAGAGTAAGTTTGCTCTGTGCAGTGATGACAGAAGGGTGCCGCAACCGAGATCACGGGGGTCCTTTGGAGAGGGGATAAGATGTCTTGGTGCGTAGTACCCCTTTAAGAGGGAAAAATATGATATATATTTAACCCCAACCCATGATATATATTTAACCCCCCATACCTTATTTTTTTTTTCTACCTAAGGTACATAAAGACCGAAAAAAAAAAACACCTGGTCGTCCGATAGTTGCCAGATGTTTATCTGAATATATAGACCATCAGTTACAGAAATGTGTGGTGTCTTTACCAGCATACCTCAAAGATAAAAGGGCATTTATTAACCCTATTGAAAGATATCATACGGGAAGAGGACTATATGTGGGCAACACTAGATGTTGCTTCATTATATAGTAACATGCCACATGACAGAGAAGTGGAAGCTGTGTGATCTTTTTTAGTGGAAGATCCCTTGATGTCCATACATCAGAGGAACTTCATTTTGGAGGCCATTAAAGGAGTAGTCCAGTGTTGAAAAACATCCCCTATCCCTAGACGGGGGCTCCGACCGCTGGGGGGCCCCGTGATCTCCTGTACGGGGCCCGGGCTCGCTGGCCAGATAGCGCGTGTTGACTAGGGTTGAGCAGCATAGGCCATATTCGAATTTGCGATATATTTCGCGAATATATGGACGAATATTCGTCACATATTCGCTAAATTCGCACATTCGGAATATTCACGTTATATTTTCGCATATGCAAAAATTAGCATAAACAAAAATTTGCATGTGCTAAAATTACCATATGTGCAAAAATTAGCATAAGCGGAAATTCGCATATGCTAATTTTCCCATATGCGAAAATTCATACGCCAGTCTCACACAGTAGTATTAGAGCCTTCTTTAGACCACACAAGCTGGAAGCAGAGAGGGATGATCACTGTGATGTTTAATGTGAAAAAAAAAATATAACAATATTCGTAATTACGAATATATAGTGCTATATTCGCGAATATTAGCGAATTCGCGAATATGCGATATTCGCGAATAAAATTAGCATTGCGAATATTCGCGAGCAACACTACTGTTTATGCTGGACTTAGAATGTCAGGGATATAAACTAGCTGAGATACACTGCAAGCATTGAGCCACAACAATAGCTAGATCTCCTCCCGGCTATATATGACAGCACTGTTAAAAGGGTACCCCGGTGGAAAACTTTTGTTTTTAAATCAATTGGTGCCAGAAAGTTAAACAGATTTGTAAATTGCTTTTATTAAAAAAATCTTAATCCTTCCAGTACTTATTAGCTGCTGAATACTACAGAGGAAATTCTTTTCTTTTTGGAACACAGTGCTCTCTGCTGACATTACGAGCACAGTGCTCTCTGCTGACATCTCTGTCCATTTTAGGAACTGTCCAGAGAAGGAGAAAATCCCCATATCAAACATATGCTGCTCTGGACAGTTCCTAAAATGCACAGATATGTCAGCAGAGAGCACTGTGCTCGTGATGTTAGCAGAGAGCACTGTGTTCCAAAAATAAAAGAATTTCCTCTGTAGTATTCAGCAGCTAATAAGTACTGGAAGGATTAAGATTTTTTTAATAGAAGTAATTTACAAATCTAGGAAAAAAAAAATTAAACAAGTACCAACCCCTCAAAACTAGTATCAGAAAACCGATACATGAATTAGATCTAATTAAATATGAATTGAGACCGTGCTTCAATTAGCTGAAACAAATAATATAACATTTTATTAAAATACAATATATATGCAAGTAAACCTCATAGCACAGTGCCCTTGTGCAGAGGTAATAGAGATATTATAAAACCAGAAACTGTAACACAGTACACACCGATATCTAGCACTGTTTTATGAAATAGATGACATTTTTCAGTAATCCGGTATCTGATAGTCCAGACAATTATGAAATGTCCCGTATTTTGGACCAAATCCTGATATAGCAAATGGAGGTGATAAAATAAGAATATAGTTACCAGCCCGGTAGGTGGCTCAGCTGTGATCTCCTTAGGACAAAAGGTGATGTCCGCAATGCTTGGGTGGTGTACAACGCTGGCATGCGTTACCGCGGCAGTCTGCCTGCCACAGACCAAGATGGAATTGGAATTGTGCCGCTCCCAAGGTGCTCACTGATAGATGGTAACAGGCGGCTTCTGGATGCAGCCTCGTGGTGTCCTATGGCATGTGACGTCACAGGCAATCGGCAAGAGTGCCTGGATACTGGATCAGGATAGCACAGCTGGCTTAACACAGATCTTGTGTTAAGCCAACCGCACTATCCTGATTCAGTATCCAGGCAGTCTTGCAGATTGCTTGTGACGTCACATGCCATAGGACACCACGAGGCTGCATCCAGAAGCCGCCTGTTACCATCTATCAGCGAGCACCTTGGGAGCAGCACAATTCCAATTCCATCTTGGTCTGTCAGATACCAGATTACTGAAAAATATCATCTATTTCCTAAAACAGTGCTAGATATCGGTGTGTACTGTGTTACAGTTTATGTTTTTTTAATATCTCCATTACCTCTGCACAAGGGCCCTGTGCTATGAGGTTTACTTGCATATATATTGTATTGTGGTAGGCCTTTGGGGGTAGTGGTAGTGTAGTCAGGGTTTTGCTTTAGTATATCAGGGGTTAAGGTTAACCCTATAGTTCGTGACGCCAGGCTGAGTGCTAGTATGCTGAGGTAATTCTCCGGCCTATCGCCGCCCTTCCCAGTAACGATAGGTGCAGGCAAATAATGACTAAAGGTCCACAAGGAGCTGAACTTGAACTTGGATAAACTTTACTTAAACTGAACTTGAACTTGGATAAACTTTACTTAAAGGCTTGCGGTACATCCAATGAACAGTAACAGTCTCATCAATACAGTCTCTATACGCTTCGGTGACTGGCAGTTATTGTGGACCTTGACTTGTTTTATAAGTCTCTGAATTTAGGGTTAATTGCGAAGATCTGTCCGGATTTAGGGGATAGATAAGGTCCGGTGATCTTGCAGAGTGCTTAGGGATTGATACACTCACGGTTTGGTAATGATCAGCCGTTGCCGCAAGGCTCGGGCCTAAACTCACTGATGACAGCAGCGCAGATCCTTCTCCCATCAAAGCCCGGGAACAAGAGAGCGAGCTATGGCCGCCACTCCCTTATATGGGCAGGGGCAGGGCCGTTTTAACTGGTCCGAATATCTGTCACTAACTGTTACAAGGAATTGTGGGCGCACTATGTCATAGGGACCTCCAAAGGTCCTCAAGCAAAAACCATAGAGTTTACCTGATCACGTGACCCGCAGGTCCTGCTATGCTCCGTACAGGTAATTAACCACTTATATACATTTGTACAATTACATTTATAGAAATCCTGAGTAAACTGTAAGATAACTAATATCTAGATGAGAGGTGACAAGGGGTGAACTAAATAAGAAGGACCCCAACGTCCTAGGGACTCTGGCTATGGGGACCTATATACAGGTACCGTATAAGATGCGGTACCGGGACACCACAGTATTTTAATAAAATGTTATATTATTTGCATCACCTAATTGAAGCACGGTCTCAATTCATATTGTATAAGCCGAGTTTTTCAGCACGATTTTTCGTGCTGAAAACACCCCCCTCGGCTTATACTCGAGTGAACTCCCCCACCCGCAGTGGTCTTCAACCTGCGGACTTCCAGAGGTTTCAAAACTACATCTCCCAGCAAGCCCGGGCAGCCATCGGCTGTCCGGGCTTGCTGGGAGTTGTAGTTTTGAAACCTCCGGAGGTCCGCAGGTTGAAGACCACTGCGGCCTTCAACATCATCCAGCCCCCTCTCACCCCCTCTAGTTCTGAGTACTCACCTCCGCTCGGCGCTGGTCCGGTCCTGCAGGGCTGTCCGGAGAGGAGGTGGTCCGGTGGCATAGTGGTTCCGGGCTGCTATCTTCACCGGGGAGGCCTCTTCTAAGCGCTTCGGGCCCGGCCTCAGAATAGTCACGTTGCCGTGACAACGACGCAGAGGTGCGTTCATTGCCAACGTAATTCTGCGTCATTGTCAAGGCAACGCCTCTATTCCGGGCCGGAAGCGCGGAGAAAAGGCGCCCCCGGTGAAGATAGCAGCCCGGACCACCTCCTCACCGGACCACCTCCTCTCCGGACAGCCCTGCAGGACCGGACCAGCGCCAGCGCCGAGCGGAGGTGAGTACTCAGAACTAAAGGGGGGTGGAGAGGGGGCTGGATGATGTTGAAGGCCGCAGTGGTCTTCAACCTGCGGACCTCCGGAGGTTTCAAAACTACAACTCCCAGCAAGCCCGGACAGCCGATGGCTGCCCGGGCTTGCTGGGAGTTGTAGTTTTGAAACCTCTGGAGGTCCGCAGGTTGAAGACCACTGAGGGCGAATGATGAGAAGAGGATAATGAAGGGGGGGGGGGGTGTGGGGATGATGAAGGGGGGTGGGGATGATGAAGGGGGGTGTGTGGGATGATTACAAGGGGATGATGAAGGGGGGATGTGTGGGATGATAAGGGGATGATGAAGGGGGGATGTGCGGGATGATAAGGGGATGATGAAGGGGGGATGTGCGGGATGATAAGGGGATGATGAAGGGGGGATGTGCGGGATGATAAGGGGATGATGAAGGGGGGATGTGTGGGATGATGACAAGGGGATGATGAAGGGGGGATGTGTGGGATGATAAGGGGATGATGAAGGGGGGATGTGTGGGATGATGACAAGGGGATGATGATGAGGATGTTAATGACGGGTCTGGATGATGACAGGGGGGGATGAGGTATTTCCCACCCTAGGCTTATACTCGAGTCAATAACTTTTCCTGGGATTTTGGGTTGAAATTAGGGGTCTCGGCTTATACTCGGGTCGGCTTATACTCGAGTATATACGGTAATTAGATCAAATTCATGTATCGGTTTTCTGATACTAGTTTTGTTGGTACTTGTTTAATTTTTTTTTTCCTAAATTATTCCACACCAGGTGTAGGTGCATAACCACCTTACCTCAACTAGTTAATTGTGAACTGCACATCCCTTTCTTTTTTGTATCCTAATTTAAAAATCTGTTTAACTTTCTGGCACCAGTTGATTTAAAAAAAAAAAAAAAAAGTTTTTCACCGGAGTACCCCTTTAAACTGAATGTAATTTTTTTGTGATCTCCATGTTGTGTATGAGATATTGTATGCATATCACCCAATTGTGTCTGTGCAATACCGCCCTGCAATTAGTGGGAATTCCTGCCTGGAATATTTTATAAGCTGTTGTTTTTGTATTTTAAACAATAAAATTGTTATATTTTTGGTAGAATCATATACTTTATATAGGAAGATGCTGCAAGCATTATTGGAAACTCTGAGTCTGACAAAAGTGCACAAATGTAACTACTGACCAGCAAACAAATGATTCTATTATTTATTTCCAATTTGTCTTTGTTGAGACATCTGGTGGATGATGAATTGTGATTCATTGCATGTAAAAATTGATTTATCTATGTAAAGTGCAAATCAATAACTTATGAAAAAGAAATTGTTATACAAACAATTGCAGGTCACAAAATGTATGCAACGTGCAAACTATACAAACAGCAACTTTATAAAAAGACTGCGAAAGAAAACACAAATTATCCCCCCATGCTAGAGCTGTGCATCTGGATCAGGATTTCGCAGGACCCATTAAAAAACCTGTGGGCACGGATGATAATGAGGTTGTTGTGGATGGGAGCGTGCGGTTAAAGTACAGTACAGGGGGTCCCACAATATCCTGGCACAAGGGGGTGATGAAATGGCACTAAGTGGTAATGACACAAGAGGGTGGTCAAATGGTACAAGGGGGTAATGAAATGTAGTGTACTATCTCTAAAAGCTGTGACAAAATGTTTGTGTGAGCGGATGGCATTGCACACACATGTTGCGGGAGTGGGCAGGAGTGGAACATACACTTTGCAGGAGCGGGTGGTAATGGTCAGAAATCCAGAGGGAGCTGGCAGAAGCCAGATTAAGAAAACAGTCCCGTGCAGGGCTCTACTTCATCCCAACCAACTGCAGTAAATGTCCACCAGTATTTAACTGAAGAAGTATGGAGCAGGCTTAGGATATGAGCCCACCCCATATTCTGTGGATGCCGGCTGCTGTCAGCTGCTCGGATGTCAGTCATTTCACCTTCAAGAAGCCTCGATCGATAGAGACCATGATGTTTAGGATCATAGAAACCGTGTCCCTACTGGAATGCCATAGACCGATTCCCCTCCTTTGCTGCCCTGATAGAACTCCTGTTAAGCTGGGTTCACATCACTTTTGTGCCATACTGTTTTCAATCAGTTTTTCTAAAGAAAACCGTATGGCAAAAAAAACAGATGGAACAGTATGGGAAAAAGTAAACCGTATACAGTTTTTAAAAGTGCATACAGTTCCGTCCATTTTTATTTAAAAAAAACATACGTTTTTGAAAATGTCCATTTTTAATGGGATGGGTGTTGGGTGGGGACTTTAGGATGCAAATGCGCATGTGCAAAGTTAAAAACCGTATACGGTTTCCCGTATGGAACCGTATACATGTGCGTTTCCCATTGATGTCCATGTTGAAAAAAACGTATGCGGTTGCAGTACGTTTTTTTAACCCCTTAAGGACTTAGTCCTTTTTCACCTTAAGGACTCGGACGTTTTTTGCAATTCTGACCACTGTCACTTTAAACATTAATAACTCTGGAATGCTTTTAGTTATCATTCTGATTCCGAGATTGTTTTTTCGTGACATATTCTACTTTAACATAGTGGTAAAATTTTGTGGTAACTTGCATCCTTTCTTGGTGAAAAATCCCCAAATTTGATGAAAAATTTGAAAATTTTGCATTTTTCTAACTTTGAAGCTCTCTGCTTGAAAGGAAAATGGATATTCCAAATATTTTTTTTATTCACATTTCCAATATGTCTACTTTATGTTTGCATCATAAAATTGATGTGTTTTTACTTTTGGAAGACACCAGAGGGCTTCAAAGTTCAGCAGCAATTTTCCAGTTTTTCACAAAATTTTGAAACTCACTTTTTTTCAGGGACCAGTTCAGGTTTGAAGTGGATTTGAAGGGTCTTCATATTAGAAATACCCCACAAATTACCCCATTATAAAAACTACACCCCCCAAAGTATTCAAAATGACATTCAGTCAGCGTTTTAACCCTTTAGGTGTTTCACAGGAATAGCAGCAAAGTGAAGGAGAAAATTCACAATCTTAATTTTTTACACTCGCATGTTCTTGTAGACCCAGTTTTTGAATTTTTACAAGGGGTAAAAGGAGAAAATTTATACTTATATTTGTAGCCCAATTTCTCTCGAGTAAGGACATACCTCATATGTCTATGTTAAGTGTTCGGCGGGCACAGTAGAGGAGGGCTCAGAAGCGAAGGAGCGACAAGGGGATTTTGGAGAGTACGTTTTTCTGAAATGGTTTTTGGGGGGCATGTTGCATTTAGGAAGCCCCTATGGTGCCAGAACAGCAAAAAAAAAATGGCATACCATTTTGGAAACTAGACCCCTCCAGGAACGTAACAAGGAATAAAGTGAGCCTTAATACCCCACAGGTGTTTCACGACTTTTGCATACGTTAAAAAAAAATTAAAAAAGAAATTTCACAAAAATGTGTTTCCCCCCAAATTTCACATTTTTGCAAGGGTTAATAGCAGAAAATTTGTAACCCCCCAAAATTTGTAACCCCATCTCTTCTGAGTATGGAGGTACCCCATAAGTTGGCCTGAAGTGCACTACGGGCGAACTACAATGCTCAGAAGAGAAGGAGTCATATTTGGCTTTTTGAGACCAAATTTTGCTCGGGGGGCATGTTGCATTTAGGAAGCCCCTATGTTGCCAGGACAGCAAAAAAAAAACACATGGCATACTATTTTGGAAACTAGACCCCTCGGTGAACGTAAAAAGGGGTTAAGTGAACCTTTATACCCCACAGGTGTTTCACGACTTTTGCATATGTAAAAAAAAAAAAATGTTATTACCTAAAATGTGTTTTCCCAAAAATTTTACATTTTTAAAAAGGGCAAAAACAGAAAATACCCCCCAAAATTTGTAACACAATTTCTCCCGAGTACGGCGATACCCCATATGTGACCCTAAACTGTTGCCTTGAAATACGACAGGGCTCCTAAGTGAGAGCGCCATGCGCAATTGAGGCCTAAATTAGGGATTGCATAGGGGTGGACATAGGGGTATTCTATGCCAGTGATTCCCAAACAGGGTGCCTCCAGCTGTTGTAAAACTCCCAGCATGCTTGGACAGTCAACGGCTGTCCGGCAATACTGGGAGTAGTTGTTTTGCAACAGCTGGAGGCTCCATTTTGGAAACAGTGGCGTACCAGACGTTTTTCATTTTTATTGGGGAGGGGAGGGGGGCTGTGTAGGGGTATGTGTATATGTAGTGTTTTTTTTTACTTTTTATTATATTTTGTGTTAGTGTAGTGTTTTTAGGTTACAGTCGCACGGGCGGGGGTTCACAGTAGTTTCTCGCTGGCAGTTTGAGCTGTGGCAGAAAATTTGCCGCAGCTCAAACTTGCAGCCGGATACTTACTGTAAACCTCCGCCCATGTGAGTGTACCCTGTACATTCACATTAGGGGGTGAGAACATCCAGCTGTTGCAAAACTACAACTCCCAACATGCGCTGACAGACTGTACATGCTGAGAGTTTTTGTTTTGCAACAGCTGTAGGCACACTGGTTATGTATCACTGAGTTTGTGACCTTACTCAGTGTTTCACAACCAGTGTGCCTCCAGCTGTTGCAAAACTACAACTCCCAGCATATACGGTGCCTGCTGGGAGTTGTAGTTTGCAACAGCTGGAGGCACACTGGTCGTGAAACACTGAGTTAGGTAAAAAAAAAAAAAACTCTGAGTTTCACAACCAGTGTGCCTTCAGCTGTTGCAAAACTACAACTCTCAGCAGTCACCGACAGCCAATGGGCATGCTGGGAGTTGTAGTTATGCAACCAGCAGATGCACCACTACAACTCCCAGCATGCACTTTAGCTGTTTGTGCAAGCTGGGAGTTGTAGTTATACAACAGCTGAAGGTACACTTTTCCATAGAAAAAATGTGCCTCCAGCTGTTGCAAACCATAAGTCCCAGCATGCCCATAAGGGAATGCTGGGAGTTGTGGTGGTCTGCCTCCTGCTGTTGCCCCAGGAGCGACGGCCGCGGCGAGGGACTTTCCTGCGACGGAGCAGCAGCAGGAGGTGAGTGACAGCCTCCTGCTGTTGCTTAGCAACAGCTCCCAGCATGCAAAAAGGGCATGCTGGGAGCTGTTGCTAAGCAACAGCAGGAGGCTGTCACTCACCTCCTGCTGCTGCTCCGTCGCAGGAAAGTCCCTCGCCGCGGCCGTCGCTCCTGGGGCCCCGATCCCAACAGGGACGCCGGGGATCGGGGTCCCCAGCACCCGGGGTGTTCTTCCCGCACCCGCTCACGTCCTCCGGAAGAGGGGCGGAGCGGGTTGCGGGAGTGACACCCGCAGCAGGCGCCCTGATTGGTCGGCCGGTAAACCGTCCGACGAATCAGTGCGATCGTGAGCTGGCACCAGTGCCACCTCACCCCTGCAGGCTACGGCTGTTCGGGGCCGTCAGAGACGGCCCCGATCAGCCAGTAATTCCGGGTCACCGGGTCACTGGAGACCCGATTGACCTGGAATCGCCGCAGATCGCTGGACTGAATTGTCCAGCGATCCGCGGCCATCACTGACATGGGGGGGGGGGCATAATGACCCCCCTGGGCGATATGCCGGGATGCCTGCTGAACGATTTCAGCAGGCATCCAGGCTCCAGTCCCCAACCGGCTAGCGGTGGGGACCGGAATTCCCACGGGCGTATGGATACGCCCTGCGTCCTTAAGGACTCAGAATGCAGGGCGTATCCATACGCCCTGCGTCCTGAAGAGGTTAAACCGGAGACAAAATCGTGGTCAACCACTGTTTTGACTCCAATTTAAAAAACCGTACTGCAACCGCATACTTTTTTTTTTAACATTGATGTCAATGGGAAGCGCACATGTATACGGTTCCATACGGGAAACCGTATATGTTTTTTTTTAAATTTTCGAAAACATATATATATATATATATATTTTTTTTTTTATAAAAACGGACGGAACTCTGTGTACTTTTGAAAACAGTATACAGTTTAAAAAACGCATTCGGTTTACTTTTCCCATACTGTTCCATCTGTTGTTTTTTTTTGCCATACGATTTTTTTTGGGAAAAACTGATTGAAAACAGTATGGCAAAAACGTGATGTGAACCCAGCCTAACAAGGTACTGTACGAGCGATCGTTGTCAAAGATTTTTTTCATTTCATTTTTTGAGTAGGTACCTAATTTAATTCAATAATACAGTTTTGTATAAACATAATAAAAGGTAGCCAACACCTTTGTATATGATTATACCCTTTAATTCATGGGATTGCACATTACTATCCAAGCTGTGATGTCTTCTTTTAGTGCAATGTTTGGGAAAGAACATATCAATCAATCATGGTGATAAAGAATAGCACTTTGTTAGGATTAGGTTTTTCATCTACTGTATTGGTACCCAATACAAAACCCATTCTGCAATTTCTTAACATTTACAATATGTTAGGAAGTTACTGGGCTGTGTTCAGTGTCCCTGGTATTATCTGTAAGACGGCCCTGACGGTGTTTCCCAGTTGCTATGGCTGCCAGCCTCACTGTCAGCAGGACTGGTTACACTATCAGCATAGATGTCTGGCCAATCAGGCTGTCTGATGGTGCAAGATTTAAATGGCCATCTGCAGCTCATAGTTACCCACGATTGGAGCTAATGCTGTCATATGTGTTCCTTTACGTTTCTGATATGACTCTTACACTGTGTTTTGGTTCTGATTTCTCGTTTGTCTCTGGATACTCTTTGGCCTTGATTCTGACATTGACATAACTGTTTTGTTCTGACTAGCTGTTTGATTACTCTTGTTTTTGTTCACCTAGTGCACTTAGAGTAAGAACCATCACCCAGTTAGGGGACACCAAGGAAGAATGTCCAAGCAGTCAGGGACAGTGGGTTGGGATCAGCTCAGGGCTTCACTGCCCCTACCCTACTCATTACAAAATACACTTCATTGTTAAAGGGGTACTTTGCTGCTCAGCATTTGGAACAAACTGTCCCGAATGTTGGAGCCGGTGCAAGGAGCTCGTGGCGTCATAGCCCTGCCCCTAATGACATCACACCCCACCCCCTCAATGCAAGTCTATGGGAGGGAGCATGGCTGACGTCATGAGGGGTGGGGCTGTGATGTCACGAGCTCCCGATGCCGGCTCCAACGTTCGGAACAGTTTGTTCCAAACGCTGAGCAGCAGAGTACCCGTTTAAGATCTTTCAGGGTGAGTTTTAAAATTTTGTGTAATATTTTTTCTTTTCAACATCAGTGAACCACAAATATCAACACTATATTAAACTTATTTTTTTTTTTTTAAAGATTTTCCAAATAGAAATTTATTCCATTCAAGACTCATGAAGGGCCCCAGATCTAACAATCTTTCACCTCATTGTAGGCAGTGTGTTTTGTGTCTGCATGAGCTTGTACGGCACATTGTATGACCTGCCAAGGGCATTGTGGAAAGGGAAGTGACATCTGCTCAGATCATATTTCTAATTCACCTTCCAAATCCATTCAAGAGGGGAACTAATATGAAGATCAACAGGCAAAGCTTACCATAGAACAGCACCCTCTGTACTTTAATCCTAGAAGGTAGGAGAAATTGTACAGTATACCTGTGGTTCATATTGCTACCTTTACTCTCTGTAATATTCTCTTCTGTACAATTTGTTTGGTACATTTGTTTCATTTGCATTACCATCATAGCTCGATGTGCAAAAGATTCTTCTTCGCAAATATATAAATTTTCCAAAGGAGAATAATTTTTTTATTTTTAAGATCATTTTAAAGAAGCAGAATTGGCCAAAAGCCATAATGCATTATAAGCAGAGCAAAAAACTTTAAAGAAATGGTCTCATAGACTCTGGCCGTAAGCACAGCTTCCCTGTGGCTCCGGCCGCCGGAGGGCCGGAATTCACATCGCGGGACGCGTCCGCATGCAAATCCCGGCCCGTTTCTTACTGCACTCCGCTCCTGCAACTGCTTCCTCTTAGCCCTGGTGTGCGTCACTGTCCCTTAGGGCACGTGCGCGCCGGAGCTTTGAAATTTAAAGGGCCAGTGCGCCCATAATTAGTCAATTCACCTGTCACCATGTTATAAGTTATTGGCACCTCCCTGGCCCCCCTGCCGGATCTTTAGTTCTCATTACCTAAGAGCAAACGTTCCCATTGCCTGTTTTGCTTACCCATGTTTCCTGAAAAGTTTGGGCACCCTGCAGAATTTATAGCATGCACTGCCCCCTTTGCAAAGCTGAGACCTGCCAGTGTCATGGATTGTTCTCAATCATCATCTGGGAAGACAAGGCGATGTCAATATCAAAGGTTTTAAATGCCCAGACTCATCTGACCTTCCCTCAACAATCAGCACCATGGGTTCTTCTAAGCAGTTGTCTAGAAATCTGAAACTGAAAATAGTTGATGCTCACAAAGCTGGAGAAGGCTATAAGAAGATAGCAAAACGTTTTCAGATTCAATATCCTCTGTTCGGAATGTAATTAAGAAATGGCAGTCATCAGGAACAGTGGAAGTTAAAGCAAGATCTGGAAGACCAAGAAAAATATCAGACAGAACAGCTCACAGGATTGTGAATAAAACAATTCAAAACCCACGTTTGACTGCACAATCCCTCCAGAAAGATCTGGCAGACACTGGAGTTGTGGTACACTATTCCACTATAAAGAGATAATTGTACAAATATGGTCTTCATGGAAGAGTCATCAGAAGAAAACCTCTTATACATCCTCACCACAAAAATCAGGGTTTGAATTTTGCAAATGAACATATAGACAAGCCTGATGCATTTTGGAAACAAGTTCTGTGGACAGATGAGGTTAAAATTGAACTTTTTGGGCAGAATGAGCAAAGGTACATTTGGAGAAGAAGGGGAACAGTATTTAATTAAAAGAACCTCTGTCCAACTGTTAAGCATGGGGGTGGATCAATGGGGTTGTTTTGCATCCAGTGGCACAGGGAACATCTCACGATTAGAAGGAAAAATGGATTCAATAAAATCTCAATTTTGGATGCTAACTTGATGCCATCTGTGAAAAAGCTGAAGTTAAAGAGAAGATGGCTTCTACAAATGGATAATGCGAGGCTGTGAGGCTGCGAGGCTGCTCCTTTGCGTCTGCCCGCTCTGCTACTTTAATGAATACGGAATAAAGATTGCTGCAAGATTAAGACTTGGATGAGTGCATCTCATTTCCTTTCTTGAAGATTTTACGCTTTGATGCCCTTGTTAGATCGTACCCCCATATAGTCACCCAGGTGTTATAACCAGCGCCAATCTCCTATAGACCTTAGCATTGGACTGCAGTGCCGGACCCCCTGTCTTCTTTTCTTTGCGGATTTGATTTATATAAGAGCACAGCTCTGTTTAATAATCAGCCTTTGTTAAAGGGTCTTAAAACAATGAGCAATTAAAAAGTCTTTAGGCCACTTTTACCACTAAGCAGTACACCACTATGCCATATGCCAGTCTACAGATCTGGTCTACCATGTGCAGTATGCAATGACACAATGCACTATTGTTAGAGAACACAATACCAGTTTGTACTACATGTGGTGTTGCACACTAGTATATGACATGCATAGGATGACACATCCTTTTACATACAACATTATGGGATGTCATGACAAAAAAACTAGTATAATTGCAGTGATAGCTTTTCCGACATCAATTACGTTAACTATTGCCAATTATGTAAATGTCTGGTTATCAAAACATCTGCCGTGAAGAATCTCTTCAAGAATTAGAAGCATAAACTTTACTTCTATACGTTATTTAATGTACCACAAGCTTTAGTGTTGCTCGTAATGAATTCAAATTGTGTTAGCAAACTGACTATTTTCTCAGTTGGTGCTCTTTTCATGTAAATTACACAGCCAGTGATACTTCCTATCTGATTGGTAAGGACTAAATTCTCTCAGGCAATGTATTGGTACACTGCCATTGACTACAGTGGATAACATTGTTTCTCTGGCTACGTTATTTATATCTAACTGAAGCAATACTGGAGACTGGGCACATACGAAACCAGTATTGTGGACAATGGATCCCTGGCAGCAAGTAAAAAAAGACCCCAAGATCACCATTTTTGGACAGTTTTACTTGTAAATTGTCATTTTAAATTTCTAGGTGAAATGGTTAATTGTGATCTTTTCTATGGTCTAAGGCAGAGAAGGGGATACTTTTACATTTACTGGTTCTCTATGGCAGTTTAGAGGTCAATGATAAATTCAAGTTGATCTTGGAAGTCCCATGCTCATGGGGTTTCCTTCAATATGGTGGCCCTGACCAGCTGCTTAGTTCGACACCCCTGGGCATAAAACAAGCCCTGGACATATATAACTAACTAGACTGCTGCAAATTTAGCATGCTTTCTGTACATTATTGAACAATTACGTAATAATATCTGATAAAAGCATTTGTCTAAATGGTCAGCAAAACATTATCATCTTGCAAAACTTCACTGTTGCATTTATTACAAAATTCTTTTTGCTACATAAAACTCAAAAAATATACAGATGATGGGTGCCTGGAGATGAAACATTGACTCATTAGATTGCAGAATGTTCTGAGCATGCTTAGTAACCTGTACAAGAAAAGGGGAGAAGGTGTTAAAGGAGAACTGCAGCACAACACTTATCCCTTCCCTTGTGCCCAGGCTGCAAAAACTAAAAAAACAAACTTTAACTCACCTTCCTACATTCCCCCGTTGTGCCATTATCGGCGTTCTGTTCCTCCGGTGTTGCTCTGCTTCATGCTTCTTGGGCTTGAATCGTCACACTGCAGTCAGCATATCACCGGCTGCAGCGATATCTCTCCTCTGCCGGTGATAGGCAGAGCGCACTGTCATGTAAGGAGCCTGGGCCCCGCCTTCTCCCTGCTGCCAGGGCTCATAGAAACAGAAACATAGAATGTGTTGGTAGATAAGAACAATTTGGCCCATCTAGCCTTCCCAATAATCTGAATCCTATCAATAGTCCCTGGCCCTACATAACAGTGCGCTCAGCCTATCAACGGCCGAGATGGGACATCTCTGTGGCCGGCGATACTCTGACTGCAGTGTGACGATCCGAGCCCAAGATGCATGAAGCAGAGCAACACCAGAGGAACTGAATGCTTATATTGGTGCAACGGGGGAACGTAGAAAGGTGAGTTAAGTTTGTTTTTTTCTTTTTTGCAGCCTGGGCACAAGGGAAGGGAAAAGTGTAACGCTGCAGTTCTCCTTAATAAAAAAAAAAAAACATTAACAAAAGCTCTAGAAATATATTTACCAAATCCAGAATATTGACATATTCATGATGGAAATGTTTGATTCTGTTTGTTTAGTTATTTCTGTAAAGCACATTTTTTTTGTTGTTTTCTTTTGCTTTTTGTTTTTCAACCTCATTTAGTATTCTAAACTTATCTTTTTTTTGTATTTGTTGAACATTTTTACAAACTCTATAACAGTCAAGAGAGGGGAAAAAGAAAGGGTAGGGTTCAGTAGGACAATACAGTGGAGAGGGTACAGGGATTACCAAAGCCATATAGTAGAGGATGTCCAGCCTCTAAATGCAATAAAACCATCCAATGGATCCAGATAACACAAGAGGTTAACCCAGATTAACAGGAACAAACAAGGGAAGGATAGGGGGGGGGGGGGGGGGGTAGTGTTGGGTACCCGGAGGAGCATGAACCCAAAAGCACACCATGAAGGTAAGTGCTGTCAGTTAGAGCCTAGTGGATCTCCACTGTCTATCGATTGCTCCAAATATCACATAGTGAGCCCAAAGCATTCCTTTAGTTTTGTCTAATATGTGCAGGGAATCGAGACAGGAACTAGGTATCGTGCCCGGGCGAGGAAGAATCTTTTAATCCACTTCTCCCTGAGCAGAGTTCCTCGAAATTTTATTCAGACTATGGGAAAATTTCTCTAGGTAACTTTATTTTATTTTTGTTAAGCACATTTTTGATTCTGTGGCTTTACTTTTTTGACTGTATTCATTATTCTAAATTATTCCTTATTCTTAAGTGTAATTATCATTTCAGTCCAATATTTCGCAATTGCTTACTTTTGGTAAAGTTATTGGGGAAATATATATACCTGTGCAGAGGTGTAACGGGTCACGGCAGGTGGTGGATCCTCTGGGCCTGTATGGATGATGACATGAGCCATGCCAGGGAGTGGAGTCTAAGGTACCGCTGGTTTTCACCAGAGCCTGCCGCAAAGCGGAAGGGTCTTGTTGCAGCAGTTGGCACCCAGGTCGTTACCCATGGCACGACTTGTCCACACAGGTAGCTGGGAGGTGGAGTGGCACAGAGGGAGACTGGCAGGACGTGGCAAGATAGCAGTAAGTCAGGTAACACTGGTGCAGGGTAGGTAAGCTAGCAAGGAACAGGTACACGGTCCCAGAGACACAGGACTTTCACAATGGCAATAGGCAACCAAAGATCAGGCAGGGAACCAAGGGAGGAGTTGATATTCAAGGACAGGGTTGCAGATGTATATAACTGATTAATTGAGCACTGGCCTTTTAAGAGTAAGAGCTCTGGTGCGCACGTGCTCCCGTCTCTTGGGGCTGTGAGCACACGGAGAGGCGGAAGATGAGGGAGGTGAGTGATGGACTGAGATTCACATGCAAGGGTGTCCTGCGATACAAATCCCAGCCCCGTCCGGCAGCAGGACATAAGCAAAGAGTGCTCACTGCCGGCGTGTCCGGACGGAGCGCAAGCGTTACAAGAAGAAGAGTGGTGCAGTTACCCATAGCAACAAATCAGATTGCTTCTTTAATTTTCAAATAGTCCTCAGAAAAATTAAAAAGAAGCAATATGATTGGTTGCTTTGGACAACTGATCCACTTTTACTCTTCTGCACATGTTTTGATAAATCTCCCCCAAACTCTCTCAGTCATAAGATCTGTTCTGCCTCCTCCTAAAACATACACAACCCCCTCCCTGTCTGCAGTCTCACTCCACCAAAGCACACAAAGGGTAAAATCATCACCTATCTGAAAAACGAGTCGATTAAATCCAAACGCATTTTCATTATGCGCGGCAGAAATGAGAAATGTAATTAAATATTTGAATGTATTCCTTATTGGACATTTTTGAAGTGTTTGTTTTAGTTGTAAGACAGATATGTATCCACTCATTAGTATGACACATATTTGTTTACATATCTAGTGCACCACAAATTTGTCTACTGCATATATAAGGGGACACATTTTTGTCCAACAAGGCAAGCTCAGCTGATACAAATACAAAAATATTTATATAAAAAAATGTATATATAAAAAAAGAGTATATAAAGAGTATATAAGAGTGTAAAAGAGCATTAATAAATGAAAATATTTTGTATTTCCACTTGTTAAAAGTGTGGAGTGTAAAAGTGCCCTTGCCGTTTCACCTTTTTTGTTTTGGTGTGTTGTGCGCCAAACACATGTGCCACTTTTGTAACTCTCATATTGATTAATAAAAACAAAACAAAAGAAAACACTAATTATGTGTGACACAATCCAACTTGTCAGGTTTGGGGTGATAGTGGCAGGCTGGTCACATTCTAGACAAAGTATGGTAAAAATGGAAGACAAAATCTGTTGCAAAAAAAAAAACAAACGTGTTTGATGCATAACACGTCAAAAAAGAGACAATTCAATAAAACAAAATTTGAGCCAATGTGCACAAGGTTGCACTAGTTTTTTGCATGTGTGTTCCAGAAAACAAAGCCATGTTAAAATGTAAGTATAAAAAGACAGAGCACTCACCCTCTGCTGTCTTTAAAATAGCTTCTTGATTGAACAATAAACATAGGTTCAAGCGCAGGGAGGCAGTCAAATGTGGTTTTGGGATGTTCAGGTTTTGTCAGATATTGGGCCTTGACAAAGCGCTACATGCGCGACACGGTCCATCACTCGAACATCACCGCACCATGCTTGACTGCCTCCCTGCGCTTGAACCTGTAAGTGTTTATTGATCAATATAGAAGCTTTTTTGCAGACAGTAGGGGGGGAGTTTTTCTTGAAGATATGTTTATGGTTCCTTAAAGGGGTACTCCACAGGAAAACATTTTTTTTTATCATCTGGGGCCAGAAAGTTAAACAGATCTTTAAATTACTTTTATTTAAAAATCTTAACCCTTCCAGTACTTATCAGCTGCTGTATACTACAAGGAAGTTTTTTCCTTTTTGAACTTCCTTTCAGTCTGACCACAAGTTCTCTCTGTTGACACCTCTGTCCATTTTAGGAACTGTCCAGAGTAGGAGTAAATTCCCATAGCAAACCTATCCTGCTCTGGACAGTTTCTGACATGGACAGAGGTGTCATCAGAGAGCACGTGTGGTCAGACGGAAGGGAAGTTCAAAAAGAAAAGAACTTCCTCTGATTCCAGCTGATAAGTATTGGAAGGGTTAAGAATTTTTAATAGAAGTAATTTACAAATCTGTTTAACTTTCTGGCATCGGTTGATTTTCCAGTGGAGTACCCCTTTAACCTGATTGACGAGGAAGCACCATTACTGCTATACACACACAATACAGAACTGCATACTCTATACGAACTGTTAGGTGTCAGTCCTAAGCATTGGGAGCTGTGCCAGTTTTTTTTCTTTGTTGGAGCAAGTTAGCGGGCGTTTAAAGGGGTTATCCACCATTAGGTGATTTTAATAGTGGACATGCTTACGAAGGATCCATGCTTGTGTTGGGCTAAATGTTGTGAGATTACCATAAAGCTAAGGCTCTCTTTTGTGAACTGGTTATTTTCTGTTTTTCCCTTAAACTACAAATCCCATAATTCCTTGTTTGTAAGTGTGAGTTCACATTTCTCCCTCCCACACATCAGCCACCCCACCAATTGAAACATACTTGTGATCCCTTAAATGCAATAGACCAGTATTTTCTGACCAGGGTGCCTCCAGCTGTAGCAAAAACAGAATAATCTACATCCCACCCAGCAATCGCTCCACCCATTGAAGCAAAGACTCTTCCTCTGATCACCTTACTAGTGATGTAATGTCTCGGGCGGCACTGAACCTGAGACCACAGTCATTTTTTAATGCTGTTAAAAATAAGCCTTAGGGTAAAAAATCACAAAAGAATTGTGGGACCACCAGGAAACACAGGTACAGACACTATATTATGAACTACACTAACTTTACAGCCCCTGTAGCATAGTCAAATGAAAAAAAAAAATCCCAGAATACCACTTTAAATGCAGGATGAGACTATGTAAAATAATAGTATACTTTATAGAAGACTATTTGTAAATTTAGAAAAAAATGGTTGTGAAGCTTTTTAGGGCAGTCAATCCATCGAGCTGATGATTATACCTGCCCAACAAATGTAGTAAGTATTCATAACTTTTAATGTACGTTCTTAAATATTTAACAGGTAATTGCTAAAGGCAGAGAACTTTTTATAAATTAGTAAATGTATGACAAGAATGTTCATCTGCTAACATTATTCTAGGAAAAATGTTACTATCAGAAGATATGATTTTACAGGCCACTGCTGATTTAATAATTCATTAGAAGAACATTGGATAAAACAGGGTAGGATTGTTCTTGTTGTGTTGAGTTTTTAAAATGCAGCGTAATTTTCTAGATAAGTATTTTTTAATGGTTTGCTGCTGTAAGGTTTTACTGAATCATCCCTTGAGGGTTTATTGCTTTCAGAGCATATGGTTAGAAGAAAACAAGGTCATTTGTGTTCTGTCATGTAACCTGCTAATAGAGAGGGATTTGTAGGCTCAGATAATTATTGGTATATAGATTCACATAGTGAATCCCATTATTTATTTCTGATATAATATACAGTATG
The DNA here is from genome assembly GCF_029499605.1 of Hyla sarda. NCBI lineage: Eukaryota > Metazoa > Chordata > Amphibia > Anura > Hylidae > Hyla > Hyla sarda. The sequence continues at coordinate 376,532,646 of NC_079190.1, read as the reverse complement.
ATCACACAATGGAATGAGTAGGGTTTTAGTATATTGTTCTACACATCTGAATACATTATAAGTACAGGTTTTAAGAATACATTCAATCTTGAACTTTTCTTATGCTTATTTTTATGCAAGTTGGCATAATATAGGAGATAAAATAATTTTTACAAAAGTCTGCCACACAGACTTTATGTGACATTCCTCTCTATCTTTAGGAAAAGTAAGGTGAACAGTATTCAGTTTCCTGTTACAAACCAAATCATGTGTGGGAAGAGAGCAGTCTTTGAGAGATGGGGCATAAAGGAGAAGTTTGTGGGAGATGGCAAATCAGCAACTAGAAGTAGGGGGAATATGGAGTGATCTGTGAGGAAGGAGGCATAAGAAACAGCCCATGAGAGAGGGGGCATAAAGAGCTGTCTGTGAGAGACGGGGCATAAATAGCTGTCTGTGAGAAAGGGGGTATACGTAGCTGTCTGCGAGAAATGGAGGTATAAGAAGCTTTCGGTGAGAGAGGGTTTAAGTAGCTGCCTGTGAAAGATGGAATCATCAAGAGCAGCCTGAGAAAAAAGGAGCATAAGGAATTTTCTATGAGATAGGGGGCATAAGGAGCTGCTTGTGAGAGAAGGGCATATGGAGCAGTCTTTGAGAGATGGAACACAAGGCCCAATGTCCTGGAGCAGGGGGAATAAGAATATGTTTTTTAAAAAGGGGAAAGAAAGATACGTTTGTGGACACAGTGAGTTGTTTGTGAGAGAGTTGGGGTAATGGGAGAGCCATCTCTGAGAGAGAGAGAGAGAGAGAGAGAGAGAGAGAGAGAGAGAGTCATGAATAGCAGTCTGTGTGAGAGAAGGGTCCTGATTGTCTGTTTTAGTGTCAGTCTTCTCCATGAAGGTACAGATGTAAAGTCTGGAGGAATTATCCACTGGCATTTCATTTACCATGGGTGTGTTTTTTTTTAATCCCCTCTGAGCATATCAGCATCTATGTAGAGCGCTGGTCACCACCATATATTTGTTTACGTGTGTTACTTTTAGGACAACCTAAAGCACAAATTGGGGGCCATGTGTATGCACTTCTCCAAGGCTTAAAGGGGTACTCATTTGAAAACATCTTATCCCCTATCCAAAAGATAGGGGATAAGATGTTAGATCAAGGGGGTCCTGCCTCTGGGGACCCCTGCAATCTTTGGGCTGGCAGCGACAGCGTCCAGAACACGGAAGCTTGCTGCATACATGTCTATGGGAGAAGGCATGATTGCTAGTACATAGCCGTCCCATATATATGAATGGAGGGGGCGTGGTGGCTGGCATTGCCAGTAATCGGGCATGGAGCAGAGTTCACTCTGTATGAATGAGTTACCGCAGCGGAGATGGTGGGAGTCCCCAGCGGTGGGGCACCTGTAAATTAACATCTTATCTCCTATGCTTTGGTTAGGGCATAAGATGTTTTCAGTGGAGTACCACTTTAATATGTTGTTACATCACAGCCATGAATATGGTCTATAGGTTTGAAATATGTCAGCCTTGTCCTGTGATGCTGTACATTTTCAGCATTATTTTTTTTATTATTATTGTAGCAAAAGGTATAGGCCAAATTTTTTTTTATTTCATTTGTTATGTATTTTAAGCTAATTGTGTCCCAAATATGTCCCAAATTTTTGGCCCATAAACAGGCAAATAAAAGGGCCAGACAATTTTACAGTTGTAAAAGATGTGGCTATTGTTACGCCTAGCGCTCCGGGTCCCCGCTCCTCCCCGGAGCGCTCACGGCGTCTTTCTCCCTGCAGCGCCCCGGTCAGTCCCGCTGACCGGGAGCGCTGCACTGTTTTGGCCGTTGGGGATGCGATTCGCACAGCGGGACGCACCCGCTCGCGAGTCGCATCCCAGGTCACTTACCCGTCCCGGTCCCCTGCTGTCATGTGCTGGCGCGCGCGGCTCCGCTCTCTAGGGCGCGCGCGCGCCAGCTCTCTGAGACTTAAAGGGCCAGTGCACCAATGATTGGTGCCTGGCCCAATTAGCTTAATTGGCTCCCACCTGCTCCCTGCCTTTATCTAGTCTCCTCCCTTGCACTCCCTTGCCGGATCTTGTTGCCTTGTGCCAGTGAAAGCGTTTAGTGTGTCCAAAGCCTGTGTACCTGAACTTCTGCTACCCATCCTGACTACGAACCTTGCCGCCTGCCCCCGACCTTCTGCTACGTCTGACCTTGCTTCTGCCTACTCCCTTGTACCGCGCCCATCTTCAGCAGCCAGAGAGGTGAGCCGTTGCTAGTGGATACGACCTGGTCACTACCGCCGCAGCAAGACCATCCCGCTTTGCGGCGGGCTCTGGTGAAAACCAGTAGTGGCTTAGAACCGGTCCACTAGCACGGTCCACGCCAATCCCTCTCTGGCACAGAGGATCCACTACCTGGAAGCCGAATCGTGACAGTAGATCCGGCCATGGATCCCGCTGAGGTGCCGCTGCCAAGTCTCGCTGATCTTCCCACGGTGGTCGCTCAGCAATCGCAGCAGATTGCCCAACAAGGACAGCAGCTGTCGCAGTTGACCGCCATGTTACAGCAAATTCTGCCCCTGCTACAGCAGCAACCATCTCCTCCGCCAGCTCCTGCACCTCCTCCGCAGCGAGTGGCCGCTCCTAACCTCCGCTTGTCCCTGCCGGACAAATTTGATGGGGACTCCAGACTCTGCCGTGGATTTTTGTCTCAGTGTTCCCTGCATATGGAGATGTTGTCAGACTTGTTTCCTACAGAACGGTCTAAGGTGGCGTTCGTAGTAAGCCTTCTTTCAGGAAAGGCCTTGTCTTGGGCCACACCGCTCTGGGACCGCAATGATCCTGCCACAGCCACAGTCCAGTCCTTTTTTGCTGAAGTCCGAAGTGTCTTTGAGGAACCTGCCCGAGCCTCTTCTGCTGAGACTGCCCTGCTGAACCTGGTCCAGGGTAATTCTTCCGTTGGCGAGTACGCCATACAATTCCGTACTTTTGCATCTGAACTATCCTGGAATAATGAGGCTCTCTGCGCGACCTTTAAAAAAGGCCTATCCAGTCGCATCAAGGATGTGCTGGCCGCACGAGAGATTCCTGCCAACCTCCAAGAACTCATCCATTTGGCTACCCGCATTGACATGCGTTTTTCTGAGCGACACCAAGAGCTCCGCCAGGAAAAAGACTTAGATCTCTGGGCACCTCTCCCACAGCATCCTTTGCAGTCTATGCCTGGGCCTCCCGCCGAGGAGGCCATGCAAGTGGATCGGTCTCGCCTGACCCAGGAAGAGAGGAATCGCCGTAGAGAAGAAAATCTCTGTCTGTACTGTGCCAGTACCGAGCATTTCTTGGTGGATTGCCCTATCCGTCCTCCACGCCTGGGAAACGCACGCACGCACCCAGCTCACGTGGGTGTGGCATCTCTTGGTTCTAAATCTTCTTCTCCACGTCTCACGGTGCCCGTGCGGATTTCTCCTACAGCCAACTCCTCCCTCTCAGCCTTGGCCTGCTTGGACTCTGGTGCCTCCGGGAATTTTATTTTGGAGTCCTTTGTCAATAAATTCTGCATCCCGGTGACCCGTCTCGCCAAACCGCTCTACATTTCCGCGGTCAACGGAGCCAGATTGGACTGCACCGTGCGTTACCGCACAGAACCCCTCCTGATGTCTATCGGACCCCACCACGAAAGGATTCAGTTCTTCATTCTCCCCAGTTGTACCTCTGAGGTCCTCCTCGGTCTGCCATGGCTCCGGCTTCATTCCCCCACCCTTGATTGGACCACCGGGGAGATAAAGAACTGGGACTCTGCCTGCCATAGGAAGTGCCTCTCCCCCCCTCCCAGTCCCGTCAGGCAAACCTCTGTGCCTCCTCATGGCCCCCGTCCTGGTGTCACACTGCCCCGTGCCCGGCTTCGCCCTCTGCCCTCCCTCCCCATTCCCACTCCTGCTGTACTGCCTGCCGTTGAGGAAACCCTCCATTCTTTCCCGGGGTCCTCATCCCAGGGGAGGCAGTTGCCGGTCAAAGAAAAGGGGAGACCTAAGGGGGGGGGTACTGTTACGCCTAGCGCTCCGGGTCCCCGCTCCTCCCCGGAGCGCTCACGGCGTCTTTCTCCCTGCAGCGCCCCGGTCAGTCCCGCTGACCGGGAGCGCTGCACTGTTTTGGCCGTTGGGGATGCGATTCGCACAGCGGGACGCACCCGCTCGCGAGTCGCATCCCAGGTCACTTACCCGTCCCGGTCCCCTGCTGTCATGTGCTGGCGCGCGCGGCTCCGCTCTCTAGGGCGCGCGCGCGCCAGCTCTCTGAGACTTAAAGGGCCAGTGCACCAATGATTGGTGCCTGGCCCAATTAGCTTAATTGGCTCCCACCTGCTCCCTGCCTTTATCTAGTCTCCTCCCTTGCACTCCCTTGCCGGATCTTGTTGCCTTGTGCCAGTGAAAGCGTTTAGTGTGTCCAAAGCCTGTGTACCTGAACTTCTGCTACCCATCCTGACTACGAACCTTGCCGCCTGCCCCCGACCTTCTGCTACGTCTGACCTTGCTTCTGCCTACTCCCTTGTACCGCGCCCATCTTCAGCAGCCAGAGAGGTGAGCCGTTGCTAGTGGATACGACCTGGTCACTACCGCCGCAGCAAGACCATCCCGCTTTGCGGCGGGCTCTGGTGAAAACCAGTAGTGGCTTAGAACCGGTCCACTAGCACGGTCCACGCCAATCCCTCTCTGGCACAGAGGATCCACTACCTGGAAGCCGAATCGTGACAGCTATAACATGAATATGTGTGGAAACTAAAGCGTATATTACAATTGTGTTCAGTAGAATACAATAGAAAAATTGGGGACATAACTGTAATGACTGGTTCTGTCCACACCCATAGGGTTAATTCTGCATAGCTCTGTTGTTTATGTTGGTCACTGGGACAACACCCTGAGCTGCTTGGGTGTGGTTGGGGTTCCTTCCCAGCCTATCTGTACTCTGGTTTCTTCTATCAATCAGGATTCTCCTTTCACCTACTTTGTCATATATAAGGAAGTCCCTTTCACTTGTGCTTTGTGAAGCTAGCTAGCTAGTTAGTTGACTGAAGCTAGCACTCCTCATATTTTTATTGTCTATTTTTGGTTCTTTGATCTTTTGGCTTGGTTCTTGACTTCTCTTCTGGTATTTGCATTGTTACCGACCTTGGCTAGACTGAATACAGCTTTACTGTGTATTTGTCTTAATGTTTCAAAGTTTGTGTGCCTCCAGCTGTTCACTGATTCCTACTGTATTGTAGTTTATTATTTTGACTCGGTCTGTCCCTGCACGTAGTAGAAAGGAACTGTCCTTGTGGTTGTGGACCCATTGTTTAGGACCGGTACGCAAGTAGGCAGGGACAGAGTATGTAGGCAATACTAAACATTTTTCTATAGTATTTTTTACAATCTGTTTAGTTGAATTTCGATTGCCTCTCTGTTTTGACATATACAGTAGTGCTATTTGCTTTGCTATGTCTTATTAGAGAAGCAGTCTAACCCTTATGTCTTCTAAACCACAATAATAAAAGTAGGGATCTGATTGGTTGCTGTGTTCAACTGTTTAACTTTTCCTCTGCACAGGTTTTGATAAATCTTTCCAAATGATCCTACACAAACAGGCAAGGCAAAACAGGATTGGCTTAGGAACAACTCTGGTAAATGTTCTTAAGGGCCCAGCCAGAGCCCTGACTCAACTTGAACTCAACTAAACATCTCTGAAGAGACCTGAAAATGGCTTTCCCCAACAGTCCCAATCCAATCTGACAGAGCTTGAGAGGATCTGCAGAGAAGATTATTAGAAAATCCCCAAATTCCGGTGTGCAAACCTTGTGACATCATCTCCTAAAATGACTGGAGACTGTAATCTCTGCCAAAGGTGCCTCAACTAAGTACTGAGTAAAAGGTTAGGAGTAAGTTAGTAATATAAATGTTTCAGACATGAACGGCGACCCAAGTAATTTCTAATTGGAGTGTCGCTATGATAATAGTATGATACAAAGCAAAGCAAAATTGTGTCAAAAGGGGCTATTTACAAATTTTATTTTACTGTTATACTGAAAATGTTGAAAATCCATTAAGGAAATCTTTAATTTTCAATAATTTTCTTGTCAAATCATAACTTTTAGGAATAAAAGATTCCAGCAGCCATGCTTTACTTTCTATTTAAACACTTTTTCGAAAATGATCTTTTACTTTTATACTGCTAATTTCAACACCCCAGTACTGGGCACAAATATGTGTTTTCAACAAATCCTTCAACTTATTACAGAATGAAATATGAAGGAAACAACTCATATAACTGTGATCGCTGTCAGTGCATTACAGTCAAGGAAATATGTCTAGTTATATGTTAGTGAAAAATATATCTTAGTTTCTTATATAGTATTAAAGTGAATGTCTAGTTTTGAGTGTAAAAATAATGTATAAATCATTACCTGTGGGTTATTATTTCCTGCTATTTATTTTTATCGGTACTTGAGGATTGGCAGTGTTTCTACTGCTCCATTAGGATTAGAGATGAGTGAGGGGTATAGATTGTAGAATATAAGTAAAGAATAACATACATTAAAGGGTACCTCTCATCAAATAAACTTTTGATATATTTTAGATTAATGAATGTTGAATAACTTTTCAATAGCATGTTAATGAAAAATATGCTTCTTTCTATTGTACAGGCTGTGAACAAAGCAGGCTGGCAGCTCTGAGTGTTCTCCTTTGTAAATAAAGCAGACTGGCAGCTCGTAGTGTTTAGGACTCCAGCATGAGTCTGAAATGCTTGCTGCCAGAACTGGTAGGGAGACCCTAGTGGTCATTTCTTCAAAGTGGAAAATTAAATAGAAAGAAGCATATTTTTTAATAACATGCAATTGTAAAGTTATTCTGCATACATTAATCTATATTATATCAAAAGTTTTTTTGATGAGAGGTACCCTTTAACTCTACTGTTTACATTTGTTTATCCAGATCTTAGGTGTGCTCCCTCGGACCCCTAGTCTCCTTCCATCCTCCGGTCTCCCACTGTGAGCGCTGCGCACCCGTGTGTTTGTGAGTTGTGTGTAAATATGTCTGTGTTGTGGAATAGTGGAAACATCGATTACAGTAATACATTAGTGAACCATAATAAGTAAACAATACTACAAAATGTACGTCGAAACAAAAATATATTGTTGCATATATATATAAAAAAATGTATTCGATTTTTTTGGGGATGTTACTGTATGTGGCCAAAAATCAGCGATTTTGATGTTGTTCTGTGTTTTCACTGTTCACTTTACAAGAACATTAACATTATATTTTAGAAGTCTGGACAATTCCGCACATGGCAATACCAAATCATTTGTTTTCATTTGGAAAAAGGAAAAAAGGGAGAGATTTTTGACTTTTTATTAGGTGAGGGGCACCTTAAAGAGGTACTCCGCTCCTAGACATCTTATCCCCTATCCAAAGAATAGGGGATAAGATGTCTGATCGTAGGGGTCCCGCCGCTGGGGACCCCTGTGATCTCCCTGCTGCACCCGGCGATCCTTTAGAGCGTCGGGTGCAGCACCAGAGGCTTGTGACGTCCTTTGGATAGGGGATATGATGTCTAGGGGCAGAGTACCCCCTTTAAGTCCCCATAGAGGGCTATTAAAAGCAATCCTTACATTGCTAATACTAAATAATTATACGCTATTGCACTACTCAGTATACTTGTTGAAGAAAATCCTTTTACTCTATTTATTAATGTTTTTCCCTGTATTTTCCCTGTTTATTTACACTGGTCGCTATTTTCAGCAAAATCTCCTAAACGTGGGCATGGTTTTCAATGTTTCTAAATCTGAATGCTTTTGTTATTTTATTCAGTCTGTGATTCTTCACTTTTAACAGAGAGGTTAAATAATTAAGAACCAAAGTTTCATGACATGTATTCAACACTTTTATGCAAGGGACACACTCAAGCATGTGAGGGAAAAATAAATAACAATTCACCATGAAAAGGAAAAGAAAAAAGGGGAAACATAGTACATGAGGCCCATTGTGTGTCTTTTGGGCTAGGAAAACTGGATAAATTTAGCTGAAAACGTATGAAATGCTGATGTCCGTGATACAAATAGGTCTGTTAAATACTCATAAAAGGTTGTTAAGGCAACAGAGCAATTACAGCACTTTCTCGGCTTGTTTTGTGTAAATGAAAAGATGATGTGCTTCATTAGACTGCCTGCTGTTTTGAGCTGGAATTTTCTCCCTGCATTCAAGAGCAGAGCATGAAATGTGTCCTGATAGTACAACGCGTATATCGAATTCTCAACCATTTTCAACTACATAAAACTATGCAGCACGGTATTGCTTTTATAGACTTTTTGCATGTTTTCATGTCAGGATTTGCATAACACAAAAAAACACTATTAAACAGATATGACAGATCTACAGAGTATGTTTAATTGTAGCATATACAGTGACGAAGCATAAAAGCTACTTCATATACGCTACATGTGAACATACCCTTAAAGAGTCCCTAAAAACATGGCAACACAAAAGAATAAAGCAAGGCATATTAAATTACATAGGCTGTCTAATTTTACAGCATTTGAGATTCTACAGTGGGGCAAAAAGTATTTAGTCAGCCACCAATTGTGTAAGTTCTCCCACTTAAAAAGATGAGAGAGGCCTGTCATTTTCATCATTGGTATACCTCAACTATTAGAGACATAATGAGAAAAAAAAAATCCATAAAATCACATAACAGTGATGTTCTGGGGCTGGTTTTTTTATGGGTTTGAGATCTGGCTAGGCTACTCCAGGACCTTGAAATGCTTCTAACGAAGCCACTCCTTCATTGACCGGGCGGTGTGTTTGGGATCATTGTCCTGCTGAAAGATCCAGCCACGTTTCATATTCAATGCCCTTGCTGATGGAAGGAGGTTTTCACTCAAAATCTCACGACACATGGCCCCATTCATTCTTTCCTTTACACAGATCAGTCGTCCTGGTCCCTTAGCAGAAAGACAGCCCCAAAGCATGATGTTTCCATCCCCATGCTTCACAGTAGGTATGGTGTTCTTTGGATGCTACACAGTATTCTTTCTCCTCCACTACTTTGGTTTCATGTGACCATATGACATTTTCCCAATTCTCTTCTGGATCATCCAAATGCTCTCTAACAAACGTCAAACGGGCCCGGACATGTACAGGCTTGAGCAGGGGGACATGTCTGGCACTGCATTATTTGATTCCCTGGTGGCATAGGGGGACATTTATCAATGTTTGCTTATGTATTCCTTTTTCTAGTCATTTTTTTCTTACAATTTTTTTGCTTTAGTACCTGAAATTTATCAACAGTTCTCAGCCTGTTGATAAATGTTGCGTTCCAAGTCATTTTTTTTTTTGCTTTGGTAGTGGCTTTTTCTGCTCCATGTCTGAGCTGGAGTAAAAGTAGTAGCTTTTTTAATGCGATGCGACTTTTTTGCGACTTTCGCACTTGATAAATCTCTAACCACTGCAAGTCAAAAATCACTTTTTGCTTTGGTAAGCAAGAATTATTATTTTTTGCTTAGGACACTGAACAAGCAAAAAGTCGCAGAAAAAATAGTGTAGGCACACGTGCGACTTTTTTGCGACAAATTTATGCAAAAAAAACCTACTAAATGCTTTGATAAATGTCCCCCATAGTGTTTTACTGATCCTGACCTTTGTTACTTTGGTCCCAGCTCTCTGCAAGTCATTCACTAGGTCCCCCATGTGGTTCTGGAATTTTTGATGACCGTTTTTATGATCATTTTGACACCACGGGATGAGATCTTGCATGGAGGCCCAGATCGAGGGAGATTATCAGTGGCCTTGTATGTCTTCCATTTTCTAATAATTGCTCCCACAGTTGATTTCTTTACACCAAGCTGCTTGCTTATTGCAGATTCAGTCTTTCCAGCCTGGTGCAGATCTACAATTTTGTTTCTGGTGTACTTCGACAGCTCTTTGGTCTTGACCATAGTGGAGTATGGAGTGTGACTGTTTGAGGTTGTGGACAAGTGTCTTTTATACTGATAACAAGTTCAAACAGGTGCCATTGTGGTGAGCTTGTGGGGATGTAGGGTAGGGAGGGTGTAGCTGTGCAGTGATGAAAGTGTGTTGAATTAACTCTTAACTGTCATGATGCCAGGGTGCGGGTTCTTCCTCTATATATATATATATATACATATATATATATATATATATATCCTACCGCCACCCGTCCCAGGAACGATAAGGAGGAATAAAGGATTGTCCACAACTGGAGGTTTAGTAAACTGGAAATAACTTTACTGCAACTTTTATGCAGGTTAACAGTAGTAAAAGTCTTTACAGAGGACTGGACTTTAAGTTCCTCACAGTTGGTTCGGACCTTGTAGGGGATAAGCTCTGAGGCTTGCTTTACGCTGTTCCATTGAATTTAGGGTTTGGTTTTAGGTTCAGCAGTCACGTAGATTTAGGTTTGAGTTTAGTTGAAACCAACTTTCGGCTGAAGTTAGCAGGCTTCAGGCCTAGATTTGTCTTGGAGGTATGCACGGAGCTTCTTTCTCTCTCCGCTAGTCCGGAACGCAAGAGAGCATGTAGAGAAGAGAGCGATCATTGGATACAGCGCCCTTATATGGCAAGGGGCAGACTCATAGCTTATTGGTTCCCACCAACTGTCAGTCCTTTCACAAAACATTGTTGTACATCATGTGACCCACTCATGTGACCTGGAAGGTCCTTAAGCTTAACCTAACAGTAGGCTTAGTAGTCATGTGACCTAAGGTCCTGGAAGTACTATACATATATATATAAATTATATACAAATTATATACACCAAACACATAAAATTAAAGAAGTAAGAGGTGACCAGGGGTTATCCCACTAGGAGGATCCTACTGGTATGCAGGAACTCTGACTTTGGGGACTTACCACACAAGGTATGGTACAACTTACGGTACCGGGACACCACACCATTAATACAGGTAACGAGTGGAGGACAGAGGAAACTCTTAAAGAAGAAGTTACAGGTCTGTGAGAGCCAGAAATCTTGCTTGTTTGTAGGTGACCAAATACTTAATTTCCACCACAATTTGCTAATAAATTCTTTCAAAATCAGACAATGTGATTTTATGGATTTTAATGCTCAATATGTCTCTCATAGTTGAGGTATATCTGTGATGAAAATTACAAGCCTCTCTCATCTTTTTAAGTGGGAGAACTTGCACAGTTGGTGGCTGACTAAATACTTTTTTGCCCCATTGTACTTGTTACACATTTGTGTACTAAGCTTCTCTCTTTCTCTAGCTACAGTATATAATCTATCATGTAACCAGGCAGCAAGACCACTCCTATCAAAAGAGGATCTGAAATGTCTTGATATTGTAAACATTTATAACCCATTTGCACTAAAATGCCTACATATTTTGGTGTTTTTCTTTTAGATTTCAACAACCTGTAAAAATAGAAGAACCTTATCACGGCTATGGGATGCTTGTATTTTATGACTTTTAATTTGGCTATTAAGCTTGGATGGGGGAAAAAATATTCGAGTATATTTAACGCTACATTGGGAATTAGTAGTTGTGCCAAGTTGGTGGTTAAAGCAATATGATCCAATAAAGTAGCTGGGTTAATTGTTCTTAGACTGAACATATACTGATAAGAAACCTTACTCAAAAGACATAAGTCATATAGTACTTCAAGGTTGGAAATCTTTTTCAAATTTTTTTTGAGCTTTACATATTTTTTTGCTGCACTAGATAATAAAATGAAACAAAAAGAGTATCCAGCTTACTAACTACTAGTTCTTACATGCAGAAACTTAGAGCAAGCTTGATGAAATACATGCCTCAAGTATTAAAGGGGTACTCCGATGGAAAACATTTTTTTAAAATCAACTGGTGCCAAAAAGTTAAACAGATTTGTAAATTACTTCATTTAAAAATCTTAATCTTTCCAGTACTTATCAGCTGCTGTATGCTCCACAGGAAGTTCTTTTCATTTTTAATTACTTTTCAGTCTGACCACAATGCTCTCTGCTGACACCTCTGTCCATGTCAGGAACTGTCCAGAGCAGAAGCAAATCACCACAGCAAACCTCTCCTGCTCCGGACAGTTCCTGACAAGGACAGAGATGTCAGCAGAGAGCACTGTGGCTAGACAGAAAATAAATCCAAAAAGAAAAGAACTTTCTCTGTAGTATACAGCAGCTTATAAGTACTGGAAGGATTAAATTTTTTTAACTCCTTAAGGACTTAGGACGTATGAGTATGTCCTAAGTCCGGTCCCTGTCTATAATAGCGGGATGGTCCCGGCGCCTATTCACAGCCGGGACCCGCGGCTAATAGCGCGCGGGCAAGATCGTTCTGCCACGCCCTATTAATCCTTCCGATGTGGTGCTCAAAGCTGAGCGCCGCATTGAAAGTGAAAGTAAATGCTTCCCGGCTGCTCAGTCGGGCTGATCGGGGTCATCGCGATAAACTCGCGATGCCCCGATCAGCTACCCGGAGAGAAGAAGGTCCCTACCTTCTTCCGTCGGCGTCCCGGCGTCCCGGCTCTTCAAGTTTGTCGCACAATGAATTTTTTTTTCGGATTTTTCGGTAAAATGACTAATTTCACTGTAAAGTAGAATTGGTGGCGCAAAAAATAAGCTATAATACAGATTTTTAGGTGCAAAATTTAAAGGGTTATGATTTTTTAAAGGCAAGGAGAAAAAAAAGAAAATGAAAAAACGTGAAATCGCTCAATCATTAAGGGGTTAAATAGAAGTAATTCACAAACCTGTTTAACTTTCTGGCAGTTGATAAAAAAAAAAAGATTTTCCACCGGAGTACCCCTTTGAATACAATACTGTGCAGTAAGATTGTGGCTAAAGTATGCACTACATTCTTTGGCTAGATGGTTATCCAAAGTCTCTACCAAAGATGCCCCTCCACATTTACTTGGATAAACATGATTTGGGTAGTGACAATCTATGCCAGCTAGATCAGTTAACCCTACTATGGGCAGCACACTTGATGTTTGGCAATTCTTTTTTCCTACAAAACCCTGTTGTACCATGAACTCGCTTTGTATATATGTCCCTGAGGCCCACGACCATGACTTTCCCTCTGGACCAGACCTATAGGACTTTCCATATACTCTCACCTACATGCTGACAGAGACATCCCTCCACTGCACTTACTGCTGGAAGGCACTACTTGTATGCCTCGTAGAAAAATGGTTTTTGAACTTACCCTAAAAATATCTTCTTATGCACCGACTCCCGGCATGGAGGAGAAAAAAAAACAGACAGCAGAACGCTGAGCGGCGTGACGGCAACAAGTCCTGTTTCCTGGTTTTATGCACGCCCTAGCCTCATCCTGTACATCCCCCTTCTCCGTCTTATGCTGCATGATATGCCCTACAGTGGTGCAACCCCGTACTTTCTCTTGCCTTTATACTACTTGTATGCCGTCTGCCTTCCTTCATGACACCATCTTTGTACAGTGCAAACAGTGCAAATTGAAATTGAAAACAAGATTTTCTACCTTTAAAGATGCCACTTGTCTATAACAATGCTTACATTTCCCTAAACTCCCCAGGAGTCTACTTTCCAAAATATACAAAAACCTTGTCTCTAGTAATGCTGACCCAAAACCTTCCTACCTTCCACCTTGGGAAATAGAAGTTGGAATTGCTATCTTCCTCACTTCCACAATGTCCCATATTCTACAACGTTTACATGGTTTGTATTGCTGTGTAAGGGTGCAGGACAATTTGTTTAAGTTATTAACACACTGGTATAAGACTCCATATTTACTAAAGAAGATGGGTGTTATTGATGATAATAAATACTGGAGAAGTATTTGAGACATTGACACATTGGCTCCATTGTAATGTTTTTATTTTTTATATATGAACCATTTATTCAGTTACTTTTCCCCTTACCCTAACTTTATTCTGCTCGCCTAAATTCAACCCATCAAAACATAGCTTGCCTACTTTGTCACCACCTAAATTACTAATTCCCCGCCACTGAAGATCTGAGACCCCACGGAAGGGTTTAATAAGGTAGAGCAAATTGCAAGATTTTAGGCGTTGGTAAGTTGGGAATTGGGTGCCACACTTAGTACCTGAACTTCTGGGAGTACCTGAAAACATTTAGGCAAACTACAAATCCGCCACTCATACTTACTCACAGATTCAAGACAATGCGGTAGTTCAAGCCTATATAAAGCAGGGAAATCTTGGAGGAGGAGCCTCTATCACTGTACTATGTGGTCATCCTAACTTTTTTACAACTGAATAAATTACCATGTTTTCCGTCTTTTTTACCTGTGTTGACCTATAAAGAGTACCTTTCCTAGCAAAAATTTTGGCTTCTGTTCTGTATACTGTTCTTGTGCTAATACCTGCTAAATGAGGCCTGTGCTCCCAAACAGCTAAACTCTTTGTAAAATATAAAACTTGTTTATAACAACAGATTTGACAAAAAAAAAAAAAATGCATTACACTCTTTTAGCATTACCCCTATTACTATCGATTCCCTGATCCTAATTGGAGTGCAACCATGGTAGCTCTTAGAGTAGTGTTATACGTTTGCTGTCATTTTTTGGTTGATCACATCAAATCCTCCTTTTTTTGGTCAAATCGGTTCATTAAATTTAAAAGACTTTTTAAAACTTTTTTTAATCAATTTATTTTCAGAGAGTTTACCCGAGGTAACAAACAGAAGTATCAAAAACAAAAACAAAAAAAATAACAAAAAAAAAACTAAATGAGCATGCGGGCTCACAACAATACATATATATTACAATTATGTAGGTTATATTGGTGAGTATGTTTTTATCTGAGTTGTGTTTATACAGCAACTTTACTTCTACAAATTTCTGTAGTTGAATTTTACTAGATAAAATGTAGCCCTGTTTGCTCCATTTATAGTTATCACAATACTGGATCCCTGGGTCAGTAGGAAAGGTTGGTGGTTGTATTGGGCATTATTTGGCAAGGCAATGTAATTTATAGATTAAAGATGAGTTAGAACAAAAATAATCATCTGTCTTTAAATTTTTTTTGTACAATCACATGGATGATGGGGATAGCTTCCTGAAAAAACTGTAGGTAATTTAGTACAAGGAGGGCTTACACTTTGGTGCATAATAAGAGAATATTGCCCAATTTAGGCCCCACACAGTAAGAGGGCCCTCCTTTTGCCCCCACACTATAGTTAGGCCTTTTTGACCCCTCTCTGTAGTTAGGCCCCTCTGTGTAGCTAGGAATCCATTCAATAACCTGGCCCCAATCTCTGTTGATAGGCCCCCTGTGTAGTTAGGCCTCCTTCTCAATAGTTAGCCCCCTCCCCTCTATATTTAGGACTTGGACCCATAGGTGGCCATTGAGGCTGTCAGTGCCTGGATCTAGTGCTGGGCGATATACCGGTGCATACCGAATACCGTTTTTTAAATCTGTACGATAAGAATTTTTCGTATACTGCAATACCGGTCGGGCCCCTTCCTTCCTTCGAATGAATGAATTATCAGCCGAATTATCAGCCGCAGTGGCTGTCCCCACATCGGGGAACTAATCATATGTGACCTGCAGGCGCTGCTCCCCCCGTCCCCCTGTGAGCCGCCTATGCTTTAAATGAATGAGTTGCATGCCGCGGTGCTGGAAATCTATACAGTGACCCCCCGACCTACGATGGCCCCGACATACAATAATTTCAACATGTGATGGCCTCTCAGAGGCCATCACATGTTGAAGGCAGCATCAACATACGATACTTTTGTGTGTCGGGGCCATCGCATAAACAGCTATACGGCAGCGCAGACTGCCTCAGCTGCCGCCGGATAGCTGTTAACGGTGCCCCGTGTGCTCCGGTGATGGTCTCTTACCTGTCCTCGGGGCTCTGGAGCATCCTCTTCGGGATTCCCTGCATCGCCGGTGCTCTCCTTCGTCGTCATCACGTCGCCGCGCATGCCATCCTGTCATCCAATAGGAGCGGCGTGCGCAGTGACGTGATGGCGGTGATGGAGAGCAAGGATCCCAGGCAGGACGCGGCGACAGCAATGGAGGGCGACATCCAGGGCAGCGGTGACGAGCGGTGACGGTCCGGAGCGGCAGGGACAGGTGAGTATAACTTCCTATTCTTTACATTGCACGGATCCCTCATCGTATGTTGAGGGACCACTGTATATAAAACTCAATGTGTGGGTGTGTTTGTGTATGTATGTTCCACAATTACGTCCAAACAGCTAAAGATATTAACATGAAACTTGGCACACATGTTACTTATATGTCAAAAACATAGGATGGGTGATTTAACCCTTACTCACTCCCATTTGCCAGGGTCTGGGTTTTTGTTTAAAGTTCCATACAAGTCTATGGGAAATATATGTTACTTTATAACTTCCAAACAGCTGGAGATATTTCGATAATACTTGGTCACATGTTACTTATATGTCCATTTAAAATATAGGAGAGTTAATTTTACTCTTAACTACCCCCAATTGTGAGGGTCAGGGCTTTTGTTTAAAGTCTCGTGCAAATCAATGGGAAATGCATGTTCCCACATAACTTCTGTACGGCAGGAGATATTTCAATACCTGGTACACATATTACAGGATGGGATAGGAGGTCGGGATAGGAGGTCGGCATAGGAGGTCGAGATAGGAGGACAGGATGGTCGGGATAGGAGGTTGGGATAGGAGGACGGGATGTGAGGATGGGATATGAGGAAGGGATAGGAGGTTGAGATAGGAGGTCGAGATAGGAGGAAGAGATAGGAGGATGGGATAGGAGGACGGTATAGGAAGTCGGGATAAGAGGTCGGGATATTAGCACAGGATAGGAGGGCAGGATTGGAGGACTGGATAGGAGGACAGGATAGGAGGTCAGGATAGTAGGACAGGATAGGAGGTCAGGGTATGAGGACGGGATATGGGGTTGGGATATGACAACAATATATGAGGACAGGATATGAAATCAAAAGCTTCCTCTGTTGATTTTCCTCCACAACAAGGGTTAGGAAGGAAAAACCGGGAAACGCCGGGTACTCAGCTAGTGATTAATAAAGGACAACTGTACTGATTAATTTTACATATTCCTGTGCCCGGGCTGCAAAAATAAACAAAATGAACTTTGACTCACCTTCCTACGTTCCACCATTGCTCCGGTATCGGCTTCACTGTTCTCCCCTGCGATATTCATGCTGCTTCCTGGGGACGGGAACGTCACAGAGCCGTCAGTATATCACCGGCCACAGCGATGTCCCGCCTCGGCTCCTTAAATGACATGATAGGCTGAGGGCACTGTCATGTAAGGAGCCGGCTGGCTTATTATGTCAGGTAAGGAGCCGGCCGGCTCCTTACATGACAGTGCGCTCAGCCTATCACCGGCCGAGGCGGGACATCGCTTTGGCCGGTCATAGGCTGACGGCTCTGTGACGTTCCCGCCCCAGGAATCAGCATGAAGATCGCAACGGAGAACAGTGAGGCCAATACCGGAGCAACGGGGGAACGTAGGAAGGTGAGTCAAAGTTTATTTTGTTTAATTTGTAGCCTGGGCACAGGAATATGTAAAATTAATCAGTACAGATGTCCTTTATTAATCATTTCCAGCACCGCAGCATGCAACTCATTCATTTAAAGCTCCAGCGGCTCACAAGAGGATGGGGAGAGCAGCAACCGCAGGTCACATATGATTAGTTCCCCGATGTGGGGGACAGCGCTGCATTGCAGCTGATAATTCATTGGGGGGTTATAGAAGTAGAGCAGCGTCTGCGGGTCACATATAATTAGTTCCCCAGCGTGTGGGGGGGGAATACCATTAAATACCGTGGAACCACCAAAAATACTGTGATATGCATTTTTGGTCATACTGCCCAGCACTATCTGGATCCACTGGAGCCTGGGCCAAGTTCTCCAGTGTGACACAGGATGGAAAAAGGAAAGTTTGAACTCCTGCTCTAACAGCTGGGGTCGGTGGAACTTCTAATTCCGTTTTTTTTCATCCCCTCACATTTCACTATCACTACTGACAGCAGTGCCTAAGTGGTTTACAGAGGGAGGGGCTACATGTGTCCCACCTATTGATGCACCCACAATAGGTTCACTGGGATGCTGATAGGTTCCCATGGCAGCTGGGGGCCTATTGAAGTCACCTAAGTCTGCTATCCTTGTACTTCTATTATATTAGGCCTGGTTCAATGGGCTGCCTGTCACTTACAGACATAATACTCCCCAACACAGAAGTATTGACTATCATGTTATTGCCTTTATAATGCATTGCAAGTCCCACAGTGGAACTAAAACGTAAAAAAAGCAAAAAATATGTTTATTGAGTTAGAAAAAATGTGTTTCCTTTACAAAATATTTAATAAAAATAAAATAATGACCCAGAGAGTAAATGTACATTCACAGTGAATGATATAAAAACCCTTCCAAAAATGTCAGAATTTATGTTTTTCCACATTGCCACTAAAAATCTATAAAGATTATGCAATACACAATATGTACCCCAAAAGGTTGTATGTAATAACAAGCTCTTAAATAAGAAATAATTTAAGAAGGTGTGGATCGACAGAGCTGGGCTGCTTTTAAGTATTACACACTTACTGTAGGCATTTCCTTTCCCTAAGTTGTCTGGCCAATTACAGCACAATGAACCACGCACGTTTTACTGTTATGTCATGACATAGTGCTTGTGAACATGTACCTGACTGAACAGTCTTGCATAGTACTGGGGAATAATTTACAATAAACCACTATAGATGTTATGTGAAGAGAGAGATGGATATTAATGCCCAGCCTTTAAAGGAAAACTCCAGTGAATAGTTTTTTTTCCAATCCATTCTGACCAGGCTACTGGAATAAAAACAACAAACATTTACTTACCTTCTTCCACTTCCCAGATGCAGCCGATATTGCTGTCCCGTCTTCAGGCCATGGTCCTCTCCCCACTTTTGTTGTCTGACACATAACGCTGTGGCTCATCTAATCACTGGCTGTACCGATGTCCTGCCTCCGCTGGTAATAGGCTGAGTGACAGTGTCATATAATGGGCCCGAGCCCTAGGAAGAAGGCTGGACCCAAGCCTGTTACATTACACTGCTGCTCAGCCTAACACTGTTCAATTCGGGACATAGCTGGGACTGGCGATTAGTTAAGCTGCAGTATGACCAAAATTCAGAAGATGATATGGGCCTGAGGACAAGACGAAAATATTGGCGGCCCCGGGGAGCAGCAGAATGGTAAGTTAATGTTTATTATTTTTATTCCAGCAGCTTGGGCATAATAAATTTACAAAACAGAATTTTACAGAGATGACAAAAAGCATTGACCTGCTGCTGCTGATGACGAGATAAAGGGAGGGGGGGGAATGGGGGTTAAATTCGGGAGGCAGCACTGTGTACATACAGCAGTAGGATCACTGATATTTATACAAGGGAAGCCTTTATGTCATAAACATACCTGTCCTCACTCCCATGGTGATATTGGCCTCTGTGCGGTGGTAGCAGGAGTGTTGTACCACCACCTTGGTGACCAACCCTAATGACAGCAGGGCTGATCGACTTATCAAAGGGCAAAGATGCAAGGCCAATTGGGCTGCACTATCCCGACTACTTAATTTAACTTTCATTCACAACAGAAATACATTGCATTAGCTAAGTCCCACCATGACTTCCTGTGTTCTTTTTTGGTATCTCTGTTACTAGAGGTGGACTGAGCCGAATAACAAGATGTGGACAGCAGTTTCCAGAGAAATGAAACACCTGGTGGTCAAGAAATTTTTTTGGGCCAAGACACATTTTTTTTAATCCGGGGTAAGTCATTTTTGGGTAAATTAAGTGATTGCAAATAACATAGACTTTTGCATGGAAGGAAGCTGAAACGGTATTGAACATTTAAGGGTTAAATGCATGTTTCTTGCTCTTACTGAAACAATAGTGTTATATTGTTTAATTGTCTCATGGATGTATTATTTTAAAATAGTTGCTTAGTAACAAAAATAGCCTGGAATTGTCCAGCACCAGGTTATCCACAATCATGTAAAACGTATTTATAAAATGATCACATAGTGAAGAAACATATAAATGGGAGCATATCAGAATACTTAAAATGATGACTTTATGGTGAAATGAGAAATCATAGTCTTAAAGTCTAAGGTTTTTAATCCTCCCAGTACTTATTAGCCACTGTACTATACAGAGGAAGCTCTTTTGTTTTTGGATTTCTTTTCCATCACGAACACAGTTGTTACCTCCATGACCCGCTGACCGGGAGCACTGCATTAGTCTCACCGGCGGGGACGTGACCCACGTAGCGGGACGCGCCCGCTCGCGGCTCGCATCCCAATCCCCTCACCTGTCCCGTCCTCCGTCGGCTCAGTCCCGGCACGCGCAGCCTCGCTCCCTAGGGCGCGCGTGTGCCGGCTCTCTGAGATTTAAAGGACCAGTGCGCCTTTGATTGGCGCCTGGCCCAATCAGTACTCACACCTGTGCCCTCATTATAAAAACCCACTTCCCCTTCCTAGCATTGCCGAATCTTGTTGCCTCAGTGCCAGTGAAAGCGATTCTTGTGTATGTTCCAAGCCAGTGTTCCAGACCCTCTGCCGTTGCCCCTGACTACGATCCTTGCTGCCTGGCCTGACCTTCTGCTACGTCCGACCTTGCTCTTGCCTAATCCCTTGTACTGCGCCTGTCTCAGCTGTCAGTTGGGGTATAGTCGCTATCGGGTGGAACAACCTGGGGGTTACCTGCCGCTGCAAGTCCATCCCGCTTTGCGGTGGGCTCTGGTGAAAACCAGTAACCCCTTAGACTCCGTTCCCCTGGTACGGCCCACGTCATCACCCCACTGACACAGAGGATCCACCACCAGTATCCTCACAGTATACCCATCCGGATCCTGACAACAGTGCTCTCTGCTGACACCTCTGTCCATGTCAGGAACTGTCCAGAGGAGGAGAAAATCCCCATAGCAAACATATGCTGCTCTGGACAGTTTTACTAAAATGGACAGAGGTGTCAGCAGAGAGCACTGTGGTCGTGACAGAAAAGAAATCCCAAAAGAAAAGAATTTCCTCTGTAGTATACAGCCGCTAATAAGTATTGGAAGGATTTTTTAATAGAAGTCATTTACAAATCTGTTTAACTTTCTGGCACCAGTTGATTTAAAAAAAAAAAAGTTTTCCACCTGAGTATCCCTTTAACCCCTTAAGGACGCAGGACGTAAATGTACGTCCTGGTGAGGTGGTACTTAACGCACCAGGACGTACATTTACGTCCTAAGCATAACCGCGGGCATCGGAGCGATGCCCGTGTCATGCGCGGCTGATCCCGGCTGCTGATCGCAGCCAGGGACCCGCCGGCAATGGCCGACGCCCGCGATCTCGCGGGCGTCTGCCATTAACCCCTCAGGTGCCGGGATCAATACAGATCCCGGCATCTGCGGCAGTTCGCGATTAAAATGAACGATCGGATCGCCCGCAGCGCTGCTGCGGGGATCCGATCATTCATAACGCCGCACGGAGGTCCCCTCTCCTTCCTCCGTGCGGCTCCCGGCGTCTCCTGCTCTGGTCTGTGATCGAACAGACCAGAGCAGGAGATGACCGATAATACTGATCTGTTCTATGTCCTATACATAGAACAGATCAGTATTAGCAATCATGGTATTGCTATGAATAGTCCCCTATGGGGACTATTCAAGTGTAAAAAAAAATGTTAAAAAATGTAAAAGTAAAAGTAAAAAATTTTTTTATAGACATATTTGGTATCGCCGCGTGCGTAAATGTCCGAACTATTAAAATAAAATGTTAATGATCCCGTACGGTGAACGGCGTGAACGAAAAAAAAATAAAAAAGTCGAAAATTCCTACTTTTTTAATACATTTTATTAAAAAAAAATTATAAAAAATGTATTAAAAGTTTTTTATATGCAAATGTGGTATCAAAAAAAAGTACAGATCATGGCGCAAAAAATGAGCCCCCATACCGCCGCTTATACGGAAAAATAAAAAAGTTATAGGTCATCAAAATAAAGGGATTATAAACGTACTAATTTGGTTAAAAAGTTTGTGATTTTTTTTAAGCGCAACAATAATATAAAAGTATATAATAATGGGTATCATTTTAATCGTATTGACCCTCAGAATAAAGAACACATGTCATTTTTACCAGAAATTGTACGGCGTGAAAACAAAACCTTCCAAAATTTGCAAAATTGCGTTTTTCGTTTTACCGTATATACTCGAGTATAAGCCGACCCGAGTATAAGCCGAGACCCCTAATTTCAACCCAAAATCCCAGGAAAAGTTATTGACTCGAGTATAAGCCTAGGGTGGGAAATACCTCATCCCCCCCTGTCATCATCCAGACCCGTCATTAACATCCTCATCATCCCCTTGTCATCATCCCACACATCCCCCCTTCATCATCCCCTTGTCATCATCCCACACATCCCCTTATCATCCCACACATCCCCCCTTCATCATCCCCTTGTCATCATCCCACACATCCCCTTATCATCCCACACATCCCCCCTTCATCATCCCCTTGTCATCATCCCACACATCCCCCCTTCATCATCCCCTTGTCATCATCCCACACATCCCCTTATCCCACACATCCCCCCTTCATCATCCCCTTGTCATCATCCCACACATCCCCCCTTCATCATCCCCTTGTCATCATCCCACACATCCCCTTATCATCCCACACATCCCCCCTTCATCATCCCCTTGTCATCATCCCACACATCCCCTTATCATCCCACACATCCCCCCTTCATCATCCCCTTGTAATCATCCCACACCCCCCCCTTCATCATCCCCACCCCCCTTCATCATCCCCACACCCCCCCCCCCTTCATCATCCTCTTCTCATCATTCGCCCTCAGTGGTCTTCAACCTGCGGACCTCCAGAGGTTTCAAAACTACAACTCCCAGCAAGCCCGGGCAGCCATCGGCTGTCCGGGCTTGCTGGGAGTTGTAGTTTTGAAACCTCCGGAGGTCCGCAGGTTGAAGACCACTGCGGCCTTCAACATGCGGACCTCCAGAGGTTTCAAAACTACAACTCCCAGCAAGCCCGGGCAGCCATCGGCTGTCCGGGCTTGCTGGGAGTTGTAGTTTTGAAACCTCCGGAGGTCCGCAGGTTGAAGACCACTGCGGCCTTCAACATGCGGACCTCCAGAGGTTTCAAAACTACAACTCCCAGCAAGCCCGGGCAGCCATCGGCTGTCCGGGCTTGCTGGGAGTTGTAGTTTTGAAACCTCCGGAGGTCCGCAGGTTGAAGACCACTGCGGCCTTCAACATGCGGACCTCCAGAGGTTTCAAAACTACAACTCCCAGCAAGCCCGGGCAGCCATCGGCTGTCCGGGCTTGCTGGGAGTTGTAGTTTTGAAACCTCCGGAGGTCCGCAGGTTGAAGACCACTGCGGCCTTCAACATGCGGACCTCCAGAGGTTTCAAAACTACAACTCCCAGCAAGCCCGGGCAGCCATCGGCTGTCCGGGCTTGCTGGGAGTTGTAGTTTTGAAACCTCCGGAGGTCCGCAGGTTGAAGACCACTGCGGCCTTCAACATCATCCAGCCCCCTCTCACCCCCTTTAGTTCTGAGTACTCACCTCCGCTCGGCGCTGGTCCGGTCCTGCAGGGCTGTCCGGTAAGGAGGTGGTCCGGTGAGGAGGTGGTCCGGGCTGCTATCTTCACCGGGGGCGCCTCTTCTCCGCGCTTCCGGCCCGGAATAGAGCCGTTGCCTTGACAACGACGCATCTGCGTCGTTGTCAAGGCAACGTGACTATTCTGAGGCCGGGCCCGAAGCGCTTAGAAGAGGCCTCCCCGGTGAAGATAGCAGCCCGGACCACCTCCTCACCGGACCACCTCCTTACCGGACAGCCCTGCAGGACCGGACCAGCGCCGAGCGGAGGTGAGTACTCAGAACTAAAGGGGGTGAGAGGGGGCTGGATGATGTTGAAGGCCGCAGTGGTCTTCAACCTGCGGACCTCCGGAGGTTTCAAAACTACAACTCCCAGCAAGCCCGGACAGCCGATGGCTGCCCTGGCTTGCTGGGAGTTGTAGTTTTGAAACCTCTGGAAGTCCGCAGGTTGAAGACCACTGCGGGTGGGGGAGTTCACTCGAGTATAAGCCGAGGGGGGTGTTTTCAGCACGAAAAATCGTGCTGAAAAACTCAGCTTATACTCGAGTATATACGGTAATTTCCCCACAAAAATAGTGTTTTTTGGTTGCGCCATACATTTTATGATATAATGAGTGATGTCATTACAAAGGACAACTGGTCGCGCAAAAAACAAGCCCTCATACTAGTCTGTGGATGAAAATATAAAAGAGTTATGATTTTTAGAAGGCGAGGAGGAAAAAATGAAAACGTAAAAATGTAATTGTCTGAGTCCTTAAGGCCAAAATGGGCTGAGTCCTTAAGGGGTTAACTTTCTATATAAATGTTCCCATAAATTAAGAGAAAAACTCTTGTTTCAAGAGGTATTCTGCAATTGGTTTTACTTTTGCAGCTCTTAGAAATGTTGTTTACAAGCTTCTCGACAGTGATATTTTTGTGCAGTAATGGTATCACAGATTGAACTGCTGTCTCCAGAGGTAGACCGTGGTGCACGTCAGCATTCATCCTGGAAAACAAAGTCTCTTTCTGCACATCAAATGCTTCTTGCAACACACACAACATAAAAGTGATAACATATGACTGCCTTGCAGCATTTTCCAAGCATGGTACAAGTATTATTAAAGGGAAAGGGGTCAGGGGGAATGTGTCATACTACATGGACCCACTCAGCTGTACACAGCCTTAATATAAGTAAGTATTATTTTGTGGTGTCTGGGGTGTTGCAACGGTGTATTAGGGTCTGATGGTATTAACCCTGTGGGGTAAGGTGTTATTAATCCCTGATTATTCGTGATGCCAGTGTTAGGATTCGGCTAGCTGGATGTGGATCCTCTGTGTCAGCGAGGGATTGGCGTGGACCGGTTCGAGATTGCTACTGGTTTTCACCAAAGCCCGCCGCAAAGCGGGATGGTCTTGCTGCGGCGGTAGCAACCAGGTCGTATCCACCGGCAACGGCTCAACCTCGCTGACTGCTGAGAAGGCGTGGGACAGAAGGACTAGGCAGAGGCAAGGTCAGACGTAGCAGAAGGTCGGGGGCAGGCGGCAAGGTTCGTAGTCAATAACAATAGCAGAAGGTCTGGAACACAGGCTTTGGACAACACTAAATGCTTTCTCTGGCACAAGTCAACAAGATCCGGCCAGGACGGAAAGGGGAAGTGAGGTTATATGGACAGGGAGCAGGTGGAAGCTAATTTAGACTGCTTGGGCCAGGCACCAATCACTGGTGCACTGGCCCTTTAAATCTTAGAGAGCGGAGCCGCGCGCTAGAACATGACAGCCGGGGACCGGGACGGGTAAGTGGCTTGGGATGCGATTCGCGAGCGGGCGCGTCCCGCTATGCGAATCGCATCCCCATCGTGAATGTCAGTGCAGCGCTCCCGGTCAGCGGGTCTGACCAGGGCGCTGCAGAGAGGAGAACGCCACGAGCGCTCCGGGGAGGAGCAGGGACCCGGAGCGCTTGGCATAACAGTACCCCCTCCCTTAGGTCTCCCCCTCTTTTTGTCTCCTTGTCCCTTCAACTGAGAAGAGAACATAGGGGGCGCCTCTTGAGTTTCCTTCCGGAACAAAAAAAAGGCCTGGGTAGCTACATCAGCGGCCGGTAATCCAGAAGAAGTGGGAATGGGGAGGGGGGGGGCAGAGGGTGAAGCTTGTCACGGGGCAGAGTGTCACCAGGACGGGGGCTATGAGGAGGCACAGCACAGTCCTGATAGGCCTTGGAGAGACCAGGCACAGGAGGAGACACTGAGGCCCGACAGACGGGACTGGGAGAAGACGTGAGGCATTTCTTGCGGCAAGCAGGACCCCAATTCTTGATCTCCCCGGTGGTCCAGTCAAGGGTGGGAGAATGATGCTGGAGCCATGGCAGACCGAGGAGGACTTCAGAGGTGCAGTTGGGCAGGACGAAAATTAAATTTTCTCGTGATGCAGTCCAATGCTCATAAGCAAGGGCTCTGTGCGGTAACGCACAGTGCAGTCCAACTTCACTCCGTTGACAGAAGAAATGTAGAGCGGCTTGACGAGACGTGTCACCGGGATGCAGAACCTATTAACCAAAGAGGCCAGAATAAAATTTCCAGAAGAACCAGAGTCCAAGAAGGCCACGGCTGAGAAGGAGGAGTTGGCAGAAGGAGAAATCCGCATGGGCACAGTGAGACGTGGAGAAGCAGACTTCGTACCAAGAGACGCCACATCCACGTGAGCTGGGTGCGTGCGTGCGTTTCCCAGACGTGGAGGACGAATAGGGCAATCCACCAAGAAATGTTCGGTACTAGCGCAGTACAGACATAAATTTTTATACCTACGGCGAGTCCTCTCTTCATGGGTCAGGCGAGACCGATCCACTTGCATAGCCTCCTCGGCCGGAGGCACAGGGGTAGATTGCAAAGGATACTGTGAGAGAGGTGCCCAGAGATCAAGGTCTATTTCCTGGCGGAGCTCCTGGTGTCTTTCAGAAAAACGCATGTCAATGCGGGTGGCCAAATGGATAAGTTCTTGCAGGTTGGCAGGAATCTCTCATGCGGCCAGCACATCCTTGATGTTACTGGATAGGCCTTTTTTAAAGGTCGTGCAGAGGGCCTCGTTATTCCAAGATAATTCGGAGGCGAGAGTACGAAATTGGATGGCGTACTCGCCTATTGAAGAATTACCCTGGACCAGATTCAGCAGGGCAGTCTCGGCAGAAGAAGCTCGGGCTGGTTCCTCGAAGACACTAAGGACTTCAGCGAAGAAGGACTGGACTGTGGCTGTGGCAGGATCATTGCGGTCCCAGAGCGGTGTGGCCCAAGACAAGGCCTTTCCAGACAGAAGACTCACTACGAACGCCACCTTAGACCTTTCTGTAGGAAATTGATCCGACAACATCTCCATATGTAGGGAACATTGAGATAGGAAGCCACGGTAGAGTCTAGAGTCCCCATCAAATTTGTCCGGCAGGGACGAGCGGAGGCTAGGAGCGGCCACTCGCTGCGGAGGAAGTGCAGGAGCTGGCGGAGGAGATGGTTGCTGCTGTAGCAGTGGCAGAAGTTGCTGTAACGTGGCGGTCAACTGCGACAGCTGCTGTCCTTGTTGGACAATCTGTTGGGATTGCTGGGCGACCACCGTGGATAGGTCAGCGAGACTTGGCAGCAGCACCTCAGCGGGATCCATGGCCGGATCTACTGTTAGGATTCGGCTAGCTGGATGTGGATCCTCTGTGTCAGCTAGGGATTGGCGTGGACCGTGTCGGTGGACTGGTTCTAGGTTGCTACTGGTTTTCACCAGAGCCCGCCGCAAAGCAGGATGGTCTTGCTGCGGCGGTAGCAACCAGGTCGTATCCACCGGCAACGGCTCAACCTCGCTGACTGCTGAGAAGGCGTGGGACAGAAGGACTAGGCAGAGGCAAGGTCAGACGTAGCAGTAGGTCGGGGGCAGGCGGCAAGGTTCGTAGTCAATAACAATAGCAGAAGGTCTGGAACACAGGCTTTGGACATCACTAAACGCTTTCTCTGGCACAAGGCAACAAGATCCGGCCAGGAGGTGCAGGGGAAGTGAGGTAATATGGACAGGGAGCAGGTGCAAGCTAATTTAGACTGATTGGGCCAGGCACCAATCACTGGTGCACTGGCCCTTCAAATGTTAGAGAGCTGGCGCGCGCGCGCCCTAGAGAGCGGAGCCGCGCTAGCCAGAACATGGCAGCCGGGGACCGGGAAGGGTAAGTGGCTTGGGATGCGATTCGCGAGCGGGCGCATCCCGCTATGCGAATGGCATCCCCATCGTGAATGTCAGTGCAGCGCTCCCGGTCAGCGGGTCTGACCAGGGCGCTGCAGAGAGGAGAACGCCGCAAGCGCTCCGGGGAGGAGCAGGGACCCGGAGCGCTTGGCGTAACAGCCAGGATGTGGTTGTTTTCTGTATAAGGCCCTGCCGACAACTCCCTAGAGGCAACCGGGATGCAGGATACCTCACAGGCTTGCTGGGACTTGTAGTATTGAGATTTATACTGTGGCCACTGTGCTACTAATTATATGCTTGAGTTGAGTAGTAGTCACTAGAAATTGTAAATAGAGTTTGACAACTCACGTTTTGAAGTGGCTGCAGGTTCTTTAGGCTTTGGCCTAGCTGAGATGAATTTAGTAGTTGCAGCGATTGTGCTTGCTTTGTAGCCAGGAACGAGAGCTAACTGAGAGACTACAGCCCCTTATATACTAAGGGGGCTGCACTAAAGCCCATTGGTTGCAAAGCCTGTGGTTCCTGTGCCCATGGCACTCTGGGTACTGTCACATGACAGATCACATGACCCAGGAAGATCCTATACAATATGCACAATACATTTACATTGCATTTATGTAAGGTGAGCAAGGGGTGAGCCCTGCAGGAGAGCCCTATGGACTGCAGGGACTCTTCCTGAGGGGACTTAGGAAGGGTACAGGACTATGTCCTGTACCAGGACACCACAATTTTATGATGAAACAATCAATAAAACATGGCAAACAGGGGTATAGCTATAGAGGTAGCAGTCATACCCAGGTCCTGGTGTCTGATGGTGCCCAAAGAACTATGCACTACATAAGAAGATGATCCATGGGAAACAGATTGTGCACTGGAGCCTAGGATATTCAATTATGTTGTTTTGGATTATTAGGCAACATACCGGTCCTAGCGCCGGCATGATATGTGTCTGCACAGAGATTTTTTGTGCGACATTCTGGCATGTGAACATTGCCTAACTGCTGCTTTCTTATGTTTTAAATCCATTTAATTTCTGTGTTTCTTTCTAAACCTGTGATATCACTTCTGACCCTCGGGTCACCAGCTTATTTTCCGAGTTTTGAATTTTGTTGTGTTATATATATCCTCACGTTATGTCTCTTTGTAAGTTTAGAATTAAGTTAAAAATATTCTGTGATGATTCTGTGATGTTTAATGCTATGTTATCTGTGTTGATTGAATCAATGTGGGTTCAACTGTAGCAAAGATGCTGACAGCTTCACTGTCTTACTGAATAGTTCTGTGCTAGACAGCAATGAACATAGGAAATAACTTAATATTTGTTTATAACTCATTTAGGCTACAGTACGTCCAGATATAGCATTGTTGTTTTTTGCCACACAATTACTGCAAATCCATGCCACCCCCACAGAAAATCCACAGCAAAATGTGTCACATAGAATCTGCAATTTTTCTGAGGAAGTTCTGCTGATGTAATCTATAAGATTAACACAATGGAATATGTAGACTGCAGATCTGAAAAGGTGAATGGGGTTTTTAAAATTGGATTGTAATTTACTGTAAATTATACAGTTTGAAATCTGAATAAGAACAAAAAGATGTAATTTAAAGGGAATCAGTGCCCAGGTTTTACTCCCAGGTTTTACTCCCTATGTACTGTGTCTGTATTGTATCTGGCTGTTAGTGCAATTCACTGAAAAATAACTTTGATTCAGTAGTACACCATAAGTACCGTATATACTTGAGTATAAGCCGACCCGAATACAAGCCGAGGCCCCTAATTTCACCCCAAAAACCCAGGAAAAGTTATTGACTCGACTATTAGCCTAGGGTGGGAAATACATCATCCCCCCATGTCATCATCCCCCCTGTCATCATCCAGACCCCCGTCATTAACACCCCCATCATCATCACCCTGTCATCATCCCCCCCTTCATCCTCACCGCCTGTCATCATCCCCCCTTCATCATTACCCTGTCATCATCCCCCCTTCATCATCACCGCCTGTCATCATCCCCCTGTCAACATCCCACACCATCCCCCCTTCATCATCAACCGCCTGTCATCATCCCCCTGTCACCCTCCCCCCCCCCCCCCCCCGTCATCATCACCGCCTGTCAATCCAGTGGTCTTCAACCTGCGGACCTCCAGATGTTGCAAAACTACAACTCCCAGCATGCCCGGACAGCCATCAGCTGTCCGGGCATGCTGGGAGTTGTAGTTTTGAAACATCTGGAGGTCCGCAGGTTGAAGACCACTGCGGCCTTCGTCATCATCCAGACCCCCCCCCCTTTAGTTTTCTACTCATCTCCCCTCAGTGGGAAGGAAGAGTGAGCTGGTCTGGGCCATCTATGCTGCAGGGCCCGTCCGGTGGGGAGGGTTAGTCGTTCCGGGCTGTCCATCTTCATCTACGGACCGGCCCTGGACTAGTGACGTTGCCTTGACGACGACGCACAGGGATGTTCATGCGCAGGTCCCTGTGCGTTGTCGTCAAGGCAACTTCACTAGTCTGGGTCCGGGCCCGGAGCAGATAAGGCCCCCCCCCCCCCGGTGAAGATGGACCGCCCGGAACGACTAACCCTCCCCACCGGACGGTCCCTGCAGCATAGATGGCCCAGACCAGCTCACTCTTCCTTCCCACCGAGGGGAGGTGAGTAGAAAACTAAAGAGGGGGGGGGTCTGGATGATGATGATGGCCGCAGTGGTCTTCAACCTGTGGACCTCCAGATGTTTTAAAACTACCAAAACTACAACTCCCAGCATGCCCGGACAGCCAATGGCTGTCCGGGCATGCTGGGAGTTGTAGTTTTGCAACATCTGGAGGTCCACAGGTTGAAGACCACTGAGAAGGGATTGACAGGCGGAGAGTTCACTCGAGTATAAGCCGAGGGGGGTGTTTTAAGCACAAAAAATCGTGCTGAAAAACTCGGCTTATACTCGAGTATATACTGTAGTAACGTAAGCACTACAAAGTAGTCATTGTCACTTACATTTGCCTGTGATCAAATCCCGGTAGGCAAGATTGACAGGCAAGGGGTAGCCTGCCTGCAGCCAGTCAGCTTCACTGTGCCTGTATGTGATGGCTTTGAACACAGTGTTAAGAAAAGGATGCTGTGGGACACCTTCCAGGACTTTTATATTGCTCTCCAAGTGTACATAATACCCATTTTTGCCCAAAGGGCCATCTTGCTCTACTTTGGTGTTATTGTTTTTTCTTCATACAGGTAATCACGCTGCAATGGAATATAAATAATACTTTACGTTGTATTTAATATAATGGTTTTATTGTATGACCGTTTTAGTGTAATGGTCACGTTCCTTTTACTATGGTTACACTATGTTTTGATATTGGTGACCCTAACGGGCGTTACTTCCATGAATGACCCAGAACTCTTTGTAAGCCATTTTAATTTAAATTCTTCCTGTTTTTATCATTGTGTATTCTGCCTGACGAAGAGCTCGATTTGGGCTTGAAACACTTGCATGTGTTGCACTTTTACAATATAGCCTTTTGTACCTACTATAACACTGGCTTTATCATTTTGGAGTGGTAGAAGTGCCGACCAGATGTTCCTTGTTTACCGTGCTTGACATGGGCCTTCCCTGAATCATTATTATACCGGTGTGCACCTCGACTAACTGAAGAAACCGAGAGGCTGCTGACCCAGAATCTTACTTGTTTATGCTCTATGCTCTTA
Source organism: Hyla sarda (assembly GCF_029499605.1). Classification (NCBI taxonomy): domain Eukaryota; kingdom Metazoa; phylum Chordata; class Amphibia; order Anura; family Hylidae; genus Hyla; species Hyla sarda. The sequence goes on along the minus strand of NC_079190.1, from coordinate 376,501,192 downwards.
GTACAACATCTTCCGGTAAGGAGCCAATTCTTACCCGTTTCTTTGTACTTTTTATTTTATATGGTCTATCATAGGGACAAACAGCTTTTTTTAAATTTTTGTTTCTACAGTAAGAAAGATTGCTAGCTCCTGGAAGGTGTCCCACAACTATCAACATCACACATGCAGTGATGCCCTTTGACAGGTTACCTTTACCTTACACTAGGTACAAGAACGGTCTTGGTTCATTCTTCCTTTTAAGATTTAAAATTTGTATCACTTAAAGGGGTACTCCGGTGCTTAAACATCTTATCCCCTATCCAAAGGATAGGGGATAAGATGCCTGATCGCGGGAGTCCCACCGCTGGCAATGGGAGTATATTCAATCATTCTAGTAAAACTATAAACCTAAAAACTAATGATATTCTATGTGTAATTAGGAGATCCGTACAAATATGGTCTTCATGGAAGAGTCATCAGAAGAAAACCTCTTCTACGTTTTCACCACAAAAATAAGTGTTTGAACTTTGCAAATGAACATATAGACAAGCCTGATGCATTTAGGAAACAAGTTCTGTGGACCGATGAGGTTAAAATTGAACTTTTTGGCCGGAATGAGCAAAGGTATGTTTGGAGAAAAAGGGGAACAGAATTTAATGAAAAGATCCTCTGTCCAACTGTTAAGCATGGGGGTGGATCAATCATGCTTTGGGGTTGTATTGCAGCCAGTGGCACAGGGAACATCTCACAAATAGAAGGAAAATGGATTCAATAAAATTTCAGCAAATTTTGGATGCTAACTTGATGACAACTGTGAAAAAGCTGAAGTTAAAGCGAGGATGGCTTCTACAAATGGATAATGATCCTAAACACACCTCGAAATCCACAGGGGATTACATCAAGAGGGGTAAACTGAGGGTTTTGCCATGGCCTTAACAATCTCCTGACCTCAACATAATTGAAAATTTATGGATAGACCTTAAAAGAGCAGTGCGTGACAGACAGCCCAGAAATCTCAAAGAACTGGAAGACTTTTGTAAGGAAGAATGGGCAAAGATACCTCAAACAAGAATGGAAAAACTCTTGGCTGGCTACAAAAAGCATTTACAAGCTGTGATACTTGCCAAAGGGGGCAGTACAAGATGTTAACTCTGCAGGGTGCCCAAACTTTTGCAGAGGCAAGTTTTTTTGTTTTCTGTTAATTTGTGTAAATGATGGAAATAAAATCTAACTTTTGTTGACATATTATAAGAATGTATAATCTGTAATTTGATGCCTTTTGGAGATTTTTCCATCTTTCCTTGGCTTATTTATGCACATTAATACAAATTTTTACCTATATATACCTATATATCTATACGTATTAACACACACGCACTAGATGATTATCTGCCATTGGCTGGTCTTCATACCTAAACATTGTGGGAGGAGAAATATCCGGTCTTCTGACCTCATATGCTGTCCTCATGTTCTGACCTCATATGTTGTCCTCATATCCCGACCTCATATACCAACCTCACATCCTGTCCTCATATCCTGTCCTCATATCCTGACCTCATATGTTGTCCTCATATCCTGACCTCATATGTTGTCCTCATATCCCGACCTCATATACCAACCTCATATCCTGTCCTCATATCCCCTCCTTATATCCCATCCTCATATCCCGTGCTCATATGCCATCCTCATATCCTGTCCTCATATCCTGACCTCATATTCGATCCTCATATCCTGACCTCATATTCCATCCTCATATTCTGATTAGAGATGAGCGAACTTACAGTAAATTCGATTCATCACGAACTTCTCAGCTCAGCAGTTGATGACTTATCCTGCATAAATTAGTTCAGCTTTCAGGTGCTCCGGTGGGCTGGAAAAGGTGGATACAGTCCTAGGAGACTCTTTCCTAGGAATGTATCCACCTTTTCCAGCCCACCGGAGCACCTGAAGGCTGAACTAATTTACGCAGGATAAGTCATCAACTGCCGAGCCGAGAAGTTCGTGACAAATCGAATTTACTGTAAGTTCGCTCATCTCTAATTCTGATCTCATGTCCCAATGTCATATCCCGTCCTCATACCCTGACCCCATAGCCCATCCTACATTCATATTCTGACCACATATCCAGCCCCGCCACACTAACTACACTCTGTTCATGCCTGCTGGACAGTCAATCTTGGTGTGGGTGTAAGTGTTAATAATCATGGATTATTAGGCTGGGATAAAAGTGACTTAGTGGATTATTATTGCGTAATTTTTTACTTATTTTAATGTTATACAGACTTATGGAGGCATAGATTTCCCCACAGATGGTGAGGTCCAGGCATCACTTGGGCGTGTGGGATGAGGCCTCAGTTAAAAAAGTTTGAGAAGTACTGGTCTACAGGATTAATTTTATGGAACCTGCTCGGGAGTATCCAAGTACCAGTAAACATTCCTATAGTCCTTCTAATGATATTCACTTTGATTCTATGATATTGAACACTTAGACATTTTAAATAAATCAGTAGTGTTGCTCGTGAATATTCACAATGCAAATTTTATTCGCGAATATCGCATATTCGCGAATTTGAGAATATTTCCGAATATAGCACTATATATTCGCAATTACGAATATTTGCATTTTTTTTTTCTTCACAGTACACATGACAGTGATCATCCCTCTCTGCTTCCAGCTTGTGTGGTGTAAAGAAGGCTCTAATACTACTGTGTGAGACTGGCGTACGAATTTTCACATATGCCAGAATTTGTATATGCTCATTTTCACATTTGCGAATTTTCACGTATGCAGAAATATAACACGAATATTATGAATATGCGAATTTTGCAAATATATGACGAATATTTGGCCATATATTCGCGAAATATCGCGAATTCGAATATGGCCTATGCCGCTCAACACTGTAAATCGTGTAAAAATACTATGACCACAAGAGTTAGGCATTTTCTTTAAATCAAGACAAGACAAGTCAAATTCATTTAAGCCATATTTAAGTTGCGTTTCTGAACAAGCTACATTGGAAAAAATAGGTCTTACAGTACTGATGCACACCCAGAATGAAGTATATACATTTTTTATCTGCATTCACAATACACTGTCTTTGATATGTTAAATATATTATGGATGCACCAAATCAACAGGGAAAACTTGTACAGGTTTATTGCACAAAGCAAAGTGAGAGGAATTGCTGCCGGGAGCGAATATTTTAGAGGATATTCCCATTTTTAGTATCATGCTACTTAATTTTTATATACCAGACAGTAGTCAGAATGCACTGAATATAAATGTTATGAATGTACTGAATATAAGTGTCTAGATTAATGCTAAAATATGGATAAGCATTAGATTTCTTGGACAGGGCAGCTGCGCTTTTGCTTACTTCATGTTTGTCTGAAGATTGTAAAAAATAGCCCCCAGTGGGGACATAAAAAAAGTAAAAAAAATAGTAAAAAATAAAAAAAATTTTTGAAAAAGCCCATCCCCCAACAAAGAATTAAATGGCCTATTTTCCCATTTTACCCCAAAAAGCGTAAAAAATAAAATAAAAATCAATGAACATATTTGGTATTGCCGCGTGTGTAAATGTCTGAACTATCAAAATATAATGATAATGATCCTGTACGGAAAAAAAAAGTCTAAAATTGCAGCTTTTTTGTCACATCATATTCCAAAAAAAATAAAATAATAATAAATCATATATATAAGTCACAGAAGTCATATATATGCAAAAGTGGTACCGATAAAAACTAAAGATCACAGTGCAAAAAAATATAAGCCCTTATACAGCCCTGTATACAGAAAATTTGAACTTCATAGGTGGTATTGGAGCAGGACATTAAATTCACTTTTTACGTAGCATAATTTTACTTTGCCACAATGCAAACAATTGTACATATTTCAAACTAAATCTGAGAAAAAGGCATATACAAAAATGTATGTTTTTATCACCATGTCAAACCTTAAAGGTGTACTCTAGGGAAGTGTGTGTGTGTGTGTGTGTGTATATATATATATATATATATATATATATATATATTTATATATATATATATATATATATATAATAAACAAAAGCTCCAAAGCCACCACACTACCTGGATATGTTCCCCGTAAACCATCCTGCTTGATATGCATGGCTCCTGTGGCCTCTGATGTCTTCTTTGGCTGATTCTTTGCCATCCTTCCCTTGCCTATACCCCCCAGCAATCATTGCAGCTCTGCTCCGCCAGCAAGCGCACTCTCTGAGTGCAGCCCCCCCTCTCCTGCTCTGAGCAGCAGAGAGAGAGAGATGTTCAGTGTCTGATTGTCTGAGGCTGTACACACCCCCAGTTCTCAATATTTAAGAGACTATGACTCATCAGTGCAGGGCAGAATCCACATGGTCTGCGTCTCTTAGTAGGGTGGAGAGTGAGTGGAGTGAGTGCAGTGTCAGTAGGTGTAGCTTGACCAGTGCAGCTCATGTAGCATGCACATATACAGTATGTCACCTACAATACACCTTTATAAAATATTATCTACCAAAATAAAATACTTGGTGGGAGTCAGAATAAAGGCAATGATGCAGCAAATAAGTGCTGGAGTTGTATTAGAGGAACTTTTGTTATGGCCCTGAAATACCAATAGATTATGAGACAACATAATAGGAAAACATAATTGCTAATCATTAATGTGCAGAAAGCCAGAGGAATAAATGCTTCGGTGACATTTGTGCCTTTTAAAATTTACCATAATCTTCCCCGAGGACGTAATTGGTAGCTGTTCACAATGGATTTTCTGCTACACCTGTTCCTTAGCAGGGGATGTCACGTGCGTCGCGCCGTCTCTAATTCGCACTGTGTGTGACCCTCTCAAAACCTCACATTTCACAATATGTCGCACTTCTGAAAATTAACATCAGGATGCCCCAATTTATACCAGGCATTAGGCACTTTACCGACTGCATTACAGACACATGGTAATGAAACAGTCTGATACACTGCAGTGCTAGGGAGTCTGCCAGATTCCATACATGCTCTTGTTATCTAAATGCAATTTTGAAATAAAAAAAAAAATTCAGAAATGTTAACTGTTTATTAACCTGTATGAAAATGTTTATTTCAGCTATGTCATGGTGCTTAAAGTAAAAAGAAACTGTGGTTAGATTATTTTTGCCTTAGTAGAATACTTTTTCAAAGGCAATAGTAAAGATGAGGGGCTGGTAGTAAATGTGTACAGTGGCCTCTCAGGTTACAACATTAATTGGTTCCACGATGACTATTGTATGTTGAGAAAAAATAGGTAGATAATTAATACAGATAAAACAAGTCCTTACATATAAAAATAAGAAAGAGCTGCTGGAAGCTGTAAATCACTGTCTATGTAGAGGACAGGAGCTTCTTCAGGGCCCTGTACAGTGAACACAGAGTGCCAAAAAAAAGAAAAATGGAGTCACACCACCTGGTATCCAAAGGAGTAACTAACCCTGGCACAGGTAAAGAGTAGTACAGAACATGTAGTACCTCCCTGTACTGTAGGGCGACACTATCAGACAGCCAGTCAGTGCATGCCCATCAGTAATGCAGGTGCTTTACCCATGAGATGCCCATTCAGCTTAGGCAGGGGGACTTATAGCTAGGCCAGTGAATACAATTATTTTCAAATGTAAAGAAGAGCCTAGCTCTAATTCTAACCTATTTGACAAAGAGGTTAGAAGGCTAGGTTTCCACAGAGTTTTTTCTGAAAACTGCCACTACAGTTTTGAGCCAAAGTCAGAAGTGGATCCTTCCTCAGGGGTGTCACTTAGCTTGTGCCAGAACACGTGGGGATCTGGTGGGGCACTCGCTCCCAAGATTGATAGTATTTTTCCTGACTCCGCTTACTAATTTTGGTCTCCCATGTTTTTGTTTTCCATTGCATGCTATATTTTGGATATTATTGGGGCCACTTGGTTGATATAGAATACCGTGTATACTGCTAACAATACGCAACTCCCAGTATACATTGGTATTGATTTTGTTCTATTGCCTTGTTTTCTAATATTGTATACTATGTTGGGGAGTTTAGGTTACTTTTTTTTTAACAAACAGGGAGAATGGGCACCTTTGTGTAGGGGTCCTTCTTTGGAGCCCTCTGATTGTGGAGTTGGGAGGGGGAATTTTTCCCTCTCATTTTAAATGTTTTTAATTTTGTATGTGGTTATGTGTATAGATTTATTTGTACAATAAATGTGTATGTGTAAAGATTTCTAGTGATTGCTACCTCTGCTGTGCGCCCATAAGTATGTGTTTTTTCTTTTTTCGTTGTGATGTACTGTTTGTTTTAATGCGAGCTATATAACTTTGCTATAAGAAACTGGTCCAATAAAACAGTGTGAAACAGCTGTCACTAGCGTTTGAAGTAGCACTCTAGCTTGAATTCCCATTGTGTTTTCTATCCCCTCTTTTTTTTTTTTTTTTACTTTTTTGTGTCTGGACTCTGCCCCTCCCCCTCAGCCCAACCCTATATAAGTAGTAGTTAGCTACACAAGGGCCTTTTCATTCCTAGCAGTCTTACAGTCTGACTGGGAGCTCATGGTGAGTGAGCTTTTACACCCTGATCACACTGGTGTGGTGCTGTGTGGCATCCGTTGCTGCCGTGGCGCCATGTCTGTGTGGGGGGGGGGGGTGCGGCCCAGAAACTGGTTGGAGTGGTATTGGGGCCGCTCTGCCAGTGCATCGTTCCCCCCTGTGGGCACTGGGGCTGCGGCGGTAGCGGTCGCCGCCCAGTGGTATGCCATTTTATGCTAGGGACGTTAGGGACCCACTCTAAATAGGTGGCCGTGAAGTGGCGAGTGGGCTTGTACCTTTTAATCAAAATGTATACTAGCAACCTGTTAGTTTTTGAATTTATGCTGAGAAGCAATTAGATCAAAATGTTATATGTAGATGTGCAACCATGTCTTTTTTTCTACTTGAATTCACATTGTGTTTTTTCTATCCCCCTTTTTTTTTTTTTTTTTACCTGTGTCTGCACTCTGCCCCACCCCCTCAGCTCAACCCTATATAAGTAGTAGTTAGCTACACAAGGGCCTTTTCATTCCTAGCAGTCTCCCAGTCTGACTGGGAGCTCATGGTGAGTGAGCTTTTACACCCTGTTCACACTGGTGTGGTGCTGTGTGGCGTCCATCGCTGCCATGGCGCCGTGTCTGTGGGGGGGGGGGGGCTGCGGACCAGAGACTGGTTGGAGTGGCATTAGGGCCGCTCTGCCAGTGGGTCGTTCCCCCCTGTGGTCACTGGTGCTGCGGCGGTGGCGGTCGCCGCCCAGTGCTATGCCATTTTATGCTAGGGATGTTAGGGACCCACTCTAAATAGGTGGCCGTGAAGTGGCGAGTGGGCTTGTACCTTTTGATCAAAATGTATACTAACAACCTGTTAGTTTTTGAATTTATGCTGAGAAGCAATTAGATCAAAATGCAATATGTAGATGTGCAACCATGTCTTTTTGCTACTTGAATTCACATTGTGTTTTCGATCCCCTCTTTTTTATTTTATTTTTTTTGAACCTGTGTCTGCACTCCGCCCCACCCCCTCAGCCCAACCCTATATAAGTAGTAGTTAGCTACACAAGGGCCTTTTCATTCCTAGCAGTCTCCCAGTCAGACTGGGAGCTCATGGTGAGTGAGCTTTTACACCCTGTTCACACTGGTGTGGTGCTGTGCGGCGTCTGTTGCTGCCGTGGCACAGTGTCTGTGGGGGGGGGGTGCGGCCCAGAGACTGGTTGGAGTGGCATTGGGGCGTTCCCCCCTGTGGGCACTGGTGCTGCGGCGGTGGCAGTCGCCGCTCAATGCTACGCCATTTTACGCTAGGGATGTTAGGGACCCACTAGGTTGCTGCGAAGTGGCGAGTGGGCTTTTGATCAAAATGTATACTGTTAGTTTTTGAATTTATGCTGAGAAGCAATTAGATCAAAATGCAATATGTAGATGTTTGACCATGTCTTTTTTCTACTTGAATTCGCACTCTAACCCAATCCCAATGTGCTTATTTTCAACTACACAAAGAATAAAAACTCTACTGCTGCACATTGCATGGTGAGTGCCTTACTGTTTGTTCTTATGGACCTAAAGGAATTGGGTTGACTTTTTTTTGGCTATTTTCTAATACAGTTGTGTTCAATAGTTTGCATACCCTTGGAGAATTAGTAATGTTTGTACCATTTTTTAAAGAAAACATCAATGAGCAGGCAAAACATATTTTTTATGGGATTCATAATAAAACAAAATATGTCAACAAATATAAAATGGACCCTGTATAAAAATCTGCATACCCTTAGTTCATAATTTTGTGTATTACCCGCTTTAGAAGAGTTGTCTATAAGGCCCAAAATTCTTGCAGGTGGTATAGCTGCCCATTCGTCTTCACAAAATGCCTCCAGGTCATGCAAAGTCTTTGGTCATGTTGCATGAACTGCTCGGGTAAGATCTCCTCAGGGTGGCTTGATGATATTAAGGTCAGGAGTCTTTTTTGGCCACTCCAGAACCTTCACCTTTTTCTGCTGTAACCACTAGTGGTCATTGTCATGCTGGAAAGTCCAAGAGTTTCCCATGGGCAGCTTATATGCAGAAGAATGTAAACTGTCTGGCAGTATTTAAAGGGGTACTCTTGGGGAAAACTTATTTTTTTTTTTTTTTTTTATCAAATGGTGCCAGAAAGTTAAACAGATTTGTAAATTAAAAGACAAAATACCCAGACCTCAAGGAAGGTATAGTGGATGGAATAATTTAAACTAAAATTAAAGGACCAAGAATCGTTTATAATTATTAGTGTTGAGCGGCATAGGCCATATTCGAATTCGCGAATATTCGCAAATATATGGACGAATATTCGTCATATATTCGCGTATATTCGCATATTCGTTATATTCTCGTTTTATTTTCGCAAATACGAAAATTCGCATATACGAAAATTGACATATGCGAAAAATTAGTTCATGCGGAAATTCGCATATGCGAAAATTAGCATATGTTAATTTTCGCATATGCGAATTTTTGCACGCCAGTCTCACACAGTAGTATTAGAGCCTTCTTTACACCACACAAGCTGGAAGCAGAGAGGGGTGATCACTGTGATGTGTACTGTGAAGAAAAACAAAACAAAAAAAAACAAAACGAATATTCGTAATTACGAATATATAGCGCTATATTCGCGAAATTCGCGAATTCGCGAATATGCGATATTCGCGAATAATATTCGAATTGCGAATATTCGCGAGCAACACTAATAATTATAAGTATATCATTTTATAAAAAATTGTGATATAATAAACTGATAAAAATTCCACCTCACAAGGGGCCCCTTGCGAGAGGGAGATAAATTTACCTAAAATATAAATGGACTGACACTGGTATAAGAGACTATTTTCTAGCACAGAATGCATTAAATATATACTGAAACAGTTTAAGACAATATGTACTGATATGTAGTGTTGAGCGGCATAGGCCATATTCGAATTCGCGAATATTCGCGAATATATGGACGAATATTCGTCATATATTCGCGAATATTCGCATATTCGTTATATTCTCGTTTTATTTTCGCATATACCAAAATTCGCGCATGCGAAAATTAACATATGTGAATATTAGCATATACAAAATTAGTATACGCGAAAATGCGCATATGTGAAAATTAGCATATGCTAATTTTCGCATATGCGAATTGTCGCACGCCAGTCTCACACAGTAGTATTACAGCCTTCTTTACACCGCACAAGCTGGAAGCAGAGAGGGGTGATCACTGTGATGTGTACTGTGAAAAAAAAAAAAAAAAAAAAAAAAACGAATATTCGTAATTGCGAATATATAGTGCTATATTCGCGAAATTCGCGAATTCGCGAATATGCGATATTCGCGAATAATATTCGAATTGCGAATATTCGTGAGCAACACTACTGATATGTACTGAAACAGTTAAAGACACTTGGTTGCTGGATGGTATCCTTAGAATCAGTCTTTTTCACTGTAAAGGGGGTTGGATGCAAAAATATGTGCATTATGCAACAATGTAACAAGTTCCTCTTAGTAGATGAAAGTGTAACAATGTTCAGTGTGTTACAATTGGTGTTCGCTGTTGCTAGTTTCTCAGTGTCTTTATATCAGGACAGATAGCTGGCAGTTTTGCAATACATTACCGGTCCTTAGAGCGTGGATCTGCCGTGGCGCTGAATGGATGAAGCACTGAGGTGGTCACTGCAGGTGGGCTACCTCCGGGTCCCGGCGCTGGCAGGCGTCGGGGATGGATAATCGTAGAGGTGTCACTGACTGATGGAATGTCCCGCCGTAGAGGTCAGGTCTGCAGCAGACCGGGGATGGCTCTACCTCGTGAGAGTGGCGTGTAACGTCAGTGTCGGCACCTGCAGGATGTGCTTGGATTGCCCGGGCCCGTTGCAAGTCCACTCTGGACTGGAAGTCCGCTATGGACTGGGGCAGCAGGATCGGTAGGATCGTCTCCGGACTGGACCAGTAGGATCACAATATGGAATCCAGGTAGATTTACAGCATAGAAATTAAAATTTGTAATGCCAAGTGCAGTCTTAGTGATAAGTTCACAACTGACTAGACATGTTTCAGGGTGTATACCCTTTCTTCAGTAGTCATAATTTCAACTGGACATGGTTGCCATTTTATAGAAGCATTGGTCCAATCAAATAATTACAGATATAAAATGTAAAACAAGGTCTGGATCACACATTTACATATATAAAACAAATTCTGAATTGGAAAAATAGGTCTCAAGGAAAGCAAGAAGCAAAAACTAATGTGAACAAGGAACAAAACCTTGCATTAAGGTCTCACAATTTAAATCACAATATAGCATCTCCAAATGTAATGTGAACCATAACATTAATATACATGTTCTTAATAGTAAGCCTGACATTGTAACAGGTGTATCTAAAGATCAATCAAGGTGGAAATTACAACCATAGGTGGTGTGAACACCATTCAATTTTATGAATATACCAGTAGTATTTTGAAATATCTGAAATAAATATAATGAATAAAATAAATAGGATTTTTAACTTGGCTATATGGGAAAACAGCAGAAGAAAATAAAAATAATATTATAAATTTTAGTATTATATAGACAAAATTAAAAAGAAATTAAGAGAGAGGAGAAAGAAAGAAAAAATAAGAAAGAATAATGGGGTGAATGAGCTTGGATGCAGTTATTATTAGTTGAGTATAAATAGGCTGCTATGTGGTGAATGGACCACATATTATTTTATAAATCAGTATATTTGTTATATGAAAAATATGTAACACTTAAAGGGGTATTCCAGGCCAAAACTTTTCATCATAATTTTCATCATAGGTATACCTCAACTATGAGAGACATAATTAGAAAAAAAATCCATAAAATCACATTGTCCGATTTTTTAAGAATTTCTTTGAAAATTATGGTGGAAAATAAGTATTTGGTCAATAACAAAAGTTCATCTCAATACTTTGTTATATACCCTTTATTGGCAATGACAGAGGTCAAACGTTTTCTGTAAGCCCTCACAAGGTTTTCACACACTGTTGCTGGTATTTTGGCCCATTCCTACATGCAGATCTCCTCTAGAGCAGTGATGTTTTGGGGCTGTGGCTGGGCAACACAGACTTTTAATTCCCTCCAAAGGTTTTCTATGGGGTTGAGATCTGGAGACTGGCTAGGCCACCCCAGGACCTTGAAATGCTTCTTACGAAGCCACTCCTTCGTTGCCCGGGATCATTGTCATGCTGAAAGACCCAGACATATTTCATCTTCAATGCCCTTGCTGCTGGAAGGAGGTTATCACTCAAAATTCATTCTTTCCTTTACATGGATCAGTCTTCCTGGTCCCTTAGCAGAAAAACAGCCCCAAAGCATGATGTTTCCACCCCCATGCTTTACAGTAGGTATGGTGTGGATGCAACTCAGCATTCTTTCTCCTTTAAACACTACGAGTTGAGTTTTTACTAAAAAGTTCTACTTTGGTTTCATCTGACCGTATGACATTCTCCCAATCCTCTTCAGGATCAATCAAATGCTCTCTAGCAAACTTCAAGGCTGGGCCTGGACATGTAAGGAATTGAGCAGGGGGGCACGTATGGGACTGCATGATTTGAGTCCCTGGCGACGTAGTGTGTTACTGATGATAGCCTTTGTTACTTTGGTCCCAGATCTCTGCAGGTCATTCACTAGGTCCCCCCGTGTGGTTCTGGGATTTTTTTCTCACCATTCTTGTGATCATTTTGACACCACAGGGTGAGATCTTTCGTAGAGCCCTAGATTAAAGGAGATTATCAGTGATCTTGTATGTGTTCTATTTTCTAATAATTGCTCCCACAGTTGATTTCTTCACACCAAGCTGCTTGCCTATTGCAGATTCAGTCTTCCCAGCCTGGTGCAGGTTTCTGGTGTCCTTCGACAGCTCTTTAGTCTTGGCCATAGTGGAGTTTGGAGTGCGAATGTTTGAGGTTGTGGACAGGTGTCTTTTATACTGATAACAAGTTCAAACAGGGGCCAGTAATAAAGGTAATGAGTGGAGGACAGAAGAGACTTTTAAAGAAGAAATTATAGGTCTGCGAGAGCAAGAAATCATAGAAAGCCTTTGTTGTTAGTTGAAAGTCCGTGTTGCCCAGCGACAGCCCCAAAACATCACTGCTCTAGAGGAGATCTGCATGGAAGAATGGGCCAAAATACCAGCAACAGTGTATGAAAACCTTGTGAAGACTTACAGAAAACATTTGACCACTGTCATTGCCAACAAAGGGTATATAACAAAGTATTGAGATGAACTTTTGTTATTGACCAAATACTTATTTTCCACCATAATTTGCAAAAAAATTATTAAAAAATCAGACAATGGGATTTTATGGATTTTTTTTTCTCATTGTCTCTCATAGTTGAGGTATACCTATGATGATAATTATAGGCCTGTGCTGTCTTTTCAGGTTAACTGAATTATAATTACTTATAGGTTGTGTAGTGTACCACTGCCATCTAGTGGCAGAAGTTAATAGCAGCTTTAACTCTGGTTATGTAAATTTCTCAGGCAGGAAATGACCTTTGTTCTAGAAAGTTCTTCAGCCATTTTAGATTGCTATTCTCTAGGGATGCACCGATATATCGGCGGCCGATACATATCGGCCGAAAATAGCTATTTTGGGGAAATGCCGAAACAACAAAAAATTTGCCGATAATGACTCACCTCCCCTGCCCTCCCACAGCTCAAGTTACAAACACTGCCAGTGGCCACCAATCTGAAGCCCTCACCACTTGTTGTCACTCTGCCAAGACCGCACTCAGACTGACCTTCTGTGTGAGCGGCGAAAATTCTCCCGTACAGTGCAGGTATAGATGGTCACATTGAAAATGAAGGAGGGAGTGGGGGAGGATCGGCACAGCTAAATACCTTCAGGCCCGCCCCGCACCTCTAATCCTTTTATTTCCCGTGCTTACAATCAGCTCCCGTCGGCATTATCTTGCGGCCGGGAGCTGTCTTTTGACTTGATTCCAGCCTGGATGTCTGAGGCACTGCAGAGGTAACTCCGCTCCCCCACACCACCCCATTCCCAAGACCATCCCAACTCACCATCTCCCGCTGGCCGATCTGCTCCGGGGCCGCTCCGGGGCCTCTGCAAGCTCCGCTTCCCGTATACCATTTACCAAATAGAAAAACCTGCTATTGGCTATTTCAAAATGCAATAGCCAATCGCAGGTTGGCTTTTGGACCCGCCCTCTGCCTGCTGAAGGAGTAAGTTCTCCTTCAGGTCCGCTCCACTGCAGATAGTGGGCGGGTCCAATAGCCAACCTGCGATTGGCTATTGCATTTTGAAATAGCTAATAGCAGGTTTGCTATTGTTTTCAATTACTGCAGTACGATCTTACCTTAGTTAAATAGTAGAGGCGGTGATGGGTGAAAATTGCCGAAGAGAGAGCGGGGAGGAGTGAGGGCAGAGCCCGAGTTGAAGCCACGCCCCCTCATCCCCCCTCCCGGAGGATGGAGAGCGGAGCGATGCATTTTACCAGAAGACGGGGAGAAGTCATTTTCTGTTTTGGTATCGGTTTCGGACAGACATTTTTTTTTATTTCGGTTTAGTTTCGGTTCTGAAATTTCCATTTCGGTGCACCTCTACTATTCTCTTTGAAAGAAGCATCTCTACATCTCTCCCATGAGGTTTGGGACATCATCACCTGTAAGTGCCTTTCTGTTGTGTCATTTGTCATTTATGCTAGACCAATGATTTCATGTGTACTGATCTGTTGTTATTGTATTGTATTGCAGTTTCACAAACTAAAATAAAGTTGGATTCCTTTGGTGGACAAAACAAGCATGGACTTCTGTTTACTGGAGTCTCTAACAAGTGTTTAGCTGTCCGTTTAGAATCACACATAGTCAGTGTTTTGAGAGCAAAACAAGGCCTCTCCCATCTGGGAGAACTTGCACAACTGATGGCTGACTAAATACTCTTTTTGCCCCACTGTAAGTGGTTTCATTGATCACTGGGGAAGATTTATCAAAACCTGTTCAGAGGATTGGTGCAACTACCCATAGCAACCAATCTCATTGCTTCTTTAATTTTTAAGTGGTTGATAAAGTTGACTAAAGGGACATTTTAACCATCTCTGGTGGTCAAGTGGGGTGGATCGCCCCCCTGCAGCGTGATCGCTGGGGGCGATCCACTGTGATAATAGCCGGAAGGCTTACCTCTGCTTCCGTCCAGATCCCGGCTCTGAGATTGATAGAGCCTGGCTGAATCAGGCTTTATCAATCGAGAGAAGAGCACACAGATCAATGTGGTTCTATGAAACTACATTGATCTGTATGAGGAATCTACTGATTCCTCCTAAAAGTCCCCCAAGGGGATTAAAAGTGTAATAAAAAAAAGTTGAATAAAAAGATTTAAAAAAAAACACCCATTAACCCCTTCCATATTAAAAGTTTGAATCACCCCCCCTTTTACCAAATTCCATATAAAAAAATATGTAACCATAATAAAAATAAACATTTGTGGTATCACCGCATGTGTAAATGTCCGAACTATAAAAATATAATGCTAATTTAACCGCATGGTCAATGGCGTACACGTAAAAAAAATTCCAAAGTCCAAAACTGCATATTTTTGGTCACTTTGTATACCAGAAATTTGTTTTATAAAAATCGATCAAAAAGTCCCATCAAAACAAAAATGGTACCAATAAAAACTTCAGATCACAGTGCAAAAAATGAGCCCCCATACATCCCTGTATATGGAAGAATAAAAAAAGTTATAGGGGTCAGAAGATGATAATTTTACACATACTAATTTTGATGCATGTAGTTCTAATTTTTTGAAGTAGTAAAATAAAATAAAACCTATATAAATTAGGTATCCTTATAAGCGTATGGACCTACAGAATAAAGTTATGGTTCCATTTTTAAGAGGCCTGTGAAAAATATAAGAAGCGATCTGATTGGTTTCTATGGGAAACTGGTCAACTTTTTCTCTGCACAAGTTTTTGATAAATCTCCCCCACTGTTGTTAAATAAATCATATTTTCTAAATCAATGCCAACATTTTTTTTATTTTTGCCCAGGTATGCAAACATTTGAGCAGTTTTACATTCACAAATCCAACTTAGGCTGATTAAAATTTGTTCACCATTGCCTAGCAAAGCTATCAGCCAAGTAGAGGCTGTGCCTAGAGCAGCAGACACAGAAATATCTTAGAAAAACGTGCAACTTGAATTTGTATGACTTCACCGTTTTTTATATTTGGATCATCCTGCTTCTCAGTTATTTAGATAATACACTGCTCAAAAAAATAAAGGGAACACTAAGATAACACATCCTAGATCTGAATGAATGAACTAATCGTATGAAATACTTTCGTCTTTACATTGTTGAATATGCTGATGCTGACAACAAAATCACACAAAAATGATCAATGGAAATCAAATTTATCAACCCATGGAGGTCTGGATATGGAGTCACACTCAAAATCAAAGTGGAAAACCACACTACAGGCTGATCCAACTTTGATGTAATGTCCTTAACCCCTTAAGGACCAAGGACGTACAGGTACGTCCTTGGTCCTGCTCCCGTGATATAACGCGGGGTTACACGGTAACCCCGCAACATATCACGGTGGGCCCGGCGTCATAGTGATGCCGGGACCCGCCGCTAATAGCGCTTTTAACCCTTTAGCCGCGCGCTCAGAGCTGAGCCGCGCGGCTAAAAGTGAAAGTAAAAGCTGCTGGTTAACTCAGTGGGCTGTTCGGGATAGCCTCGGCGAAATCGCGGGATACCCAAACAGCTTACAGGACAGCGGGAGGGCCCCTACCTGCCTCCTTGCTGTCCGATCGCCGAATGACTGCTCAGTGCCTGAGATCCAGGCATGAGCAGTCAAGTGGCAGAATCATCGATCACTGGTTTCCTATGAGAAACCAGTGATCAATGATAAAGATCAGTGTGTGCAGTGTTATAGGTCCCTCTGGGAGCTATAACACTGCAAAAAAAAAAGTAAAAAAAAAAAAGTGAATGAATATCATTTAACCCCTCCTCTATTAAAAGTTTGAATCACCCCCCTTTTCCCATAAAAAAAAAACACAGTGTAAATAAAAATAAAAATAAACATATATGGTATCACCGCGTGCGGAAATGTCCGAATTATAAAAATATATCATTAATTAAACCGCTCGGTCAATGGCGTACGTGCAAAAAAATTCCAAAGTCCAAAATAGTGCATTTTTGGTCACTTTTTATATCATTTAAAAATGAATAAAGTCAATCAATAAGTTCTATCAATGCAAAAATTGAACCGTTAAAAACTTCAGATCACGGTGCAAAAAATGAGCCCTCATACCGCCCCATACACGGAAAAATAAAAAAGTTATAGGGGTCAGAAGATGACAATTTTAAACGTATTAATTTTCCTGCATGTAGTTATGATTTTTTCCAGAAGTACGACAAAATCAAACCTATATAAGTAGGGTTTCATTTTAATCGTATGGACCTACAGAATAAAGATAAGGTGTAATTTTTACCGAAAAATGTACTACGTAGAAACGGAAGCCCCCAAAAGTTACAAGACGGCGGTTTTTTTTCAATTTTGTCGCACAATTGTTTTTTTTTCCGTTTCACCGTAGATTTTTGGGCAAAATGACTGACGTCATTACAAAGTAGAATTGGTGGCGCAAAAAATAAGCAATCATATGGATTTTTAGATGCTAAATTGAAAGAGTTATGATTTTTTAAAGGCAAGGAGCAAAAAACGAATATGCAAAAACGGAAAAACCCCAGGTCCTTAACCCCTTAAGGACCGGGGGGTTTTCCGTTTTTGCATTTTCGTTTTTTAGCGATCGGTGCTGCGAGCTATTAGCGGCTGGTCCCGGCTTCACTATGACGCCGGGCCCGCTGTGATATGATGCGGGGTTACCGTGTAACCCCACGTTATATCAGGGGAGCAGGACCAAGGACGTACCTGTACGTCCTTGGTCCTTAAGGGGTTAAAACAAGTCAAAATTAGGCTCAGTAGTGTGTGTGGCCTCCATGTGCCTGTTTGACCTCCCTACAATGCATGGGCATGCTCCTGATGAGGTGGAGGATGGTCTCCTGAGGGATGTCCTCCCAGACCTGGACTAAAGCATCTGCCAACTCCTGGACAGTCTGTAGTGCATTTGGCATTGGTGGATGGAGCGATACATGATGTTCCAGATGTGTTCAATCTGATTCAGCTCTGGGGAATGGGCGGGCCAGTCCATAGCATCAATACCTTCCTCTTGCTGGAACTGCTGACACACTCCAGCAACATGAGGTCTAGCATTGTTTTGCATTAGGAGGAACCCAGGGCCATCCGCACCAGCATATGGTCTCACAAGGGGTCTGAGGATCTCATCTCAGTACCTAATGGCAGTCAGGCTACCTCTTGCAAGCACATGGAGGGCTGTGTGGCCCACCAAAGAAATGCCACCCCACACCATTACTGACCCACCGCCAAACCGGTCATGCTGGAGGATGTTGCAGGCAGCAAAACCTTCTCCATGGCATCTCCAGACTCTGTCACGTCTGTCAAATGCTGGGCGGGGACCGGACTGGGATGCCTGCTGATATCTATCAGCAGGCCTCCCATGCAAATGCCCAGGGGGTCCTGAGACCCCCCCCCCCCCATGTCAGCGATTGCTGCAAATCGCCGGTGAATTCACACTGGCAATTTGCGGCGATTCCGGTCATATGGGTCACATGTGACCCGATGGCTGTGAGATACATGGTGATTTGAGGTGTACAATACACCCCCAATCACCACCTGTATCTATGGGGAGGTGGTGATATCGTCACCCCCCCAGGAGCGCTGCCATTGGTCGGATGATCGTCCGACCAATAGCAGCCGACAGAGGAGGGGTTAATGTCCCCTTCTCGCAGCTCTGCTAGCCCACTGAGTTCAGTCAGCAGGCAGAGCTGTGAGAAGGAGCCAGATTCCCCCCTCTGCCAAGATCTGTGCCTCTCAGGGCTGAAGAACAGATCCCCTGTGTCCAGTAGTGTAGGGTGAGTTTTATCTGTAGGGACAGGTAGCAGTAAAAAAAAAAAAAAAAGTTAAAAGAATAAATAGGTCCTAATAGGTCCTAAAGGGTCTGCTTCAGATTTGTCAGCATGACCCAGGCCCTATTAGGTGTTCAGGGCACTGCATTTGGCCCCCCATATTTTTTTTTTGCCCACACACCGTTATATATAAAAGTTACACCAAGCACACACACTACACCCCCCCAACACACACACCCATGTCTCCCCCACTCTGGGTGTTAGTGGGAAAATTGTTTGGGACCTTGTGCACCCATTGTTAGTTAAGGGTTACCACATTTACGTGGACAACTTTTATACCAGAATCCCTCTCTTCACATCCCTTGCCGCCAGATCCACGTCCGCTTGTGGGACTATGCGGAAGAACCAGAGAGGCCTCCGTCTAAATTTGATCCAGACACCTATGGCCAAGGGTGAGTCCCGTGCCCATACCCATGAAAAGGATAAGAGGGATGTCCTTATGCTGACCACAATTCATGGTAATAGCAGCACCCCTGTCCCTGTGCGAGGTACCACAACAACGGTCCTCAAGCTCGATTGTATTCTGGACTACAATCGGTATATGGGGGGAGTTGATCTTTCTGATCAAGTCCTCAAGCCATACATGGCCATGTGGAAAACACGGGTATGGTACAAAAAGTTGCGGTCTACTTGGTACAGGTTGCCATGTACAACTCTTTTGTACTGTCCCAGAACGCTGGCAACACAGGGACATTCCTTCAGTTCCAAGAAGAAGTCCTAAAGGTCCTGATCTTTGCTGACCGGGAAAGAGCAGGCTGGACTTCCCAAGGAACTGAAGTTATAGGTGCCAGGATCGTCCCAGGCCAGCACTTTCCAGGTGAAGTCCCCCACACTGGAAAGAAGGGTCGACCCCAGAAAAAATGCAGAGTGTGTCACAAGAGGGGGATACGTAAGGACACCACCACTCAGTGTGACACCTGACCCGATCATCCAGGCCTCTGCATTAAAAACTGCTTCAGTGAGTATCACACTTCCGTGCAGTACTAAATTTTTAACCTTTTTATTTTAATTTTCCATAATTTGACCCCAATGTACCAAGTCCAGAGTATATTCCAAGTTTTAACCCCATAAAACCACTAAATCGCCCAAAAAACTCTTTTATAAAAAATAAAAAATAAAAACCTGATAAGATTTCTGGGGGTATTTTTTTCCAAAAATGGGTCATGGGTCACTGAGTCACTATCATCAGGGACTTTTTTATGTTGCCTCAAAGGCAACAGGTTAGGGACGGCCACACACATCACATTCCCAGAATGATGATTCAGAGCATAGGGTTTGGGGTGGGCATATATTTTTTAGTTTTGGCTATGCTCTGGGTCATCATTCTGGGAACATAACCTGTTTTATGATTTTACGTCCCACTGTACCCCATTTTAGTAATTTACCCCATGTAACGCTCCTTGAGGGGGGCTCCCACTCTTTTGGCTCCATAGGCCAATGTAGGCTCCTATGTAGAAGCTCAAGGCCCCTGACTGCACTCCAGCTCTTCCGAGACCAGTGTGCACATGCAGAGCTGTTTACGTCCAGATATAAGGTATGTCCTTACTACAAAGAAATGTATTTACAAATTTACTGTGACATTTTCTCCTTTTACCACTTGTGAAAATGAAAAATTTGGGGTAACCCCAGCATTTTAGTGTAAAAAATCTAATTTTTCCTTTTCACATCCCACTTAATGAACATTTATCAAACACCTGTGAGGTGTTAAGGCTCACTGTCCCCCTTGTTACGTGCCTTGAGGGGTGTAGTTTCCAAAATAGCAAATGTGCAAAATTTGCAAATGTGACTACTTCTCTACTGAGCATTGTAGTGCGCCCGCAGTGCACTTGATGTCCACACATGGGGCATTTCCATACTCAGAAGAGATGAGGTTACAAATTTTGGGGGGCATTTTCTCCTATAAAACATTTTGGGGAAAAACATTTACACATCCAACTTTAACGAAAAGTCGTCAAACAACTGTGGGGTGTTAAGGCTCACTGTACCACTTGTTACGTTCCTTGAGGGGTGTATTTTCCAAAATAGTATGCCATGTTTTTTTTTTTTTTGCTGTCCCTGCACCATAGGGCCTTCCTAAATGCGACATGCCCCCCAAAAACCATTTCAGCAAAATTTGCTTTCCAAAAGCCAAATGCGATTCATTCTCATCTGAGCATTGTAGTGCGCCCGCAGTGCCCTTGACGTCCACACTCTGGGTATTACCATACTCAGAAGAGATGGGGTTACGTTCCTTGAGGAGTGTAGTTTCCAAAATAGTACAGTGGGGCAAAAAAGTATTTAGTCAGCCATCAATTGTGCAAGATCTCCCAGTTAAAAATATGAGAGGCCTGTAATTTTCATCATAGGTATACCTCAACTATGAGAGACAGATTGGGGAGAAACAATACAGGAAATCACATTGTAGGATTTCTAATGAATAAATTAGTAAATTCCTTGGTAATATAAGAATTTGGTCACATACAAGCAAGCAAGATTTCTGGCTCTCACTGACCTGTAACGTCTTCTTTAAGAGTCTCCTCTGTCCTCTACTCGTTACCTGTATTAATGGCACCTGTTTGAACTTGTTATCAGTATAAAAGATACCTGCCACAACCTCAAACAGTCACACTCAAAAACTCCACTATGGCCAAGACCAAAGAGCTGTTGAAGGACACCAGAAACAAAATTGTAGACCTGCACCAGGCTGGGAAGACTGAATCTGCAATAGGCCAGCAGCTTGGTGTAAAGAAATCAACTGTGGGAGTAATTATTAGAAAATGGAAGATATACAAGACCACTGATAATCTAACTTGATCTGGGGCTCCACGCAAGATCTCATCCCGTGGTGTCAAAATGATCACAAGAACAGTGAGCAAAAATCCCAGAACCACACGGGGGGGGGGGGGGGAACTAATGAATGACCTGCAGAGAGGTGGGATCAAAGTAACAAAGGTTACCATCAATAACACACTACGCCACCAGGGACTCAAATCATGCAGTGCCAGACGTGTCCTTCTGCTTAAGCCAGTACATGTCCGGGCCCGTCTGAAGTATGCTAGAGAGCATTTGTATGATCCAGAAGAGTATTGGGAGAATGTCATAAGGTAAGATGAAACCAAAGTAGAACTTTTTGGTAAAAAGTCAAGTCGTCCTGTTTGGAGGAGAAAGAATACTGAGTTGCATCCAAAGAATACCATATCTACTGTGAAGCATGGGGGTGGAAACATCATGCTTTGGGGCTGTTATTCTGCTAAGGGACCAGGACGACTGATCCGTGAAAAGGAAAGAATGAATGGGGCCATGTATCGTGAGATTTTGAGTGAAAACCTCCTTCCATCAGCATAGGCATTAAAGATGAAACGTAGTTGGGTCTTTCAGCATGACAATGATCCCAAACACACTGCCCAGACAACGATGGAGTGGTTTCATAAGAAGCATTTCAAGGTCCTGGAGAGGCCTAGCCAGTCTCCAGATCTCAACCCCATAGAAAACCTTTGGAGGCAGTTTGGAGAGAGCCCCAAAACATCACTGCTCTAGAGGAGATCTGCATCTGAGATGAAATTTTGTTATTGACCAAATACTTATTTTCCACCATAATTTGCAAATAAATTCTTTAAAAATCAGACAATGTGATTTTATGTATTTTTTTTCTCATTATGTCTCTCATGGTTGAGGTATACCTATAATGAAAATTACAGGCCTCTCATCTTTTTAACTGGGAGAACACAATTGGTGGCTGACTAAATACTTTTTGCCCCACTGTAGATCAAATTACCACCCCAAGGTAGGCTTTGATGTTAGAGACATTTAATGCAAATGAAAAGTGATTATTTTTAAATCTGCATAATTTCATAATGCCCTAATATATCTCAGCAAGTTTAAACATTCAAGGCCTGGCTCCTTGTCAGGTTTATTTCACTGAAGGTTGCAGGTACAACAGAATAAATAAAATCAGGAACAAAATATACACTGGGCTGTTGGGCCACTACCTTCATACGCCAACATGCCCTAACTCCGCCACTGATGGACTAGCTCCCTGCCAGTGTAAAACATTCCTCCTGCAACCTCTTATACCATAGTTCACACTTAGTTTATCTTGTGTTCCTTAGCCAGCACATCTAACAGTCCCTCTGGGAAATAACACTCCTCTAGCTTTCCACGATTTCTTTCTATGTGCCCTCTAGCAAATGGACACAGTGTCTCCCTCCCTTGCATCTGTCTGCGATCTAGGCGGGGGGGGGGGGGGGGGGGAAGCTCAGACCACACTGTCTGACTTCCATATAATACACTCCCCCTTTCATATCAGGCCCCAGGTGGAGGTATATATTGTCAGGATTCGGACTGGTATGCGAGGAGGACACGGGTAGTGGATCCTCGGTGCCAGATAGGCGATGGTGTGGGCTGTACCAGGGGAATGAAATCTAAGAGGTTACTGGTTTTTACCAGAGCCCGCCGCAAAGCAGGATGGACTTGCTGCGGCAGGTAACCCCCAGGTCGTTCCACTCGGTAGCGACTCAACCCCTCTGGCGGCTGAGACTGGTGCGGGACACAAGGACAAGTCAAAGGCAAGGTCAGATGTAGCAGAAGGTCAGGGCAGGTGGCAACGGTTCGTAGTCAGGGGCAACAGCACGGGTCTGTGTACAAAGGCAATGGCTCACAGAATCGTTTTCACTGGCACAAGGGCAACAAGATCCGGCGAGGACAGGAAGGGCAAGTGGGTTTATATATGTTAGGGAGTGATTGGAACAGATTGGGCCAGGCACCAATTAATGGAGCACTGGCCCTTTAAATCTGAGAGACCTGATGCATGCACGCCCTAGAGAGCGGGACTGCACGTGCCGGGACTGAGCAGAAGAAGGATGGGGCAGATAAACCGAACGGGATGCGACCCGCGGGCAGGCACGTCCCGCCGCGCGGATCGCATCCCCGCCGGGGGAAACAGAGCAGTGCTCCCGGTCAGTGAGTCTGACCAGGGCGCTGCAGACAGGAGCCGGACACCGCTAGCGCTCCGGGGGAGGAGAGGGACCTGGAGCGCTCGGCGTGACATATATATATATATATTATAACAGCTTGTTAATGAGAACCATTACATAAACTAGGTTAAGATGTGCAGATTATTTCTGTTCATAAATTCATAAATTGTATTTTTCTATGAGATTATGCAGATTTAAAAATAATCACTTTTCATTTGCATAAAATATCTCTAACATCAAAGCTTAGTGACAGGGTTGTTGGAGAAACTTGTCACAGTCACATTAACACTAAATGTAACCAAACAACTCTAGATGTCTCCTCTAAGTTCAACTGCTGGCTACATGATTTGCTCTTCAAAATCACAACCTGAACTTTCAGGTACGTTCACACACGTGGATTTTCGCAGCATATTTAGCTGCGTATCCGCTGGTGAAAGCCCCGCTCTATTACATGTGCCTGTTGGTAGCGGTAATACGCCGCTACCAGCAGACACAGTGCAGCAATGTGCGCGGCATACTCGCACATCGCGGCCACTCTCCCTGCTCTGAGCTAGGCAGAGAGCTCCCGCGATGTGCGAGTATACTGTGACTCGCACATCGCAGTGTGCCTGCTGGTAGCGGCGTATTGCCACTACGAGCAATTGCCTCTTAGCTGACAACATTTCTTGGTTTTAATATTTTTTACATTTTACAGGGGTACTCTGCCCCTAGACATCTTATCACGGGGGTCTCGCCACTGGGGACCCACGTGATCTCGGCTGCGGAACCCCAGACATCCGATGCACGGAGCGAACTTTGCTCCGTGCCAGATGACTGGCAATGCGGGGCAGAGGCTTGTGACGTCACGGTCACGCCCCACTCGTGACAGCCACGCCCCCTCCCATAGATTTGCAATAAGGGGGCGTGGCTGTGACGTCACGATCCTTTGGCACTGCACACGATCCTCTGAACAAATATCGAGTGCAGCAGGGAGATCCTTTGGATAAGGGATAAGCTGTCTAGGGGTGGAGTACTCCTTTATGGGTACATTCACACCTACAGCATCTGCTGCATATTTTTGCAGCATATTTTCTGCAGCTGATTTTGCTACCCATTGAATTTAATGAGTAGAAAAATCAGCTGCACAAAATATTCAGCAAGAATATGCCTCAGAAAATGACACTGGTGGATTCTGCATGCACTTCTATCTAATGAAACCCATGGTTTTCCTAGGTCTGTTTTAGTTCTGACCATTTATTATTTGGCTAGTTCCCTTAATTTTGGGCATTCATTCTCCTCAAATGTAATTATTTACCATACCTTTATGAAAGGGAAGAAGATATTAAAAATGACTATTTAACCTTGTCTTTTAAAGTTACTTGGACATAAAATCACTATTGGTTGGTTTGTAAAATGGCTGTCTTGAGTGTGTGAATGACAGTATAGCCTAAAATAGTTATCACTGGACTCCCCTAGCCACGCCCCATCACGCCACCACATGCAGAATGGGAATACCTCTTTAATAATGTTGTCAGTCTATCAAGTTTAGGAGGATGTTCTGACAACAACCCCCATCATTACCACAATAGACCATATAAAAGATTAAATACAGTTGCATCAGGTGGCTAAAAACAATCCCTATCATTACCACAATAGACCATAAATGAGATTACATACAGGAACATCAGGTGATTTCTTCTCTGATTGGAAACGGTCACTTTCCTTTTTCTCCATCCGGACCAGACAATCATGATGATTTCTTCCAGCTACGACTCCTCTCTGCAGAACCTGTAGGAAAAAACATTTTGGCTCTGCCAAGACCTATAATGCCTCAAACCGTAATAATAGGTGACCCGAATAAGTAGGGCCCCTCCGGAGAGAGTTTCTGATGTGCTTCATATTTGTCAAACTAGATGGACCAAATGGTTCTTATCTGCCGACACATTCTATGTTTCTATGTCTCTAAACAGGTTATTTGGTATTAACCCGTTCCTGACACTAGACGTGTGTACAGCATGACTGCCTGGAAGTTTCTAGTGATTGTGGCCTATGAGAGATTTAATAACAGGTGCTGTGCCTTTTTGGTGCCCGATCAACATCTCTGCAACATGTTAACAGGGTGCCGATAAGCTTACATGGCAGCCAGAGGTCTTCATAAGACCTTCGTGCCTGCAACTCTGCACTCTGCACTCTCCATTTGCCAATAGAATCTGCTTATGGCCATGTGCGTACTTACAAAAATGTGTGGAATATCCAACGGACACTGAGATAGGGATTTCTGCGGCAGAAATATCTGCCGCGGAAATTCTGCCATGTGCACAGTGCAGCAGAATCCCATTGAAATCACAGGAACTCTGCTGTAACGGAATTTCCACTCCCAGCATGCCCTTTGGCTATTAGTGCATGTTGGGAGTTGTAGTTTTGCCACAGCTGGAGGCACACTGGTGAGGAAACACAGAGTTAGATAACAGAACCTAACTCAGTGTTTCTCCACAAGTGTGCCTCTAGCTGTTGAAAAACTACAACTCCCAGCATGCAATGACAGACCGTGCATGATGGGAGTTGTAGTTTTTAAACAGTGGGGAAGCACTGAGTTTGTCTGTCACCAGTGTGCCCCCAGCAGTGGAAAAACTACAACTCCCAGCTTGCATGGTCTATCAGTCCATCCTGAGAGTTAAAGTTTTGCAACAGCTCGAGAGGTTTGTACAGGGTACATTCACACGGGCAGGGGTTTACAGTAAGTTTCCCGCTGCAAGTTTGAGCTGTGGCAAATTTTCCACCGCAGCTCAAACTCAGCGGGAAACTCACTGTGAACCCCCACCTGTGTGAATGTACCCTAAAAAAACTACACTACACCTACACAAAATAAAGGGTAAAACACTACATATACACACACCCTTACACAGCCCCCCCCCATAAAAATTCAAAACATCTCATTCAGCACTGTTTCCAAAAAGGAGCCTCCAGCTGTTGCAAAACAACCATTCCCAGCATTGCCGGACAGCCATTGACTGTCTAGGCATGCTTGGAGTTTTGCAACAGCTGGAGACACCCTGTTTGGGAATCACTGCTGTAGAGTATTTGTGGTGGCGGAGGCAATTGTACTGCTTGCATCCGGGTCAACCCCTATGCAAATCCCTAATTTAGCCCTCAAGTGCGCATGGCGCTCTCTCGCTTCGGAGCCCTGTCATATTTCAAGGAAACAGTTTAGGGCCACACATGGGGTATCGGGAGAAATTGAATTACAAATTTTGGGGGTCTTTTTCTCCTTTTACCCCTTGTGAAATGGAAAAGTTGGGATCTACACCAGTATGCTAGTGTAAAAAAGTAAAAATGTTTACACTAACATACTGGTGTTGTCCCATACTTATCATTTTCACAAAAGGTAAAAGGAAAAAAAGACCCCCAAAATTTGTTACACAATTACTCATGAAATACCCCATATGTGGGTTGTAAAGTGATCTGCAGATGCACAACAGGGCTCAGGAGTGAGAGAGCGCCATGTACATTTGAGGCCTAAATTTTTGATTGGCACAGAGGTGGCTGATAGTTGCAACCGTTCTGACATAAACGCAAAAAAACAAACAAAAAAAAAACACCCACCTGTGACCCCATTTTGGAAACTACACCCCTCATGGAATGTAACAAGGGGGGATATAGTGAGCCTTAACACCCCACAGGTGTTTGACAAATTTTCATTAACCCCTTAAGGACACATGACGTTCTCATACGTCTCCATTTCCGAGTACTTAAGGACACATGACGTATGAGAACGTCATGTGTTTTACCGGCCCCCCGCAACCATCTGGAGCGGAGCCGGTCCCCGATGCCTGCTGAAATCGTTCAGCAGGCATCGGGGCATATCGCCCAGGGGGGTCATTATGACCCCCCATGTCGGCGATGGCCGCAGATCGCTGGACAATTCAGTCCAGCGATCTGCGGCGGATTCCGGGTCAATCGGGTCTCCAGTGACCCGGTGACCCGGAATTATTGGCTGATCGGGGCCGTCAGAGACGGCCCCGATCAGCCAGAGCCAGCAGGGGTGAGGTGGCACTGGTGCCACCTCACGATCGCCCTGATTCGTCGGCCGGATTACCGGCCGACCAATCAGGGCGCCTGCTGCGGGTGTCACTCCCGCAACCCGCTCCGCCCCTCTTCCGGAGGACGTGAGCGGGTGCGGGAAGACGACCCCCGGTGCTGGGGACCCCGATCCCCGGCGTCCCTGTTGGGATCGGGGCCCCAGGAGCAGCGGCGGCGGCGGAGACGACGAGGGACTGACCTGTGCGGCGAGGATCGTTGGAGGTGAGTGACAGCCTCCTGCTGTTGCTTAGCAACAGCTCCCAGCATGCAAAAAGGGCATGCTGGGAGCTGTAGTTATGCAACAGCAGGAGGCAGACCACCACAACTCCCAGCATGCCCTTATGGGCATGCTGGGACTTGTAGTTTTGCAACAGCTGGAGGCACATTCTTTCTATGGAAAAGTGTACCTTCAGCTGTTGTGTAACTACAACTCCCAGCTTGCACAGCTAAAGTGCATGCTGGGAGTTGTAGTGGTGCATCTGGTGGTTGCATAACTACAACTCCCAGCATGCCCGTTGGCTGTCGGTGACTGCTGAGAGTTGTAGTTTTGCAACAGCTGAAGGCACACTGAGTTAAGTAGTAAACCAGTGTGTCTCCAGCTGTTGCATAACTACAATCCCCAGCATCCCCAGCCAAAGTAGTATGCCTCCAGCTGTTGCATAACTACAACACCCAGCATGCCCTTCCGCTGTCCGTACATGCTGGGGGTTGTAGCTTTTGCAACAGCTGAAGGCACACTGGTTGCAAAACACTGAGTTTGTTACCAAACTCGGTGTTTCACAACCAGTGTGCCTCCAGCTGTTGCAAAACTACAACTCCCAGCATGCACTGATAGACCGTACATGCTGGGAGTTGTAGTTTTGCAACAGCTGGATGTCCCCCCCCCCCAATGTGAACGTACAGGGTACACTCACATGGGCGGAGGATTACAGTTAGTATTCGGCTGCAAGTTTGAGGTACGGCAAAATTTCTGCCGCAGCTCAAACTGCCAGCGAGAAACTACTGTGAACCCCCCGCCCGTGCGACTGTACCCTAAAAACACTACACTAACACACAATAAAATAAAAAGTAAAAAACACTACATATACACATACCCCTACACAGCCCCCCTCCCCTCCCCAATAAAAATGAAAAACGTCTGGTACGCCACTGTTTCCAGAACGGAGCCTCCAGCGGTTGCAAAACTACAACTCCCAGCATGCACTGATAGACCGTACATGCTGGGAGTTGTAGTTTTGCAACAGCTGGATGTTCCCCCCCCCCCATGTGAACGTACAGGGTACACTCACATGGGCGGAGGATTACAGTAAGTATCCGGCTGCAAGTTTGAGCTGCGTCAAATTTTCTGCCGTAGCTCAAACTGCCAGCGAGACACTACTGTGAACCCCCGCCCGTGCGACTGTACCCTAAAAACACTACACTACACTAACACAAAATAAAATAAAAAGTAAAAAACACTACATATACACATTCCCCTACACAACCCCCCTCCCCAATAAAAATGAAAAACGTCTGGTACGCCACTGTTTCCAAAACGGAGCCTCCAGCTGTTGCAAAACAACTACTCCCAGTATTGCCAGATAGCCGTTGACTGTCCAGGCATGCTGGGAGTTTTACAACAGCTGGAGGCACCCTGTTTGGGAATCACTGGCGTAGAATACCCCTATGTCCACCCCTATGCAAGTCCCTAATTTAGGCCTCAAATGCGCATGGCGCTCTCACTTTGGAGCCCTGTCGTATTTCAAGGCAACAGTTTAGGGCCACATATGGGGTATCGCCGTACTCGGGAGAAATTGGGCTTCAAATTTTGGGGGGTATTTTCTGCTATTACCCTTTTAAAAAATGTAAAATTTTGGGGAAAACAAGCATTTTAGGTAAAAAAAATATATATTTTTTACATATGCAAAAGTCGTGAAACACCTGTAGGGTATTAAGGTTCAAATTACCCCTTGTTACGTTCCCCGAGGGGTCTAGTTTCCAAAATAGTATGCCATGTGTTTTTTTTTTGCTGTCCTGGCACCATAGGGGCTTCCTAAATGCGGCATGCCCCCAGAGCAAAATTCGCTTTCAAAAAGCCAAATGTGACTCCTTCTCTTCTGAGACCTGTAGTGCGCCAGCAGAGCACTTTTCACACCCATATGGGGTGTTTTCTGAATCGGGAGAAATTGGGCTTCAAATTTTGGGGGGTATTTTCTGCTATTACCCTTTTTAAAATTGTAAAAATTTTGGGAAACCAAGCATTTTAGGTAAAAAAAATATATATTTTTTTACATATGCAAAAGTCGTGAAACACCTGTAGGGTATTAAGGTTCACATTACCCCTTGTTACGTTCCCCGAGGGGTCTAGTTTCCAAAATGGTATGCCATGTGTTTTTTTTTTGCTGTCCTGGCACCATAGGGGCTTCCTAAATGCGGCATGCCCCCAGAGCAAAATTTGCTTTCAAAAAGCCAAATGTGACTCCTTCTCTTCTGAGACCTGTAGTGCACCAGCAGAGCACTTTTCACCCCCATGCGAGGTGTTTTCTGTATCGGGAGAAATTGGGCTTCAAATTTTGGGGGGTATTTTCTGCTATTACCCTTTTTAAAAATGTAAAATTTTTGGGAAACCAAGCATTTTAGGTAAAAAAAATATATATTTTTTTTACATATGCAAAAGTCGTGAAATACCTGTAGGGTATTAAGGTTCACTTTACCCCTTGTTACGTTCCCTGAGGGGTCTAGTTTCCAAAATGGTATGCCATGTGTTTTTTTTTTGCTGTCCTGGCACCAAAGGGGCTTCCTAAATGCGGCATGCCCCCCAAAAACCATTTGTCGCTCCTTCCCTTCTGAGCCCTCTACTGTGCCCGCCGAACAATTAACATAGACATATGAGGTATGTGCTTACTCGAGAGAAATTGGGTTTCAAATACAAGTAAAAATTTTTTCCTTTTTATCCCTTGCAAAAATTCAAAAATTGAGTCTACAAGAACATGCGAGTGTAAAAAATGAAGATTTTGAATTTTCTCCTTCACTTTGCTGCTATTCCTGTGAAACACCTAAAGGGTTAATACACTTACTGAATGTTTTTTTGAATACTTTAGGGGGTGTAGTTTTTATAATGGGGTCTTTTATGGGGTATTTCTAATATGAAGACCCTTCAAATCCACTTCAAAACTGAACTGGTCCCTGAAAAATAGTGAGTTTGAAAATTTTGTGAAAAATTTCAAAATTGCTACTGAACTTTGAAGCCCTCTGGTGTCTTCCAAAAGTAAAAACTCATAAATTTTATGATGCAAACATAAAGTAGACATATTGTATATGTGAACCCCAAAAAAATATATTTTGAATATCCATTTTCCTTACAAGCAGAGAGCTTCAAAGTTAGAAAAATGCAAAATTTTCATTTTTTTCATCAAATTTTGGGATTTTTCACCAAGAAAGGATGCAAGTTACCATAAAATTTTACCATTAAGTTAAAGTAGAATATGTCACGAAAAAACAATCTCGGAATCAGAATGATAACTAAAAGCATTCCAGAGTTATTAATGTTTAAAGTGACAGTGGTCAGAATTGCAAAAAACGCTCCGGTCCTTAAGGTATAAAATGGCCTGGTCCTTAAGGGGTTAAAGTTGAATGTGAAAATGAAAAATTAAATTTTTTTCACAAAAATACTGGTGTTACCTCAAATTTTTTATTTTCACAAGGGTTAATAGGAGAGAAAGCCTCACAAAATTTGTAACCCTATTTCTTCCGAGTATATAAATACCCCATATGTGGATGTAAAGTGCTCTGCTGGTGCACTACAATGCTCAGAAGAGAAGGGGTGCCATTGGGCTTTTGGAGAGAGAATTTGGCTGGACTTGAAGGTCATGTGCATATATAAAGCCCCCATGGTGCCAGAACAGTGGACCCCCCCCCCCCTACATGTGACCCCTTTTTGAAAACAACACCCCTCACAGAATGTAATAAGGGGTACAGTGATAAATTTCACCCCACTGGTGTCTGACAGATTTTTTGAACAGTGGTCCATGAAAATGAAAAATTACATTTTTCATTTGCACAGCCTACTGTTCCAAAGATCTGTCAAACACCAGTAGGGTGTAAATGCTCACTGCACCCCTTATTACATTCCGTGAGGGGTGTAGTTTTCAAAATAGGGTCACATGGCCCCCAACCAAATTCTCTCTCCAAAAGCAAAATTGCTTCTGTTCTGAGACCTGTAGTGCACAAGCAGAGCATTTTATTTCCACATATAGGGCATTTCCTTACTTGGGAGAAATTGGGCTTCAAATTTTGGGGTCCATTTTCTCCTGTTACTCCATGTAAATATTATACATTTGGAGTAACACCGTCATTTTAGTGTTAAAAAAAACTAATTTTTCATTTTCATGTCCAACTTCAACGCAAACCTGTCAAACACCTGTGAGGTGTTCAGGCTCACTATACCCCTTGTTACATTCCTTGAGAGGTGTAGTTTCCAAAATAGTGTGCCATGTGGGGTTTTTTGTTTTTGCTGTTCTGGCACTATGGGGGCTTCCTAAATGCAACATGCACCCCAAAAACCATTTCAGCAAAATTCTCTCTCCAAAAGACCAATGGCACTCGTGCTGTTCTGAGACCTATAGTGCGCCAGCAGAGTACTTTACGTCCACATATGGGGTATTTCCTTACTCGTGAGAAATTGGGCTTCAAATTTTGGGGTCCATTTTCTCCTATTACCCCATGTGAAAATAAAAAATTTGGAGTAACACCATAATTTTAGTGTTAAAAATCACATTTTTCATTTTCATGTCCAACTTTAACACAAACACCTGTGAGGTGTTAAGGCTCACTATACCACTTGTTACATTCCTTGATGGGTGTAGTTTCCCAGATAGTGTGCCATGTGTTTTTTTTTTTTGCTGTTCTTTCGCCATGGGGGCTTCCTAAATGAGACATGCCCCCTAAAAAATCATTTCAGCAAAATTCGTCCTCCAAAATCCCACAGTTGCTCTTTCCCTCTTGAGCACTTTACATCAACGTACAAGGTATTTCCTTACTGGAGAGAAATTGTGCTACAAATTTTGCGGGGCTTTTTCTGTTTATAACCCTTTTTAAAATGAAAAAAAATTTGGGGGGTATATTCTGCTTTTACCCTTTTTAAAAATGTAAAATTTTTGGGAAAACAAGCATTTTAGGTAAAAAAACAAAAATTTTTTTACATATGCAAAACTCGTGAAACACCTGTGAGGTATAAAGGTTCACTTAACCCCTTGTTACGTTCCCCGAGGGGTCTAGTTTCCAAAATGGTATGCCATGTGGGTTTTTTTTTTGCTGTCCTGGCACCATAGGGGCTTCCTAAATGCGGCATGCCACCAGAGCAAAATTTGCTTCCAAAAAGCCAAATGTGACTACTCCTCTTCTGAGACCTGTAGAGCACTTTTCACCCCCATATGGGGTGTTTTCTGAATCGGGAGAAATTGGGCTTCAAAATTTGAGGGGTATTTTCTGCTATTACCTTTTTTAAAAATGTAAATGCATTTTAGGTAAAAATATTATTTTTTTTTTTACATTTGCAAAAGTCATGAAACACCTGTGGGGTATTAGGGCTCACTTTATCCCATGTTACGTTCCCCGAGGGGTCTAGTTTCCAAAATGGTATGCCATGTGTTTTTTTTTTTGCTGTTCTGGCACCATAGGGGCTTCCTAAATGCAACATGCCCCCCAAAAACCATTTCAGAAAAACTTACTCTCCAAAATCCCCTTGTCGCTCCTTCCCTTCTGAGCCCTCTACTGTGCCCGCCGAACACTTTACATAGACATATGAGGTATGTGCTTACTCGAGAGAAATTGGGCTACAGATACAAGTACAAATTTTCTCATTTTACCACTTGCAAAAATTCTAAAATTGGGTCTACAAGAACATGCGAGTGTAAAAAATGAAGATTTTGAATTTTCTCCTTCACTTTGCTGCTATTCCTGTGAAACACCTAAAGGGTTAAAACACTTACTGAATGTCATTTTGAATACTTTGGGAGGTGTAGTTTTTATAATGGGGTCATTTATGGGGTATTTCTAATATGAAGACCCTTCAAATCCACTTCAAAACTGAACTGGTCCCTGAAAAATATAGAGTTTGAAAATTTTGTGAAAAATTGGAAAATTGCTGCTGAACTTTGAAGCCCTCTGATGTCTTCCCAAAGTAAAAACTTGTCAATTTTATGATGCAAACATAAAGTAGACATATTGTATATGTGAATAAAAAATTTTTTATTCGTAATATATATTTTCCTTACAAGCAGAAAGCTTCAAAGTTAGAAAAATGCTAAATTTTCAAATTTTTCATCAGATTTACGGATTTTTCACCAAGAAAGGATGCAAGTTACCATAAGATTTTACCACTATGTTAAAGTAGAATATGTCACGAAAAAACAGTCTCTGAATCAGAATGATAACTAAAAGCATTCCAGAGTTATTAATGTTTAAAGTGACAGTGGTCAGATGTGCAAAAAACGCTCTGGTCCTTAAGGCCAAAATGGGCTTGGTCCTGAAGGGGTTAAAGGAGTACTCCAGCATGCACTTTTTTCATTTTATCCCATCCGGGCTGCAAAATTAAAGAAAAAACACTTTCTCTTACCTGCCAACGAACCCCCGGAGCTCCGGTACAGGTGTTCGGTCCCCGGGCTGTATTCTTCTTACTTCCTGTTAGCCCGGCACATCACACGGAGCTTCAGCCTATCACTGGCCGAGGCGGGACATCGCTGCGGCCAGTGATAGGCTGAAGCTCCGTGTGACGTGCCGGGCTAACAGGAAGTAAGAAGAATACAGCCCGGGGACCGAACACCTGTACCGGAGCTCTGGGGGCTCGTTGGCAGGTAAGAGAAAGTGTGTTTTCTTTTATTTTGCAGCCCGAACGGTTTAAAATGAAAAAAGTGCGTGCCGGACTACTCCTTTAAGGTGAAAATGAGCTGCGTCCTTAAGGGGTTAAGCAGTCTAATGATTGTTTATAAAATGTTTCTAGTGAAACCTTAAATAGACCCACCTTAAAAATGTGCACTGTCAGATTCAAAATCTTTTAATACATTGTACATCTTGGCAAAACGTTAACCTTTCTATTATACTTCATAAAATGTTTTAAAAGAGTACTCCAGCCATAGACACTTATCCTAGAAACATAGAATGTGTTGGCAGATAAGAACAATTTGGCACATCTAGTCTGCCTAATAATCTGAATCCTAGCAATAGTCCCTGGCTCTATCTTATATGAAGGATAGCCTTATGCTTATCCCATGCATGTTTAAACTCCTTCACTGTATTTGCAGTGACTACTTCTGCAGGAAGGCTATTCCATGCATCCACTACTCTCTCAGTAAATTAATATTTCCTGATATTACTTTTAAACCTTTTCCTCTCTAATTTTAAACAATGTCCTCTTGTGGTTGTTTTTCTTCTTTTAAACTTGCTCTCCTCCCAGTGGCGTACCAAGGGGTGGGGGCGGCCGCCCCGGGTGCCACTCTCAAGGGGGGTGCCAGGGGCAGACTGACCCGCCGCCGCTGCTGCTGAGGTCGTCCCAGATCCCCAGCAGACAGCGCTACCTTCTCCTGTATGCACGATACACACACATACAGGAGAAGGCGTCCCCTCTGTGTGAGCTGCAGCTTACACAGAGGAGACGTGACCTCCGCCCCCACGCAGCGCGCAGTACAGGCGCCGGTGACGTCACTCTTCCGTCGCCTGTACTGTGGAGGGGAGAAGATGCAGGCCTTGCAGCCGAGGAGATTGCTTTGTGGGATATCAGGTGACCATCCTTTTTTATTTAAATTTTTTGCTCTATATTTACCTATGGGGAAGGGGGGGAGAGGGGGGAGAGGGGGGGTGCTCTGCATTTACCTATATGGAAGGGGGGGAGAGGGAGGGGGGGTGCTCTGCATTTACCTATAGGGAAGGGGGAGAGAGGGGGGGAGGTGCTCTGCATTTACCTATAGGGAAGGGGGGGTGCTCTGCATTTACCTATAGGTAAGGGGGGGGGAGAGGGAGGGGGGTGCTCTGCATTTACCTATAGGGAAGGGGGGGAGAGGGGGGGCTGCTCTGCATTTACCTATAGGGAAGGGGGAGAGGGGGGGTGCTCTGCATTTACCTATAGGGAAGGGGGGAGAGGGGGGTGCTCTGCATTTACCTATAGGGAAGGGGGGAGGAGAGGGAGGGGGGGTGCTCGGCATTTACCTATAGAGAAGGGGGGAGAGGGGGGTGCTCTGCATTTACCTGTAGGGAAGAGGGGGAGAGGGGGTGCTCTGCATTTACCTATAGGGAAGGGGGAGAGAGGGGGTGAGGTGCTCTGCATTTACCTATAGGGAAGGGGGGTGCTCTGCATTTACCTATAGGTAAGGGGCGGAGAGGGCGGGGGGGGGGTGCTCTGCATTTACCTATAGGGAAGGGGGGGAGAGGGGGGCTGCTCTGCATTT
Source organism: Hyla sarda (assembly GCF_029499605.1). Classification (NCBI taxonomy): domain Eukaryota; kingdom Metazoa; phylum Chordata; class Amphibia; order Anura; family Hylidae; genus Hyla; species Hyla sarda. The sequence goes on along the minus strand of NC_079190.1, from coordinate 376,465,220 downwards.
ACCTATAGGGAAGGGGGAGAGGGGTGGGGGTGCTCTGCATTTACCTATAGGGAAGGGGGGAGAGGGAGGGGGAGTGCTCTGCATTTACCTATAGGGAAGGGGGGAGGGAGGGGTGGGTGCTCTGCATTTACCTATAGGGAAGGGGAGAGGGGGTGCTCTGCATTTGCCTATAGGGAAGGGGGGGAGGGGGGGGTGCTCTGCATTTACCTATAGGGAAGGGGGGAGAGGGAGGGGGTGCTCGGCATTTACCTACAGGGAAGGGGGGAGAGGGGGGTGCTCTGCATTTACCTATAGGGAAGGGGGGAGAGGGGGGGGGTGCTCTGCATTTACCTATAGGGAAGGGGGAGGGAGAGGGAGGGGGGTGCTCTGCATTTACCTATAGGGAAGGGGGGGGTGCTCTGCATTTACCTATAGGCAAGGGGGAGAGGGAGGGGGGGTGCTCTGCATTTACCTATAGGGAAGGGGGGGGGAGAGGGGGGTGCTCTGCATTTACCTATAGGGAAGGGGGAGAGAGGGGGGGATGCTCTGCATTTACCTATAGGGGAGAGGGGGGGGGGGTGCTCTGCATTTACCTATAGGGAAGGGGGGAGGGGGGTGCTCTGCATATACCTCTAGGGAAGGGGGGTAAGGGGGGTGCTCTGCATATACCTAGGGCTGGGCGGTATGACCATATATGTGTATCACGGTATTTTTTAAACTTACGGTGGTTCCACGGTATATAACGGTATTTCCCCTCCCCCAAAATCATGTGACCCACCAGCGCTGTTCTTCCCCCCCCCCCCCCGCCCCTATCATGTGACCCGCGTGCGGTGTTCGGCTTGCCCCCCCCCCCCCCAAAATCATGTGACCCGCCATCACTGTTCTGCTCCCCCCAATTAATGATCATCCCAGTGGGGTACTACTCACATATGTCAAGCACTGCCCTCCTCCTCTTTGTTGGGGGCTGCCGGTGATGGAACTCACTGTACGCCAGTGGTCTCCAACCTGCGGACCTCCAGTTGTTGCAAAACTACAACTCCCAGCATGCCCGGAGAGCCAACGGCTTTCCGGGCATGCTGGGAGTTGTAGTTTTGCAACTGCTGGAGGTCCGCAGCTTTGAGACCACTGCTGTACGCTGTATACGGCTTCATACATGACAGTGGGCTCAGCCTATCACTGGCAGGGGCGGGGCATCGCTCTGGCCAGTGATAGGCTGACGGCTGTCCGGCGTTCCCGTCCCCAGCGACGTGGATGAGTTAAAAGTTTATTTTCTGTATCTTTTGCAGCCCAGGCATTGGTATACAGCAGTGGTCTCAAACCTGCGGACCTCCAGCTGTTGCAAAACTACAACTCCCAGTATGCACGGACAGCCGTTGGTTGTCCGGGAATGCTGGGAGTTGTAGTTTTGCAACAACTGGAGGTCCGCAGGGTGGAGACCACTGGCATACAGAGAGTTCCATCGCCGGCTGTCCGGGCATGCTGGGAGTTGTAGTTTTGCAACATCTGGAGGTCTGCAGGTTGGAGACAGTATAGACAGTGCAGTATAGAGTTCCAGCGCCCGGCGGCCCCCAACAAAGAGGAGGAGGGCAGTGCTTGACATATGTGAGTAGTACCCAGCTGGGCTGATCATTAATTGGGGGGAGCAGAACAGTGCTGGCGGGTAACATAGGATTAGTTCCCCGATGTGGGGACAGTGCTGTGCTAGGCTGATAATACCTTCCCGAGGGGGAGGGGCCCAACCGGTACTGCGGTATGGGGGAAAATCCATATTGTGCAGCCCAAAAAATTTGGTATTCGGTATGAACCGGTATACCGCCCAGCCCTAGATATACCTATGGGAAAGAGGGGGGTGTAGCTCTGCATATACCTATGGGAAAGAGGGGGGGTGTAGCTCTGCATATACCTATGGAGAAGAGGGGGTGGGGGGTTTAGCTCTGCATATACCTATGGGAAAGAGGGGGGGGGTGTAACTCTGTCTATACCTATGGGAAAGAGGGGGGGGTGTAGCATAGCTCTGCATATACCTATGGGAAAGAGAGGGGGTGTAACTCTGCAGATACCTATGGGAAAGAGGGGGGGGGTGTAACTCTGCATATACCTATGGGAAAAAGGGGGTTACCTGGCTACCTACCTACCTGCCCTTTTACTGTGCAGGACACCAAGGAGGGCATTATTACAGTTTGTGGGCCTATAGATGGGAAGATTGTATAGAGGAGGGCACTGAAAATATGCAGAGTCTGACATGTTTTTCCTGCAGATGTTAAGAGATCCACATGGCGGTCTTATCCGGAAGGAGAAGAAAAGGAAAAAAGGACGCAGCTGATCAGAAAAGACGTAATTGTGAGTCCCAAAATGTAACTGTAATCACTTATATGGTATACACATCCTGTGTACAGCTAATATCTACCGCCATTTGGTCCTGTATATAATCACTTATATTGTATACAGATCCTGTATAGTATACTGGTCTGTGTATAGTGGTTTAATTCAGTACAGTATGGCGGTATTACTCAATTATTGTGTGGTGGTTTATATTTACTCCTTGTATACCAGTATTATTGGTCATAGAAATTTACCTACATTAAAGTGTTTCTTACATATATAAATTTTAGTTTATTGTGTGCGGGATTTGGGTGGAATAGGAGTGTGGCAGAAGATTGACGAGCTGCAGAGGCCCTTGTATTTTTTTGGTCCGGGGGCCCCGAGTGTTGTCAGTCCGCTCCTTGGGGGAGGGGAGGGAGGGGGTTTGTAATTAAGGGGGGGGGGGTGCGTGTGTATGTGCGTGGGGGGGGGGGGGTGCGAAACAAAGGGTCCGCCCCGGGTGCCAAATGCTCTAGGTATGCCCCTGTCTCCTCCTTTACCGTGTTGATTCCCTTTATGTATTTAAAAGTCTCTATCATATCCCCTCTGTCTCTTCTTTTTTCCAAGCTATACATGTTCAGGTCCTTTAACCTTTCCTGGTAAGTTTTATCCTGCAATCCATGTACTAGTTTAGTATCTTCTCTGAACTCTCTCTAGAGTATCTATATCCTTCTGGAGATACTATCCCCAGTACTGCGCACAATACTCCAAGTGAGGCCTCACGAGTGTTCTGTACAGAGGCATGAGCACTTCTCTCTTTCCACTGCTTATACCTTTCCCTATACATCCAAGCATTATGCTAGTGTTTCCTGCTGCTCTATTACATTGTCTTCCTACATTTAAGTCTTCTGAAATAATTACTCCTAAATCCCTGAAGTCCGAACTGTGTCAAATATTCTATAATCTGCCCGAGGGTTTTTACGCCCCTTGTTCATTATCTTGCACATATCCACATTAAATTTCAGTTCTGACCATTCTTCTAGTTTGCCTAAATCCTTTCCCATTTGGCGTATCCCTCCAGGAACATAACCCTGTTACATATCTTTGTGTCATCAGTAAAAATACATAGCTTACCATCGAGACCTTCTATAATATCACTAATGAAGATATTAACCCCTTAAGGACTCAGCCCATTTGGACCTTATGGACTCAGACAATTTTATTTTTACGCTTTCGTTTTTTCCTCCTCCCCTTCAAAAAATCATAACTCTTTTATATTTTCATCCACAGACTAGTGTGAGGGCTTGTTTTTTGCGCGACCAGTTGTCCGTTGTAATGCCATCACTCACTTTACCATAAAATGTATGGCGCAACCAAAAAAATACTATTTGTGTGGGTAAATTAAAAAGAAAACCACAATTTTGCAAATTTTGCAAAGGTTTTGTTTTCACGACGTACAATTTATGGTAAAAATGACATGTGTTCTTTATTCTGAGGGTCAATACAATTAAAATGATAGCCATGATTATACACTTTTCTATTACTTTTGCACTTAAAAAAAATCGCAAACTTTTTAACCAAATTAGTATGTTTAAAATCCCCCTATTATGAAGACCTATACCTTTTTCATTTTTCTGTATAAGCGGTGGTATGAGGAATCATTTTTTTGCGCCGTGATCTGTACTTTTTATTAATACCATATTTGCTTATACAAAACTTTTATTACATTTTTTATTAATTTTTTGGGAATAAAATGTTATAAAAAAAGCAGCTATTTTGGCCTTTTTTTTTTTTTTTTTACGTTCACGCCGTTCACCGTACGGGATCATTTACATTTTATTTTAATAGTACGGATATTTATGCATGTGGCGATACTAAATATGTATGTAAAATAATTTTTTTTACACTTTGGGGGTAAAATAGGGAAAATGGGACAATTTACGTTTTTATTGGGGGAGGGGGTTTTTCAAAATTTTTTTTGTAAATTTTTTTATTTTTTTTTACTTTGATTTTTACACTCTTATAGTTCCCATAGGAGACTATTTATAGCAACCATTCGGTTGCTAATCCTGTTCAGTGCTATGTATAGGACATAGCACTGATCAGGGTTATCGGTCATTTTCTGCTCTGGTCTGCGGGAAGGCAGATCAGAGCAGAAGACTCCTGGAAGACAGCGGAGGCAGGTGAGGGGACCTCCGTCTGCCGTGCATGATGATCGGATCGCCGCGGCAGCGTTGTGGGCAATCCAATCATCCTGTTAAGTGACTGCGATGCTGCAGATGCCGTGATCTGTATTGATCACGGCATCTGAGTGGTTAATGGCGGACATCCACGGGATCGCGGGTGTGTGCCATTACCGGCAGGTCCCTGACTGCGATCCACAGCCGGGACCTGCCGCACATGATGCCGGCATCGCTCCGATGCCCGCGGTTATGCTCAGGACGTAAATGTAAGTCCTGGTGCATTAAGTACAACATCACCAGGATGTACATTTACGTCCTGCGTCGTTAAGGGGTTAAACAAAATTGGTCCCAGTATAGATCCCTGAGGTACCCCACTGATAACAAGACCTTGCTCTGAATATACTCCATTGACCACAACCCTCTTTTGACTGTCACTCAGCCAATGCCTAATCCACTCAACAATATGGGAGCTCAATGACTGTGGTTTATTGATAAGTCTTCTATGTGGGACAGTGTCTAAAGCCTTACTAAAATCTAGATATGCGATGTCTACTGTCACTCCGCCATCTATTATTTTAGTCACTCAGTCAAAAAAATCAATAAGATTTGTTTGACATGATCCCCCTGAAGTAAACCCATGTTGTTTTTCATCTTGCAATCCATGGGATTTTAGATGTTCAACAATTCTTTCCTTTAGTAGGGTTTCCATTAATTTCCCCACTATTGATGTCAGACTTACTGGCCTATAGTTGCTTGATTCCTCCCTACTACCTTTCTTGTGAATGGGCATGACATTTGCTAATTTCCAATATTCCGGGACAACTCCTGTTGCCAGTGATTGGTTAAAATAATCTGTTAACAGTTTTGCTAGCTCACCACTAAGCTCTTTCAATAATTTCGGGTATATCCCATCAGGCCCCTGTGACTTATTTGTTTTCACTTTAGACAGCAAACGTAGTACCTCTGTAAAGACACATGCATCAAACGATTCATTAGTCTTCCTGCCTAATGGAGGTCCTTTTCCATCTGTAGAAACTGAACAGAAGTATTCATTAAGGCAGTCGGCTAGCCCTTTATTCTCTTCTACATATCTTCCTTCCTTTGTTTATAATTTAGTTATTCCTTGTTTTAATTTCCTTTTTTCATTTATATATCTGAAGAATGCCTTGTCCCCTTTTTTCACAGACTGAGCTAGTTTTTCTTCTGCCTGCCCTTTAGAAGTTCTTATAACTTGCTTGGCCTCTTTCTGCCTAAACTTGTAGATTTCCCCATCTTCATTGCTCAGTTTTTTTTTTTTGTTCTTTTTTAATAATTACTAAATGCTAGCTTTTTGGTTTTTATGATTTTGGCCACTTCTGTACCACAGTGGTCTTTTCCTTTTTCTGCTTTTCCTGACAAGTCTAATGCAATTTTCTGTTGCCATTTAATAATGCGTCTTTTAAGTTGTCCCATTTCTCCTGGACTCCATGTAATCCATTCCAATCTGATAGGGACTCATTTATGACTAATCTAATTTTTGAAAAGTCTGTTTTTCTCAAATCTAAAACTTTTGTTTATGTGTGGTGTGACTCCTTCACTGTTCTTATATTAAACCACACTGACTGGTGATCACTAGATCCCAAGCTTTCACCTAAAATAACATCATATACCAAATCCCCATTTGTGAATACCAAATCCAAAATGGCCTCCCTCCAGGTTGGCTCCTTAACCACTTGTTTTAGAGATAATCCCAGTAGGGAATTTAGATTATCTGTACTCCTGGCAGAACTAGCTATTTTGGTTTTCCAGTTCATATTGGGAAGATTGAAGTCTCCCATAATAATAACTTCTCCTTTCATTGTCATTTTAGCTATTTCCTCAACTAGTAGATCATATAATTCTTTAACTTGGCCAGGTGGTCTATATATCACACCTATACGAGTTACTACATGATTACCAAACTGCAACGTAAGCCAAACTGACTCTATGTTGGCCTCACTAACTTATATTAGGTTAGATTTTATGCTACTTGTATGCTATCTTTCACATACAGGGCAACTCCTCCTCATTTCTTGCCTTCTCTGTCTCTTCTGTATAAAGAGAACCCTGGTATGTTCCAGTCATTACTTTCATTAAACAGTGTCTCGTAACAGCCACTAAATCTACATTCTCAGATGCCATTATTGACCCAAGTTCATTGATTTTTATTACCTAAACTGCGAGCATTTGTAGACAGGACTCTGAGCTTGTTATTTCTCAACCTCTGTGCTACTGACATGTTCTGGCATTGTTTCGGGGGGCAATTAGACTAATGGATTTTCACTCTTTTGCCTCCCCGTCCTAGTTTAAATACTCCTTAGCAAATTCTTGGAATTGTTCACTGAGTACATTCATTCCTTTGAGAGAAAGATGCAAACCATATTTTTTTTGTACAGTTCTTTTCTATTCCAAGTAGAGCTATCATGAGACACAAAGTCAAATCCTTGCTCTTGACACCATTTACTAAGCCATAAGTGGAACTCCTTAATGTACCTCTGCCTATCATTCTGAACATTATGCACAGGCAGAACTTCAGAAAATGAAACAGTGGATACAAAATCCAGTACATCATTAACAAGTGTGATAAAAGATTCCTTCACCTCTGAAACTTCATTGCAAGCCAGGTCATTTGTCCCTAGATGGACAAGAACATCCATGTCCCTTCCTGCTTTGCTTGCTTAACAATATTAAGAATATGTTTTCTATCTCTTCTAGCAGTAGCACTAGGGAGACATCTCACAAAACCATTTTCCTTAAGCTTCTTATGATTGAATCACCCAGCAACAGCTGCTTCATTTCAGACTTCACTTTATATTTTTTGTCCTTGGCTGCAGTCTTTCAAACATTAGACATAGGAGTCGATGGTTCCACACCCCCTGTGCTTGAACCAATATCCATGTTGCCCTTAAATTCTAAGAGTGCTGCAAATTAATTATGGAGAACCACAGACTGTGGGACATGTCTTCTATCCACAACTCTTAAGTCTTCCAGAACCTACAGTAACCCCTCTGCCATTTCTAGGGGTGCTCTGTGGCAGTGGCATTGCAGCAGTCCCAGCCTTGATTTGTTTAACAGATAATTTAAACCTCTCAGATTTCAAAAATGCAATTTCCTGCTGCAGTAAAGAGAACTGTCGACAGATCTGACAGCATCCAAACCTCCAAAGAGTGGACATGAAATAAATGCACAACAATTCTTGCATTGTACCAAGTCTGACATTTTAAAGAGGAGAACATTTAAAACAAACAAATCTTACAATCTAAAAAAGGCATCCACCACCAGCCTACCTCCTGACTATCTCCTGCAATATCTCTCCAATGCACTTAGAAATAGCAGCACCCCAGCGATGTCTCTCTCCACGGATCGGCACTGGTGTGGCTCTGCACGACTAATGCTTGTGTCATCGACATCACTAAAAGGTCCACAGACATGCCCCCTCCATTCAGCTCTATGGGAGAGGTGGGGATGCATGAACGCTTTATTCCCACCTCTCCCATAGAGATACATGGAGGGGGCGTGTCGGCCACGGCGTCATGCTGCGGCTGACACGCCTCCTGCACAGGGAAAGCTGCAGCAGAGTTGGGGCCCCGTACAAGAGATTGCGGGGGGTCCCAGCGTTTGGACCCCCTGCGATCAAACACCTACAGATAGTGGATAAGTTATTATAGGCTGCAGTTCTCCTTTAATCTCCTTTTAATAGAAATCATGGCTTCTTAAAAAAAGACCACTAAGGGTTCCTATACAATCAGAACATAATCCTGTCCGACTGCAGCATTATCTTTGTCCCGGCTGAAGCACTCCTCTGTGCTCACTCCTGTCCCATCAGACTGCAGACAGCACTCACTGGGAGAAAGCACAGAGGCTTAGTGCAGCTCTGATCATTATTGGAGGAAGACTTGTATCACTCTTCTGCAGTTCTCCTCTAAAAGTTTATATATAGAGATATGACATAAAATACAATAAAAATACACAGATATTTGCATAAAAGATGGGCATTGTTTATATGAGTAAACCTTTGACTGTCCCGGCATACTGGGAGTTGTAGTTTCTCAAAAGCTGGATGGAAACACTCGTCTAGACAAAGAAATGTAACACAAATTCTACAATGAACCAAAAATATTATATTTTTTTCTATTTATTTTATGTATATGAAAGCTAAGAGAATCCCTGCCATTCTACGTGCGCTATGGCCTCTTCTCGAACCCTGTATTATACACCAACCTTTGAAGAGGTGGTATGATGTCTGTGTGCTACATATAATTGCTGTTTTATTCTGTGTTATCATTAGTCAGTACATGGTTTTATTGCTATAACCTTTCTCCAGTCAATGACACTCGCTTGGTACCAGTGTTGTATAACTTGGGGCACTCTCTTCTCCACATTAAAAATTCCATGTGCTCTGCCTTTAGCTCAGGAGTTGAACGCAGAGCTGTAGGCCAGGACTTCCCTGACTGTGTTTATAAGGAAGTGTAATAAAGTCAGGTAATGAAAAGCGACGTTGTCCCCTGTAGAACATCTGGAGGCTTAATGCAGCAAGTTCTATCTCCGTCAAACTGAAAAGGGAATTAAAAAAAAACATAAAATGGTTGTTAATTAAGCACAATATACACCCCTCCATGTATCATTCTGTGCAGAGCATTACACATACTTTACATATAAGTGCTATCACTAGTAATAGAGGTCAGGACCAGTATTACAGAGAAAAACCATAATACAGCGCATGACATTCCCATATACTATGTTTGCCTGTTTTTAAGTAGGAATTCCTTAGATAACATAAAATGTTCACACATCGGAATATCTGTGCGGTATCCGGTTTGAGTCCCAATCCTCTCAATGGGATTCTGCTGCACTGTGCACAGGGCGGAATTTTCGTGGCAGATTTGTCTGCTGCAGTAATGCAAATGTTTTGTCCGCAGAAAGAATAGACACGACTATTCTTTCTGCGGATCCCGCTCGGAAATGCATTGCCGTCTATGAGACAGAGCATTTTCAAGTTTTCCTAGCGCCCGCTAGATTATTCAAAAGTTAGCCTGTGTTTTTGGGCAGACATTCCACATATTTTTAGCTGTGTGAACCCAGCCAAACAAGAGAAATATGTATTGAAACTGGAAAACTCATTCAGTAGAAAGATAAAGTAGTCAAGTGCAACCTGACTGGTTGTCATGGGCAAAAACAACCCGGATTTGCAATCCAGTTCCGGAGATACGTGCTGTATTAGCCGACATTGCTAATCTGGAAATGTCCGACTTTGCCCAATGGAGGTGGGACCTAGCATAACCAGCTCCATCCCCACGGCATCGATATGCCTGCCTACCAAAGGTGGCTCTCCCATTAGGCAAAAGGCCTCGCGCTGGAGGGGGCATCGCAGCCGCTTAACTCGCCCCGCATCATGGACGCATTTAACTATAGGCACGTCTTACAGACTTATAGTTAAATGCAGCGCTTTGCTGATTGACAGAGCGAAGAGCCAATGACACCCGTCCTGTCAATCTCTCTTGTGGCTACCTGCGATACGGGCACCCACAAGAGACAGAGCGTCCTTCCACTGTGCTCCGGTGCATTAGTGATGTGATCATACGCCGGAGCACAGACCGGAGGAGAAAATAGAAGAGACCACACTGTGGACTACACAGAAGCCTGATGAATATCTTTGTTTTTTGTTTTGTTATTTTTATAACTAGAGGGGGATGCTGCTATTTTTATTACATAAAGGGGGCTGCTGCTATTTTTATTACATAAAGGGGGCTTATGCTATCTTTACTACCTGAAGGGAGCTGCTGCTATTTTTCCTACCTGAAGGGGACTTCTGCTATTTTTATTACATAAAGGGGGCTGCTGCTATTTTTTCTACCTGAAGGGGACTGCTGATATTTTTATTACATAAAGGAGGCTGCTGCTATTTTTACTACCTGAAGGGGGCTGCTGCTATTTTTATTACATAAAGGGGGCTGCTGCTATTTTTACTACATGAAGGGGTCTGCTTTTTTATTACATAAAGGGGTCTGCTGTTATTTGTATTACCTAAAGGGGCTCCTGCTATTTTTGTTAAGTAAAGGTTGCTACTGTTATTTTTATTATCTAAAGGGTGCTGCTGTTGTTTTACTACCTAAAGAGTGCTTCTGATGTTTTTCCTACCTAAAGGGGGCTGCTGCTGCTTTTACTACCTTAAGGGGGCTGCTGCTGTTTTTACTAACTAAAGGGGGCTGCTGTGTTTACTACCTAAAGGTGGCTGCTGCTGTTTTTACTACCTAAAGGGGTCTGCTGCTGTTTTCACAACATGAAAGGAGCTGCTGCTATTTCCAATACATAATGGGGGCTGCTGCTGCTGTTTTTACTACCTAAAGGGGGCTTCTGCTGTTTCACTATCTAAAGAGGGCTTCTGCTGCTTTTACTATCTAAAAGGGTCCACTGCTAACACTACATATGGGGGGCTGCAGCTATCTACAAGTGACACCTACCTACTCGGGGCACCTTTGTTATGGGGAAACAGTGTGAAGGGCCCTGTCTACCCACTGAAGTGACCTAACTACCTAATGTGTGAGAAACGAAGGGAGTTATTATTACTGTTTGGAGCGCTATAGGTGCATAGGTACTGTAAAAGTACGCAGCCTAAAATGTTTGTCTGGCAGGTTTTGAGGAGATGAGTTGTGGCTGGAAGAAATAGTCATGACGGTCTGGGCTGGATGGAGAAGAAAAAAGAAAGTGAACAACTCCGATCAGAGAAGACGTCACTTGCAAATCACCTGTTATTGTATGTATTCACTTATATGGTCTGTAGAGTCTGTGTGGAGCCGGGGTCAGCACTGAATGTGTATAGAGGTTTTTATTTAGTATAGTGATATTATCCAGTCACTATATGATGGTAAAGTGTAATCATGGAGTGTAATCATTGCTCTTTGCGTAGTGGTATTATTTGTGATACTGGTATGTGTATAGTGGTTTTATAAGTATGGTAGTATTATCCTGTCACTAGAGGATGGTGGTGGTTATGATGTGGTACAATAATTTGTCCCCTGCATAGTGGTGATATTGAGCTCTGCATAGTGTTTTTATATAATAACTGTATGATGGTATTAGTCACTGCAGTAGTAATATCTCTTCCTGGTGTGGTGGTATTTTATGTTTCTAAACCCTAACCCATTCTTGTGTGCTCCCTGGATTAGCATTGATGCAAACACTGTATATACCACCATTCTCTGAAATTCACAGGCCCGGGGTGGGAGGGGCCTTATAATCAAGTTTCGCCTAAGGCCTCACAAAGTCTAGAGCCGCCTCTGCCGCCCACCTCATGAATGTTTATTTAATCCCTTGTGAGCATGAGATGGATAGACATATCATTGCAGGGGACAGAGGAAGGGAAGCTAAGTATGCAGGGACTCACTGTTATTACACAAAGCCGTCCATTTCCAGATTAGCAATTCCGTCAATCTCCGGATCAGGGTATCTCCAAAACCAAACCGCAGATCCGGATAAGTAATACTTCATTATAATCTGATTTACTGGGATTACTGTGGGTGAACTCACTTTCACTTTCGATCCACAAAAGCAAAGAAATAGGGAGACCACTCAGGGAGCAATATCACGGAGCGATCCTCGGCGACCTATGTCAGTGTCTCCTGCGGGGTGCATATACACAAGAGTAAAGTATCCAATGTAGACAAAAAAAGGGGCACGTACGAGCACTCACCGCAAGGCAGAGATGATCGGGTCTGGAAGTCGGGGTGCCGGGTCACGGCATAGGCGCTGGTGTGTGGCGCTCGGAGGCTACTCCGGCAGTTTCGCACGTAAGTGCGTGCTTCTTCCGGCCTCAGAGGCCGTAAGAAGCACGCACTTACGTTCGAAACTGCCGGCGTGGCCTCCGAGCGCCACACACCAGCGCCTATGCCGACACTTTCACTTTCCTTTAAAAATATATTATTTTACTCTTTAATCTTATTACATCTATAAAAAGATAAAATGTGATCTGTTATTTTACTTAGATTCATTTAAAGATTTATGATCAGCAATAATAAAAATTAATAAGAAGTTTAATTTAAGGAATATTAAAAAGCACGCCAGTGTGTCTTTTTGACTATATAATGTAGCACAATATTAAACAATTATGTACAGTGGTGGAGAACTTTGGTGAACCCTTCAGTATTTTCTAAAATGTAGGCATAAATGTAACCTAAAACTACATAAGATTTTTATTGCAATTCCTACAAGTAGGCAAAAAAGAGCCAAATCAAACAAACAAGTAACAATATTTGAGTTTGTGATTTATTTTATCCAATTTCACATATCTGTGAGAGGCACAAGTAGGTAAACCTTTAGTCTATGTTCACATGTTGTGGTACTGCAACTGACTACTGCATGCTTTTTTGCCATGAATGGCGGCAATTAATTATGCTAATTATATAAATTGTGGTAAAATGAACAATTCTTTACCATGATTACTGCAGTTAGTTGCGGTACTGTGATGTGTGAACACTGCTTTAGGGTAAGCAGATAATCTGTGGGTAAAATTCATTGAGAGAGAAAGATATGAGTGGGTGACCTGTTTTTTTTAAATTATTATTATTTTTTTTTAATAAAGAACAAGGGATCTATAAAAGTCTGATCTTCACAACACGTTTGTTGAAATGTATCATAACATGACCAAAGGATATTTTTGGGAACCTCAGAAGAAGATTTGTTAATGCTCAGTTGGCTGAAAAAGGTTACAAAAGTGTAAAGGGGTACTCCGGTGCTAAGACATCTTATCCCCTATCCAAAGGATAGGGGATAAGATGCCTGATCGCGGGGGTCCCGCTGCTGGGGACCCCCGTGATCTTCCACGCCGCACCCCGTTAGAATCAGTCCCCGGAGCGTGTCTGATTACTGGCGATCACGGGGACAGAGCATAGTGATGTCACGGCTCCGCCCCCGTGTGATGTCACGCTCCGCCCCCTCAATGCAAGCCTATGGGAGGGGACGTGACAGCTGTCACGTCCCTCCAATAGACTTACATTGAGGGGGTGGTGCGTGACATCACACGGGGGCGGAGCCATGGTGTTACTATGCTCCATCCTCGTGGTCGAGATGCCTGAGGACCTCCAGTGGTTCCGGAAGCCGCTAAAGGTGGGTGCTGCATGGTAGATCCCGGGGGTCTTATCCCCTATCAGATCGTGGGGGTCCCGCCGCTGGCCATGATGTCAGGAGCCTCCGGCGATGCGCCTGATGCTTTAAACAAACGCTGGGTGCAGCAGGGAGATCGAGGATAGGGGATAAAATGTCTAAGGGTGGAGTACCCCTTTAAGGCTAGCAAGTGATAGATCAGTGGATTAGAACTTTTGTTAATGCACCCTGCAGAGAATCCTGTGTGTTCTTTTGTGATGCTGCTTCTTTTCTGGCAGGGAGAAAGCTATCAATCACAAGCTGGAGGCAGGGGAGAGTGGTGTGAAGCTACATTAATCAAATGAATATACAGAAGATTCCGCACACATTGCAATTAAAAGCAGTGTACTGAGATTGGAATAAAATGTTATCTTCACCGACTCTATATATATTGGGGAGCATACAGGAAGAGGGCATACATGGTGAGGAGGAGAAATGTTTATATAGCTATGGAGAAATGTTTGCTTGCTGCCAGAAAAGATCAACTGAGCTCAGTCGAAACAATTTACACTGCTAAATTATTGCTTGGAAGTTAGCGTTATATGTCAAATAATTGGGAATTTTCCTATCCATTGTGACGGAAAATTTGGATTTTAATAAAGACAAAACGCGAGTATTATGCTAAGCAGACTTCTTTACTGACACAACAGCAAACACATACTGTATGTATTAATGAGAAAAAACGTTTTTTTATACATGTAATGCATGTAAGCATGAATCTTGTGACGTAACCTAGTATGCTATATGGTTCAGCCAATCAGTCCACAGCCCAGGTAATAAAGGTAATCCACCCATAGGTATCTTCCTCTTCTTTGCTGTGAACTGGTCAATGTGGAGAAAAAACAACTCGAACATGGTAAACACTCAGGAAGACGGTGGATAGGAAACTTCTGAACAAATGAAGGAGGATATTTGAAGGTATTCAAGATGTACCACTCAACGTCCGCATCAGGCGAGGAAGTAGGTGAAGATGAAGAACAGTGATGATTTATTGTTGAACTGTTGACAGAAAAAACAAAATAGTTATAGGGATGGGTTTATTATCAAAAAAGGGGGGGGATAATACTCGCGTTTTGTCTTTATTAAAATCCAAATTTTCCGTCACAATGGATAGGAAAATTCCCAATTTTAAGGCAAGACAAAACGCTCCTTTTATGCTAGTTTAAAGCTAGATGTAAAAGACAATCATGAAGAATTATCTGATAACATATAAACATGCATTGTAATAAGATTCATTATAATAACACCATAGAAACATGAGATTCAGGTCTAAAATAAAAAGTTTTAAAAGTAGACTCAAATGACCAATTGGCAGCTTGTAATAACTCAGAAAGGGATGCTCCTGATTGAAAAATTTTGGTAGACACGGCTCGTCTAGTAGAATGAGCACCAAATTTGGAAATGTCAATACCAGCCATATGCATGGTCTGTCTGACCCATCTAGCGAGAGTAGATGAGGAAACTGGAGCATGAGGTTTGCAAAAAGAAATAAGTAATTGAGATGAATAAGGAAGTCTAAGAGATTCCGTTTTTGATTCGTAAGAACGTAGACAACGGACGACGCATAATTTGTCATTTTATGGGAACGCAGGATAGAAAACAGTCTGAAGATTGGTTTTTGTACGACGGAAAATAGAGAAAAGAACTCCCTGAGGAGTAAACTGTCTATGGGTAATGTCTAGAGCACGAACGTCCGATATACGTTTAATAGAGATGAGACAAAGAAGAACCGTCAGTTTGAAAGATAGAAGTTTAAGTGAGAGAGAATCATTATCTTCCCAATTATTGAACATGTCGAGAATAAGATTAACGTCCCAAGTAGTTGAATATTTGGGTAAAGGTGGACGTCTGAATCGAATACCTTTAAGTAATTGGCATACTAAAGGATGTTTGCCAATAGGGATAGAGTCAATAGGAGGATGATTTGACGAAATAGCAGAGCGGTAAAGATTTATTGTTCTATAAGCTTTACCCTTGTCAAACGAGAAAGAAAGGAAATTCAGGATGTCGGAAATAGATGCATGTAAGGGATCCACATCCCCTTGATTGCACCAATGAATCCATAATCCCCAGGCTGATCTGTAAGCCTCTCTGGTACCCGGGGCCCAGGCATCTGACAAGATGTCTCTAGTCGATTGAGAAAATTGGAAATCCGGTCTGGTTGACCTGATATCAACCAGGCTACGAGAGGTAGTTGGTTGGATAGAATCAGAGGATGAAAGTTCCCTTGGGGGTCTAACAGAAGATGAGGGAGGGATGGTAGTATTCGAGGGAAGTCGATGAGAAGACCCAAAAGTTGGGGATACCAGGATTGTGTCGGCCATAGAGGGGTAATTAACACTAGCGTGGTTTTCTGAACCATTATTTGAAATAGAACTCGAGGGATGAGGTTGAAAGGTGGGAAGGCGTAGAGTATCTCCCGTGGCCAGGATTGGAGGAAAGTGTCTACTCCCAGAGCTTCTGGGTCCGGACGCCAACTGAAAACTGAGGGAGTTGTGTATTGAGGCGTGATGCAAAAAGATCCAGATGTAAAGGACCCCATAGAGAATTGATCATTTGAAAAACTGGAGGATGAAGTCTCCAATCGCTCTTGTCTGTAAGATAACGAGAATACCAATCCGCTATGGAATTGGAAATCCCTGGTAGATATTCTGCCTTCAGGACAATATTTTTGTCCAAGCAAAAATGCCAAAAATCTTTGGCAAAATCTGCAAGCATTTTGGAATTCGTACCTCCCAGATGATTGATGTATTGGACAGCAGATATGTTGTCCATACGAAGGAGGACGCAACAATTTGAAGAGTTCCTTACAAAGCTCTTTAAAGCGAAGAAACCTGCCAGGAGTTCTAGGCAATTTATGTGTAGAGAAGATTCTGAGGGAGACCATTTCCCTCCGGTCGAAAGAGGACCACAGCGAGCTCCCCATCCAGACAGACTCGCTTCGGACTCCGGGTTCGGATGGAAAATTGCTTTTCCGTTCCATGACTCTATGTGAGAGAGCCACCAAAGAAGTTCCTCTTTGGCTTCGGAAGATAGAAGAATCTCGTCTGAGTAACCCAGACCCTCTCTCAGATGATGAATCTTTAATTGTTGAAGAGCTCTGTAATGCAGAGGAGCTGGAAAAATTGCCTGAATGGAGGCTGCAAGAAGACCCACTATGCAGGCTATCGTTCTCAGGGATATCACGTCTTTGCGAAGAACTTGGCAAATCTCTTTTCGGATAGTCTTCAATTTCCTGGATGGAAGACTTAGAGTAGTTAACTGTGTGTTGATCAGGAAACCCAGGAATTCGATTTCTTGTGACGGGATAAGAACTGATTTTTTGAAGTTTATAAGGAAACCTAATTTGGTTAAGAGAGATATAGTCCAATCCATATGAAGAGATAGAAGATCCTTGGACTGAGCCATAAGGAGGATGTCGTCAAGGTATATTATAAGGCGAACCCCGCGACTTCTGAGTAATGCAATTACCGGTTTGAGAAGCTTTGTGAAGCACCAAGGTGCTGATGAGAGGCCAAATGGAAGGCAATTGAATTGCCATCTTTGGTTGTTCCATATGAATTGAAGGAAAATCTGGGATGAAGGATGGATCGGAACTGTAAGGTAAGCATCCTTCATATCTATTTTTATGAGCCAATCGTCTTTCAGTAAAATATCCCTTAGGAGGTGAATACCCTCCATCTTGAAATGACGATAAACAACCAGGTTGTTGAGAGATTTTAGATTGATGACCGGTCTGTGACCGCCGTCTTTCTTTTTGACTAAAAAGAGATTGCTCAGGTAGCCTGTGGAATGATACGGAATCGGAATGATTGCGTGTTTTAAAAGAAGTTCTTTGACTTCTAGGTCTACTAGATTTTTGTCTGACGGAGAATTGTATTGGATGAGGAAAAAACATTTGAATTGGAGGAGACACAAATTCTATCTGGTAACCCTTGATCGTGTTTAAAATCCAAGAGTCTGACGTAATCATACTTCAATTTGTTGAAAAATGTAGGAGTCTCCCTCCTAATGGGATATGAGGGGAAGAACACAGAGGAGGGCTTACCTGTAGATGGCCTGGATCGTGGATACCCTCTTTGTCCTCGGGCGCGCCAAGGTCTGCCCCTGTATGGAAAAAATGGTGTTGGAGTGGGTGCAGGGAATGAGGGTTGTGGTTGATTGTATGGGGTTCTATACTGGGGTCTATATTGAGTTGTACGGCTGGAAGAGCGGCCCCGACCTCTTCCAGCCCTTCCAAAAATCTTTTGAGAAAAGACCTTTTTCATAGAGACCTGTGCTTTATTTAAAGATGAAAACAGGCCTACATATTTGTTCATTTCCTTTATGAACTCATCTCCAAAAAGAAACCCTTTAGTAGGGTTAGGTGGCTCCGTAGAGGCCAAGTTGGTCAGTTGCGGATCAATCTTCATCAAGATGGACCTTTTCCTCTCTGTAAAGAGAGCGGCATTGGCATTGCCGAATAAACATATTGCTCTTTGAGCCCATCCCTTCAACGTTTCGGTATCCACCGAAGTATTAGAAGTGGAGGCTACCTCCGCTATTCCCTTTTTAGGATTTTTTCCTGTCTTAAACAGGAATTTTGTGAGTAGGGGATCTAATTCCGGGGTGGCCGAGGAATTATGTGGGAGAGATGGACGGGGACACTCGGATTTCAGTTTGCTTCTAGAAGCCTTATCCAAGGATTTAAACACCCACATGGCCAAATATTCAGCCACTTTCGGTTCGGGTAACCATTCCCCCGAGCGGGGATGATAGATCAAAGAGGGATCAAAGAAGGGGTCATTCTGTTCACCTGTGTTGGTGTTGTCCTGTAAAACAGGGTCATCATGGTCTGAGCCACCTTCCTCAGAGATATACAAAATATCGTCAACATCCTCGATGTCTGACTGATCAGACTCATCAGATGTAGAGTCTCTGAAGGAGTCGGGTTTATTTCGGAAATCTACTTTTTTCCCTTTAGAGGAGTGAGCCTCTTCCAGGGTGGAGGATGAATTTCCTGGCGGGTTAGGTCCCCGCATAGGTACAGAATCCTTAGGTTGAGAGTTAGATGGGATATCAGAAGGGTATCTAATAGGTTTGGAATATGGACCTACAGACATATGTCGTTTTTTAGATTTGGACTTTCCAGGTCCCTTGAAACCTTTAGCCAACTCAGAAACTGATTCCTTGGGAGACCAGTACTGATCAGATGGAGTTAAAGGGGGGATATCTAACGGATTCTGAGGTGTGGTACGTGCCAGTACCAAATTCATAAATTTTGTAATTGTATCTTGTAGTGTAGCAATGGCTGCCTGAACAGATTTGGACACAGATGCGTCCACCATTGCCTGCATATGATCATGGGAAGGGTCTGTTACTCCTTTATTTTCCTCAGACATGTTAGGATAAGGTAGAGTGTAATATGAAATGAAGGAATGTACTGTAATAAAATATTAAGGAAAGTTAATAATAATGTTGTAAAAATATTAATTAATTAAATATCAATTAATTGAAAAGAAGATAATTAATAAATGTATATATATTAGTAGAGAAAAGACTATTGTGAAGGGAAATATAATATAATGTTTTTACAACTTGTAAATATGAATTAATTCCACATTATAAAGGATAAACCAGAGTGAAATTAATGTATAAAAGGATATAAGGTATATATTCTTGAATATATATATGTATATAGCAACCAAGTATATAGAATGTCCTTGTACTGTCACTCGTTCCGCCGCTCTGAGGAGAATGACAGAATCCCGTTCAATCCTGACAGGAGATCACCTCACTGCCGGATATCGCGAGACTTGAGAGATGCGCTCGCGCGGACGGGACCTAAGATGGCGGCGGTGACGGAGGAGATAGGAAGAAGATGAAAGAAGGGGAAAAACGGAATGAAGTGAATTCGGGGTGAAAACCGAAGATGCGGTGTACGGAGGGTTATCGAGCAGTCAGCGGTAAGTATAAACCAAGTGGGAATAAGATAATTGATAGCTGAAGTAAACGTATTACTAAAGAGGAATAAATAAACTGAGAGGAATAGAATATGAAATACCAGAAAAAGGAACAAAATGTAATGAGATAAAAAACAATTATGAATGAAATAAAAAGACAATACATAAATAAAATCAGTCAATAATTACTGAAGTAAATTAAGCTGTAATGGTAAAAGATATCTATAATTCAGTCACATATAAATTAAATGGAGTATATATATATATATGTATATATATGACACAATTTTTATATGAGAGAATAGCAAGCACTTATCTGAACAACACTGCTGAGCAGCAAAGAAGAGGAAGATACCTATGGGTGGATTACCTTTATTACCTGGGCTGTGGACTGATTGGCTGAACCATATAGCATACTAGGTTACGTCACAAGATTCATGCTTACATGCATTACATGTATAAAAAAATGTTTTTTCTCATTAATACATACAGTATGTGTTTGCTGCTGTGTCAGTAAAGAAGTCTGCTTAGCATAATAGGAGCGTTTTGTCTTGCCTTAAAATCGCTGGAGTGTTTCTATAAAGGTCTGGTGAAGTGTTAATGCTGTAATGATTAGTGTTGTGTACGAATATTCGCAATGTGAATATTTTTCCCGAATATCACATATTCGCAAATTCACGAATATTGCGAATATAGCGATAAATATTCGCAATTATGAATATTCACTTTTTTTTCCCACAGTACACAAAGTGATTATCCCTCCCTGCTTCCAGCTTGTGGTGTAAACAAGGCTCCAATACTAGTTACTGTGTCACACTGGCGGGCACCCGAAAATGCGCATATACGAATATTTGCATATGCGAATTTTCGCGCATTTTGATCCCTCCCTTCTTTAAGCTCTTTTATCACGCGATATTGCGCATGAGCATTTTATGGTGAATGCGCATGCAAATTTTATGGCGCACTGTAAAAAAAGGCAGCAAATATTGCGAATATGCAATTTTGCAAATATATGACGAATATTCGTCCATATATTCGCAAAATATCGCTAATTCGAATATGGCCTATGCCGCTCAACACTAGTAATGACGTAGAGTAGTCATGTAAGCCCAATTGATAAGGTCTTTGGAGTCTAGTCAATAGCCAGACTATTATATAGACTACAATACAATAAAAAGAGGATACAGACAGGCCTCTAGGTATATATCGGTGATGAAATGGATTTCTGTGCAAATGTGGGCTAGGTAAAGTGAGTGCAAATGTGGTGTGGAAAAATTTATATAAAATATTATAAAAAATATTAAAAAAATATATAATAATAATAAAATAAAAAAAAAATATATATATATATATATATATATATATATATATATATATATATATAAATAATGTAAAAAAATATATAATGTAAAAAATAGAATGAATGGGTGATGTAAAATAGGTGAGTGGTGAATATGTGAGAGGTGAAGAGATGGGTGGGATTGCCTGGATGCCTGGATGGGATTCAGGGCTCCTTTTCTTGACAGAGACTAGTATGGGGAGAAAAAAAGAGAGCAGAGATACCGTTGGGTGGTTGAGGGAAAATAAAGGCGTCTCTGAACCTCCCGTTCTCGTACCACCTTCCATCACCACGGGCTTCCGTCCTAAATCTAACTTTTATCCTCTCCATGCAAAAGGGAGCTTCATAGATGCATTCTCTTCCCTGGTACAATCGGACTTTGACAACCTTACTAAGAAGTCTACACAGTACAACCGTAACTCCAAATACAATCTGACAGCAGCAGAAAGATCCGCCATCAAATCCCGGTCAGATAACCAACACATCACCATTCGTCCAGCCGATAAAGGCGGAGGAATAGTACTCCTTGACAGAGATGACTAAATTGTCGAGGCCACCAGACTACTTTCCGATACTGCCTACTATTCTCCCATATCACACAATCCGACCAAGGCCTTCCAGGAGGAACTCACCACTCTGGTCAATTCAGGTCTATCGCGAGGAGTATTAACAAAGTCCGAAAGGGATTTTATTCTCATCACAGAACCTGCTCTTCCGCTGTTCTATTACCAATCAAAAATTCATAAAAACATCACTAACCCACCTGGTCGACCAATTATTTCTGGCATTAATTCCATTTCATTGAACCTTTCACACTATATAGACTTACTCCTGCAGAGCCATGTTACCACCCTCAAATCTCATCTGAAAGACACCACAGACTTCATTAAATCAATCCTGGAAATTGAATGGAAACCGGAATATCTGCTTGTTACCCTGGACATCACTTCACTATACACCGTTATCAAACATGAAGCAGGAATTAAGGCAGTCTCTCATTTCATCTCCAAAGACCCATCTATGCCCTCGGCCCAAGTGGACTTCATTCTACAAGGACTCCACTTCATCCTAACGCACAACTACTTTGAGTTTTTGGGTCAGCTATACATACAGCACACCGGGACCGCTATGGGGTCCAAAGTGGCACCCAGTTTCGCAAATCTGTTCGTGGGACTCTTTGAGGAAATCTTTGTGTACCCTCATCATCTTTTCTCTAATTGCAACTTTTATAGGCGCTACATAGACGACATTTTTATTATCTGGAAAGGAGACAGATGTAGTCTAAACAACTTCATCACTCATCTAAATTCCAATGACTGGTCACTCCACCTCACCCAATCCGTTTACAGCAATAATGCAGAATTTCTGGATGTACTGGTTTCCCACGATGGTCATTCACTTTACACAAAGACCTTCTTCAAACCAGTAGATAGCAACAGCTATCTTGGCTTTGATAGTGGCCATTTTAAGAAATGGCTCACTAATGTACCATATGGACAGTTTAAGAGGATCAGAAGGAACTGCACAAAAGACAGTGACTTTATATCATAAAGTAACATTCTAAAGGCCCGTTTCAAGGCAAAGGGCTATCCCAGATCGTTGGTGCAGTCCTCCTATAATAGGGCTCTCTCCCTCAGTCAAAATTCCTGCTTACTCCCCAAACCTGAACCAATAAATACTACCACGGAACGGACTTCCAACTTTATCACCACATACAGCCAAGAACATTACGCTGTCAGGAAAATCCTCACCAAACACTGGCCAGTCCTACTGCAGGATCCCTTCCTAAGAAGCAATCTTCCATCCAAACCTCCGCTTACCTTCCGTAGAGCCCGGACACTACGGAATATCATCGCTCCCAGTAAACTCAAAACCACGGTACTGCGCAATAACCCTTCCATTTTTCCCATGTTAACAGGAAGCTTCAAGTGTGGTCTTCCACGATGCAAGTGTTGTTCACACATTGCACACAACTGCCAATCATTTTCCTCCTCCGTTACCAAAGAAACCTTTAACATCAAATCATTCCTCAACTGTGGCAAACAGCAATACGTGGGTAGGACCATAAGGTGCTTTAGGGAACGTCTGAATAAGCACCGCAGCAACACCACACGCGGCTTCCTACTCCACAGTGTTTCGCGTCACCTCACTGAGCACCACCAGGGTGATTTCAGCCATATTAAGGCTACCCCCATAGAACACATCAATAAGGATGTCAACCAACGATACAACACCCTCAGAAGACGTGAGAACTTTTGGATTCATACCCTGGGCACCATCTCACCAGGGGGTCTCAATGAAATGATTGAATGTAACCTTTAACCCTCGAACGCATCCATCAGACTAATCAACCCTGATCCGCCTGTATTTACCACTAATTTTACTCTATCCACCCCATCCATCAAAAATTCTATACAAACCCTAATATACCATTCATTTCATTCTATTCTACACCTTCACATGCATGTTGTGGTTCATGTGCATTATCACCCTTATGCACATGAACACACTCTCATATGTACACTGTTACTCAAATGTGTATGGTTTCACTCACATACATGCGCAGTAGTACATTGGTCCAGCTCTACACATATACATATGCTCACATGCATCTCTTGCGATGCATGTGCATTATTACTCATATGTGTAATTATACAACTATCTAGTACAGCTGTCCTGCTATATGGCTGCCAAACATATGCTCACACATGTCTTTCGTGACACATGTGCATTACTACCCGTATGCTCATGTATATACACGCATAATTCCTTACCCACTTTACATCTCCTTGGCCGGATCCCGTGCCCCCCCAATATAATATATATTCATGCTACCTGATTTAGTACCCCCACTCCAGTAGCTGTCACCCAATATGTACATGCCATGTACCTCCACCCCATGTCCACAGTACCCAGGTATGACCACTAGCCCATCTTCCCAATATTTGTCATCACACTCTCCTATTTTCTTTCTTAGTCCTCTCATGCTCCGTATCCCCCCATCCCCCTGCATCATGCATCACTCTCCCCCAAATAACACACTTGACTCTTATTTAAATCAATATAATCATTTCTAGATATCCTCTTCCATCCCCCTGCAGTTCTCGCCAGCTTACACAGAGCTACACACTGTTAGATGCAGCGCACGGAGCTGTCAGCATACCACTGACAGCTCTCCGTGATCACTGCTTCCTGATTGGCCGCACTAGCCACGTGACGCACGCACCTTAGCAACACGTCCGTGGCAACTCCCCCCTGACGCGCGCCCTTGCATTACACGTCGCAGCCGCTGTCAGAGCTGTTCTGACTCACATCTGGACCCCGGATGTTTACATCTGCGGTCCGGATGTGTGGCCTGATACTGCCAGACATCGGCAGCCTCATCTTTGAGCCACACACTGAATTCCCTGTCTAATAACATTTGGTCCCCACTGTTACCTATATAAGATGGACATTCTTTGATTATATTCGGTTTCTGTGGTTTTTCCTATTATTTCATATGTATGTAATTTGCATAACTCCGCCCCCTAATGTACCTGGCGCCCCTTTTTCCAGTATTTAAAGAATCTCTGTTTGGATAGTCTGCATACTGATCTGAAGAAGGGGGTGGCTCCCCCGAAACGCGTAATCTTAACTTGTATCGCTCTTTTATTGCTTTTATTTGTTTTATTCATTTGCAATAAAATGCACAAGCTTTTACAATATTCCACCTTGCATTTTGGTTTATTCCTACATCTCCATGGATCCAGCAGCGCCATTTGCGAGGTCTTTTTTGCTCTTTTATGATCACCTACTTGACAGAGACTAGGACATTACTAAATGAGGGGAAAACATGCCAAAAGTTTTAGGCAGGTGTGGGAAACATACTGCAAATAATATTTAACAGTTTATGTTTATCGACTAACAAAATACAATGTGATTGAACAGAAGCAAAATATAGATCAAATCGGTAAAGAGCACCAATACTTCCCATATTTAATATGAGCTTAAACAGCACCACTTGACACCCCAATCTGTTTTGACATCTTTGTCTGGAATGCTGTATAATTGCAGTAATACTACCTTGTTTCTTGTTGATGTTCTCAGCCATTGTGTATTTAAAGGGGTTATCCAGGAATAGAAAAACAGAGTTAATTTCTTTGAAAAAATGCTTCCTGTCTCTCTCCAGGTTGGGTGTGGTTCCAATGAAGCTCAGTTCCAATGAAGTGAACAGAGCCAAGTTGTAATACCAAATACAACCTGGGGACAGATGTTTTTGAAAGAAATTATCTCTGTTTTTCTATTCCTGGATAACCCCTTTAAGCCTCCGACACAACTTTTTTTGGTTTCAGTGAATAATCATGTTTCAACCTACATATGAAAATGATGATCATACTCACCTATTTGGTAAAATTGGTTAATCATACACCTGAATATTATCCTACAAAATCCATGACTGTGCAAGTGTACCTAGGAAAATCAATACTGTTTTGAAGAATAAGTGTGGCCATACTGTGGTGTCCCAGTACAGCAGTTCCAGCAGCTACTCGTTAGAGTTGTCGATGGGTGAGATGCTACAGGCGCTCTGGATGTATATGTATTGTATAATTCAGGTTCTAGAGACCTAAGTAACTGCCTTTCAACATGACACCTAAATCTAAAGCATACATTGAGGTATCAAGAGTGCCGAGGTTACAGTTCTCACATCTTGCATTTATTTGTGCAGATGAATAATAATGTGACCACATGTTGTCTCCTAGCCAATGATTGTAGGAGAAAATCCATAGTACTTTTCTCATCTTTTAGGGAAAGAAAAAGAGATTTTATCTTTCAAGAAAGGACACAGCTAAACAAGGGCCATTCTTTCTTTCACTGATGTCCATCTCTTTTATTGGCCTCCAGTTTGGTCAGAGCCAGCCGGTATGCAAACTCAGGGGGACTTCCCCAGATAGGCCTTCATGAATGCTTTGTCAGAGATTGCTGCCAGATGAGTGAGTAAAGCAAAGTCCTTTGTTGCACCTTACGCCACAGTTAATCAATCGGTTACTAAAATTCGGCTAAGCTGCTTTAAAAGGGACAGTGACCAAATCTAGATCCTCCTGGCTCCTCAGCTGTACCATCTAAGGGTCTATTCACAAGTACAGTATCCTGCACAGGTTTGATGCATAGGATTTGAAGCTGCAGATTTTATATAGCAGATTTCAATGTAAACTAATCACATCTGTAAACACAGTATCACATCTGCCACTTCAAATCCTGTTCATCAAATATGGGCAGTTTTCTGTACATGGGAATACACCCTAAGGGTACGTTCACATGTACAGTATCTGTTGCATATTTTTGCTGCATATTTTGTGCAGCTGTTTTTGCTACCCATTAGCTGCAATGGGTAGTAAAATCAGCTGCAGAAAATATGCAGCATGAATATGCATGAATATGCAGCAGGTCCTGTACATAACTCCAAGCTGTGTTCAAGTAATTGTATTTCTCTGGATTTGCTAAAGAAGTTAAAGGGGTACTCCACTCCCCAGCATTTGGAACATTTAGTTCTGAATGCCAGAAGCAGGCTTTGGGGGTCGCCACGCCCCCTCATGACATCACGCTCCGCCTCTCGTGATATCACGTCCCACCCCTTAATGCAAGTCTATGGGAGTGTGACGGTCGTTACACCCCCTCCCATAGACTTGCATTGAGGGGGCAGGTCATGATGTCATGAGCGGCGGAGCTTGATGTCATGAGGGGACGTGGCGACCCCTGAAGCCCACTCCCAGCATCCGGAACTAAATGTTCTGAATGCTGGGGAGTGGAGTTCCCCGTTAAGTTACAGAATTCTAGCATCAGGAATCTCATTTCTTTGCTTTGCATGCATGAACCACTTCATTTGACAAAAAGATTGTCGGTCACAGAGAGATATCAAGTTAGTACCACTCTGCCATGTGACTCAAACATCAGGGTCCCCTACAGCCAGCATAACATAAACCTTTGAACTTTTTCGTTCATTCACTTTGTATTTTGTTAACTGATATAAATAAACTATTAAAGGGGTGCTCCAGTGGGAAACAGTTGATTTAAAAAAAAAATAATAACAACAATAATTGAGACTAGAAAGTTAAGCAGATTTGTAAATTACTTCTATTTAAAAATCTTAAACCTTCAAGTACTTATCAGCTGCTGAATGCTCCATAGGAAGTTATTTTATTTTTGAATTTCTTTTCTGTCTGAGCACAGTGCTCTCTGCTGACACCTCTGTCCATGTTAGGAACTAGAGATGAGCAAACTTTTGAAAAATTATATTCAGCGGATTCGCCGAATTTTTCTAAAAAATTTATTTGCGGCGAATCTATATTAAAAACAGCCTTCAGAGAACCTCAATAGGGGTGTAGAACACTTTTCTGTGTTCTAACACACATATGGAGTTTGCTGGGGTTGTGAAATAATACTGTTATTCAGAATGACATGCAGATTACAGGCATCGCTATTAGAATCACTGCCGCACAGCAGCACAAAGACAGAGCCTTGAGGTGGCATCAGTATGGGGAGACCATATAGTGGCTGAAAGACACAGTGTGGAGGTGTTGGCAGCATGAGGAGACCATTTAGTGGCTGAATGACATATTGTGGAGGTGTTGGCAGCATGAGGAGACCATATAGTGGCTGGATGACACAGCTTGGATGAGGCTGAAGCATGAGGAGACCATATAGCCTCTGAATGACACAGCCTGGAGGTGTTGGCAGCATGAGGAGACCATATAGTGGCTGAATGACACAGCGTGGAGGTGTTGGCAGCAGGAGGAGACCATATAGTGTCTGAATGGCACAGCCAGGAGTTGGCAGCAGCATAAGTAGACACTAGGCCTTCACAATCCCTAAGATTATAAGATGAATTCTGAATTTTAAACCAAAGATTTTGGGTTGCCTGTGCTACCATAACAGACCCAGACCCAGACCCAGTCCCAGCAGCATCAGTAAACCATATAGTGTCTGAATGGCACAGCCTGGAGTTGGTGGCAGATGAGGAGACAATAGGGCCTCACAATCTCTAATAATAAAAAATGAATTTTGACATTTCAATTGAAGATGTATGGTACCTCGTGCTACTATAAACATATATAGGTAATGTAGTTGCTATATGACACATACAGGAGCAAGCAGCAGCATGAGTACACAAGAGGGGTTCACAACCCCTAGCATTAAAAGGTGAGTGTTGAAATCTCTATTGAAGATGCATGTTAGCTAGTGCTACTATCCAAAAATTAAAGCCCAAACCATGTAGTTGCTGAATGACACAGACAGGAGCAGTCAGCAGCAGGAATACACAAGAGGGTTTCATAACCCCTAAGACTGAAAGATAGACATTTAAATCTCAATGAAGCATGTATGTAAGCTAGTGCTAACATCCAAAAATTTAAGGCCCAAGCCCAGCAGCATCAGTAAGCCATGTAGTTCCTGAAACACACAGTCAGGAGCAGGCATCAGCAGTACACCAGAGGGTTTCATAACCCCTAAGATTGAAAGATCAATGTTGAAATTTCTATTAAGCATGTATTTAGCTATTGCTAAACATCCAAAAATGTAAGGCCCAAGTCTAGAAGCATCAATATGCCAAGTAGTTCCTGAAACACACAGCCAGGAGCAGGCATCAGCAGTACACCAGAGAGTTTCTCCAAACTTTTGGTCTGTACTGTATATTGCAAATTGTAAGGTTTTCACCCTGGGGATAGCTCTAGAATCGTCCTTTATTCAACAAAAATCCCGAGGATTTCAGGGCAAAATAATATAAACAACAGCTTTAGGGGTTACCCCCAAAAGCGGTTAGCCCTAAACTAGAAATCCCCCCTAAAATTGTAATACTTTATTAAGTTCGCTTAAATGATGAGTGTAATTGATGCTTTAAAAACACAGCCTGTGCTCAAGTGGTAATGTCAATGAATCCCTATGTACATTAATTCACATGTGAACAAATGAGTTAGTCTAATCTCAGGATGTGTCCTGACATATATTTTGGCATTCATGGCTAGCGAATGATTTATTATAATCAGCAGCCGTGAATGCCAAAATATATGTCAGGACAAATCCAGAGATTAGACTAACTCATTTGTTCACAGTGAATTCATGTACATAGGGATGCATTGACATTTGCACAGCAAAGAAAAAAAAACAAAATGTAGCCAGCACCTAAACCCAATACACGGGTGCACGCTGCTGTGGCAAGTACAAAACATGTAAAAAAAGAAAATGTCAGCAGCACACTTGGTCAACAAAATGGAGGCTCTTAGCGCACTTTTTGATCAAAACGTGTCCCCCCATCCACCACGCGGAGGTGGGGGGGACACGTTTTGATCAAAAAGTGCGCTAAGAGCCTCCATTTTGTTGACCAAGTGTGCTGCTGCCATTTTCTTTTTTTACATGTTTTGTACTTGCCACAGCAGCGTGCACCCGTGTATTGGGTTTAGGCGCTGGCTACATTTTGTTTTTTTTTCTTTGCTGTGCAAATTTGGGGGGAGTGGCTCCCTCTGTAGCCGTGCATCCCCTCCCCTATTTTCACAGGAGGTGGTTTGGATCGTTAGTGGATCCAACATGTCACCCAGCCTGAGGTAGGTGAGTGTTTAGGGACCCATCCGATAAGAGGCCACCTCCGTGTGGTGGATGGGGGGACACGTTTTGATCAAAAAGTGCGCTAAGAGCCTCCATTTTGTTGACCAAGTGTGCTGCTGCCATTTTCTTTTTTTACATGTTTTGTACTTGCCACAGCAGCGTGCACCCGTGTATTGGGTTTAGGTGCTGGCTACATTTTTTTTTTTCTTTGCTGTGCAAATTTGGGGGGAGTGGCTCCCTCTGTAGCCGTGCATCCCCTCCCCTATTTTCACAGGAGGTGGTTTGGATCGTTAGTGGATCCAACCTGTCACCCAGCCTGAGGTAGGTAAGTGTTTAGGGACCCATCCGATAAGAGGCCACCTCCGTGTGGTGGATGGGGGGACACGTTTTGATCAAAAAGTGCGCTAAGAGCCTCCATTTTGTTGACCAAGTGTGCTGCTGCCATTTTCTTTTTTTACATGTTTATGCATTGACATTACCACTTGAGCACAGGGTGTGTTTTTAAAGCATCAATTACACTCATCATTTAAGCGAACTTAATAAAGTATAAAAGTTTTAGGGGGGAATTTCTAGTTTAAGGCTAACCCCTTTTGGGGAGCAAACCCTAAAGCTGTTGTGTATACTAGGATCGTCCTTGACAACGCCACAGGGCACGTTTCCACTTCAATCAGCAGTCAAACGACAGTACTTTATGCAAGTCCGGCCCCTTGCCAGCTTTATTAGACTGGTTGCAGGATAAATAAAAACATAAGACAGGAACAAACAAAACCCTAGAACGTCTAGTCACTAACTACACAATCCAGCGTGCCCTAACTATCAACTGGTGTGCTTTTCCCGGGCAGTTAAACTTATGCCTCCTGCAACCTTCTACTCACTGTTCACACACAGCGTTTGCAACGTCTTACTGTGTGTCTCATCCACACTTGAGGCCACTCACAGCTCGGGCTGTGTGTTCCTCACCAGGACCCCTCCCTCCCCCCTACAGCCACCTTGCTGTCTTCTGGGGAGAGCACCAACTATTCTGCCTGACTCCCTTTTAAACACACTTCCCCTTTCTTCTACCTCCTTAATTAGGCCACAGGTGGAGGTTTCGCCAGGTATAGTTAGGGAAATACACCCTTCCCTTGCCACGGTGTCACATATCCCCACCCCCCCTCTGCTCAGACCACTGGGAAGGAGCACTTGTATTCAAAGGGCAGAGTCCAACTGCTTTTCCTTTTCCCTGAATAACTTTGTCCTACAGGTTTTGAGGCCCTTGGCTCACTTCTTCAGCAGATTTTATATGCACAACTTCAATGGCGCACACTTCTTTCATTCACACTTTCATCAGCCACGAAGCCTTTTGGTCACCTTTGACAAATTCCTTGGAAAAGGCTCTATTCGTGTCACACCTTTCCAACGCCAAGTTCTTCCCTTTGGTCTGTGCAATGCTCTGGTCACTAGGTGCAGACAAGGCAGATGCTCCAGGCTTTTGTCTTCTTCTGTCACTGGTATGACCATCACCTGAACGTTGCTGGTGGCCAACAAAGCCTGTATCACCCATTTGCAGGACTTCTGCAGTCATCTCTAGTTTAGCTTCTGTCTCAGAGAACTTCTCTGCCTCAGCAATTTCACCATGTCCATATCTCTGCAGCTTCAATTCTCTCTCCTTGTTGGTCACAAGATCCTGGCAGCGGGACAGTTCATCCTGCAGAGTCGCAAACTAATTTTTCTGCAGCTGAAGCTTTGCTTCCTGCTCTTTCAAGCCAACTCGTTCCAACTCTTCTCCTCCTTTAGGGGGTTGTAGTCCTCTCTGGACTGTTTCTCTGCTCTCCGGCAGACTTCGTTTTCACTTCACCACTGTCTCTCCGCTCACTCACAGAAACATCAAGAGCTCCTGGGTCTGCAACAACAACATCTGGTCCAGTGGTTTGACCTTCCTGGTCATGATCCCTCTCTGGTCCAGACATCACATCCCCTTCACTCAGGAATCTGTCTATGACAGTAAGCGCAGCACCCTGCTCCACATGTACTCTCTTCAGTACTTCTGCATTATCCACAGACTTCTCTGTAGCTTCTTTTCTGGTCACCTCTTTCAAATGACAGCGCAACTCTATCCCCACCTTGAGCACATCTTCAGCTAGTGGATGGAACCCATGTTCCTGTACCTGATCCATTTCTGGCTTTACTGAAGATTCAGTTTCAGTCAGTGGCACACTCATCACTTGAATCTCTGGATATTCTTGGACTTGACTCGCGATCTGTTCTTCAGCTCTCCCAGCAGTCTGGCAGACCCCTACTTGACATATATCTAGTGACTGCTGACATTCCCTATCAGGTGTTGTGGGCCTATCAGGTGTTCCTGCTCTAGTCACCTGACAGTCTTCCCATAACTGCTGAAAAAATGGAAAATCCATCCCCAGTACTACATCACACTCCAAAGATGGCTCCATTGCAACCTTGTGACTCACGGTACCATAGGGGGTAGAAAAACAGACATTAATAATTTTACAACCCCAAATAACTGCCTGTATAGACACTATGACAGGGTTTGGCTTCACCATATTTATTAAACCCCAAGGCTCTAGCAAAGCAATCATCTTTTTACCACCTACTACCAGCTCACACAGATTTTCTTTTGTCCCGTCAGAGTTGGCAGCAGTACACATTACTTCAGAACACATAGGCTCAGGAACCTTTGTGTGCAGTTTCTCTGGCGTAATCTTCTCATTCAACAACTGCCAAAAATATGGGAAGTCTCGGCCTAGTATAAATTCCATGTTAAGCTCTGCACACACCTCCAGCTTATGGCTTACTGTCCCATAACATGTTTCAAAGTAAATTAGAACAGTCTTACCAGATTCTGGTCGAGTCTTCACAAATGGTATAATGTCTGGCATGACTCTGGATATAGCCTGGTGATAAATCCAGTTCCACGTACAGCGGGATACCATCCACCATCAACTCACGGATCCTCCCCTCCACCTTTTCTGGCCTCATGACCAGAGCACAATCAGGTGCAAAGATGTCCTCTTGCTGAGCTGCGGCCAATTTCATCAAGGTGCTCACCATAGCATCCATCTTGGCGACAACCGGTTGCTGTCCATGTCGGTTGCTCCTAGCAAAGGCATTTCAACGTCAACCCATCTTTGCAAAACAAACAACACGGCTTACTGCTGTTGAGCTGCGCAGGTGGCCCGTCCACCTGTCTCTTTACCTGTGCTCACTCGTTTGATGCGATCCATTGCCCCCAGCAACGCTTTCACCACAGGCTCAGTCCTGCTCTTGCACTCCACAGCTGGGCTTGTCCGACTTGCAACATGCAGGGTGGGTTGCTCCTTGCAACAAATTCACTGCAACTCGACAGTTGGTTGCTCTTAGAAATGTGCTGCCCGCATCCTCCACCAATTGTAAGGATTTCACCCTGGAGATAGCTCTGAGATCTTCCTTGACACCGCCACAGGACATGTTTACACTTCAATTAGCAGGCAAACAACAGTACTTTATGCAAGTCTGGCCCCTCGCCAGCTTTATTAGACAGGTTGCAGGATAAATAAAAACATAAGGCAGGAACAAACATAAACCTAGACTGTCTAGTCACTAACTACACAATCCAGCGCGCCCTAACTATCAACTGGTGGGCTTTTCTCAGCCAGTTAAACTTATGCCTCCTGCACCCTTCTACTCACAGTTCACACACACAGCATTTACAACATCTTGCTGTGTGTCTCATCCACACTTGGGGCCACTCACAGCTCGGACCCCTGCCTCCCCCCTACAGCAACCTTGCTGTCTTCTGGAGAGAGCACCAACTATTCTGTCTGACTTCCTTTTAAACACACTTCCTCTTTCTGCTACCTCATTAATTAGGCCACAGGTGGAGGTTTCCCCAGGGTTAGCTAGGGAAATGCACCCTTCCCTTGCCACCGTGTCACAAAATATACATATAATGGTATTATCTACATTATATAAAAAGTTTTTGTTGATGACAGGTGCACTTTAAGATTTTTAAATAGAAGTAGTTTATAAATCTGTATAACTTTCTTGCAGCAGTTGATTTAAAAAAAAAAAATTGTTTCCCACCAGAATACCACTTTAACCTCCCACCAGAATACCACTTTAACCCCAGTGCTCGCTGGTCCCACTCCCACTTTGGTGGTCTGTATGACAATTTGCAGGTTTGGGGCTCTATAGACTATAATGCAATGAGCGCTGAGCTGCCGAGTGCTTCACCTGGCCATATTTAGTGATCAGTCGGGGGTCCCAGCAGTGACACCTCGACCAATCAACATTTTTTACATGTCTGCATGACATGTCAAAAGTTTTTACCTTCACAGTAAAAGCTTTTTGAAAATAGGTGTGCGTATATGGATAATAGGTTATAGAGATGAGCAAAGTGAATATACTTTGTAATTATACATTCTTCAGCTTTATATAACATATAGCGTGAATCAGATAATTAACAAAACAAAATGATATTCTCAGCTGCCACCCACATGTGAAAACAACACACACTGAAAACTATGTAGAGTATGTGTACAGTACTTTATCAACTGACACAAGTAGCAGTGTTATAAAGGAAACTACTATTGCTATAGAAAATTAGAATAGTATACTGTAGTCATAAAATAAACTAAGTGTGGATGTTTAGTACTGTGCAAAACTGTTAGGTGTGAAAAAAATGCAAAGAATGCTTAAAAATACAGAAGTGCTAAAGAGGTACTCCGGTGGAAAACAATTCTTTTTAAATCAACTGGTGCCAGAAAGTTATACAGATTTGTAAATTACTTCTATTTAAAAATCTTAATCCTTCCAGTAGTTATTAGCTGATGTATGCTCCACAGGAAGTTTTTTCTTTTTGAATTTCTTTGGCTGTCTGGCTACAGTGCTTTCTATTGACACATCTGTCCATGTCAGGAACTGTCCAGAAAAGGGAGCAAATCCCTATAGCAAATCTCTCCTGCTCCGGACAGTTCCCGACATGGACAGAGGTGTCAGGAGAGAGCACTGTGGTCAGACGGAAAAGAAATTCAAAAGAGAAAAGAACTTCCTCTCTACTATACAGCACAGATAAGTACTGGAAGGATTAAGATTTTTAAATAGAAGTAATGTACAAATCTGTTTAACTTTCTAACTTTCTAGCCTCTAGTTGATTTAAAAAAATATAATTGTTTTGCACCAGAGTTCCCCATTAAACAGAGTGACACCAAGCAATCAAAACTTTAGACATCTTTGCATTACATGTAAAAAAAAATGTTCTCATGACAGTAACTAGTTATGAGCGAATCGAAGCTGACAAATCTGAATCACATGCAGGATGCAGCCTATCAGCAGCCAGTCACCCCTGTGATGTCACAGCCCTATATAATCGGCAGCCATATTTCGGATCGTCACTATATCCTTTCACTTCAGAGAGATAGGACGGGCAGCCTGTGTGTGTGTCACACAGAAAAGCTTTTTCCAGCAGCATTTCACCTCCTAGTCACATCAGTGTTCTGGTGCACAGAGAGCAGTGTATTTTTGCACAGAAAATATTTTTTACTGCAGCCAATAACCTCCCAGTCACTTTCTACAGCATTGTATTACAGAGAGGGGCAGAGAGCAGTGTGTTGCCACATACATTTCAACAAGCTGGCTCATCTTGTTGAACCTTAAGAGGATGGAGGAATAATTTTTCAGCACAATTCTGTATCTTT
The DNA here is from genome assembly GCF_029499605.1 of Hyla sarda. Lineage (NCBI taxonomy): Eukaryota > Metazoa > Chordata > Amphibia > Anura > Hylidae > Hyla > Hyla sarda. The sequence goes on along the minus strand of NC_079190.1, from coordinate 376,430,071 downwards.
TTTTCCACAACAAATGGTCTGCTGGTTATACTAGTCTGTATTCCTAATAGTCTTTGATAGAGTGCAATTTTGGGTTTAGTACACAGCGATTGTGTACTGCTGGTGTTGTGCAAAAATGCGTTTTTTTAAAGCATACTGTAGCACATTTTTCTGCTCTCATAAGTGCATACCACATCCATACATTTAAGTAGTGTACGATTTTGTACCTGTTAAATCTGTCAAGGGTCTACATACTGTGAAAGTCAAGTCAAAAGTAATCACCGGCTAGTGTTTTACTCCAATACGTTTTTTTTTTTAAAGCTTACTATAGCACATTTTTCGGCCCTCATAAGTGCATACCACATACCTACATCTAAGTAGTGTACTATTTTGTACCTGTTAATCTGTTAAGGGCCTACATACTGTGAAATTCCAGGCAAAAGTACTCACCTGCTGCTGTTCTAGACAAAAACAGTTTTAAGCGTAGTGAAGCGAATTGTACTCCCCTCATATACGCACTAAGTATGTCAGGCAGAGAAGTTCCAGGACATGCACAGAGGAGTGGCAGAGGCCTAAATTCATCAGGCGTAGGCAGAGGTCGTAGCAGACTAGGGGCGAGTGGCAGCAGGAGTCGCAGCGAGAGGCTTGAGCTCCTGGTAGTGGCTAGTGGTCGTGTTTCGACCAGCAACCCATCTGCCATCATCGATTGGTTAATACGGTCATCCACTTCATCACAAGTGACATCTGATACCCCCAGTCAACAGTTGGTGGATTCCTCAGACACAACCCTCAGTAGGCATGGCCCGGGAGCAGTCCCTTTCCTCCCATTGCCTCTGTCCTATGCTGTTCCCTCCCCTACAGAAGTATCTTATGCTGTGGGTTCAGCTACTGCCCAGCCAAGTGGAGGAGACATCCGCCGCTTCCTCCACTAGGCGGACAAGTAGTGATAAGGAGAGTGACGTGGGAGGCAGTGTTGCCAGCGTTCAGGGTCCTGAAGCAGACGCTGTTGAGGAACCTGAGGAGGACATCGGTGATGTTGATGATGATGAAGCCGATCGCTATTGGGAGCCGGATGCAGAAGGGGCTTGATCATCATCAGGAGAAGAGTGTCAGACAGTCAGCGTGGTGGCAGAAGTGGAAATTCTGGAGCCAAACCTGCCTGGGGTGACCACCTGCTTCGCAGCAGCCTACCTTCCCGGGAGGTAGTGGAACAGGGGTTCCTGGAGACGGCGGAAGTAGCAGTCAATTAGTACGGACTGTAGGAGGGAAAATCAGCTACTCGGCGATGTGACAGTTTTTCATCAAGCATCCGGAGGAGGTTAACACAGCCACATGCAGGATATGTCGGCAGAAGGTGAAATGTGGCCAGGGTCCCAATGTTGGCACTACGGCCCTGTGTCAACATATGCTTCGCCACCATAAAGCGGCCAGGGAGAATCATGGCTCCGATGTAGTGGTCCAGCCTGCTGCATCACCCAGTAGCACGCCGCTCCCTCTTTCAGCCAGCAAAGGCTCCACCACCTCAGCTGAAGGGAGCTTTGTGTCATACCCTCCTTCTGTCGCTCCAGATGCTCCTGCTCCTCCTACTTTGAGCCAGTCATTCTGCCAACAATCCATCGGCGAAACCATGTCCAAGAGACAACGGTATGTGTCCACTCATCCAATGGCGCAAAAACTGAATGTGCTCCTGTCCAAGTTGCTGGTGCTGCAGTCCCTCCCTTTTCAAGTGGTGGACTCTGCACCTTTCAGAGAATTGAAGGCTTGTGCCGAGCCGAGGTGGAGTGTGCAAAGCCATCATTTCTTTGTGAAGAAGGCAGTACCAGCCCTGCTCAATTTTGTGGAAGAGAAGGTGGGCCAGTCCTTGAGCCTGTCGGTGTATACCAAAGTGCACGGCAGAGCCGACACCTGGAGCTGTATCTATGTTAAGGGACAATACATGCCCTTTACGGCTGACTGGGTGAATGTGGTTCCTACACAGCCAAAACACCAATTTGGCAGGTCACGCCGCTTCCTCCTCCACACTCTCAAGCCATTGGTCCTGTGACAGTGTGCGACTCCACCTCCTCATCCTCCACCATGTCCTCAGCCTCCACTGCCCAGACAAGTCTCAGTGGCCCTTTAGCATACATGTTGCAGGGCACGGCGATGTCACGCTGTTTTTCACATGGTTTGCCTTGATGAACGGAGTCACACAGGGGAGGAACTGCTAAAAGTCATTTATAGAGAAATTGGAGCATGGCTTTCTCCACGAAAACTGGAAATGGGAACCATGGTGACTGACTGTCTGCTCTGCGACAGGGAAGGCTGAGCCATGTGCCCTGCATGGCACATGTGTTCAAACTGGTTGCCAAGCGGTTCCTGAAGTGTTCCCCCCATTTGAAAGACATCCTAACAATGGGAAGGAAACTTTGCATGCACTTCAGCCACTCGTACACTGCAAAGTAGACCCTCCTTGAGCTTCTGTGTCAGAACGATATCCCCCAACATAGTCTGATTTGTGACGTTGCCACACGTTGGATTTCCACGCTCCGTATGTGGAGCGACTATACGAACAGAGAAAAGCTATCACTGATTTCTTGATCATCCAAGCAGATAGAGCTACTCCCCTGTGTAACTTCAATATGAACCAGTGGCAGCACATACATGACACCTGCCGTTTGCTCAGGCCCTTTGAGGAAGCCACATTATTAGTAAGTCACCAGGATTACGGGATGAACGGAGTCATTTCAGTGTTTTATTTCCTACTACATGTGTTGAAAATGATGGCTGGTCAGGGCAATGGAGACATGGCACCTACATCTCAGGGCCACATGAGCCCTGTGGAGTCTGAACTGGAGGGGGGAGGAGGGGGAGGGGCACAGTGGAGCACAGTATAGGTTTCGCCAAATGGGTGATTTTTCTAGTAATCTGACAGGAGAAGAGGAGCAGGAGCAGCCAGAGGAGCTAGAGGGTTATGGGGAAGGAGAGACAGAGAACTCAGACACACCGTGGCAGTATGCAGTGGAGATGGAGGCAGGAAGTCCCTCCGAGTCACTTGCACAAATGGCACGATGCATGCTCATTTGCTTGGGTAGTGACCGCCAAACTGTCACCATTTGGCAGTGGGATGACTTCTGGCTCTCCAACTTATCGGACCCTCGCTACCGCCACAAAATGGGGGCCTTTTTTACACCCACTGAGAGGGAGGACAAACTGACCTACTACAGATACATCCTACATAGTCAGTTGGCCGATGCCTTTTGGCGCCATCATCCATCCTCTTGTAGCTCAGAATCGGGGGCCCTCTGTGCTCACCTTCCACCGCCATGGCTGCCTGGGAGGGGTGTGGTGGCAGGAGCAGTACCAGCTCCATTAGCAGCAGCCTGAGTCTACAGTCGCTGATGAGTAGCTTTCTTTACCCACATAGTGAAGCAACTCATCAGCAGCAGGTACACCTGGAGCAGGACCTGAACATGCAGGTGGTGGCATACCTTGACATGCCAACACATCTTGAAGATCCGCTGGACTTCTGGGCAGCCAAACTTGATTTGAGCCGCAATTAGCCCTGTGAAAATTGTCCGGCCCGCCAGTAGTGTGCCATCAGAGCGGGTGTTTAGTGTGGTGGGGGCCATAGTTACCCTAAGGAGAACTCGGCTGTCCACAAAAAATGTGGAGAGACTGACCTTTGTGAAGATGAATCAGGCATGGATCAGCTAGGATTTCCATCCACCACTGCCTGATGCATCAGAGTAGGTTGACCATGGTGCCACACCAACACTTCACAAATATGGATAGTGACAAACAGATTCAAGGTGCTGCTCCCCAGTTACAAACATTCCTCCACATCTTACCTTTTTTCACCCACCTTCGTCAACAGGTACTGGTATTGCCACCCACTGCACCACTGTCACCGGGTCACTTTCAGGACTCCTGATGCTGCTGCCACCTCCAGGCTGTGCCATTCAGCCACTATATGATCTCATCATGCTTCAGCCAACTTTAGGCTGTGCCATTCAGCCACTAAATGGTCTCTTCCTGCTTCAGCCAATTCCAGGCTTTGCCATTCAGCCACTATGTAGTCTCCTCGTGCTTCAGCCACCTCCTGGCTGTGGCCTTAAGCCACTATTGTCTCCTCATGCTTCAGCCAATTTCAGTCTGTGCCATTCAGCCACTGTATGGTCTCCTAATGATTCAGCCAACTCCAGGCTGTGCCATTCAGCCACTATCTGGTCTCCTCATGCTTCAGCCAATTCCAGGCTGTGCCATTCAGCCACTATATGGTCTCCTCATGCTTCAGACACCTCCAGGCCGTGCCATTTAGCCACTATGTGGTCTCCTCATGCTTCAGTCAATTCCAGACTGTGCCATTCAGACAGCCACTATATGGTCTCCTCATGTTTCAGCCACCTCCAGGCTGTTGCAGTCAGCCACTATATGGTCCCCTCATGCTTCAGCCAATTCCAGGCTGTGCCATTCAACCACTATATGGTCTCCCCATGCTTGAGCAAACTCCAGGCTGTGCCATTCAGCCACAATATGGTCTCCTCATGCTTCAGCCACCTCCAGGGTGTGGCATTCAGCCACTATATGGTATCCTCATGCTTCAGCTACCTCCAGGCCTGGGCCATTACCTAAAAATATTTTATGGTAGCACTAGCTACCATAAATCTTCAACTAAAATTTTGAAATTCATCTTTTAATCTTAGGGATTGTGAAGTCCTATTGTCTACTCATGCTGCCGCCAGCTCCAGGCTGTGCCATTCAGCCACTGTATGGTTTACTGATGCAGCAGGGCCTGGTACATTACCTAAAATATATGTTATGGTAGCACTAGCTACGAATAATCTTCAATTAAAATGTTAAAATTCATCTTGTAAACTTAGGGATTGTGAAGCCCTATTGTCTACTCATTCTTCTGCCAGCTCCAGGCTGTGCAATTCAGCCACTATATGGTTTACTGATGTTGCTGGGCCTGGGACATTACATAAAAATATTTTATGGTTGCACTAGCTACCATAAATCTTCAATTAAAATTTTCAAAAATATCTTTAATCTCCTCTATTGTGAGGCCCTATTGTCTTGTCAAGATGTTGCCACCTCCAGACTGGGTTGTTCTGCCACTATATGGTCTCCTTGTGCTGCTGCCAATTCCAGGCTGTGTCATTTTGACAGATTATGGTCTCCTCATGCTGATGCCACCTTTAGGCTCTGTCATTGTGCCGCCATGTGACTCCTTGCTGATTGGGTTTCTGGTCATACATTATTAGTTCAAAGTAAACACAGGGACATTAATCTTGGGAATATAATATAAATCTTAAATTTAAAGAAATCGATGTAATCTTTTCAAGACTGAGGTTCTATGGTCGTCTACGTTATATTATTGGTGGAATTGTCACAAGCATCCAATGAAACAGCTTGGAGCGATAACAATGAACCATAACTCATTAAATGAAACATTTGCACTTTCATAGTCAGGGGGGCGCTGAGAGGCAGGGGCTGGAACAGGTGGTATCTTGCCTGGCGGAGGACCACCAGCTCAATGCTTACCAGAATGGGTACTCAAAAAATGTAAATAAAATTTTAAAAAAATTACATAAAAAATCTCTTTAGTCTCTTCAATTTTGACACCATATGGTCTCCCCGCTGCCACATCGATGCTCTGCAGCAGTGATTCTAATAGCAATGCCTGTAATCTGCATGTCATACTGAATAACAGTGTTATTTCACTAACACAGCACACTCTCTATGCATGTTAGGACAAGGCAAAGTGCTCTACACCCCTATTGAGGCTCTCAGTAGGCCAGAAATAGCCCTTTTTAATAGCGATTCGCTGCGAAAATATTCGACCAAATAAAATTTATCAAAAGTTCACTCATCTCTAACAGCAATGCTTTAAAATAACAATAAAGGGGTACTCCGGCGCTAAGACATCTTATCCCCTATCACAATGCTCCAGCCCTGTGATCGCCAGTCCTCAGACCCGGAGCGAACATGCTCTGGGAACTGATGGTAACGGGTGCTGCATGCAAGATCGCGTGGGTTCCCAGCAGCAGGACCCCCGTGATCAGGCATCTTATTCCCTATCCTTTGGATAGGAGATAAGATGTCTTAGTGCCGGAGTACTCCTTTAAATTTAAATAATTATACATGTTCCCTCTTTAGACAAACAGATTTGTTGCAGATATGTTGCTTTATGCAGTATAAGCTAATTTTTTAGGGGTATTTTAGCCTGTAGCAATTATCATCGATCCATTAGGTGACAAATCTAGATTGATGAGGGCCCAACTGCTAGAACACAGATGCATTGTTTTGCCCGGACCACAAGACCACAGCTAGGGAGAATTTAAAATGAGCAGCAGCAGATCATGCACCCTGCTGCTTCATTGAAAGTCTAAAGCATTGGCATACATAGTGAAAAGCTGTGCAGGCTGGAATGCCTCTTAATGTTGGGTCATTGTTTCTTTCTATGCACATTTCTTTGAGCTGTTCCTATACATTAATTGTGGCTTATTTTCATTCTGCAGAAAGTCCTAATTAATTTTAGTTATCATTTTAACTTCCACATTTCATTACTGTTTAGTATAATCAAACCATTAGAATTATGAATTTAACTTTGTCTATATAACACCACTGCTTTTAAAACAGAATTAAAAAAGAACACAAAAATGTAAAAAAACAAAACAAAAACAAAACAAGAGGCAACAGGTTCGGCATGCTATAAAAGCCTCAAATATAACTTACAGTTTACCTTTTTTCTATTACACCCCAGAAAAAAACAGTGGCAAAACTTGAGTCAGGCTAGAATTTCACTGAGGATTTTCATGCAAAAATGCCTTAAAAAAACACGCCTATTTTGGCGCACAGCGTTTTTTCAGCAGAAAAATGCTGCATCCAGATCTTAGCTGCAAGTCAATAGTAAACTGCAAAATGCCTTTTTGCATTTTTTTAATTCTTTGGGTGTTTTTCAGCTATTTTGGGCTCAGAGGCTGGTTTTCAAAAATGCCCTTCAAATCCTAGTGTGGCGTTTTTCTCGGGAAAACGCCATGTGGGTTTTAACTTTGGTGTTTTTTCAGGCGGTTTTTATTCTTTTTTGGACTTTAGTGATCCAAGTGATGGAGATACCATTTTTAATAAAATTCATAGGGTACCATTAAAAAAATTGTAAAAAAAAGATACAGTAGTGATGGAAAAAATTGTATTTAACAAAATATATCTTTTTTTATAACGAAATTTTACAATTTATAATTTTTAGGGATCAATTTATGTGTGCGGGCAGGCCATAAAAAATGTAGCCGACAATTATAAAAATGTAAAGTGTGTGTGTTTTTCACTTTTTCTTTCTTTTTTCTTTTTAAGTAGTACTGCTACTCCCAGCATATGGCGCACACTGTTCCATGATGGGAGTACTAGTACCTGTACTAATTGACAGATCACCCTGGGTCCGTTGCAAACCTTCTGTTTAATTTATAGATGTAGTGGGCCGCTCTTCTATGGTCCCCTGCTCTGATGTATATATACACCTATTCATATTTCCCGTAGAGAGCTGTGACTGGCCAGATGGTTCCAGCCAATCACAACTCTCTGCGGGAAATATGAATAGGTGTATATATACGTCAGTTCAGGGGACCATAGAAGAACATCCACTATGATCTAGCCTTAACTGCTGGTAATATTGCTCCCAACATAGAGCACACTCTGCTCCATGCTGGGAGCTGTTGTACCTGCATTAATAGACAGATCACAGCAGGTGTCAGAAGTTACACTTACTGTGATCTGTCTATTAATGCAGGTACTACAGCTCCCAGCATGGAGCAGAGTGTGCTTCATGTTGGGATCAGTAGTACCTGCAATTAAGGACAGATCACAGAGGTGTCACTCCTGACACCTGATAGTGTTGCTTGCGAATATTCGCGAATATAGCACTATATATTCACAATTACGAATATTTGTTTTTTTTCACAGTACACATCACAGTGATCATCCCTCTCTGCTTCCAGCTTGTGTGGTGTAAAGAAGGCTCTAATACTTCTGTGTGAGACTGGCATGCAAATTTTCGCATATACGAATTTTTGCATATGCGAAAATAAAACGTGAATATTACGAATATGCAAAATTAGCGAATATATGACGAATATTCGTCCATATATTCACGAAATATCGCAAATTCGAATATGGCCTATGCTGCTCAACACTAACACCCGATGCGATTGTCCTATCTATTGCAGAGATGCGGAGCAGCTCTATACAGCACTTGCATCTCTGCACTATACTCCGGCCAGTGATATGAATAGAATATCTCTCATTCCTATTTCCCTCTGACAGCGGGGATTGGCTGCAACCATCTGGCCAAACCCCACTCTGGGCGGAAAAAATTAATGAGTGATGGGAATTTCTATTCACATCACTGGCTGGACAGAGTACAGAGCAGAGATGGGAGCGCTGTATAGAGCCGCTCCGCATCTTTGCAATAGATAGGACGATCACATCAGGTGTCAGGAGTGACACCAGGGGCGATCTTTCTATTAGTAACAATACTACTACTCCCATCATGGAACAGTCTGTTCCATGCTGGGAGTAGTAGTACTACCTAAAAAAAATAAAGAAAAAAGTGAAACACACAAACTTTATTAAAAATGTATAAAAATTTTGCTATAAAAAATAAAAATTTCGTTAAATACATTTTTTTCCATCCCTATTGCATCTTATTATTTTTTTTTTTTCTGGTACCCAACAAATTTTGAAAAAAACGCCAAAGGGGCCAAAAAAGGCAAATTTCACACAAAGGTAAAACGGCCAGAAAAAAACCCCAAAATGCAGGGAAAAACTGTGGCGTTTTTTCTGGCATTTGTAAGCCTAAAAAAACACAATGCAAAAACCTCAGTGGAATCCTAGCCTCAGTCTGTGACCATGTTGTTTTATTGTAATGCTTATAGTCTATTGATGTTGGTCAGTATAAGGCTAGGTTTCCACACAGATATTTTTTTGGCGTTTTTTGTAATACTGACACTTCAGTTTTTGAGCCAAAGCCTGACATGTATTCAAAAGGAATGGGGAATAAAGGAAGGATCCACTTCTGACTTTGGCTCAAAAACTGCATTGGCAGTTTTCAAAAAAGTTTCGGAGACACCTCCTTATGCTTCTGGCTACATCCAGGAGATATTGATGTTGGCTGGGTGCTTGTCACTTCTTCCAGTAGATATGTATGTTGGTGAGTTTTTGCATCCTGTGTTAAATGTAAAAGGTCTTTATCAAGATCACATGTTTATGTATGATATGTAATATTTTCTGCACAGCTTATTCATATGCACACGTGTGCCTAATGTACAGATAGAATAGATAAAAACTATGGAAAGAATGTTTTTCATTAAGATTCTAAATTTACATTGAGATTTAATTACTGTCTACGTCATCTCAAGTCAGTATATTTGCAGATAAATGATCTTGTGCATCACTGCATGCAAAACAATACATTTTACCTGACAGCAGTAATGGCTTCCATTTTTTGCTTGGATGATCTCCCTTTTAGATTTTTCACTTAAGCAGATTATATGTCTTCTATACTTATAAGATAGAGCAGTGTGCAATCACTCACCATCGGCAAGAAAGGAGAATGATTTCCCGTCTAGACCAACTCATTATTCATAGTCTTTGCAAATGCCTTTTACACAGCTGTAGATGAATAGAAAGGCATTGTGGTAAACAACATAAAGCTTTTGAGTGTCTAAAGAGAATGGCCAGTGGTGAATTTGCCAATCTTGGTGTTCTCTGGCAAATGCCTAACGTCCTGCATGGTGTTGGGCTGTAAGCACAACCCCCACCTGTGTATGTCGGGCCCTCACACCACCCTCATGCAGTCTGTTTCTGACCGTTTGAGTGGACACATGCGTATTTCTGTTCTACTGGAGGTCATTTTGCAGAGCTCTGGCAGCGCTCCTCCTTGCACAAAGGCGGAGGTAGCAGTCCTGCTGCTGGGTTGTTACCCTTCTATGGCCTCCTCCATGTCTCCTGAGGTATTGGCCTGTCTCCTGGTAGTGCTTTCATGCTCTGGACACTACACTGACAGACACAGCAAACCTTCTTGCCACAGAACGCATTGATGTGCCATCCTGGATGAGCTTCACTACCTGAGCCACTTGTGTGGATTGTAGACTCTGTCTCATTCTACCACTAGAGTGAAAGCACCACCAGCATTCAAAAGTGACCAAAACAACAGCCAGGAAGCATAGGAACTGGGAAGTGGTCTGTGGCCACCAACTGCAGAATCACTCCTTTATTGGGGGTGTCTTGCTAATTGCCTATAATTTCCACCTGTTGTCTGTTCCATTTGCACAACAGCATGTGAAATTGATTGTCAATCAGTGTTGCTTTCTGAGTGGACAGTGTGATTTCACAGAAGTGTGATTGACTTGGAGTTACATTGTGTTGTTGAAGTGTTCCCTTTTTGAGCAGTGTACTTTGGAATGTACTTTCAAAATATTTATTTATTTACATATGGCAATATTTAAAGGGATGATTTGGTATGTCTAGACTTGGGGAAGTCTGTGGATGTTTCTGGCCCTAGTAGCATGCCACCTCTATCCTGAATACAAGGCAGACAGGTTCCTTATGGCATCATGTGGCGCATTTTCCTGCAGATCCTGCACACTCATAAGCTTCTGAAGCTGGCATCATGGTTATCCCCATAAATGCTCGATTGATGATAAATCTGGCAACCGGACAGGCAAAGAAAGGGTTACAATATGGCGAAGACATTCCTGAAAAACCCTTGCTAAGTGTGGGTGTCTTTCTGAAAAATTTCAGCCGGAAGCCCTGCCACGAGTGGCAACACATGTGGCTGCAGGATGAAGGATATCCCAGCAAACATTGCAGCTAGCAGCAAGATCATATGACCTCAGGTTAGTCAATCCTTGCTTGCATACAGGTTCCAGGGCGATCAGGAGACAGTATGGGGAGGGTCTAAAAGGAGTGATAAACTCCTATGCACTTCATTGCAGCCGATATCCTGGAGAAAAAGCTGATTAGAGAGCAGTGCACAGAAGTACTCACTGTGGAACTACTGATTCCAAAAACCTTTCACAATACAATACAATGCAATTTGAGCAAAGTATAGCCCAGTGGGCTGACCTCAGCGTTACTATGTCTAGTTGCTGCATACAAAACCCAGCAGTGTGACTGCAGACCAAGCCCATAGAAAGCTATGACGCTACAATACAAAGCTAGTTGGGAAAAGAATTGTGCAGTGGACTGACTTGTATTTTAACAAGAATCTGCATTTCTAGCATTAAGAGTGAATGTGGTTGGAATGGTTGGACAAGGATAGAGTAGTGGAAATAGCACCCCTGCCATGTCCTCTGCCAGTAAGTATGCTGGTGGCACTGTGGGCACCAACCATTTGCCCTGGCCCAGTATAGGTAGCAGCAGCCATGTGCCTGGTGGTCTCAGTAGTAGTAGCAGCAAGCAAAAGTTGTCTTTCAGAGGTTGTATCAGGGTTTCAGGGAACTGGTTCTCAATCATTGCAGGAGGAAGATACAGCATTGAGTCAGCTGTTAGTGCACTGTTTATCATCTACAGTTACATGGCAGGGTGGAAATGTTCTTCTTAGAGGGTCTGTTCCATTCTCTCTGTCTTTGTTTTCCCCATCTCCAGTGCTTAGCAAAAGGATAGCATTTTCCACGAAGAGGAGTTGTGTCACAGTCAGCCTTTGGAGTGTGCCATGAGCAGTGGCCGAGCATAGCACTAGTGGGACTGGTGGTGATGGCGTAGTGGTGACATTGTAAGGCTTTATTGTGGATGTATTGAGGGGAAGCATCCATGATGAGACAACACACATTCATACAGAGAGGAGTGGTGTGGATGATAAGGATTTTTATTATGATAATGTCAGTGATGAAGAGCAGAATGGAGAAAGATGCAGAACACAAACGTATTAGATGTAGGCCTGCTGGTATGTATATCTCAGGAGCAGGTGACAACAACAATACTGCATCTGTAGGCTTGAGAAAAAAGCTTTCCATTGCAGAGGAGGTGGCGTACCTATCTCTTTATGGTATTGTCACATTGGGGAAGGATAGAGTGCAGCCCTGAGCTCGCCCACTCCCTCTGTCCCTGCCTACTTGTGTACCCGCCGTAAGCAGCGGGTCCACAACCTATATAAGTGATGGCAGTCAGTTGTCAAAACAATAAAAAAACTACAAACTGACAAAAGGTCAGGAAAAGCTTAAAACTAACAGAAAACAAACCTGAACACGCACACACACAAATACGTAGTCAGAGAGCCGAGTCTAAGTCAGGAGATAACAAAGTACAGTAACAGAGTCTCAAAGAGTAGTCAAAAGCTGGGCCAAGAGTCACAGAACCAGAACAAACAATATAGTACAGAGAATTCTAGGTCAGTTAATAGAACTATCACAGGCAGGGAATGAATGGCAAAGGCCTCCTTAAATAGGCCTGCAGAGGACTCTGATGGGCTGCAACTGAGACACATCCAGAAGCACAGTGGCGAGTCCCAGCAACAAAGATAAACAAAAGCTCTCAGGGCATATTAACCCTTCGGGTTCTTAAAGGTATTGTGTTGTGCAGAAATTCTTTTCTATCTTACCAGATGCAAGAAACCAGGCACAGTACCGTATCTGCACAAAATAAAGTCATTCATAGCCAGGGTCAGAGTTTAGAATTATGGCTTTAAGTACGCACATGGAGTGACATCACAAGGCCTGGCTTCAAGTATCACTAGTTCCTCCACTGCCTGCTGTTCGCTGGCTACAACTAGCACTAGTCCACCACCTCTGCCATCCGCTGGTTGCTACAACTACCACTAGTCCACCACTGCTAATACCAGCTGGGCATTCACATATATAACCTGTGTTCCCCCCAAAAAAGGGATTTTTTTTTCATAAAAAAGCCCAATGACCTGAACTTTAAAAAAGCTCGCTCAAGTCTAATTTTTTTTATCCAATAAAAAGTTACAATACCTAGCTTGGACAGCCCTTCTTAGTAACGCTGGTTATGTTGGCTTATCTGAAAAACATTCAGATGTTTACAAGTCATCTAAATATAATTTGCCAAAAATGAATCATCATTAAGATATGTTCAGTAACAATGTACATGTTTTTTAAATGTTTATAAAGTATTATTATTTTTTGTAGCCTGGATTATTGGTTTCAAATCCAACCACATCCAAGCATTATGCTGAGAAGCAAGTAGATCGAAATAGAAATTGTGGATGTGCGGCTATGTTTCTGTTTCTCTATTTCTCTTTTACGTCCAACCATGTGCGCATCAAAATCACTGAATATTATGTGTACAGGAAAGAGAAAAGTCTCCCCCACATGACAGTAACTGCATATGGTTCTTTTAGCCACGTGCAATGTCCTTCGAATTAGATATTGCAATTGACATATTTTTAGCTGCACTTCAGTTTCTCTTGTCTTCACTGGTCTTGTAGAAGGTAGTATTATTTTTCTAACTTCTGTGTTCACCTTGCTACCTAGCAACCAACAATGATTTGTAATAGTACACAGCTGCCCACTCACTTTAGTTTTCTGACGTGGCAATGTATTTTTTCTTACTAGACCCTGTTTTTTGAGAATTAATAAGTGCTTTTAAACAGCGGTAAAACCAATAAAATAATTTTATGGAATCCTAGGTGTAACGACACTGATGGGTTGATAAACTGCAGAACCAGGCTTCAGCAATAAGATTTTCCTTTCCTGGGTCCTAACAGTGACTCCTAGTACTCAGATACTTCTAGGACTTATGGTAGAGAAGAACAGGTAGACTAGCCAGCAGTTGCACCAAGAATTCATAAAAGCACATCAATGTCGGAAGTAATAATAAAATGGTAACTTAGATGACTGGAGCAGGTGGGAGTTGTTGTCTTGCAGAGTGGCTCAGATAATGTGCAAACAACAAGCAGGGGGAATGGAACAACATGTAAACAGGAAAACACTGTCCAGTGAAAACAATCTAAGGCTGGGTCCACACTACGTTTTGTCCCATACGGGAGCGCATACGGCAGGAGGGAGCTAAAACCTCGCGCTCCCGTATGTGACCGTATGCGCTCCCGTATGTGACCGTATGCGCTCCCGTATGCCATTCACTTCAATGAGCCGACCGGAGTGAAACGTTCGGTCCGGTCGGCTCATTTTTGCGCCGTATGCGCTTTTACAACCGGACCTAAAACCGTGGTCAACCATGGTTTTAGGTCCGGTTGTAAAAGCGCATACGGCGCAAAAATGAGCCGACCGGACCGAACGTTTCACTTCGGTCGGCTCATTGAAGTGAATGACATACGGGAGCGCATACGGTCACATACAGGAGCGCGAGGTTTTAGCTCCCTCCTGCCGTATGCGCTCCCGTATGGGACAAAACGTAGTGTGGACCCAGCCTAACAACAGCAGAATCCAAGAATTTAGTAAACAAAGCTCTGCAATCCACCAGAGAAACTTTTAAATTGCCAACGCCTCATGCCAGACATACAAAAGAGTTGAAAAAGAAAGACTGGCGGTCAGCACCTCGTGTATTACCACAGTGTTCAGAGACCCTGCTCAGGGTTCCACCTAGATACAAGCCTCTGTAAGATGGTCGCTTATCTTCTACTTGAAAAAATGTGCCTATTATCCCTATTGATGGGGTATGATATGAGCTGCTCATTGCTGGGGTCTCAGGGGAGAGGCAACTGCTCCTGTAGAGCGTAGTATGAAGTTGAAGAAACAAGACCCTTCTGATGTCAGGCACTCCTTATCCAAATTAAAATGGATTCCAAGTCAGGAATAATGTTCAAATTCAAAGTGGACTTGTTTATTAGAAGTACAATAAAATAATAAAAGGACCATTGATGCTTTTTGAGGTGCAATCACCCCTTTCGTCAGAATGGCATATTTTTGGTCACTTCGTATTCCATACATTTAAAAAAAAAAAAAAAAAAAGCGTATAAAAAGTCCCGTTAAAACACAGATGGTTCCAATAAATTCTACAGATGGCACAAAGAATGAGCCCTCAAACATCCCTGTATATGGGAAAATAAAAATGTTATAGGGGTCAGAAGAGGACAATTTTAACCCCTTCCCGACCCATGACATAAATGTACGTCATGACCGGGAAAGTTTTCCCGACCTATGACGTATATATATGTACGTCATGCAGTTACTGGCCGCTACTCGCGGCATCTCGCCATGCCTGGTAAGATGGTGGCTATCACTGATAGCCAGCCATCTTGCCTCGGGACCTAGGAGGGATTTCAACCCCTCCCCCCTCACAGCGATCCCTACTATCAGCTAGTCAAATCTGACTAGCTGATGGCAGCATTTCGCACAGAAAAATACTGAGCAGTGCAGTGTGTGTGTCCCGATAACGGGGATTGGGACACACACACTTCTCTTCTAGAAGACCCCAGTGTCCCTTACCTGTCCCCCCTTCCCCCAGTGTCCCTTACCCATTCCAAACTGCCGACACTGTGCCCGCCGACATGCTTTAGTTTCACTTTCACTCCCTTTTTTTTTTTTTTGTAAAGCAGCTGTTTTGTTGTACAACAGCTCCCCCTGGTGTCCTAAACCTGTTACTGAATGTTTTGTGCACTAAACAATAGGGGGAGAAGTGAAAAAAATATATTTATATATGCATATATGTAGAAAGCCTATCAGGCTGCATTTGTGGGAGGGGCTTAGGATATTTTATCCCCGGCAACCCCTCCCTAGGGGCGTATGCTGGGTTGGCGAAATCGGCTGGGATTTTCATTGCGTAAGCGAGGCAGGTGGGACTGGTGATACAGGTAAGTGCCGGAGTACCGGCGGGTTGTTCACTCACTTGGGTGCCCTGGGTGACGCAGATTTTCTCCCCACAGGCGGGCGGTCTCCGGCACCCAAGGTCTGCAAGGCGGCAGCATCCTTCAGGGGCACCGACAGCTTAGCCAGGCTGGCCGGTCATGCAGATATATTTTATGTGGCGCGTGGCTGCAGCGGGGGCGGGCGGGGAGACGCGGCACCCGGAGTCTCCCTGCTCCGGCTCATCCACACGTGGTCGGAGTGCTGTTGCGCTCGGTGGGGACGGTATACCCTCACGTAGGTCAGCGGTTGCTGGGGCAGGCCTCACCGGCAGGGTTCGGTCGCTCTCACGCAGCCGGCGCCGGGAGACGCGTCCCACGTGGGCGCACAGCTCCAGCGTCTCACATGACACGCTGGGTCCCTGGTTGAGTGGAGTCGGCAGGCCAGGGGAGTAGCTGTTTTCTGGCTGCAGTTCCGCCTGCGGACAGCAGGTGGTGCTGCGGTACGGAAAAAAAAAAGGGGGGGGGACATGTATAGTGGTTATATTCATACATACACTGTGTTGGTATTGGAGGTGGTATAATTCTGGCAGGTGCACCGGTGTTTGGGGGGGGGGGGGCATAGGCCTCAAACACATGCACAAACAAAAAAAATAGAGCATTTGTAGTGGTGTACATGCAGTGTTGGTATTATAAGAAGTATAGTTCCTAGCAGGTGTAACGGTGTTTGGGGGGCACATGCCTCGGATACATGCACCAGTAAATAAAATAAAAAAATTTTAAAAAATTAAATAAATGAATAATAAATAAATAAAAAAAGGGGGGCTAGCGGGGGTTTAGTCGGGTCATTTTCCAGGTTTGTTAGCTAGGTAACTCTGTGATTAGTTTCAGCTCAGAAACACTGGTTATTATGTTGTTTCAGATTGGGTGCATTCCAGTTAGGTGGTCGCTACGTTCCTGTATTGTACATTGCATCTACGCCTAGGGGCTTCGGTTAGTACTAGCCGCACGGCGATTCGCTTGTGTTTTCTGTTCTTGTGTTGCACTTTGGTTGTCACTTCCCTGGTAGTTGGGCCAGTTCGCGCCTTTCGTTTTCAGTTCACATAATATTGGTCTACACCAACTTAAATGGTACATACAGTAGCGGTATCACATAGACGCTGTTATCAAGAGTAGTCTGACTCCAATCCGTCAGAGGGATTACGGTGCATTCATTGGTCTGGCAAGCGTTCAGAGCATTTCCCGGTACATGGGTAACGGTTGCTGTTATCTTGACTCTTCTTCAAGGGTGACCGTTTACCTGCGATGGTTGCTGACACGTCTTCAGGACCGTTGCTAGTTAGTCAGAGATGGTGCGTACTGTAATCTTGGCCGCTGTCAGGAGGTATTCACTGTCATAATACACATCATGGCTACACGCGTAATGCAGGTCAGGTCATGTCTCACGTTTCAGACATCGAGGACCCGATGTCCATCCCCGAAACGCCAGGCAGGAGCTCCATGCGAGGGACGTCCTCCTCTGCGGCATACAGAGCGTGGACGATTCCCAAGCTAATGGAGGAATTGCGCAAGAGGGCAATTCCTTTCCCGGCCACCGCCCGTAAAGCGGACTTGTATAAGCTCCTCTTGGCGGATCAGGATGCTACTGGCACTCTGGAGGGTGCCTCGAGCCAGGCTACACTAAATGAACTACATGCCATGATGATATCCATGATGGGCAGACTGGAGTCTCTTGAGAAGAGGGGTACTCAGGAGTCGGCAGCCCCAGTAGCCCCACAGGGGCCTGCCCCTGCGGTAGCGACTACCCCAGTAGTGGAGGTCAACCCAGGTAGGCGTTCAGGGCCACCAAGGGTGTTACCGGTGCATTTTGTCCCGGGGGCCCTGAGAAAGGACATACTGGAAGGGAAGGACATTAACTTGGCTTCACTTCTGATATCTGCTTTTGATGTGGAGGATAGTGTTGCTCGCGAATATTCGCAATTCGAATTTTATTCGCGAATATCGCATATTCGCGAATTCGCGAATATTCGAGAATATAGCGCTATATATTCGTAATTACGAATATTCGTTTTTTTATTTTATTTTTTTCACAGAACACATCACAGTGATCATCCCTCTCTGCTTCCAGCTTATGTGGTGTAAGAAGGCTCTAATACTACTGTGTGAGACTGGTGTGTGAAGTTTCGCATATGCGAAAATTTGCATATGCTAATTTTTGCATATGCGAATTGTCGCATACGTTAATTTTTGTATATACAAATTTTCGCATATGTTAATTTTCGCATGCGCGAATATTCGCATATGCGAAAATAAAACGAGACTATTACGAATATGCGAATATTCGCGAATATGACGAATATATTTGCGAATATTCGCGAATTCGAATATGGCCTATGCCGCTCAACACTAGTGGAGGACACTAAGATGGTAGCTTGTGCAGAGTTATCAGTGGTCCTCAAAAGTAAGGACGCTAGGTTGAAACGGAAATTGAACATTCATGAGTATGTTATTGCCTTCAGCAAGTACAGGGAAGTGATATGCTCTGTTAGGCCGGAGAGAAGGGAGGAGCTCGACCTGTACTTGCTGAGGGTCACTGAGTATGCGTACAAGTATGGTGGTACCCACTTCTACGACTATCATAGAAGTTTCTCGGCTATGGCAGCGGCCGCTTTCAGCCAGGATGGTTACGTGACTGACTGGAGCCTAGAGGATTTGCAAATGTTTTGGAGTCATTTTGCAAATCTGAAGTTCCAAGCGTGCGCTCACTGTCAGGCCATCACTCACGACACCGCATGGTACGCAGGGCTTGGGCAGCAGGGGGAGCATGGGGCGGCCAGACCATCCACATCCTCAGATACTTTCTCGAGGCCCGCTCCGTCAGTGGATAAGTTGGGCCGTCCGGTGCATTACCTCGGTGGCTCGCAGATATGCAACAATTACAATATCTCTTCCTGCAACTACAGCAACTGCAGGTTGTTGCATATCTGTTTTTACTGTTTTAGGGCACACCCGGGCTCGGCTTGCAGGCAAAAGGGGCCAGCATGACTAGGCGGGGTTCGTACCGCAGTCCTAGCTGCCTTACTCGTAGATCACCCAGACCCGTCCTGGGTGCAGTGGTTGGTCACCGGGTTGACTGAGGGTTTCCACGCTGGCATGGTCACGATTCCACAATCCACACATGAATGTGATAATTTGTTGACGGCTCTGCACGATCCCGTAGTCATCACCGATTTAATAAACATAGAGTTGTTGAAAGGTTACATGATTGGGCCCTTTGCAGTTTCTCCCTTCACTTCATGGAGAGTCAGCTCGGTAGGGGTGGTGACGGGGAAGTTCAGTGGGAAGAAAAGGATGATTTTTGACTTGTCGGCTCCCCACGGTTCAGTAATTCCCAGCATCAATTCGCTCATACCATCAGACGAATTTAGCATGCAGTACTCATCGATAGACGAGGCCATTCAGCTCATCCTGAAACTCGGTTCAGGGGCCTGGATGGCTAAAGCAGACGTCACAGACGCGATTAAGTTGCTTCCGTTACGCAGGGATCAGTGGCAATGGTTCGGTCTTAAGTGGCAGGGTTCATATTATTTTGCTACCAAGCTGACCTTCGGTTGTAAAAGCAGCCCGTGGTTGTTTGACCAACTGGCCCAGGCATTGCACTGGCTGCTGGTCAATGTCTCCGGATGCAGCCAAGTCATCCATTATCTGGATGACTTTCTTCTGCTCAGTGGTCCAAGGGAAGAGCCAGGCCAGTTGGGCAGATTACTCAAGCTGTTTGCTGACATTGGGGTGCCGGTGTCTCCCAAGAAGACAGTTGGTCCAGCCAGATGCCTCACCTTTCTGGGAGTAGTCCTAGACTCAGTTACCATGCAAGTTAGCTTGCCTACTGACAAACTCAATAGAATCAGACAAACCATCCACAAGTTCACGATCTCTCCCATCACGACCAAGGTTGACTTACAGAGTTTGCTAGGTATGCTTGCTTTTGCCATGAGGGTCATTCCGCAGGGTAGGGCATTTGTGTCCAGGATCTTGTCCCTCCTACACGATGTCCCACACCAGCACAGTAGGGTATCCCTGGATTGGCAAGCCCTGGCTGATCTTGGGATGTGGGACAGGTACATGGAGCATTGGAATGGCACAGTGATGTTTGTTCCGCCAGCCTCCGAGTGGTCCCCCAAAGTCTGCACCGATGCGTCATCTTCCACCGGATATGGTGCAGTGTGGGGCAACAGGTGGTTGGCGGGGCAATGGTCCGAGCAGATGTTGGCTCTGGGGGGTTTTGGCAGCACGTCTGCTCTATTTGAAATATTGCCTATTGTAGCGGCGGCAGTGGTATGGGGTGACAAATGGGCAGGGCAGACGGTGCAATTCCTATGCGACAATCAGGCGACAGTAGCCATAGTAAACAAAGGCAGTTCCAATCACGCCACAGTCATGAGGTTCATTCGTAAGTTAGTCTGGGTGTCCCTGCAGTCCAAGTTCAATTTTGTGGCCATACATATACCGGGGGTGGAGAATACAGCTGCCGATGCACTATCCAGGGCTAATTTCCATCTTTTTTCACAGGTGGTCCCACAGGCAGAGCTGGTCGGAGCTCAGGCCCCAGGTTTGGCCAATCTAGTCATGTATTAGCCTATTACACGAAAGTGGCCCGGGACTTAATGTCTGACACCTTGGCACCCAACACTAAGAAGGCATACCACGCGGCTTACAACACTTTTAGGTCTTATCTATCGCATCACAATATTCCTTTATCTTTCGACACTAAGGTCATTCTATCTTTCATCGGTTTTTGCCACTCTTCTCTGCACTTATCTCATAGTACCATCAAATCTTATCTGTCAGGTATCCAGCACTTCATTTCTTTAGCTCACCCGGACAGGCTCTCTATTCTTTCATCACAGGCTGTCAAGGCTGCGCTCAGAGGGGTCTTGGCCCGTAGCTCCAGAGTTCCGGCTCTCCGGAGACCTATCAGCGGTGACCTGTTCAGGGCGTTGTCTGATGCTTTGGACGGTAACCCGTTCGGTTTTGAGCGCAGCTTGATTCTAAAGTCTGCCGTGTATCTGGCTTTTTATTGGTTTCCTCCGTCCGGGAGAATTCTCATGTGCTAGGCGGGGCACCACACACTTACAGAAAGCTCACTTGAGGTGGCAGGGTTCTTGGTTTGAGGTTGCACTTTCTGTCACTAAGACATGCAGGTGGGGTGCAGTGGTGAGGTATTTCCCTTCAGGTAATAAATGGTGCCCGGTGGCGGTGTTGTCACAACATTCTACACGACAAACCTCCGGAGTCACCTCTGTTGCCCTTCGGTGCAGGGGCGCTGACTACTTCCACGTTCATGTCACATATTCGCACGTTACTTCGTACGTTAGGACACAACCCCAGGGAATACTCAGGGCACTCCTTTCAGATAGGAGCGGCATCAGCGGCCTCCAGGCATAAGGTGCCAGTACATGTGATTCAAAAGTTGGGCAGGTGGCGCTCTAAAGCGTACGCCACGTATGTCCCAGATCCCTCAAGGGAGATGGCTGATGCGTTTCATCATTTAGCTTTATAATAAAGTTCACTTTCAAATTACACTAATAGTGTTGTCTTTTTGCCCTCTAAAGGCAGACCCTCGACGCGGTTTTCAGGCACACCTCAATCGCTGTTCAAGGGTCAGGTAGTTGTTAAGCTTCGAGTGGTATTAATCATGTCTCTTTCAGGTTTCCCTGGCAGCAGGTAACAGGTAAGATCACGCACACTGATAAGTCCTGACCACAAGTAAAAAAGCCTATCAGGCTGCATTTGTGGGAGGGGCTTAGGATATTTAATCCCCGGCAACCCCTCCCTAGGGGCGTATGCTGGGTTGGCGAAACCCACCCGCCTCACCCTTTCTTTCATTTATCATGTACATAAGGGGATGCCCTCTAAAGGCAGACCCTCGATGCGGTTTTCAGGCACATCTCAACCGCTGTTCAAGGGGCTGGTAGTTGTTAAGCTTCAAGTGGTATTAATCATGTCTCTTTCAGGTTTCCCTGGCAGCAGGTAACAGGTAAGACTACGCACACTGATAAGTCCTGACCACAAATGTATATATATTTATAGACAGCAGACATAGGGCAGCACACCTTGAAAAAGTTCTGGTGGGTGCACGCAGTAATGTGGCCGGGTCCCAGGCACCGGATAGCTAGAGAACAAGGAAGACTGCAGCACACCAAGATGAACAGTGAAAGAACAAGGTGTTTATTCCATCACAACAGATGCGACATTTCGGTCGCCCAATGCGGCCATTTTCAAACATGTGATCATAGACATGTGCAACATATATATATGGTTACAAATGAGCGTTAATTAAGTGAATACTAACATTAGTATTATATAAGTTACTGTATACAAACAAATAAAGTGCAACGTGACAAAATTAGAGCCGCCTCCTATCAAATGGCAGCAGACATGTGTATAGTGTTCTGATAAAAGTCTATATTTTCATCATAAGGTGCATAAGTGTACTCAGGTGTACAGTGATTAATTCGTAGTTGGGCGGGGGGAACATCCACTCACCATTGGCCGCGAAATAACCCGCTCAGTACTGTATGTAGCTTGGCGTCTCACGTGTACCGGCGCTCCATGTTTGTGGGAGGAGATGGAAGGACCAATAGAAAAATAGATGAAAGCATCGAATGACTGGCAAAAGACCAATGGCAGAGTGAGCTGTATGCTCATGCGCAATAGAAGTCCATGAGGCATGTATGGACATTTTTTGTATGGGCACACTGTTGCAAAGGCTTGTTGGTGAGCGGACACTCTGAGTCATGTCAGCTCCTCGTAGATAGTTCAGGCCGGTGCTGTTTTCAGTAGTCTGCTTGGCATCCCGGAAAGGGACAGGGGTTAACCCACATCTCTCCAGGGATACGATATCCAGAACCAGATCGGGGGGCACTTATAGCTTCCTCGCGTCATGGGTCCGGACAGCAGATTGTCACTGTATCACAGCTATTGGGCCAAAGTGCAAGAATGTAAAAACCGCATCAGAACCGCATCAAAGCTGCATATAGTGTGAATACTGGCCAACATGAAATTTGCTAGAAAATAGAAAAGAAACGAGAAAAGTAGATAGTGGTCCGTTTCCATATGACCTCCCACAAAAAAATCATAATGTTGGGCACTGGAGAGGGGTTGCCACTGTAATCCAATCTGCAAATAAAAAATAAAATACATTAGTATGCTAAAATAGGGCACATGTATAGAACATTAAACATATAGAAACAGTAGATGTAAAAATGTGAAATCATCCCTGGTGTAACATTAAAGTCAACATTAAGACCATGGGGGCGCAACGTGTTAAGTTCAAAGATCCAGCGAAGTTCGTGGCGTTTAAGTAACGCCGTTCGATCGCCGCCAGCTTTGGGCATGGGGATGTGATCGAGAAGTGTAAATCTAAGATCACGTTCCCCATGACCCAACTATGTAAAGTGTCGTGATACCAGGAGATCGAGGCGTTTCTTCCGGATCGTATATCGATATTGTGTAATGCGGGTGCAAAACTCCAGGGTGGTTTCCCCCACATATAAAAGCTGGCAGGGACAGCTGAGTACATAGATAACAAACTTAGATGTACATGACAAATAGAATTTAATGTCATACGTTTTTACTGTAGCTGGATGTGGAAACGTGGGACCCTTAATCATTAGAGAACAATTTATGCAGAGACGACAGGGATATGAACCTTTGTTCCGATCCCCAAATATCTCTGGTTATCGCCTGTTTTTTCAAACACATGAGACTTAACAATTTGATCACATAAATTACGGGGTCTTCTATAAGACATCTGTCACGATGCCGGCTGGCAGGTAGTGGACCCTCTGTGCCAGAGAGGGATTGGCGTGGACCGTGCTAGTGGACCGGTTCTAAGCCACTACTGGTTTTCACCAGAGCCCGCCGCAAAGCGGGATGGTCTTGCTGCGGCGGTAGTGACCAGGTCGTATCCACTAGCAACGGCTCACCTCTCTGGCTGCTGAAGATAGGCGCGGTACAAGGGAGTAGGCAGAAGCAAGGTCGGACGTAGCAGAAGGTCGGGGCAGGCAGCAAGGATCGTAGTCAGGGGCAACGGCAGAAGGTCTGGAAACACTGGCAAGGGACACACAAGGAACGCTTTCACTGGCACTAAGGCAACAAGATCCGGCAAGGGAGTGCAAGGGAAGTGAGGTAATATAGGGAGTGCACAGGTGATAACTCTAATTGGAACCACTGCGCCAATCAGCGGCGCAGTGGCCCTTTAAATCGCAGAGACCCGGCGCGCGCGCGCCCTAGGGAGCGGGGCCGCGCGCGCCGGGACAGAACAGACGGGGAGCGAGTCAGGTAGGAGAGCCGGGGTGCGCATCGCGAGCGGGCGCTACCCGCATCGCGAATCGCATCCCGGCTAGCAGCAGGATCGCAGCGCCCCGGGTCAGAGGACGTGACCGGGGCGCTGCAGCGGAGGAGGTGAAGCGAGCGCTCCGGGGAGGAGCGGGAACCCGGAGCGCTCGGCGTAACAGTACCCCCCCCCTTGGGTCTCCCCCTCTTCTTGGAGCCTGAGAACCTGAGGAGCAGACTTTTGTCAAGGATGTTGTCCTCAGGTTCCCAGGATCTCTCTTCAGGACCACAACCCTCCCAGTCTACTAAAAAAAAATTTTTTCCTCTGACCTTTTTGGCAGCCAAAATCTCCTTGACCGAGAAGACGTCCGAGGAGCCGGAAACAGGAGTGGGAGGAACAGATTTGGGAGAAAAACGGTTGAGGATGAGTGGTTTGAGAAGAGAGACGTGAAAGGCATTAGGGATACGAAGAGAAGGAGGAAGAAGAAGTTTATAAGAGACAGGATTAATTTGACACAGAATTTTGAAAGGACCAAGATAGCGTGGTCCCAACTTGTAGCTAGGGACACGGAAGCGGACATATTTAGCGGAGAGCCATACCTTGTCTCCAGGGGAAAAAACGGGGGGAGCTCTTCTTTTCTTATCCGCGAACCTCTTCATGCGTGAAGAAGCCTGTAAGAGAGAATTTTGGGTCTCTCTCCATATAATGGAAAGGTCACGAGAAATTTCATCCACAGCGGGCAGACCAGAGGGCAAGGGGGTAGGGAGGGGGGGAAGAGGGTGACGGCCGTACACCACGAAAAATGGGGATTTGGAGGAAGATTCAGAGACCCTGAAGTTATACGAGAATTCGGCCCATGGAAGGAGATCTGCCCAGTCATCCTGGCGGGAGGAAACAAAATGTCGCAAATAATCACCCAGGATCTGGTTAATTCTTTCTACTTGTCCATTGGACTGGGGATGATATGCAGAGGAAAAATTTAATTTAATCTTGAGTTGTTTACAGAGAGCTCTCCAGAATTTAGACACGAATTGGACCCCTCTATCCGAGACAATCTGCGTAGGCAACCCGTGAAGACGAAAAATGTGTACAAAAAATTGTTTAGCCAACTGAGGCGCAGAAGGAAGACCAGGAAGAGGAATGAAATGTGCCATTTTGGAGAATCGATCAACGACCACCCAAATAACGGTGTTGCCACGGGAAGGGGGTAAATCAGTAATAAAATCCATACCAATCAGAGACCAAGGCTGTTCGGGGACAGGCAGAGGATGAAGAAAACCAGCGGGCTTCTGGCGAGGAGTCTTATCCCGGGCACAGATAGTGCAGGCTCGCACAAAGTCCCCAACATCCGTCTCCAGAGTTGGCCACCAATAGAAGCGGGAGATGAGTTGCACAGATTTCTTGATGCCCGCATGACCTGCGAGATGGGAGGAGTGACCCCATTTGAGGATTCCGAGGCGTTGGCGTGGAGAAACAAAGGTCTTTCCTGGAGGAGTCTGTCTGATGGAGGCAGGAGAAGTGGAGATCAGGCAGTCAGGTGGAATGATGTGTTGCGGAGGGAGATCAACTTCTGAGGCATCCGAGGAACGAGAGAGAGCATCGGCTCTAATGTTCTTATCGGCAGGACGAAAGTGAATCTCAAAATTAAATCGGGCAAAGAACAGAGACCACCGGGCCTGGCGAGGATTCAGCCGTTGGGCCGACTGGAGGTAGGAGAGGTTCTTGTGGTCGGTGTAGATAATAACAGGAAATCTTGATCCCTCCAGCAGATGCCTCCATTCCTCAAGTGCTAATTTAATGGCTAGAAGTTCTCGATCCCCGATGGAGTAGTTCCTCTCCGCTGGAGAGAAGGTCCTAGAGAAAAAACCACAAGTGACAGCATGCCCGGAAGGATTTTTTTGTAGAAGAACAGCTCCAGCTCCTACTGAGGAGGCATCAACCTCCAATAGGAAGGGTTTGGAAGGGTCAGGTCTGGAGAGCACGGGAGCCGAAGAAAAGGCAGACTTGAGTTGTTTAAAGGAGTCTTCTGCTTGAGGAGGCCAGGACTTGGGATCAGCATTTTTCTTGGTTAAAGCCACGATAGGAGCCACAATGGTAGAAAAATGTGGAATAAATTGCCTGTAATAATTGGCGAACCCCAAAAAGCGTTGGATAGCACGGAGTCCGGAGGGGCGTGGCCAATTTAAGACGGCAGAGAGTTTGTCTGGATCCATCTGTAGTCCCTGGCCAGAGACCAAATATCCTAGAAAAGGAAGAGATTGGCATTCAAACAGACATTTCTCAATTTTGGCATAGAGTTGGTTGTCCCGAAGTCTCTGAAGAACCATACGGACATGCCGGCGGTGTTCCTCTAGATTGGCAGAAAAAATTAGGATATCGTCCAGATATACCACAACACAGGAGTATAATAGATCACGAAAAATTTCATTGACAAAGTCTTGGAAGACGGCAGGGGCATTGCACAGTCCAAAGGGCATGACCAGATACTCAAAGTGTCCATCTCTGGTGTTAAATGCCGTTTTCCACTCGTCCCCCTCTCTGATGCGGATGAGGTTATAGGCGCCTCTTAAGTCCAATTTAGTGAAGATGTGGGCACCTTGGAGGCGATCAAAGAGTTCAGAGATGAGGGGTAAGGGGTAGCGGTTCTTAACCGTGATTTTATTAAGACCGCGGTAGTCAATGCAAGGACGTAGGGAGCCATCTTTTTTGGAGACAAAGAAAAATCCGGCTCCGGCAGGAGAGGAGGATTTACGGATAAAGCCCCTTTTTAGATTCTCCTGGACGTATTCGGACATGGCAAGAGTCTCTGGGGCAGAGAGAGGATAAATTCTGCCCCGGGGTGGAGTAGTACCCGGGAGGAGGTCGATAGGGCAATCATAAGGCCTGTGAGGAGGTAGAGTCTCAGCTTGTTTTTTGCAGAAAACATCCGCGAAGTCCATATAGGCCTTGGGGAGACCGGTTACTGGAGGAACCACAGAGTTACGGCAAGGGTTACTGGGAACCGGTTTTAGACAATTCTTGGAACAAGAGGACCCCCAACTCTTGATCTCCCCAGTGGACCAATCCAGGGTTGGGGAATGAAGTTGAAGCCAGGGAAGTCCAAGGAGAATCTCCGAGGTGCAATTGGGGAGGACCAAAAGTTCAATCCTCTCATGATGAGATCCGATGCTCATAAGAAGGGGCTCCGTGCGGAAACGTATGGTACAGTCCAATCTTTCATTATTTACACAATTGATGTAGAGGGGTCTGGCGAGACTGGTCACAGGGATGTTGAACCTGTTGACGAGAGAGGCCAAAATAAAATTTCCTGCAGAACCAGAGTCCAAGAAGGCCACTGTAGAGAAGGAGAAGGCAGAAGCAGACATCCGCACCGGCACAGTAAGACGTGGAGAAGCAGAGTAGACATCAAGGACTGTCTCGCCTTTGTGCGGAGTCAGCGTACGTCTTTCCAGGCGGGGAGGACGGATAGGACAATCCCTCAGGAAGTGTTCGGTACTAGCACAGTACAGGCAGAGGTTCTCCATACGGCGTCGTGTCCTCTCTTGAGGTGTCAGGCGAGACCGGTCGACCTGCATAGCCTCCACGGCGGGAGGCACAGGAACAGATTGCAGGGGACCAGAGGAGAGAGGAGCCGAGGAGACGAAACGCCTCGTGCGAACAGAGTCCATATCTTGGCGGAGTTCCTGACGCCTTTCAGAAAAACGCATGTCAATGCGAGTGGCTAGGTGAATAAGTTCATGTAGATTAGCAGGAATTTCTCGTGCGGCCAGAACATCTTTAATGTTGCTGGATAGGCCTTTTTTGAAGGTCGCGCAGAGGGCCTCATTATTCCAGGACAATTCTGAAGCAAGTGTACGGAATTGTACGGCATACTCGCCAACGGAAGAATTACCCTGGACCAGGTTCAACAGGGCAGTCTCAGCAGAAGAGGCTCGGGCAGGTTCCTCAAAGACACTTCGGATTTCCGAGAAGAAGGAGTGTACTGAGGCAGTGACGGGGTCATTGCGGTCCCAGAGCGGTGTGGCCCATGACAGGGCTTTTCCGGACAGAAGACTGACTACGAAAGCCACCTTAGACCTTTCAGTGGGAAACAGGTCCGACATCATCTCCAGATGCAGGGAACATTGGGAAAGGAAGCCACGGCAAAACTTAGAGTCCCCATCAAACTTATCCGGCAAGGATAAGCGTATCCCAGGAGCGGCCACTCGCTGCGGAGGAGGTGCAGGAGCTGGCGGAGGAGATGACTGCTGAAGCTGTGGTAGCAACTGTTGTAGCATAACGGTCAGTTGAGACAGCTGTTGGCCTTGTTGCGCAATCTGTTGTGACTGCTGGGCGACCACCGTGGTGAGGTCAGCGACAACTGGCAGAGGAACTTCAGCGGGATCCATGGCCGGATCTACTGTCACGATGCCGGCTGGCAGGTAGTGGACCCTCTGTGCCAGAGAGGGATTGGCGTGGACCGTGCTAGTGGACCGGTTCTAAGCCACTACTGGTTTTCACCAGAGCCCGCCGCAAAGCGGGATGGTCTTGCTGCGGCGGTAGTGACCAGGTCGTATCCACTAGCAACGGCTCACCTCTCTGGCTGCTGAAGATAGGCGCGGTACAAGGGAGTAGGCAGAAGCAAGGTCGGACGTAGCAGAAGGTCGGGGCAGGCAGCAAGGATCGTAGTCAGGGGCAACGGCAGAAGGTCTGGAAACACTGGCAAGGGACACACAAGGAACGCTTTCACTGGCACTAAGGCAACAAGATCCGGCAAGGGAGTGCAAGGGAAGTGAGGTAATATAGGGAGTGCACAGGTGATAACTCTAATTGGAACCACTGCGCCAATCAGCGGCGCAGTGGCCCTTTAAATCGCAGAGACCCGGCGCGCGCGCGCCCTAGGGAGCGGGGCCGCGCGCGCCGGGACAGAACAGACGGGGAGCGAGTCAGGTAGGAGAGCCGGGGTGCGCATCGCGAGCGGGCGCTACCCGCATCGCGAATCGCATCCCGGCTAGCAGCAGGATCGCAGCGCCCCGGGTCAGAGGACGTGACCGGGGCGCTGCAGCGGAGGAGGTGAAGCGAGCGCTCCGGGGAGGAGCGGGAACCCGGAGCGCTCGGCGTAACAACATCAGGGGGGGGATTGTTGAATTCTGGCACCTGTGGAAAACATTTTGTTACGATGGACCAATGCTTGTTAATAACTCGAGCGATTTTATGGGAGTAATTATTGTAGGTAGTTATAAAGGCTACTCTAGGGTTGGATTGTATGTGTCTTTTAGGGGGCTGATGTATTAGAGCCCGCCGATTCATTTTCATGACTTTGTTTTTACTCTCACATAACAACTCAGCTGGGTAACCTCTTTATGTAAAATTATGAATCCTTTTATCTAACGCTGGTTCGACCTGGGTAGTAGGGCCAATGATGCGTTTTGCCCGCATCATTTGGTCCGTGGGAAGGGATCTAATCATAGATCTCGGGTGGCAACTTTGGAAATGTAAAACCGAGTTACTGTCAGTCGGTTTGGTGTATAATTCTGTTGTTAAATGATTACCTTCGATCACTACCTGTGTGTCGAGAAATTGTACCCCGCTGTCGGAAAATGAGAGAGAGAATTTGATGTTCTTGTCCATAGCATTAAGAAAGGACGCAAAAGCCTCTAACTCCATGGCACTCCCTGTCCACACGAGAAGGATGTCATCTGTGTATCTCCACCACCCCAGCACATGGCTGAAGTGGTGGGACACATAGATAGACTCCTCCTCCAGGGAGACCATGAAGATATTGGCATAGGGGGGGGCCACCTTGGTCCCCATCGCTGTGCCAGATGTTTGAAGGTAGAAGCAATCATTAAATGAAAAGTAATTGTTGGTCAATATCAATTCCAATGCTGAAATAATGAAGTTAACCTTGGTCTGTGAAATCGCCTTTCTAACTGCGGCGATCCCTCTCTCATGAGGAATTGATGTGTTTAAACTGGTCACATCCAAAGAGGCCACAAGTGTCCCCTGAGGGACGGTCAAATGTTCGATTTTCTTCAGAAAATCCGATGTATCAGCAAGATAAGATCGTGTATGGGTGGCATATGTACGTAATACCTGGTCTAAGAATATGGACAGATGACTTGTCAAGGATTCGCGCCCGGACACAATAGGTCTCCGGGAGGATTATCACGTGCTTTATGTATTTTGGGCAATAAATACAAAAAGGGCGTCCTAGGATGTGTTACTGTCAGGTATGACTTAAGAGCACAATCAATAATGCCACATAAAAAAGCATCTTCCAAAAAGATGTTAATTTTGCGTTCAATATCAAATTTAGGGTCCCTGGATAAAGAAATGTAAACATTGGTGTCACTCAGTTGTCGCATAGCCTCCTGGACGTATTGACCACAACCGAGCCCCCTTTGTTGGCGGGCTTGATGACTAGGTTGTGGTCATGGACCAGTTCTGTAAGTGGCTGTTGTTGTGAGTGCGTTAAATTGATAAAAGAAAGTTCTTTAGGTGCTTTATGTAACGATTCCATGTCCCTTCGAACCAGTGTGCAAAACGTCTCAAATGGACTTGAGTTAACCACTGGCTGGAAGGAACTAGGGATCTTGAGGTCATAATCAGACAAAGAAAAACAGTCAGGTGCAGGTAAATGAGGTACAAATTCAGTACTGGTATTGACCGGATTATCTGTAAACCATATTTTTAACTTAATCTTGCGAAAAAATTGTGCCAAGTCAATTTCATTGTCAAACCAGTTAATGACAATAGATGGACAGAAATTCAGTCCCTTAGATAGTAATGATATTTGTTCATTTGATATTAAAGTAGAGGAGATATTTACTAGTGTTGCTCACGAATATTCGCAATGCGAATGTTATTCGCGAATATTCGCGAATATAGCACTATATATTTGCAATTACGAATATTCGGGTTTTTTTATTTTTATTTTCACAGTACACATCACAATGATCATCCCTCTCTGCTTCCAGCTTGTGTGGTGTAAAGAAGGGTCTAATACTACTGTGTGAGACTGGCGTACGAAATTTCACATATGCGAAAATTTTCATATGCGAATTTTGGCATATGCTAATTTTCGCATATGTTAATTTTCACATATGTGAATTTTCGCTTATGCAAATTTTCGCATTTGCAAATTTTCGTATATGCGTATTTTCGCATATGCAAATTTTCGTATATGCGTATTTTTTCATATGCGAAAATAAACGCGAATATTACGAATATGCGAATATAGCGAACATATGACGAATATTCGTCCATATATTCGCGAAATATCGCAAATTCGAATATGGCCTATGCCGCTCAACACTAATATTTACCACAGCTGCAGGTGTTATTTCTTGCTCTTGGGTGGCTTGGTCTTGACAATGCGAGGAATGCGTGGTCTTGTTGCGCCGATGGTGTTTTCGTCCCCCTCTGCGGGTAAGTCGTGTAGGTCGTTCTGTAGGCCTAAAAAAGTGTCTGGTTCCGATGTAGTAGTTGTTCCAGATTGGTGTTGAGGGGTTCCAGATCTCAGTTCTCTTGTCCTAGGTTTCCAGTTGATGGTAAGTCCACTCCAATTGTAGACTTTTTTGTTATCATAGTCCAAACTGTCGCGATGCCACTTATGTCTTTGCATGGTTTCCTGGTCTGTTCTAAGCTTAGTTAGAAATAGGGTTTGTTTAGAGATGAATTTGTCAAAGTCCTCTGCAGATAAAGTAGTTTTTAAGGATTCCTCCAACAGACCAACTTTATGTTTACAAGTAGTGACGTCTCTCTGCAGAAATTCTATGTTCAATAACAAGAGCAAGAAATAACACCTGCAGCTGTGGTAAATATCTCCTCTACTTTATTATCAAATGAACAAATATCATTACTATCTAAGGGACTGAATTTCTGTCCATCTACTTGGCACAATTTTATTGACTTGGCACCATTTTTTCACAAGATTAACCCCTTAAGGACTGAGCCCTTTTTTACCTTAAGGACTCGGCCATTTTTTGCAAATCCGACCACTGTCACTTTAAACATTAATAACTCTGGAATGCTTTTAGTTATCATTCTGATTCCGAGATTGTTTTTTCGTGACATATTCTTCTTTAACGTAGTGGTAACATTTTTTGGTAACTTGCATCCTTTCTTGGTGAAAAATCCCAAAATTTGATGAAAAATTTGAAAATTTTGCATTTTTCTAGCTTTGAAGCTCTCTGCTTGTAAGGAAAATGGATATTCCAAATAATTTTTTTTTTATTCACATATACAATATGTCTACTTTATATTTGCATCATAAAATTGATGAGTTTTTAATTTTGGAAGACACCAGAGGGCTTCAAAGTTCCGCAGCAATTTTCAAATTTTTCACAAAATTTTGAAACTCGCTTTTTTTCAGGGACCAGTTCAGGTTTGAAGTGGATTTGAAGGGTCTTCATATTAGAAATACCCCATAAATGACCCCATTATAAAAACTGCACCCCCGAAAGTATTCAAAATGACATTCAGAAAGCGTTTTAACCCTTTACGGGTTTCACAGGAATAGCAGAAAAGTGAAGGAGAAAATTCACAATCTTCATTTTTTACACTCGCATGTTCTTGTAGACCCAATTTTTGAATTTTTGCAAGGGGTAAAAAGGAGAAAATTTTTACTTGTATTTGAAACCCAATTTATCTCGAGTAAGCACATACCTCATATGTCTATGTAAAGTGTTCGGCGGGCGCAGTAGAGGGCTCAGAAGGGAAGGAGCGTCAAATGGTTTTTGGGGGGCATGTCACCTTTAGGAAGCCCCTATGATGCCAGAACAGCAAAAAAACCCACATGGCATACCATTTTGGAAACTAGACCCCTCGGGGAACGTAACAAGGGGTAATGTGAACCTTAATACCCCACAGGTGATTCACGACTTTTGCATATGTAAAAAAAAAATTTTTTTACCTAAAATGCTTGGTTTCCCTAAAGTTTTACATTTTTAAAAAGGGTAATAGCAGAAAATACCCCCCAAAATTTGAAGCCCAATTTCTCCCGATTCAGAAAACACCCCATATGGGGGTGAAAAGTGCTCTGCTGGCGCACTACAGGTCTCAGAAGAGAAGGAGTCACATTTGGCTTTTTTGAAGGAAATTTTGCTCTGGGGGCATGCCGCATTTAGGAAGCCCCTATGGTGCCAGGACAGCATAAAAAAAACACATGGCATACCATTTTGGAAACTAGACCCCTCGGGGAACGTAAAAAGGGGTAAAGTGAACCTTAATACCCTACAGGTGTTTCACGACTTTTGCATATGTAAAAAAAAATTAAAAAATTTACCTAAAATGCTTGGTTTCCCAAAAAATTTACATTTATACAAAGGGTTAAAGCAGAAAATACCCCCCAAAATTTGAAGCCCAATTTCTCCCGATTCAGAAAACACCCCATATGGGGGTGAAAAGTGCTCTGTTGGCGCACTACAGGTCTCAGAAGAGAAGGAGTCACATTTGGCTTTTTGAAAGCAAATTTTGCTCTGGGGGCATGCCGCATTTAGGAAGCCCCTATGGTGCCAGGACCGCAAAAAAAAACCACATGGCATACCATTTTGGAAACTAGAGCCCTCGGGGAAGGTAACAAGGGGTTAAGTGAACCTTAATACCCCACAGGAGTTTCACGACTATTGCATATGTAAAAAAAATAAAAAAATTTTTACCTAAAATGCTTCTTTTCCCAAAAACTTTACATTTTTAAAAAGGGTAAAAGCAGAAAATACCCCCCAAAATTTGAAGCCCAATTTCTCCCGAGTACGGCGATACCCCATATGTGACCCTTAACTGTTGCCTTGAAATACGACAGGGCTCCAAAGTGAGAGCACCATGCGTATTTGAGGCCTAAATTAGGGATTGCATAGGGGTATTCTACGCCAGTGATTCCCAAACAGGGTGCCTCCAGCTGTTGCAAAACTCCCAGCATGCCTGGACAGTCAACGGCTGTCCGACAATACTGGGATTTGTTGTTTTGCAACAGCTGGAGGCTCCGTTTTGGAAACCGTGGCGTACCAGACGTTTTTCATTTTTATTGGGGAGGGGGGCTGTGTAGGGGTATGTGTCTATGTAGTGTTTTTTTACTTTTTATTTTATTTTTTGTGTTAGTGTAGTGTAGTGTTTTTAGGGTACAGTCGCACGGGCGGTAGTTCACAGTAGTTTCTCGCTGGCAGTTTGAGCTGTTGCAGAAAATTTGCTGCAGCTCAAACTTGCAGCCCGATACTTACTGTAAGCCTCCGCCCATGTGAGTGTACCCTGTACATTCACATTGGGGGGGGGGGGTAACATCCAGCTGTTGCAAAACTACAACTCCCAGCATGCGCTGACAGACTGTACATGCTGAGAGTTTTAGTTTTGCAACAGCTGTAGGCACACTGGTTATGTATCACAGAGTTTGTGACCTTACTCAGTGTTTCAAAACCAGTGTGCCTCCAGCTGTTGCAAAACTACAACTCCCAGCATGTACGGTGCATGGTGTAAGGTGACTGCTGGGAGTTGTAGTTTGCAACAGCTGGAGGCACACCGGTCGTGAAACACTGAGTTAGGTAAAAAAAAAACTCTAAGTTTCACAACCAGTGTGCCTTCAGCTGTTGCAAAACTACAACTCTCAGCAGTCACCGACAGCCAACGGGCATGCTGGGAGTTGTAGTTATGCAACCAGCAGATGCACCACTACAACTCCCAGCATGCACTTTAGCTGTTTGTGCAAGCTGGGAGTTGTAGTTATACAACAGCTGAAGGTAGACTTTTCCATAGAAAAAAATGTGCCTCCAGCTGTTGCAAAACCATAAGTCCCAGCATGCCCATAAGGGAATGCTGGGAGTTGTGGTGGTCTGCCTCCTGCTGTTGCATAACTACAGCTCCCAGCATGCCCTTTTTGCATGCTGGGAGCTGTTGCTAAGCAACAGCAGGAGGCTGTAACTCACCTCCTGCTGCTGCTCCATCGCAGACTGTCCCTCGCCGCCGCCGCCGCTCCTGGGGCTCCGATCCCAACATGGACGCCGGGGATCGGGGTCCCCAGCACCCGGGGTCGTCTTCCCGCACCCGCTCACGCCCTCCGGAAGAGGGGCGGAGCGGGTGCGGGAGTGACACCCGCAGCAGGCGCCCTGATTGGTCGGCCGGTAATCTGGCCGACGAATCAGGGCGATCGTGAGGTGGCACCAGTGCCACCTCACCCCTGCAGGCTCTGGCTGTTCGGGGCCATCAGAGACGGCCCCGAACAGCCAATAATTCCGGGTCACCGGAGACCCGATTGACCCGGAATCGCCGCAGATCGCTGGACTGAATTGTCCAGCGATCTGCGGCGATCGCCGGCATGGGGGGGGGGGCATAATGACCCCCCTGGGCGATATGCCGGGATGCCTGCTGAACGATTTCAGCAGGCATCCGGCTCCGGTCCCCAACCGGCTAGCGGTGGGGACCTGAATTCCCACGGGCGTATGGATACGCCCTGCGTCCTTAAGGACTCGGAATGCAGGGCGTATCCATACGCCCTGCGTCCTTAAGAGGTTAAGTAAAAAATTTGGTTTACAGATAATCCGGTCAATACCAGTACTGAATTTGTACCTCATTTACCTGTACCTGACTGTTTTTCTTTGTCTGATTATGACCTCAAGATCCCTAGTTTCTTCCAGCCAGTGGTTAACTCAAGTCCATTTGAGACGTTTTGCACACTGGTTCGAAGGGACATGGAGTCGTTACGTAAAGCACCTAAAGAACTTTCTTTTATCAATTTAACGCACTCACAACAACAGGCACTTACAGAACTGGTCCATGACCAAAACCTAGTCGTCAAGCCCGCCGACAAAGGGGGCTCGGTTGTGGTTATGGACCGTTCTCAATACGTCCAGGAGGCCATGCAACAACAGAGTGACACCAATGTTTACATTTCTTTATCCAGGGACCCTAAATTTGATATTGAACGCAAAATGAACATCTTTTTGGAAGATGCTTTTTTGTGTGGCATTAATGATCGTGCTCTTAAGTCATACCTGACAGTAACACATCCTAGGACGCCCTTTTTGTATTTATTGCCCAAAATACATAAAGCCCGTGATAATCCGCCCGGACGACCTATTGTGTCCGGGCGAGAATCCTTGACAAGTCATCTGTCCATATTCTTAGACCAGGTATTACGCACATATGCCACCCATACACGATCTTATCTTGCTGATACATCGGATTTTCTGAAGAAAATCGAACATTTGACCGTCCCTCAGGGGACACTTGTGGCCTCTTTGGACGTGACGAGTTTATACACATCAATTTCTCATGAGAGAGGGATCGCCGCAGTTAGAAAGGCGATTTCACAAGATATGTCACAGACCAAGGTTAACTTCATTATTTCAGCATTGGAATTGATATTGACCAACAATTACTTTTCATTTAATGATTGCTTCTACTTTCAAACATCTGGCACAGCGATGGGGACCAAGGTGGCCCCCACCTATGCCGATATCTTCATGGCCACCCTGGAGGAGGAGCCTATCTATGTGTCTCACCACTTCAGCCATGTGCTGGGGTGGTGGAGATACATAGATGACATCCTCCTCGTGTGGACAGGGAGTGCCATGGAGTTAGAGGCTTTTGCGTCCTTTCTTAATGCTATGGACGAGAACATCAAATTCTCACTCTCATTTTCCGACAGCCGGGTACAATTTCTCGACACACAGGTAGTGATCAAAGGTAATCATTTAAGAACAAAATTATACACCAAACCGACTGACAGTAACTCGGTTTTACATTTCCAAAGTTGCCACCCGAGATCTATGATTAGATCCCTTCCCACGAGCCAAATGAAACGCATCATTGGCTCTACTACCCAGGTCGAACCAGCGTTAGATAAAATGATTCATAATTTTACACAAAGAGGTTACCCAGCTGAGTTGTTATGTGAGAATTAAAACCAAGTCAAGAAAATGGATCGGCAGGCACTAATACATCAGCCCTCTAAAAGACACATACAATCCAACCCTAGAGTAGCCTTTGTAACTACCTACAATAATTACTCCCATAAAATCTCTCAAGTTATTAACAAGCATTGGTCCATCGTAACAAAATGTTTTCCACAGGTGCCAGAATTCAACAATCCCCCCTCATGTTTTATAGAAGACCCCGTAATTTACGTGATCGAATTGTTAAGTCTGATGTGTCTCAAAAAACAGGCGATAACTAGAGATATTTGGGGATCCAGAACAAAGGTTCATATCCCTGTCGTCTCTGCATAAATTATTCTCTAATGATTATGGGTCCCACATTTACACATCCAGCTACATTAAAAACGTTTGACATTAAATTCTATTTGTCATGTACATCTAAGTTTGTTATCTATGTACTTAGCTGTCCCTGCCAGCTTTCATATGTGGGGGAAACCACCCTGGAGTTTTGCACCCGCATTACACAACATCAATATACGATCCGGAAGAAACGCCTCGATCTCCCGGTATCATGACACTTTACAGAGTTGGGTCATGGGGAACGTGATCTTAGATTTACACTTCTCGATCACATCCCCATGCCCAAAGCTGGCAGCGATCGAACGGCGTTACTTAAACGCCGCGAATTCGCTGGATCTTTGAACTTAACACGTTGCGCCCCCATGGTCTTAATGTTGACTTTAATGTTACACCAGGGATGATTTCACATTTTTACATCTACTGTTTCTATATGTTTAATGTTCTATATATGTGCCCTATTTTAGCATACTAATGTATTTTATTTTTTATTTGCAGATTGGATTACGTTGGGAATCCCTCTCCAGTGCCCAACATTATGATTTTTTTGTGGGAGGTCGTATGGAAACGCACCAGTATCTACTTTTCTCATTTCTTTTCTATTTTCTAGCAAAGTTCATGTTGGCCAGTATTCACACTATATGCGGCTTTGATGCGGTTCTGATGCGGTTTTTACATTCTTGCACTTTGGCCCAGTAGCTGTGATACAGTGACAATCTGCTGTCCGGACCCATGATGCGAGGAAGCTATAAGTGCCCCCCGATCTGGTTCTGGATATCGTACCCCTGGAGAGATGTGGGTTAACCCCTGTCCGTTTCCGGGATGCCAAGCAGACTACTGAACAGAACCGGCCTAAACTATCTACGAGGAGCTGACATGACTCACCAACACGCATGCGCTAAGAGCCTCATGGACTTCTATTGCGCATGAGCATACCGCTCTCTCTTCCATTGGTCTTTTCCCATTCATTCGATGCTTTCATCTATTTTTCTATTGGTCCTTCCATCTCCTCCCACAAACATGGAGCGCCGGTACACGTGAGACGCCAAGCTACATACAGTACTGATCGGGTTATTTCGCGGCCACTGGTGAATGGATGTTCCCCCCGCCCAACTACGAATTAGTCACTGTACACCTGAGTACACTTATGCACCTTATGACGAAAATATAGACTTTTATCAGGACACTATACACATGTCTGCTGCCATTTGATAGGAGGTGGCTCTAATTTTGTCACGTTGCACTTTATTTGTTTGTATACAGTAACATGTATAATACTAATGTTTGTATTCACTTAATTAACGCTCATTTGTAACCATAGATATATGTTGCACATGTCTATTAACACATGTTTGAAAATGGCCGCATTGGGCGACCGAAACGTCGCATCTGTTGTGATGGAATAAACACCTTGTTCTTTCACCACTCATCTTGGTGTGCTGCAGCCTTCCTTGTTCTCTCTCTCTCTTATATATATATATATATACACATATATATATTGTGACGATCCGTCTTGGGGATTAGCTCTGGGATCGTCCTGGACCACGCCACAGGATGCGTTTCTTCTCAATAAACCAGCAAACAAACGCTTATAATGCAAATCTGGCACCTTGCCAGTTTTATTAGACAGGTTGCAGGGAAAGAAATAAACAAAAAGCAGGAACAAAACAAAATCCTAGACCGTCTGGTCACTGACTAAACAGATCAGCTTGTCCTGACTAACAACCGCTGAGCTTCCCTCAGCCGGTTAAACATATGTCCCCTGCAACCTTCTACTCACAATTCATGGCAGTCTCTTTGAGCCCCTCATAGCTCGGGCTGTGTACTCCTCAGCAGGCTCTGTCTCTTCCCTACAGCCCACATGCTGTCTCCTAGGAAGAGCCTAGATTAGACTGAGTCTCCATCTCATATACACTTCCCTTCCTTCCTGCCTCATTACTTAAGAAGCAGGTGAGAGCTTCTGCAGGGTGAGCCAAGGAAATACACCCTTTCCTTGCCACACTGCCACAATATATATATATATATATATATATATTTTCACACATATATATATATATATATATATATATATATATACACGTATATACACATATATATATATATACAAATTTGTGCCAAAAAAATCAAGTCCTCATATTGATCTGTAGGCAGGAATGTGCACACATTGAAAAGAAAGGGTGCTTGAGCCCCTGCCCTTTTGACACTGGGCAGTGGGGCATCATTATGTGCCCTTTCCCCCAAAATGTCTGTGCACGTCCCTGTCTGTAAAAAACTGAAAGTGTTATGACTTTTAGAATGTGAGGAGAAGAAAAAATGAAAGTGCAAAAAAAAATAAAAAATTCCTCAAGGGGTTAAATATACTTGATCCACTTCAGATTTGATGCTGTAGATTTACTGAAAACAAATAAATAGCTGAATTCCTCAGCCTCATTTCTGCAGCATAAAATCTACAGCAGGTTATGTATATGTAAACATTCCCTCAACCTGTTAAGGACCAAGGACGTACCGGTACATCCTAAGTCCTTTCCCTTTCTATAACGCGGGGGCACGGCGGGTCATAGCGGGTCGTGCCCGGCTCTAACAACGGCCGGGACCCGTGGCCAATAGCGAGCAGCACTGATCGCGGTGGCGCGCGCTATTAACCCTTTAGACGCGGCGTTCGAAGTTGAACACTGTGTCTAAAGTGAAAGTAAAACAATGCCGGTTAGCTCAAGGTGCTGTTCGGGATCACCGCACGGCGAAATCACGGCATCCCGAACAGCCTACAAGACAGCCGGAGGATCCCTACCTTCCTCCTCACTGTCCGATCGCCGAATGACTGCTCAGTGCCTGAGATCCAGGCATGAGCAGTCATGCGGCAGAATCATCGATCAGTGATTTCCTATGAGAAACCACTGATCAATGTAAAAGATCAGTGTGTGCAGTGTTATAGCCCCCTATGGGAGCTATAAAATTGCAAAAAAAAGTGAATAAAGATCATTTAACACCTCCCCTAATAAAAGTTTGAATCCCCCCCCCCCTTTTACCATTTAAAATAAAAACGGTGTAAATTAAAATAAACATATGTGGTATGTGCGGAAATGTCCGAATTCTAAAAATATATCATTAATTTAACAGCAAGGTCAATGGCGCACGCGCAAAAAAATTCAAAAGTCCAAAATAGAGTATTTTTGGTCACTTTTTATATCATGAAAAAATGAATAAAAAGCGATCAATAAGTCCGATCAATACAAAAATGGTACCGCTAAAAACTTCAGATCACAGTGCAAAAAATGAGCCCTCATACTGCGCCATACGCGGAAAAAAAAAGTTATAGTGGTCAGAAGATGACAATTTTAAACGTATACATTTTCCTGTATGTAGTTATGATTCTT
The DNA here is from genome assembly GCF_029499605.1 of Hyla sarda. Taxonomy (NCBI): domain Eukaryota; kingdom Metazoa; phylum Chordata; class Amphibia; order Anura; family Hylidae; genus Hyla; species Hyla sarda. The sequence goes on along the minus strand of NC_079190.1, from coordinate 376,389,436 downwards.
TTCAGAAGTACGACAAAATCCAACCTATAGAAGTAGGGTATCATTTTAATTGTGTGGACCTACAGAATAAAGAGAATGTGTCATTTTTACCGAAAAATTTACAGCGTAGAAACAGAAGCCCCCAAAATTACAAAATGGCGTTTTTTTTCAATTTTGTCTCACAATGATTTTCTTTCCCGTTTCGCCGTAGATTTTTGGGTAAAATGACTGATGTCATTACAAAGTAGAATTGGTGGAGCAAAAAATAAGCCACATATGGATTTTTAGGTGCAAAATTTAAAGAGTTATGCTTTTTTAAAGGTAAGGAGGAAAAAATGAAAGTGCAAAAACGGAAAAACCCCTGGTCTTTGAGGGGTTAAAGAGGTTCAGTATTGTGTTGACAGTATAACATCACTATTACATGATAGGGAACTGTTCATTGCTGATATAATCTTACCATCTTTTTGCACAGCTTTTAATCACTAGTTCTTTGATGATCTTCTTTAGCAATGTACCTCTATGTCTGTAACATTTTCTTGTAGACAACGAACAAAGAACACTCTTCTGCATCACAAAGGCATGCACTGTATTTGTATGTGATATTAGCAGGATTTTGAAGATACATTATCATGTAATAATGTTTGTCATATCTGACATTTCCATCTCTTTTGTTGTTGCAACTAAGTACAAGTATTTTTTATCATTTTTGTGGTGGTAAAATTTAATTTCCTTTTGCAGCAATGTGCTGTACTGATCATTCGCTTGTGTTACAAACCTCTGATTAACTTTTGTAAGTAACAATTTAGGTTTTGTTCTGTGACATTACATTTTATGTCCCCTGTAAATTTAGCGGCAAAAAAAAAAAATCAGAATGTTATGTAAGAAAATATCTGTGACGTTAGCACTAGAGATGAGCGAACTTTTGAAAAATTCGATTTGGCTGATTCGCCGAATTTTTAGAAAAAATTAGTTTTGTTCCGAATTTATTTGCGGCAAATCTATGTTAAAAACGGCTATTTCTGGCCTACAGAGAGCCTCAATAGGGGTATAGAACACTTTGCTGTGTTCTAACACGCATATGGAATGTGCTGGGGTAGTGAAATAATACTGTTATCCAGAATAACATTCAGATTTCCGGCATCACTTTTAGAATCACTGCCGCAGAGCGGCACAATGACAGAGCCTGGGGGTGGCATCAGTATGAGGAGTCCCTATAGTGGCTGAACGACACAGCGTGGAGGTGTTGGCAGCATGAGGAGACCATAGAGTGGCTGAATGACACAGCGTGGAGGTGTTAGCAGCATGAGGAGACCATATGGCATCTGAATGGCACAGCATGGAGGTGGCTGAAGCCTGAGGAGACCATATAGTGGATGAATGACACAGCTTGGAGGTGTTGGCAGCATGAGGAGACCATATAGTGGCTAAATGACACAACATGGAGGTGTTGGCAGCATGAGGAGACCATATAGTGGCTGAATGACACAGCTTGGAGGTGTTGGCAGCATGAGGGGACCATATAGTGGCTGAATGACACAACATAGAGGTGTTGGCAGCATGAGGAGACCATATAGTGGCTGTATGGCACAGCTTGGATGAGGCTGAAGCATGAGGAGACCATATAGTGGCTGAATTACACAGCGTGGAGGTGTTGGCAACATGACGAGACCATATAGTGGCTGAATGACACAGCTTGGATGAGGCTGAAGGATGAGAAGACCATATAGTGGCTGAATGACACAGCGTGGAGGTGTTGGCAGTATGAGGAGACCATATAGTGGCTGAATGACACAGTGTGGAGGTATTGGCAGCTTGAGGAGACCATATAGTGGCTGAATGACACAGCATGGAGGTGTTGGCAGCATGAGGAGACCATATAGTGGCTGAATGGCACAGCGTGGAGGTGTTGGTACTATGAGGAGACCATATAGTGGTTGAATGACACAGCGTGGAAGTGTTGGCAACATGAGGAAACCATATAGTGGCTGAATGACACAGTTTGGAGGTGTTGGCAGCATGAGGAGACCTTATAGTGGCTGAATGACACAGCTTGGATGAGGCTGAAGCATGAGGAGACCATATAGTGGCTGAATGACAGAGCGTGGAGGTGTTGGTAGCATGAGGAGACCATATAGTGGCTGAATTGCACAGCCAGGAGTTAACAGCAGCAAGGCCTTCACAATCCCTAAGATTATAAGATGAATTCTGAAATTTAAACAGAAGATTTTAGGTAGCTAGTGCTACCAGAACAAAAGTTTTTATTTCTGGACCCAGGCCTAGCAGCATCAGTAAACCATATTTTGGCTAAATGACACAGCCTTGAATTGGCAGAAGCATAAAGAGACCATTGAAATGATTTTGGAGACCAAATAGTAGCTGAATGACATGGCGTGGAGGTGTTGGCAGCATGAGGAGACCATATAGTGGCTGAATGACACAGCGTGGAAGTGTTGGCAGCATGAGTAGACCATATAGTGGCTGAATGGCACAGCCAGGAGTTAACAGCAGCATGAGTAGACACTAGGCCTTCACAATCCCTAAGATTATAAGATGAATTCTGAAATGTAAACAGAAAATTTTGGGTAGCTAGTGCTACCAGAACAAAAGTTTTTATTTCTGGACCCAGGCCTAGCAGCATCAGTAAACCATATGTTGCCTGAATGACACAGCCTGGAGTTGGCAACAGCATGAGTAGATACCAGGGCTTTACAATCCCTAAGAAAAAAAGACGAAGTTTTAAATTTAAACTGAAGATTTTGGGTAGCTAGTGCTCCCATAACAACATTTTTATTCCCAGACCCAGTCCCAGCAGCATCAGTAAACCATATATTGGCTGAATGACACAGCCTGGAGTTGGCAGAAGCATGAGAAGACCATTGAAATGTATAATTTTGAAATTTAAATGTAAGATTTTGAAATTGAACTTTTAACTCCCAAGTTTTAGTGTCCCGGGCAAGGAGTCACATGTCACATGGAAGCACAATGACAGAGCCTGGAGGTGGCATCAGTAAGAGGAGACCATATAGTGGCTAAATGGCACAGCCTGGAGTTGGCTAAAGCATGAGAAGAGACCATATAGTGGCTGAATGGCACAGCCTGGAGTTGGCGGCAGATGAGGAGACAATAGAGCCTCACAATCTCTAGGAATAAAAGAGGAATTTTGAAATTTCCATTGAAGATGTATGGTACATAGTGCTACCATAAACATATATAGGTAATGTCCTAGGCCCAGCAGCATCACTAAACCATGCAGTTGCTTAATGACACAGACAGGAGCAGGCCACACATGACTACACAAGAGGGATTCGCAACCCCTAACATTAAAAGGTGAATGTTGAAATCTCTATTGAAGATGCAAGTTAGCTAGTGCTACCATCCCAAAATTTAAGGCCCAAGCCCAGCAGCATGAGTAAGCCAAGTAGTTCCTGAAACACACAGTCAGGAGCAGGCAGCAGCAGTACTCAAGAAGGTTTCATAACCCCTAAGATTGAAAGATCAATGTTGAAATCTCTATTGAAGAGGTATGTTACCTCGTACTATCATCAAAGAATTTAAGGCCCAAGCCCAGCAGCATCACTAAACCATATAGTTGCTGAAACACACAGCCTAGAGCAGGCATCAGCATGAGTTTACATGAGGGCTTCACAACCCCTAACATTAAAATGTTAATGTTGAAATCTGTATACAAGATGTATGTTAGCTAGTGCTAACATCAAAAGACTTTAGGCACAGGTCCAGCAGCATCACTAAACCATATAGTTGCTGAAACACACAACCTGGAGCAGGCACCAGCATGAGTTTACAAGAGGGTTTCACAACCCCTAACATTAAAATGTTAATGTTGAAATCTGTATACAAGATGTATGTTAGCTAGTGCTAACATCAAAAAATGTTAGGCAAAGGCCCAGCAGCATCAGTGAGCCAAGTAGTTCCTGAAACACACATCCTGGATCAGGCAGCAGGATGCGTACATAAGAGGGCTTCACAACCCCTATAACATTAAAAGAGCAATGTTGAAATCTCGATTGAGCATGTATGTTTGCTAGTGCTAACATAAAAAAATTGTAGGTAATATCCAAGACAGTCCCAGCCGCATCAGAAAACAATATATATGCTGAATGACACAGCCTGGAGGTGGGGAAAACATAAGGAGCCCATGTAGTGTCTGAATGGTACAGCCTGGAGTTGGCCAAAGCATGAGGAGACCATATAGTGGCTGAATGGCACAGCCTGGAGTTGGCAGAAGCATGAGGAGACAAAATAGTGGCTGAAATGAAACAGTGGCTGAAATGGCAGCAGCAGCATCAGGAGTTCTGAAAGTGACCCAGTGACAGAGTGGTGCGGTGGGTGGCAATACCAGTACCCGGTGATGAAGGTGGCTGGAATTTTTTTTAACTGGGGAGCAGTGCCTTAAATCTGTTTTGCACTATCCATATTTGTGAAGTGTTGGTGTAGCACCATGGTCAATCTACTCTGATGCATCTGGCATTGGTGGGTAATAATCCTGGCTGATCCATGCCAGATTCATCTTCACAAAGGTCAGTCTCTCCACATTTTTTGTGGACAGACAAGTTCTCCTTGGGGTGACTATATATGTTTGTTGACAGGGCCATGTCAAGGTATGCCACCACCTGCTGGTTCAGGTCCTGCTCCATGTCCACCTTCTGCTGATGAGTTGCTTCACTATGCGGGTGAAGAAAGCTACTCATCAGCGACTGTAGACTCAGGCTGCTGCTGATGGAGCTGGTACTGTTCCTGCTACCCCATCCCTCCCCAGCAGCCATGGCAGTGGAAGGTGAGTGCAGAGGGCCCCCCGAGTAATAACTGCTAGTTGATGGATGATGGTGCCAATAGGCATCAGCCAACTGATTACGTAGGATATCTCTGTAGTAGGTCAGTTTGTCCTCCCTCTCAGTGGGTGTAAAAAAGACCCCCATTTTGTGCCGGTAGCGAGGGTCCAAAAGGGTGAAGAGCCAGAAGTCATCCCACTGCTGAATGGTGACAATTCGGCTGTCACTACGCAAGCAAGTGAGCATGCATCCTGCTATTTGTACAAGTGACTCGGAGGGTCTCCCTGCCTCGATCTCCACTGCATACTGCCACGGTGTTTCTGGGTCCTCTGTCCTGCCTTCCTCATAACGCTCTAGCTCCTCTAGTTGATCATGCCCCTACTCTCCTGTCAGATGACTAAAAACACTGCCCATATCATCAAACCTAAACTGTGCTCCACTGTGCCACTCATCCTCCTCCTCCAGTTCAGCCCCTACAGGGCTCATGTGGCCATGAGATGTAGGCGCAATGTCTCCATTGCCCTGACCAGCCATCGTTTCCAACACTTGTAGGAAATGAAGCAGTGGAATGATGTCATTCATCCCGTTATCCTGGCAACTTACGTATAATGTGGCTTCCTCAAAGGGCCTGAGAAAACTGGTTCACATTGAAGTTACACAGGAGAGTACCCCTATCTGCTTGGATCATCAAGAAATCAGTGATGGCTTTTCTCTGTTCGTACAGTCGGTCCAACATATTGAGGGTGAAATTCCAATGTGTGGCAATATCACAAATCAGACTATGTTGGGGGATACCATTCTGACGCTCCAGCTCAAGGAGGGTGTGCTTTGCGGTGTACGTGTGGCTGAAGTGCATGCAAAGTTTCCTTCCCATTCTTAGGATGTCTCGCAAATGGGGGGAACAGGAACTGCTTGACAAGCAGATTTAACATGTGTGCCATGCAGGGCGCATGTTTCACCCTCTCTGTTTCACTCTGTCTGTATCAGGAACTTTCCAGAGCAGGAGAGGTTAGCTATGGGGAATTGCTTGTACTCTGGACAGTTCCTGACATGGAAAGAGGTATCAGCAGAGAGCATTGTGGTCAGACTGAAAAGAACTATGCATTCTGTGTGGAGTCTGCAGAAAGAATGGACATGTCCATTTTTTTCTGCAGACACCGGAATTTGAATTTCCGTGCCAGAAACATCTGACACAGAGATTCTGCTATGTGTATAGTGCAGCAGAAAATTCTGATGTGTAAACATAGCCTAAGAGCTATGACTTTTTCTCCCCCATTTTTCTCAAGATTAAATTTTTTTATGAAACCATTTTGAATACGTGTACTGTATTAAACATTTAATTGTTTCTTTTTTGGGAGGGAGATAAAAACCAGCAATTATACATATGTTTTGAAGGTTGTTTTTTTTTTTTTAGAGCACTCGCCATCTGATACAATTGATGTATTAACTTTACCTGGCAATTAGTATTGCAAAATGTATGTATATTTATACATAAACAAATACATACATTTCCATTAGCATAGCTTTATATAGGCTTGTTTTTTGTATGATTCAACCAGTCCACTTTCTTGCTTCATGGCCCATGATCTAGTTCTGATGTTCATACAGTATTTCCATTGGAGGTGCTTTCAGAAGGGACATGAGTAAGCATGAAAACTATATGATTAAGGATGAGCAAATTGAATCTGACGAATCCGAATTTGTTACAAATTTCAGGATAAATTTGCTTCGCAAAGAATCCGAATATAGCCGCAATACGATCGCATAAATTGTTTAATTAAACTCCATTTAGTGTCGTCCAGGCTCCAAGGCATCTAAGATGGCTTCTCCACATGTCAGGACATGGGGCAAGGAACGCTGGGAAGGCGGGAACAAGGGTAGGCGGGATGACCCTGAATCACATGCAGCATGCAGCCTATCAGCAGCCAATCACCCCTGTGATATCACAGCCCTATATAATCAGCAGCTATCTTGCGACCAGTCCCTTTAGCGTTCTATTGCAGAGAAAGAGGGACAGAGAGCAGTGTTTGTGTTGCACAGAAAAGCATTTTTACAGCGATTCACCTCAAGCCAAAATCCCATCTAGAAGCACTGATAGGGAAGGGAGAGAGATTGAAAGAGAGAGAGTGCAATTTTGGATGTATTGCAGCAGCGATTCACCTCAAGCCCAAATGCAGCCTAGAAGCACTGATAGGGAAGGGAGAGAAATTGAGAGAGAAAGTGCAATTTTGGGTGTAGTACACAGCGACTGTGTGCTACAGCACTGGTGGGTACAACAACTGGAAAGCTGATAGTAGCCAGTTAGGGTGTGCAGAGCACTAAAAGCCATAATCACCTGCTATTTGTCATGTCTATATTGGCCTGTGTTCACACACAGCTATTGGTTTGGTTGTGTGTGAACAGTCTTATGTTCCCTGGTCGCAGAATTGTTAATAGCCTTTTGCTTACTAGCCAGTAGCTCCTAGGGTGTGTCTAGATAAGGATCAGCCCAGCCTACTCTCAGGGCTGGTGATACTTCATTATCTCCTGACTTGCTAAGATGCTGGACATGCTGCATTGAGCTCTTGGTGAAACACTCTTTGTTTGAGCTTTTTATCTACTATCTCTGTTTTAGCATGCACTTTGTATTTTCTGGTTTTAGCCAATGTCTTGTGGCTTGCTCTTAGTAGATATTAAGCTGCTATGGAAAGTGATCTCATCTTTACATCTAGTAATCCTTATTGCTGCAATATCAAAACTTATCCGAGGTACGTGGATGTCATTTTTGTCATCTGGGAAGGGACTAAGAACAGCTTTGATGCATTTGTACGCTATCTAAATGATACGAATAAAGTGAACATGAAGTTTACTACCATTTTCAGAGGCGACTCTTTGGAATTTATAGATGTGAAGATTGAGATCATTGACAACCAGATAATAACATCGGGGTTCAGAAAAAGCATTACAAAAAATTGTTGCATTACGTGTCTTCGCATCCAACCCATACAAAAAACAGTATCCCATATAGCCAGTTTATACATTTGAAAAGTATTAATAGTGATACCACCCTATTCCAACAGCAAGCATCTGAACTCACACAACAGTTTTTGGATCGTTGTTACCCCCATGAAGTAATTAATTTAGCTAGATCTAAAGCAGAGAATATTCCTTGCTCTGAGTTGGTAAAAAAGAAAAAATCAAGAAAGAATGAACAATCAGATAGATGCTTTTTTTCTTTTCAAAATAGTCCCATGAATGGTAAGATTAAACAGGCCATCTATAACCATTGGTTTATGATTGAAAGAGATGAAGACCTCAGAAATGTTGCAATAAATAAACCTATAATAACATACAAACAAAACAGGACCCTACAAAATTATATTAAAAAGAGAAAAATGTTAAAAGAAACAACAAATTGGTTAGAGAATACTAAACCTCAGGGTAATTTTTCATGCAGGAACTGTTCCTTTTGTAAATTAAACATCAATAGTAATCTGATGAAATTAGGTGAACAGAATGTAGACGTGAAACAATTTATCCCTTGTCGCTCAACCCATGTAGTTTATGCCATGATCTGCAAATGTTGTTTTTACTATATAGGTAAGACCATAAGATTATAATTTCATCGGATCAGAGAGCATGTGCGGTCTCTCAAAACAGGTACAGGAGCATCCAGATTCATTAATCATATGACACAAGTATGGTGGTCTTTCCGAGACCATACGTTTTGGTGCTTTGGAGAGAGTAGAAAAATCCATTAAGCATGGAGATAAGGATCGGCAACTTTTGAGAAAAGAAGCTTACTGGATTATGCAGTTAAAGGCAACGGGTCCTCTAGGTCTGAACAACTGTGATGAAATGGGTGCGTTTTTGCACTAACCCGTTGGTATCGTTACACTGCATTATCTAGTTATCTTAAATAATCTGTGCATATCGCTTGTCCTCTACAGAAGGTATTGATGTGTGTTACTATATATAACATTGATGTGTTTTATTATACATAACATTAATTTTAACATGTTTTTGTTTAAATTTGTTTCACTATTGATTTGTGTAACTGTTACCAAGGACACCTTTCCGGTGTAATTCCTTTTTAAACACACCCCTTACCTGAGACGCCAGCGGCCTTATGAAGCACATGTAGCACGAGACAGGACCGTAGCCTCAGCTCACCTCCTTTTTTGTTACCTCCCTGCACTGCAATTCCAATAAAACTACCAGATGTAGCAGCCATTCTGCGGTGAGTGCACTTATTATTTCTTTGGTTTGAGTTGTTCCGTTGAACTTTATCTTCACACCACTATAAGTTTGCACCACTGCCAGGCTGCCTCTGTTGTTACGCTGCAGGAGTGTTCCGATCAGCCAGACATCCTACAGGTGTATGTATCAGCAGTGCCAGGCTGTCTCGTCCTCCTATGCTACTGGTGATACTTCATTATCTATTGACTTGCTAAAATGCTGGACATGCTGCATGGAGCTCTTGGTGAAACACTCTTTGTTTGAGCTTTTTCTCTACTATCTGTTTTAGCATGCACTTTGTATTTTCTGGTTTTAGCCAATGTCTTGTGGCATGCTCTTAGTAGATTTTAAGCTGTGTTTGTATAGTCAGTTTTAGGATTTGTATATCTTTTTTGCTATGTGTCTGTTCACACTGTGTTTTCTCTTGTATCCGTTTATATGAAGTTCTGTGTTTTATATTTCTGTTTTCCTACTGCGTCAGCATCCTGTCCACACTGGTGAGTATGCCGCTGGACAGTAGTCTATTTGGATTTATTATTAATGGCTACTTTGTTATTGGGGTGGAGTGTCCAGTTTGTGTGTCCAGTGTGAACAGTGTCCTATGTTGCTTCCCTGTTACCGCACCATGGGGACTCCTTGTCTACTGGAGGTGTTCGGAGGGATGCTATTCCTGTCTTGTGTTCAGTGTGAACAGTGTTCTATATTATATCCTGTGTATTTAGGCATTCCTGTTACCTGTCCATGGGGACTCAGAGGGTATTGCTTTTCCTGCATCTACTGGAGGTGTTCTGAAGGGATTGCGATTATTCCTGTCTTGTGTTTAGTGTGAACAGTGTTTTATATTTATATCCTGTTGTATCCGTTTTTCTGAGTTTTAACTTGGCATCCCTGTTACCTGTCCATGGGGACTCCGTGTCTACCGAAGGTGTTCGGAGGGATTGTGATATTCCTGTTTAGCGATAGATCCCGTTTACCTGTCCGTGGGGACTCAAAGGGTATTGTTATCCCTGTGTCTACCGGAGGTTTTCTAGGGGATTAAGCTTATTCCTGTTTAGTTCTGGAATATGTTCAGACTTATCCGTTTTCCCATCTGGTGTTTTGAACTCTATATGTTTGTTTGTTCTTTATTGATATCTTTGGAGTTCTGTTCATGACCGCTTATCTATAGTGTCCTCTGTTCACAACCACTGAGTCCTCTGTTCATGTCCACTGATGTAGTGTCCTCTGTACTAACTCTCTGATCTGTGTCCTCTGAACTTTATACTATAGAGTTCTATGTTCCTGTTATGTTTCTGGTTTGTGACCGACTATTTATTATGTGTTTTTATTAGGCCCCTGCACTTTAGTTCAGGAAGGGACCGGCGCCCAGTTGTCGATCCACTGGTTAGGGTGGATGGGCAAGTAGGCAGGGACAGCGATTTTAGGGTCAGTTTAGGGCTCACTCTCCTTGTCCCCTGGTCGGTCCCTGACATTGTTAGTGTAGCAGAGTGTATTGTCCTCTATTAAGTGTAACATGTGCGTACATAGGTGGTGTACCATTTTGTTCCTGTTAAAGTCTTAAGGGCCTAGTTACTGTGAAAGGCTATCCAAAAGTACAAACCTGGTGGTGTTGTAGACAAATAATGTTTTAAGCGTAGTGGAGCGTATTGTTCTCTCCTCATAAGTGCATACCATGTATGTACATCTACGTGGTGTACCATTTTGTTCCTGTTAAAGTCTTAAGGGCCTAGTTACTGTGAAAGGCCAACCAAAAGTACACACCTGCTGCTGTTCTAGACAAAAACTGTTTTAAGTGTAGTGGAGCGTATTGTACTCCCCTCATAAGTGCATACCATGTATGTACATCTACGTGGTGTACCATTTTGTTCCTGTTAAAGTCTTAAGGGCCTAGTTACTGCGAAAGGTACTAAGTAAGTCAGGCAGAGAAGTGCCAGGACATGCACAGAGGAGTGTCAGAGGCCTAAATTCATCAGGCGCAGACAGTGGTCACAGCAGACTAGGGTTTAATGTCAGCAGGAGTCGCAGCGAGAGGCCTGAGCTCCCAGTATCAGCTAGCGGTCGTATCTCGACCAGCAACCCATGTGCCTTCATCAATTGGTTAACACGGTCATCTACTTAATCACAATTGACATCTGACACCCCCAGTCAACAGTCGGTGGGTTCCTCAAACACAACCCTCAGTTGGCATGGCCCCGGAGCAGTTCCTGTCCTCCCATTGCCTCTGTCCTATGCTGTTCCCTCCCCCACAGAAGTATAACATGCTGTGGGTTCAGCTCCACTATTTAATGAGGACAATCTACTAGAGGACAGTCAGTAGCAACTTCCCAGCCAAGAAGTAGAGGAGACATCCGCAGCTTCCTCCTCTAGGGGGGCAAGTAGTGATGGGGAGAGTGGCATGGGAGGTGGTATTGCGAGCAGACTCTGTTGAGGACCCTGTGGAAGACATCAGTGACGTGCAGATACAACTCGATGATGATGAAGCCGATCGCACTTTGGAACCAGGTGCAGAAGGGGCTTCATCATCATCAGGAGAAGAGGGTTGCAGGTTACCCGTGAGGCATCAGCTGAGCCAGCAAGGTGGTAGCATGGGTGGCAGTCAGCATTGTTGCAGAAGTGGAAAGTCTGGAGCCAAACCTACCTGCTTCGTGGCAGCCTACCTTCTCGGGAGGAAGTGGAACAGGGGTTCCTGGAGTCGGCGGCAGTAGCAGTCAATCAATGCGGACTGTTGGGACAATCAGCTCCTCGGCGGTGTGACAGTTTTTCATCAATGTTGGCACCATGGCCCTGCATCAAAATATGCAGCGTCGCCATAAAGCGGTCTAGGAGAACCGTGGCTCCGATGTGGTGGTCCAGCCTGCTTCTCCTACTTCGAGTCAGTAATTCCGCCAGCAATCCATCCGCGAAGCCATGTCCAAGAGACAACAGTATGCGCCCACTCATCCAACGGCACAGAAGTTGAATGTGCTCCTGTCCAAGTTGCTGGTGCTGCAGTCCCTCCCTTTTCAACTGGTGGACTCTGCACCTTTCATAGAACTGATGGCTTGTGCTGAGCCGAGGTGGAGAGTGCCAAGCCGTCATTTCTTTGCGAAAAAGGCAGTACCAGCCCTGCCCAATTTTCTAGAACATAAAGTGGGCCAGTCCTTTAGCCTGTCTGAGTGTACCAAAGTGCATGGCAGCGCCGACGTATGGAGTTGTAACTACGGTCAGGGACAATACATGTCTTTTACGGCCCACTGGGTGAAAGTGGTTCCTGCACAGCCACAACAGCAACTTGGACAGGTCACGCTGCTTCCGCCTCCACGCTCTCAGGCCGTTGGTCCTGTGACAGTGTGCGACTCCGCCTCCTCATCCTCCACTGTGTCCTCAGCCTCCACTGCACGGACAAGTCTCAGTGCCCCTTCAGCATACCATTTGTGCAGGGCACGGTGGTATCACGCTGTTCTTCACATGATTTGCCTTGGCGAACGGAGTCATACAGGGGAGGAATTGATAAAAGTCATTCATCAAGAAATCGAATCATGGCTTACTCTACGAAAACTGGAAATGAGAACCATGGTGACCCTACATGGCACACGTGTTCAATCTGTTTGTCAAGCGGTTCCCGAAGTATTCCCCCCATCTGCAAGACATCCTAACAATGGGAAGGAAACTTTGCATGCACTTCAGCCACTCATACACCGCATAGCACACCCTCGAGCTGCAGCGCCAGAACGGTATCCCCCAAGATAGTCTGATTTTACTACGTTTCCACAAATTGGAATTCCCCCCTCCATATGTTAGACTGACTATACGAACAGAGAAAAGCCATCACCGATTTCTTGATGATTCAATGGAACTCGTCTGCGTAACTTCAATGTCAACCAGTGGCAGCTCCTACGTGACACCTGCCATTTGCTCAGGCCCTTTGAGGAAGCCACATTATTAGTCAGTCACCAGGATTACGGGATGAACGATTTCATTCTTTTTTATAGTCATAGGAGCTAGAGGGTGATGAGGAAGAAGAGTGGAGATGGAGGCAGGGAGTCCCTCCGAGTCACTTGCACAAAATGGCACGATGCATGCTAACTTGCTTGAGTAGTTACCGCCAAATTGCCACCATTCGGCAGTGGGATGACTTCTGGCTCTCCACCTTATTGGACCCTTGCTACTGGCACAAAATGGTGGCCTTTTTTACATCCATTAAGAGGGAGGACAAACTGACCTACTACAGAGACATCCTACATAGTCAGTTGGCCGATGCCTATCTGCGCCATCATCCATCCTCTCACAGGTCTGACAGCCCATCTGCGCTCACCTTTCACTGCCATGGCTTCTGGGGAGGGGTGGGGTGGCAGGAGCAGTACCAGCTCCATCAGCAGCAGCCTGAGTCTACAGTCGCTGGTGAGTAGCTTTCTTCACCCGCATAGTGAAGCAACTCATCAGCAGCAGGTAGACCTGGAGCAGGACCTGAACCAGCAGGTGGTGGCATACTTTGACATGGCCCTACCAACACACCTTGAAGATCCCCTGGACTTCTGGGTAGCCAAACTTGATTTGTGGCCGCAACTATCAGAGTTTGCCCTGGAAAAGCTGTCCTGCCCAGCCAGTAGTGTGGCATCAGAGCGGGGGCCATAGTCACCCCAAGGAGTACTCATCGGTACACAAAAAATGTGGAGAGACTGACCTTTGTCAAGATGAATCAGGTATGGATCAGCCAGGATTTCCACCCACCAATGCCTGATGCATCAGAGTGGATTGATCATGGTGCTACACCAACACTTCACAAATATGCATAGTGATAAACATATTTAAGATGCTGCTCCCCAGTTACAGACATTCCTCTGCATCAAACCACATGTAAGTATTGAGCATATGCATTAGCTAAAAAAAAATATGTATATCTAAGAAAAGGAGAGGTGTGCAAAAAACAAACATTGCCATTTCCCAGGGTTTTTTGGTGGAAATAGGGAGAATTTACTGTGTGGGTCCACCCTTTTTAGGGCAGGGAACACTTGCCAAGAAGGGAAATAATAGGGCGCGAGTAAGGCCTTAGAGGGGAAGTTTTTAACCCCACCTGCTTCCATGGACAATACATTGTTCCCTTCCACCTTTTCATGGAAAGTGTTTCTCGTCTTAAAAAGGGCGGCCCCACACAGGAACCTCTCCCTACTTCCACCTAAAAACCATGGGAAATGGCAGTGCTTGTAGATGGAAATAGGGAGAGGTTCCTGTGTTGGGCTGCCCTTTTTATGGCGAGTAACACTTGCCAAGAAGGGGATTAATAATGCAAGAGTAGGGCCTTACAGTTGAAATTTTTACACCAACCGGTTACAATGGACCATACATTGTTCCTTTCCACCTTTTAGAGGTCTTTGCATCACATCAATACTTGGTAGTGTAGGTGGCACATAGTGTTCTTTGTACACCTTTTTTCTTGTTTGATTTCCCCAAAAATTTTTAGTACATATATTTTATCCTAAGAATATTATTAAAAGTTAAGTTTTAACATTTGTGCACACTAACACTTTCACAAAAGAGACTGTTTTCTTCTGCCTAACTGCCTCAGCTTCTATTCTGTTCCTGCCACATCTGATGCCAAGTTCTCCCTTTTTCACCCACCTTTGTCACTGGGTACTGGTATTGCTTCCCACTGCCCCACTCTGTCACCGGGTAACTTTCAGGACTCCTGATGCTGCTGATGCCACCTCCAGGCTGTGCCATCATATGTTCCCCTCATGCTGAAGCCAGTTCCAGGCTGTCTCATTCTGCTACCATATGTTCTCCTCATGATGATGCCAGCTCCAGGCTGTCTCATACTGCCACCATACGTTATCCTCATGCTGATGCAAGCTCCAGGCTGTCTCATACTGCCACCATATGTTCTCCTCATGCTGATGCTAGTTCCAGGCTGTCTCATACTGCCACCAGATGTTCTCCGCATGCTTATGCCAGCTCCAGGCTGTCTCATACTGCCACCATATGTTCTCCTCATGCTGATGCCAGCTCCAGGCTGTCTCATACTGCCACCAGATGTTCTCCTCATGCTGATGCCAGCTCAAGGCTGTCTCATACTGCCACCATATGTTCTCCACATGCTGATGCCAGCTCCAGAATGTGTCATTCAGGCACTATATGGTCTCCTCTTGCTGCCACCAACTTCAGGCTGTGTCATTCAGCCACTAAATAGTCTCCTCATGCTGCCGCAAACTCCAGGCTGTGTCATTCAGCCACTATATTGTCTCCTCCTACTGCTGCCAACTCCAGGCTGTGCCATTCAGCAACTATATGGTCTCCTCTTGCTGCCGCCAACTCTGGGCTGTGTCATTCAGCCTCTATATGGTATCCTCTTGCTGCCGCCAACTCCAGGCTGTGTCATTCAGCCACTATATGGTCTCCTCATGCTGCAGCCACCTCCACGCTGTGTCATTCAGCCACTATATGGTCTCCTCATCCTGATGTCACCTCCAGGCTCTGTCATTGTGCCACTCTGCAACAGTGATTCTAATAGCGACACCTCTAATCTGCATGTCATACTGAATAACAGTATTATTACACAAACCCAGCACACAACCTATGTGTGTTACAGCAACGTAAAGTGTTCTACACCTCTCTCTCTCTCTCTGTAGGCCAGAAATATTCATTTTTAATAGCTATTTGCTGATAATAAATTCAGAGCGAAACACATTTTTTGGGAGAATTCGGCGAATCGGCCGAATCTAATTTTTTTTAAAATTCGCTCATCTCTATATGTGACCCCATGTGCAAAGGTTCACCATGCATAGTGTCTTTTGGTCTCTAACTACCGTGTATGTATTAAAGTTGGCACTACAGTAGCGCTTTTGTCTGACTGGACCAGAAGGGCTAACATTAGTTTATTTATTTACTTATTAATTAATTAATTGATCAATTTATTTATACCATGAAATACCTTGATCACTTCTGAAATGCACTAACTTTGTGCTCGACCTCTACTGACTCTTTGCATGACGTATCCTGCTCAAAGGGAGTATCAAGTCTAGTACACATAATAAATTTAAGGAAAGCAAGATAAATACTACTCCTCATGTTTCTTTTATGAACCCTATCATTCCCTTAATCCCAGATGACAATATTAGCTAATTGGGAGACTCTCATGTCAACAACTCCAGAGTAGAGTCTTCAAACAATTTTCCAATCAAGATTTTAATGCATTTTGGCTGCAGCTCTGATAATTGGAGAAAAGAAAAGCCGGATGGTTTGATTCTCAATGTGACAGCTAGTTTGTCTTTATGAATTAGCATAGACAATTGATGTTGTAGCCTACTTAAACCCAAAGGGATACAGTTAATCTATGTTGTATTCTAATTACTTTCTTGTTGCCAAAGGTATTACATCTGCTATCTTGGAGATCTGTACACACTGTCTCCTAGGTTCAACTAGTTTCTATTTGTACCCAGTTCCTTACAGGCATATATGGATGAGTGGTGTTGAGGTGTCATGAAATATCTTCAAAGCCTTCAAGTCTTGTTATTACTTCAATGGTGTTGCCTGAAGGGCATCCTTTATTGTGAGACATTGGGAAAATGTTCTTCCAAGGAGCAAACTAAAGTAAAATGCTTTTCTTAAATAGTTTTTATCTTTATAAATATGCCTTACTGAAAAATACAATGCATGTTTCTACCAAAATCTTTTCAAAGCGGTATTCCCATAATAATTTTTTTAATTGTAAGACAAGTTAAGTTGAAGAATAAGAATCAGAATAATTAATAATTATAACAAAAAAAAAATTGAACTATTTTGTAAACATATATATATATATATATATATATATATATATATATATATATACATATATATATATATATATATATATATTATAAACTTGCCCCATTTTGTGTTACTGCTTCTCCTCTCGGCCCCTTGTTCACAGCTCATTGTCTAGGTTACCGACCACCCCTTGACTCCTGAAGCATTGACTAGAATGCTGATGTCCCACTCTCCCTCTGCACCTAGGTGCATGCCCCTGCCACATTATCTGCTAGGAAACTATTTGTATGTAAACATAATCATGGACACTTCACGCAAAGCACTAGTAACTTGCACACAACCAAGAAAGCCTGTGTGCCTAAAGCATCATTTACAGAACAAGAGCCCACCCAATGTCTTATGTTCTGCATATACAGCTACTATCCAAATCAATGTGTACAGACTTCAGCTATAAATGACAATGTGCAGGGAAAATGGGTTTTTGATGCACTCTCCCTGCAAGGTGCTATGTGAGCAAAAATAAAAGAAACAGCAGCACAAGGAAAGGGTTACACTAAGTTGGCGCTGCTGAGATAAAAGAAAAGCCTGCATTTACATTTCTGAGGACACAGCTCAATCTCTCTCTCTTCTGGATATGGCACTAGCTATGTCAACAGAAACATAAAACATGCAGGACACGTTTTTGCTGTTTTATGGAAACATCAATTTAATGATGTTAAATGCTGCTTACTCTTGAGTTTATTTAACTTGTGCCTACCCTTTCAGGTTGGTTTAACACCGCGATTACAGTGTTCTTTGAATGTAAGTCGGGGTACCACCTGACTAAAACATATACCTAAAACCGATGCCACTTAGCAGGGTCTGTCATACATAGAGTCCAATATTTAAAAAACACTAAACAAATACAGCATGATATACTTTTATTTTTAATAAATCCAGCTCAATGGAATAGCAAGGTAGTGTGGGCTATTCCATTCAGCAAGCCCCAAAACATAAGACACAGAATGGAGACCAAAATGACACACTTTTGGCCTCTGTCAGGTAATCGGGGTCTATGGATCTATTTAGTGTATTTGATGCATACATCAGGACCTACTGGATTATATAAATTCCCTGTTACAGTCAGTATGATGGCTTTATGCAGATCTATATGTATCTATGGTAACATGCTGCAAACAGTATAAATGCAGGATTAGTTGCCATGACGATGCATAGGGCTGCATTAAAGCCGAAAAAATGAATTGGAAATATATATTCAAAATTTCCTGTACACCTGCCTTATTAATTTTACCTAGACTTTTAAAAGAAAAAAAAAATATATTGCAATGGAGCATATATTATTTACAGAACATGTGACTATATTTTATATTTGTCCCATACATTTTGGTCAAGCTCTATACTTCAGTTTCCTAGTTATGGCTGCCTACTCCAGTGTTTGCATCCAGTGGGTCACTGTGCTGGACTATGCTAGTCACTATGGCAACTGGTAATGGCAGCCTAATGAAGTGGTGGCATACTTATAGAGTATCATCACCTCAGCTGTATAAGCTGTTTATCTCTGCTCTGCGTATCTTGGGAAGCTAAAGCAAGTGGTATAAGGAATTGCCAGAAGTGTCATAGACTTGCAGAATGGAGATGAAGAGGCACAGCATATACATCTGACCGCTTCTCTCCTTTCATTTTAGTGATCAGTGGCTGTCTCAGCACCTGGGCCCCCCACCCATACAAACGCCTGACATGTCAACATTAGCATGCTATATATTTGTTAAAATAATATGTACTTCTTGAGGCTAAGTTTCCACACACGTTTTTTTCTAGCGTTTTTTTTTTTTTTTTTTCGAAGACTGCCACTGCAGTTTTTGAGCAAGAGTCAGGAGTTGAACAAGTAGGAAGGAGAAGTAGAAATCCTCTCATTACATTCCTTTTGAAGACACTTTTGACTTTGGCTCAAAAACTACACTGGCAGTCTTCCAAAAAAAATGGCAGAAAAAAACTTGTGTGGACACCTTGCCTTAAAGGGACATAGCCTTGCCAGAAACGGCATATTTCATATCCCACCCAAAGAGTAGACAGTGTAAAATACACTAGATTTTCGAACAGTTTGAGACAAATAATCTGGGACAATCATAGACTGCCTATGGCCATGTTCACACAACGGAATTTCTAATCGGAATCCGGTGGAAAAATTCTGCTTAGAGTCCCATTGTGCCCACTGTTTGCAGAATGTCCACAGGAAATTTTCTGGGCAGACATTCTACTAAAATTCTGCCATGTAAACATGGCCCAAGTTTACGCTTCCTCAGAATCAGTCAGTTTTTTTTTAAATATATCCCCCTATGTCCTGATTTGGTGTGCCACCATTAGAGATGGGCGAAGTTACAGTGATTCGATTCGTCCCGAACCGCCCCTTGAGCTAACCAGCATTAGTTTACTTTCACTTTAGATGCGGCGATCAACTTTGAACGCTGCGCGCTATTAGCCACGGGTCCCGTCCGTTGTTGTTGACCGGGCCCAACCTGCTATGACCCGGGGCCACGCTGTGGCTCCGCGTTATGGAAAGGGAAAAGACTCAGGACGTACAGGTGCGCCCTTGGTCCTTAACAGGTTAAAAAAATAATTGCTAATTTACTAATGTTTCCACATAAAATGTGGTGGATTTGAGCTCTGGAAAACTGACAGCTCAGAGCATGTATAAAAAAAAGTATAACGTTGGGAAAAGTGCAAAACACAAGATACAAAATAAATAGCTGGAAACAAGAACCAACAAAGAAAACCTCACTACGCTGTTAGTAAATGAGGGCCATTGTGTTGAATGGTGATTCTGCAGTGAACATTCTGCTTTCCAGATTCTGCAGAAACATTGAACATGTTTTTAAATTTTGCTTAATTCTGGGCGGAATCATATTGAAGTCAATTGGGATTTTCTCCTTGTGAACATAGCCTTAACATGAAAGAAGTGGAAGACAGGATCAAAATTCTTTCTCACTTGATCTTGGACCCAAAAGAGAGTGATGCTTTATTTAAAGGGGTACTCCAATGGAAAAAAAATGTTTTAAATCAACTGGTGCCAGAAAGTGATTTGTAAATTAATTCTATTAAAAAATCTTAATCCTTCCAGTACTTATTAGCTGCTGACTACTACAGAGGAAATTATCTCTGCTGACACCTCTGTCCATTTTAAGAACTGTCCAGAGTAGGAGTAAATCCCCATAGCAAACATATGCTGCTCTGGACAGTTCCTAAAATGGACAGAGATGTCAGCAGAGATCACTGTGCTTGTGATTTTAGCAGAAAGCATTGTGTTCCAAAAAGAAAAAAAAAATTCTCTGTAGTATTCAGCAGCTAATAAGTACTGGAAGGATGAAGAATGAATTTTTTTTAATAGAAGTAATTTACAAATCTGTTTAACTTTCTAGCACCAGTTGATTTAAAAAAAAAAAAAGTTTTCCACCGGAGTACCCCTTTAAGACTGTCCAGTAGCATAGGATTTTTCTTCCTATATTTGTATCACCAATACTGTATTAGTCAACAATCCAGAGGGCAGAAAAGCTATAGCCACATACAGTATGCACGCATTTTGTAATTGTTGTGCCTAAAACAAAACTAAAAACAATAACACTACAATGTGACCAGAACACTGCATGGAAGAATAACTATTTCTTTTCTTCAAAACTCTGGTTTATTGTCCACAACAATAGATTTGTGCCACATGTAACAAGAGTTTTTAGTCACTTTTTCCCGTCTTCAACAAAAGGGGTGTGACTTAAAAAAAAGGGTGCAGCTTTAGTTGTGACACTGTGTGCCAAAAAAATGTGCACAATTCCTTTGCAAAATTATGTCTTATTTTAACTCAATGAATAGTTGGTTGCAAACTCAAATTGTACAATTAAAGGAGCAACAGATTTATCAGTCTGAGCCCACGTGATAACTCTGATCATAGATTGTCTAGTCTACAGGTGAAACTCAAAAAATTAAAATATCGTGCAAAGGTGAAAATAATATATGAGAGAGACTCATTACAGGCAAAGCAAGATAGTTCAAGCCGCGATGTGCCACAATTGTGATGATTATGGTTACAGCTCATGAAACCCCAAAGCCCCCCTCCCCCCAATTACTATGATTTGGGGAGCCATGTCATCTGATGGTGTTGGTCCTCTGTGCTTCATTAAGTCCAGGGTCAACGCATCTGTCTACCAGGAGATTTTGGAGCACTTCATGCTTCCTTTGCTTTTAAGTTGCTTTAATGAAATGCAATGGACTTTTGCACGATATTCACATTTTTCGTGTTTCACCTGTATGTGTGCATTGTGGCACAGAAAGGTACAAATGATAAATCCCTTCCTACGTTTATTAATATTTTATTAGGGGGTTTCATTATTTTCTTATGTTTGATTGTTGTTTTGTACACTTAAATGGGCACTGTCATTAAAACTAATTTTTGCTATTGCACTTCATATGGTAAATAAAAAAATCTTTCTAATATACCAAGTTTATTTGTGTTTAAAAAGCTGCCACTAGGTGTCTCCCTACTTGTCCAGAGGACATTTCCCCCTATCTCTTGCACAGACTTTGGACTCCTTCTGGCCTGACAGAAGTCCAAAATCAGGATTTATTTTTTATTTTTATTGAAGAGCCAAGGTACGTGCTCTCAAATCACCCAAGTGCAAGTAAAAAGTGCAAGTGTTCACACAAAAAAAGTGCACGAGATTGCAGTCTATCGCAAGCCCTTCTCCGAAAGGAGAGAGGCCCCCCAACAAACCAAACCCTTCGCCTCCGGGCCAAAAGGCACCTGCATGGTTCCAGGTACAATGTCCCGTTTTGTCGAAGCTACTCAGGGACCAAAAATGTTCCCGGCAGACAACAAGGCGTTTACCGGGTTGTCACCAAGGAACCAGTAAAACCAGTACGGCATCCTGCCGAAGTAGGGTTGCCATGGGGTATAGCAGGGAGATGAGGAACCTCATGGTCACACACCTCCCCTAGACCGGCAGGAGAGACACCCAGAAGGGCTTCCGCACCTTACCAAATCCTTGTGAACAAACAGAACACAAAACATGGACACAGTGACAAGAAATAAACAAATAAATAAGTGGATGTGCACAGTGTAATACTGCCCGGACATCCGACCTGATTTATAAAAATTTCCCCGATCCTAGCCGGAAGGCCGGGATACTAAGGGTGAGTGCCCAGAAGAATGAGGAAAAAAAGTGCATGCTACGTGCCTTCCTTCAAGTGGGGTTGCCAATCCCAAGTGAGTTCCGGCACCCTGGGGTCACCACTCCCATGGCACTTGTACACCTTGGCCTTCACTCTACCCGGACCTTAAGGCCAGATCCAGCAGGAACAGGTCTCATAAGAGATGACTGCCGTTGTACGTACACCTGTCCTACTGTGTGGTTCCCCATCCTGCCTTGGTGGTCTTCCACACCGCCAACTAACAGGAGAGGTACTACACTTGATCTTAGCCAAAAGGCCGAGAAGCAATGGGAGAATCTGGAAATGCAGTCTGGAGTGCTGAGGGGTGTGTGTGCAGCCTTAGCCAATCATAGCTCATCTCACACACTGAACTGCTCTGGGCTGTGTGTAGCAGAGTAAGGGAGGAAGTTCTCCCATGTATGACTTCAGATGATGTCACGCCTGGTGGGTAACTTCCCTTCCCAGTCTGTGACTCTGACTGAGACTACAGAAAATACAGAGCAATATCAAGGTAGAAAACAAAAAATAATAAAAATAAAGGCAGGGGGTGGTTTATCATGATGGGGCAGTTAACTGCAATGATTATAGACTGTTACAAGATCTCTTTAAAATGCAGATCGTTCCCCAGTACAGGGCAATAGAGTAGAAGCACATGTAGAGAAATCATCTTACTCTAGACAGGAAGTAAAAAAATTGTGTAGCTCACCTAGGATATAAGATATAGTACTCGAGGTTAACGGTGTTACCTTCACCCTAAAAGGCCTAAAGCTATGTAGTATTGTAGATATGTAATTACCAGTCCTCTAAAGTACTAAAAGTGTAGATTATAGAATAATGAAAAATAGAGAAAAAGGTTAGGAGATGATGATATAAGTATATAATGTTTATTATATGTAATCTGCCTTCACCTCAGCAGGGCCCTTGCATAAGGTGAACGGCAATATAAAACACTTTGTAAATTGTGGCAGTAAAATTGTATCATTAAAATAAGACAATATAAAGAAATCTAAAATATGCTTGTTGCACTTAATCCGTTGGTGATATAGTTCGTATATCTATGAATTGTAATTGTCCGTAGGTGATATAGGTACACTTATTGCATTTAGTTTAAGATTATTTGCAGAAACAGTTCTTGCAAAAACAGTTCTTTAACTTGTATGAATAAGTCTTAGTATATCGCGCTGTATTAGAAGAGCGCTGTAATGATTATCGGTGCACAGCACCACTCACCACCCGCAGGATACACTTGTGTTCGGGGCTAGTACGGCTGTCACGGCTTAGTCCTACGCTGTCAGCGGCCGCATCCTGGGTTGTAGCGGGTGCCCGTCTGTGTGGGGGGTGAGTGGCATTCCGGCAGTCCGTGGGTCCCAAACTGGCACGGCAGGCGTCCGGCCTTTAGCAGTTATGTCCGGGGCTCATGCAGAGAAGCCGGGGCTGTGGATGGTGGATGCAGCTGGATCGGAGAAGGCGTTCCTCGTGTCTGCGAGCGTGTTGCGGTGGTCTCCAAACGAGGAGTATCCAGCAGTTTCAAATGGCAAGATGAAAGTTTTGGATTATTGTGCAAACTGCATAAAATATTGCATAAAATGCTAAACGCGTTTCAATGCCTCGGGCATTTTCTTCAGTAGCAATGTATTATCTGGTCAGATATCACCTCTCTCTCTTCCACTAGCTGGAAATGAAGGGGTACTTCAGTGGAATTATTTTTTTTTAAATCAACTTGTGCCAGAAAGTTAAACAGATTTGTAAATTACTTTTATTTCAAAATCTTAATCCTGCCAGCACTTAATCCTGCCAGCTGCTGTATACTACAGAGACATTTTTTTTTCTTTTTGAATTTATTTTCTACCTGACCACAGTGCACTCTGCTGACACCTCTGTCCATGTCAGGAACTGTCCAGAGCAGGAGCAAATCCCCATAGCAAACCTCTCCTGCTCTGAACAATTCCTGACATGGACAGAGGTGTCAGCAGAGAGCAGTGTGCTCAGACAGAAAAGAAATTCGAAAAGAACTGATAAGTAGCTGATAAGTACTGGAAGGATTAAGATTAATTTACAAATCTGTTTAACTTTCTTTCACCAGTTGATTTAAACAAAAAATGTTTTCCATCGGGGTATCTCTTTAAAGGTCAGTATAGAGCAGATGAGAATTCAGGGACAGCTTGTCCATCAGGTGCCCCACACTCCTCATGGGATAAGTTTAGAGGTACAGTATTGCTGAATACCTAAAGATAGTGAAGAAGGATAGCTCTACACAAGTCAGATCCACCAGACAAGACAGATCCCACCTGAAAAAGTGATGGAATGTTAACTTGGCAAAACCCACACTATTGAGTTGTCCTGCCCTGAACCAGTAAGCAGAGGAGCACAGCCTAGCTAACACTATCCAACTGGGAAAACTGTTCTGCTGCTGACACCATTCATAGGACTGTGCCTTTAAATATACAGTAGTTGTAACCACCAAGCATCCTCATTAATACATTTGTTAAGCTGTTAATTCCTTGTCTCCTGAACTTTATTTACCACCTAATTCACCCACATATATCACTTGCAGGGAAAAGCAGTCGGTAAACCAAATTTACATTATTACATATGTCACATGGTTTGGAAAATTGAAGCCATTTTAATGTTCAGTGACACTTAGGAGACTAGACTTCGCCATCCAACTACACCTGTACAATCTCATGCATCTCAAGTGCATTTAACAATACTTAAAGGGGTATTCTGGAGGAATTTTTTTTTCCAAATCGAGTGCCAGAAAATTATACAAATTTGTAAATTGCTTCTGTATAAAAATCTTAAACCTCCCAGTACTCATTAGCTGCTGCATACTACAGAGGAAGTTGTAAAGTTCTTTCCAGTCTGACCACAGTGCTCTCTGCTGACACCTTTGTCCATGTCAGGAACTGTTCAGAGTAGAAGCAAATTCCCATAGCAAACCTATCCTGCTCCAGATAATTCCTGACATGGACAGAGGTTTCAGCAGAGAGCACTGTGGTCAGACTGGAAATAATTACACAACTTCCTCTGGAGCATACAGCAGAGCTGTTCAGTACTGGTAGTTAAAGAGGTTGTGCGCTGCCCTGCCTTTCGGAGCTCCGCTCGCAGCATATGTGGTATCGCCGCGTGCGGAAATGTCCGAACTATAAAAATATATCATTAATTAAATTGAACTTTTAATGGCGTATGCGCAAAAAAAATTCCAAAGTCCCAAATAGCGCATTTTTGGTCACTTTTTATATAATGAAAAAATGAATAAAAGCAATCAAAAAGTCCTATCAATACAAAAATGGTACCGATAAAAACTTCAGAACACGGCGCAAAAAATGAGCCCTCATACCGGCCCGTACGCGGAAAAATAAAAAGTTATAGGGGTCAGAAGATGAGAATTTTTAACAAATAAATTTTCCTGCATGTAGTTATGATTTTTTTTCCGAAGTACAAAAATATCCAACCTATATATGTAGGGTATCATTTTAATTGTTTGGACTTACAGAATAAAGATAAGGTGTTATTTTTACCGAAAAATGTACTGCGTAGAAACGGAAGCTCCCAAAATTACAAAATTACATTTTTTCTTCAACTTTGTCGCACAATGAATTTTTTTCCCGTTTCGCCGTGGTTTTTTGGGTAAAATGACTAATGTCACTGCAAATTAGAATTGGTGGCGCAAAAAATAAGCCATCATATGGAATTGTATGTGCATAATTGAAAGCGTTATGATTTTTAGAAGGTGATGAGGAAAAAATGAAAATGCAAAAACAGAAAAACGCTGAGTCCTTAAGGGGTTAAAGGCCTATCTACAGGTTCCAAGACCACTTCTCTGTATGAGGGTTTTGGAGCCTAATTCCAACATATCAGTATGTCTGTATGGAGTAGTGGTCCAGCTTGAGCTCTGCCAGTCTGTAAGAACCCTATGAGATTTGCATTGCCCAATTGAGACTGATGCTTTAATCAAACCCCTCATCACCTTGGTTTTGTTTGCTACTGGGATAACTGAAGTCCCTATTTTTCAATACGCACTGCCATTTGAATAAACTTTGCATAGATTAATAGTACAAGTGAATATAGGAAACTTTGTAATATATCCTATTTGACAGAAATGCTTCTTTCTCCTGTTATCAAACTCTCTCCCATTCTGCTGCTCAAATCTCAGCTCAGCTTTGTCTTATGTGTTGTGATATACGGGGTATGAGTGTAGCAGTGTAGGTGGAGGGGCAAGATGGTATTAACCCCGGGGCAAGGTGTTGTTAGTGGTTTTTGGGTACCGGAACCACACGAATGGTATCTCCGCTATCCAATAGCCAGGTAGTGAAAGGAGAGTCCACAACCAGTTATGGTTTAACAGAGGCTTTACTGAGTTTAGATAGATGGTATTTTCTTCACAGCTAGGCCAGAGAGGTGGCCAGGAACCCAAAAGGACCTCGCAGCTTGCTGGGACCAATTATTTTTGTAATAGACTTTAGATAATTATCTTGAGGCGTGAATGTAGACTGGACTTGACTATGGGTAGTGTCAGCAGACATAGACTTTTGACTTACCGGAATGACTGTAGATTTGAGCCCTTCCAGGTGCTCGACCTCTGGTGTTTGCTGGTCTCAGTAAAGTGGTGGAAGAGGTAAGAGAGAGAATTCTAATGGCCGCCCCTAACATAGAGGGTGGCTGAGCCAAAGCCAATTGGCCAAGCTGTGGGTCATAGGTTAAGCTGGTGCTCTCTGGGTAATATCATGTGACAACATAACATGTAACATGTGACATGTCCTTTAGACAACATCTAACAGAATCTCACATGTCCTTTATACTAACTATACATTAGGACACTGACTACAATCCCATTATAATAAATTACATTAAAGGAACAGCAGGGGAGACACTGCAGGAGAGCCCCCAGGTCACTGAGGGACTCAACCTGACAGGGCCTAAGGGTAGTACAGAACCATGTTCTGTACTGGGACATTACATATGTCTGCAAGACAAGCAATACAAATCTATGGAGGGGGGAGCAGGGAGCTCTGCCCACCAGCTCTGGGAGAACTGCAAATTATAGATGAAGCCTGCAGAGTAGAGATCTGATGAAAAATACTACATACAAATTATATATATATATATATATATATATATATATATACCAGCAAGTGCTGCTCTAATGTAAACACACATGGCACCATAACTACCATAAGAACTGTACATTTATGGAACAGTTTATCACAGGAACTAGTCAGAATAGTACAAGTTGAGAGCTTCAAAACAGGGTTATATACATTCCTAGAACAAAATAACATTAATGCTTACACAGAAATATAATCACATCCCTTCCCCTTCATTTACCCATACCCCTACCCTTCACCTCTTTGGTTGAACTCGATGGACATACTTCTCAACTGTACTTACTATGTAACTATGTAAGGAGCCTTGGCAACTAACATAGCCATCACATATATTTATTTACCTATTTGTTGAAAACACTCTGGAAGAAAATAAATGTACATTTATAGGTTGCACATTTCTTAATAAATCGGTAGAAATGTAAGAAAGCTAACTAAATTGTTATTAATAAAACAGCTCATTATCCTCTTACCACGCATAGAAAAGCTGTTTTTGTGCTGGAGTTGCAAAAAGTCAATATTACTAGAGAATGGAAGTCAAGAACACGGAGTGATTTATAATTCATGTTAAGTGCCGCTGTTGCTAATTTTGCCAGCCCTGTTTTTTTTTGTTATTTTAAACATAGAGATTGGAGAACAACACTGAATCTCAGGTGGATGAGTAGTCGTTATGTTTGCCGGAGTCCCGGTCACTCATGCATACATTGTGAAATATTGACTTGTAAGAGATGCTGTGATGCATAACATAGCAGTGTCAATCATGCATGGTGTTATTCAGAACAAGACAATGGTAAATTTCCCCTCCCATCAATGGACCACCCCTCTAAATATGTGTATTTTCCTGCTGATTTTCCGTAGTGGAGTTTTACTTAAATGGGTAGTAAAATCAGCTGTGGAAATTCCGCTGGGGGGGAAATTGGCCACAGAACAGCTCAATACTACACTGGGAAACCCCCTCAGAACCGACTTGTGTGAACGTACCCTTAGGGTAAAGACAGAGCAGATTCCCTGCCATTGTCCTATGTATATTAAATATACTCATTTGTACATAAGAAACTGATTTTAAGTTGCAGACATTTCTGCTGCCATAAGGTATTATGTGCTATCTCATGTTGTGCTCTTACTTTGTTTGCAACTGGTAGCAATTGGGTGTAAAGGGCTGGACAGCAGCCATGCACAGTGATACTACCATACTGCCATAGTCACTGAGCACCAAGGTAGCAAGGCACTTAACATGGTCTCCAGTCTACCGGCTTTCTACAAAAAGTGCCAGTGTCAGAATAGGACCAGGTAGGGCTCGGTGCTGATATACAGGTGAGCACTGTGCCACAACACCAGTAGGAGGGGAAACAATGACAGGGCAATGCTTTGGAACCATTTAGTGTAACTGCATGAGGTTCCAGAGGACTCTGCTCAACTTGTGTGAACAGAGTTATCCCAGATCTGGTGACCAAAGAAAGTGCTAATGTGCTTTCCCTGAGAAAAGCTGAACAGGGCGTTCTTTACGTAGTCGCTTTGGAACGCCATATTGCCAGAGCGGGGCTACAAAGCAAGGCCTGAGCATCGTCACCGTGGAGAAGTGGAGAGCTGATAGACATAGATCTGATAGAAGACGATAGATAGAAGTTAGATAGAAGGTTTTGGAAGAGATAGAAGTTAGATAGAAGTTAATAGAGAAGATAGAAGTTAGATAAAAGGCGATAGATAGAAGTTGGATAGCCAGTGGGTAATAAAAGACTGGCTACGCTGGATCCATCAGATAGCCCGTTTTTTGTTTAAAGTCCCATGCAAATCAATGGGAAATGTATGTTCTCACATAATATCCGTACGGCTGGAGATACTTCAATACCTGGTACACAAATTACAGGTCGGGATATGAGGACGGGATGGGAGGTTGAGATAGGAGGACGGGATGGTCGGGATAGGAGGACGGGAAAGGAGGACGGGAAAGGAGGTTGGGATATGAGGTCGGGATATGAGGATGGGATAGGAGGACTGGATAGGAGATCAGGATAGGAGGTCGGGATAGGAGGTCAAGATAGGAGGACGGGATAGGAGGATGGGATAGGAGGTCGAGATAGGAGGACGGAATAGGAGGTCGAGATATGAGGACGGGATAGGAGGTCGTGATAGGAGGACGGGATAGGAGGTCGAGATAGGAGGACGGGATAGAAAGTCGTGATAGGAGGACGGGATAGGAAGACGGGATAGGAGAACGGTATAGGCGGTCGGGATAGGAGGATGGGATAGGAGGACGGGATAGATGGACTGGATAGGAGGAAGGGATAGGAGGACGGAAAAGGAGGATGGGAAAGGAGGACGGGAAAGGAGGTCGAGATATGAGGATGGGAAAGGAGGACGGGATAGGAGGACGGGAAAGGAGGACAGGTAAGGAGGACGGGATAGGAGGACGGGAAAGGAGGATGGGAAAGGAGGACAGGAAAGGAGGACGGGAGAGGAGGTCAAGATAGGAGGATGGGAAAGGAGGTCGAGATAGGAGGAAGGGAAAGGAGAACGGGAAAGGAGGTTGGGATATGAGGTCGGGATATGAGGATGGGATAGGAGGACGGGATGGGAGGACAGGATAGGAGGACGGGATATGATGACGGATAGAAGGTCGGGATAAGACAACAATATATGAGGACGGGATATGAAGTCAAAAGCTTCTTAATTTGTTTATTTTCCTCCCCAACAAGGATTAGGAAGGAAAAACCCGGCATATAGGATAGTTAATATAGGATAGTTAATAATGTAGGATAGTTAATTTAACCCTTAACCACACCCATTTGTGACCCGAGTGTCAGGTTTTTTGTTTAAAGTCCCATGCAAATCAATGGGAAATGTATGTTCTCACATAATATCCGTACGGCTGGAGATATTTCAATACCTGGTACACATATTACAGGTCGGGATATGAGGACGGGATGGGAGGTTGAGATAGGAGGTCGAGATAGGAGGTCGAGATAGGAGGTCGAGATAGGAGGTCAAGATAGGAGGATGAGATAGGAGGAAGGGATAGAAGGACGGGATAGGAGGTCGGGATTGGAGGTCGGGATATGAGGACAAGAAAGGAGGACGGGATAGGAGGACGGGATAGGAGGACAAGATAGGAGGTCGGGATAGAAGGTCAAAATAGGAGGACGGGATAGGAGGTCGGGATAGGAGGTCGGGATAGGAGGTCGAGATAGGAGGTCGAGATAGGAGGTCAAGATATGAGGACGGGAAAGGAGGTCAGGATAGGAGGTTGGTATAGGAGGTTGAGATAGAAGGTCAAGATAGGAGGACGGGATAGGAGGTCAGGATAGGAGGTCGGGATAGGAGGTCGGGATACGAGGTCGGGATAGGAGGTCAAGAAAGGAGGTCAATATATCAGGACAGGAAAGGAGGATGGGATAGGAGGTCGGAATAGGAGGTCGAGATAGGAGGACGGGATAGGAGGACGGGATAGGAGGTCGGGATAGGAGGTCGGGATAGGAGGTCACGATAGGAGGTCGGGATAGGAGGGCTTATGTTTAAAGTCCCATACACGTCAATGGGAAATATATGTTACTGCATAACTTCCAAACGGCTGCAGATATTTCAATAATACTTTGTCACATGTTACTTATATGACCACTTAAAATATAGGATAATTAATTTAACCCTTAACTACCCCCATATGTGACGGTGTTTTTTTTTGTTTAAAGTCCCATGCAAATCAATGGGAAATGTATGTTCCCACATAACTTCCGTACGGCTGGAGATATTTCAATACCTGGTACACATATTATGGGTCGGGATATGAGGACGGGATAGGAGGTCGGTATAGGAGGTTGGGATAGGAGGTCGGGATAGGAGGAGGGGATAGGAGGTCGGGATAGGACGATGGGATAGGACGACGGGATAGGACGACGGGATAGGACGACGGGATAGGAGGTCGGGATAGGAGGTCGAGATAGGGATAGGAGGTCGGGATATGACAACAATATATGAGGACAGGATATGAAGTCAAAAGCTTCTTCTTTTGTTTATTTTCCTCCCCAACAAGGATTAGGAAGGAAAAACAGGGCAACGCCGGGTACTCAGCTAGTATATAAAAAAAAATTGTATTACTTTTTTTCATGTATTTGATAAAAGTAAAACTACTTAGTTAACTCAAAGGCCCTGATTTACTAAATGGGTTGTGTAGGTTTCTTTGTGGGGTTTAATTCCCTACAACTTTTGTCTACAGTATTTACTAAGCTTTCCCTACATTTCTCACTTTTCCCTACATATTCCTTTTATACACATGCTCTGATCTGTAGGGTTTTCCTCAGCTCAAATCCACTAAATTTTCTGTGGAAACTTTAGTAAATATGTTGGGTTTTGTGAAAATATAAGGAACACGCCCCCTTTTCGGTGACCATGCCCCCTTTCCCTGAGGCCACGCCCCTTTTTCGTGTTTTCTTAGTAAAATGGAGAGTTAGTCAGGTTTTTCCAATCTGAAATCTGGCGCACAATCCAACAAAACATTTCGGGTTTGCAATAGTAAATGAGAGCCAAAAAATATGTTGGTGGCAAAACAAAGTTTAGTGTGCTGCAATTCCTATAAAATGTAGTAAGAGAAGATGCTGCACAGTGTGATACTGTGCAGTGCCCATTTATACCCTATTAGAAGAAATACAGAAAACATTAGATTAAATACAATAAGGTTAAATGCAATTAATTAAATATAGGACATGGTAAGAGAAGACACTCGCTTTTGCTGTATCCTTACAAATAAGTCACAGAACAAGTTGTCCATACACACCCTATTAAATAACGGATACAGGCCACAAAGTTTATGCAATCCATTTATTCATAAATACTTAGCTCTGTTTTCAACATACAGAAGACAAGAAATGACACTGCTCGGTTTTATAGTTAGCGTTTTAATTACTGAATATGACTTCAGTAAAGTAGAATAGGTTTTGGGTAAGTATAAAGGAAATATATTTAGAGATTGTTGTAGCAGTGGCATACCACCAATGGGGCAAGATGAATATCTTGCCTCAGGCAGCGCCTTTTAGTGTCTGTAGTGACATTTTGTTGTGCCATAACTGCACGATGAAACATCATTTTATCTGTGAGAAGAACTAAAACTCAGGTGCATCTACATTGTGTGAATCAATGCACTGCTAAGAATATATAATATAATTCTTGTTCTGCCGATGCACTAACATGAGCAACTTCTATGTTCACACACTATCTCATTCCACCTTTTTTATGTGTTTCGGGACCCTAATGCATTTTTGCTCCATACCGGGTGGTCTTGGCTGATTTTAATAGCCAGAGGCTGCCGATAATAGCCTTCAGTGGTGATTTCCAGACAATTAAAATGTAACGTTAATGAAACCGCATGTTCGATGGTGTAAATGTAAAAAAAAAGCTAAGAAAAATATATTTTAAAAATCCCATCAAAAATGGCAATGATAAAAAATATCACAATACAAAAATGAGCCTTCATACAGCCCCACATACGGAAAATAAAAGCGGTATATGGGTAACAATTTTAATCATACATATTTTCTAACAAAAAGTTATAATTAGTAAGATAAAGTAAAGCATATATAAATTGGGTATTGTAATCATATGGACCTATAGAATATGGACAACATGTCAAAGTTGCACAATGGCAGGAAAAAACAAACAAAAAGGAGTTTGAAACATTTTTTACACAATTTAAAGGGTACCTTTCATCAAGAAAACTTTTGATATATTATAGATTAATGTATGCAGAATAACTTTCCAATTGCATGTTATCAAAAAATATGCTTCTTTCTATTAAATTTTCCAGTCTGAGATTTAGGACTCCCGCATGAGTCTAAAATCTATAAAATGGGCTTGCGTCCAGGACTGGTAGGGACACCTCTAGTGGTCATTTTTTCAAAGTGAAAAGTTAAATAGAAAAATGCATATTTTTTAATAACATGCAATTGGAAAGTTATTCTTCATACATTAATCTATAATATATCAAAAGTATTTTTGATTAAAGGTACCCTTTAAATTTCCACGTCCTCATTTTGCATCAATCTTTTTAGTCCTACAGATTCAGAGAGTAACTTTATTTCAGAGAGTAAATAGAAAATCTAAGATTAAATTTACCCATAGGTCTAAAAGACCCAAAAGGCTCAGCCTTGTGTTGCTAGGAATAGTAGTTTTGACCAGCACACATTTTTTTTGCAGCCTACCAAAAGGCGAGGCAAAAATAAAAATGCAAAAATAAAAACTAGTGTTAAAAAAATTATTATTAATTCTTGAGTTTTCAGTGAATAACCTTTCTTTACATAAGACTGGGAAACCCATTAAATGTACTACTGTGAGAAATCTTTAAACACAAAAGAGAATACAGTCACACTGTAACCTTGGAAAAGACCAACCAAAACACTATGGGGGAGATTTATCAAAACCTGTCTAGAGGAAAAGTTGCCCAGCTGTTCATAGCAACCAATCAGATCGCTTCTTTCATTTTTGAAAAGGCCTCTGAAAAATGAAAGAAGCGATCTGATTGGTTGCTATGGGCAACTCAGCAACTTTTCCCCTGGACAAGTTTTGATAACTCTCCCCCAATTATTACATCTATGTTCACACAGTGTAAAATAGGCATAAAAAGTGTCAGTATATTTTTTTTATCTAATGATTGAAAACAGTCGGTCAGTGCGCACATTGTAGCAAAGAAACTGCACTTATTCTAACACTGGAACATAGTCTATGAAAATCTATGTAAAAGTGACACAGAACACATTGTTGGATTAAAAAAAATAAAACACTGCTTTTTATATCTATTTTACTACAGGTTTTTTTTCCCCTTCATTTTAAAGGTTTAGCATATCCTAAAACAGAATTTTATTTTTGATACGCTTAGTTCACATATTTTAAAAATTATTTTAGGCAAGCATTTTTATCACTACATTTGACAATGCATGAACTCATCCTTATTGTGCTAAAGGTGTACAGTCATTCTCTTGTGTCTACTGTGTCTCTCTTTATAGATTTATTTGTAGAAGTGACAGTCATTGTCTCCTGGTTGTGACAGTGAAATAAAGATAACTAACTATAATATCTATTGTATATCCTCACACTCCTCATACATAATTACTAACAACAAATATTACGGTACAGCTGTCTCCAACTCACTCTACTTTTTTCTATCCGTCACTATTTTTTTTTTAAAGTTGGCGCCATATAAATAAATAAAACAAATAATATTACAGAGCAGCTGTTGCCAACTCCCACTACTTATTATTATTTTTTAATTATTTTATAGTGTGGCGCTCAATTACTAAATATATAAATAAATAATATTACAGTGCAGCTGTCCCTAACTCCCACTACTTCTGTCACATATGTTACAATCTACCTTCCCCGCCGATGCCCAATTGTGTACATTGCCTTTGAACCGACTGGTAATGTAGACTTGCTTTATAGCTGCATTTTGCAAACATACTGTAGTAATATCTTGTTTGTATGTTTCTACTGCTAAAGACTTGCACTGCTGTCTGGGTTCCAGAAAAAAAAGATTTCAAAATCCTATCTTTATAGCATGCTAACCACTAAAAAATAGATATGTAGAAAGTATAAATAATGTAAAATTATATATTAGATATGTAGAAAGTATAAGTAATGTAAAATAATATATTAGATATGTAGAAAGTATAAGTAATGTAAAATAATATATCAGATATGTAGAAAGTATAAGTAATGTAAAATAATATATTAGATATGTAGAAAGTATACGTAATGTAAAATAATATATTAGATATGTAGAAAGTATAAGAAATGTAAAATAATATATTAGATATGTAGAAAGTATAAGAAATGTAAAATAATATATTAGATATGTAGGAAGTAAAAGTTATGTAAAATAATATATTAGATATGTAGAAAGTATAATAAATGTAAAATTATATATTAGATATGTAGAAAGTATAAGTAATGTAAAATAATATATTAGATATGTAGAAAGTAAAAGTTATGTAAAATTATTTATTAGATATGTAGAAAGTATAAGTAATGTAAAATAATATATTAGATATGTAGAAAGTAAAAGTTATGTAAAATAATATATTAGATATGTAGAAAGTATAAGTCATATAAAATAATATATTAGATATGTAGAAAGTATAAGTCATGTAAAATAATATATTAGATATGTAGAAAGTATAATAAATGTAAAATGATATATTAGATATGTAGAAAGTATAAGTCATGTAAAATAATATATTAGATATGTAGAAAATAAAAGTTATGTAAAATAATATATTAGATATGTAGAAAGTAAAAGTAATGTAAAATAATATATTAGATATGTAGAAAATAAAAGTTATGTAAAATAATATATTAGATATGTAGAAAGTATAAGTCATGTAAAATAATATATTAGATATGTAGAAAGTATAAGTCATGTAAAATGATATATTAGATATGTAGAAAGTATAAGTCATGTAAAATAATATATTAGATATGTAGAAAATAAAAGTTATGTAAAATAATATATTAGATATGTAGAAAGTATAAGTCATGTAAAATAATATATTAGATATGTAGAAAGTATAATAAATGTAAAATGATATATTAGATATGTAGAAAGTATAAGTCATGTAAAATAATATATTAGATATGTAGAAAATAAAAGTTATGTAAAATAATATATTAGATATGTAGAAAGTAAAAGTAATGTAAAATAATATATTAGATATGTAGAAAGTATAATAAATGTAAAATAATATATTAGATATGTAGAAAGTATAAGTAATGTAAAATACTATATTGTCGGAATCTATCAGTCGGATTATCTGCACTAACCTGTTTATGGCTATATAGTGAGCATTGAAATGCTCTTTATTTGAAGAAAATCCGTTCCGTGGTTCTTTAAAAATCTTCTCTGTTGCTCATATGCAAATCTTCATCTCTGCACAATGGAGGAGGGATCCAGAGGTTCTAGCACTCCTTCCTCCACCCCCTGTGGCCAGATATCCCCTTCTGCTTAAAGGGGTACTTTGCTGGAAAACATTTTATTTAAATCAACTGGTGCCAGAAAGTTAAACAGATATGTAAATAACTTCTATTAAAAAATCTTAATCCTTCTAGTACTTATAGGCTTCTGTATGCTCCACAGGAAGTTGTTTTCTTTTTGAAGTTCCTTTCAGTCTGACCACAGTGCTCTCTGCTGACACCTCTGTCCATGTCAGGAACTGTCCAGAGCAGGAGAGATTTGCTATGGGGATTTTCACCTGCTCTGGATAGTTCCTAAAAATGGACAGCAGAGGAGCACAGTAAAGGTGTGCAAAAAACACCATGTGCCACCTACACCACCAAGTATTGATGTGATGCAAAGGCCTCTAAAAGGTGGAAGGGAACAACAAATGGTTCATTGTAACCGGTGGGGGGGGGGGGGGGGGAAGGCTCTTCTCCCGCATTATTAATTGCCTTCTTGGCAAGTGTTACTCGCCCTAAAAAGGGTGGCCCCACACAGCAACCTCTCCCTATTTCCACCTACAAACACTGCCATTTCCCAGGGTTTTTAGGTGGAAATAGGGATTGGTTTCTGTTTGGGGCTGCCCTTTTTAAGATGAGTAACACTTTCCTCGAACAGGTGGAAGGGAACAACGTATTGTCCATTATAGAAGGTGGGGTTAAAAACTTCCCCAGTAAGGCCCTATTCTTGCCCTATTAATTCCCTTCTTGGCAAGTGTTACTCACCCTAAAATGTGCGGCCCCACACAGGAAACTCTCTATTTCCACCTAAAATCCCTGGGAAATGGCAGTGTTTGTAGAGGGAAATAGGGAGAGGTTCCAGTGTGGGGCCGCCCTTTTTAGGGTGAGTAACACTTGCCAAGAAGGTAATTAATAGGGTGAGAGTAGGGCCTTACAGGGGAAGTTTTTACTCCCACTGGTTACAATGGACCATACGTTGTTCCCTTCCACCTTTTTAGAGGTCTTTACATCACATCGGTGGTGTAGGTGGCACATGTTTTTTTTGCACACCTTTTCTTTTGTTTCCTTATATTTTATCCTAAGCAAATTATTAAAAGTGAAGTTTTACGTAATGCATATCCTCAGTACTTACTTGTGGTCTGATGCGGAGGAATGTCTGTAACTGGGGAGCAGCGCCTGAAATATGTTTAGCACTATCCATATTTGTGAAGTGTTTGTGTGGCACCATGGTCAATCTACTCTGATGCATCAGGCATTGGTGGGTGGAAATCCTGGCTGATCCATGCCTGATTCATCTTCACAAAGGTCAGTCTCTCCACAATTTTTGTGGACAGACGAGTTCTTCTTGGGTTTACTATGGCCCCGCCACACTAAACACCCGCTCTGATGGCACACTACTAGCCGGGCAGGACAGCTTTTCCAGGAAAACTCTGCTAGTTCCACAAATCAAGTTTGGCTGGCCAGAAGTCCAGTGGATCTTCAAGGTGTGTTGGCATGGTCATGTCAAGGTATGCCACCACCTGCTGGTTCAGGTCCTGCTCCTGGTCTACTTGCTGCTGATGAGTATCTTCACTATGCATGTGCAGAAAGCTACCAATCAATAACTCTAGACTCAGGCTCCTGCTGATGGTGAGCTGGTACTGCTTCTGCCACCCCTCCCCCCAGCAGCCATGGCAGTGGAAGGTGAGCGCAGAGGGCCACCCGAGTCAGACCTGTGAGAGGATGGACAATGGCGCAGATAGGCATCGGCCAACTGACTACGTGGGATGTCTTTGTAGTAGGTCAGTTTGTCCACCTTCTCAGTGGGTGTAAAAAAGGCCCCCATTTTGTGCCGGTAGCGAGAGTCCAATAATGTAGAGAGCCAGAAGTCATCCCGCTGCCGAATGGTGACAATTCGTTGGTCGCTACGCAAGCAAGTGAGCATACGTCGTGCCATTAGTGCAAGTCACTTGGAGGGACTTCCTGCATCCATCTCCACTGCATACTGCCAAGGTGTCTGGGCCTCTGCCTCAC
The DNA here is from genome assembly GCF_029499605.1 of Hyla sarda. Lineage (NCBI taxonomy): Eukaryota > Metazoa > Chordata > Amphibia > Anura > Hylidae > Hyla > Hyla sarda. The sequence goes on along the minus strand of NC_079190.1, from coordinate 376,351,476 downwards.
CCTCATAACCCTCTAGCTCCTCTGGCTGCTCCTGCTCCTCCTCTCCTGTCAGATGACTAGAAAAAGCGCCCATCTCGTGAAACGTAGACTGTGCTCCACTGTGCCCCTCCCCCTCCTCCAGTTCAGCCCCCACAGGGCTCATGTGGCCGTGAGATGTAGGCACCACGTCTCCAGTGCCCTGACCAGCCATCGTTTCCAACACATGTTGTAGTAAATGAAGCAGTGGAATTACATGGTTCATCCCATAATCCTGGCGACTGACTAATAAGGTGGCTTTCTCAAAGGGTCTGAGCAAATGGCAGGCATCACGTATGAGCTGCCACTGGTTGACATTGAAGTTACACAGGGGAGTCCCCCTATCCGCTTGGATCATCAGGAAATCGGTGATGGCTCTTCTCTGTTCGTATTGTTGGTCTTACATATGGAGGGTCGAATTCCAACGTGTGGAAATATCGCAAATCAGACTATGTTGGGGGATGCTGTTCTGACGCTGCAGCTCAAGGAGGGTGTGTTTTGCTGTGCATGAGTGGCTGAAGAGCATGCAAAGTTTCCTTCCTATTGTTGGGATGTCTTGCAGATGGGGGGAACACTTCAGGAACCGCTTGACCAGATTGAACACGTTCCACAAAATTGTGCAGGGCTGGCACTGCCTTCTTCGCAAATATATGACGGTTTGGGAATCTCCACCTCGGCTTGGCACAAGCCATCAGTTCTCTGAAATGTGCAGATTCCACCACTTGTAAAGGGAGGGACTGCAGCACCAGCAAATTGGAAAGGAGCACATTCAGCTTCTGCGCCGTTGGAGTGAGCGCATACTGTTGTCTCTTGGGCATGGCTTAGCTGATGTATTGCTAGCGGTCTGTCTGTCCCTCTCTCTCTGTAATAGAATGCTGATGTGACTGACCGCAAGATGGCTGCCAATTTTATAGGGCTGAGACATCACAGGGGTGGCTGGCTGCCGATAGGCTACATGCTGCATGTGATTCGGGGTCATCCCGCCTACCCTTGTTCCCGCCTTCCTGGGATTCCTTGCTCCATGTCCTCACATGTGTGTCTGCCATTTCAGATGCCCTGGAGCCTGGAACGCACTAAATGGAGTTTAATGAAGCGATCATTGCGTGATCGAATTGCAGCGATATTCGCATTCTTGCAAATTGAATTTTTTCCTGAAATTCATAACAAATTCGGATTCGTCAGATTCGATTCGCTCATCCCTAGTAGTTACCTTCAATTGGTCCCCTGCAAAAAATTATAAAAATCCTACTTAACTTTTCTCCAAACTCTTACTGAGACCAGGCCCTCTGCATCCTCTGCTCTGTTAGGCTGGGATCATGCGTCCGGCATAGTTTCCCTCCAGCATGCACTGGAGGGAAACTGATACTACAACTGATCCCATTAATTTGAATGGGACAGTTCACAATTATCTAGCGTCTCAGTTTTTTTTTCAGGTGGTTAGACATGGCAGACGGCACCGGACAGGGAAACGCAGCTTGCTGTGTTATCCTGTCCGGCGTCCAGAAACAATGGACACCAGATGCCATACAACAGATGACAACTGATGCATCTTGTCATCAGTTATGGCATCAGTTGCGTAAAGATTTAGTCTATGCCAATGCCGGACATATATGACCCCAGCCTTACTCAGGAGCAGCACATGACCATGTCTTGCTGGCTGTGTGTGATGAAAATACGTCATTGTGCACAGCTGGCATAAGTGCTGCACCGCTCTGGTAGAATATAGGACCAGGAAGTCCTGTTTATGACCTGTGGTTGTCCAGTACAGGAGTTGCACCCCTGTACCATTGTTGCCCTGTCAGGCGGACTCTATTCAGTGACTCCTGGGCCCGCCCTTTTGTCTGTGTTCCCTAAGTAGTTAACTACCACCATTGTTATCTATTGTAATGTATATAACTTGTCATATACCTTTAAGTAATGTTGCTAAGTGTTGTAACCAAGGAAGGTACCAGTGACCATGTGACCTATAGAGTGACCTATGGGACCCCTCCAGGGTCTCCCCCAATGTAAACCCTGGGAGGAGCTAGTTCAGTTTCTTGAGTGCTGAGTGCAGTGAAGTCCAGAGAGAGTGTCTGGGGTCCTGAGGAGGCCTAAAGCCTACCATGCAGCCACGCATTCACAAGTCCACTACCCCACAGGTGAACATCAAAACCTGGTAAGCTACAAACGGGGTGAAGTCTGTCTAGTCAGTCCCAGTCAAGTCAGTCAAGATTAATCTGTGTCAAATCAGCATGCTCCTGCATCAAATTATCCAAGTCCACTACAAGATGCAGGGAGCCCTAATGTCTCTGAAGTCACTGGTCACCTCTGTGGGCCTAGCTAAACTGTTAAAACTGTTACATCTGTCTACCTCTGTGAAGAGGTCCTGGTGTCACGAACACAAGGGGTTAATACCATCTGCCCCTAGGGTAATAACATCTGTCCTCATCACACCCTCACCATACCACCGAACTCCCTGCTCCTGTACAAATACAATATACAGAAAATATCAAGTTGGATAGCAGCAAGGCTCTTGCAGTCATGTGGCCTTATTGGAGGGCTATCTCTGATTAAGAGACTTTAAAGGGGTACTCCGGTGAAAACCTTTTTTCTTTTAAATCAACTGGTGGCAGAAAGTTCAACATATTTGTAAATTACTTCTATTAAAAAATCTTAATCCTTCCAGTACTTATTAGCTGCTGAATGCTACAGAGGAAATTACTTTCTTTTTGGAACACTGATGACATCACGAACACAGTGCTCTCTGCTGACATCTCTGTCCATTTTAGCACCCATGCTAAACCAGCATGGTGGCTCAGTGGTTAGCACTGCTGCCTTGCAGTGCTGGGGACTTGTTTTCAAATCCCACTAAGGACAGCAATAAATAAAGCATTTTTATTATTATAATAATAACATCAGCAGAGAGAACTGTGGTCGTGATGTCATCAGAGAGCATTCCAAAAAGAAAAGAATTTCCTCTGTAGTATTCAGCAGCTAATAAGTACAGAAAGTATTAATATTCTTTAATAGAAGTAATTTACAAATATGTTTAACTTTCTGCCACCAGTTGATTTAAAAGAAAAAAGGTTTTCACCAGAGTACCCCTTTAACCCCTTAAGGACACATGACGTTCTCATACGTCTCCATTTCCGAGTACTTAAGGACACATGACGTATGAGAACGTCATGTGTTTTACCGGCCCCCCGCAACCATCTGGAGCGGAGCCGGTCCCCGATGCCTGCTGAAATCGTTCAGCAGGCATCGGGGCATATCGCCCAGGGGGGTCATTATGACCCCCCATGTCGGCGATGGAGGCAGATCGCTGGACAATTCAGTCCAGCGATCTGCGGCGGATTCCGGGTCAATCGGGTCTCCAGTGACCCGGTGACCCGGAATTATTGGCTGATCGGGGCCGTCAGAGACGGCCCCGATCAGCCAGAGCCAGCAGGGGTGAGGTGGCACTGGTGCCACCTCACGATCGCCCTGATTCGTCGGCCGGATTACCGGCCGACCAATCAGGGCGCCTGCTGCGGGTGTCACTCCCGCAACCCGCTCCGCCCCTCTTCCGGAGGACGTGAGCGGGTGCGGGACGTGCACCCCGGGTGCTGGGGACCCCGATCCCCGGCGCCCCTGTTGGGATCGGGGCCCCAGGAGCAGCGGCGGCGGCGGAGACGACGAGGGACTGACCTGTGCGGCGAGGATCGTTGGAGGTGAGTGACAGCCTCCTGCTGTTGCTTAGCAACAGCTCCCAGCATGCAACAAGGGCATGCTGGGAGCTGTAGTTATGCAACAGCAGGAGGCAGACCACCACAACTCCCAGCATTCCCTTATGGGCATGCTTTGACTTGTAGTTTTGCAACAGCTGGAGGCACATTCTTTCTATGGAAAAGTGTACCTTCAGCTGTTGTGTAACTACAACTCCCAGATTGCAGATCAGCTAAAGTGCATGCTGGGAGTTGTAGTGGTGCATCTGCTGGTTGCATAACTACAACTCCCAGCATGCCCGTTGGCTGTCGGTGACTGCTGAGAGTTGTAGTTTTGCAACAGCTGAAGGCACACTGAGTTAAGTAGCAAACCAGTGTGTCTCCAGCTGTTGCATAACTACAATCCCCAGCATCCCCAGCCAAAGTAGTATGCCTCCAGCTGTTGCATAACTACAACACCCAGCATGCCCTTCCGCTGTCCGTACATGCTGGGGGTTGTAGCTTTTGCAACAGCTGAAGGCACACTGGTTGCAAAACACTGAGTTTGTTACCAAACTCGGTGTTTCACAACCAGTGTGCCTCCAGCTGTTGCAAAACTACAACTCCCAGCATGCACTGATAGACCGTACATGCTGGGAGTTGTAGTTTTGCAACAGCTGGATGTTCCCCCCCCCCCCCCCCCAATGTGAACGTACAGGGTACACTCACATGGGCGTAGGATTACAGTAAGTATCCGGCTGCAAGTTTGAGGTGCGGCAAAATTTCTGCCGCAGCTCAAACTGCCAGCGAGAAACTACTGTGAACCCCCCGCCCGTGCGACTGTACCCTAAAAACACTACACTACACTACACTAACACACAATCAAATAAAAAGTAAAAAACACTACATATACACATACCCCTACACAGCCCCCCTCCCCTCCCCAATAAAAATGAAAAATGTCTGGTACGCCACTGTTTCCAAAACGGAGCCTCCAGCAGTTGCAAAACTACAACTCCCAGCATGCACTGATAGACCGTACATGCTGGGAGTTGTAGTTTTGCAACAGCTGGATGTTCCCCCCCCCCAATGTGAACGTACAGGGTACACTCACATGGGCGGAGGATTACTGTAAGTATCCGGCTGCAAGTTTGAGCTGCGTCAAATTTTCTGCCGTAGCTCAAACTGCCAGCGAGAAACTACTGTGAACCCCCGCCCGTGCGACTGTACCCTAAAAACACTACACTACACTACCACAAAATAAAATAAAAAGTAAAAAACACCACATATGCACATACCCCTACACAGCCCCCCTCCCCAATAAAAATGAAAAACGTCTGGTACGCCACTGTTTCCAAAACGGAGCCTCCAGCTGTTGCAAAACAACTACTCCCAGTATTGCCAGATAGCCGTTGACTGTCCAGGCATGCTGGGAGTTTTACAACAGCTGGAGGCACCCTGTTTGGGAATCACTGGCGTAGAATACCCCTATGTCCACCCCTATGCAAGTCCCTAATTTAGGCCTCAAATGCGCATGGCGCTCTCACTTTGGAGCCCTGTCGTATTTCAAGGCAACAGTTTAGGGCCACATATGGGGTATCGCCGTACTCGGGAGAAATTGGGCTTCAAATTTTGGGGGTATTTTCTGCTATTACCCTTTTAAAAAATATAAAATTTTTGGGAAAACAAGCATTTTAGGTAAAAATATATATATATTTTTTTACATATGCAAAAGTCGTGAAACACCTGTAGGGTATTAAGGTTCAAATTACCCCTTGTTACGTTCCCCGAGGGGTCTAGTTTCCAAAATGGTATGCCATGTGTTTTTTTTTGCTGTCCTGGCACCATAGGGGCTTCCTAAATGCGGCATGCCCCCAGAGCAAAATTCGCTTTCAAAAAGCCAAATGTGACTCCTTCTCTTCTGAGACCTGTAGTGCGCCAGCAGAGCACTTTTCACACCCATATGGGGTGTTTTCTGAATCGGGAGAAATTGGGCTTCAAATTTTGGGGGGTATTTTCTGCTATTACCCTTTTTAAAATTGTAAAAATTTTGGGAAACCAAGCATTTTAGGTAAAAAAAATATATATTTTTTTACATATGCAAAAGTCGTGAAACACCTGAAGGGTATTAAGGTTCACATTACCCCTTGTTACGTTCCCCGAGGGGTCTAGTTTCCAAAATGGTATGCCATGTGTTTTTTTTTTGCTGTTCTGGCACCATAGGGGCTTCCTAAATGCGGCATGCCCCCAAAGCAAAATTTGCTTTCAAAAAGCCAAATGTTACTCCTTCTCTTCTGAGACCTGTAGTGCGCCAGCAGAGCACTTTTCACCCCCATATGGGGTCTTTTCTGAATCGGGAGAAATTGGGCTTCAAATTTTGGGGGGTATTTTCTGCTATTACCCTTTTTAAAATTGTAAAAATTTTGGGAAACCAAGCATTTTAGGTAAAAAAAATATATATTTTTTTACATATGCAAAAGTCGTGAAACACCTGAAGGGTATTAAGGTTCACATTACCCCTTGTTACGTTCCCCGAGGGGTCTAGTTTCCAAAATGGTATGCCATGTGTTTTTTTTTTGCTGTTCTGGCACCATAGGGGCTTCCTAAATGCGGCATGCCCCCAAAGCAAAATTTGCTTTCAAAAAGCCAAATGTTACTCCTTCTCTTCTGAGACCTGTAGTGCGCCAGCAGAGCACTTTTCACCCCCATATGGGGTCTTTTCTGAATCGGGAGAAATTGGGCTTCAAATTTTGGGGGGTATTTTCTGCTATTACCCTTTTTAAAATTGTAAAAATTTTGGGAAACCAAGCATTTTAGGTAAAAAAAATATATATTTTTTTACATATGCAAAAGTCGTGAAACACCTGAAGGGTATTAAGGTTCACATTACCCCTTGTTACGTTCCCTGAGGGGTCTAGTTTCCAAAATGGTATGCCATGTGTTTTTTTTTTGCTGTCCTGGCACCATAGGGGCTTCCTAAATGCGGCATGCCCCCCCAAAAACCATTTGTCGCTCCTTCCCTTCTGAGCCCTCTACTGCGCCCGCCGAACAATTAACATAGACATATGAGGTATGTGCTTACTCGAAAGAAATTGGGTTTCAAATACAATTAAAAATTTTCTCCTTTTTACCCCTTGCAAAAATTCAAAAATTGGGTCTACAAGAACATGCGAGTGTAAAAAATGAAGATTTTGAATTTTCTCCTTCACTTTGCTGCTATTCCTGTGAAACACCTAAAGGGTTAATACACTTATTGAATGTTTTTTTGAATACTTTAGGGGGTGTAGTTTTTATAATGGGGTCTTTTATGGGGTATTTCTAATATGAAGACCCTTCAAATCCACTTCAAAACTGAACTGGTCCCTGAAAAATAGTGAGTTTGAAAATTTTGTGAAAAATTTCAAAATTGCTACTGAACTTTGAAGCCCTCTGGTGTCTTCCAAAAGTAAAAACTCATACATTTTATGATGCAAACATAAAGTAGACATATTGTATATGTGAACCCAAAAAAAATATTTTTTGAATATCCATTTTCCTTACAAGCAGAGAGCTTCAAAGTTAGAAAAATGCAAAATTTTCATTTTTTTCATCAAATTTTGGGATTTTTCACCAAGAAAGGATGCAAGTTACCAAAAAATTTTACCACTACGTTAAAGTAGAATATGTCACGAAAAAACAATCTCGGAATCAGAATGATAACTAAAAGCATTCCAGAGTTATTAATGTTTAAAGTGACAGTGGTCAGAATTGCAAAAAACGCTCCGGTCCTTAAGGTATAAAATGGCCTGGTCCTTAAGGGGTTAAGAGCAGGCATAAATACACAGTCATGTATGGAAAGTATAGTACCCACAGAGTTAATTGTATCCTGAATTATGGACAATAGAAGTGTTACAGGGATAATGCCAAGATTAGGATATGTTTTAATTACAATCAAGCCTGTTATTTTCCACATTATAAATACCTCTAGTCCTCATTTCTTTTCTTGCCTATGTTGTGAGGCTATTTAGCTATATGGCTGTATACTATAATTTCCAACTTTCAACAAGTAAATGGCTTTCCTTCTACTAAATATCTCCTGAAGAATTATATTATTTACAGTGCCGAACGCAATCTTACATAAAATAAACCCATTACTAAGGCCTATTGCTTCGAGGCCTCATGAACGCCAGCTTATCGACCCCAAGGTTTCTTAAATTTAGCATCAATTTGTTGTTATTTTTCTCAGACATGCTGTTTAAGAAATGAAATAGAAAACTCATTTTCTGCGTAGAGGAAAATAAGAATAATACTCTTCTGCTGCGCATTCATTTTTATTTTAGTGGAGAGTAAAATATATAATTTCGTTTCTGCTGCGATAAATTGATATTGTAGTTGCTGCAAAACTGCTGAATTTGCATGTAGCTATTCTACAGCATGTTACAATTTAGAGGAACAATTCAGAAATGCGTCCCTTGCTAGTAACTGGAATTGCTTCTATATAATTTAATAAGGGGCTATTTAATCTCCGGCCCTTTACAATGCACACTGCAAATTGCTTTGTTTTTTAGTTTTTCCATGTGTGATAGAATTACTACGGGGTAATTAGAGGAAGCTCATAAGGGGCAAGGCATTTTATACTGACATTGCGCCTGCTCTAAAACCTGCCCCGCCCCAAAAAGAAGAAATAGAAATATATTCGCACATGACAAAAATCCATCTCAAAATAAAGCTTCTCGCCTCTATCTTCCTGGATGCTGACTTTGAAGAAGAAAACAATGTGGAAATATGAAACAGGTATATGAAGTGCGTTGTACAGTGAACTTGGCACTATGTGCTGCCAGTAAGTGGGCATATGGTAATCTGCATACCTCTTATTTTATACAGATACAAATAGAATTTTTTATGCTGTTGGATTCTGTATAAATTGGATTCTGTATAAATCTAAAAACTGCAATTTCCTTTGGACTCCAATACAATACAGCCCATTGGATCAGATGTCCCCAACCCAGTCCTCAAGGCTCACCAACAGTCCAGGATGTAAATGTCCCCAGTTCTATTACAAAGAAGTAATGGAAAAAAACTTTAAATGTTAGTGACCCTTAACGACTGTTTCCCTGGATCAGCCATTCTTCTCCGGATTCTATTAAAGGGGTAGTCTAGTGGTGAAAAACTTATCTCCTATCCTAAGAATTGGGGATAAGTTTGAGATCGCGGGGGGTCCGACCACTGGGGCCCCCTGCGATCTCTCTGTATGGGGGCCAGGCTCTCCGGCCAGATAGCGGGTGTCGACAACCGCATGAAGCGGCGGCCGACACGCCCCCGCAATACATTTCTATGGCAGAGCCGGAGATTGCCAAAGGCAGCGCTTCGGCTCTGCCATAGAGTTGTATTGAGGGGGCGTGTTGGTCGCCGCTTCGTGCGGCGGTCGGACCCCCCGCGACTGCAACTTATCCCCTATCCTTAGGATAGGGGATAAGTTGTTCACCACTGGATATCGCCTTTACCTATAACCAATTATATTATTCACTCCAGAAATGCATCCAGGTCCCTTTAAATCTCTTGTAGTGATTTCAACAATACAATTTCCTCAGGCAGTTCTGTAGTCTCACTGATCTTACAGTAAAGACTAAGGGCATGTGTGGTGTCCCGGTACCGAACCTAGTTCTGTACCATCCTTAAGTCTCCTTAGGAAGAGTACCTTAGGTCCACAGGGCTCTCCTGCAGGGCTTCCCTCGGGTTATGTTATATTATGTGTATTTAATAAATGCCATGTGTATTTATTATGTTCATCTAATGTGATTGTTCATTTGTATAAAGTTGTACAAAGTGCATAGAGTTTTGGTCATGTGACCTGCAGTCACATGACATACCCAGAGTTCCAAGGTCACAGGTACCCCAGGCACCTAGCAACCAATGGGCTTTAGTCCAGCCCCCTAGTATATAAAGGGCTGTAGTCTCTTAATTCTCTCTCTTGAATTGGTATTGAAGAAAGCACAAAGTCCTGCACTGTCCAAATTTATCTAATCTAGGCCAAAGCCTATAGACCAGCAGCCACGTCTAAACTGTTAGTCAAAGCTACTTCTACAAATCAAGTACCTACTGTCAAGCTCAAGTTATATCAGTCGTGCAGTGGCCTGCATAATTAATACAATAACTACAAGTTCAAGCAAGCCTGCGAGGTTCCCTGTGTCCCGGTTACCTCTGTGGAAACTGCATAATTGTAAAGACTGTTTCCTGCATATTACAAGTAAAAGTTCCAGTTACTTCAAATCCTTGCTGTGGACCTTCATTCATTGCATCCCGTTTTTGAGCAGGTTGTCGGCGGTGCCCTATTCCAAAACAACCACATCCTGGCGTCACGAACACTAAGGGGTTAACAACATCTTGCCCCCGGGGTTAATACCACCAGATCCTGCTACATCCATTGCAACACCCCGTGGTCACCACACATGGGTGAGATCAGGGCTCGAGTCCTGCAGGAACGCACAGGAACGGCGTTCCTTTGCTTTTTGCAGAGGAGGAACGCCGTCCCTGTTACATTAATCCTGCAGGACCGACCTCTGAATTATTCTTACCCTCCCTCAGTCACCTCCCCCGGCCGGACTGCTAGATGCTGGAGATGTAGGACCTGTAGGACCTTTAATGATGTCACTATCTCATGTTGGGGGCGGAGCTTAGCTGTGGAGGAGAAGAGAGATCGTGGCTGAAGGACCTGTGTGATGCTGTGGAGGAGGCGGGGCTGAGCTGGAGGAGACATGTCACCCCAGTAAGGTAATTACATCAAAGATTTGTTGCAGTGTGTCACCACAGTAGTAAGGTAGTTACATGAGGAGGAGGTTTGTTACAGTGTGTCACCCCAGTAATAAGGAGATTACATGAGGAGGAGGTTTGTTACAGTATTAAGGAGATTACATGAGGAGGTTTGTTACAGTGTGTCACCCCTGTAGTAAGGAGATTACATGGGGAGGAAGTTTGTTACAGTGTGTCACCCCCAGTAGTAAGGAGATTACATGGGGAGGAGGATTGTTACAGTGTGTCACCCCAGTAGTAATGAGATTACATGGGTAGGAGGATTGTTACAGTGTGCCACCCCAGTAGTAAGGAGATTACATGGGGAGGAGGATTGTTACAGTGTGTCACCCCAGTAGTAAGGAGATTACATGGGGAGGAGGATAGTTACAGTGTGTCACTTTTATACTCCGTAGGCAGCTGTATGCCTGTGGCCTGTAAGAATCCTGGAACTGTGCAGAATGTCAAGTTTTAGCTTGGACATTTTCGGATTTTTTTTTTTGCGCAAACGGGGTGGGGGGGGGGGGGGTGGGGGGTTGTATTAGAAATCTTGGGTGAGTTCCCACACTTTTTTTTTCCAGGACTTGACCCCTGGGTGAGATCCTTGTATTGCTCATTGATATATTCATACAGATGCATTTTTCATAGACTAAATAACCCTAATTCTGATAATCTTTCTGGGTACTGTAGTCCTCCCATTCCCCGTATTACTCTGGTTGCCCGTCTTTGAACCCTCTCCAGCTCCACTATATCTTTCTTGTATACTGGTGCCCAGTACTGTACACAGGATTCTATGTGTGGTCTGACTAGTGATCGGTACAATGGTAGAATTATTTCCTTGTCGTGTCACTTAAGTGGTAAGCAGGACATAGAGGTGGGGAGGCTGCTGAGGAAGCAGGGCGCTGTGTAGCTGGAGATGAGCCTGTACCTACCCCACCCTTACATAATACAAAGAGTATGGCAGTAGATACACTCTATATGGTGCTGCAGCCCACTTTACCACTGGGTGACTAAAGTTCAATAGGCCTAATGGTTGAAGATCCCTGCATGTGGGGACCTGTGGGGGACTTGGTACCTCCCAGGTCAGTGGCACCCAGGGGTGTCCATCCCCCTGTCCCTCCATAAGTACATCACTGGACATCTTATTTTCAACCTGGACCTCATATTTGACATTATCATTCTCCTGCTACCACCAATACAGTGCCTGCTAATGCCCCATGTGCCCCTAATACTGTGCCATAAGTGCTGCCCTATACCCAAATTACTATATACCAGGTATAATAGATGTCTGCTCATTCTCCTGACTGGTGAGGGTCTCAGTACTAAGACCCCGAATGATTAAAACTTTTGAAATGTCTCAATGCACATTTAAACTAATCACTAGTGTTGCTCACGAATATTCGCGAATATCGCATATTCGCGAATTCGCGAATATTCGCGAATACAGCACTATATATTCCTAATTATGAATATTCATTTTTTTTTTTTTTTTTCACAGTACACATCACAGTGATCATGCCTCTCTGCTTCCAGCTTGTGTGGTGTAAGAAGGCGCTAATACTACTGTGTGAGACTGGCGTGCGAATTTTCGCATGTGCAAAAATTTGCATATGATAATTTCCGCATATGGCAATTTTTGCTTATGCTAATTTTTGTATATGCAAATTTTCGCATGCGCGAATTTTTCGCATATGCGAAACTAAAACGCGAATATTATGAATTGGCGAATTTAGCGAATATATGACGAATATTCATCCATATATTCGCGAAATATCGTGAATTCGAATATGGCCTATGCCGCTCAACACTACTAATCACCTATTCAATCACTAACTACCATCTGATCTAATGATTCTGACTGATCTGAAAGCTTCTTTCTTGTATTTAATTATTTTTTTATTTATTTCACTTCCACTTTGCTCTCAGGAAGAACACATATAAATTCTCTGCTGTGCTGCCTTTGGACTCGAGGAAAGCAAAACTACAGGAAAGACAATTCATTTTTTTCTTCTTTATTCTCAGGCAGCACAGAGGACATTTTATATGCGTTCTGCCTTGAGACTCAGAAAAAGCAAAATGAAAGACACTTTTCTCTATTGCTTATATAATTTACATTCGAAATTCTGCCCAGAAATGTTGGTGCTGTAAATGGGATTCCACTACAGAACTTGTTTGTTCTTTCAATGGAATACCGCACAAAATATATTGCCCACTATAGGGACCAGCAATGTCCATGCATTCTGGCACCGACTGATTCAAGCGGTACCTGCTGCCCTTGGAATCTATACCCAGAATATTTAAGGGTAGAGAATCTGTAGTGTGAACCCGGCCTTAAGGTATGTTTACATGTACATAATGCAACAGAAATTCTTCTTGTAGATTATGTTTATGTGAAGGAACTCTAAGGGACCGAAGCATGAACCCCCATTGAACAAATCTTGTATGTGGATATGACACATTTACATGACAGCTACAATCTACATTCTTGTTTGGGACCTTTTAATTGCTGGCTTATCCTCAAAATAGGCCATCATGAGAAAGGTTTTGAGGATGCTACCTCACCTATTAGATCTTACCGCACATGAAGCCGTACAGGTGACTGATTCCTTTTGCAGGATCTTCTTTAACGCTTTTATGCGGATCCTCTTGAAACATTCATAATGAAACATTCACTTAGGAAGGGGCCACTAAAGTGTTTTTAAATGTACAAACTAAATGGCTGGGAAACAAGCTCTTCAATATTTCAGACTGGTTTTCCTGCTAGCCAGAGTCCTGATTCTGCATAGTATCCAGTCTAGAGATGAGCGAACTTACAGTAAATTCGATTCGTCACGAACTTCTCAGCTCGGCAGTTGATGACTTATCCTGCATAAATGAGTTCAGCTTTCAGGTGCTCCCGTGGGCTGGAAAAGGTGGATACATTCCTAGGAGACTCTTTTCTAGGACTGTATCCACCTTTTCCAGCCCACCGGAGCACCTGAAGGCTGAACTAATTTATGCAGGATAAGCCATCAACTGCCGAGCCGAGAAGTTCGTGACGAATCAAATTTACTGTAAATTCGCTCATCTCTAATCCAGTCTTACAACAGGTAGCATGATGTTTGCAGATCATTAACACAGGGTTTTATATCCCTATCTGCAGCTTTCTAACAGTATTGAACACTTTTTCAGGTTGCAATGTTTTAGGCGAAATCCAGGTAAGGGCTGTACTGATTCTTATATAAGAAGCCTAGTTGCATATGGAAATTTTTTATGAGGCAATGCTCCATTTAAAGAAAAATGTATGCAAATCTTGCAAGTTAGCCTAGGTTTATTCTAAGGAATTTACAAGCCTCATTCTGCTTTGAAATGATGCTTAGACTCCTGTTTGAATCCTGGTGCAGCAGAGTCACATTGCTGTCAATGGGATTCTACTGCACAGTACACACTACGGAATTTCAGCTGTGGAACTTCTGCTGCTGAAATTTTGCCGCCAAATGAATAATCTTAATCTTTGGGGATGGCAAAGTCCAGGCGGTCCTAGCAAATATTTCTGGCTGGAGATTCCTTAGTATAAACCTTGCCTAAGAGTATATATATATTCCTTTAGGACAAATGAAAAGCTACCATTAACTCATCTTATAATATATAGGTTGACATGAAACAGAAACACTGGCTCCATCATTACAACGCACTATGATTTTTTTTTTTATAAGATGAAATTCACTGCCTCTTAGCAGATTAAAGCTGCCAACATATGTGTTTATGTCACGCACCAGGTAGTGGGCTGTCACGGAACTGGATGTGGATACTCTACCTGTGTGGCTAATGACTTAAACCGTATTGGGGAGCGGAATCTAAGGTGCCGCTGGTCTTCACCAGAGCCCGCCGCAAGGCAGGATGGATTTGCTGCGGCAGGCAACACCCAGGTCACTACCCTCAATACGGCTCGACCACACAGGTAACTGGGCAAAGCGAAGTACCGGAGGATAAGGCAGAGGCGTAGTAAACGTGGCAGAAGGTCTAGGCAGGCGGCAAAGGTTCGGAGTCAAAAAACGTAGCAGGAAGGTCTGGAAACACGGGTAGGCAAAAAAGGCAATGGGAATGCTTTCTCTTCGGCAATGAGCACTGAAGATCCGGCAGGGGGGCGTGGGAGGTGCAAAAACTTATAACATGGTGACAGGTGCATTAACTATGTATAGGCGCACTGGCCCTTTAAATTTCAAAGCTCTGGCGTGTACGTCCCCGTCACTCTGGGGCTGAGAGGAAGCAGCAGGAGTGGAGCGAGGTAAGGGATGGGCCGGGATTCGCATGCGGGTGCACCCCACAATGCGAATCCCGGCCCCGCCAGGAGTCGGGGACGCTGCGCTTACGGCCTGAGTCAGCAACCGGAGCGCAGCATGTTACAGTTTAAATGGGCACTGTCAGAATCAAAAACTTTTTATGTGTTGTACATCTTGGCAAAACATTAACCTTTCCAATATACTTAATAATTTTTTCATCTCCTTTTTATAGAAGTCATGGCTTGTATAAAATATCCCTAGGGGTCCCCATACCATCAAAACAAAATCCTGTCCGACTGCAGTATCATCTTTTTCCCAGCTAAGAGACAAACTGGGACAAAGTGCAGGAAGTGAGGGCAGGACTAGCACTCCTTTGTGCTCACTCCTGTTCTTTCAGACAAAAATATAAAAACAGAGAGGAGGGGGTTGCAGAGCAGCCTGCAGTGATTGGATAAAGAGACACAGTAAAGCATGGTAGACTCAGGGCGATAGTAAATGCATGGTGAGTAAGAGCGGGCTCAGTGCTTGCCTCGTGTTATACCGGCCGTGAGCGCATCTCTCCCCGAATGTCGGCTCCCGGCGGGGCTGGGATTCGCAATCCGGGACGTGCCCGCATGCGAGTCCCAGCCCGTCACTCACCTCCATCCCTGGCCTCTGTCTCTAAGCTCCGACGCGCGCGCCCCCGCCTCCTAGTGCGCGCTTTGAGATTTAAAGGGCCAGTGCGCCCGTAATTAGTATTAACACCTGAACCATTATTATAAGTTGTAGCACCTCCCTAGTACCCTTGCCGGATCTTTGTTTGCCTTGCGCCTTAAGGAAAGCAGTCCTAGTGTTCCTTTGCCGTGTACCAGACCTTTGCATTCCGTGACCCGACCATGTTTCTAGCCGCCAGCCTATTGAACTTCTGCTATCCTACTGACTACGCTTCTGTGATGCCTGCCCTGACCTCTAGCTAGCCTGACTATGTTCTGCCTATTCCTTTGGTGCCACGCATCACCTCAGCCACCTCTGTGGTCGAGTCGTGCCAGGGGTAGCGACCTGGGTGTCGCCTGGCGCAGCAAGTCCAACCCGCTTTGCGGCAGGCTCTGGTGAAAACCTGCAGCACCTTAGACTCCGCTCCCTGGCACAGACCGCGTCATCTGCCACACAGGTCCAGCGGATCCACTACATCACCCGCTCCAGACTACCATGGAGCTACGGATCTACTACTCCCTGGGTACCTGCCGTCTGCAGTGTGTCTTACACCTCGGATATGCCCCATCTTGAGCAGTGTATGTCAGAACAAGTGAGCAGCAGACTGAAGGAATTTATGAGAAAAATAAAGAAGCAACATGCATAAAAAAGATAATGTAACATATATAAACATTATTTTTTTCTGTGATATGATGTGGTACATTTTAACAGATGTCTGTATTCCTGAAGTATTCACAGAACTCTACATGGGAAGCAAATACAAAGGGAAGAAAGCTCAGGTTTTTACATTTTTACGTACTCAGTCTTTTGTTCTCAGGGAAGATAGGCCGTGAGGTTACTCTTATTGGCTTTCTCCTCTTTCCCCATTCAGAACAGATAAACACTTAGGCAGGGCCATTTAACACATTGGTGGACAAGGTTTTGATAATTGTGCCTCCCCAATTCTATTCTATTTAGAGTCAATTTTAGAAACATTAGTGTACTTTTACAAATATATTTAGCAGTATTTTAAACACATATCAGAAAATCTGCATGTAAAAATGTGAGCATTTTTTGAAAAGGCATATGTATTTTTTTTAATTTTTGATCAGTGATAAGGATTAGCATTGCTTAAAAATACATGTGTTTTTACATGTGCACTACCAATGTGCCATGTGTAATCAGGGCTGTATTTGCCATTAGGCCCCCATGGTAAGTACTTTTGCTGTAGCTGCTGCCACCATGCCGTGGTCTGGAGGAAAAACTTACATTTTCCTCATGTGGTTGAATCCAGAAGTCAGAACAGGTGCAAAGTTTAACTGCAGCTTTGCAGGATTTTTGTGTATATTTGTTGAAAAAATTTTGCATGTGCCACTTTTTTTGCGACTTTTAGTGGTACACAGACCTGCACAATTTCTCACTGAACAGATGTTTTACACAAGATCTGCTTTATACTTTGCAGTGGTCAGTGATTTATGAAGTGCAACTTTTCTAAATAAAAAGTCACAGAATTGTTGCACAGCCTTCAATTACACAAAATGACCTACAACAGAACAGAACTGGCAAAAAGTCGCACAAAAGTAGCAGAGAAGGGGGCCATACAAAGTGGTGTTCTGAAGGAAAATTTCACAAAAATGTGCACTAGCCCCCAAGGGCCCCTTGCACCTGTTCCCCTTCTGTATTGGGGTTGTTTTGCTGCCTATGGCACTGGGTGCCTTGAATGTGTGCAAGGCATCATGAAATTTGAGGATTACCAAAGGATTTTGTGTCGCACTGTACAGAACAGTGTCAGAAAGCTGGGTTTGGGACGATGACCCCAAACATACGTCAAAAAGCACCCAGAAATGGATGGCAACAAAGCGCTGGAGAGTTCTGAAGTGGCCAGCAATGAGTCCAGATCTAAATCCCATTGAACAACTGGGGAGAGATCTTAAAATTGCTGTTGGGAAAAGGCGCCTGTTACGCCGAGCGCTCCGGGTTCCCGCTCCTCCCCGGAGCGCTCGCTTCACCTCCTCCGCTGCAGCGCCCCGGTCACGTCCTCTGACCCGGGGCGCTGCGATCCTGCTGCTAGCCGGGATGCGATTCGCGATGCGGGTAGCGCCCGCTCGCGATGCGCACCCCGGCTCCCCTACCTGACTCGCTCCCCGTCTGTTCTGTCCCGGCGCGCGCGGCCCCGCTCCCTAGGGCGCGCGCGCGCCGGGTCTCTGCGATTTAAAGGGCCACTGCGCCGCTGATTGGCGCAGTGGTTCCAATTAGGGTTATCACCTGTGCACTCCCTATATTACCTCACTTCCCTTGCACTCCCTTGCCGGATCTTGTTGCCTTAGTGCCAGTGAAAGCGTTCCTTGTGTGTCCCTTGCCAGTGTTTCCAGACCTTCTGCCGTTGCCCCTGACTACGATCCTTGCTGCCTGCCCCGACCTTCTGCTACGTCCGACCTTGCTTCTGCCTACTCCCTTGTACCGCGCCTATCTTCAGCAGCCAGAGAGGTGAGCCGTTGCTAGTGGATACGACCTGGTCACTACCGCCGCAGCAAGACCATCCCGCTTTGCGGCGGGCTCTGGTGAAAACCAGTAGTGGCTTAGAACCGGTCCACTAGCACGGTCCACGCCAATCCCTCTCTGGCACAGAGGGTCCACTACCTGCCAGCCGGCATCGTGACAGTAGATCCGGCCATGGATCCCGCTGAAGTTCCTCTGCCAGTTGTCGCTGACCTCACCACGGTGGTCGCCCAGCAGTCACAACAGATTGCGCAACAAGGCCAACAGCTGTCTCAACTGACCGTTATGCTACAACAGTTGCTACCACAGCTTCAGCAGTCATCTCCTCCGCCAGCTCCTGCACCTCCTCCGCAGCGAGTGGCCGCTCCTGGGATACGCTTATCCTTGCCGGATAAATTTGATGGGGACTCTAAGTTTTGCCGTGGCTTCCTTTCCCAATGTTCCCTGCATCTGGAGATGATGTCGGACCTGTTTCCCACTGAAAGGTCTAAGGTGGCTTTCGTAGTCAGTCTTCTGTCCGGAAAAGCCCTGTCATGGGCCACACCGCTCTGGGACCGCAATGACCCCGTCACTGCCTCTGTACACTCCTTCTTCTCGGAAATCCGAAGTGTCTTTGAGGAACCTGCCCGAGCCTCTTCTGCTGAGACTGCCCTGTTGAACCTGGTCCAGGGTAATTCTTCCGTTGGCGAGTATGCCGTACAATTCCGTACACTTGCTTCAGAATTGTCCTGGAATAATGAGGCCCTCTGCGCGACCTTCAAAAAAGGCCTATCCAGCAACATTAAAGATGTTCTGGCCGCACGAGAAATTCCTGCTAATCTACATGAACTTATTCACCTAGCCACTCGCATTGACATGCGTTTTTCTGAAAGGCGTCAGGAACTCCGCCAAGATATGGACTCTGTTCGCACGAGGCGTTTCGTCTCCTCGGCCCCTCTCTCCTCTGGTCCCCTGCAATCTGTTCCTGTGCCTCCCGCCGTGGAGGCTATGCAGGTCGACCGGTCTCGCCTGACACCTCAAGAGAGGACACGACGCCGTATGGAGAACCTCTGCCTGTACTGTGCTAGTACCGAACACTTCCTGAGGGATTGTCCTATCCGTCCTCCCCGCCTGGAAAGACGTACGCTGACTCCGCACAAAGGTGAGACAGTCCTTGATGTCTACTCTGCTTCTCCACGTCTTACTGTGCCGGTGCGGATGTCTGCTTCTGCCTTCTCCTTCTCTACAGTGGCCTTCTTGGACTCTGGTTCTGCAGGAAATTTTATTTTGGCCTCTCTCGTCAACAGGTTCAACATCCCAGTGACCAGTCTCGCCAGACCCCTCTACATCAATTGTGTAAATAATGAAAGATTGGACTGTACCATACGTTTCCGCACGGAGCCCCTTCTTATGAGCATCGGATCTCATCATGAGAGGATTGAACTTTTGGTCCTCCCCAATTGCACCTCGGAGATTCTCCTTGGACTTCCCTGGCTTCAACTTCATTCCCCAACCCTGGATTGGTCCACTGGGGAGATCAAGAGTTGGGGGTCCTCTTGTTCCAAGAACTGTCTAAAACCGGTTCCCAGTAACCCTTGCCGTAACTCTGTGGTTCCTCCAGTAACCGGTCTCCCTAAGGCCTATATGGACTTCGCGGATGTTTTCTGCAAAAAACAAGCTGAGACTCTACCTCCTCACAGGCCTTATGATTGCCCTATCGACCTCCTCCCGGGTACTACTCCACCCCGGGGCAGAATTTATCCTCTCTCTGCCCCAGAGACTCTTGCCATGTCCGAATACGTCCAGGAGAATCTAAAAAAGGGCTTTATCCGTAAATCCTCCTCTCCTGCCGGAGCCGGATTTTTCTTTGTCTCCAAAAAAGATGGCTCCCTACGTCCTTGCATTGACTACCGCGGTCTTAATAAAATCACGGTTAAGAACCGCTACCCCTTACCCCTCATCTCTGAACTCTTTGATCGCCTCCAAGGTGCCCACATCTTCACTAAATTGGACTTAAGAGGCGCCTACAACCTCATCCGCATCAGAGAGGGGGACGAGTGGAAAACGGCATTTAACACCAGAGATGGACACTTTGAGTATCTGGTCATGCCCTTTGGACTGTGCAATGCCCCTGCCGTCTTCCAAGACTTTGTCAATGAAATTTTTCGTGATCTATTATACTCCTGTGTTGTGGTATATCTGGACGATATCCTAATTTTTTCTGCCAATCTAGAAGAACACCGCCAGCATGTCCGTATGGTTCTTCAGAGACTTCGTGACAACCAACTCTATGCCAAAATTGAGAAATGTCTGTTTGAATGCCAATCTCTTCCTTTTCTAGGATATTTGGTCTCTGGCCAGGGACTACAGATGGATCCAGACAAACTCTCTGCCGTCTTAAATTGGCCACGCCCCTCCGGACTCCGTGCTATCCAACGCTTTTTGGGGTTCGCCAATTATTACAGGCAATTTATTCCACATTTTTCTACCATTGTGGCTCCTATCGTGGCTTTAACCAAGAAAAATGCTGATCCCAAGTCCTGGCCTCCTCAAGCAGAAGACTCCTTTAAACAACTCAAGTCTGCCTTTTCTTCGGCTCCCGTGCTCTCCAGACCTGACCCTTCCAAACCCTTCCTATTGGAGGTTGATGCCTCCTCAGTAGGAGCTGGAGCTGTTCTTCTACAAAAAAATCCTTCCGGGCATGCTGTCACTTGTGGTTTTTTCTCTAGGACCTTCTCTCCAGCGGAGAGGAACTACTCCATCGGGGATCGAGAGCTTCTAGCCATTAAATTAGCACTTGAGGAATGGAGGCATCTGCTGGAGGGATCAAGATTTCCTGTTATTATCTACACCGACCACAAGAACCTCTCCTACCTCCAGTCGGCCCAACGGCTGAATCCTCGCCAGGCCCGGTGGTCTCTGTTCTTTGCCCGATTTAATTTTGAGATTCACTTTCGTCCTGCCGATAAGAACATTAGAGCCGATGCTCTCTCTCGCTCCTCGGATGCCTCAGAAGTTGATCTCCCTCCGCAACACATCATTCCACCTGACTGCCTGATCTCCACTTCTCCTGCCTCCATCAGGCAGACTCCTCCAGGAAAGACCTTTGTTTCTCCACGCCAACGCCTCGGAATCCTCAAATGGGGTCACTCCTCCCATCTCGCAGGTCATGCGGGCATCAAGAAATCTGTGCAACTCATCTCCCGCTTCTATTGGTGGCCGACTCTGGAGACGGATGTTGGGGACTTTGTGCGAGCCTGCACTATCTGTGCCCGGGATAAGACTCCTCGCCAGAAGCCCGCTGGTTTTCTTCATCCTCTGCCTGTCCCCGAACAGCCTTGGTCTCTGATTGGTATGGATTTTATTACTGATTTACCCCCTTCCCGTGGCAACACCGTTATTTGGGTGGTCGTTGATCGATTCTCCAAAATGGCACATTTCATTCCTCTTCCTGGTCTTCCTTCTGCGCCTCAGTTGGCTAAACAATTTTTTGTACACATTTTTCGTCTTCACGGGTTGCCTACGCAGATTGTCTCGGATAGAGGGGTCCAATTCGTGTCTAAATTCTGGAGAGCTCTCTGTAAACAACTCAAGATTAAATTAAATTTTTCCTCTGCATATCATCCCCAGTCCAATGGACAAGTAGAAAGAATTAACCAGATCCTGGGTGATTATTTGCGACATTTTGTTTCCTCCCGCCAGGATGACTGGGCAGATCTCCTTCCATGGGCCGAATTCTCGTATAACTTCAGGGTCTCTGAATCTTCCTCCAAATCCCCATTTTTCGTGGTGTACGGCCGTCACCCTCTTCCCCCCCTCCCTACCCCCTTGCCCTCTGGTCTGCCCGCTGTGGATGAAATTTCTCGTGACCTTTCCATTATATGGAGAGAGACCCAAAATTCTCTCTTACAGGCTTCTTCACGCATGAAGAGGTTCGCGGATAAGAAAAGAAGAGCTCCCCCCGTTTTTTCCCCTGGAGACAAGGTATGGCTCTCCGCTAAATATGTCCGCTTCCGTGTCC
This sequence comes from Hyla sarda, assembly GCF_029499605.1. Taxonomy (NCBI): domain Eukaryota; kingdom Metazoa; phylum Chordata; class Amphibia; order Anura; family Hylidae; genus Hyla; species Hyla sarda. Next base: position 376,329,598 of record NC_079190.1, on the reverse strand, counting down.
CTAGCTACAAGTTGGGACCACGCTATCTTGGTCCTTTCAAAATTTTGTGTCAAATTAATCCTGTCTCTTATAAACTTCTTCTTCCTCCTTCTCTTCGTATCCCTAATGCCTTTCACGTCTCTCTTCTCAAACCACTCATCCTCAACCGTTTTTCTCCCAAATCTGTTCCTCCCACTCCTGTTTCCGGCTCCTCGGACGTCTTCTCGGTCAAGGAGATTTTGGCTGCCAAAAAGGTCAGAGGGAAAAATTTTTTTTTAGTAGACTGGGAGGGTTGTGGTCCTGAAGAGAGATCCTGGGAACCTGAGGACAACATCCTTGACAAAAGTCTGCTCCTCAGGTTCTCAGGCTCCAAGAAGAGGGGGAGACCCAAGGGGGGGGGTACTGTTACGCCGAGCGCTCCGGGTTCCCGCTCCTCCCCGGAGCGCTCGCTTCACCTCCTCCGCTGCAGCGCCCCGGTCACGTCCTCTGACCCGGGGCGCTGCGATCCTGCTGCTAGCCGGGATGCGATTCGCGATGCGGGTAGCGCCCGCTCGCGATGCGCACCCCGGCTCCCCTACCTGACTCGCTCCCCGTCTGTTCTGTCCCGGCGCGCGCGGCCCCGCTCCCTAGGGCGCGCGCGCGCCGGGTCTCTGCGATTTAAAGGGCCACTGCGCCGCTGATTGGCGCAGTGGTTCCAATTAGGGTTATCACCTGTGCACTCCCTATATTACCTCACTTCCCTTGCACTCCCTTGCCGGATCTTGTTGCCTTAGTGCCAGTGAAAGCGTTCCTTGTGTGTCCCTTGCCAGTGTTTCCAGACCTTCTGCCGTTGCCCCTGACTACGATCCTTGCTGCCTGCCCCGACCTTCTGCTACGTCCGACCTTGCTTCTGCCTACTCCCTTGTACCGCGCCTATCTTCAGCAGCCAGAGAGGTGAGCCGTTGCTAGTGGATACGACCTGGTCACTACCGCCGCAGCAAGACCATCCCGCTTTGCGGCGGGCTCTGGTGAAAACCAGTAGTGGCTTAGAACCGGTCCACTAGCACGGTCCACGCCAATCCCTCTCTGGCACAGAGGGTCCACTACCTGCCAGCCGGCATCGTGACAGCGCCCTTCCAATAAGAGAGACCTGGAGCAGTTTGCAAAGGAAGAGTGGTCCAATATTCCGGCTGAGAAGTGTAAGAAGCTTATTGATGGTTATAGGAAGCCACTGATTTCAGTTATTTTTTCCAAAGGGTGTGCAATCCAAATATTTATTTAAGGGTGCCAATAATTTTGTCCAGCCCATTTGTGGAGTTTGGTGTGACATTATGTCCAATTTGCTTTTTTTCCTTCGTTTTTTGGTTTAGTTCCAATACACACAAAGGGAATAAACATGTGTATAGCAAAACATGTGTTACTGCAATCCTTTTCTGTGAGAAATACTTGATTTTCTTGAAAACTTTCAGGGTTGCCAACATTTACGGCCATGACTGTATATGTTATCCAGTGTATTATACCTGTGCAAAATCTTTCACCTCCAGGAGCATGGGTGAGTCCTTCCATATCAACTCCCTCCTGAACTGTTCCACACAGTATGTAGTTTATCTCCTGGATTGTGCCTGTGGGACCCAATACGTGGGCAGAACGGTCAGGTGCTTACGTGAAAGAATTATGAAGCATATAAATAACACAGAAAACGGCTTCACAATACATAGTGTATCCAGACACCTGACCCAACACCATCATCAGGACTTTAAATGCATCACTGTAACACCCATTGAAAGTGTGCCTAAGGATAACCCTCAGCGTTTTAATACTCTCCGCAGACACAATAATTATTGGTCCCATCCGGTCTTAATGAACTTATAGAATGCTCGAGTCCTGCATGACCTATCCACTCACCCTTTAATTATTCAACTATTTATTTATTTATTTATCTTTTTATATATGTATTTATATTTATACATGTATGTATTTGTTTATACATATTTATTGCCGTTTCCACACCACGTCCCACATCCACTCGTCTTCAGTACCCTTATTTACCATCCTTATATGCATGCATGTTTAATATATTTTTAATACATTTTTATTAGAATTTACCTGTAATATCATATCACTCTTTATGAGTTTTTAGGTGTATGTGCATATATTGTTTTTTATTTTTACTTTATTTATTTATTCATTTTTTACTTTTTTTTATATTGTTATAATGTACAGTAGGCAATCTACTGTACATTAACTGAGTACACCCATCCAGTTATGTACATACTAGACCCCCTTTTAGATATGTCTACCTATGTACACATAGGACCTAATACTGATCTCTTAACCCTTTACATCCTCTGGTTACCATCTCCCCCACTAGCCTGTATACCTACACTGTATCATACTGTACTATACCCCACTATTGCCTGAATACATATTCACTGTATCATACTAGATTATAGAATAATCTGGACTAATGATATCTCCAAGAGCTAATTGGAGTGAGGTGTCATCCAACTGGAGTCCAATCAATGAGATGAGATGGGAGATGTTGGTTACAGCTGCCCTGCCAGATAAAAAACACCCACCAGTTCTGGGTTTGCTTTTCACAAGAAGCATTGCCTGATGTGAATGATGCATTGCACAAAAGAGCTCTCAGAAGACCTACAATTAAGAATTGTTGACTTGCATAAAGCTGGAAAGGGTTATTAAAGTATCTCCAAAAGCCTTGCTGTTCATCAGTCCATGGTAAGACAAATTGTCTATAAATGGAGAAAGTTCAGCACTGCTACTACTCTCTCTAGGAGTGGCCGTCCTGTAAAGATGACTGCAGGAGCACAGCGCAGATTGCTCAATGAGGTGAAGAAGAATCCTAGAGTGTCTGCTAAAGACTTACAAAAGTCTCTGGCATATGCTAACATCCCTGCTAGCGAATCTACAAGACATAAAACATTAAACAAGAATGGATATCATGGCAGGATACCGCAGAGGAAGCCACTGCTGTCCAAAAAAAAACAAAAAACATTGCTGCACGTTTACAGTTTGCACAAGAGCACCTGGATGTTCCACAGCAGTACTGGCAAAATATTCTGTGGAGAGATTAAACCAAAGTTGAGTTGTTTGGAAGAAACACACAACACTATGTGTGGAGAAAAAGAGGCACAGCACACCAACATCAAAACCACATCCTTCTGGATTGGCCCAGTCAGAGTCCTGACCTCAACCTGATTGAGATGCTGTGGCGTGACCTCAAAAAAAGCGATTCACACCAGACATCCCAAGAAAATTGCTGAACTGAAACTGTTCTGTAAAGAGGAATGGTCAAAAATTACTCCTGACAGTTGTGCACTTCTGATCTGCAACTACAGGAAATGTTTGGTTGAAGTTATTGCTGCCAAAGGAGGTTCAACCAGTTATTAAATCCAAGGGTTTACATACTTTTTCCAACTGCACTGTGAATGTTTACATTGTGTGTTCAATAAAAAAATAGTAAGATTTAATTATTTGTGTGTTATTAGTTTAAGCAGACTGTGATTGTCTATTGTTGTGACTTTGATGAAGATCAGATCACATTTTATGACCAATTTCTGCAGAAATCCATACAATTCCAAAGGGTTCACATACTTTTTCTTGCAACTGTATAACATCAGTGCACCTACACTGACTTTGATAAATCTTCCCCAGTATGCTGTTGATTTCACCTCTTTCTGTGCAAAGGGTTTAGATTCCAATCCTTGTGGAATCACACTTATGGGTGCCGAAGTGTCTAGAGCAGCACAAGCTATGAATATAACCCTGTGTATAATAGCGGCTTTAGTGGGAAATTTAGACTTTAAGGCACTCCCACTGAATGTAGTTGTTACAATAGCGCTCCCTTTCCACAGTCACAACTCAGTTGTGCCCCTAAAAGCAATAGGACATACCTCACAACTTTTGCTGAAGAGCAAAGAGAGACTAACCACACCCTCAACCACACTCGTACATGTGGAATGGGAATATCTCTTTAACAGCAATAATGTTGTTAATCTGTCACCTGCATTTAGGAGGACCTCCTATATACAGATGACAGAGTGAAAACAACCACCATTATTAACATTAAAGACCATATAAGTTATTATAGTGCAGTGACATCTAGTGACATTTTTTCTGTTCTGAGACGCTCACTTTCATTTTTCTTCTCCATCAAGCTCACACCATTATGATAATTTCTTCCAGCTACAATTCAACTCCGCAGAACATTTTAGGTTCAACAATTTTTCAAGACCTATAGTGCCCCAAACAATCATAATGCCTCTATTGGTGTCTTCCAGTAGTGGGGGAACTATACTGAAACCTAATATGGAGGAACTGTCGGGGGGCGGGGGCCCCAACATAATGAAGTGCTCCGTCTTCCAGGCAGCCTTAATCTGGCCCTGATAGTGATAACTGGGAGCACATGAGAGGTACCACAGGATTTAGACAGGATTGAACTGGGAGCTCTGATCATAGCTACATCCCGAGAGTTGTAGTCTTAGATTAACCAATGCAGAAAAAGTCCTGCAGGTTTAACAGGTTCAGTCTAATGCTGCTGGGAGTAATAGCCTACCATGCCAGCCCCTGTCCTCTTTTCTGAGATTTTATAGCAAGACATCAGTCCAGGTACAGCAGTCCCATTTAGTAAGCATCTGGTCTTCCATTACCTTGCTGGGCTGCTTGCAGGAGTTCCATGGGGAGGAAAATTTATGTATCTGCCAATCTAGAACTAGGGTTATACATAGTTACTGGCCAGATATTAGGATGTTGTGTGCAATGTTCTGGCTGAGAAGTCTTCCTGCTTACACAATTAGCTGTATTACTGTGTGAGCAGGAGGATTCTGTACAGTCAGAATCAGCCTTGAGAGGGACATAAGTGGGTCATTCGGGGACAGCGGGGCATGATCTGGGAAGGTTGGGAGCTATGATAGTGCCAGACAGTGTAATTGGATTATGTGGTAAAACTGCCTCACACAATAAAAATACAAATGTTTTTGTTCCACATATTAATAGAGCCCAATTCCATCTCCACACAGGGTCCTAATTGGGCTTTTCAAAGCACCCCCACACCACTAACAAAGTTCCTACAGCTCCCTGCACCAAAACATTACTTTAAGCATCCCACAGCTCCCCATGTGCTTAATGTGTCCTCCCACATCAATTAAGATCATCCCACAGCTCCCAATGTGCCTCAAGTGCATTACTCTTAATGGCCTCAATGAACACATCCTTCTCCCACCTCTGTCTGTTAGACTACCCCATGTCTCCATCCTCACAAAAATTGCCCCTTCTGAGCACCTCTTTCTCACACAGGATGCTCCTATGTCCCCCATGTTCTCACATAGACTGCTCCCATCCCCCTCTTTCTCACACAGACTCTGCCCATGCCCAGCTCTTATTTACATTGACTGTTCCATGCCCATCTCTTTCTTAGGCTGCCAATATGTTCCCCTCTTGCTCATGAAGACCACACCATGCCCTTCTTTCTCATGCAGACTGCCCTGTGTCCCCCACTTTCTCGCACAGCTTTCACCATGTACCCCTTTTTCTCAAAGAGAGAGCTCTATGCCTCTTTCTTTCTCACACAGACTTTCCATAAAAGCACATCTTTTTCAGATAGACTGTCTCCATTCCCTCTCTTTTTCACACCAACTGTCTCCATATCCCTGTCTGTTTCACATATACTGCCCCAGGTCACCTCTTTCTCATATAAACTACACCCACATGCTCCTTTTTATCTTATAGACTGCCCTCATGTCCCTTTCTGTCTCACATAGCGTGCTCTTATGTCCTGCTCTTTCTTTTATAGACTTCCATAGAAGCTTAGACTGGCCCAATGGCCTCCCTCTGTCTCAGATATATTGCTTCTATGTCTTCTGTCTAACAGACTGCTTTCACGTACCCACCTGTCTCACATAGACTGCCCCAGTAGCTTCATCTCTCATTTTACATCCCCATCTCTCATTTCACATTCCCATCACCCATTTCACATCCCCATCCCCGCATCCCCATCTCACATAGACTTCTTCATCCTCCAGTCTCACATAAACTGCCCCATACACCTTCCTCCCACCATTTTAAATAGACTGCCTCATCCTTCTCTAAAACAGACTGCCCCGATTTTCCCATCTTACATAGACTGTCCCATCCCCTGGTTTCACATGACCTGCCCCATATCCGTCTCACATAGTGCCCTCATTCCCCCATGTCATATAGCCGTCCCGAATGTCCCCTTGTACCCTACCTTCCAACAAACTTCTTCCTACATCTTTGTTAGGTTGCTCTTCCAACACAGGACATCATCAAACATCCTTCAGCCTAATAGGGAAGCATCTGATGGCTGACTACAGACAGGGGTGGGGAAGAGAACCAATGGTTTGGAAACTTTATCTGTGTCCTTTAGACACAGATACATTTAACATAGTGCAGCTGTCAGTATGCTTGCTACCATATTACAGTGCAGCACAAAATTCCACCCCAGAAACGTCAAATACCACAAAGCAATGCGGAATACCATTTCGAAAATGTTCTGACATGACTATCCCTATCCCATCTGGCCCATGGCAGAGTTGCTCCTATGTTTATGCTTCTCCTTTTTTTAGCCATTTCAAGAACTGACTATTCACTAGTGTTGCTCACGAATATTCGCAATTCGAATTTTATTCGCGAATATCGCATATTCACGAATTCGCGAATATTCGCGAATATAGCGCTATATATTCGTAATTATGAATATTCTTTTTTTTTTTTTTTCACAGTAAACATCACAGTGATCATCCCTCTCTGCTTCCAGCTTATGTGGTGTAAGAAGGCTCTAATACTACTGTGTGAGACTGGTGTGCGAATTTTCGCATATGTTTATTTTTGTATATACAAATTTTCGCATATATTAATTTTCGCACACGCGAATATTCGCATATGCGAAAATAAACCGAGAACATTACAAATATGCGAATATTCGCGAATATGACGAATATTCGTCCATATATTCGCGAATATTCGCGAATTCGAATATGGCCTATGCCGCTCAACACTACTATTCACTTGCTACCTAATACTTCCCACACCTTGACAGGTGGAATGCTATTCATGTCTTATGTTTTAAAGCAGTTCTGTCATTTAAATACATTTTTGGCATGTCTGATAAATTTTGTGGTCTGATTTGGGTTTCTGAGTTCATTTATAGGGTTTGATCCTAGGGCTGAATAAATTTAGAGGTCTGGTGTAGGGTCTGAATTAATTTAGGGGGTTGGGGAGTCTGATCTGGGATCAGAGTTGTTTATTGTGTAGGGTCCATGGTCTGGATTCATTTAGATGTCTTTTATGGAGTCTGAATTAACCAAGGGTTAAATGTCCCCCAAGTAAAACAAATTGCAGTGCACATTCTCATCCAGACCTCCATTTATCATCTATGGGGCTTCCATACATTCCCAAATTAAGCAATCAGCTATGTTTGAAAGTCCCATACAGTGTAACCAGGCACACAGACTGCTGCTGGTATTCACTTGGGGGACATTTGACCTCTATCCTATTGATCAGTGGGAGTCCCAAAGGTCAGACCCTCACTCATTTATTTTTCTGTTCTGGGGTGGGTGGGTCCTAGAGATGAGCGAATCGAAGCTGATGAATCCCAATACGTTACGAATTTCGTGAAAATCCGATTATCAACTAATGCGAATATCACCACGATTCTATCGCGTGAATCGCTTCCTTAAACTCCATTTAGTGCAGTCCAGGCTCCAGGGCATCTAAAATGGCAAATCTACATGTGAAGACATGGGGCAAGGAACTCTGAGAAGGCGGGTAGGCGGGATGACCCGGAATCACATGCAGCATGCAGCCTATCAGCAGCCAGTCACCCCTGTGATGTCACAGCCCTATATAATTGGTAGCCATATTGCAGCCAGTCACTTAATTCATTACACTGCAGAGAGATAGGACAGACAACCTGTGTGCGAGTGCGTGTTACACAGAAAAGCTTTTTCCAGCAATGTTTTACCTCCTGGTCACATCAGTGTTTTGGTAGGCAGAGAGCAGTGTTTTTTTCTACTGAAAAGGATTTTTACTGCAGCCATTAACCTCCCAGTCACTTTCTTCAGCATTTCATTACAGAGAGGGGCAAAGAGCTGTGTGTTGCCACATACATTTCAACAAGCTGCCTCAACTTCATAAACTTTAGCAGAGGATGGAGGAATAAGTTTCAGCAAAATTCTGTGTCTTTGTTACATAACAAATCATCTGCTGGATACACTAGTCTGTAGACGGTATAATGACCAGCAGTCCATTCATAATAGTCTTTGAGAGAGTGCAATTTTGGGTTTAGTACACAGCTTTTGTGTGCTGCAGCACTGTTGTGTACTGCTGGTGTTGTGCAAAAAAAATGTTTTTTAAGCGTACTAGAGCGCATTTTTCGGGCCATATAAGTGCATACCACATACGTGCATCTAAGTAGTACACTATTTTGTAGCTGTTAATCTGTCAAGGGCCTAGATACTGTGAAAGTCCAGGCAAAAGTAATCACCGGCTGGGGTTTTACTCCAATACGTTTTTTAAGTGTACTGTAGTGCATATTTCTGCCTTCATAAGTGCATACCATATACGTACACCTAAGTAGTGTACTATTTTCTACCTGTTAATATGTCAAAGGCCTAGATACAGTGAAAGTCCAGGCAAAAGTACTAACCAGCTGGGGTTGTACTCAGATACTTTTTTAATCATACTGTATCACATTTTTATGTCCTCATAAATGCATACCACATACATACATCTAAGTAGTGTACTAATTTGTACCTGTTAATATGTCAAGGGCCTAGATACTGTGAAAGGACAGTGAAAAGTAATCACCGGCTGGTGTTTTACTCCAATACGTTTTTTTAAGTGTACTGTAGAGCATTTTTCTGCCCTCATAAGTGCATACCATATACGTACATCAAAGCAGTGTACTATTTTGTACCTGTTAATCTGTCAAGGGCCTAGATACTGTGAAATGACAGCCAAAAGTACACACCTGCTGCTGTTCTAGACAAATACTGTTTTAAGCATAGTGAAGCATATTGTACTCCCTTCCTATACACACTAAGTATGTCAGGCAGAGAAGTGCCAGGACGTACACAGAGGAGTGGGAGAGGCTAAATCCTTCAGGCAGAGGTCGCAGCAGACTTGGGACTAGAAGCAGCAGGAATCGCAGCAAGAGGCCTGAGCTCCCGGTATCAGCTAGCGGTCCTGTCTCGACCAGCAACCCATCTGTCATAATCGATTGGTTAACACGGTCATCCACTTCATCAAAAGGGACATCTGTTACCCCAGGCAACAGTTGGTGGGTTCTTCAGACACAACCCTTAGTTGGCATGGTCCGGGAGCAGTCCCTGTCCTCACATTGCCTCTGTCCTATGCTGTTCCCTCACTTAAAGAAGTTTCTTATGCTGTGGGTTCAGCTCCACTATTCAGTGAGGACAATCTAATAAAAGACAGTCAGCAGCTACTGCCCAGCCAAGAAGTGGAGAAGACATCCACCGCTTCCTCCGCTAGGCGGGCAAGTAGTGATGAGGAGAGTGACATCGAAGGCAGTGTTGCCAGCATTCAGGGTCCTGAAGCAGACACTGTTGAGGAACCTGCGGAGGACATCAGTGACGTGCAGACACAAGCCGATGATGATGAAGCCGATCACATTTGGGAGTCGGGTGCAGAAGGGGCTTCATCATCATCAGGTGAAGAGGGTTGCGGGTTGTCCGTGAGGCAGCAGCTGAGTGAGCAAGGTAGTGGCATGGTTGGCAGTCATTGGCAGAAGTGGAAATTCTGGAGCTAAATGTGCCCGGGGGAGACCACCTGCTTCGCGGCAGCCTACCTTCCTAGGAGGTAGTGGAACCGGGGTTCCTGGAGACGGCGGCAGTAGCAGTCAATTAGTGTGGACTGTTGGTGGGAAAATTAGCTACTCAGTGGTGTGGCAGTTTGTCATTAAGCATCCAGAGGAGGTTAACATAGCCACATGCAAGATATGTCAGCAGAAGGTGAAGCGTGGGCAGGGTCCCAATGTTGGCACCACAGCCCTGCGTCAACATATCCTTCACCACCATAAAACATATTGATTTACTCTCAGCATGGAACACACTGTTCCATGATGGGAGTAGTAGTTACCTGTACTTATTGACAGATTGCTGGGGTCGCTTGCGATCCTCTTGTATAATGTATAGATGCGCGGCCGCTCTTCTATGGTCCCCTGCACTCACGTACACATATTCATATTTCCCGCAGAGCTTTAATTGGCCAGATGGTTCCAGCCAATCACAGCTCTCTGTGAGAAATAGGAATATGTGTATATATACGGCCGTGCAGGGGACCATAGGAGAGCGGCCGCCGCATCCATACATTTATACAGGAGCATCACAGAGGGTGTCAGGAGTGATACCCGCAGTGATCTTTCCTTAACTACAAGTACTACTACTCCCAACATGGAGTACACTCTGCTCCATGCTGGGAGCTGTAGTACCTGCATTAATAGACAGATCGCAGCGGGTGTCAGAAGTTACACTCTCTGCGATATGTCTATTAATGCAGGTACTATAGCTCCCAGCATGGAGCAGAGTGTGCAGAGTGTGCTCCATGTAGTAGTAGTACCTGCAGTAAGGGACAGATCACAGCGGATGTCACTCCTCCTGACAACCGCTGCGATCCTCCTGATGTGAATGTCGGGATCAGCTGTTCTCAGGGCTACAGAGCCGGGAGAACAGCTGACGCTGAGCCGTAGGTATACATCGCATATCTACTGCCCAGCAAGAACTTACAGTTAGCCTGCAATGTGTATACAGTATACACATTGCTGGCTCACTTAACCGCTTGCTGAACTGTGCGCTATGCGCAAACCCAGCAAGGAAAGAGTTAATTTACACTGCTGTACAGCTATAGATAGCTGTATATAGTGTATACAGAAGACGATGTCCGCTTACTTCCCTCGAGTCCGGGGCAGGTCAGTGTAGCTCCGCCCCCTAGTGGTGACATAATTAGGGGGCGTGGCTACAGAAGGAATTAAGGCTAGTTAATCTGAAGCTCTGTTCACATTGTCCGTTTTGTATAATGTGAACAGACCCTTCTGGCAGTGTCTACCCAGACAGGGAGACTCCAGCTGTTGCTCAACTAAAACTCCCAGCATGCCCGTACAGCCAAAGGCTGTCTGGGTATGCTGGGAGTTGTAGTTTTGCACCAATTGGTGGCTCCATGTTTGGGTAGACATTGCATCATGGGTTCTCTCCCCAGCGGACAAAAAAATGTCATAACCAATTTTTTGTGTTATTTTTCTTCTCATTTCAGATTCGTGTATGCAGAGGATTACTGCGGATTCGATGGATTATGGCGGATTAATTTTTTTCTTTTAATAAAATGGTTAACGAGGGCTGTGGGGGAGTGTTTTTTTAAATAAAATAATTTTTCCAATGTGTTGTGTTTTTTTTAAATTGAATTTTCAGGCCTAGTAGTGGAAGCCAGTCTTATTGACGGAATCCATTACTAAGCCAGGGCTTAGCGCTAGCCCCAGAAACATCTAGCGCTAACCCCCAATTATTACCCCGGTACCCACCGACACAGGGGTGCCGGGAAGAGCCGGTACCAACAGGCCTGGAGTGTCAAAAATGGCGCTCCTGGGCCTAGGCGGTAACAGGCTGGCGTTATTTAGGCTGGGGAGGGCCAGTAACAATGGACCTTGCCCACCCTGGTAACGTCAGGCTGTTGCTGTTTGGTTGTTATTGTGCTGAGAATGAAAATACGGGGAACCCTATGTGTTTTTATTTAAATTTATTTAAATTAAAAAAATAAAACGTATAGGGTTCCCCGTATTTTCATTCTCAGCACAATAACAACCAAACAGCAACAGCCTGACGTTACCAGGGTGGGCGAGGACCACTGTTACTGGCCCCAGCCTAAATAACGCCAGCCTGTTACCGCCTAGGCCCAGGAGCACCATTTTTGACGCTCCGGCCTGTTGGTACCGGCTCTTCCCGGCACCCCTGTGGCGGTGGGTACCGGGGTAATAATTGGGGGTTAGCGCTAGCTGTTTTTGGGGCTAGCGCTAAGCCCTGGCTTAGTAATGGATTCCATCAATAAGACCGGCTTCCACTACTAAGCCTGAAAATTCATTTCTTTTAAAATACAACACATTGGAAATATTATTTTATTTTAAAAAACACTCCCCCACAGCCCTCGTTAACCATTTTATTAAAAGAAAAAAATTAATCCGCCACAATCCATCGAATCCGCAGTAATCCTCTGCATACACGGATCTGAAATGCGAAGAAAAAAAAACACAAAAAATTGGTTATGACATTTTTGGCGCTGTCCGCTGGGGAGAGCACCCATGATGCAATGTCTACCCAAACAGGGAGTTGTAGTTTAGCAACAGCTGGAGTCTCCCTGTCTGGGTAGACACTGCCAGAAGGGTCTGTTCACATTATACAAAACGGACAATGTGAACAGAGCTTCAGATTAACTAGCCATAATTCCTTCTGTAGCCACGCCCCCTAATTATGTCACCACTAGGGGGCGGAGCTACACTGACCTGCCCCGGACTCGAGGGAAGTAAGCGGACTTCGTCTTCTGTATACACTATTTACAGCTATCTATAGATAGCTGTATATAGTGTATACCGCCCAAAGGGTTAACCTACACTGTCCAGCAGTGTAAGTTAACTCTTTCCTTGCTAGGCTTGCGCATAGCGCACAGCTCAGCAAGGGGTTAAGTGAGCCAGCAATGTGTACACTGTATACACATTGCAGGCTCACTGTAAGTTCTTGCTGGGCAGTAGATATACGATGTATACCTACGGCTCAGCGTCAGCTGTTCTCCCGGCTCTGTAGCCCTTAGAACAGCTGATCCCGACAGTCACATCAGGAGGATCGCAGTGGGTGTCAGGAGGAGTGACATCTGCTGTGATCTGTCCCTTACTGCACTTACTACTACTCCCAACTTGGAGCACACTCTGCTCCATGCTGGGAGCTGTAGTGCCTGCATTAATAGACATATCGCAGTGAGTGTAACTTCTGACACCCGCTGCGATCTGTCTATTAATGCAGGTACTACAGCTCCCAGCATGGAGCAGAGTGTACTCCATGTTGGGAGTAGTAGTACTTGTAGTTAAGGAAAGATCACTGCGGGTATCACTCCTGACACCCTCTGTGATGCTCCTGTATAAATGTATGGATGCGGCGGCCGCTCTCCTATGGTCCCCTGCACGGCCGTATATATACACATATTCCTATTTCTCACAGAGAGCTGTGATTGGCTGGAACCATCTGGCCAATCACAGCTCTGCGGGTAATATGAATAGGTGTATATATAGGTGAGTGCAGGGGACCATAGAAGAGCGGCCGCGCATCTATACATTATACAAGAGGATCGCAAGGGACCCCGGCGATCTGTCAATAAGTACAGGTAACTACTACTCCCATCATGGAACAGTGTGTTCCATGATGGGAGTAATAGTACTACCTAAAAAATGTAAACAAAAAAAAGTGAAAAACACACACACACTACATTTTTATTATTGTCGGCTACATTTTTAGTGCTTTACCCGCTCACATAAATTTATCCCTATTTAAAAATTAATAAACATTTCATAATAAAAAAGATACATTTCGTTAGATACGATTTTTTACATCACTACTGTATCTTTTTTATTATAATTTTTTTTATTAGAATGAATTCTTTACGTCCGTTTACGGATAACGAATGCATTCATTATTTACCGCATGCATTCGGTAAATAACAAATGCATTCGTTATTTTGATATTAGTATTATCGTGGCTATTCGGGAATGTTCAAAATATGCTTTTGTGCATTCGGATCAGTACGAATGCCCGAAAACGGTAACATTCTGTAAATTAGACATCCGTGTCGAAACGAATTGCACATGTCTAGTTATGAGGAAGGCGAGACAGAGGACCCAGACACACACAGTGGCAATATGCAGTGGAGATGGAGGCAGGGAGTCCTTCCGAGTCACTTTCAAAATTTGTACAATGCATGCTCACTTGCTTGCGTAGTGACAGCCGGATTGTCACCATTCGGCAGTGGGATGACTTCTGGCTTTCCACTTTATTGGTACAGCCACAAAATAGGGGCCTTTTTTTACACCCACTGAGAGGGGGGACAAACAGACCTACTACAGAGGCATCCTATGTGGTCAGTTGGCCAATGCCTTTCGGCGTTATCGTCCACCCTCTCTCAGGTCTGAATCAGCAGCAGGTAGACCTGGAGCAGGACCTGAACCAGCAGGTGGTGGCATACCTTGACATGCACATGCCAACACACCTTGAAGATCCGCTGGACTTCTGGGCAGCCAAAGTTGATTTTTGTCCACAACTAGCAGAGTTTGCCCTGGAAAAGCTGTCCTGCCCGGCCAGTAGTGTGCCATCAGAGTGGGTGTTTAGTGCAGCGGGGGCCATAGTCACCTCAAGGAGAACTCGTCTGTCCACGTAAAAAGTGGAGAGACTGACCTTTGTAAGGATGAATCAGGCATGGATCAGACAGGATTTCCACCCACCAAAGCCTGATGCATCAGAGCAGATTGACCAACGTGCCACACCAACACTTCACAAATACGCTGCTCCCCAGTTACAAACATTCCTCCGCATCAGACCTTTTTTCACCCACCTTCATCACCGGGTACTGGCATTGCCACCCACCGCACCACTCTATCACAGGGTCACTTTCAGGACTCCTGATGCTGCTGCTGCCACTTCCAGGCTGTGCCATTCAGCCACTATATGGTCTCATGCTTCAACCAACTCCAGGCTGTGCCATTCAGCCAATGTATGGTCTCCTACTGCTTCAGCCACCTCCAGGCTGTGCCATTCCGACGCTATATGGTCTCCTCATGCTGCCACAAACTCCAGGCTGTGCCATTCAGCCACTATATGGTCTCCTCATGCTTCGGCCCACTCCAGGCTGTGCCATTCAACCACTATATGGTCTCCTCATGCTTCATCACCTCCAGGCTGTGCCATTCAGACACTATATGTTCTACTCATGCTGCAGACGAATCCAGGTTGTGCCATTCAGCCACTATATGATCTCCTCATGCTTCAGCCAACTCCAGGCTGTGCCATTCAGCAACTATATGGTCTCCTCATGTTTCAGTCAACTCCAGGCTGTGCCATTCAGACAATATATATCATTTTCTCATTCTTCACCACCTCCAGGCTGTGCCATTCAGACACTATATGGTCTCCTCATGCTTCACCACCTCCAGGCTGTGCCATTCGGCAACTATATGGTCTTCTCATGCTTTAGTCAACTTCAGGTTGTGCCATTCAGACACTATATGGTCTCATCATGCTTCATTACCTGCAGGCTGTGCCATTAAGACACTATATGGTCTCCTCATGCTTTAGCCACCTCCAACCTGTGCATTCAGACACTATATGGTCTTCTCATGCTTCACCACCTCTAGGCTGTGCCATTCAGACACTATATGGTCTCCTAATGCTACTACAAACTCAAGGCTGTGCCAATCAGCCACTATCTGTTCTATTCATGCTGCCGCCAACTCCAGGCTGTGCCATTCAGCGACTATATGGTCTCCACATGCTTCAGCCAACTCCAGGCTGTGCCATTAAGCCACTATAAGGTCTCCTCATGCTTCAGCCAACTCCAGGCTGTGCCACTCAGACACTACATGGTCTCCTCATACTGATGCCACCTCCAGGCTCTATTGTTGTGCCGCCATGTGACATGTGACTCCTTGTTAGATTTGGTCCTTTGTAACCACATGAATACTGAAATTTCAATATTCAAAATCTTCAATTTCAATTTCAAAATTCATTTTATAATCTTAGGGATTGTGAAGCCTTATTGTCTACTCATGCTGCCGCCAGCTCCAGGCTGTGCCGTTTTGCCACTATATGGTTTAGTGTTGCTGCTGGGCCTGGGACAAGCTACCATAAACCTTCAATTTTAATATGAATCTTTTAATCTTAGGAATTGTGAACCCTATTGTCTGCACATGCTGCCGCTAGCTCCATGCTCTGTTGTTGTACCGCCATGTGACATGTGACTCCTTGTTAGATTTGGTCCTTTGTAATCATATGCCGGGGCTCGGGACATTAAAACTTGGGAGTGTAATCTTACATTTTAAAATCTTCAATTTAAATTTTTAAATTCATCTTTTAATCTTAGGGATTGTGCCACCATATGGTCTCTTTATGCTGTTGGCACCTTAAAGCGTACCCATCACTTTTCATTTAGCTCACTAGATTGAATTCCTCTCAAAAGGGAGGGGGCATGGCCTCACTGTGTAGGTCTCCACCCCCTCCCTCAGTATGCTGTCTGCTCACATCTCCCCTAGCATTAGTAATACTACAACTCCCAGCTTGTCCTCACTGACAGTAGAGGAACACAAGCTGACAGTGGGAGGATTTTTCCTCCAGCTGTGAGCCCTGCGCTCACAGCTGTCAATCAAGGTGGTCCATGATGTAGGTGATGATGAAGACGCATGGACACAGCAGGACTAGTATGTGTCCAAACAAGCAGGGGGGGGGGGCAGTTGTTTTACTGGGTTTTTCAGTATGAAATACTGAAAATGTTCTAATGAAAGCAATTCCAAAACCTTTTGGTTTTGAATGCTTTACAACATATCAAAAGTTTTTGTATCTGACAGTGCCATTTAAATTTAACTTTTAAAATTTTAATATATCTAAAATCTTTCATTTAAAATTTCAAAAATATATTAAATCTTCTCTATTGTGAGGTCCTATGGTCTTGTCAGACTGGGTCATTCTGCCACTATATGATCTCCTTGTTCTGCCGCCAATTCCAGGCTGTGTCATTCTGCCAGATTATGGTCTCCTCATGCTGCTGCCACCTCTAGGCTCTGTCATTGTGCCGCCATGTGACTCATTGTTAGATTGGGTTTTGTGATCATACAGTATTAGTTCAAAGTAAACACCGGGACATTAAACTTGGGAATCTAATATAAATCTTAAATTTACATAAAATCTATGTAATCTTTTCAAGACTGAGGCCCTATGGTCGTTTTACGTCATTTTATCTGTGTAATTATCACAAGCATCCAATGGAACAGCTTGGAGTGATAATGAACCATAACTGATTAAATGAAACATTTGCACTTTCAGTCAGGGGGGCACTGAAAGGCAGGGGCTGGAACAGGTGGTATCTTGCTTGTCGGAGGACCGCCAGCTCGATGCTCACCAGAATGGGTACTCAAAAAATGTAACTCCTTAACGACGCATATTTACGTCCTGCACCGGTTCCCGCGATATAATGCGGGGTCATGCGGTGACCCCGCATCATATCGGGTCAGTCCCGGCAGCCATCAACGGCCTGGACCCGCAGCTAATACAGGACATCACCGATCGTGGTGATGCTCTGTATTAACCCTTCAGACACGGCGATTAAAGTTGACCGCCGCGTCTGAAGTGAAACTCAAAGTATCCCGGCAGCTCAGTCGGGCTGTTTGAGACAGCCGCGATCAAATCACGGCATCTCGAACAGCTTACAGGACACCGGGAGGATCCCTATCTGCCTATTCAGTGTCCGATCGGCAAATGACTGTTCCGTGCCTGAGATCCAGGCAGGAGCAGTCAAGTGCCGATAACACTGATCAATGGCATGTCAATACATCCCAGTGATCAATGTAAAAGATCAGTGTGTGCAGTGTTATAGTTATAAAAGTTAGAATCACCCCCCTTTTCCCATAACAAAAACAGTGTAAATAAAAATAAACATACGTGGTATCATTAATTAAACTGCACGGTCAATGGCATACACGTAGAAAAAATTCCAAAGTTCAAAATAGCGTATTTTTGGTCACTTTTTCATAACATTAAAAAATGTATAAAAAGCGATCAATAAGTCCGATCAAAACAAATATGGTACCGATCAAAACTTCAGATCAGAGTGCAAAAAAATAGTCTCCAAACCGCCCTGTACGCGTAAAAATAAAAAAGTTATAGGGGTCAGAAGAGGACATTTTTAAACGTATACATTTTCCTGCATGTAATTATGTGTCACGTACCGGCAGGACTGGTAGTGGATCCTCTGAACCAGAGAGGCGATGACGCGGGTTGTACCAGAAGATCGGTTCTAAGTGGTTACTGGTTTTCACCAGAGCCCGCCGCAAGGCGGTATGGACTTGCTGCGGCGGTAACCACCAGGTCGTATACTCCAGTAGCAACTCGACCTCTCTGGTGGCTGATATGGCGTGGTATACAGGGAGCAGGCAAGAGCGCAGTCGGACGTAGCAGAGGTCAGGGCAGGCAGCAAGGGTTCACAGGCGAGAATACGGTAGCAATTGGTATGGCAACTGGCAAGGCAATAATCACTGTAGGGAACGCTTTCTCAGAGGCACAAGGCACAAAGATCCGGCAAGGGCAGGAAGGGGCAGATGCCTTTTATTGGGAAATCACAGTGGGAGGTGTGGAACCAGCGCTTTACCGGTGTGCTGGCCCTTTAAATTTACAGAAGCCGGCGCGCGCGCGCCCTAGAGAGCGGGGCCACGCGCGCCGGGACCCAGGAGCAAGGAGCGCTGCGCGGGGAGCAGGTGAGATGAACAGGGACGTGGCGCGTGAGCGGAGACCAGCCGCCATGCTAGCCGCGTCCCTGCCACAGTGATACCCGTGCTCCCAGTCAGTGTGTTTTACCAGGAGACACAGGCAGCGGGCGCTCCAGTCCAGAGGTGGAGACCGGAGTGCTCGCTGTGACATTATGATTTTTTCCAGAAGTACAACAAAATCAAACCTATATAAGTAGGGTATCAGGTAGAGGTAGAGGTGGAGACCGGAGTGCTCGCTGTGACAGTACCCCCCCCCCCCCCCTTAGGTCTCCCTCTCTTTTTGGTACCAAGAAAGTTGAGAATGAGACACCAAGACCTTTCTTCAGGACCGCAGCCTTCCCAGTCAACCAAAAAAAATCTTTTCCCCTGAACAAGCTTGGAGGCTAGGATTTCTTTAACAGTAAAAACATCAGAGGTACCAGTGACAGGGGTGGGAGAAAGAAGTTTGGGAGAGAAGCGATTAAAGATAGCAGGTTTGAGAAGGGAGACATGAAAAGAGTTATGAATTCTGAGGGAGGAAGATGGAGCTGGTAGGACACTGGATTAATGCGGCTCTTGACTCTGAAGGGACCTAGATAACGAGGGCCCAGCTTGTAACTTGGTACCTTAAATCTGATGTACTTCGAGGAGAGCCATACCTTGTCACCGGGACGGAATTCTGGAGGAGCTCTATGACACTTGTCGGCCTGGAGCTTCATACGGGCCGAGGCCTTGAGGAGGGCTGAGTGAGTCTCTCGCCAAATAGATGTGTAGTCCAGAAGGAGATCCTCTACCGCTGGAACAGAGGAGGGAGCAGAGGTCCTAGGCAGAGGAGGCAGAAGATAACGACCATAAACCACAAAAAATGGAGACTTGTTGGTAGCGGAAGATTGTTTGAAGTTATATGAGAACTCTGCCCAAGGGAGCAAGTCCGACCAATCATCTTGGCAGGCGGACACAAAATGGCGTAGATAATCTCCCAGAGTCTGTTCACCTGTTCTACTTGGCCGTTGGACTGTGGGTGATACGAGGAAGAAAAGTCCAGCTTGACTCCGAGTTGAGCACAGAGAGCCCTCCAAAACATGGAAACGAACTGCACCCCACAGTCAGAGACGATGTGTCTGGGAAGACCGTGGAGGCGGAAGATGTGTAGAAAAAATTGTTCGGCCAACTGAGGAGCGGACGAGAGACCAGGCAGGGAGACAAAGTGAGCCATCTTCGAGAATCGGTCAACCACGACCCAAATACCATGGGAGGAGGGGAGATCCGTGATAAAGTCCATGGCGTTGTGTGACCAAGGGGTCTCTGGAACAGGAAGAGGCAGAAGAAGGCCGGCAGGTTTCTGACGAGGAGTCTTGTCACGGGCACAGATCGCACAGGACTGGATGAATTCTGTGAAGTCTCTCTCAAGCGAAGGCCACCAATACCTTTGGGAAATTAATTGAAGAGACTTCTTAATCCCAGGATGACCGGCCAGAAGGGAAGTGTGACCCCACTTGAGGAATTGTAATCGCTGCCGAGAAGGAACATAGGTCTTACCCAGAGGAAGAAGCCGTAAGTCCACAGATGCAACTGAGATGAGACATTTAGGTGAGACAATGTGTTGAGGTGTAGATATGTCACCCACCACATCCGAAGAGCGAGAAAGGGCATCTGCCCTGATGTTCTTGGCAGCGGGATGAAAGTGAATCTGGAAGTTGAAGCGGGCGAAGAAGATGGACCAACGGGCTTGATGGGGATTTAATCTCTGAGCAGACTGGAGGTAGACTAAATTCTTATGGGCCGAGAAAATGGTCACAGGGTGAGGAGCACCCTCGAGAAGATGTCTCCACTCCTCCAAGGCCAATTTGATTGCCAATAGTTCTCTGTCCCCAATGGCGTAATTCTTCTCGGCGGAAGAAAATGTCTTAGAGAAGAAGCCACAAGTTATGGTTTTGCCCCTGGAAGACTTCTGAGTTAATACCACTCCAGCTCCCACCGAGGATGCATCCACTTCAAGATAAAATGGCTTGGAGGGATCTGGCCGGGAGAGAACAGGTGCAGAGGCGGCTTTTAGGGACTGAAAAGCCTCTTCAGCGTGAGGAGGCCAGGACTTGGGATTGGCACCCTTTTTAGTCAGAGCCACAAGAGGAGCCACTAGGGTGGAGAAATGAGGAATAAACTGTCTGTAATATTTGGCAAAACCCAGGAATCTTTGTATGGCTCGAAGACCAGAGGGGCGTGGCCAGTCTAGAACTGCAGATAACTTGGCAGGATCCATTTGCAGACCTTGGGCAGAGACAATATACCCCAGGAATGGCAAGGAGGTATGTTCAAACAGACATTTCTCAATTTTGGCGTAGAGGCGGTTACTTCTGAGTTGGGTGAGAACTTGGCGGACATGGTCTCGATGTTGCTCCAGATTGGATGAAAAAATAAGGATATCATCCAGATATACTACAACACAAGTGTAGAGAAGGTCCCGGAAGATGTCGTTCACGAACTCCTGGAAGATTGCAAGTGCGTTACATAGTCCAAAAGGCATCACCAAATACTCAAAGTGACCGTCCCGGGTGTTAAATGCGGTTTTCAATTCGTCTCCTTTACGAATGCGGATCAAATTGTAAGCCCTGTGGAGATCCAACTTGGTGAAGATCTTGGCTCCTCTGAGACAGTCAAAGAGCTCAGAGATTAGTGGCAGAGAGTAACGGTTTTTAATGGTAATTTTATTGAGTCCTCTATAATCAATGCAGGGTCGGAGAGAACCATCCTTTTTAGACACAAAGAAAAACCCGGCTACAGCAGGAGACAAAGACTTTCTAATAAAACCTCTCTGTAAATTCCTTCGTACATAGTCCGACATGGCCTGAGTCTCTAGAGGTGAGAGAGGATAGATTCTGCCCTGAGGAGGAGTAGAGTCCGGTAACAGGTCAATGGGACAGTCATACGGCCTGTGAGGAGGAAGAGTCTCTGCTTGTTTTTTGCAGAAAACATCCGCAAATTGATGGTAAGGCTTGGGAAGACCTGGTGGCGGAGGAACAGGCGGGACCCGTTTGATAGGAGAAGGCTTGAAGCACCAGTCAGGGTAGGAGGAACCCCAGCGCAGATTCTCTCCGGTGGACCAATTCAAGACAGGAGAATGGCGTTGCAACCAAGGTAACCCCCGCAGGAGTTCGGATGAGCAGAAGGGAAGAACAAGAAATTCCAGAGTCTCGGTATGGAATATCCCAATGTCCATCCGCAGGGGCTGCGTGCGGTATTGTACCGTAGCAGAGAGTCTCTCCCCGTTGACCGTAGAAATTAGGAACGGCTTGGGAAGATGGGTAATAGGAATTTGATACTTGTCGACCAAGGAGGCATGGATGAAGTTGCCGGCTGAGCCGGAATCCAAGAAGGCGGCAGCAGAGAAGAAGGACTTAGATGAAAGGAACAACTGCGCGGATATCATGAGACGTGGAGAGGAGGAATTCATACCTAGTAATGCCTCTCCCACATCCACTAGGTGCGAGCGTTTCCCGAACGTGGAGGACGAAGAGGACAGTCCTTAAGGAAATGCTCAGTACTAGCACAATACAAACACAGATTCTCGTCTCTACGACGGCTCCGTTCTTGCGGGGTCAGGCGAGACCGGTCCACCTGCATGGCCTCCACAGTGGAAGACCCAAAGACAGGTAGAGGTGGACGCTGGAACACTGGAGTCAGACGAGGGCAGCGAGGGCAACGAGGGATGAGCTTTTTTCTTTTCAAGATGGAGCTCCTCTTGTCTTTCGGAGAAACGTTTCTCAATCCTTGTAGCTGGCAAGATGAGGTCACTCAGGGTGGTAGGCAGATCACGTGCAGCGAGGACGTCTTTAATGTCAGAATTAAATCCCTTCTTAAAGGAAGCACAAAGAGCTTCATTATTCCAGTTCAGCTCTGAAGCAAGGGTGTGAAACTGGACGGCATAGTCACCCACGGTAGAATTTCCTTGGGACAAGTTTATCAAGGCAGTCTCTGCGGAGGTAACCCGGGCTGGTTCCTCAAAAACACTACGAAACTCCTGACAAAAACTTTGGACAGAAGCAGTGGCTGGATCAGCATGGTCCCAAAGTGGTGTAGCCCAGGCCAGGGCCCTCCCGGAGAGCAGACTGAGGATGAAGGCTACCTTGGCTCGCTCAGATGGAAACTGGTCAGACAGTAGCTCGAGGTGAAGAGAGCACTGAGACAGGAACCCTCGGCATAGTTTAGGATCTCCGTCGTATTTGTCAGGAAGGGACAAACGGATTCTGGCTCCAGTGGCAACCTCAGGCGGAGGTGATGCAGCAGGTGCAGGTGGAGGTGCAGGCTGTTGCTGAGCAGGCAGGAGCTGTTGCATCATGGCGGTCAACTGGGCCACAATGGAGGTGAAGTCCGAGAGACTTGGCAGAGGAACATCAGCAGGATCCATGGCCGGATCTTACTGTCACATACCGGCAGAACTGGTAGTGGATCTTCTGAACCAGAGAGGCTGTGACACGGGCTGTACTAGAGGACCGGTTCTAAGTGGTTACTGGTTTTCACCAGAGCCCGCCAAAAGACGGGATGGACTTGCTGCGGCGGTAACCACCAGGTCGTATCCTCCAGTAGCAACTCGACCTCTCTGGTGGCTGATATGGCGTGGTACACAAGGGAGCAGGCAAGAGCGTAGTCGGACGTAGCAGAGGTCAGGGCAGGCAGCAAGGGTTCACAGGCGAGAATACGGTAGCAATGGGTACGGCAACTGGCAAGGCAATAAGCACTGTAGGGAACGCTTTCTCAGAGGCACAAGGCACAAAGATCCGGCAAGGGCAGGAAGGGGCAGATGGGCTCTGTCCTAGGCTATTTATTAACTGTTGCTGTACTTGCCAGCATATGACTCAATTATTGCTTTAGGCTTGTGGACGTTCACCTTTGACTCCTTGATATGCACTTTAAGATACGGTTTACAATCATCAATGTACTGTACTTTCTGTTGCACCTTTCTGCTGCACATGATTTTGTGTTGTAATTGCACACCTATTGCACTTTACTATACTGGTTGCTAATATCCTATGTACTGTATAGCTGTGCGTCTGTGACATCTGTGTGGCTTGGGCAGTGCTGTATACTGGCACCCCCATCTTTCTGCTTGTATATAGCCCCTGATGAACTCACATTACGTGGGGGAAACGCGTTGGGCTTTCTTTTCTCAGGTTTTTATATCATCTATTCATGTGTAGGGATAGACCAAGGGGTAAATCGGGGCAGGGGTCGTCCTTTTTAGGACGAGTGCTCCGACGGTCCCTGTGCGAGTAGGGTTAGCTCTCACCACATCTCCCTTGTTAGGGCATACCAGGGTCCCCCATCCATAGGATCCTGTGACCCCCCCCCCCCCCGCATTGTTCCATCCCCCCACTTTGGTGCTACTTGGTCTGCGGTTATTGTGACACATGCTCTGCATTTGTGCCTTTTGTTAGTGGGGCTACTTTTGTATTTTAACAAGTATTCAATAAATATGAATTTTAAAGTGTACACCCCTTCTGTGAACCTTGCTTTTTCTGAGGGTACCACGCCACTGCCCTACTGTTGTTTGGCATTAACTGTACTGTGAATTTACCATTCTAAAGGCATCATGATACATAGTGGAGCAGACTGATGATAAATAGTTTTGTGGGAAAAGTTCCAGGATAACTTGTCATTTATTCCTATAAATCTCTGCTCATTACCCTGTGATTGACAGCTATCGGTGTATGATTGTGCATTTATAGAGAGCCGTCAATCACTACCATTTTATAAATAGCAGGTTCATTTTTCACTTGTCTGAATGGTGTTTACAAACATGTATGAGCAGGAATACATCATAAATAGGGCTGCGTTCACACGGCCGTCCAGACCCTTCCCGTTCTTCTCCCGACAAATAAAAAAAAACGGATTTAAAAAAAAAGAACAGACAATAAAGCATGCAAACGGATGTTATCTGTTTGTATCCATTTGGATCCGTTATTGTTCAGTTAATGAACTCAAAAAAAATATTTTTTTTTCTGAACATACTCAGAAGTAAAAACGGATTAAAAAAAGGATGCAAACAGATGACATTAAAGGCTCATCCATTTCCCATAGACTTCAATGTTAAATTTACTGTATGCGTTTTTTCTTCTGTTTTTGTGACAGTAGAAAAATACTGTCTTTTCTCCCATCACAAAAAACGGAAATGACTGCAGACGGATGTGAAAGGGTTATAAATAAAATCCCATTGATATCAATGGGATTATTTTACAACCGTTTGTAATCCGTTTACAAGCTGCAACTACAGAACCTAAACGGGGGGCAAAAAAAAAACGGGGACAGACGACCGTGTGAACGCACCCTAACATGCACCTTTTGAGTTTGGCTGTTTGCTGTCCACACACATAGCAGCATTGGTAACGCAGTAGGGATTCAAGTAGAATACAGACATAGCGCACATCTACAATCTTGTATAATGATCTGATTGCTTCTCAGCATAATATCAAAAACTAACAGGTTGTTAGTATACATTTTTGATCAAAAAGTACAAGCCCACTCGCCACGTCAAGGCCACCTATTCAGAGTGGGTCCCTAACGTCCCTAGCATAAAATGGTGCAGCACAGAGCGGCGACCACCACCGCCGCGACACCAGTGCCCACGGGGGGGAGCGACCCACTGGCAGAGCGGCCCCAATGCCTCTCAAACCAGTCTATAGGCCGCACCCGCCCGCAGACACAGCACCACGGCAGCAACAGACGCCGCCCCGCACCACACCAGTGTGAACAAGGTGTAATGGTTCACTTACCTTGCTCTCCCAGTCAGACTGGGAGGCTGCTAGGAGTGAAATGGCCCTGTTGTGGTTAATTACCACCTATATAGGTTTAGGCTGTGGGGGGTGGGGAAGAGTGCAGCACATGTTTAAAAAACAAAAAAAGGGGGAAGAAAGAAATCACAATGTGGATTCAAGTAGAATACAGACATAGCGCACATCTACAATCTTGTATAATGATCTGATTGCTTCTCAGCATAATATCAAAAACTAACAGGTTGTTAGTATACATTTTTGATCAAAAAGTACAAGCCCACTCGCCACGTCAAGGCCACCTATTCAGAGTGGGTCCCTAACGTCCCTAGCATAAAATGGTGCAGCACAGAGCGGCGACCACCACCGCCGCGACACCAGTGCCCACGGGGGGGAGCGACCCACTGGCAGAGCGGCCCCAATGCCTCTCAAACCAGTCTATAGGCCGCACCCGCCCGCAGACACAGCACCACGGCAGCAACAGACGCCGCCCCGCACCACACCAGTGTGAACAAGGTGTAATGGTTCACTTACCTTGCTCTCCCAGTCAGACTGGGAGGCTGCTAGGAGTGAAATGGCCCTGTTGTGGTTAATTACCACCTATATAGGTTTAGGCTGTGGGGGGTGGGGAAGAGTGCAGCACATGTTTAAAAAACAAAAAAAGGGGGAAGAAAGAAATCACAATGTGGATTCAAGTAGAATACAGACATAGCGCACATCTACAATCTTGTATAATGATCTGATTGCTTCTCAGCATAATATCAAAAACTAACAGGTTGTTAGTATACATTTTTGATCAAAAAGTACAAGCCCACTCGCCACGTCAAGGCCACCTATTCAGAGTGGGTCCCTAACGTCCCTAGCATAAAATGGTGCAGCACAGAGCGGCGACCACCACCGCCGCGACACCAGTGCCCACGGGGGGGAGCGACCCACTGGCAGAGCGGCCCCAATGCCTCTCAAACCAGTCTATAGGCCGCACCCGCCCGCAGACACAGCACCACGGCAGCAACAGACGCCGCCCCGCACCACACCAGTGTGAACAAGGTGTAATGGTTCACTTACCTTGCTCTCCCAGTCAGACTGGGAGGCTGCTAGGAGTGAAATGGCCCTGTTGTGGTTAATTACCACCTATATAGGTTTAGGCTGTGGGGGGTGGGGAAGAGTGCAGCACATGTTTAAAAAACAAAAAAAGGGGGAAGAAAGAAATCACAATGTGGATTCAAGTAGAATACAGACATAGCGCACATCTACAATCTTGTATAATGATCTGATTGCTTCTCAGCATAATATCAAAAACTAACAGGTTGTTAGTATACATTTTTGATCAAAAAGTACAAGCCCACTCGCCACGTCAAGGCCACCTATTCAGAGTGGGTCCCTAACGTCCCTAGCATAAAATGGTGCAGCACAGAGCGGCGACCACCACCGCCGCGACACCAGTGCCCACGGGGGGGAGCGACCCACTGGCAGAGCGGCCCCAATGCCTCTCAAACCAGTCTATAGGCCGCACCCGCCCGCAGACACAGCACCACGGCAGCAACAGACGCCGCCCCGCACCACACCAGTGTGAACAAGGTGTAATGGTTCACTTACCTTGCTCTCCCAGTCAGACTGGGAGGCTGCTAGGAGTGAAATGGCCCTGTTGTGGTTAATTACCACCTATATAGGTTTAGGCTGTGGGGGGTGGGGAAGAGTGCAGCACATGTTTAAAAAACAAAAAAAGGGGGAAGAAAGAAATCACAATGTGGATTCAAGTAGAATACAGACATAGCGCACATCTACAATCTTGTATAATGATCTGATTGCTTCTCAGCATAATATCAAAAACTAACAGGTTGTTAGTATACATTTTTGATCAAAAAGTACAAGCCCACTCGCCACGTCAAGGCCACCTATTCAGAGTGGGTCCCTAACGTCCCTAGCATAAAATGGTGCAGCACAGAGCGGCGACCACCACCGCCGCGACACCAGTGCCCACGGGGGGGAGCGACCCACTGGCAGAGCGGCCCCAATGCCTCTCAAACCAGTCTATAGGCCGCACCCGCCCGCAGACACAGCACCACGGCAGCAACAGACGCCGCCCCGCAAGACACCAGTGTGAACAAGGTGTAATGGTTCACTTACCTTGCTCTCCCAGTCAGACTGGGAGGCTGCTAGGAGTGAAATGGCCCTGTTGTGGTTAATTACCACCTATATAGGTTTAGGCTGTGGGGGGTGGGGAAGAGTGCAGCACATGTTTAAAAAACAAAAAAAGGGGGAAGAAAGAAATCACAATGTGGATTCAAGTAGAATACAGACATAGCGCACATCTACAATCTTGTATAATGATCTGATTGCTTCTCAGCATAATATCAAAAACTAACAGGTTGTTAGTATACATTTTTGATCAAAAAGTACAAGCCCACTCGCCACGTCAAGGCCACCTATTCAGAGTGGGTCCCTAACGTCCCTAGCATAAAATGGTGCAGCACAGAGCGGCGACCACCACCGCCGCGACACCAGTGCCCACGGGGGGGAGCGACCCACTGGCAGAGCGGCCCCAATGCCTCTCAAACCAGTCTATAGGCCGCACCCGCCCGCAGACACAGCACCACGGCAGCAACAGACGCCGCCCCGCACCACACCAGTGTGAACAAGGTGTAATGGTTCACTTACCTTGCTCTCCCAGTCAGACTGGGAGGCTGCTAGGAGTGAAATGGCCCTGTTGTGGTTAATTACCACCTATATAGGTTTAGGCTGTGGGGGGTGGGGAAGAGTGCAGCACATGTTTAAAAAACAAAAAAAGGGGGAAGAAAGAAATCACAATGTGGATTCAAGTAGAATACAGACATAGCGCACATCTACAATCTTGTATAATGATCTGATTGCTTCTCAGCATAATATCAAAAACTAACAGGTTGTTAGTATACATTTTTGATCAAAAAGTACAAGCCCACTCGCCACGTCAAGGCCACCTATTCAGAGTGGGTCCCTAACGTCCCTAGCATAAAATGGTGCAGCACAGAGCGGCGACCACCACCGCCGCGACACCAGTGCCCACGGGGGGGAGCGACCCACTGGCAGAGCGGCCCCAATGCCTCTCAAACCAGTCTATAGGCCGCACCCGCCCGCAGACACAGCACCACGGCAGCAACAGACGCCGCCCCGCACCACACCAGTGTGAACAAGGTGTAATGGTTCACTTACCTTGCTCTCCCAGTCAGACTGGGAGGCTGCTAGGAGTGAAATGGCCCTGTTGTGGTTAATTACCACCTATATAGGTTTAGGCTGTGGGGGGTGGGGAAGAGTGCAGCACATGTTTAAAAAACAAAAAAAGGGGGAAGAAAGAAATCACAATGTGGATTCAAGTAGAATACAGACATAGCGCACATCTACAATCTTGTATAATGATCTGATTGCTTCTCAGCATAATATCAAAAACTAACAGGTTGTTAGTATACATTTTTGATCAAAAAGTACAAGCCCACTCGCCACGTCAAGGCCACCTATTCAGAGTGGGTCCCTAACGTCCCTAGCATAAAATGGTGCAGCACAGAGCGGCGACCACCACCGCCGCGACACCAGTGCCCACGGGGGGGAGCGACCCACTGGCAGAGCGGCCCCAATGCCTCTCAAACCAGTCTATAGGCCGCACCCGCCCGCAGACACAGCACCACGGCAGCAACAGACGCCGCCCCGCACCACACCAGTGTGAACAAGGTGTAATGGTTCACTTACCTTGCTCTCCCAGTCAGACTGGGAGGCTGCTAGGAGTGAAATGGCCCTGTTGTGGTTAATTACCACCTATATAGGTTTAGGCTGTGGGGGGTGGGGAAGAGTGCAGCACATGTTTAAAAAACAAAAAAAGGGGGAAGAAAGAAATCACAATGTGGATTCAAGTAGAATACAGACATAGCGCACATCTACAATCTTGTATAATGATCTGATTGCTTCTCAGCATAATATCAAAAACTAACAGGTTGTTAGTATACATTTTTGATCAAAAAGTACAAGCCCACTCGCCACGTCAAGGCCACCTATTCAGAGTGGGTCCCTAACGTCCCTAGCATAAAATGGTGCAGCACAGAGCGGCGACCACCACCGCCGCGACACCAGTGCCCACGGGGGGGAGCGACCCACTGGCAGAGCGGCCCCAATGCCTCTCAAACCAGTCTATAGGCCGCACCCGCCCGCAGACACAGCACCACGGCAGCAACAGACGCCGCCCCGCACCACACCAGTGTGAACAAGGTGTAATGGTTCACTTACCTTGCTCTCCCAGTCAGACTGGGAGGCTGCTAGGAGTGAAATGGCCCTGTTGTGGTTAATTACCACCTATATAGGTTTAGGCTGTGGGGGGTGGGGAAGAGTGCAGCACATGTTTAAAAAACAAAAAAAGGGGGAAGAAAGAAATCACAATGTGGATTCAAGTAGAATACAGACATAGCGCACATCTACAATCTTGTATAATGATCTGATTGCTTCTCAGCATAATATCAAAAACTAACAGGTTGTTAGTATACATTTTTGATCAAAAAGTACAAGCCCACTCGCCACGTCAAGGCCACCTATTCAGAGTGGGTCCCTAACGTCCCTAGCATAAAATGGTGCAGCACAGAGCGGCGACCACCACCGCCGCGACACCAGTGCCCACGGGGGGGAGCGACCCACTGGCAGAGCGGCCCCAATGCCTCTCAAACCAGTCTATAGGCCGCACCCGCCCGCAGACACAGCACCACGGCAGCAACAGACGCCGCCCCGCACCACACCAGTGTGAACAAGGTGTAATGGTTCACTTACCTTGCTCTCCCAGTCAGACTGGGAGGCTGCTAGGAGTGAAATGGCCCTGTTGTGGTTAATTACCACCTATATAGGTTTAGGCTGTGGGGGGTGGGGAAGAGTGCAGCACATGTTTAAAAAACAAAAAAAGGGGGAAGAAAGAAATCACAATGTGGATTCAAGTAGAATACAGACATAGCGCACATCTACAATCTTGTATAATGATCTGATTGCTTCTCAGCATAATATCAAAAACTAACAGGTTGTTAGTATACATTTTTGATCAAAAAGTACAAGCCCACTCGCCACGTCAAGGCCACCTATTCAGAGTGGGTCCCTAACGTCCCTAGCATAAAATGGTGCAGCACAGAGCGGCGACCACCACCGCCGCGACACCAGTGCCCACGGGGGGGAGCGACCCACTGGCAGAGCGGCCCCAATGCCTCTCAAACCAGTCTATAGGCCGCACCCGCCCGCAGACACAGCACCACGGCAGCAACAGACGCCGCCCCGCACCACACCAGTGTGAACAAGGTGTAATGGTTCACTTACCTTGCTCTCCCAGTCAGACTGGGAGGCTGCTAGGAGTGAAATGGCCCTGTTGTGGTTAATTACCACCTATATAGGTTTAGGCTGTGGGGGGTGGGGAAGAGTGCAGCACATGTTTAAAAAACAAAAAAAGGGGGAAGAAAGAAATCACAATGTGGATTCAAGTAGAATACAGACATAGCGCACATCTACAATCTTGTATAATGATCTGATTGCTTCTCAGCATAATATCAAAAACTAACAGGTTGTTAGTATACATTTTTGATCAAAAAGTACAAGCCCACTCGCCACGTCAAGGCCACCTATTCAGAGTGGGTCCCTAACGTCCCTAGCATAAAATGGTGCAGCACAGAGCGGCGACCACCACCGCCGCGACACCAGTGCCCACGGGGGGGAGCGACCCACTGGCAGAGCGGCCCCAATGCCTCTCAAACCAGTCTATAGGCCGCACCCGCCCGCAGACACAGCACCACGGCAGCAACAGACGCCGCCCCGCACCACACCAGTGTGAACAAGGTGTAATGGTTCACTTACCTTGCTCTCCCAGTCAGACTGGGAGGCTGCTAGGAGTGAAATGGCCCTGTTGTGGTTAATTACCACCTATATAGGTTTAGGCTGTGGGGGGTGGGGAAGAGTGCAGCACATGTTTAAAAAACAAAAAAAGGGGGAAGAAAGAAATCACAATGTGGATTCAAGTAGAATACAGACATAGCGCACATCTACAATCTTGTATAATGATCTGATTGCTTCTCAGCATAATATCAAAAACTGAGAAGCAATCAGATCATTATACAAGATTGTAGATGTGCACCATGTCTGTTTTTCTACCCGAATTCACACTGTGATTTCTATCCCCTCTTTTTTTTTGTTTGAACATGTTGTCTGCACTCTTCCCCACCCCCTCAGCCCAACCCTATATAAGTAGTAGTTAGCTACACATGGGTCATTTCTTTCCTAGCAGCCTCCCAGTCTGACTGGGAGAGCATGGTAAGTGAGCCATTACACCTTGTTCACACTGGTGTGGTGCTGTGCGGTGTCCGTTACTGCCGTGGCGCCGTGTCTGCGGGGGGGTGCGGCCCATAGACTGGTTTGAGTGGCATTGGGGCCGCTCTGCCGGTGGGTCGTTCCCCCCTGTGGGCATTGGTGTCGCGGCGGTGGTGGTCGCCGCTCGGTGCTGCGCCATTTTATGCTAGGGACATTAGGGACCCACTCTCAATAGGTGGCCTTGACGTGGCGAGTGGGCTTGTACTTTTTGATCAAAAATGTATACTAACAACCTGTTAGTTTTTGATATTATGCTGAGAAGCAATCAGATCATTATACAAGATTGTAGATGTGCACCATGTCTGTTTTTCTACCCGAATTCACACTGTGATTTCTATCCCCTCTTTTTTTTTTGTTTGAACATGTTGTCTGCACTCTTCCCCACCCCCTCAGCCCAACCCTATATAAGTAGTAGTTAGCTACACATGGGTCATTTCTTTCCTAGCAGCCTCCCAGTCTGACTGGGAGAGCATGGTAAGTGAGCCATTACACCTTGTTCACACTGGTGTGGTGCTGTGCGGTGTCCGTTACTGCCGTGGCGCCGTGTCTGCGGGGGGGTGCGGCCCATAGACTGGTTTGAGTGGCATTGGGGCCGCTCTGCCGGTGGGTCGTTCCCCCCTGTGGGCATTGGTGTCGCGGCGGTGGTGGTCGCCGCTCGGTGCTGCGCCATTTTATGCTAGGGACATTAGGGACCCACTCTCAATAGGTGGCCTTGACGTGGCGAGTGGGCTTGTACTTTTTGATCAAAAATGTATACTAACAACCTGTTAGTTTTTGATATTATGCTGAGAAGCAATCAGATCATTATACAAGATTGTAGATGTGCACCATGTCTGTTTTTCTACCCGAATTCACACTGTGATTTCTATCCCCTCTTTTTTTTGTTTGAACATGTTGTCTGCACTCTTCCCCACCCCCTCAGCCCAACCCTATATAAGTAGTAGTTAGCTACACATGGGTCATTTCTTTCCTAGCAGCCTCCCAGTCTGACTGGGAGAGCATGGTAAGTGAGCCATTACACCTTGTTCACACTGGTGTGGTGCTGTGCGGTGTCCGTTACTGCCGTGGCGCCGTGTCTGCGGGGGGGTGCGGCCCATAGACTGGTTTGAGTGGCATTGGGGCCGCTCTGCCGGTGGGTCGTTCCCCCCTGTGGGCATTGGTGTCGCGGCGGTGGTGGTCGCCGCTCGGTGCTGCGCCATTTTATGCTAGGGACATTAGGGACCCACTCTCAATAGGTGGCCTTGACGTGGCGAGTGGGCTTGTACTTTTTGATCAAAAATGTATACTAACAACCTGTTAGTTTTTGATATTATGCTGAGAAGCAATCAGATCATTATACAAGATTGTAGATGTGCACCATGTCTGTTTTTCTACCCGAATTCACATTGGTAACGCAGTAGGGTTGGTAGCATTGTGCACAAGCCTGTATGGCCCCCTGGTGGCTGTTTGGATGTGTGAGAGCATGCCAACAGAGAAGCATTCAAACAGCAGGTTAGCAAAGACAAGCACATCGTCTCCTAATAGCAGCAGAGAGTAACAGCTTCATCTCAGCTCTGCTCAACTGGAAGACTGGCAGAATAAAGCTCCCTGACGTGTCCTGTGCTAGCGAGGCTCTCATTTGTAGACAAGGACTCCTGCCACCCAGGTAAGGCTGTCTCAATAGGCTACAGTACATGGGCATCTTCTTAGAAGGACAAACACAAGGGGACCTTATCTTCTAGACTTACATCCTACGTATTTACATGCATACTGTCTTGCTGCACTTGCGTGTTTTAACTCTTTACCTACTAAACTAATCCATTCCCACAATGGTCCTGTTAATTGACTATTTGCTGCAGAATTCGTGCTTGGCTAATCTTTGCGTTCGGCTATAGAAGTTAAATTTAAGGGAGGGTTCTGTACTGATTGTGATAGAAATCAAGACTTAAGAGGGAAAGGTCATTTAACTCACTGTTGCCTAAACATTTCCTCTGTTGCATGTTTAACCTCCATTATGCTAGACATAGGGATTTTGCTGACACCTGCTCATAGGGAATACCCTATATGATGCAACCAGGTCTATTTTTATGTTGTCTCGGGTGGTATTGCCTGGCATGACAATGAGAGAGGGCATTTAAGTATTCATGATGGCTGGCACTATTTCATCTTATTTATGCCTGGGCTGTACCACTGTTGAGTTGGATTTCCCATTATTTCATAGGTGATCCAATCTGTTTACCAGCACTATAGAATAGAATGGTGTAATGAACCATTTGGAAAGCTCTCGTATATGACTAGGTACCTGTTGCATACGCGGAAAGATGCCTTTAAGAAAAGCTCGAGGCTATAGAAAGTTATCCCATTTGTTCACATCTGCTGAAGGAGAACTGGTGCTGTGATGGTAAAAGAAAACACGGTCCTGTTAAGCCGGTAAAGAATGCAAGGCGACAAAGCTGATGTAAAAAAACAAGAACCTTTACTTTACCATTATAGCGCTATAAGGAAATGTTTATTTTACAACACTTCCTGTGGCTCTGCTATCACAGCACATCGCTGTATCTATGATGCAACTTAAGAAAGTTAATCTACAATATATACATGACGAACAATGTGGACATGAGTCTATATCTAATGCCTATGTCTCTACGTTTCCAAACTGTTGCAAAACTACAACTCCTAGCATGCCCGGACAGCCAACGGCTGTCCAGGCAGGCTAGGAGTTGTAGTTTTGCAACAGCTGGAGGTAGACAGATTGGAGACCACTCATCTACAACATATGTGAGCTTCAGAGATGTCACGTGATTTCTAAGCTTCTATGTTTATGTAAAAATAATAATTACAAAGCCTTTTTATTATGTATTTTATATCTTCGCAATGGTCTGTATTATGTGCTGCCTCCTTTGATATACTGTAGTAGGCAGCTGCAGAGCGGCTCATCCCTGTCATTATGGCAGTATATGTTATCATTAGCCTGGAGTGTTATACATGTGCAGCTAGAAGAATATAATCCCTATTTGTCATGTGCAGACATATCACAGACTCATTTGGATATTTGCGTCCCACAACGCATTGGTATGGTTCATCTTGTTTGCACCAGTCCCTGTTTAAATATTCCTCTCTGCTACTTCCTCTTGATCTTGATGGTTTCAACTGGGATGCAGGCATTGGCCTTTGGACCATGCAAAATATTGTTATCTGTGCATCATATTATATTGCCACTGGATGGAACTTTTATGTGCACTCTATTTTAGTTTTTTTTTGTTAGTATTTTTTTGTTAGAGATAGCATTGCCATGTAAATTGGGCAGAATAATCATAGTAGTTGGCTAGATTTCCATGCAGGTGGGATTTTTTTGGGGAGAATTGCCACTGCAACTTCCGAGCCAAAGCCAGAAGTGTGTGGTGTCGGTGCATGATGAGGAATTATCCTGTTGGTGATGCCAAGTTTTGTGGTTGCCACTGGGTGTTAGGAGAAATAATTTCCCTTTGCGACGCCAGGGCACCATTATCCTATACACGGTCTGAGGTTGGAGACAGCTTCTCTTGGGCCAAACACGGGGAGTAAATAAACACACATGTCAGGTTACGGATAACTGTCTTTACTGAGCTGGGTGCAGATGGTATTACACAGACAGTTGGTATTAGGAGAAAGGATACAGCATAACCCCTTGGGAGCCCTGTTGCCTTTCTGGGACTTATGGTGCTTTCACCAAATGGATTGACACTGACTTGTAAGATGGGTAGATGAATCCTGGTAGGTAGGGTTATGCCAAGGTACTGTAGCCTTCTCCGCCGGGGCATGAACTTGCAGAACGACCTGATTAAATCGATTTGACCTGGGTGTTCCCTCGAGGCTTCCACACACAACACACCTTAACCACACTGAAGCTCAGACTGAGCTCAACTCTGAACTGGGGGACTTCTCCCCCACTACCCTATATAGGGAAGAATTTAAGCGTTTCCATTGTCAGGCAGGGTCACATGGGGTTTACACAGCTTCTCTCTTAAGGGTATAATAACACATGAATAACATATATATACAGATAACAACAATAGAATTTATTGGGGAAAATGTATTACTTCTTAACAAAGTGCAAACATAATTGATAGAACAATAAGTCCTATGGTGGGCCCAACACCTTGTGCTGCAGAGCTGCCCAAAGCAGCCCGAAGCCATAGTACAGCCATTGGTGCTGGGACACCACAAGTGTATTCAAAAGGAATGGGAAATATAAAAAAAGGATTTACATTTCGCCTTCTTTCTGGATCCACTTCATTCTACATTTTCAGATGTCTCCAGAGATTATCTATTTGGTTCAGAGCACAGTTTTCCATCAAGAATGTAGCTCCATTCAGCATTTCCTCACCTCTGAGGAGTTTTCTTGTCCCATCTGCTGAAAAACCACCATACAGAATGATGCCACCGAGGGACGTGCACAGGTTCACTAGAAAGAGAGCTTGAGCCCCTGCCCTTTTTACGTTCCTCCTATAAGTGTCCTCAGCAGTCTGGCATCATTATGTGGGCATTTATATAAGTAATTATAACAAGTGCCCTTTTTTTTTTATTTCAGCCTCTGCCCCCCAAAAATGTCTGTGCACATCCCTGATGCTGCCACCACCATGCTTCACTGTAAAGATGGTATTGGGCAGGTAAAGAGCAGCGCCTGGTTACCTCCAGACATGATACTTAGAATTGGGTCCAGAAAATCTTGTTTCCCACAGTCTGAGAATCCTGTAATCCTTTCAGTGTTTTTTTAAAGCCTAGATTGGTGGAGTGTGCAGTGATGGTTGAGATTCTGGAAGTTTATCCCCCACTCAACAAGAGTGACCATTGGGTTCTCATCAAGGCCCTTTTCCCCTTCACTCCAATCAAGGTGTAGAAATAAGGGGAATAGAAGGTCCCAAAGCTACATTTCAAGTGTCATAGTAAAGGGTCTAAAAACTTTTGTCTATGCAATATTTTCTAAATTTAGAATTTGTAAAACTCTGTAAAATTAGCAAATTACAGTAACTGGCAAAGAAGATGCCCAAGAAAGTCTAGGCAAATATCCATATGAAGATACAAAATGCTCTGCTCCAAAAGAAAAATATGGAAGACAGGTAGTGAAAAAATACAAGGTAAATCTATTGCATATATCCCTAGAGCCAAAAATAAAGTGCAAAAAAAGAGATAACAACAGGGAAAAACACAAATGCATATACCAAACAACTGCACTGGAAGACCAAGGTGGCGCTCACTTCGATGTACAGTTCGGTCGTTAAAACTTTCTTTGAACCCTGGAAGAAGATATAATCCTACGAAATGTTTCTTTTGCCAGTTTCTGTGATTTGTTAATTTTATTGTATGCCTTTTTAGCTAATATTATAAAAGATTCAAGTTTTAATTAAAGGGTTTCAATTAATTTAGCACCCCATAATTGCACCACACCTGCTTTCAGGTTGTGTGGTTATACAACTTTGTTCCCATTACTATAGTGGAAATTAGTACCACACACAACCTGGGGACAGGTGTGTCATGACCGACTGGGGGGACAGGGAAAGGGAGCCCTAAGCTGTTCCTAATAACACTCTCCCTGCCTACTTGCCCATCCCCCCTAAACGGCGTATTGACAACCACTGCGCCGGTCCCTACCTGCGCTAAAGTGCAATAAGCATAAAAGAAATAATAAACATAGTTGGTCACAGGCCCGAAACATAACGGGAAAACTACCAAACAAACAGATATACAAGACAGAATATATACAGGCAAACAAGGCAAAATATAATGTACTAACAAACTGTTCAAAAACCGGAAACCAGATAAACAGCATTTGTGATTAAATGAACAAGAATAGGTATGGAATCAAGGCTCAAATCCTGCAGGAACGTGTGGGAACTGAGATCCTGCACTTTTTCCACAGCTGGAACACTGTTCTTATTAGCAGGAGTCCTGCATGACCACTTTTGAGTGGAAATCCCACTTTTTTTTTTCCAGCTCTTGACCCCTGTATGGAATGAATATCCAGCAAAAACCAGGAATTGCGGGGGATAAACAGAAGAACTCAATGTTAAACACTAAATTGATCAGGAACATAGAACACTGTTCACACTGGACTAGATAGTTAACATAAACAGATTAAGTTCAGAGGACACAGATCACTGAGTAAGAACAAAGGGCACTATAGACCAATGGTAAAGCACAGAGGAAACACCAGATTACTGATCATGTACTCTATGATCAGCGCATGTACTAAAAACTCTAAAGATCAGCAAACAACTCTGGACACATACAAAGAACAAACTAGACACCCCACTCCACAAAAGGAGTAGTCAGCAATAACTCCAGATAGACTTCTAGCCAGCAGGCACACTCTACCGTGTGATCAGGATACTAGCCTAGAAGGAAACAGAAATATAATATGGAACACTAGACTGAGAAACTGATCATTCTGTACAGATTCCACAAAACCAAACTCCAAACAACATGGAGGAATCAGGATATCAGAACAGGAATTATATAAACGAGACTCACAGTGTGAACACAGACTAAGATACAAGATTAAAGCAGAACGGACATACAGTACATAATCCTTAAAAACGACAAATGTACTACAGACTAAAATCTATAATAACCAGGACTATTAACCATGGCTAAAACTTAGAAAATATCACAAAATAAATACAAGGTGCATGATAAAACAGACATGTAAGTTCAATCACCCGCAACCAGAGTGCAGCAAAGCTAGGGTTTAAATAGCCACACCTGAGTTGTAATTGTCTCAAAGCATTAAAGGGGTTTTCCAGGAAAAAAAAATTTTTTTTATATAAACTGGCTCCAGAAACTTAAACAGATTTGTAAATGATTTCTATTAAAACATCTTAATCCTTCCAATAATTATCAGCTGCTGATGTTGAGTTGTTCTTTTCTGTCTGGCAACAGTGCTCTCTGCTGACATCTCTGCTTGTCTCGGGAACTGCACAGAGTAGAAGAGGTTTGCTATGGGGATTTGCTTCCACTCTGGACAGTTCCCGAGAGAGGTGTCATCAGAGAGCACTTAGAAAAGAACAACTCAACTTCATCAGCTCATTAGTACTGAAAGGATTAAGATTTTTTTAATAGAAGTAATTTACAAATCTGTTTAACTTTCTGAAGCCAGTTGATATATAAAAAAAAGTTTTTTCCTGGATAACCCCTTTAACTCTTCCAAGCACAGGGAGAATTTGAACAGAAACTGCTCAGACAAGAATGCCATTGTCTGAACTGACCCCAAGACACAAAAACACAAAGACACAAAAACAGACATTACAGGTGTGGTTCTGTTTTTGGGAGCAATCTTCTCTGTGTTTCTATTCCTGGATGATCCCTTTAACCATCATTACTACTGCAACAATGTTTGGTAGGTGGTGCACCAAATATAGTAGATCAGAAAAAAAAAATTTTATTCTATTTATCCATGTCATAGCTAGTGTTGAGCACGAATATTCGTAATGCGAATTTTTCTTGCGAATATTGTCACTTTGCGATTTTGCGAATATTTAGAATATAGTGCAATATATTCGTAATGACGAATATTCGTTTTTTTTTTTTTCACATGCAAATTTTAATGCAAATTTTCCTTGCAAATTAGTTTTTTTCGCATGCAAATTTTTATGCAAACTTTTATGCAAATTTTCCATGCGAATTGTCGCATGGAAAAAAAAGTGAATGAACATAGCGAATATGAGAATTTCATGATCATAGGACGAATAATTGTCAATGTATTTGCAAAATATTGCGAATTCGAATATGGCCCCTGCTGCTCATGACTAGTCATAGCATATTACAGAATGAAGCTGTAGCTATGTATTCAAGACACTTCACTTTTCCAGCTCACGAAGACCATGTATAGTGTCCATGACCTCCATGTGTCTTGGTTTAAATCTTCTTCTACAAAGGAAAGGATTTAGTTCCATCAGCAAGACTGAAACATCTGTACAGAATATTAAGTGGTGCATATATGAAAAATATAATACTATATAGATGACAGGAATCATGTATTGTCTGCAGTAGTGCACATTGTCGACATTTAGTATGCCATGAGTATTTTACATGATCTGATATAAGAGGGCAGAATAGTCAGATGCAGTTTTACTGATCTCTATAGCAATGGGGAAAGAAGCAGTAGTAAAAGGCAGCTGACGTGTCTTTGTATACCCTGCTTTACTATATCCTAAGAAATCAGCATCAGATCTTTAGATGTGTCATCTGGATGGGTCATAACAATACACCAAAAAATCAATAGGACTCTCAGTTATACGAGATACAGATTTGTAGGGAGCACTGAGAGGGAAAGGTCAGCACTCTGATTAATTCTGTTCCCAGCTATAGATCACTAGTGGGTGATGTACGGGTAGTCGCAAGAGCTTGTGACATTTATCATTCTGACTTTGTGATAAGTAGGTTCCCTGCTATTGTTACTTTACAGTACTGACCATATCTGTGTTATGGAAAGGCAGTTTCTTATGGCATCTTTAATATTACTAAAAGATATTTTGCTAAAAGATAGATCGCACATTGCTTTGTAGAAAAGATTTTCAGCTGATACTGTCTTCCATTGACCTTCCAATGACATATACCTGGTAACTGGATTTCACATTTAGGTTATTTTTTTGTACCAAACATATTGTTTGAGTCTCCATTCATCTGTATGCTTGGGCGTCAATGTATCGTATAGTGCATCTGTCACTTGACTGTCGAAACAGGCTGTGTTTATTGTCCAATGGGCCATTTGCGAGTGCTGTCAGACCCATTGATGGCACATTCATGGTCAAATTGCGCATGCATGGGTAGATTAAAGGGGTATTCCAGGAATTGTTTTTATTTGACTATGCTACAGGGGCTGTAAAGTTCATAATATAGTGTCTGTACCTGTGTGTGACGGTTTTCTCACAATTCTTATGTGATTTTCACTCCAATATTTATTTTTACCAGCATACAAAATGACTGTTGTCTCAGATTTTTCCCAGCTTGCAATGCGGCCGAGACCTGACTCACTAGTCAGCTGATAACAGAGAGCCTGTCTGTTTCAATGGGTGGAGGGATCGCTTGGTGGGAGAGAGATCCCTCTACAACTAATGCAACAGCTGTAGGCACCCTGATTGAAAACCACAGGTGTTTGAATGGATGCAGCTCATTTATGTTTCAATGGGTGGGGTGGCTGATGTGTAGGAGGGAGGAAGATGGAATTGTGAGATTTGTACTCAGAAAAAGAAAAGTCAAACAGGAAATACAAGTTCACAAACAGCTAGCCACAGTGTTATGGTAATCTCACAACATAGCCATTTAGTCCCAAGACAAGCGCAGATCCTTTCTAAGCATGCCCACTACTGCCTGCCAGGTACGTACTAAAATCACCTTATGGTGGTTTTTTAAATTTTTTTTAAATTTTTTTCCTGATCTTTCATTCAACTCTTGGCTGAAAATTGTCCAATTTATTTTAGAAGGTTGACAGACTGCCATTGGTTAATGATTGTTCATTTAAAGGGTTAACTTTAGTGCTATTTTACTTGATCATTTATAATTCATATACATGAATTAAAAATTCTGCTCACATACCTTTCTTATACCAGTATTGTAACCCTGCATCTGTACATAAGGGTGCATTCACACTACGTTTCTTAAGATACGGGACCGTATATATGGCTGGGGAGAGGGGGGCGGAGAGTCAGGGGTGGGGCAACCACATGCTGCCGTATGCGGTCCCGTATCTAATGTATTTCAATGAGCGACCGGAGTGAAACGTTGCCTCCGGTTGGCTCCGTTTTGCCCTGTATACGGTTTCCCGACCGGACCTAAAAACGCTGTGTACTACGTTTTTAGGTCCGGTCGGGAAACCATATACGGGCCAAAGCGGAGCCGACAGGAGGCAGCGTTTCACTCCGGTCCCTCATTGAAATACATTAGATACGGGACCGCATACGGCAGCATGCGGTTGCCCCGCCCCTGACTCTCTGCCCCCCTCTCCCCAGCCGTATACGGTCCCGTATCTTAAGAAACGTAGTGTGCATGCACCCTAACTCACAGATTAGCCTTGTGTAATGTATCCATGAGCTAATTGACAGCACTCAACATGTGGTAACTCATGTGATCTATCGCACAAATACACATGCCCACACACACCATGTGACCCCTGGCGTTCACCTGACAAAAGGGTTACATGATGTTCATTGCTGAATAGGAAGGATGATGGATGAATTATTTAAGTAAAATTCGACTGTCTGTAGGTAACATTGTCATGTTGTTAATAATGTTAATTGTTAAATACATAAAATACAAATGTTTCTAGGTGAGGTTGTTATGTTGTTAATGAAGGGATCTGTAAAAAAAAAACAAAAAAAAAAAACACAAATGGAGGTGACAGTGAGAAGAATATAAGAACCACTACCACAGACACTGACAGACATGATCCTGAGGTGTTACACTTGGCTCTAACTTCAATGTACCGTAATATTATTCTTCATCTTAAAAATGTGGCAGTTGTCACCTGAATATTATGGATCACATGATGTGTGTGGTGGGTCACAGGACAGTCCATGGCATGTGCTACTATGGACTAACTTGGGAGTTGTAAGGGGTCACTGCACTTGTAAAATAAAGGGATGTGGCTAGAATTTTTAATACATGTATGTTAGAAAACTGTAGGATTTCCTGTTCTATACATAATATAAAAAAACAATAAAAAGTGGACAACTCTTTTAATCTAATGTGTGTGAGTACCTAAAGAAGAGAGTGGGCTCACAATCACGTTGCCTGTGTAATATACGTTAGTTTAAAAATGTGTATATTTGTGTCCCTGCAGCTACTGCCTGTGTGTCTCTGTGAGAAGTCCAAATACAGGAAGTGAGGGTGAACAAGCAGGGCTCTGTACACTGAGGACAAGCAGGGCTCTGTGCTGTGAGTACAAGCAGGGCTCTGTATACTGAGGACAAGCAGGGCTCTGTGCACTGAGGACAAGCAGGGCTCTGTGCACTGAGGACAAGCAGGGCTCTGTGCACTGAGGACAAACAGGGCTCTGTACACTGAGGACAAGCAGGGCTCTGTACACTGAGGACAGGCAGGGCTCTATAGACTGAGGACAAGCAGGGCTCTGTAGACTGAGGACAAGCAGGGCTCTGTAGACTGAGGACAAACAGGGCTCTGTGTACTGAGGACAAGCAGGGCTCTGTACACTGAGGACAAGCAGTGCTCTGTACACTGAGGGAAAGCAGGGCTCTGTACACTGAGGACAAGCAGGGCTCTGTACACTGAGGACAAGCAAGGATCTGAGCACTGAGGACAAGCAGGGCTCTGTACACTGAGGACAAGCATGGCTCTGTACACCGAGGACAAGCAGGGCTCTGTATACTGAGGACAAGCAGGGCTCTGTGCACAGAGGACAAGCAGGGCTCTGTACACTGAGGACAAGCAGGGCTCTGTGCACTGAGGACAAGCAGGACTCTGTGCACTGAGGACAGCAGGGCTCTGTACACTGAGGACAAGCAGGGCTCTGTAGACTGAGGACAGGCAGGGCTCTGTAGACTGAGGACAAGCAGGGCTCTGTGTACTGAGGACAAGCAGGGCTCTGTACACTGAGAACAAGCAGGGCTCTGTACACTGAGGACAAGCAGGGCTCTGTACACTGAGGGCAAGCAGTGCTCTGTGCACTAAGGACAAGTAGGGCTCTGTACACTGAGGACAAGCAGGGCTCTGTACAATGAGGAC
The DNA here is from genome assembly GCF_029499605.1 of Hyla sarda. Taxonomy (NCBI): domain Eukaryota; kingdom Metazoa; phylum Chordata; class Amphibia; order Anura; family Hylidae; genus Hyla; species Hyla sarda. The sequence goes on along the minus strand of NC_079190.1, from coordinate 376,286,287 downwards.
AAGCAGGGCTCTGTGCACTGAGGACAAGCATGTATCTGAGCACTGAGGACAAGCAGGGCTCTGTACACTGAGGACAAAGCATGGATCTGAGCACTGAGGACAAGCAGGGCTCTGTACACTGAGGACAAAGCATGGATCTGAGCACTGAGGACAAGCAGGGCTCTGTATACTGAGGACAAGCAGGGCTCTGTGCACTGAAGACAAGCAGGGCTCTGTGCACTGAGAACAAGCAGGGCTCTGTACACTGAGGACAAGCAGGGCTCTGTACACTGAGGACAAGCAGGGCTCTGTGCACTGAGGACAAGCAGGACTCTGTGCACTGAGGACAGCAGGGCTCTGTACACTGAGGACAAGCAGGGCTCTGTAGACTGAGGACAGGCAGGGCTCTGTACACTGAGAACAAGCAGGGCTCTGTACACTGAGGGCAAGCAGTGCTCTGTGCACTAAGGACAAGTAGGGCTCTGTACACTGAGGACAAGCAGGGCTCTGTACAATGAGGACAAGCAGGGCTCTGTGCACTGAGGACAAGCATGTATCTGAGCACTGAGGACAAGCAGGGCTCTGTACACTGAGGACAAGCAGGACTCTGTGCACTGAGGACAGCAGGGCTCTGTACACTGAGGACAAGCAGGGCTCTGTAGACTGAGGACAGGCAGGGCTCTGTAGACTGAGGACAAGCAGGGCTCTGTAGACTGAGGACAAGCAGGGCTCTGTGTAATGAGGACAAGCAGGGCTCTGTACACTGAGAACAAGCAGGGCTCTGTACACTGAGGGCAAGCAGTGCTCTGTGCACTAAGGACAAGTAGGGCTCTGTACACTGAGGACAAGCAGGGCTCTGTACAATGAGGACAAGCAGGGCTCTGCACTGAGGACAAGCATGTATCTGAGCACTGAGGACAAGCAGGGCTCTGTACACTGAGGACAAAGCATGGATCTGAGCACTGAGGACAAGCAGGGCTCTGTACACCGAGGACAAGCAGGGCTCTGTGCAGTGAGTACAAGCAGGGCTCTGTATACTGAGGACAAGCAGGGCTCTGTGCACTGAAGAACAAGCAGGGCTCTGTGCACTGAGAACAAGCAGGGCTCTGTACACTGAGGACAAGCAGGGCTCTGTACACTGAGGACAAGCAGGGCTCTGTAGACTGAGGACAAGCAGGGCTCTGTAGACTGAGGACAAGCAGGGCTCTGTAGACTGAGGACAAGCAGGGCTCTGTAGACTGAGGACAAGCAGGGCTCTGTAGACTGAGGACAAGCAGGGCTCTGTGTACTGAGGACAAGCAGGGCTCTGTACACTGAGGAAAAGCAGGGCTCTGTACACTGAGGACAAGCAGGGCTCTGTGCACTGAGGACAAGCAGGGCTCTCTGCAGTGAGTACAAGCAGTACTTACACATCAGGATGACTTACAAGCCAGGAGCCTGCACAGAGCCCTGCTTGTCCTACCCACAATTCCTGTATTTGGACTCCTCATAGAGACACACAGGCAATAGCTGCAGTGACAGCATTTTTTCAACCCAAAAATATACTCATTTTTATAAATATAGATATAATAGTATAACAGATATAATAATCTGAAATTGTAAAACGTGTTTATAGTTTCCCCAAGATTAATGTAAGCAAGCCCATATTTTGCCCTAGCCACTGAAGGTACAGTGCCTTGGGCAGTGCTTAGTGGGGGCCCCATAAGCCACTGCATAAAAATGTTTTATATTTTCATCTTGTTCTATTGTATCTTATCTGTGGGGTCACACCAGGCAGGCTATGCTTCTGTCCTCGCACAAATCAATGAGCCTTGAGCATCCATGACACTGTCACCAGTTCAGCAGCTGCTCATCCTTGGACGACATTCGGTAGGTTCTAACGGTCCATACCAGGAACACCCCCAAAAGACCTGCTGCTTCTGCTCTGTTGTCTGGATATCACATTCTCTTTTCAAAGTTGCTTCAAAGAACTGACTGTTCATTTACAGCCTTAAATATCCCACGCATTGACAGGGCATAATCTTTGTTATGTACTTTACCTGGTTTTACTGCTATGGCTGGTCAGTGAATAAACACTGTATTCAGTCTCAGTATCTCCTTATGGTGGTAATATTAAGATTCATGTAGTGTTTCTCACTCAGTAGCAGTATGGTGGCTGTATTATGTAATGTTATTGTGCCTTTATATAGTCACTATATGGTTATTCTGCCAATTAATGGTGGTATTCACTAACTGCATGGTGGTATCATTCAGTATAGTGTAATATTCAGAAACTGTATAGTGGTATTATTCAGTAACTGTATGGTGGTATTATTCAGTATCTGTATAGTGGTATTGTTCAGTAACTGTATGGTGGTATTATTCAGTATCTATATAGTGGTATTATTCAGAAACTGTATGGCGGTATTATTCAATAACTGTATAGTGGTATCATTCAGTATCTGTATGGTGGTATTATTCAGTAACTGTATAGTGGTATTGTTCAGTAACTGTATGGTGGTATTATTCAGTATCTATATAGTGGTATTATTCAATAACTGTATGGTGGTATTATTCAATAACTGTATAGGGGTATCATTCAGTATCTGTATGGTGGTATTATTCAGTAACTGTATAGTGGTATTATACAATAACTGTATGATGGTTTTATTCAATAACTGTATGATGGTGGTATTATTCAGTAACTGTATAGTGTATTATGCAATAGCTGTATGATGGTTTTATTCAATAACTGTATGATGGTGGTATTATTCAATAACTGTATGGGGGTATTATTCAATAACTGTATCAGGGTTTTATTCAATAACTGTATGATGGTATTATTCAAAAGCTGTACGGTGATATTATTCAATTACTATATGGTTGCATTATTTATTAACTGTGTGGTGTTGTATTCAGTAACTGTATGGTGTTATTATGGGGTTATTATTTACACATAATAAGTAGCACAGAAGTAGGACATACACCAAAGACACATATTCAACACCATACATTACAGCTCTGCGCTATATCCGAAGCCCAATAAAGCATCCCGTCAAATAAAAACAAAACTATAGGTGAGTTGGGAGGAGGGAGAAATGGAAAGGGGATCATAGGCTTGAATCTTTATTGAAGAACAGACATACAGAAGGGGGAGGGGAAGAGAGGGGTATCAGTCCTCTTCTTCCTTGATGTCCGGATTGTCCATGATGGAATAGTCTCTGAGCAGGATGCGGACCAGCCTGCCACAGTCCTGGATGGACACAATCTTTGATCAGCTGTTTCCTGGAAAGCCACAAAGTGTCCTTATAACAATTTATAATGCACCAGGCCTCCTAGATAGCCACAACCATGGGATCCCCAGCAAATAGTCTATAAAACACAGAGTGATGTGATAGGCTACTCCTTAATATTGTCACAAATACAAGTACAATAATAGCATTTCATACTCACTTAGATCAGCATGGGCCCAACAGGTTATTCCATCATGGTTCAAAGCAGGGCGTATCCAAAAGAAGCTGAAAACTGGTTCCAGGCCCCACATCTAAGTGAAATGGGGATTTTGAAGTCCTGTAAGAACAACTCTGCTATGATTTTACTGAGAAAATGGAATATGATGACATCTAACCAGAACCCTCCCATTCTTTACGTCGTAGTTTTGCATGTACCCATTGAGCTTTAGGACTCAATCATTTTATCACAGTATCATCTGTATTAGTTGAATTGATTTGTCCAGGACTTCAGGCATTTATAGCTTCATCCGCTCTTTTCTATATTCACTCAAGGCTCCGGGAATTGATAATGTGCTTAAACTGAACTACACAAGGATTCTAAATAAATGCAAAAGAGCGTTTAATGAATCAACCCCTTGAAATAAATCAAGTATTAGCATAATGGGAGTGAGAACCTCTGCCTAGAAATGCGATGAAGCGTTAGAGTAATACTGCATGTTTGGCCCGTCTATGATAGATAAGAAGGTTCTAGAGAGGAGAGGCGTTCTAAGGCTGCCCTAATATGAATCTATGGCTTCCTTACAGAAGCATTTGCTTATCCGTTCCAGAATTCTTGCTTCAGTAACTGTGACATGTGGACAAGTGTCTTAGGAAAGCTCCTCTGAAATATCTCCCCTATTTGTTTCCAGGTCATTGGGCAGGCCCTTAGAACTGACATCTTTATTGTACAAACATAGTTTCTAATCCACAGAAGTAGGAGTCGATTCAGGGTTTTCATTTTAAGTGCTTTGATCTTGTACTTAAAAAGTGAAGATGCAGCCAAAAAAGCACTAAAGGAAAAGAGTCTAAAGATGCAAGACATGCAACCTAGTGTTCACAAAATAAATTAATGGCAAGTAAATGAATGGAAATGGCCCATTATGTTAAATCTCAATGAAACGTTAATGCCAGGGTTCTGCATCCAAAGACAATGGTACCAAAAGGTAGCGGTGTGTACTTTTTCAGTTAGTCACCAGGTGGTCTCCTTGGTTCCATTCAGTTAGAATTAAAGGTGTATTCTGGAAAAAAAAAATGAATCATCTGGTGACAGAAAGTTATACAGATTTTTAAATTACTGCTGTTTAAAAATCTTAATCATTCCAGTACTTATCAGCTACTGTATGCTCCAGAGGAAGTTGTATAGTTCTTTTTTGTCTGACCACAGTGCTCTCTGCTGACACCTCTGTCTGTGTCAGGAACTGTCCAGACCAGGAAAGGTTTGCTATAGGGATTTGCCCCTACTTTGGACAGTTCCTAACATGAACAGAGGGGTCAGCAGAGAGCACTGTGGTCAGACTGGAAAGAACTACACATCTTTCTCTGGAGCATACAACAGATGATGAAGTACTGAAAGGATTAAGATGTTTAACTTTCTGGCACCAATTGATTTGAAAACATTTTATTTCCACCGGAGTACCCCTATAAAGGTATTGTCAGACTGAAGCCAAGCTTCATTGCTGAGGATCCAACTTCAGAAACCAGTGTCCAGCCATCCACCTGGTTATAGGCATATGTGTATGTAGGAGTAACTATTGGTGAACCTATATCTATATTCTAGGGAATCAATTAATTTATGTACAGGAAAGCTGAGTTATTAGTACATGTACTTTACTGTGAAGAAAATGATTTACAGGCTAATGCATAAAAAAAAAAAAATCTAAACTAAATATTAGGTTATCATTGTGTTAAGAGTAATTTTTGGCTTATAAATGGTGCATGCAATGCCTCAAGTGGACCAAAGCACATTTATTTATGACTTTTCTGCCAGAGAGGTCAGTAAGCAAAAACCTACAATAGGTCTTACTAAAGTCAATTTCATTCTTTAAAGGTGTACTCCGGCGCTAAGACATCTTATTCCCTATCCAAAGGATAGGGAATAAGTTGCCTGATCGCGGGGGTCCTGCCGATGGGGACCCCCGTGATCTTTCACGCAGCACACCGTTACCATCAGCCCCCGGAGCATATTCACTCCGGGTCTGATGACTGCCGATCACGGGGACGGAGTTTTGTGATGTCACGGCTCCGCCCCCATGTGACATCACGCTCCGCCCCCTCAATGCAAGCCTATGGGAGGGGATAAGAAGTCTGAGCGCCGGAGTACGCATTTAACTGACAGTGTTAATGTACACTGCTCAAAAAAATAAAGGGAACACTATGATAACACGTCCTTGATCTGAATGAATGAACTAATCGTATGAAATACTTTCGTCTTTACATAGTTGAATGTGCTGACAACAAAATCACACAAAAATTATCAATGGAAATCAAATTTATTAACCCATGGAGGTCTGGATATGGAGTCAAACTCAAAATCAAAGTGGAAAACCACACTACAGGCTGATCCAACTTTAATGTAATGTCCTTAAAACAAGTCAAAATGAGGCTCATTAGTGTGTGTGGCCTCCACGTGCCCGTATGACCTCCTTACAATGCCTGGACATGCTTCTGATGATGTGCCCGTATGATCTCCTTACAACTCCTGGACAGTCTGTGGTGCAACGTGGTGTTGGTGGATGGAGCGAGACATGATGTCCCAGATGTGCTCAATCGGATTCAGGTCTGGGGAATGGGCGGGCCAGTCCATAGCATCAGTGCCTTCCTCTTGCAGGAACTGCTGACACACTCCAGCCACATGAGGTCTAGCATTGTCTTGCATTAGCCAGAACCTAGGGCCAACCACACCAGCATATGGTCTCACAAGGAAAGGAGTCTGAGGATCTCATCTTGGTACCTCTGGCAAGCACATGGAAGGATGTGCGGCCCCCCAAAGAAATGCCACCCCACACCATTACTGACCCATCGCCAAACCGGTCATGCTGGAAGATGATGCAGGCAGCAGAATGTTCTCCACGGCGTCTCCAGACTCTGTCACATCTGTCACATGTGCTCAGTGTGAACCTGCTTTCCTCTGTGAAGAGCACAGGGTGCCAGTGGCAAATTTGCCAATCTTGGTGTTCTCTTGAAAATGCCAAACGTCCTGAACGGTGTTGGGCTGTAAGGACAACCCCACCTGTGGATGTCAGGCCCTCATACCACCCTCATGGAGTCTGTTTCTGACCGTTTGAGTGGATACATGCACATTTGTGGCCTGCTGGAGGTAATTTTGCAGGGCTCTGGCAGTGCTCGTTCTGCTCCTCCTTGCACAAAGGTGGAGGTAGTTGTCCTTCTGCTGGGTTGTTGCCCTCCTACGGCCTCCTCCACATCTCCTGATGTACTGGCCTGTCTCCTGGTAGTGCCTCCATGCTCTGGACACTACGCTGACAGACACAGCAAACCTTCTTGCCACAGCTCACATTGATGTGCCATCCTGGATGAGCTGCACTACCTGAGCAACTTGTGTGGGTTGTAGACTCCATCTCATGCTACCACTTGAGTGAAAGCACTGCCAGCATCCAAAAGTGACCAAAACATCAGCCAGGAAGCATAGCGTCTGAGAAGTGATCTGTGGGGGTGTCTTGCTAATTGCCTATAATTTCCACCTGTTGTCTGTTCCATTTGCACAACAGCATGTGAAATTGATTGTCAATCGATGTTGCTAAGGATAGGGAATAAGGGTTAGATCGCGGAGGTCCAACCGCTGGGGCCCCCGTGATCTCCCAAACGGAGCCCTGGCTCCCAGCATTAAATGACCATTGTTGAACACAGCACAAAGCTGCAGCTGACACGCCTCCTCCATGCAGTTCTATGGCAGAGCCGGAGATTGCTGAAAGAAGTGCTTCCACTCTCCCATAGAACTGTATGGAGGGGGTGTGTTGTTGTCGAAAATGCCCGTTTCATGCAGGGAGTCGGGTCTCCGTTCAGGAGATCACGGGAGGGGGTATCAGCGGTCAGACTACAGCCCCTTATATACTAAGGAGGCTGGACTAAAGCCCATTGTAGGTCCTGTACCCAGGGAACTCTGGGTACATCACATGACAGTAGATCCCATGACGGTCCTATGCATTTGTAAAACTTTATATACAATGAACAATATGCGTAATTCATTTACAATGCATTTCTAGAAGGTGAGCAAGGGGTGAGCCCTGCAGGAGAGCCCTATGGACTGCAGGGACTCTTCCTGAGGGGACTTAGGCATGGTACAGGACCATGTCCTGTACCAGTATACCACACAGGTTTACATAGGGAGTCCCAGACAGGCATTGTAGAAGGATTCATTAGTGAGTGCACACTCTCTCTATAGGATTCAGCCAGTACTTGCACACATACCGTAGTGGACAGAGCAGGAATAGCAGTAGGAGACACACCAGAGCAGGAAGACCAGGACGCAAGGCAGATACATGACACAGTGTATGTTGCCAACCAGCAGCATTGCACGTAGCCCGAACAACCTTCCCTTACGAACAGTGCTAGGTGTTATACCCATTACAGAGCGATGTTTGTAAATTAGAACTGAGCCACCTGCTTTACAATCAACTTATAAAATTAAATGTTTTCGCCTTTCCAGCTTGTGTTTGTTTTTTAACAGTTGAGGCAGAATGAAATAATAATGTGCTCTCAGAGGTTTTTAGGAGCAGTGTTAGCGCTGTTTCCTGCAAGCTCTGCATTGGTAACAATTACCATGTCTAGCAGAGCATCACTTCTTATCAGGTCTTCCACAAACTGGTCCATAAAATTATCTTACAACAAGCTGAAGAAATATCTGCCTTTTGCAGCTGAAGAAGCATCAGATCCCCAATCTACATTTATATGGATAGATAAAATCTCCCATTATTACTGTTGCACCAGCCTGTCAACTTGCTCCATTGCTACTTGCTACACATTGCAGAATGATATTAGCAGTAATACCTATAGAATATTTCTGGTATTGTAAATGATTTCTTAACAGCTGGCAGGCAAATGATAATATCTTGTATGACATCTGCAAATTTTACATTTCTTACACTTTGGCCTTGTGTCTCATCACTACAGGCTGCCATACACAGCCAAAATCTGCTGTCTAATCTGCAGGGCATTAGTGGAGAATTACATATTTTCTTCTTTTGCAGATTAATACTTTATTACTTTATCTTGCCTGAGCTATTTTTAACAGCATTTAGAGATATGCTTTACTGCAGGACCCATGGACATCAACAACAATAAACATGCGCTGTCCCATTCACATGAATGTGTCTGGGCATGTTCTGTTACCTTTGTACAGGTCATTTAACTGGGAGGGGGACCCTGAGTTCTGAGCTTCAGCTATTCTGGAGATCCTGTCTTATCTTTACACTGGTATCACTGGAGGAGTATTTTGTAGCTTCTGCACCTCAATGAAAAGTATTTATGATTCTGTAGCTTTTTTATGGGGCAGAAGTGCCTTTGGGCCCACTTAAGCACCAGTGCCCAGATGCGTTTGCTACCTCTGCACCCCCTATCGTCACCTTTCATTTTAATGCTGTAGCCCCTCCCCCCCCCCCCCAAAGCCATTTCCTTATCACCACAGGACGTCTCAGCTTGGTGTTAGGCCAAGTGGCCAAAATAATTCTGATCCCATAATTATTTTAAAATAAATGTAGTAAAATTTGAAAATACATCATTCTTAAAAATATCACTTGGGTAGAATGTGAGAATAAAGCGGCACTCACCAAGTCCAGCGTATCATTCAAGACTTTATTCCATGCAAGGTGATGAAGTTACAGGTGCGGGGGAGACTGCTCAGGCTGAGCACTCCATGAGCCCTGCATGGTTGATTCGCACACCTGTGTTTTGCTGAACATGTGCTAATAGTTAGTGGGCCGAATATACGGTTGTGCCGAATGCTGTGTCTTCGCTACAAGACTGGACTGTTTCTCTACTTTAGTTCTGAGCACACTGTGTGGCCACATACAGCATATCTGAGGATCTGTAATTGCCTTACTGGTATCATGGATACGGATACAGACCCCACTGGTGGCGACCTCGAAGAATTGAATGCAGTGTCGGCAGGTAGACAGGACGCAGGGGCATTTTTCACTGTTTGCAATGATATTGATTTGCTACAAGTTCTTAGCCTAAAAAGTTTGGAATACAAAATTTCACATCTAGCAGATAAAGAAATGCATTTATTTTGGACTGTAAAGTCTTTAAAATCATATGAAGAGTGTGGTTTGGTTCCCTGAGGCTTAAGAACAGACAAAGAGCCTTCCCAGTTTACCGACGATCCTGAGTTTCTATCCGCCTGGAAAGAACTGCATCTAACTTATGCACGTAATATGCTTTCTCTGTTGTGACAACGTAACGAAGCAGAGTATATTACAGTCACTGATGCCTTATGCAAGGCCAAGAGAGAGCTACAAAACCAGAATATCTGCTACACAATTGCAAAATTTTAACAAGAAATTGGAACGGAAAATGGTAACTTTACAGACAAACATTAAAGAACAGAAGCGGGATAAATTTATCTGAGACAGAACCGATTTCGACTCCGGTCGGATTTTTCTTAGTCAAACTAAGAAAAAGAATTGCAATGCGAACAGTGCTCAACAATATCAACAAAAAAAGAAAAAGAAAAACATTAAAAAGAAATCCTCCGATTATATGACTACAGAGACAGACTCTAGCAATTCTGACAATCAGGAACAGCCTACTCCTGATATTTCTACCTCACATGTGAATGCAGTTCAAATGGATCGAGAGAAATCTAGCGAGGTCCCTTTAGACGGAGAAGAACCAGAAGGAGCTATGGGAGGAAAAGACGCAACCAAAAAAAGCTACAAGAGAAAGAAAAGAGTCGCGTGGCATCGCTGATCAGGACTGATAGTAATGTGAACTATTCCCAGGACATGAAAGCATCCTCTACCTCTGTGGTTAATTTAACCTCTATCCCCTTGAGTGAAGCAGCTATTACAGTATTGTCAAGGGGTTTGAATTTTTGCTTTCCTGAACAATTTGATGTGGTAGAGTTTGAAGAAGATCTCTTTAGAGCTATTAGGAGACTCAATTTCATAATGAAGTGGTAAATAAAGATGAAAACAAAAATGAAGGTGAAATACCTGTTTCCATTGGCCCCCTAGGGTTCTCACCCTTTGACGAAGCGGGTGACACAGAACAACAATGTCTGTGTGACCTTACCGAGTTATTGGGAGGAGACCCCTATTCAATGGAAGAAGGGGTTAACACAATATCCTACTTTACAGGGGGTATACAATCTGACTTCTGTCCCCCTATACCCCCAGGCAGTAAACTAGATCTGTTTCAGCATAAGGTGCTAGAAGATCTTAAAGCCCTCAAGTATCCAGTAGATATGTCTCCCCTTACGGCAAAAGAACAAGAAGCTCTTTCTTGGCTGCGCTCCTTAAAAGGAGTAGTATTCAAGAAAGCAGATAAAGGGGGCAATATAGTGATTATGACAGAGGAGTACTATATAAATGAGTCGATGCGACAGTTAGGGAACACGCACAATTATGAAAAGCTTACTTTAAACCCTGTCAGCAAAATTACATCTAAACTGCAAAACCTTTTGAGAGTAGCGGTAGAGAATAAAATTCTTTCTAAAAAAAACTGCAGAAAAATTAATACCCCCTTTTCCAAAACATCCCTGCTGGTATTTTCTCCCGAAAATACAAAAGGGTTTGGAAGCCCCCCCGGATGCCCTATTGAGTCCAGGGTGGGCTCCGTCACTGAACCCTTGTCTAAATACCTTGATTATTTACTGAGACCTCTTCTAACAGATGTCCCCTCTCTTGTTAAAGATGCTAACGAATTCCTATCCTGTCTGAATGATATGCAATGGCACGAGGGATGCATTTTGGCATCAATTGATATTGAATCTCTGTACACAAATATTGCTCAAGAACAGAGTGTAAATTGTATCTGTTACGCCGAGCGCTCCGGGTTCCCGCTCCTCCCCGGAGCGCTCGCTACACTCTCGCTCCCGCAGCGCCCCGGTCAGATCCACTGACCGGGTGCGCTGCGATACCGCCTCCAGCCGGGATGCGATTCGCGATGCGGGTGGCGCCCGCTCGCGATGCGCACCCCGGCTCCCGTACCTGACTCGCTCTCCGTCGGTCCTGTCCCGGCGCGCGCGGCCCCGCTCCCTAGGGCGCGCGCACGCCGGGTCTCTGCGATTTAAAGGGCCACTGCGCCGCTGATTGGCGCAGTGGTTCTAATCAGTGTGTTCACCTGTGCACTCCCTATGTATACCTCACTTCCCCTGCACTCCCTCGCCGGATCTTGTTGCCATTGTGCCAGTGAAAGCGTTCCCTTGTTTGTTCCTAGCCTGTGTTCCAGACCTCCTGCCGTTGCCCCTGACTGCGATCCTTGCTGCCTGCCCCGACCTTCTGCTGCGTCCGACCTTGCTTCTGTCTACTCCCTTGTACCGCGCCTATCTTCAGCAGTCAGAGAGGTTGAGCCGTTGCTAGTGGATACGACCTGGTCACTACCGCCGCAGCAAGACCATCCCGCTTTGCGGCGGGCTCTGGTGAATACCAGTAGTGACTTAGAACCGGTCCACTAGCACGGTCCACGCCAATCCCTCTCTGGCACAGAGGATCCACCTCCTGCCAGCCGGCATCGTGACAGTAGATCCGGCCATGGATCCCGCTGAAGTTCCTCTGCCAGTTGTCGCCGACCTCACCACGGTGGTCGCCCAGCAGTCACAACAGATAGCGCAACAAGGCCACCAGCTGTCTCAACTGACCGTGATGCTACAGCAGCTACTACCACAGCTTCAGCAATCATCTCCTCCGCCAGCTCCTGCACCTCCTCCGCAGCGAGTGGCCGCCTCAGGCCTACGACTATCCTTGCCGGATAAATTTGATGGGGACTCTAAGTTTTGCTGTGGCTTTCTTTCACAATGTTCCCTGCACTTGGAGATGATGTCGGACCAGTTTCCTACTGAAAGGTCTAAGGTGGCTTTCGTAGTCAGCCTTCTGTCTGGAAAAGCTCTGTCATGGGCCACACCGCTCTGGGACCGCAATGACCCCGTCACTGCCTCTGTACACTCCTTCTTCTCGGAAATTCGAAGTGTCTTTGAGGAACCTGCCAGAGCCTCTTCTGCTGAGACTGCCCTGCTGAACCTGGTGCAGGGTAATTCTTCCGTTGGCGAGTACGCCGTGCAATTCCGTACTCTTGCTTCAGAACTTTCCTGGAATAATGAGGCCCTCTGCGCGACCTTTAAAAAAGGCCTATCCAGTAACATTAAAGATGTTCTGGCCGCACGAGAAATTCCTGCTAACCTACATGAACTCATTCATCTAGCCACTCGCATTGACATGCGTTTTTCCGAAAGGCGTCAGGAGCTCCGCCAGGATATGGACTTTGTTCGCACGAGGCGTTTTTTCTCCCCGGCTCCTCTCTCCTCTGGTCCTCTGCAATCCGTTCCTGTGCCTTCCGCCGTGGAGGCTATGCAAGTTGACCGGTCTCGCCTGACACCTCAAGAGAGGACACGACGCCACATGGAGAATCTCTGCCTGTACTGTGCCGGTACCGAACACTTCCTGAAGGATTGTCCTATCCGTCCTCCCCGCCTGGAAAGACGTACGCTGACTCCGCACAAGGGTGAAACAGTCCTTGATGTCAACTCTGCTTCTCCACGTCTTACTGTGCCTGTGCGGATATCTGCCTCTACCTTCTCCTTCTCCACTAAGGCCTTCTTGGACTCCGGATCTGCAGGAAACTTTATTTTGGCCTCTCTCATCAACAGGTTCAACATCCCAGTGACCAGTCTCGCCAGACCTCTCTACATCAATTGCGTTAACAATGAAAGATTGGACTGTGCCGTGCGTTACCGCACGGAACCCCTCCTAATGTGCATCGGACCTCACCACGAAAAAATTGAGTTTTTGGTCCTCTCCAATTGCACTTCCGAAATTCTCCTTGGACTACCCTGGCTTCAACACCATTCCCCAACCCTGGATTGGTCCACAGGGGAGATCAAGAGTTGGGGTCCCTCTTGTTTCAAGGACTGCCTTAAACCGGTTACCAGTACTCCTTGCCGTGACCCTGTGGTTCCCCCTGTAACCGGTCTCCCTAAGGCCTATATGGACTTTGCGGATGTTTTTTGCAAAAAACAAGCTGAGACTCTACCTCCTCACAGGCCTTATGACTGTCCTATTGACCTCCTCCCGGGCACTACTCCACCCCGGGGCAGAATTTATCCTCTCTCTGCCCCAGAGACTCTTGCTATGTCTGAGTACATCCAGGAAAATTTAAAAAAAGGGCTTTATCCGCAAATCCTCCTCTCCTGCCGGAGCCGGATTTTTCTTTGTGTCCAAAAAAGATGGCTCCCTACGTCCTTGCATTGACTACCGCGGTCTTAATAAAATCACGGTAAAGAACCGCTACCCTCTACCTCTCATCTCTGAACTCTTTGATCGCCTCCAAGGTGCCCACATCTTTACCAAACTGGACTTAAGAGGTGCTTATAATCTCATCCGCATCAGAGAGGGGGATGAATGGAAAACGGCATTTAACACTAGAGATGGACACTTTGAGTATCTGGTCATGCCCTTTGGCCTGTGCAACGCCCCTGCCGTCTTCCAAGACTTTGTTAATGAAATTTTTCGTGATCTCTTATATTCCTGTGTTGTTGTGTATCTGGACGATATCCTGATTTTTTCTGCCAACCTAGAAGAACACCGCCAGCATGTCCGCATGGTTCTTCAGAGACTTCGTGACAATCAACTTTATGCCAAAATGGAGAAATGTCTGTTTGAATGTCAATCTCTTCCTTTCCTAGGATACTTGGTCTCTGGCCAGGGACTACAAATGGATCCAGACAAACTCTCTGCCGTCTTAGATTGGCCACGCCCCTCCGGACTCCGTGCTATCCAACGTTTTTTGGGGTTCGCCAATTATTACAGACAATTTATTCCACATTTTTCCACCATTGTGGCTCCTATCGTGGCTTTAACCAAAAAGAATGCCAATCCTAAGTCATGGCCTCCTCAAGCGGAAGACGCCTTTAAACAGCTCAAGTCTGCCTTTTCTTCAGCTCCCGTGCTCTCCAGACCTGACCCATCTAAACCCTTCCTATTGGAGGTTGATGCCTCCTCAGTAGGAGCTGGAGCGGTCCTTCTACAAAAAAATTCTTCCGGGCATGCTGTTACTTGTGGTTTTTTTTCTAAGACCTTCTCTCCGGCGGAGAGGAACTACTCCATCGGGGATCGAGAGCTACTAGCCATTAAATTAGCACTTGAGGAATGGAGGCATCTGCTGGAGGGATCAAGATTTCCAGTTATTATTTACACCGATCACAAGAACCTCTTCTATCTCCAGTCTGCCCAACGGCTGAATCCTCGCCAGGCCAGGTGGTCTCTGTTCTTTGCCCGATTTAATTTTGAAATTCACTTTCGGCCTGCCGATAAGAACATTAGGGCCGATGCTCTCTCTCGTTCCTCGGATGCCTCGGAAGTAGAGCTCTCTCCGCAACACATCATTCCTCCTGACTGCCTGATCTCCACTTCTCCAGCCTCCATCAGGCAAACTCCTCCAGGGAAGACCTTCGTCTCCCCACGCCAACGCCTCGGAATCCTCAAATGGGGTCACTCCTCCCATCTCGCAGGTCATGCGGGCATCAAGAAATCCGTGCAACTCATCTCTCGTTTCTATTGGTGGCCGACTCTGGAGACGGATGTTGTGGATTTTGTGCGAGCCTGCACTGTCTGTGCCCGGGATAAGACTCCTCGCCAGAAGCCCGCTGGTCTTCTTCATCCTCTGCCTGTTCCCGAACAGCCTTGGTCTCTGATTGGTATGGACTTTATTACAGACTTACCCTCATCCCGTGGCAACACTGTTGTTTGGGTGGTCGTTGATCGATTCTCCAAGATGGCACATTTCATCCCTCTTCCTGGTCTTCCTTCTGCGCCTCAGTTGGCAAAACTATTTTTTGTACACATTTTTCGTCTTCACGGGTTGCCCACGCAGATCGTCTCGGATAGAGGCGTCCAATTCGTGTCTAAATTCTGGAGGGCTCTCTGTAAACAACTCAAGATTAAATTAAACTTTTCTTCTGCTTATCATCCTCAATCCAATGGGCAAGTAGAAAGAATTAACCAGGTCCTGGGTGATTATTTACGGCATTTTGTTTCCTCCCGCCAGGATGACTGGGCAGATCTTCTACCATGGGCCGAATTCTCGTATAACTTCAGAGTTTCTGAATCTTCTTCCAAATCCCCATTTTTCGTGGTGTACGGCCGTCACCCTCTTCCCCCCCTCCCTACTCCCTTGCCCTCTGGTGTACCCGCTGTGGATGAAATATCTCGTGATCTTTCCACCATATGGAAAGAGACCCAAAATTCTCTCTTACAGGCTTCATCACGCATGAAGAAGTTTGCTGATAAGAAAAGAAGAGCTCCACCCATTTTTTCTCCCGGAGACAAGGTATGGCTCTCCGCTAAATATGTCCGCTTCCGTGTTCCCAGCTACAAATTGGGACCACGCTATCTTGGTCCTTTCAAAATTTTGTGCCAGATTAATCCTGTCTCTTATAAACTTCTTCTCCCTCCTTCTCTTCGTATTCCTAATGCCTTTCACGTTTCTCTTCTTAAACCACTCATCATCAACCATTTCTCTCCTAAACTTATCTCTCCCACTCCTGTCTCCGGTTCTTCAGACATCTTTCCTGTAAAGGAGATACTGGCCTCCAAAAAGGTCAGAGGAAAAACCTTCTTTTTGGTTGACTGGGAGGGCTGTGGTCCTGAAGAGAGATCCTGGGAACCTGAGGACAATATCCTAGATAAAAATCTGGTCCTCAGGTTCTCAGGCTCCAAGAAGAGGGGGAGACCCAAGGGGGGGGGTACTGTTACGCCGAGCGCTCCGGGTTCCCGCTCCTCCCCGGAGCGCTCGCTACACTCTCGCTCCCGCAGCGCCCCGGTCAGATCCACTGACCGGGTGCGCTGCGATACCGCCTCCAGCCGGGATGCGATTCGCGATGCGGGTGGCGCCCGCTCGCGATGCGCACCCCGGCTCCCGTACCTGACTCGCTCTCCGTCGGTCCTGTCCCGGCGCGCGCGGCCCCGCTCCCTAGGGCGCGCGCGCGCCGGGTCTCTGCGATTTAAAGGGCCACTGCGCCGCTGATTGGCGCAGTGGTTCTAATCAGTGTGTTCACCTGTGCACTCCCTATGTATACCTCACTTCCCCTGCACTCCCTCGCCGGATCTTGTTGCCATTGTGCCAGTGAAAGCGTTCCCTTGTTTGTTCCTAGCCTGTGTTCCAGACCTCCTGCCGTTGCCCCTGACTGCGATCCTTGCTGCCTGCCCCGACCTTCTGCTGCGTCCGACCTTGCTTCTGTCTACTCCCTTGTACCGCGCCTATCTTCAGCAGTCAGAGAGGTTGAGCCGTTGCTAGTGGATACGACCTGGTCACTACCGCCGCAGCAAGACCATCCCGCTTTGCGGCGGGCTCTGGTGAATATCAGTAGTGACTTAGAACCGGTCCACTAGCACGGTCCACGCCAATCCCTCTCTGGCACAGAGGATCCACCTCCTGCCAGCCGGCATCGTGACAGTATCACAGATTTGTTAGTGAAATCGAAAAAAATCAGGCAATGCATTAACTTTATTTGCGATGCCCTTTCCTTCGTGCTCTTGAATAATACATTCACATTTGATGGCACTTGGTACAGACAGACCACCGGAGTTGCCATGGGCACTCCGGTGGCATGTACGCTGGCTAATTTATATGTAGCTTGTTTTGAAAAAAGTTTTATTTTTTGGGAAATTAACCCCTTCTTGACTTACATAAAGGGTTACGTTTGTTTTGTAGACAACATCTTCATTATGTGGTCCAGTACTGAGAATGACTTTGAGAACTTTGTCCAATTTCTGAATGTGGTAAATGACATGAATTTGAATTTTACCTTTAAGACTAGTTCCATACAGTTAGAATTTCTCGATGTATTGGTAACCCTCAGTTAAGGCAGGATTTTCTACATCAGGATTTAGAAAGTCCACGGCAGGTAATTCTCTTCTGCACTATTCAAGTTATCATCCTGAGCATACAAGGTCAGCCATTCCATATGGACAATTGTTAAGATTAAAAAGGATAAATAGCTCTGACGAAGGTTTTGCTTTACAGGCAAAGGAGTTAATGGACAGGTTAGAAGTTAGCGGTTACCCCAAAAAAGTTCTGGATAGAGCTTATAGTAGGGCACCTAGCCAAAATAGAAACACACTCTTGGACAGATCTAGACGTAGAGATATTAAAACTGATCATTTTTCTTTTTCGTTTAAGTACAGTTCTATGAGTACTCAAATTAAAAAAGTGATTTCCAAACATTGGTACCTCAT
The DNA here is from genome assembly GCF_029499605.1 of Hyla sarda. Taxonomy (NCBI): domain Eukaryota; kingdom Metazoa; phylum Chordata; class Amphibia; order Anura; family Hylidae; genus Hyla; species Hyla sarda. The sequence continues at coordinate 376,268,652 of NC_079190.1, read as the reverse complement.
CCAAAACGATCCTGTCCTCAATAACTATAGCAAAGAAATGCCTTTAGTCACCTTTAAACGTGCTAAGAATCTTGGAGATGTTCTTACCAGAAGCAGATTAATTTCTAGTAATCAGAACCAGAGATTGTTAAATTCCAGCAACCGGAAGGGAAACTTCAAATGTGGGTCCTGCAAATGGTGTCCCCAACTCATCTGTGATAAAAACATCAGAGTTGGGGGAGTGGAGATTAAAAATAATGATCTGTTTTGTTGCAAAACGAAATATGTGGTGTACGGGATGGTTTGTGATTGTGGCCGTTTTTACATCGGCAGCACGATCCGCCCGATGCACCACAGATTTCATGAACATCTATACTCCCTAAAATCTAAAAAGGGTTCACCTAGGGTCATAGACCATATGCTAAGTGACCATGCAGGTAACCAAAAAGCATTAAAATTCTTCGGTATTGAGAAAATAGACATAAATGATGGCTCAGATAGACGCAAACTTTTACTTCAAGCCGAGGCCCGCTGGATCACGCGTCCTAACGCCCAGGGGAACCTCGGCTTGAATGATAAATTAGATCTTAGCATATTTATATAACTACTATTTTGCAACAGTTTTTGTAATGCCCTGCTTGTTTCTGTTTTTAATTTGGTTTTAAATGTATGTGTAATTTGTGTATTACACGTGATCACAGAAACACCCGCCCACCAGCGGAGCCTCTCAGGTATTTACCTGGGTGGACCCAGGTGGATGGGACGGCCTGAGGAAGTGCAGCAAGCATGATACGGCTGTGACCTGTTAGCCGGGCTCCCCGGCGTCCCTGTCTCCCCCGCACCTGTAACTTCATCACCTTGCATGGAATAAAGTCTTGAATGATACGTTGGACTTGTTGAGTGCTGCTTTATTCTCACATTCTACCCAAGTGATTTGACGTCTGCTCAGGCTGAGCACCCCATGAGCCCTGCATGGTTGATTCGCACAATTGTGTTTTGCTGAACATGTGCTAATAGTTAGTGGGCCGAATATACGGTTGTGCCGAACGCTGTGTCTTCGCTACAAGATTCTTAAAAATATGTTTAACATAAAATGTTTAATCTAAACAATAGGTCATTTTCTAATGACACATTCCCTTCAAAGTGCCAGCCAGTGCCAGCTGCTTTATGGCTAATCATATTTTAACCCCTTAACGAACCATGACATACACTTTTGTCATGGTGCCCTTAAAGGGGTACTCCGGTGAAAAACTATTTTTTTAAATCAACTGGTGCCAGAAAGTTAAACAGATTTGTAAATTACTTCTATTTAAAAATCTTGATACTTCCAGTACTTATCAGCTGCTGTATGCTCCAAAGGAAGTTTTTTTCTTTTTAAATTTCTTTTCTGTCTGACCACAGTGCTCTGTGCTGACACTTCTGTCTGTCTCAGGAACTGTGAAGAGCAAGAGCAAATTCCCATATAATCCTGCTCTTGACAGTTCCTGAGACAGACTGAGGGGTCAGCAGAGAGCACTGTGGTCAGACAGAATTTTTTTTTAAAAGAAAAGAACTTCCTGTGGAGCATACAGCAGCTGGTAAGTTCTGGAAGGGTTAAGATTTTTAAATAGAAGTAATTTACAAATCTGTTCTAATTTACAAAACTTTCTGGCACCAGTTGATTTAAAAAAAAACAAAAAAAAAAACGGAGTACCCCTTTAAGGGTGTATGGAGCGAAATCCCAATGCAATCGTGTCCCATACCTTGTAGCCCCAGATGATTTCATTAGCTGGAAGCCACCACTAATAGCTGCCATGCTGCAATTGCCGCTAGCAGCTATTATATCTTTATATGTCAGCTGTCAAAGCTGACAGCTGCACCTAAATGGGCTTTTAAAAGTTCTTTGGTGGTGCAGTGGTTTGGACCGATCTAACAGGGGTGATCTGTTTTTATTTTTTATGTAGTAAAACATGACAGAAAATTAACAAATTGGGTAATGCTGTCATTTTTCCAACTGGAAGTGTCAGGATAACATGTCAGTGAAATACAGTGAATGGCGTTAACAAGAAGCCTCCCAAATTTTCTAAATTGCATTTTTATTTTCATTTTTACCCTAAAATAATTTTTCAGAGCATATGCTATGGAAAAATGAAGGAAGTCATTACAAAGAATGATTGGTCCCACAAAAAACGATCCCCCAAATGGGTGTGTAGCTAAAAAAAAATAAAAAAAAAAATAGTTATGTCTATTAAAAGTAAAAAGTTAAAGTGCATAAACGACAATTGACCTGGTCATTAAGGGGTTAAAGAATATTCACAATCTGTAACAGCTGTATCATATTATTTTTAACCACAAACACTTAAACAACTTCCAATATGTGCTGTATATTCTAAATACATAGAACAGAGATGACCTTTACAATACTGTAACGGGAACATTTACTGGGTATACCATACCAAAATGTGAAAAAGCTCTATGCTGCTTTGTGTCATCCTCACCTTCCCTTTATGTTCTGAATACACTGCAAAGAACTAAAAATAGTACCTGTCTACCTGAGTAGATCATAACAGATATTCCAAGTTAAGGAGAAGACATGGCCTCTCAGTTATATAAGAGATACAATGCCTTTAAACTATGTGCTAAAGCATTGATGCATTGTAACATTTAGAGCCCACTGTGCAGATGTCAACATAGAAGCCTAAGAAGTTGTTCATTTCTTATAGATGTTCTGTTGTGTTGTGGGTAATGGATTTGGCTGGGATGAGATATGAGTCTAGTCATAGAGGCGTATATTATGCGCCCAACATAAAAGGTAATACATTTTTGTCTATAACCTTTTCTACTTTTTTAACAAATATCATATTTTTCAGCAGCATTATCTCAAATTGTACTTGATAATGCTTCATTGAAAAAAATATTAAAAAGCATAAAAAACATGCATATGTAACTTAATAGCAGGCATGTATGCACTTAAGCCTCTCTATACACCTAATAAAGTGCAAGTGCCATTGTCGTATTAACAGAGGGATGTCATAAAGTTGAAATCTATACCCAATCAAGTGCTTCGAAATGTGTCACACACACACACACACATGTTCACCCCAATTCACATTTTAGTGCTAAACACCTTCTTCAAGGGTGGCCAAAGCAGGTATTTATGTATAATGACCAATATACATAATATGGTTGTTATACAATACATCCATCTGTAGCAGAGAGAGGAGACGGAGAGAGCTCTACATGCTAAGCTGTACACACCTATACCTATCCATAGCATGGATTGTAGGACTCAGTGCTGACCACAAATCAATAATGTCTGCGGGGTGCTCCGCTAATCAGCAAAGGCAAACAAGACTCAATGAGGGGAATTTGTATTGAGGGGGCGTGTCGGTCGCTGCTTCGTGCAGTGGTCAGCACCCGCTATCTGGCCGGAGAGCCTGGCCCCCGTACAGAGAGATCGCAGGGGGCCCCAGCGGTCGGACCCCCCGCGATCTCAAACTAATCCCCTATCCTTAGGATAGGGATAAGTTTTTCACCACTGGACTACCCCTTTAAGAGTTACAGGTGCAGACAGTAAGAGGACCTTGCCGCTGCACAGCACAAGTGTTCTGTGAAAGCTCAGAGGTGGCCGACGCAGGGATATGTTTCTCACAGTAAGGCTGCGGCCATTGTAAGGTTGCTCTGCTCCCTGCACTATTCAGCCCTGGCCCACACTTACACCTTGGCCTGACTAATAATCCCTCCCCACCTTCCAGCAGTCATGCGGCCGCAGTCTGGACCTGTCATCTCCAGCTCCTCAACACTGGGCCCTGCAGGGGAAGATGAAGCAGCCTGATGAGTGACGAGACAATCCCAGTCAGTCTTCTATTCAGAAGACCAAATCCCTCCGCCAGTGATGCGGTCTCCTCACAGTGTGCACTGCGCAGAGGAGGATGAAGTTCAGGGCCTGTAAGGTGAAGGTAAAAGAAGTGAGCAGAAGGAGAGACAACGGAGTGATATGCAGATATTATCACTGCTGCTGCCGAGTGCAGGGCTGAATGATGATATATATATATATATATATATATATATATATATATATATATATAGAGGACGGAGCATTGCTGAGCTCCCGAACATCCTCCCTCTCTGAACCCCCCTGTACCGTCACCATGGAGGCAGTGACCACATACAGCTGGGAAGTGGAAGGTGAGAAGGTTACTGTCACTTCTTCCTGTGAGTCCGGACCTGTCCAGGGGGAGGAGGGGGTCAGCTTCTAGCAGTGACCTCTGACATTGAGGCTTAACCTGTTGATTGCTGACATCAGTGGTCTCCAAACTGTGGACCTTCAGATGTTGCAAAACTACAACTCCCAGCATGCACAGGAGTTGTAGTTTGTAGTTTTGCAACTTCTGGAGGTCCACAGTCCTGCTTATGTGTCATAGCAAGCATATTGATTGTCCACCAGCTTTCCCAGTAAAAGATATAACTAGGGAATTGCTAACTGCTAAAATGCATTTCCGCCTGTGCGCACAAAATGTCTGTCCCTGATGAAGCCGTGATGTCCCACCATGGTCACCCTCCTCATTCTGGACTGGAAGCAAACATTGTTTTATGCTATTTTGTACAGGTTGTTAATGTCGTCTGTAAATATTTATAATTGCCAGCTTTCTTTCTCCTTGCATATACAGTGACCTCCCGACCTACGATGGCCCCGACAGACGATCATTTCAACATACGATGGCCTCTCAGAGGCCATCGCATGTTGAAGGCAGCATCAACATACAATGCTTTTGTATGTCGGGACCATCGCATAAACGGCTATCCAGCAGCGCAGACTGCTTCAGCTGCCACCGGATAGACTTTTACGGTGCCCCGTGTGGTCCGCTGACGATCACTTACCTGTCCTCGGGGCTCCGGCGCGTCCTCTTCGGGATCCCCAGCATCGCCGGCACTCTCCATCATCATCATCACGTCGCTGCGCACGCCGTCCCGTCATCCAATAGGAGCGGCGTGCGTAGCGACGTGATGGCGGCGACGGAGAGCGAGGATGCTGGGGAAGCAGAGGCCTTGCCGGAGCGTCAGGGACACCCCAGGGACGTGGCGATAACGATGGAGGGCGACATCCAGGGCAGCGGTGACGAGCGGTGACGGTCCGGAGTGGCGGGGCCACGGGAGTATAACCTCCAATACCAGTGGTCTTCAACCTGCGGACCTCCAGATGTTGCAAAACTACAACTCCCAGCATGCCCGGACAGCCAACGCTGGGTGTTGTAGTTTTGCAACATCTGGAGGTCTGCAGGTTGTAGACCACTGTCCTATACTTTACATTGCACGGATCCCTCAACATACGATGGTTTCAACAAACAATGGTCCATTTGGAACAGATTACCATCGTATGCTGAGGGACCACTTTATATTTTTCTTGCATGTTCTAGCATAATAAGTATATATTTGTGTGGTGGCCATCGGTAAAAGCATAAAAAAGATAATTATTTAAGAGGCAAAAGAAAAAAAAACACGCCTTTTTTTTACTCTTGGGGGATTCTGTTCAGTAAAAATTACAAGTAATCTTTCCACTGTAGGTTTTATTTTGTTTTCATGGGCCTTTTTAGTTTGCTTTTATGCATTTTTTTTTCTGCTACATGAAATGACCAAAAATCAGTCATTATGGACTTTGGTATTTTTTTTTATGTTTATGCCATTGACCATTAACATTATATTTTAATAATTCAGACATTTACCCACGTGGCAATACTACATATATTTATGTTTATTTTTGTTTACATTACTATTTTTACTTTTATGGGGAAAGGGGGTGATTCAAACTTATTAAGAGAGGGGCTTATTCACATTTATTACCTTTTTTTTTTTTTTTTTTTTACATTTTATTCACTATATTTTAGTTCCCATAGGAGACTATTACCTGGAATCTTTTGATTGCAAACACTGAACAATACTGGGCCATAGCACAACATTGATCAACATTATCAGTGTTCCATAAGTACAGGCTGCTGAGGCTGACTGCAGGATTGTGCCCTTTTTTACTTGAGCCCCTGCCCTCTAAAATGTCTGTGCACGTCCCTGGCTGTACAGAGGTTTGCTATGGGGATTTGCTCCTATTCTGGACAGTTCCTGACATAGTCAGAGGTTCCAGCAGAGAGCACTGTGGTCAGACAGAAAAGAACTACTCACTTCCTCTGGAGCATCCAGCAGCTGATAAGTACTGGAAGGATTAAGATTTTTTTATTAGAAGTAATTTACAAATCTTTTTAACTTTCTAAGCCAGTTGATATGAATTCCCCCCCCCCCCCCCCCACCGGAGTACCCCTTTTAAAACCACTTAAGGACTCAGGGCGTACCTGTACACCCTCAGTCCGCTCTCTTTCTATAATGTGGGGCCACGGCATGGCCCCGCGTCATAGAGGGTCGGGCCCGGCCTCTAACAATGGCCAAGACCCGTGGCTAATAGCGCGCGGCACTGATCACGGTGCCACATGCTATTAACCCTTTAGACGCGGCGTTTAAAGTTGATCATCTAAAGTGAAAGTAAAGTACTGCCGGTTAGCTCAGTGAGCTGTTTGGGACCGCCGCGGCAAAAACAGGGCGTCCCGAACAGCTGGCAGACACAAGAAGGGTCCATACCTGCGTCGCGGATCGCCAAATGACTGCTCAGTGCCTGAGATCCAGGCATGAGCAGTCAGGCAGCAGAATCATCGATCAATGTTATCCTACGAGATAACAAAGATCGATGTAAAAGATCAGTGTGAGCATTGTTATAGCCCCCTATGAGAGCTATAACATTGCAAAAAAAAAGTGGAAAAAAAAGTTTATAAAGATTATTTAACCCCTTCCCTAATAAAAGTTTGAATCACCCCCCTTTTCCCTTAAATAAAAATAAACATATGTGGTATCACCGCGGAAATGCCCAAACTATAAAAATAAATCATTAATTAAACCGCACGGTCAATGGCGCACGTGCAAAAAAACTCCAAAGTCCAAAATAGCGTATTTTTGGTCACTTTTCATATCATGAAAAAATGAATAAAAAGCTATCAAAAACTCTGATCAATACAAAAATGGTACCCCCAAAAGTTACAAAATGGCATTTTTTCTTCAATTTTGTCGCACAATGATTTTGTTTTTTGTTTCGCTGTAGATTTTTGGGTAAAATGACTGATGTCATTACAAAGAAGAATTGGTGGCGCAAAAAATAAGCCCTCACATGGATTTTTAGGTGCAAAATTGAAAGAATTATGATTTTTTTAAAGATAAGGAGGAAAAAACGAAAGTGCAAAAATGGAAAAACCCTGAGTCCTTAAGGGGTTAAGTTACTTGACAGATTGCAGGAAAACCAAATAAAGATCCCTGGAAGTGGCTAGTAGAATTTTTTACACTAGATACATGTCTAAGGTTATAATTAGTCGGGGTTTCAATTATGAAACCCCCACTGGTCTGGAGAACGAGTGGGGATAAGTGCTCTGTAGAGCACATTACTACATTACTCTTCAGCTCTTAACAATCTTTGTCTCGCCGCTTCATTATATATCTATCACAATACAAAGATCCCTGAGAGTCGGGTGAAAGAGCGTGCTTCCACACACACTTATCCCTGCTCGTTCTCCTAATTGGTGGGGGTCTCAGCACTGAGACACTGCTCGTCCTTGGTGCATGCAACTCAGTTCCCTTGATCGAATCTGATTTTTGATCACATAAAAAATTTAATAAAAATTGAATTAAAAAAGATCAAAAAGTCAATAATGCGCAAAAGTTGTACTGATGAAAACTACTGTTCCCCACATAAAAACTGGTGCAGGTTGTTAAATCCTGACACATTGGGGGAGATTTATCAAAACCTGTCCACAGGAAGAGTGGTGCAGTTGCCCATAGCAACCAATCAGCTCACTTCTTTTATTTTTAAAGAGGCCTGTGAAAAGTGAAAGAGGCGATCTGATTGGTTGCTATGGGCAACTGGAGAACTTTTCCTCTGGACAGGTTTTGATAAATCTTCCCCATTGGGCCTAGGCCAGACACGTCACGCTGCAACCCAGGAAGAGGGTTGCACAAGGACCAGGGCAGGACACCAAAGGCACCACATGACTAGGGTATCATCCACCTGCGCTGTGCCCCTTCTTCTTACTTACTCCCCCCATAAAAGACACGGACCACATACTTTTGGTATAAAGGCCACAGCGGCCATTTTATTCAAAAACATCATAACTTAATCCTCAAATATTAATTAACCTTTAAATAACATTAAACATACTCATGTAACATTACCTGACCACACATATCCCTATACAAACAAACTAGTGCAAATATCCTTTAACTCGACTCTACCACCTAGCCAGAGAGAGGACTTGGAGGCATCCCAAATTTTCCTCGGGTCTCCTACTTTGCCCTGGGTCGTCCCTTCCCTTAACCCCAGGGCACCGCCTTCAGAGACCCCCGCCCCTTTGGGCCTCTCCCGCAGGGTTTCACCACACGAGGCTGGGTACCGCCCCCAGCCTCACCATCCCATTCAGTGCCAACTCTCTCCAATTGTCTCCAAGTCCCCCTCTAGCTCCTGCCGCTGCGACATCTCAAATATACCCCACCGATGAACACGACATCAGGGCGGGCGGGCGGGCAACTTTCTCCCTCGATGTCTCCTCGGCCAGTGGTCACCGTCCCCACTGCCCCCTTTATTTATAACTTACCCTAACTCTCCGCCCCTTGTCCCCCATCTGCCCTCCCTGAACTTTCCCTGACCCCGGACGCTCCAGAGCTGTCCCCTGTCATGGACCCCCTCCCCTCCCATACTGTCCGGTCCGGGGTTGTCTGGAGCGCTGGAGGTAAGTGGAGGCTTATTTTTCTATATCCCACACAATGGGCATACTTAAAAAGAAAACAACTCTCCCGCTGGATAACCTTTTTAAGCCAAATTTGTCAAGCTCTGATAAAGTACATGTTGTTTTTGCACATTGTTTACACTTCCTACTTTGCACATTTCTTGCATTAATCTGTAGCCAATGACAATGGGGGAGATTTATGAAAACCTGTGCAGAGGAAATGTTGCCCAGGTGTCCATAGCAACCAATCAGGTTGCTTCTTTCATTTCTGAAAAGGCCTCTGAGAAATGAAAGAAGCGATCTGATTGGTTGCTATGGGCAACTGGGCAACATTTCCTCTGCACAGGTTTTCATAAATCTCCCCCATATAACTAAAACCTACAGAAGCCTCATGCTGGCTGCACACACTGAGCACCTGTTCCTCCTTACGCCATTGTGCTGAGAGTCGCAGCCGCATGTAACATCAGATTATGCCGAACTAAATAGATTCTAGTGCACTGAAAAGTATGGAAGACATTCTGCGGATATACAGGTGCTTTGGTTGCTATAACAATATCCACTTAACCTAAAATAAATGATTCTCCATTGAACACAATGAATGTTACAAAATGCTGAACCCCTCAGACATTTAGCATTCACTGATAAAGATTATACAAACATGATATCATGGTAAAAGGTATCAATCAGGGGTGTGGCTATAGAAGGTACAGAGGTAGCAGTAAGGGGTGTAGGTATAGGGGGTATAGAGGTAGCAGTCAGGGGTGTAGGTATAGGGGGTATAGAGGTAGCAGTTAGGGGTGTAGGTATAGGGGGTATAGAGGTAGCAGTCAGGGGTGTAGGTATAGGGGGTATAGAGGTAGCAGTCAGGGGTGTAGGTATAGGGGGTACAGAGGTAGCAGTCAGGGGTGTAGGTATAGGGGGTGTGGAGGTTGCAGTCAGGGGTGTAGGTATAGGGGGTGCAGAGGTAGCAGTCAGGGGTGTAGGTATAGGGGATGCAGAGGTTGCAGTCAGGGGAGTAGGTATAGGGGGTACAGAGATAGAAGTCAGGGGTGTAGTTATAGGGGTGCAGAGGTAGCAGTCAGGGGTTATCTATAGGGAGTACAGAGGTAGCAGTCAAGTGTGTAGGTAGGGGGTGCAGAGGTAGCAGTCAGGGGTGTAGGTATAGGGGATGCAGGGTAGCAGTAAGGAGTGTAGTTGACAGGGTGACAACATCACTACTGTTTAGGATACATTCACACATACAGGATCCTGCACAGATTTGATGCTCAGGATTTGTAACTGCAGATTGGAAGCTGTGCTCAGTCATTTAGTTCACATTGAAATCTGCAGCAAAAAAATCCTGTGCATCAAATCTGCGCAGAATACTGTACATGTGAATAGACCATTAAGAGGTATAGCACTGTTTATTGAACTGACCAATCAAAATGGACATTTCACTGGTAAAACACCTGAAATACTGAAGTGCATGTACTGACTGGATGTCTGTCAGCGCCCCCTACCGTACAGCAGGGAGGAATGGCCGTCCCAAGACATTGTGCTGCCTGGGTCCAAGAGTGGAATGCTGCCACCCCCCCTCCAAAAAAAAAAGTACTATTGCATATCAGTAGGACATAATAATAGTGCCATTGCATATCTGTAGGACAGTAGGACATAATAAAAAAAAAAACTGCAATTCATTTTTTTTTTAACTTTTATGCCATTTATTTAACTTTTATGCCATTTACCGTAAGGAATTAATGATGTTATATTTTAATAGTTTGGACAATTACACACGCTACTATACTTTATATGTTTATTTTTATTTTGTTTACATATTTTTTATATGAAAAATGGAAAGGGGTGATTTTAACTTTTAATATGGAAGGGGTTAATGTGTGTTTTTTTTAAACCTTTATTAACCAGTTAATGACCATGGATGTATATACTCCATGTGCCGTTAACCGGGTATGGCACGGGGGATGGGCGACTCGAGCCCGTGTCATACTGACCGGCCCCCAGCTACATTCCTGTAGCTGGGAGCCAGGTTAATAGCTGACATGCGGCGATCGCCGCGTTCGGCTATTAACCCTTTAGATTGCCGCTGTCCAAGCTGACACTGGCGTCTAAAGGTGCCCTTATCCCACCCCTTTTTTTTGTAATTTTGTGAATTCAATAAAGATTGTGTTTTGAATTGGATTGGCCAATCATTTTGTAGGTAATTAGTATAAGTATAAGGTCTGGTTTGCTGGATTGTAGGTATTTATTATGCTGCAATACTTCCATAATAAGGACAAATAAAGGCACTCACCATAAGTTGTGTTTAAAGTTTCTTTTAGCTGTCTGGGAAGGGGGACTGGAGAACTCATTAGAATGTGCCAGCTTTCCAGTCTACCTTACCAGACGGCTAAATAATAGAAGCTTTAAAAGAAACTTATGGTGAGTGCCTTCATTTGTTTTTTCAATGGAAGTATTGACTAATGTATTTCTGTTAGTAAATCTGCTGTGACTTCACCAGTGGGTTTCCATTATGTAAGTTATTGCGACATCACAAGTAGGTTTGGGACATGTACACTGCTGTGGCATCACAAGTACATTTTCAGAATGTAAACATCTGTGACATCACAAATAGGTTTTAGACCGATTTCCCGCTCACATCATGGTAATCTTTTAGATGAGCTTAAGTGGTTTAAGTTACTGTGAAATCAGAGCTAGTTTCAGTCAGGTAAAGTTTTCTGACAAAAGGGTATTAAACGGGTTATTTGGCATGGGCTGAAAAAAACAACAACTCTTTCTTGGTCCCCCTTGACTACCGCTATAATGTGGTCTGGTCCCCTGCAGGACAGACTACTTCCGAATTCCAAGACTAGCTCTTTCCTACAGTGACAGCCCACCTATGCCTGACTGAGTGAGGTGGGACATGGCTGTAGTCAGGGATTGGCTGGGAAGGCCATCAATGAGATTGTCTGGGAAGTAGGAAGTTGCCAGAGTTGTGGTGGATGGTATAAAATCCCAATAGGAGCCTCTGGGGACTAAGGTAAGTCTCCCCTCTTAGCCTCCGGTATCAGGATGCTCTGTCAGTGGTCAGTGGCACTGTTATCCCCCGAACTGCAGATTGTGGTATCTACAGCCCGAGAAACTAACAGGGCCACTTGCTAATCACTGGCCGAGGCGCTGTGGCCAGTTATCAGCTGAGCGGTGCTCTGACATCATGTCTACAGCTCTGGCTGGCTCCGGGAAGCAGAATGTCAGTGGAGACCATTCGGAGACGGGGCATCCTGATGTTGGAGGCTATGAGGGAACGAGGAAGGTGAACGAGGAAGGTTTTTGAGGACAGTGGTAAAATAAAACTTTTCACCGGACCACTCCTTTAAGTTTTTTTAGTCTCTGGATAACCTTAAGTTAGGTTACCATTTTAACATCACAACTACTTTCAGTAAGGTAAGCTCATGAATGGACATACCATATGTACCATGACATTAGCAAAACGGCACCAAAAAACTGCAGCAAAACTGTACTGAGTAAGAGAACCCTCAACTTCATACTGTTTTTGCACAGATGCCTTGCACTGCCAATCTTGCCCTATTTCTAGACAGAAAAAAAAAATGAAAGGCTAAGCTTCGAACCTTATCAATTGCTTATAGGTGCAAACATTTTCCCCCTGAACTGGAGGCAACAATGATGGTATCAGCATCCAATACTTTGTATATAGAGGTGTAACTGGAAAAAGTGTACTGGCAGGAATTTCATGTGTGTCGGGGCAACACCAGTAAGTGGAGATCAGTGGGAACCCCAAGAGTGTCCCAACAGCAGTGGTGGGAGATCATATTTTACCTTAGCCTGACTCAACCTGGAGGAAAGCCTAAACCTCTTATCTTTGGAGTCATGGCCAGGATCTCACCACACTTTCTGGTAGATTTATGTATTTTTATAATTTACAAGAAAGTGGCTTTTCTATAGATACCTAATGAGACTCTTCTAGAAATTTACTAAAAATGCCAGATCTCTCTATCTAGCCCAATACTGTTTATGGGTCATTCTTTTGGTATTTTATGGGGGACATTTTGCTGGCAATGTAAATGGGATAATTTCTCTCATTGTGAGGATGAACTCCTCCGGACTGAATCTGGCACCATGGAAATTTCTATCCTGTTCACATAATCTTTCAGAACTCTAAGATCCGATATAAATGTTAATTATATAAATTATTAATTAAACTGTTCTAAATACATGTAACTTTACTATCATAGGGGCAAATTTATCAAATGGGGTTGTGGTATGCCTCCTTTGTTAGCTGGTTTTCTTGTGTTGAGTTTGGCGCACGAAATGTGGTAAATTTACCAGCATCCAATAATTTCTCTCCACGGGGCACTTTTCTAAGTGTAGGTTGGGATTGTGCAGGGTTGTGCTTTTGAGGGCCGTTTGCACCAAAAAACAAAAACAAACAAACAAAAAAAAAGTAAACTTGTTAATTCATGACCACTGCAAAAAACGATCAAAATTCTCTACTGTAAAAGGCGCACACTTTTGAGTAAAAAAATTGCTGAGCCTAACAACCCACCAAACATAATGATACATTCTCCACATACTGAATAGTGTTTGTGTATATTTCTGGAAATTATAGTAAGAAAATACAATAATATATCAAAATCTATGTGCCTGACTAAATCAGTGATGGGTTTCAGAATTCCCCTAGTCTTTTTCAATTAGAATTCTACTACTTTAGGTCATTTAGTATGTGCGTATTGTGTGCAGGTTTTGAAATACAGAAGACTGCCTTGTTTTCACAGATAGAATTTCCGAGCTCAGTCCCATCGCTGATGAACGTTACCATGCTGATCAATACATGTCAGCATGCTTCCTGTGATGTTCTCTCTGTACTCATTCACCAGAGTGTTTTATCTCCCCCTGCAGCTTGTTTTGCTGCTGTTTATTTCTGTCAAGTAAAGCGAGATTCTGTGTATTCTCTTAATACTCCTGCACAGAGGTCTGCATGCATGTACATATGTGCAGATCCCAATTTAGTATTTCCCTAGCATGCAAATAACTACTGCATTGCAGTCCTTACATACGTCATTTGATCAGTGTTTTCCCAACCGTACGTATTCAGTAGTAATAGTAAATTTGTTTTGTATAGGATACAATGAGGCCTTCACAACATCTCTAATTAATATCCCTCACATCCAGACATAATGCTTGCTCTCTCATTGCATAACCGGAAAATGAATACATTAGGTTGATTCTTAAGTGCTTTACAATTCTTGGCATGTCACTACAACATAGTGCAGAATAGTTTAGCATAATAATTGTTATGTATCATTCATATCAGTACACAGGTCACATTCCTCATTCATTCATATTATTTATTCACGGTGAGCAGTTAGGAATAACGTGATGTGACTAATACAAATACAACTTTACTTGGTGGAGGACAGAGGTGAAAGTGTTCAGCTTGGCAATGTACGGAAGCCTCATAGAGAATGAGTGGAGCGCTGACTGTGCATGCACTGTGCACTCCATTTTACACCAAGTCTATGGATTGCTTGGGGTCTTAGATATCAAAACCGTGCATGTATATATATATATACAGTATCTCACATATCTCACAAGTGAGTGCATCTCTCACATTTTTTAAATATTTTATTATATCTTTTCATGTGACAACATTGAAGAAATGTTACTATGCTACAATGTAAAGTAGTAAGTCCCCAGTCCGTATAACAGGGTTAAATGTTGTGTCCTCTCAAAATAACTCATTAATGTTTAAACCTTGGCAACAAAAGTGAGTACATGGAAATGTCCAAATTGGGCCCAATTAGCCATTTTCCCTCCCCAGTATCATGTGACTTGTTAGTGTTACAAGGTCTCAGGTGTGAATGGGGAGCATGTGTCGCAAATTTAGAGTTTTGCTCTCACACTCTGTAATATTTGTCACTGAAAGTTCCGCTAGCGGAGATACCGCTGTGTGAACGTACCGATAGTGGCTATGTCTATTAGATTTGTACTTACGACTAAGAGAAGCACAATACTTATAAAATAAAATATTATTTTTGTGCTGTAATAAACTATTCATGTCTTCTTTTGTTTGTTACAGAAGTAGAAAACAAGGACACATGTCAGACTCCCTTATTCACTTAGATCCTAAAGTGATTAGTCATTGCACAAGATCGTCCTGCTACGTCTAGACTAAACGTTTGGCTGTGAATAATAAAATGACCTGTCACGCGTTGTCATACACAAGACATGAGTATAATAAAGCTTTTATAAGTTGCCCGCAGAACACGAGATGCCAGTTTGATCAGCCTGGTGGTGATTATTCAGCTTTAGCATAATCTTCAGTGTCCCTATCCATAGTAATAACCTCATCACAAAACCCAGTGATGTATTTCTGCCACTGAAATCCCACTGCTCTTTTACCAGATGGTGACTATTTGCCATCCTGTGAAGTCTGGCATTTATGATATTATCAAATTTTGGGCCCCTGTATACAGACTGGAGTCTTGTTAGTTCTTGCTGTATCTCCTGCATTGCAGAAATATGGTTGTGAGCCCTATTGTTTACTGGATCAGAGCTGATAGTTCTTGAATTAATTTTACTGTTGCCAATGGAAAAAGAGATAGATGAAATTGGTTTAACAGATGTCCATTTTACATGCATTTCCATATATCACTTGCTAAATCCATATCGTATAGAATTATGCATGGAACCGTGTATTCATTTTACATTCATACCATAAAATATATAAGAAAAAGAAATGTTTTGAAGTTTATTGACTTGAATTTTCCAGGCTGGTTCCAGGCCAATTATAAATATTACACTCTGCCACTGTGCCCATATGTAGAAACCAGTGCCCTTCATGTGCTCCCACAGAGTGCCCCCCATAGCAGCCAGGGCCTTTCATATGCTCCCACACAGTGCCCCCCATAGTAGCCATGGCCTTTCATATGCTCCCACACTGTGGCCCCATGAGGCAGCCAGGGTTCTCCATGTGCCCCACACTGTGTCCCCATGTAGCAGCCAGGTCCCTCCATGTGCTCTCACACTGTGCTTCCTTGTGGAAATCTTTATACCTATCACACTGCTCCTCCCAGCTTCCGGTGCTCTGTTCCTGTACTACCTCCTATCAAGGGACACAACCGGGGCTGCCATCTCTGTTCTGTTGCTCTATACCTTACAACTGTGTTTGCATACTAAGCATACACATGCAGTTGAGAGATGCCCAGACAGGCCACACTTCCCCACCAGCCTGGTAATGGTCCCGCCCTCTGCAAGCATGATCGTTACACCCTGATTGTTTTCAGTATTAAAAAAAATTATAGAACATGATAATAAATTAAATTATAATAACTTTAGTGGTAGTAATAATAAACTTAGAGTGTATTAGATAATTTATGTTTATTAACCATTGAATGATAAAAGTCAGATTAAAGTCAATCCTCTTTATTATTTTTGACTGCAGCATAATGGGACTCTGAGGTAGTCTGAAAACCACCCAGTGTCTCATCCAGTGTTCAATAAAAAAGCGATAATAAGTATTCACAGTAAATGTATTTCTGATGAAGATTCATTTATTTTTTCATTAAAATCATGCGCAGCGTGTTTTGATTTAGTATCAGTGTCAGAGACGACTATTTGGTTTTAAAACATGTTGTGCACCATATAATAAAATCCTTTATAACATTCTAAGACATATGACATATAGACAGGGTATTCTAAAAATATCTAAGAGTTACAGGTCCCACCCCTGGTACCTGCACTTATGCTGCGAACAGGGGTCCTCTGACCCCCATCCCACCAAGCGTTGCAGGACAAAATTGAAAGGTTTGCTTACATTGCTTTATTTAAAAAATTTTCTTGAAGTATGAAAACATAGGCGTTTTTGCTCAGTTGTTTTTTACAGAACCTAATGGAGGGAAGTGTACACGTTGCCTAACTGCACTTAGGCCAGTTTCGACTTTATGTAGTGGGATTTTGGTCAGGAAAACCCTGTACTCAACATACTTACTGGCCCCCAAAGATTACATATTTCCAAGCAAAGGTTATGTTCTTGTTGTTGTAAAAATGTCATCATAGATTATTGTGCAGTGCCAACAAAGAAAGGGGCATCAGACTACACCATCATACCAGGCCAGCTTGCTCCATGGTCCAGGTCTGATCCACACCTGCCCATTGTAGGTGCTTTCGACAGTAGGCAGAGATCAGCACTCTGTGTGTTCTGGCACCATTCTATTATAGACAACGTAATGGTTGCTCTTCTGAAGGGTCAGACCAGATGGGGGAGCCTTCTCTCTCCACTGACGTCATTAGCTTTGGGCACCTATAACCCTGACGCTGGTTCACAAGTGGTCCTTCTTTTGACCACTTACTAACCCCTGCAGGCCAAGATATTCCCTCAAGACTAACGTTGGAAATGCTCTGACCCAGTCATTCAGCTGTCACAGGTTAGCCAATGTCATAGACTCAAAGCTAGAGATAAATTGATGAATTGATTAAAAACAAACTGATTCAGTCCACATTTTTTATTTAAATGTGAGCTTTTTGTAACTTTTTTAGTTCAGTCCATGTTCCTGTACAATAAGTGGCCTGTTGGTAAGTGATGATTCTGTATGCAATGGCCCCTTAAGTTACAATATTAATTTGGTTCCAGGAGGACGATTGCATGTTGAAACCATTGTATATTGAGACCATAACTCTATGAAAACCTGGTAATCCAAAAATAAGTCAAAGGTAAACAAAGTGAAAAATAGGAACCGTTGCAGCGCTGGATCCCAATCAAATAAAGTCACTTCTGACCTCCAATGTACATAACTAGAACTGTTTATTACTAGTACACATCAACACATTTCAGGCCTGGATTAGGCCCATTTCCTGAACTTTTCCTGACAAAAGGCCTGATCCAGGCCAGAAACATGTTGATGTGTGCTAATAATAAACAGTTCTAGTTATGTACATTGGAAGTCAGAAATGACTTATTTGAGCGGGATCCAGTGCTGCAACGGTTACTATTTTCCACTTAGTTTTCCTGTCTAAGAGATGCCGAACTAGCTGAAGTCTGGATTCAGGAGGAACAGAACTGCAGGACCCAATATAATTTAATAAGTGCATACAGATGTTGTGAGATCTTAGCACAACTGTACAGGGTAAGTGTGATAATCCTTTACCCATTTTACCAGTACATTGCATGCTTCACTAGGGGGCACATGCCTTTTTTCTCTTATTTTTTGTTTCAAAAAAAGAAAAAAGGAAGGATTAAAGAAAAATAAGTAGATAACTAATACAGATAAAGCAAGTCCTTACATATAAAAGTAAGAAAGAGCTGCAAGCTGTAATCACTTTCTACGTAGAGGACAGGAGCTTCTTCAGGGTCCTATACAGTACACAAAAAAAGTAAAATGGTGCCACCCTTACCTGGTGTCTAAAGGAGCAGCTATCCCTGGCACAGGTAAAGTGTAGTACAGAAAATGTAATACCTCCCTGTACTGTAGGGGGCGCTACCATTCTGATTGGTCCGTTCTTCCAGCCATTGACACGTTTTACAGATCTGGACTGTCCGTTGCATTGTTTGTTGAGTCTGGTTTCAAGTTACAATGGTCCAGAAAAGACCATTGTATGTTGAAACTATTGTATGTTGAGGCTATTGTAAGTTAAGAGAGAGACCACTGTACATTTTCAACTTTCTATAGTAGCAGAACTGGGAACTTAATACCTGTCCTAGCTGCTCAATGTACAGTACAGAAGCAGGGACTCCTGCCTTTGAGTCCCCGTTCCGGCACACACCTTGTGTGGGCAGTTGCATGGAAATCGTGACAGAATCTTAGGAGATTTCCTAATTTCTACTCAGAGCCTTTCACTTACTTACTTTTTTCCTGCTTCCAACACATCAGCCTTAATAATTGACCCTTTGCTGCCTAATATTTCTCGCCTTATGATAGGTGCCAAGAGATGACCAGTGTTATTGCTTTCACTTGTGAGTGGTTTTAATGCTATAGCTTATCTGTGTATACCTCAATACTGTGTCCTGAATATTCCCTTTAGATTTACTCAATTATGATTATGAATTTTTTATGTGGAACAAAAACTGTAATACAATCTCTCATCCTATAGAACAAATGCCATTAATGTTGGGAAAAAATATTGAAGATAATTAGACACCGACACTACCGAGGCGGATGAGATAACAATTACCATAGTGTGCTTCACTGATGGAGTGATACCAATGGAAATCCCTACTAAGTGGCCTGAATCTAATAAACACTTTTAAATTAGATCTTAATATCATTTGCGCTGATAACGCTCCATCTTCTAAGTTGAGTCTATATCCATGCTGTAGTCTGTTTATGAACTTTCTTTGAACATGATCTCTGGAAGTCCAGGACTTAACACACCAGGGTGTAAATGTACCTCCTGCCGCATTAAGTGACTTTTAAGTAGCTGCGCTCATTTGATTGCGGTGACTGACAGCTACTATCAGTTGTGGGACAATCACCGCTAGTAACGGGCAGTGGTGATTATGCCGCTGCCAATCATTACCCCTTTAGATGCTGTGATCACAGCATCTAAAGTGTAAAATGACACATCCCGGCTAATTATAAGCAATTAGCAAGACACCCCCACTATAGGAGGGGTTCTGCAGGTGGTGACCACAGACCACTTCTCAGTTCCTATGCTTCCTGGCTGATGTTTTGGCCATTTTTGAATACTGGCGGTGCTTTCACTCTATTAGTAGCATGAGACGGAGTCTACAACCCACACAAGTGGCTCAGGTAGTGCAGCTCATGAAGGATGGCACATCAATACGAGCTGAGGCAAGAAAGTTTGCTGTGTCTGTCAGCATGGTGTCCAGAGCATGGAGGCACTACCAGGAGACAGGCCAGTACATCAGGAGACGTGGAGGAGGCCGTAGGAGGGCAACAACCCTGCAGCAGGGCCGCTACCTCTGCTTACTCACTGAGCAGCAGGAAGAGGCTCCCCCGCACCCGTCCCTCTCGCATCGGCTCCTGGCGCACTCCTTCCCCCATGAAGCTCCTGTCCTGGGTGCCTCCAGTTGTTTTACCACTACAACTCCCAACATGCCCTGACAGCCAATAGATGTCAGGGCGTGCTGGGAGTTGTAGTTGTGAAACAGCTGGAGGCCCCCTGTTAGGAGAACTAAGGGCGGAAGTTGGTCCCCCCAGCAGGCATCAGTGACGTGGTGCCTGCTGGGGAAGTCTGCCTGGTAGTGAGCACACTACCAGGCAGACTAAATGCCATTTTAAAAATAGTAAAAAAATAAACTAAAGGCAGGGAGGGTGTTAGGGATAGAAGGGCAATAGGCAGGGACAGAAAAAAAAACATGATGGTGGGAGCTACCCTTTAATTCATTCAGATCAAGCATGTGTTATCTTAGTGTTCCCTTTATTTTTTTTGAGCAGTGTTTATTGGGAAACCCCAAAACTATGTCATCTGTCAGATGCAGCCTGCAGGAATCCTGTTCACATTATCTGGGTTTTTCAGAGTTTTTTGTTGTTGCTGTGAGCGGTGTACTGGGAATGAACCTGTACAAAGTGAAAATGTTTTTTGGCTTACAGCTAAGCTTGTGTCATCATGACTGTGTTTTCCCATTGTATAGAGTTTATATGCTTTCTGTACAGCTGCCTTGCTGACTCAGTGAAGACATTTGTACGTGCTACATTATTATTTCTTTATACAATGTCTCTCGAAGTTGCTGACGGTATAAATCAGCAGCGGCCTCTTGAGAAAAGAAACAAAACGGCGTTGGGGTACAGAGCAGTAATAACATGGGTAAGCATTAGGCACCTTATGTATTTATGTTATGCACTTTATTCAATCTAAGTAGCATTTTTGCACTTTTTTGAATTGTGATATAGGGAGGGATTACCAGAGCTAAATTCAGTACCCATACAGTTATTACACTGACCTGGGGAATACCATAAGATGTACTGATTAAAGGGGTATTCCAGGCCAAAACTTTTTTTTATATATCAACTGGCTCCGGAAAGTTAAACAGATTTGTAAATTACTTCTATTAAAAAATCTTAATCCTTCCAATAGTTATTAGCTTCTGAAGTTGAGTTGTTGTTTTCTGTCTAACTGCTCTCTGATGACTCACGTCCCGGGAGCTGTGCAGTTCCTATGGGGATATTCTCCCATCATGCACAGCTCCCGGGACGTGACATCATCATTGAGCAGATAGACAGAAAACTTTAGAAGCTAATAACTATTGGAAGGATTAAGATTTTTTAATAGAAGTAATTTACAAATCTGTTTAACTTTTTGGAGCCAGTTGATATATATAAAAAAAGGTTTTGCCTGGAATACCCCTTTAACTCCCTTCACCAGATATGGAATAGAGCCATGACAATTAGATGCTCCCAGGTATTTTTACAATTGTACGTGCTCCTCTGTTTGATTGCTCGGCCTATTGTTTGAGGCCCTTACTTTTTCCAGATTTTGAGACAGCTGTCCATATTTTATTAATTTTTGTTTTTCAATAAAGTAATATATTTTATATAAGCGGTACAGTGTGAACTCTTTTTTTGTTTGTGGTATACCTATGTTTGAGTTTTTCCACTATAAAATAGGATCTTGTTAGACACTATGTAGGCATGAGGGCAATATATGTAAATTGGTGTTAGTTTGGATTCTCTCAGTTTGTATAAGTATAAATTCGTGCCTAGCAGTATAACCTGGTGAACCATATCATTTGGGCAGTAAATGTGTGTTTGGCAAAGGATGGAATAGATCCTAAAAAAGTGCAGAGCATCATAGTCGTTTTTATAGCTTGAGCGCGTACTCCATATTGTAGCTTGTTCAATAACAAAAGCTTAAAAGGGTATTCCAGGATTTTTTTTTTTTATTTGACTATGCTACAGGGGCTGTAAAGTTAGTGTAGCTCATAATATAATGTCTGTACCTGTGTGTACCAATTCTTATATGATTTTCATCCCAATATTTATTTTTAACAGCATACAAAATGACTGCTGTCTCGGATTTTTCCCAGCTTGCAATGCGGTCAAGACCTGACTCACTAGTCAGCTGATGACAGGGAGCCTGTCTGCTTCAATGGGTAGAGAGAGCAGCCACAGTATTATGGTAATCTCACAACATAACCATTTAGCCCAAGACAAGTGCAGATCCTTCCTAAGCATGTCCATTACTGTCTGCCAGGTACGTGCTAAAATCACCTTATGCTGGATGTAACCTTAGTGATCTAGAATGTGCTAACCCAACACAGCAATGTAATATCCTAATTCACCATAATTTACCAGAGATTTTTTTAAATTATTATTTATTTAAAATATCTTAATTCCATTTTTCAATTTAACAATAATTCCCACACTGTTTACAAAGTTAAATTCTAATTAATATTTGCCCCCCCCCTCACCCTATTGCTCACTGCGTTGAAGAGAATTTAATTTTTTACTATTATTATTGTTATTAGTATGGATTTTTATAACGCCCTTGGGTTCAGTAATTGAGGAGTAATGTTAACCCCTTAAGGACTGAGCGTTTTTCCGTTTTTGCACTTAAATTTTTTCCTCATCACCTTCTAAATATCATAACGCTTTCAATTTTGCACCTAAAAATCCACATGATGGCTTATTTTTTGCATCACCAATTCTACTTTGCAGTGACATTAGTCATTTTAGCAAAAAATCCACGGCGAAACGGAAAAAAAAATCATTGTGCGACACAATTGAAGAAAAAATTTCATTTTGTACATTTTGGGGGCTTCCGTTTCTACGCAGTGCATTGTTTGGTCAAAATTACACCGTATCTTTATTCTGTAGGTCCATACGGTTAAAATGATACCCTACTTATATAGATTAGATTTTGTCGCACTTCTGAAAAAAATCATAACTACATGCAGGAAAATGTATACGTTTAAAATTGTCATATTCTGACCCCTGTAACTTTTTTATTTTTCTGCGTACGGGCCGGTATGAGGGCTCATTTTTTGCGCCGTGTTTTGAAGTTTTTATCGGTACCATTTTTGTGTTGATCTGACTTTTTGATCGCTTTTTATTAATTTTATGATGTAGCTCAAGCGTGGAGCAATCAAACACCGATCGGATGCCGCGGAAAGAGGTAAGGAGACCTCCGCCTGCGTTCCAGCTGATCGCGATGTCCCGATCAGCCCGACTGAGCTGCCAGGAAGCGTTTACTTTCGTTTTCAGATCGCCGCGTCTGAAGGGTTAACAGCGCGCGTCACAACGATCGGTGCCGCGTGCTGTTAGCCCAGGGTCCCGGCTATCGTTAGCAGCCGGGACCGACCCGGTGTGTTGCGGGGTCACGGCGTGACCCAGTTTTTCACACCGGGACCAGGCTCAGGGCGTACAGGTACGCCCTGAGTCCTTAAGAGGTTAAAATTAGGATTGTGCAATGTGTTAGGATAGTTCATCTGAACTTCAGAAGTGAAGAACAATATTTTAAAGGAGAACTCTGGCGAAAAATAACTTTTCCCCTATCCACAGGGAGGTCTGTCTGCTGGGTACCCCGCGCGATCATCGGGACAGGACCTGCTGGGTACCCCCGCGATCATCGGGACGGGACCTGTTGCTCAGTGAGGAGAACGTGCTGCAGCTCCATTCATTCCTACGGGAGATCTCTGGCGAAAAATAACTTTTCCCCTATCCACAGGGAGGTCTGTCTGCTGGGTACCCCCGCGATCATCGGGACGGGACCTGCTGGGTACCCCCGCGATCATCAGGACGGGACCTATCGCTCAGTGAGGAGAACGTGCTGCAGCTCCATTCATTCCTACGGGAGTGCTGAAAAGACCCGAGTACAGCTCTCGGGCATCATTGGCGCTCCCATAGAAATGAATCGAGTTCATGCTGTCTCGTTGAGAGGAGCCCCAGCGGTCGGACCCCCCCACAATCAACTGCTTATCCCCAATCCTGTGGATAGGGGATAAGTCATTTTTCGCCAGAGTACTCCTTTAACTGCTTTACCCTTTAAGGTCACAGCCCATTTTGGCAGACAATTTCATTTTTGCATTTTCGTATTTTTCTCCTCGCGTTCCAAGAGGAATAACCTTTTTTTTCCCCATCTACAGACCTGTATGAAGGCTTGTTTTTTGTATGACCAATTGTACTTGGTAATGACACCTTTCAATTGATCATAAAATGTATGGCACAACAAAATAAATAAATGAAAAAAACTGCAATTTTGTTGGGGGGCGGGGGGTTCATTTTTCACGCAGTGCACTTTACGGTAAAACTGCCATGTCTTCTTCTGTGGGTCAGTATGGTTAGAATGATACCCATGTTTACATGTACTGTACTGCTTTTTAAAAAACTCACACTTTTTTTTTTTATACAAAACAAGTATGTTTGTATTTTGACCAACTATAACTTCCTAATTTTTCCGTATATGGGGCTGTAAGAGGCTCATTGTCTGCATTGTAATCTGTAGTTTTTATTGGTACCAGTTTAGCATATATGTGACTTTTTGTTCACTTTTTATAACATTTTTTCTTGGATGAAATGTGACCAAAAAGCCGCAATTTTAGACTTTTTTTTTTTACATTTACGCTGTTCACTGTATGGGATCATTAACATTAGATTTTAATAATCCAGACATTTACACATGCACTGATATTGAATATGTTTATTTATACAGTGGTCCCTCAACATACCATGGTAATTCGTTCCAAACGAGCCATCGTTTGTCGAATCCATCGTATGTTGAGGGATTCGTGCAATGTAAAGTATAGGAAGCTGTACTCGCCTGTCCCCGCCGCTTGCGATGGTGTCCCCGCCGCTTGCGATGGTGTCCCCGCCGCTCACGATGGTGACCCCGGGCCTCCGCTGGGCTCTCCTGGTCTTCTCCGGTCCTCCCCTGTCTTCCGCAAGGCCTTACTGGGCCTGCGTAGCGACGTCATTACGCAGCTGCGTACGCCATTCCTATTGGATGACGTGCGCAGCAGCGTATTGACGTCATCGGAGAGGGCCGAGAAGACACCGGAAGATCAGCGCTGGACCCGGAGGGCACCCCGGAGCATCGTGGAGGGGCAAGTAATACTTACCGCACCACACGGGGAACATTAAGCTGCTATCCGGCAGCAGCTTAAGCATTTTGCGCTGCCGGATAGCACTTAATGCGATGGCCCCGACATAAAAAAGCATTGTATGTCAATGCTGACATCAACATGCGATGGCCTCTGAGAGGCCATCGTATGTCGATTTGATCATATGTCGGGGCCATCGTAGGTCGGGGGGTCACTGTAATTTACACCTAAATGGGAAAAGGGAAAATATTTTACTTTTTATTGGGGAAGGAGCTGATTCACATTTAAAAAAAAACTACTTTTTTTTCCCCACAAACTTTGACATTTTTTAGGTTCCCTTGGAGGACTATTTATAGCAATAATTTTAATTGCTAATACTATTCAGTGCTTTGTAGAGGCATAACACTGACCAGTACTATTTGCGTAAAAAGTATGTAATCATGGGTATCATTTTAATTGATTTTACCCACAGAATAAAGAATACATATGTCCTTTTTACCATAAATTGTATGGCGTGAAAACAAAACCTTCCGAAATTTGCGAAATATAAGAAAATGCTAAAATAAAATTGGCCATGTCCTTAAGGTCAAAATGGGCTTGGTCCTTAAGGGGTTAAGGGTGGGTATCAGCGTGATCGCTGGTGTCCATCATAACAGCAGGTTCTGAGGTTCTTTCATGTATAGGAAGTAAATGTACATCCTAGTGTGTTAAGTACCTAAATATCTTTATTCCATTTTTCAATTTAACAAGGATTTATGCAATATTTATAAAGTTAAATTCTAATTAATATTAGCCCCCCTCCCCACTCTATTGCTCCCTGGGTTGGAGAGAAAGAAAATTAAATTATTATTATTTATTTTTATAGCTCCCTTGGTTTTAGTATTTAAGGAGTAATGCTAAAATTAGGGATTTCCAATGTGTTGGGATAATTCCTGTGAAGAAAGCCTTAGGCTGGGTTCACACGACAGAATGTCCGCACAGAAACTCACCGCGCGAAATTCCGCAGACTGTGTGGATGATGACGTGAGCGGGACGGTCTTGCTGCGGCAGGCGGCACCCAGGTCACTACCCACGACTCTTCCACACGACTCTTCCACACAGGAAGCTGTTAGGTGGCGTGGCACAAAAGGAGACTGGCAGGACGTGGTTAGTTGGCAGTAGGTCAGGGCAGGAACTCTCTCCAACAGGTGCAGGGTAGGAAGGTAGCAAGGAACAGGTACACAGTAACAGAGACACAGAACTTTCACTATGGCAATAGACAACCAAAGATCTGGCAGGGAACCAAGGGAGGAGCTAATATTTACGAACCAGGGTGCAGGTGTAGACACTTGACTAAATGAGCACTGGCCCTTTAAGAGTAAGAGCTCCAGCGCACGAGCGCCCTAGGAGGCGGGGGCACGCGCATCGGGGCTGGGAGGACAGGGAGGTGAGTGACGGGCTGAGATTCGCATGCGGGTGCGTCCCGTGATGCTCAGAAAAACAGCTTGACAGCAGCGATTCATCACAAGCTTAAATCACTGCATAAAAGCACTGACAGAGAGAGAAGGTACACTTTTGGGTGTAATACACAGCGACTCCACTGCTGCAGTGGGGTGTACAGCAACTCTAAAGCTTAAAGGGGTCAGTTAGGCAGAGCAGTTACATAGTTACATAGTTACATAGTTAGTACGGTTGAAAAAAGACATACGTCCATCAAGTTCAACCAGGGAATTGAAGGGTAGGGGTGTGGTGCGATATTGGGGAAGGGATGGGATTTTATATTTCTTCACAAGCATTAATGTTATTTTGTTCCAGGAATGTATCTAATCCTGTTTTAAAGCTGTTAATTTTTCCTGCTGTGACCAGTTCCCGAGGTAGACTGTTCCATAAGTTCACAGTTCTCATGGTAAAGAAGGCGTGTCGCCCCTTGAGACTAAACTTTTTCTTCTCCAGACGGAGGGAGTGCCCCCTCGTCCTTTGGGGGGGTTTAACCTGGAACAGTTTTTCTCCATATTTTTTGTATGGGCCATTAATATACTTATATACATTTATCATATCCCCCTTAGACGTCTCTTCTCAAGACTAAACAATTGTAACTCCTTTAATCGCTCCTCATAGCTAAGATGTTCCATGCCCCATATTAGTTTAGTCGCACGTCTCTGCACCCTCTCCAGCTCCACAGTGTCCCTTTTATGGACTGGTGCCCAAAACTGAACAGCATATTCCAGGTGAGGCCGTACCAATGCTTTATAAAGGGGGAGTATTATGTCCCTGTCCCTTGAGTCCATGCTTCTTTTTATACATGACAATATCCTGCCAGCCTTGGAAGCAGCAGCCTGACATTGCATGCTATTCTGAAGTCTGTGATCTACAAGTACACCCAGATCCTTCTCTACCAGTGACTCTGCCAGTTTAATCCCCCCTAAGACATACGACGCATGCATGTTATTAGTACCCAGATGCATAACTTTAGATTTATCCACATTGAACCTCATTTGCCAAGTGGATGCCCAGACACTTAGTCTATCCAAGTCATCTTGTAACTTATGCACATCCTCTATAGAATGTACCATGCTACAAAGCTTGGTGTCATCTGCAAAGATAGAAACAGAGCTGTTAATACCATCCTCTATATCATTGATAAATAAATTAAACAACAGCGGTCCCAGTACAGAACCTTGGGGTACACCACTAATAACCGGGGACCAATCAGAGTACGAATCATTAACAACCACTCTCTGGGTACGATCCATGAGCCAGTGTTCAATCCAGTTACAAACTAAAATTTCCAAACCCAAAGACCTTAACTTACCTGTCAGACTTCTATGAGGGACAGTATCAAACGCTTTAGCAAAATCCAGAAACACGATATCCACAGCCATTCCTCTGTCAAGGCTTCTACTCACATCTTCATAAAATCAAATTAGATTGGTTTGACAACTTCTATCCTTAGTAAACCCATGCTGGTTATCACTTATAATACTATTATCTCCTATGTATTCCTGTATGTAATCCCTTATAAGTCCTTCAAACAATTTACCCACAATGCACGTTAAACTTACCGGTCTATAGTTTCCTGGGAAGACCTAGAGCCCTTTTTGAAGATTGGCACCACAGTTAAAACCATTGTCACCTGCTATTAGTGCATGATATTTCTGTACTGGGCTCTACTACACAGTGATTCTGTACTGCTGCAGTTAGTTGTACAACAACTAACTCTAAAGCTAACAGGGGCTAGTTAGGGTGAGCACAAAAAGTCATAGTCACCTGATTACAGTGCCTAATACAGGTTGCGTAGCGGAGCTTATTGTCTTCTCATAAGTAAAACCTGTGCGCACATAGGTGGTGTATGTTTTTTTTTCTGAAAAACTAATTTTGGCCTAGTTACTGTGAAAGGCCAGCCAAAGCTACACACTTGTTTCTGTAGCCTTATACAGTTTTAAGTGGAGTGTATTGTCCTCCTCTCATAAGTTTGAACTGTACATACACCTACGTAATTTAAGCCTAGTTACTGTGAACGGCTAGCCTTATACAGTTTTATACTCTCAGGCTGTCTCATACTGCCACCATATGTTCTCTTCATGCTGATGCCACCTCCAGGCTGTCTCATTCTGCTACCATGTGTTTTCCTCATGCTGATGCCAGCTCCAGGCTGTCTCATTCTGCCACCATATGTTCTCCTCATGCTGATGCCAGCTCCAGGCTGTCTCACTCTGCCACTATATGGTCTCCTCTTGCTGCTGCCAACTCCAGACTGTATCATTCAGCCACTATATTGCCTTTGGCTGTCTGGGCATGCTGGGAGTTGCAGTTTGGCCTTCCTAGTGGTTGCCACAGTAAAGATCACTTTACTTTCACTTTCAATTGTCTGATCATGGGTGTCCCGCGGCTGGGGACCCCTGCGATCTCCCTGCTGCACCCTCCGTTTGTTTAGAGTGTCAGGTGTAGCGCCGGAGGCTCGAGTTGTCATGGCCACGCCCCGCTCGTGCTATCATGGCCACGGACCCACAATGTAAGTCCATTGTAGGGGGCATGACACCAAACAGGGCACGCCGTGATGTCAGGAGCCTCCGCCCCACATCACCAGTCATGCGGCACAGAGCCTTTGGATAGGGGATAAGATGTCTAGGGGCGAAGTACCCTTTTAAGGCAGTGAAATCCTTTCATAGACAGCAGTAGAGACTGTGGCTCATTGTCCTTTTATTCTGCTTCCCCTATAACAGGTCCTGAGTTTGATTCCTGACAGAGACCTACTACAAGAAGACAGGTTTATAAATGTAAGGGTGTTGTAAGAACTGAAAGTGTTAACCTTTCCTGAGGTTTGGCTTGGCCTGGTTGCTTGACTATGCCCTAGCAATTCTGGGCTGTGAGCAGTTATCAGGCTGAGCCTGCACCTGTGGTGTGAGCATTTAAGTCCAGCTCATTCTGTTTCTAGTTGTCAGTGAAAGAAGATAGTTTTGAGTAACCAGCGTTGTTTGTTCTCTGGATTTTGATCTTGGCTCGGCTTTTGACCTCTCTTCTGCTCTTGTATATTGTTACCTCTTTGCTGACCCGGCTAGTCTGACCTCGCTTTTCTGTGTGTTTGTTTAGCTTTACTTCTGTTAGTTTTGTGTGCCTCCAGCGGTTCCCTTCTTCTACAGTATTGTTTTTTATTATTTTGACGTGACAGTCCCTGCACATAGTTAGGTAGGGACTGTCCTCGTGGTTGTGGACCTGTTGTTTAGGACGTATACGCAAGTAGACAGAGACAGAGGGTGTGGACAAGTTTAGGGCTGCACTCTATCCCTGCCCAACGTGACAGGGGTAACAAGAATCTTGTGGTCCATAGGGTAAATTTTGGAAGCCCCCTCTTCCCCGGACATGACAGCTAGGGTGTAGCAAAGAAAATAAAAGCAATGTATCTGTAGTAATAATGCTGTGATAGCTATAGTACCAATTATACACATATACAAAAATATTGCCACACATACGATCAGACAGAACAAATAAACAGTATTCAAAGACCAACATTACCAATAATACAGTATATGCATCATAACCACTACCATTAACCCCACATAAGGGCTGATACCACGTACTGTTGCTGAATAAAAAAAACATAACAACCATTATCCCTTCTCCCCCATCAAAAAAAAAAAAAAAAAAACAATGACCATATAGTGTTACACACAACTCTATACCGGCTTTGCAGACTGCATGTCAAGTGACATAACGGAAGCTGAGCTCAGTTAAATGCAACCTGGGCATGCCACCCAACCCCACTCCCATGTTCATGGTCATATGTCCCTGCATATGCCACTGGGAACCTTAAAGGGGTTATCGAGGAAAAAACTTTTTTTATATATAAACTGGCTCCAGAAAGTTAAACAGATTTGTAAATTACTTCTATTAAAAAATCTTAATCCTTTCAGTACTTATGAGTTTCTGAAGTTAAGGTTGTTCTTTTCTGTCTAAATCCTCTCTGATGACACGTGTCTTGGGAACCGCCCAGTTCATAAGAGGTTTGCTATGGGGATTTGCTTCTAAACTGGGCGGTTCCCGAGACACGTGTCATCAGAGAGGATTTAGACAGAAAAGAACAACCTTAACTTCAGAAGCTCATAAGTACTGAAAGGGTTAAGATTTTTTAATGGAAGTCATTTACAAATCTGTTTAACTTTCTGGAGCCAGTAGATATATATAAAAAAAAAAATAGTTTTTACCTGGATAACCACTATAATCATAGACAGTGAAAGGCAGTGAAAGGAGCAGCATTGTATATAAATGGGGGTTTCAGGTCCCCTGTCTATTGTGATCAATGAGGTTCCCAGCAGTTGGACCCCCAGTGATTGTACAGTTCTCTGCTGTGGATAGGAGGTTCATTTTATTCATGGCACAGATTTTTTTCACAACCTGCAATGATTTCAGACATGATCTTAGACAAGCAAACCTTTTACTACACCATATCAAGCTCTATCTTCTTTCATTTACATTTTTCATATGGCTGTCAAGGTCCATTATTACTCTCTCACTTCTGTGTTTCCATGTAAGTGAACAAGTAGACTGAATCTTAGCAACCTTTATTAATCTAGGTCACAGCCTTTGCTTGCAGGGCACTTTTAATATCCTTCTTTTTCTATTTACTTATTGTATCTTTTCCATCTCTACACCTTCCAACAGAATGTAGAATTTTTATTGGTCTAAAAATATCCACATGCAGGAGAAAGTGCGCTGGCAAATACATTTGCTTTTATGCAGAGGATTTTGGCCCGGACTGTGACAATTTGGATGAGATGCTTTTCTGTGCAAACCTTGGACTTCACAATGCAAATAAGCGGCTTCATGCTAGTGTCTTGTGCCATATTGTCACTTGGAAAGCTCTTTATATCAGTGTTTCCCAAGCAGGGTGCCTCCAGCTGTTGCAAAACTACAACTCCCAGCATGCCTGGACAGCCTTCGGCATGCTGGGAGTTGTATTTTTCCAACAGCTGGAGGCACCCTGCTTGGGAAAGATTGCTTTATATAGTAACTTTTACTAAAAATGTATTTCACTTCAGTTTTGATTATGGCATATGTGCCCATAGCTTCTGCACTTTACGTGATGACGTCTTCATCCATCATCATCATATGACCTATTTAGGGGTTAGAGGGGCTCATTACACATAGTCAAGAAGCCCAGCCCAACAAAGAGGGTAAACACTAGCTGGGCTCTGGCACTAGAGGCAGTGATAAGGGATTTCTGCCTAGTACTGTATACTCCATTAAGGTAGGATCACGCGTAGCACATCCATAGCGTATTTCATGCTGCGGATGTGCCATCTGCAGTCACAAGAGTGAGCCAGGTAGGTATGTGTGTCCAAATTTCCCACTGCTATGAGCTGGCACTGTGCCTATAGCGGTATGAGCGTAAACACAGAGCTACCCAGCCACAGAAGGGAGCTCGCTCTTGTGATTCCTGTCAGCACATCCACAATGTGAAATATATTGCAAATGTGCTCAGTGTGACCCTACCCAAAAAGAGGATTTTCTGCTGTTTAAAAATATATATTACAGGCTGTAACTGGAGGGAAACTATCTATACTCACCCCCTTAATTCTTCTTCACTCCTGTATCCCCTGCCCTAAGTGGTGCGATGATGTCACATATATTGTTTATGTAATAAACCATAAATGAGAAAAAGAGAACACCCCACTAAGTAACAGCACACCCTATGGAATATTAAATGGAAAGTACATATCATATCAAGTCATATCACAATAATACATTTTATTAGGTATCTTAAACAATTTTCACATAACGTGGACAAACAATTTAAAAACATGGGCAACCCCAAACACTTGGAGGGGTTTAAAAAGGCACATACTCCAGCAGGCACCCACCCGGTGCCAAAGATGTATGTAAACACACTCCCACTGGTATAGTAACTAGAATGAAAAATGTATAGAGCAACTCTGAAACAAATTGGTAATACTATGAGAAAATGACAGATAATTAATAACTCCCTACAGAGAAGCTATAAATATGAAAAAACGACCCTGTCACTGGTAAAAGCAGAAAAAGAAATACTTAAATAGTGCAAAACAAAATAAACTGCTGTACAAAAACTGCAAAAAATACCAAGAGACAGGCCGAATACAAATGGAAGGATAGATCACAATAAAATACTCATCATGGGTGGGTGCCCACTCTGAAGCCCCATGCGCTCTGTTACCCAATCGGTGACTTCCTCATATATTGTTTATGTGACACTACAGTAAGTCACGGGGTGGGGGGGGGGGAGGGGGTCAATTTACAAATTATATACGTGCAGCAAGAAACCAAAGACAACTTCTGGCTATGATGCTGAGCATGTGCACTCAACTTCTTTGATTGAGCATGGCAAGGTCTGTTCTGAGTGAGACCTGTCCTGTGGAACTGCTTCATAATTTTGTCCAATATGCTGCAACTTGGTTTCAGGGTTTTGGCAATCTTTCTATACCTAGTCGATCTTTATGAAGCGCAACAATTCATTTTTTTTTCAGATTCTTAGAGAGATTTTTGTCATGAGGTGCCGTGTTGAATTTCCAGTGACAAGTAATAGATGTGTCATATATGTTGTTTATGGGACACTACAGCCATTCACTGGGGTCAGTGGAAACCTGCCATACGTGCAGGAAGAAACATCTAAGACTGGTGTTTGGTTGGAGCATCATATAAGCAATGCACATGATGTCATTACAATATTTACAGTGAGAGATACTAGAGCAGGAGCGCTGGAGCTGAGGGATCCACAGGGTTACATGGTGATGGAGAAGACTTTAGACTATTAGTAGTAATAAGAGAAATTTGTATTTTATTGAATTTAAATGTTAGTAGTGATGCCTCTAGTGTGGACGGTGGGCTACAGAAGAAGACATGTCTCATTGCCAGAGATTAAAAAACAAACACAAAAACAAAACCAAAAAAAATGTTTTAAAATAAAACACCATTAGCAAAATGCACAACCCAATAAACATAACAAAAAAAATTTAATAAATGCAATCTAAATGTGAATTTCCGTGCAATAAGTTAAGAGCTTTTAAATCATATTAACAATGCAGATATTAGTATTTTGGAAGCACTGAAGGATTCTGAGCTTTTATTGCAGATGAATGTATGATCCTCGGAGCTGTATTTAGAGGTGATGTGAAGGGCACATTCGCTGTGACTGTGCTGCGGTAATATATGGCTCTTCTCACACTTACAATTGGATTTAAATGTCACAGCATGTCCAGGGATGTATTTGCCACTAGGCACCGTGGGCCTGTGCCTAGGGCAGCAGTGTTGAATGGGGTAGCACTTCAGTGAGAAAAACTAATAATAAATAAATAAATACTTTTGATCTAGTAGCTGCTACAATGACGTGGCCAGAAAGAGAAAAAAACTATTTTCTTTCTTTGGTTGAAACTGGAAAGTTTCCCTGCAGATTTTAGCTGCAGCAGCTCCTTATGTTGCAGATTTGTGATTGATTTCACCATTTTTTGTATAAAGGGGAGAGATCCACAATGAATTTGCAACAAAATCCACAATGTAACATGTGTTTTATTGCTGCCAATATCTGACAGATCCGCAAGTTTCTACTTGTTTTAATTTTTTGGGGAAAACGCCAAGAAAAACGTCAATTCTGCTGCATGGTGTTTTTTTGGCCAGAAAACGCTGCGGCCAGATGTTAGCTGTAAATCAATGAGAAATCGCTAAATTCTTATTCCACTTGGCTTTTTTCACTTTGGTGTTTTTTTAATCCTTTTGTTGTTTTTTCACTCTTTTCTTGCATTTTTTAAATCATTGGTAATTGCAGCATGTTGAGCCACTGGCGTTTTTTTTTTGTCAAAATTGTGGCGTTTTTTCTCCCATAGAAGTCTATGGGAGTGAAAAAACGCCAAGAAAAACAATATGTGGGTTTTAACTTTGGCATTTTTAAAGGCGGTTTTTCTTCTTTTTTGGACTTTAGCGATCCAAAAAGGTGATGGAGATACCTTTTTTAAAAACATTTCGTAGGGTACCATAAAAAAAAAAAAAAAAAAAGATACAGTAGTAAAGGAAAAAATTGTATCTAATGAAATGTATCTTTTTAATTACAAAATTTTTATAAATTTTTAAACAGGGATCAATTTATGTGGGCGGACGGGGACCTAAAAATTTAGCCGACAATAATAAAAATGTAGTGTGTGTGTTTTTCACTTTTTTTCTTTTTTCGTTTAAATTTTTTTAGGTAGTACTACTACTCCCAGCATGGAACACACTGTTCCATGATGGGAGTAGTAGTACCTGTACTAATTGACTGATCGCCTGTTGCGATCCTCCTGTATAACGTATAGATGCGGCTGGATGCTCTTCTATGGTCCCTGCCCTGACGTACATATACACCTATTTATATATAGAGAGCTGTGATTGGCCAGATGGTTCCAGCTAATCACAGCTCTCTGTAGGAAATATGAATAGGTGTATATATACGTGAGTGCAGGGGACCATAGGAGAGCGGCCGGCCGCATCTATACATTATACAGGGGGATGACAGCGGGTGTCAGTAGTGATACCCACTGTGATCTTTCCTTAACTGCAGGTACTACAGCTCCCAACATGGAGCACACTCTGCTCAATGCTGGGAGCTGTAGTACCTGCATTAATAGACAGATTGCAGCGAGTGTCAGAAGTTACACTCGCTGCGATCTGTCTATTAATTCAGATACTACAGCTCCCAGCATGGAGCAGAGTGTGCTCCATGTTGGGAGTAGTAGTACTTGCAGTTAAGGACACATCACAGTGGATGTCACTACTGACACCCACTGCGATCGTCCTGTCTATAGCAGAGATGGAGCGGCTGTATACAGTGCTCGCATCTCTTCACTATACTCTGGCCACTCACTCATTGATATTTCCTTCAGAGCTGTGATTGGCTACAACCATCCGGCCAATCACCACTCTGGGTGGAAAATATGAATGAGTGATGTCCTATTTACATCACTGGCCGGAGTATAGTGCAGAGATGTGAGTGCTGTATACAGCCGCATCTCTGCTATATAATGGACGATCGCATCGAGTGTCAGGACTGAGACCCGGGGTGATATGTCTATTACTACAGTTACTACCACTCCCATCATGGAACAGTCTGTGCCATGCTGAGAGTAGTAGTACTACCTAAAAAGTTAAAAAAATAGAGAAAAAAAGTGAAACACACACACTTTATTAAAAAATAATAAAGATTTTGTTATAAAATATATACATTTCGTTTAATAAAAATGTTTCCATCACTGCTGCATCCTTTTTTTTTTTTGGTACCCAACAAATTTTTGGTACCAAAAAAAAACGTAAAAAGGTGCCAAAAATGCAATTTCCACACAAATGAAAAAACTATCGAAAAAACGCCAGACGCAGGACATCGCACTGGCGTTTTTTCATCCCAAAAATGCAGCACAAAGAAACAAGTAGAAACTAAAGGAGCGTATTCGGGTCAAGTGTCTAGGGCAGCACGAGCTGTAAAAACAGCCCTGAACATGTTACATAGTCAACAAAATATTGTTCTCAGCGCACGTTATTGCTGCAGCTTTTACATTTAGTTTAGCAAGTACAATTTTCTTATTTGGTTGTTACTTTTCTGATTCACATTAGCATCGAAGAAATTAAAATAACCTCAGCCGATTCATTCATTTCCCCGAAATAAGATATTCAGCTTCTGTTATACACATGGAATTTGAGATTGCTCCAAAAAATGTTGTCATTTAAAAGTGAGTGAACTATGGAGAAATTCTGGTTGTTCTGTTTAGGCTGCAACATTTGTGAAATATTTACAATGGGTATGGAAGCTGTAGGGGTACACCGGTGGAATTTTTTTTTTAAATCAACTGGTGTCAGAAGGTTAAACAGATTTGTAAATGACTTCTATTAAAAATTCCTAATCCTTCCAGTACTTATTAGCAGCTGTAGACTACAGAGGAAACTCTTTTCTTTTGGGATTTCTTGAATGTCACGACCACATTGCTCTCTGCTGACACCTCTGTCCATTTTAGGAACTGTCTAGAGCAGCATACAGTGGCCCTTATTTACTAAGACTGTTGTGTAGGTTTCTTTGTGGGTTTTAATTCCCTACAATTAATTTTCCACGGTATTTACTAAGGTTTCCCTACAGTTTCCACTTTCCCTACACTTTGCTTTTTTTTTACACATGCTCTGATCTGTAGGGGTTTCCTCAGCTCAAATCCACCACATTTTCTGTGGAAACTTTAGTAAATATGTTGGGATTTTGTGAAAATATTGGGAAAACGCCCCTTTCCCAGATGACCACGCCCCCCTTTCCCAGATGACCACGCCCCTTTTTGAGTTTTCTTTTCAAAATGGAGAGTTAGTTTGGGTTTTTTCAATTCAGGCGCAATTTCAGGCGCAAATTCAGGGGGCAGACAGAATTTTAGGTGCAATGCGCCCGAAACTGGCACACAACCTGACAAAACATGTCGGGTTTGCAATAGTAAATGAGGGCCAGTATGTTTGCTATGGGGATGTTTTATATGGGGATTTTCTCCTGCTCTGGACAGTTCTTGACATGGACAGCGGTATCAGCAGAGAGCACTGTGGTCGTGACAGAAAAGAAATCCAAAAAGAAAAGAATTTCCTCTGTAGTATACAGCTGCTAATACTACTACTGGAAGGATTAATATTTTTTAATAGAAGTAATTTACAAATCTGTTTAACTTTCTGGCATCAGTTGATTTAAAAAAAAAACAAAAAAAAGTTTTCCACCGGAGTACCCCTTTAACCCCTTAACGACAATTGACGTAAATGTATACATTTTCACTCCGCCATGACCGCGAGCACCGTACCTGTGCTCGCATCATGCGCGGCAGGTCCCAGCTGCTGTCAGCAGCCAGGGACCTGCTGGTAATGGTGGACATCCTCAATCGCGCGGATGTCCGCCATCAACCACTCAGATGCCGTGGTCACTACAGATCATGGTATCTGCCACAATGGCGGACGGAGGTTCCCTCCCCTGCCCCCGTTCGTCTCCAGGGGTCTTCTGCTCTGGTCTGAGATCGAGCAGAAGATGTCCGATAACACTAATCAGTGCTATGCTCTATGCATAGCACTAAACAGTATTAGCAATCAAATGATTGCTATAAATAGTCCCCTATGGGGACTATACCTGTACGCCCTGTGCCCGGTCCCTGTACAAAATGCGGGGTCACACCGTGGCCCCGCGTCATACCGGGTCGGTCCCGGGGGCTAATGACAGCCGGGACCCTGGGCTAATAGCGCGCAACACCTATTGTTGGGCCATGTGCTATTAACCCTTTAGACGGGGTGTTCAAAGTTGATCGCCGCATCTAAAATGAAAGTAAAAGCTTCCCTGCAGCTCAGTCGGGCTGATCCGGACCACTGTGGGGAAATCACGATGTCCCGATCCGCTAGAACGCGATCGGAGGTCCCCTTACCTGCCTCCGTCGCTTCCGATCGGTGATTGATTGCTCCAAGCCTGAAATCCAGGCTTGAGCAATCGACCGCGGATTACATTGATCTTTGCCGTGTCAATGCATGGCAATGATGTGTGTATTAGATCAGTATGTGCAGTGAAATAGCCACCAGGGGGGGCTATAACACTGCAAAAAAAAAGTGTTAAAAAGAAGTTAATAAAGATCATTTAACACCTTCCCTAATAAAAGTAAGAATCACTCCCCTTTTCCCATAAAAAAAACTGTGTAAATAAAAAGAAAAATAAACATATGTGGTATTGCCGCGTGCGTAAATGTCCGAAATATAAAAAAATATCATCAATTAAACCACACTGTCAATGGCGTATGCGCAAAACAATTCCAAAGTCCAAAATAGCGTATTTTTGGTCATTTTTCATATCATGAAAAAATTTATTAAAAGCGATCAAAAAGTCTGATAAATATAAAAATGATTTCAATAAAAACGTAAGATCATGGCGCAAAAAATGAGCCCTCATACCGGCCCGTTCGCGGAAAATTTAAAAAGTTATAGGGGTCAGAAGATGACAATTTTAAATGTATGCATTTTCCTGCATGTAGTTATGATTTTTTTTTAGAAGTAATAAAAAAACTAACGTATATAAGTAGGGTATCATTTTAATCGTATGGACCTACAGAATAAAGAGAAGATGTCATTTTTACCGAACTATGCACTTCATAGAAACGGAAGCCCCCAAAAGTTACAAAATGGCATTTTTTTCTTCAGTTTTGTCGCACAATGAATTTTTTGCTGTGGATAGTTTGGTAAAATAACTAATGTCACTGCAAAGTAGAATTGGTGGCGCAAAAAATAAGCCATAATATGGAATTTTAGGTGCAACATTGAAAGCGGACTTTGCTGCTGCAGAATTTTCGAGCAGAATTTTTCCGGCAGATTCTACTTGGAAATTCCATCATTTGAACATAGCCTTATGGTATGTTCACGAGCCAATTTCCACACCGTTTTTACTGTTGAAAATCCGCAGCCGATTTTGCTACCATTATCTTCAATGGGTCAGCAGAAAATCTGCAATAGAGGCAGATTTGCAGATTTTCCTTTGGACCAGTTAAAGTCAATGGTTGTAAAATCCGCTGCCGATTTTCTGCAGGTAATCCGCTTGTGTAAACTAGCCCTAAGGTTACGTTCACACGAGCGGACCCACAGCGTATTTTGCACTGCAGATCTGCCGCTGAAGAACCCCTGCATGGTGGCTTTACATGTGCCTGCTCGGAGCAACAATACGCCACTACGAGCAGACACACTGCCATGTGTGAGTCGCAGTGCGCATGCGCAGTATACTCGCACATCGAGGCAGCTCTCAGCCTAGCTCATGGAGCAGGGGGAGCAGCCACGATGTGTGCGAGTACACCACGCACCACGACAACCCGCATATTGCAACTTGCACATCGCAGCGTATTGCTGCTTGAAGCAGGCACATGTACAGAAAAGCCACCATGCATCGGTCCTTCAGGGGCGGATCTGTAGCATAAAATACGCTGTGGGTCCGCTCGTGTTTTTTGGGGGGAAAAACGCCACAAAAAACGCCAAGTTGGACAAAAAATGCTGCGGCCAGATGTTAGCTGTAAATCAATGAGAAATCACAAAATTATTTTTCCACTTTACGTTTTTCAGTTTGGCGTTTTTATTTTTTTAATCTTTTTGGAATTTTTTCACTCTATTTTTTTTTTAGCATTTTTCAGCTCCTTGGGCGTTTTGCAAAGTCGCAGCATGTTGAGCCTACGGTGTTTTTTCCCCTGAAATTGTGGCGTCTTTCTCCCATAGAAGTCTATGAGAGTTAAAAAAAAAAAGCCAAGAAAAACGACATGTGGGTTTTAACTTTAGCACTCGCTGCGATCTGTTTATTAATGCAGGTACTACAGCTCCCAGCATGGAGCAGAGTGTGCTCCATGTTGGGAGCAGTAGTACCTGCAATTAAGGACAGATCACACTGGGTGTCACTCCTGACACCCGCTGCGATTATCCTTCATCCCTGAAATGCGGAGTGGCTTTCTCCTGCGCTCGCATCTCTGTTCTGTTCTCCGGCCGGCCTCTCACCATTCATACTTCCCTCTGAGAGCAGTGATTGGCTGCCAACATCCGGCCAATCCCCACTCTGAGCAGAAAATATGAATGAGTGATGTTCTATTCACATCACTGGCTGGCCTGGAGTATAGTGCAGAGATGCGCTGTATAGAGCCACTCCGCATCTCTGCTATATTATGGACGATCGCATTGGGTGTCAGGAGTGACACCCGGGGTGATCTGTCTATTAGTACAGGAACTACTATTCCCATCTTGGAACAGGAACATGTTCCATGCTGGAAGTAGTAGTACTACCTAAAAAATATAAAAAATTAAGAAAAAAAGTGAAACACACATACACACAACATTTTTATTATTGTCGGCTACATATTTAGTGCCCTGCCCGCCCACATAAATTGATCCCTGTTTAAAAATGTATTACAATTTCATTATAAAAAGCATAAATTTTCCTTTTTTTTTTTTTTTTTGGTACCCAACAAATTTTGAAAAAAGCGCCAAAGGGGCCAAAAATGCAATTTCCACTCAAATGCAAAAACGCCAGAAAAAAATGCCAGAAAAAACGTCAGACGCAAGAAATTGCTCTGGCGGATTTTCTGGCGTTTTTTTTTCACACCAAAAAAAACGCAGGAAAAAAAAAAACAAGTGGAAACTTAGCCTTACTGTAGATTTCACCCTTGAATCTCCTGGATAAAATTACTCTGCCTATGAGTCCACCATTAGGTTTCTTTACTTTTTGCAGTGTGTTTTTTTTTTTATTCATTTTTTTTATCCTGAATTTGTTGCATTTCCCAAAGAAGTGTGTCCTATGCTTTTTATGTGATGATCTGTTTTTTACACCTGCATTTTTCTCATTATCTAGAGTCATGTGATTATTTCATAATGTGATTCAAGGATTTCTATTAACCCCTTAAGGACACTGCCCTTTTTCACCTTAAGGACTGAACCCTTTTTCGCAATTCTGACCACCGTTGCTTTATGAATTAATAACTCTAAAACGCTTTTACCGAATATTCTGATTCTGAGATAGCTTTTTCGTGACATATTCTACTTTATTTTGGTGCTAAATTTTCGGCGTTACTTGCATCCTTTTTTGGTGAAAAATCCCAAAATTTCATGAAAATTTTGAAAATTTTGCATTTTTCTAGCTTTGAAGCTCTCTACTTGTAAGGAAAATGGATATTCCAAATAAATTTATTTTTATTCACAAATACAATATGTCCACTTTATGTTGGCATCATAAAATGGACATATTTTTGCTTTTTGAGGGCTTCAAAGTAGAGCAGCAATTTTCAAAAATGTCATGAAAATTTTAAAATCTGAAGGGACAGATGTTACAGAACTACAACTCCCAGCATGCCTGGGCAGTCTAGGCATGCTGAGAGTTGTAGCTTGGCAACATCTGGAGGGCTACCGTTTGGGCACCACTGTAACAGTGGACTCCAAGCTGTGACCCTCCAGATGTTGCAAAAGTACAACTCCCAGCATGCCCAGATAGCCTTTGGCTGTCTGAGCATGCTGGGAGTTGAAGTTTGGCCTTCCTAGTGGTTGTGACAGTAAAGATCACTTTACTTTCACTTTAATCCCCCCCCCCCCCCCAACGTGGTTTCCCTACCTGAGCCAGGATCCAGCAGGATCCAGCAGTCTCCAGCGACGATCTGGGGTCCCCAGGCATCTTCTCCTCCAGGTACCAGCCTCCATCGTCTTCCCATGATCCCCTTGACATCCAGGGGTGGGCAGAATGGGGGGTTGCCATGGCAACCCACTGTCCTGCCCTGCCATTGGTCAGAATCAGTTCTGACTAATGGCAGGGGATAGGAGGAGATCGCAGCACTGTGACCTCACTCCTATCCCTCAGGATGATCAGGGCTGTCCCTGACAGCTCCGATTATCCCTATTTTCCAGGTGATCGGGTCACCAGAGACACGATCAGCCCGGAATAGCAGAAAATCACATGTCTGAATTGACATGCGATTTTCTGCGATCGCCGACATGGGGGGTCTCAGGACCCCCCTCGGCGATGTGCTGGGATGCCTGCTGAATGATTTCAGCAGGCATTCCGGTCCGGTCCCCAACCGGCTAGCAGCGGGGACCGGAATTCCCATGGGCGTATGCATACGCCCCGCGTCCTTAAGGACTCGGGATGCAGGGCGTATGCTTACGCCCGGCGTCCTTAAAAGGTTAAACAATGATATTTTGTATGCTTTTTTTTTCAACCTATAGAAGTTTATGAGAGGGAAAACACCACTAACTAGGTGATAAAAATGCAATAGCTGTAGCATGCTGCATTGTAAAACTACCATAAACATAAAAGACGCCACTCAAGCCAGAAAAACAGCCATGAACAAAAAAGTATTGTAGGTATAGGGTTTTATATTTTTATATTGATACCCAGCTAAAAGGTCAAAACTGTGCACGTTTTGTGCAAAAATTTGGGACTTTGCCTAAAAATCAGGCAGAGAAAGTTGAAAAATCATCCCTTGTGCAAAACAAAACAAACTTTAGCTCACCTTTCTACTTTCTCCTGTCTTCTTCTGCTGCCTGCGGGATGGTGAGTCACGCTGCGCTCAGCGTATGACCGTCTGCAGCAATGTCCCACTGTGGCTGGTTCGTTTTGCAGCCCAGGCACCTGACACCTGATGAGATCGTCCTATCTATTGCAGAGATGTGGAACGGTTCCATACAGCGATCGCATCTCTGCACTATAATCCGGCTGGCCAGTGTTATGTATAGAACGTCACTCATTCATATTTCCCTCTGAGAGCTGTGATTGGCTGCAACCATCCGGTCAATCCCCACTCTATGCGGAAAAAAGGAATGAGTGATGATCTATTTACATCACTGGCCGGCCGGAGTACAGAGCAGAGATGCGAGTGCTGTATAGAGCCTCTTCGTAATAGATAGGACGATCACATCAAGTGCCAGGAGTGACACCGGGGGTGATCTTTCTATTAGTATGGGTACTACTACTCCCATCATGGATGGGCAGTGTGTCCCATGCTGGGAGTAGTAGTACTACCTTAAAAATGTAAAAAAAAAATAGAGAAAAAAAAGTGAAACACACACACACTTTATTAAAAATTTATTAAAATTTTGTTATAAAAAAAAAAATACAATTTCATTAAATAAATGTTTTGCCATCCCTGCTGCATCCTTTAATTTTTTTTTTTTTTTTTTTTTGGTACCCAACAAATAAAAAAATAAAAAACCAAAGGGGCCTAAAAAGGCAAATGCCACACAAAGGTAAAAATGCCAGAAAAAAACACAAGAAAAAACATCAATGCGCAGGGAAAAACAGTGGCAGTTTTTCTGGTGCTTTTTTTGGCATTTTTAAGCCTAAAAAAATGCAATGCAAAAACCTCAGTGGAATCCTAGCCTTATAGTGAAGGAAAAAATGTGATTTTGTTTGTTTGCCCACTAACAAATATATGATCAGTCTATGATTTTAATTGTAGGTTAATTTGAACAATGAGAAAAAGAAACAAAGAAATCCAGAAAAACACATTTCAAATAAGCTATAAATTGATTAGCATTTTACAGTGAAATAAGTATTTGACTCCTATGCAAAATATGACTTTGTATTAAGTGGCAGAGCCCTTGTTGGCAATCACAAAGGTCAAACGATTGTTGTAGTTGGTCACCAGGTTTGTACACATCTCAGAAGGGTTTTGTCCGTCTCCTCTTTGTAGATACTTTCCAAGTCACTAAAGTTTCAAGACTAAAATTTAGCAACCCAAAACTTCCTCCCCAGATTTTTTGGGGATTAAAGTCTGAAGTCTATATAGGCCACTCCAGGACCTTAGTGGACTATTACTTGAGCCACTACTTTGTTGCCTCGGCCATGTGTTTTGGATCATTGCCATGCTGAATACCC
Organism: Hyla sarda; assembly: GCF_029499605.1. Taxonomy (NCBI): domain Eukaryota; kingdom Metazoa; phylum Chordata; class Amphibia; order Anura; family Hylidae; genus Hyla; species Hyla sarda. The sequence goes on along the minus strand of NC_079190.1, from coordinate 376,225,046 downwards.
ATCCACTATTCATTTTCAATGCCCTGGCTGAGGACAGGGTGTTCCCAACCAAGATTTGATGGTTCATGGCCCTATCCATCATCTCTTTGAGGGTGCGTTCACACGCTCTTACTAGCAGTGGGATTCAATCTGCGGGAAACCTGCTGCGAGTTACGTTACCATTGATTTGAATGGGTCCACAGACATTCCGCAGACAGTCAGATTTGCGGACTGTCCGCAAACTCATTTAAATCAATGGTAGCGTAATTTCCAGCAGGTTTTCCACTGCGGGAAACTCGCTGCTAGCTACTAGCGTGTGAACGCACCCTTATGCAGTAAAGTTGTCCTGTCCACTTAGCAGGAAAACATCCCCAAAAGCATAATGTTTTCACTTTTATGTTTGATAGTGGGAATGGTGTTCTTGGGGTCATAAGCAGCATTCCTCATCTACCAAACATAGCGAATTGAGTTGACACCAAAGAGCTTTTGGTCTCTTCTGACCAATACACTTTCACCAAGGTCTCCTCTGAGGTTACGTTCATACAGGCAATGTCCGTAAATGTGTGAACATTTCTGCGCAGACATTCACCTGACAGTGGAGTGCCAGCAGGGCCCCTGGACTAGATAAAGCAAGAGCCCTCTGTGAGGCTCCGCCCCTGGTCAAGCCTCTGTCATACCCCTATCGCACCCAAATTAGCAAGACACCCCCAATAAAGGAGTGGTTCTGAAGGTGGTAACCACAGACCACTTCTCAGTTCCTATGCTTCCTGGCTCATGTTTTGGTCACTTTTGACTGCTGGCGGTGCTTTCAGTCTATTGGTAGCATGAGACGGAGTCTACAACCCACACAACTGGCTCAGGTTGTGCAGCTCATCCAGGATGGCACATCAATGCAAGCTGTGGCAAGAAGGTTTGCTGTGTGTGTCAGCATAGTGTCCAGAGCATGGAGGCACTACCAGGAGACAGGCCAGTACATCAGGAGACGTGGCGGAGGCTATAGGAGGGCAACAACCCAGCAGCAGGACTGCTACCTCCGCCTTTGTGCAAGGAGGAGAAGGAGGAGCACTGCAAAATAATCTCCGACAGGCCACAAATGTGCATGTGTCCATTCAAACAGTTAGAAACAGACTCCATGAGGGTGGCATTTGCCAGAGAACACCAAGCCCTGTGCTCTTCACAGATGAAAGCAGGTTCACACTGAGCACATGTGACATGACAAAATCTGGAGATGCCGTGGAAAACGTTTAGCTGCCTGCAACATCCTCCAGCATGACTGGTTTGGCGGTGGGTCAGTAATGGGGTGGGGTGGCATTTCTTTGGGGGGCCGTGTGAGACCATATGCTGGCGCGGTTGGCCTTGGGTTCCTCCTAATGCGAGACAATGCTAGACTTCCTGTGGCTGGAGTGTGTCAGCAGTTCCTGCAAGAGGAAGGCATTGATGCTATGGATTGGCCCGCCCGTTCACCAGACCTGAATCCGATTGAGCACATCTGGGACATCATGTCTCGCTCCATCCACCAACACCACGTTGCACCACAGACTGTCCAGGAGTTGGTGGATGCTTTAGTCCAGGTTTGGGAGGACATCCCTCAGGGTACCATCCGCCACCTCATCAGGAGCACGCCCAGGCGTTGTAGGGAGGTCATACGGGTACGTGAAGGCCACACACACTTCTGAGCCTCATTTTGACTTGTTTTAAGGACATTACATCAAAGTTGGATCAGCCTGTAGTGTGGTTTTCCACTTTGATTTTTAGTGTGACTCTATATCCAGACTAGTGTTGAGCGGCATAGGCCATATTCGAATTCGCGAATATTCGCGAATATATGGACGAATATTCGTCATATATTCGCATATTCGTTATATTCTCGTTTTATTTTCGCATATGCGAAAATTCGTGTATGCGAAAATTAACATATGTGAAAATTAACATATACAAAATTAACATACGAGAAAATTCGCATATGCGAAAAGTTACATATGCTAATTTTCGCATATGCGAATTTACGCACGCCAGTCTCACACAGTAGTATTACAGCCTTCTTTACACCACACAAGCTGGAAGCAGAGAGGGGTGATCACTGTGATGTGTACTGTGAAGAGAAAAAAAAAGAAAAAAACGAATATTCGTAATTACGAATATATAGCGCTATATTCGCGAAATTCGCAAATTCGCGAAAATGCGATATTCGCCAATAATATTCGAATTGCGAATATTCGCGAGCAACACTAATCCAGACTTCCATGGGTTGATAAATTTGATTTCCATTGATCATTTTTGTGTGATTTTGTTGTCAGCACATTCAACTATGTAAAGATGAAAGTATTTCATGCGATTAGGTCATTCATTCAGATCTAGGATGTGTTATCTTAGTGTTCCCTTTATTTTTTTAGCAGATTAAATATATATATATATATATATAGAGAGAGAGAGAGAGAGAGAGAGAGAGAGAGAGAGAGAGAGAGAGAGAGAGAGAGAGAGAGAGAGAGTAGTTAGGAGTAGCCGTATTAGTCCAGTGATGCAAAAAGCAAAATCATCGGTAGTTGCAGTATCTTGTAATACCTTTTTTATTGGACTAACAAGATTGTTAGTCCAATAAAAAAGGTATTACAACATACTGCAACTACCGATGATTTAGCTTTTTACATATATATATATATATATAGAGAGAGAGAGAGAGAGAGAGAGAGAGAGAGAGAGAGAGAGTGAGAGAGAGAGAGAGAGAGAGAGAGAGAGAGAGAGATACCAGCTGTACATAGGATCTGAATACCATTAGTGAGTACAGTTGCATCTAGGGAACTCACAGACGTCTTTTATGATCAGCATCGTAACATAGTAACATAGTTCATAAGGTTGAAATAGACCAGAGCCCATCAAGTTCAACCTATAACCCTAATGAGTCCCTTCTGAGTTGATCCAGAGGAAGGCAAAAAACCCTCATACTAGAGGTAAAAATTCCTTCCCGACTCCACATATGGCATCAGAATAAATCCCTGGATCAACCTTCTGTCCATATAAATCTAGTATACATAACCTGTACTGTTATTACTCCCCAGAAATGCATCCAGACCCCTTTTGAATTATCTTAGAGTTCACCATGACCACTTCCTCTGGGAGAGAGTTCCACATTCTCACTGCTCTAACAGTAAAGAATCCCTGTGTGTACTGGTGTAGAAACCTTCTTTCCTCTAAATGTAGAGGATGCCCCTTGTTATAGATACAGTCCTGGGTATAAATAGATCATGGGAGAGATCTCTGTAAGGTCCCTTGATATATTTATACATAGTTATTAGGTCACCCCGAAGCCTTCTTTTTTCTAAACCAAATAACCCTAATTCTGATAATCTTTCTGGGTACTGTAGTCCTCCCATTCCCAGTATTACCATGGTTGCCCATCTTTGAACCCTCTCCAGCTCCACTATATCTTTCTTGTACACTGGAAGCTTGGAAGAAGAAGAAGAGACAGAGGGGATATGATAGAAACTTTACAACACGGTAAAGGAGGAAAGCATATTTAAAAGAAGAAAAACTCCCACAAGATGACATTGTTTTAAATTAGAGGGGCAAAGGTTTAACAGTAATATCAGGAAATATTATGTATGCATAAGCATGCAAAGGCATAAGGCTATCCTTCATATAAGATAGGGCCAGGGACGTATTGATAGGATTCAGATTATTGGGCAGACTAGATGGGCCAGATGGTTCTTATCTGCCAACACATTCTATGTTTCTATGGTGCCCAGTACTGTACACAGTATTCCACGTGTGATCTGACTAGTGATTTGTACAGCTGTAGAATTATTTCCTTGTTGAGGGCATCTATACCCTTTTTTTTCCACGTCAGTCTACCCAAGTGTTCTCCCATTTAATACATAATCCCAGCCTGGGTTTTTCTTCCCCATGTGCATTACCTTACATTTATCAGTGTTGAACCTCATGTTCCACTTCCCAGCCCAAACCTCCAACCTATTCAGATCCATTTGTAATAGTGCACTGTCCTCTATTGTGTTTACTGCTTTACAGAGTTTAGTGTGGTAACCTTGGGGGATAAAGCCTTGTGGGGTGTAGGGTAGTTAGGGTGTTGCTGTTCAGAATAGTAAAGGGCGCTGTTAACCCCTGTCACTCGTGACGCCAGGGTGCGGGTTAAATTCTGTAATCTTGATAGGCCTATTGCCACCCTTCCCAAGAGCAATAGGTGAATGTAGAATGAAGGATTGTCCACAACCACTGTTAACTGAAAACGTGCAGGAACTTTTACTGAAGAATTTCTGTACATGCAGTAATAGTAACAGTCCAGATAACAGAGTCTCTATAGATATAGCTGAGCAGTGATTGACAGTTGGTTGGGATCAGATAAGCTCAATTTAGCTTCTCAGAGATTTTGTAGAAATATATTACAGTATCCCAACTGAAAAATGCTTAACATTTAATAGTAATAAATATATATATATATATATATATATATATATATATATATAAAATAAAATACACCCTCACAGTAATAGTGGAGACCAAGAACGAAAAAAGGTGAAAAAATGAAACTCAGCATAAAATTCCAGTCCACCTAGGACCATAAGTACAGCTGCATCGTTAGCTAGGCAGTACCTTTTTAGTATTAGTCATACTAAATCAAAGACCAACACAAGTATGATGGGATTGGCATACCCATCCAAAATTGTGTTAGCACCCAAGTGGGGTTCACACTGTTACACACAGGTAGGATTAGATACTATTTACACGGAGACCCCTGTCCCGAGGCGTTTCTGCAGGCACTCATATAATCACAAAGACTGGTGCCTACTTCTTCAGGGGAATAAAAGGGAGCTATCTATAGTAACAGAATGACAGCATAGACTCTAGCAATATATGCATATTATAGGTCAGTGGACCCCGGAATCATTAAATATTAAAAGTAGGGAGATCTATAGACCCCTTTTAGCTACCAAGCGTTACCATATCCATCCTGGCAGGTCAAAAGTGTTCCCGTCTGGTCTCCCAATATATAGGAACAAGACTGCTGGGGGTGTCAAAGTGCAGACACTATGGTAAGTAGTCTATTCGCAAGACGCCGCAGTGGCAGCGTTCTCCATCAGCTCCGGCACAGGACGGAGATCGCTGCCACTGTGGCGTCTTGCGAATAGACTACTTACCATAGCTTCTGCACTTTGACACTCCCGGCGGTCTTGTTCCAATATATGGGGAGACCAGACGGGAACACTTTTGACCTGCCGGGATGGATATGGTATCGCTTGGTAGCTAAAAGGGGTCTATAGATCTCCCTACTTTTATTATTTAATGATTCCATTATAGGTCCACTGACCTATAATATGCATACATTGCTAGAGTCTATGCTGTTATTCTGTTATTTGTACTCAAGGACATTCTAACATGGGCTATAGATAGCTCCCTTTTACTCCCCTGAAGAAGTAGGCACGAGTCTTTGTGATTATATGAGTCCCTGCAGAAACACGTCCTTGTAAATAGTATCTAATCCTACGTGTGTGTAACAGTGTGAACCTCACTTGGGTGCTAACACAATTTTGGATGGGTATGCCAATCCCATCATACTTGTGTTGGTCTTTGAATTAGTAATGCATATGACTAATACTAAAAAGGTACTGCCTAGCTAATGATGCAGCGGTACTTTTGGTCCTAGGTGGACTGGAATTTTATGCTGAGTTTAATTTTTTCACCTTTTTTTGTTCTTGGTCTCCACTATTACTGTGAGGGTGTATTTTATATATATATTTATTACTATTAAATGTTAAGTTTTAAGCACCTTATTTTTCAGTTGGGATACTGTCTATATATTTCTCTTAGTCATTTAGGGTGCCAGTTATCAGTAACATAAGGTACTCGAATTGCCCAATAATTTGTATGCGCTATCTTAGTTACAGAGATTTTGTAGCATAGATCCGCTGGATTTAAGGGTGCGTTTAGGTTTAGGTGATCTTGCGGAGAGTAGCAGGGAATTGCTTAGTATAACCGCTTTGGTATAGGCCGAGGCTGCAAGGCTTTGACCTAGTAAATTGTCTTGTAAGCTGCGGAGGTCCTACCTCATCCAGATTCGGCAACCCAAGAGCAATGATGCTGCTTGCTTGGCAGCATAGGAACAAGAGAGAGATTAATGGCTGCAGCTCCCTTATATGGGCAGGGGCTGAGCCAGTTCGGATTGGTCCAATCAGCTGTCACTCACCGTTACATTGCATTGTGGGTGATCACATGTCATGAGAACCACCAAAGGTCCTTAAGCAAAAACCTTAGAGTTCTGAACCTAATCACATGACCCGCAGGTCCTGCTACGCTGAACAGGTAGGCACTTGAATATATACATATTTATATTTATATGAATTTCTATACAACTATGAACCAACTATGGTGTGACGAGGGGATAACTATAGAAGAGGGACCCAAACGTTCCTAGGGACTCTGACTATGGGGACCTCTACAAAGGTAACGTATGAAATATGGTACTGGGACACCACAAATCCCCTTACTTAAAACAAGTCGACCCCGACGCCTGTCCCCTAAGGCAGAGGAACTAGGACTAGGACAGGATTATTTATACATTCTATACATCCTGACAAAATCTGAGTAAGCATTAAACACCTTTGTACTTTCTTGTTACTCTGACTAGCATCATGATTTGACAATTTGAAGCTATCTAGACATTGATGAAGCTATCTAACCTTTAGTTTCAAGCTCCTTAGCCATTTTTATATAGCTCTCTATAACATTTATGAGGCTAACTAGACATTAGTGCAGCTCTCAATACATTTAGTTTCAAGCTGTCTAGACATTTTTGAAATCTCACCACACTTTTTCTTTTGCCACGATGAGTCACCTGTTAGTACACAGAAGGGTATATTGGCTTTCCCGAGGCTCTCTACCAATAAGGTTAGCTACTAGGGTCTGTCGGCTACACGCTACTTACCCCTAGAACACAACAGTATAACCTACCTAGGTTACCTTTAGAAATACGTGTTTAATATTTAGCTCGCAAGAGCACCTACTGGCCAGTAGAGCATCTCACACACGTAACACAGAGAAGAAAAATAGGAGTGTACCTAACAGTGGCAGGAATTGGATATCAATAGGCTACAATTCCTAAGTGTTTCTTGAATGTGAGATATATTTTAATTTTTGTGTATGTACTGAAGAAGACTGAGGTAGTACATTTAAGTGAGTAATTTGAATACTATGTGTGCAAGTACTGCTTACTAGTTAGTCTTGCTATCTTAAGGGTAGTTTACCCTGTTATTTCTGTTGAGACAGGGGCTAGCGATTGGCGACTGGAATGCTACTCTCGGAGGAGCCGGGAGAGTCACCTGTTTAGCAACTACTAAAACACCTTTTAGTATTTTTATACATTTATATGTACATGTATATCAGAATTATTTTAGTTTTTTGTTTTTGATGTAAACGTGCATCTAGCGGACAATTTTCCGTGTATAACATTTACTTACTTTTTATGTACACTGACACAAAGCTATTTTTCTGTGTACAGGAACCATATACATTTTTATTATACAAGCTTACACATTTATTAACACTTCAACAAGGTTCAGGCGCATGCACCTGATAAGTGCAAATTTTAGCACGAGAGTCCTATAAATATAGGGTTATGTACATAGAACGGACGTGTAAGGATCTGCAGTCCACCTACACTAGGAGTCTATATTTCACGGTTTCCCTCAAATCAACCGGGCACAAAACTTATGAATCTCCTACTGGCTAGGAGTCTCTTGACTTGATGGTCAGGCACAAAGCTTGATGGTTACGTTGCTGAACTTGAAACTGGATCAATCTTAGGACAGTCCTGCTAGGCACATGTCTGGAACTTTGTTACTGAAACAACAAAAGTGGTTAGCATAGAAAAGCAATAAACATTACTTTACAGTCCTTCAAAAGACATTTCTCCGGTATCTTCTTGTGCCTCTTGTAGATCCTCTATACCTCCCAACATCTGGAGCAGGCGAGGAGTTAATGTAACTCTTCCACACCACATTGGTGAGAGTCGAATGGGCAACAGTAGGATTCAAGGTGACCAGGGGTTTACTGGTCGGGATCAAGGTTGGTGCATAAGGTTTTAGCACCATCTCCATGCCAGGAGTGGGCCAAAGCACTTTCGTCGGTACCCTGGAAGCAGGCAAACTCTCCACATCGGAAGAGGGCCTTGGTACATGCGTTGGTACCTGTGCAGGAGGCAAACTTTCATTGCTCCGAGAGGGCCTAGGTACGTAAGTTGGTACCTCTGGAACAGACAAACTCTCATTGCTCCGAGAGGGTCTAGTTTCGGTCTTTGGTGCCCGCAATTTAGGCTTACTTTCTTGATCTTGAGCAGGACTTGGCACTTTACTGTACACAGAAGATGATTGACGTTGTGGAGGCTCCTCCTCCTTGAGTACGGTGGAGGAGGCTTTAGGAGCAGACCATTTCGGCCTCAAGTTGAAAGGATCCGATTCTCAATCTGTAGACGAAAGTGTTTGAAAGGAAGCTGTCTTGGGGCTGTTGGTCTTGTGACCGCTGCAGCCCATTCTCTACGCAGGCTCTGGACGGGGGTGTACTCCACAATTTCGCCCACCTCCAGGGAGTAGAACTTTTTGTGAAGATATGGCCTCTATACTGCTCGCCGGTTTGCCCTGTTTGCGCTGGTTTGCCCTGTGTGGCAATCTAGGAGTGTCCCATAACCTCTGACCTTGTCGAACTTGGCCACAGTTGCTCTTCATCGTTCTAGAGGCTCCTCCCCTTCTCGGGCATGGCCCCATTTGCGGATGAATAATGCTTCCATTTCTTTAGTATTCTCCTGGCAGCGAATTCTTTACTCAGGAGGCAAATGCACATGCTTAGGGGCGTACAGTTCTCTGTGTCGAGCCTTTAATTTATCCATCAGCTCAGCCAGCTCGGCTTCCTGACGGGCCCTTTCCCTTTGTGCGGCTGGCATTGGTGGGAGTGGCTTCCCAGGTATGGGTTGTAGAACCGCGTGCATATACTCGATGAGTCCCGGCTCGTCCCCAAAGATCCACTGGGGCAAATCTGGTGAGCACGGTCGTGCACTTGGCAATCTAGACAAAGGTATTTCAGCTTCAGGGCTGGAGGAGGAAGAAAAGGCCGCCTCTGGCGGTGTACTCACTGCAGACTACTCCGATGGGATTTCGGCCCACAAGCCCCAAGTTTTGTGGTGAGGGTACAATCTCACCGGTGATGCACCTCCAGGTGTCCCTGCGCTCTCCACTGGAGGTGTGTCTGGCCAATTGTCATCATCATCAGGCAGTGGGGGAAGATTGCAGGCCCCCTCTTCATCTAATGACAACCGCTGCAGACGGTCAGCAAGTTCTTGGAAAAGTCGGGCTGCGACTGCCACAACTTTCCGCTGTTCCGGTGTCATTTTGCCACGTGGAACGCTGCTCTCCACCATGTCTGTACTCTCCGGCTCCCTGTGCAGACTGAAGAGGTCGCTGTGCGTGATGTCTTTTATAGTGGGCTTCCCCAAAATGGCGGCCGGCAGGGAGGGCGTCATCGGTGCAGCTCCGACTTCCTGTCCCCCCAGAAACATCTCCTCTGTTTCCAAGTTTACACATTGTTGCTGCGCATACATTTTCGCCTCCCCCCTTACTTTTCGCGTGGCCCCCTTGCAACTTGCACCACACGCACCGCTCTTGTACACTGTAATGCGGTCTGCGACACATGAATAAAGTCCGTTACTTTCTGGGGAGAGTACACTTTCACTAGTGGCAACAGCAAAAGGCACACACCCGAATCCTGTTCTTGCGACGCCAAAAAGGCTTTGTGGTAACCTTGGGGGATAAAGCCTTGTGGGGTGTAGGGTAGTTAGGGTGTTGCTGTTCAGAATAGTAAAGGGCGCTGTTAACCCTTGTCACTCGTGATGTCAGGGTGAGGGTTAAATTCTGTAATCTTGATGGGCCTATTGCCACCCTTCCCAAGAGCAATAGGTGAATGTAGAATAAAGGATTGTCCACAACCACTGTTAACTGAAAATTTGCATCAACTTTTACTGAAGAATTTCTGTACATGCAGCAATAGTAACAGTCCAGATAACAGAGTCTCTATAGATATAGCTGAGCAGCGATTGACAGTTGGTTGGGATCAGATAAGCTCAATTTAGCTTCTCAGAGATTTTGTAGCATAGATCCGCTGGATTTAAGAGTGCATTTAAGTTTAGGTGATCTTGCGGAGAGTAGCTGGGAATTGCTTAGTATAACCGCTTTGATATAGGCCAAGGCCGCAAGGCTTTGGCCTAGTAAATTGTCTTGTAAGCTGCGGAGGTCCTACCTCATCCAGAATCAGCAACCCAAGAGCAATGATGCTGCTTGCTTGGCAGCACAGGAACAAGATAGAGATTAATGGCTGCAGCTCCCTTATATGGGCAGGGGCTGAGCCGGTTTGGATTGGTCCAATCAGCTGTCACTCACTGTTACATTGCATTGTGGGTGATCACATGTCATGAGAACCACCAAAGGTCATTTAGCAAAAACCTTAGAGTTCTGAACCTAATCACATGACCCGCAGGTCCTGCTACGCTGAACAGGAATTTCTATACAACTATGAATCAACTAAGGGGTGATGAGGGGATAACTATAGAAGAGGGACCCCGACGTTCCTAGGAACTCTGACTATGGGGACCTCTACAAAGGTAACGCATGAAATACGGTACCGGGACACCACATTAGTATCATCTGCAAAGATTGCTACTTTACTACCCCTCTACATTAATGAATATATTAAATAGAATAGGACCCAAGACTGACCCCTGTGGTACCCCACTAGTAACAGTGACCCAATCAGAATAAATAGCATTAATAAACACCCTCTGTTTCCTATCACTGAGCCAGTTACCCACTTGCACACATTTTCCCCCAGTCCAAGCATTCTCATTTTATGCACCAACCTTTTATGTGGAACCGCATCAAATGCTTTGGAAATATCCAGATATACGACATCCAGCGATTCCCCCTGGTCTAGTCTGGAGCTCACCTCATCATAAAAACTGATCAGGTTAGTTTGACAGGCCCATCCCTCATAAAGCCATGCTGTTATGGAGTCATACATTTATTTTTTTCACGATACTCCAAAATAGCATCCCTTAGAAAACTCTCAAACAATATATATACTACGGAGGTTAAACTAACAGGCCTATAATTCCCGGGGTCACCTTTTGACCCCTTTTTAAATATTGGCACCACATTTGCCATGTGCCAGTCCTGGGGAACAGTCACTGTTACTATAGAGTCCTTGAATATTAAAAATAGGGGTCTGTCTATCACATTACTTAATTCATTTGGAACACAGGGGTGAATGCCATCTGGACCTGGTGATTTGTCTATTTTGATTTTTTGTAGGTGGCACTGTACTTCTTCCTGGGATAGATAGGTGACCTGTACTGGGGAGTTTACATTATCTTGCTGTATTTCACCTGGCATTTCATTTTCCTCTATGAATACAGTGGAGAAGAATGTGCTTAATATATTTGCCTTTTCCTGATCCCCGTCTATAATTTCTCCCTTATCGTTTTTTTTAAAGGACCAACACTTTCATTTTTAACCTTCTTGCTATTTATATAGTTAAAGAACATTTTGAGGTTAGTTTTACTCTTTGACAATGAGTCTTTCTGTCTCAACTTTTGCGGCTTTTATCTGCTTTTTACATATTCTACATTTTTCTCTATAACTTTTTCTTCTCCATCCACACTAGATGGCCATGTCATCTTCTTCCAGCCAAAACCCATCTCTTCAGCATCTGCAGGACAAACATGTGAGATTCTACATTTTTCCAGTGAACTCCCCTCCTCTACACAATCTCCCCATCTATAGGCACAGAAAAGGGCAGCTAGGAAGGTAGCCAGGAAGGTAGCTAGCTAGGTAGTTAGGTAACTGGGTATGTAGGTAGGTATCTAATTAGGTATTCGGATATCCAGGTATTTAGGCAGGTATGCAATTAGGTATTTAGGTAGCCAGGTATGAAGGTATCCAGGTAGCTAGCTAGGTAGTTAGGTAGCCAGGTATGTAAGTAAGTAGTTCTGTAGCCAGGTATGTAAGTAGGTACTTAGACAGTCAGATAAGTAGGTAGGTAGCCAGGTATGTAGGTAATGAGGTAGTTAGGTAGCCAGGTATGTAGGTAGGTGTTTTGGCCGCATGGTATGTTGGTAGGTAGCCAGGTATATAGTTAGGCAGCCAGGTATATAGGTAGTTAGGCAGCAAGGTATGAAGGTAGGCATTCAGGTATGAAGGTAGTTAAGAAGCCAGGTATGTAGATAAGTAGATAGGCAACCAGATATGTAGGTAGGTAATTAAGCAGTCAGGGATAGAGGCAGGTATGAAGGTAGTTAGGTAGTCAGGTATGTAGGTAGGAAGCCAGGTATGTAGGTTGTTAGTAGGGAAGCCAGACATGTAGGCTAGGTATCAAGGTAGTTAGGTAGCCAAGTATGTAGGTAGGCAGGTATAGCCCCAACCCCCAGCCCCCTTGTCGAAGGTTGAAATGGAAAAAAAAAAGGAGATACTCACCTGTCCCGCACAGTAATCTCCTCACTATCACGGAGCGTGTTCTTTCCATTCCACAGTGCAGGCGTCGATAAGTGATGTAATTGGTGCCTGCACTGCGCAGAAAGGGCAGAGGTCACGTCTTCTCTCAGTGTAGGCTGCAGATGCAGCTCACACTGAGAGGAGGCTTTCAGCTGTATCCTGGATCCCCTGTAGCAGTGGCGAGCAGTGGGCCCTTTACCTAGCAGAGCCCTTGGACCCTCGAGTCCGAACGGACCGGCCGGTCAGTCTGCCCCTGGACATGTCTATTCTTTCTGCGGACTCAGGAATCGAGATTCCGCCATCTGCTCAGTGGCATTAATTAGGCATTAATATCAATAGGACTGTGCTTCTGCGGAATTTAGCACAGAAATTCCATTGTGTGAACCGACCCTGACTTATTCAGATGTTCAGTAGCAAACTTTAGGCCGGCCTGTACATATGCTTTCTTCAGCAGGGGGGCCTTGTGGGCAATGCAGGATTTCAGTCCTTCATGGTATAGTGTGTTATCAATTGTTTTCTTGGTGACTATGGTCCCTGCTGTCTTGAGATCATTGACAAGATCCCCCTGTCTAGTTCTTGGCTGATTCCTCACTAATCTTATGATCATTGAAGCTTGACGAGATGAAACCTCTGACCGAGGAAGATTGCCAGTTATTTTGTGTTTCCACCATTTACAAATAATCGCAACAACTGTTGTAAACTTCTTACCAACCTGCTTGCTGTTGGTCTTGTAGCCCATTCCAGTCTTGTGTTGGTCTCCACTCTTGTTCCTGACATCCTTAGACAGCTCTTTGGTCTTGGCCATGGTGGAGAGTTTGGAGTCTGATTGTTTGCTTCTGTAAACAGGAAACTTTTATGCAGGTAGCAAGATGAGATAAGGAGCATTCCCTTTAACCTCCTGAGCGGTATTCCCGAGCGTGACTCGGGGTTAACTTTCCCTGCTAGGATCGGTATCCCCGAGTCACGCTCGGGGTAGAATTGCAGAGTTCCTGGCCGGGCTGCATGATATATCGCAAAAGCAATGCGATATAGCGATGCGGCCCCCGGGAAAACATGCGATTATCTGCTCTGGTCGTCTCCCGTTGCGGGGGCCGGCCAGAGCAGGTAAAGAAAAATACTAAAAGTCAGTGTTTCCCTACCAGGGGGCCTCCAGCTGTTGCAAAACTACAACTCTCAGCATGCCCGAACAGCCAAAGGCTGTCCGGGCATGCTGGGAGTAGTAGTTTCACAACAGCTGGAGGCCCCCTGTTAGAAAAACACTGAGCTAAGTGTAAAAGGAAGAAGTAGTAAAATAAAAAAACTTTTGCTCACCTAATCCCGGTCCCTGCAGATGCCGTTCCCCTCCGTGCGGTCCGGGGTGTCCTCTCTTCACTATTCATCTTCTAGGACCTTTCACTTTTCAGCCAATCACAGGCCGCAGTGGTGTAAAGCCTGTGATTGGCTGAAGGGGAAAGGACTTGTTCTGCAGGAAATACACTAGGTTTGAAATCTGCCGGCAAACCTAGTGTATTTTCTGCAGGACAAGACAAGGTGACAACGGGGGATGAATGTGACAGAGGGGGGAATGTAACAAGGGGGGGGGGGGGGGAATGTGACAGAGGGGGGAATGTGACAGGGGGGGGGGATGTGACAAGGGGGGGAATGTGACAGGGGGGGGGAATGTGACAAGGGGGGAATGTGACGGGGGGGGAATGTGACAAGGGGGGGAATGTGACAGGGGGGGGGGGATGTGACAAGGGGGGGAATGTGACAGGGGGGGGAATGTGACAAGGGGGGAATGTGACGGGGGGGGAATGTGACAAGGGGGGGAATGTGACGGGGGGGGGATGTGACAAGGGGGGGAATGTGACGGGGGGGGGGGAATGTGACAAGGGGGGGAATGTGACAGGGGGGAATGTGACAAGGGGGGGAATGTGACAGGGGGAAGAATGTGACAAGGAGGGGGGAGAATGTGACAAGGAGGGGGGAGAATGTGACGGGGGATGTGACAAGGGAGAGGGGGAATGTGACGGGAGATGTGAAATGGGCGGAGGGAGATGTGAAATTCAGTAAAAAAAAATTGTACCGCTTTTGGTACAAATTTCCAGACAGAATCATACCGCCAGGGAGGTTAAGAGAGTACTCCCAATCTCAGATTTTTACCTGTAGAAAAGACAACTGGGAGCCAGAAATCTTGATGATTGATGGGGGATAAAATAGTTATCAATTCATACCTAATTTGAAATTTGTTTTTCTTGAATTTTTTGGCATTATTTTGTGTCTCACTGTTCAAATAAGCAGGGAATCAAATTATGTTTTCCTTTGCGGTATAGTTGCATGTGTTTTAACCCCTCTCATACCATGCATATGACAATTAAACATTTGTTCCTTTTAACTGTGGATCCTGAGTTAACCATTCAATTTGGATTTGTAAAGACTGTATAACAAAGTGTGAGCACTAAATATACACAGTCAGATAGGCCGTACCATGCAAAAACCGATAAGACTGTAGTTTGTGGATAGTAAGTAAATAAAGTGTGATTTAGTTTTATCAGAAAGGCAGTAAGGATCACACAACACATTGATTTCAGTGAATATGGAAGAGACAGATGCTAAATATATGTCTTATGTGATGTAGAGCTCTAGATGATACAGTAATACATCACTTTAGTAAATGACCCATACACTATGTATACATTAATAGTGCAGGATAACTCCTGGTGTACACAGGGGATCTAGGCACTCTGGTAATGTGTTTTGTTCAGTGTCTTTCTCCAGCTTTGTTGCCAGGGCCGGACTGGAATAAAAACTAGCCCTGAATACAACTGCATACTAGCTCCACAGGTCAAAGGGCGCAGCCGTAACATACATGACAGAAGCCTGGTAAATCAAATACCAGGCTTTCACTACACAGGTTCTAAGAACTGCAGCCTGTGAAGGAAGCCTGGCATTAAATTTGTCAGGCTTACGTACCGTAGTGTTGCCAGCCAAGCCGGCCCACAAAAACTTTAGTCACTAGTATCACATGGGGCCCAGGGGAAATTTTCCAACTTCAACTCCCCTCTATACAATCTCCTCATCTATAATCCTCCAAATTGTAACAATGCTAACTCTCCCCCCCCCCCCCCCAGCAGTTAGGTAGATAAGCCTTAAATTAGCCCCAGATTAGCCTCTCCCCGAGTATGCAGGTAGTCCCCTCAGATTACCCCCCTCCTTCCAGTAGACAGATGCCTGCTAGTTTTGTGTTTTACCAGTAAGGGATAGTATCGCCACACCATGACAACCATTACCACTGACTAATACCCCTATATTGTTACCAAATAAAATTTACTATACACAAGACCAATATTCCCACATGCATTCACCAAATAGAGAAAGATGCTAGCTGTAAACAGGATCTGTTATATACAGGACAATATAGAGGTAGATACCAGCTGTATACAGGATCTGTTTACCATAAAAGTGATTAATGTAACAGAGCTGGATGTGGATCCTCTAACCTGTGTGGCTGATGACATGGACCGTATCGGCGAGCGGAGTCTAAGGTGCTGCTTGTCCTCACCAGAGCCCGCCGCAAGGCAGGATGGACCTGCTGTGGCAGGCGACACCCAGGTTGCTACCCCGACACCGCTCGACTACACAGGTAGCTGGGCAAGGTGAGATACCAGAGGATAAAGCAGTAGCGTAGTCAAACGTAGCAGAAGGTCAAGGCAGGTGTCTTCCAAAAGTAAAAACTTGTCAATTTTTTTATGCAAACACAAAGTAGACATATTGTATATGTGAATCAATATGTAATGTATTTGGAATATCCATTTTCCTTTCAAGCAGAGACTTTCAAAGTTAGAAAAATGCAAAATTTTCAAAATTTTCATGAAATTTTTAGATTTTTTACCAAGAAAGGATGCAAATATCAGTGAAATTTTACCAATAACATAAAATAGAATATGTCACGAAAAAACAGAATCAGAATGATAAGTAAAATCGGAATCAGAATGATAAGTAAAAGCATTCCAGAGTTATTAATGTTTAAAGTGACAGTGGTCAGATTTTCAAAAAATGCCCAGGTCCTGAAGGTGAAAATGGGCTGGGTCATGAAGGGGTAAAGGGCCAGTACCCTATTAGTTTAAGTGTCTGCACCTGTCCTCTGGTCCATAAGTATCTGCTCCGGGCTCTGGTGAAGACCGGTGGCACATTAGACCCTGCTCCCTGGCACGGCTGAAGTCTCTATCCACACAGGCCCAGAGGATCCACCACCTGCAGTCCACCTGCTGTGATTCCTAACAGTAAGATCCGGCCTTTCCTAACAGTATGATCCGGCCATGGATTCCGCTGGGGCGCTTTTGTCAGACTTTTTGGGTCTTTTCAATCCGGCCTTGGTTTCTGCTGTAGTACCTCTGCCTGAAGTCCGTCCCACTGTCATGGTCCATCACGCGCAACTACTGAAGTACTTTCAGCGATGATGCAACAGCTTTTAGCCTTGCAGCAGAAGCAGGTACCACTATCTGGCCCACTAGCAGTTCCTGCAGTGTCTCCTGGTTCTCAGCTATGCCTGTCTGTATCTTGTCTGGAGTCCCAACATCCTTCCTTGCTACCAACTTTGCCTCTTGCACAAGAGGTCTTGGATGTGGACCATTTCCCCTGTCTGGCTCCTGCAGTGTCCTCTGAACATCCTTCCTTGCTACCAACTTTGCCTCTTGCCAAAGAGGTCTTGGATGTGGACCATTTGCCCCTTCTGGCTCCTGCAGTGTCTTCTGGTTCCCAGCTATGCCTGCCTGTACCTTGTCTGGTGTCCCAACATCCTTCCTTGTTACCAACTTTGCCTCTTGCCGAAGAGGCTATGGATGTGGACTGTCTTGAATTTTGCCAAATTCTTTGTCTTGTTACCTTTTCCTCTCCAGGTGTTCATCTCAGAAGATTAAAGACTGAAGCCTGTTAGTTCTTGTCTGCCTTTGCCCAGTTCAGTACTCCCCTGGTCTTATGTAGTGGGGAGCTCTTTGAGTCCCAAAGAAGAGGGGAGACCAAAGGGGGGGGGGGGAGTACTGTTACAGTTGCGCTCCGGTCGGACTCGCTGTCCGTGAGCGCCTTTTGTCCCCGCTTTAGGCGAGGCTGAGATTCACAGTGCGGGACGTGCCTGCATGCGAGTCTCAGCCCGTCGCTCACCGTCCTGTATCCTTGCTCCCTTGTGTTGCGCAGCTCTGGCGTGTGTGCCTCCCGCCCCTTTGGGTGGACGCACGCCGGAGCTCTGTTTCTTAAAGGGCCAGTACCCTATTAGTCTAAGTGTCTGCACCTGTCCCCTGGTCCATAAGTATCTGCTCCTCCCTGCTTCCTGGGCCAGATCTTGGTTGTCTGTCTTAGTCTTTGTTTGTCCTAGCCTGAGTCAAGTCCTGTTCCTGAGTCTAGTCCTGTTCCTGAGTCTAGTCCTGTTCCAGAGTCTAGTCCTGTTCCAGAGTCTAGTCCTGTTCCAGAGTCAAGTCCTGTTCCAGAGTCAAGTCCTGTTCCAGTGTCTGTGTACCTGTCCCTAGTTCCGGCCTGTCCTGTTCCCATGTTCCTGCCTTGTCCTTCTGCCTTGCCAGTCACTTCTTTCCCGCCACATCCTGCCTGCCACATCCTGCCAGTCTCTGTCTGTGCCACGTCACCCCCCAGCTACCTGTGTGGACGAGTTGTGCCAGGGGTAGCAACCTGGGTGTCACCCACCGCAGCAAGACCATCCCGCTTTGCGGCTCTGTTGAAGACCGGTGGCACCTTAGACCCTGCTCCCTGGCACGGCTCAAGTCTCTATCCACACAGGCCCAGAGGATCGTCCACCTGCCGTGATTCCTAACAGTAAGATCCGGCCTGTCCTAACAGTAAGATCCGGCCTGTCCTATCACTTTCTTTCTCCTGTAATCCTTTTCTTGGTTAATGGGGCCTCTCTTCGTTATTCTTACCACAGCAGACTTGCTTCTCACTGGGATAAATGTCCCGGCCGTTCCTGTGGAGGTGTTGTAGCCCTGGAATATTTTAGTGCAGCAACTCGAATTTTCTTTAGGTCTGTCCTCATGTGGTGAGGCACAGGTCCACAGCAGAGGACTAATGGTGGCCTCCACTCTTCTCTCAACTCTCCCTCAACAAAACTAACTCTGCCCTGTCTAGCAGACTTGGGGGAGGGCAGGGTAGCACCCCTGGTTGGCTAGAAGCAAACATGATCCCCCTAGCATATTTCTGCGCAACAGCTAAACCCCTTCGGGTGCAGCAGCATGAAAGTGCATAGACAATATAATACAATACATTAATTAACACATTTACACCTGAGTAGTGGGCTTGGAGAAAACACCCCTTGTGACATCCACCTGATGGAACAGGAGAACAGATATGTTCCACATGGGATACCACACTATCTATGCATGGTAGGCAGCAATGGGAGCTTACATGATAGTTTACACAATACTAAAGAAGCACTTGTGCACTTTACATTGGTTTCCTGTTGCCTTGCGAGTTTTCTGAACCCGATGCAGTGTTCTTTGTTTGCACTTCTATGTTTGTGTCCATTTTACATGCGTTTATAGGGTTTGTAGGGTTTATATACAGGATAACCAAACCAGAGCAGACTGAAAGTTTGATTGTGTCAGCTGAATTTGGGTACATAACAGACAAGGTTAGTAAGATCAAAGTATCAGCACTAGTGAGTAAAGTGCTTGCTTCCAGGTATTCCAGCTCTGCAAGGGTCTGTTTGAGAGCAACTCCCCCCTTGTGATCAGCAATAATATTTCTATATAGGAGTTAAAGAGGACCTATCAGCAGGTTTTTATGATGTAAAATAAGGGCATGGATATATAAGGATTGTGAGAAAAAATTTATCAAAACCTGTGTAAAGTTTACCAGTTGCCCATAGCAACCAATCAGATGGCTTCTTTCATTTTGAAAAGGGCTTCTGAAAAATGAAAGAAGCGATCTGATTGGTTGCTATGGGCAACTGGTCAACTTTTCATCTGCACAGATTTTGATAAATCTTCCCCTTTGACCCTGAATCAGTTCATACCTCTCATTATTTAATTAATCCCTCCGGCACAGAGTTTAAAACAATATGCAAATTAGGCATTAGAGCCCACTGGACGTTCGAATTCAGGGGAGAAGCAGGGATTACAGTATAGCCTAGTGGCTGTCAAAAAGGAGGGTAAAGGAGGTGACCAATGCACAGAGGGGAGGGACTTATTGGTGTAGGGGCTGACTGTGCTGGGCTGTAGCATAATAATGGTAAGGCCAAGAACTTCATTGAGCAATGCCTATTGCTCTTGAAAAAGAGGTAGATGAGTACCTTGAAACGTGTCTAGCCTCTATCACCTGTACCCCAGTATTGACAAACCCAACAATCTTTACCATCATTCACCGGATCGCAAGAAATTTACCGGAGCGCGCTTCCGGGGTTGTACGCATCCCACCTGCCAGCGGACATCTCCCCGGGGAAAAAAAACTTTTTCCGGCAACCAGGCTCCAGGACATTGCTGGTAAGAGGCACAGTGTGCCAAATCGCCAAATCCACTCAAAACTTTCCCTGTGTCGCTAGGGTAGAGTGGTCCACATTTGAGGGGCCTACAGCGCTGCAGAGCGCTGCCTCATGCACCCACAGGATTACAATTAAGAGACTATCTATATCCCACTCACCAATCTCTATCCCTGTACCGCCAGGGTAGAGTGGGATACACACAAGGAAACCCCAGCACCACAGAGCGTATTGATTTTAATCCCTTACCAACACGCTGCCCCGTGCAGTATCCTGACCAGATACGAGCTATACAGAGACATCGCTACTCAGACTATAAGATATTTGTAATCAACCATACAAGGCATGATCTCTGTGCATACATCTAAAAGCGCTACAGACTCTTTGCCACACTGGGATACCAGCACTTTTTATCCTGAATATTACATGTCTATTTTATTTTATTTGATTTCATTGTATAAATATTTTATACATTCACTACCTTGCTTATTGTGGTGAGTCCGATGAAAGGGCCCTACAAAGGACACCACAAGCACTATCATTGTAGTAATAAATTGTTTTAAATTAATTCACTGGATCTACGTAATTTTTTACATATATTTTATATACACCCATTTATTGGTAATAATCAAGCCCAGACTTGAGGAAAGAGTTCCCCCACTTTATACATTGTTCGCAAGTTGTTTGGGATACACAACCTTTTTAACATTAGTACTCGTCTGGCAGTAATACTGTTGGCCCTATTGTCGGGTTGCAGCTATCTGTACACGTTTTTGGCTAAATCATTGACTGATGATATGACCTTTTAATCCATAATTTCTTCCATAGACATGTGGTGAGGGTGTTGGAAAGGCAGATGCTGTTAACCCTTAGGGCAGATGGTATTAACCCTTAGTGTTCGTGATGCCAGGGCGTGGTTGTCCTCTACACCACCTGAAGTATGGCCGCTGGTTCCAGGGCCAGGCGAGGGGCAAATAATCACTCTGATGAAGGTTACGGAACAACGGCAGCTTTACTGAGGCAGACAGATGTTAAAGTCTTTACAGCTCAGTTTAGGCCCAAGGAGATGACCAGTGAACTTCAGGAGGCTTATTGGCTCACTGGAACTTGTAGTGGACTTGGACTCAATTATGCAACCCACGCTGACTTTAGACTTGACAGATATGACTATGCTGACTAGACTTCTCCCCTGTATTTGTGCTTACCAGGCTTTGGCTTTCACCTGTAGTGGGTTCCACAGATAGTGGTTGTGTGGCTGCATGGTTAGGCCTTGGTCTCCCTCAGGAACACCAAACACTCTCAGGTCTTCACTTGACTGTAACTCAGCTAAGACTGGCACTGGCTAGCTCCTCCCTGCTATATAAGGGAGCAACTTGGAGGGGTCCCATAGGCCACCAACAAGTCACCTGGCCACTTACACCTTCGTTGGTTACATCAGGCTTAACAACAGGATTTAAAGGTACAAACACTTATTAACACATTAATGCAGTACATTAACTCTTTATGGGCAAAGAGAGCTCTGAGAAGTGTTGGGGCCAGGGGACTGGGACTGAGTCCACCTGATAGGACCAATAGTGTACAGAAGGGCCACTTCTGTACTGGGCTACCACAGACATGCATTAACCTCTTGGGGATGCAGGGCATATGCATATGCCTTGCATCCCCAATCCTTAAGGACTAGGGGCATTCCTGTACGCCTTCAGCAGGCATCCCATGACAACACTTGGTTAGGGTCCTGAGTCCATTCAAATTGGCATTTTGCAGCAATTTTGGGTCAATCGGGTCCCTGGTGGCCCGGAAAAAAAGGATGATAGGTGCCGTCCGAGATCGCACCTATCATCCTTTAGCAGGAGGAGTGAGGTGGCACTGGTGCCCCCTCACGATCGTCCTGATTCGTCGGCCGTTACGAATCAGGACTCCTGCTGTGGGGGTGTCCCTAACGGCACCCGCTCCTCCCCTGTTCCAGAGGGCGAGAGCGGGTTCTGGGAGCCCTCACCTGAGGCTGGGGCCCCCAATCCCTGGCATCTGCAGCGGTATCGGGGCCCCCGGAGCGGAGTCGACGTCGGAAGGCGGATCCTCAGAGTGCAGCAGCAGGAGGTAAGGCTGGCCTCCTGCTGTTGCTTAGCAACAACTCCCAGCATGCACAAAAGGGCATGCTGGGAGTTGTTGTTATGCAACAGCGGAAGGCACAATTACAACTCCCAGCATGCCCTTTGGTAGTGTGTGCATGCTGGGGGCTGTAGTTATGCAACAGCTGGAGGCACATTTTTGTGCCTCCAGCTGTTGCATAAATTCAACCCCCAGCATGCACGGACAGCCAAAGGGCATGCTGGGAGTTTTAGTAGTATGCATCCAGCTGTTGCATAACTACAAGTCCCAGCATGCCCTTTGGCTGTCTGTGCATGCTGAGAGTTGTAGCTTTTACAATAGCTGAAGGCACACTGGTTGCAAAACACTGAGTTTGTTACTAAAGAGTATTCCCATATTCAATGTATCTAACCACATTTTGAAACCAGATAAACAATCTGGAAAGGGGTTTAGCTTTTTGTCTTATATCGCTGGCTAAAGATTTGAATCTGTTCTTCGACCTAAACAGCTTTTTATGAAAGCTTACCCTATGCAGACATTTCGCCCTTAGAGACCATAATAACCTTCAATCTGTAGTATTTGCGAATGACACAGTGGGAATTTATACACATACACTGTGTAAAAGTTGACCAGTTGCCCATAGCAACCAACAAGATTGCTGCTTTTATTTTTCAGAGGCCTTTTCAGAAATTCAAGAAACAATCTGATTGGTCGCTATGGGCAACTGGTTGGCTTTTCCTCTGCACAAGTTTTGATGAATCTCCCCCACAGACCTTCCACATAAAATTCCTTTTAATCTAATCCATTATAGAGTCCTTTTATTGAGACATTTTCCTCTTTGTTAACTGCTGTTTTTTCCTCCACAAATTACAAACATAATCTGTCAAAGATTAAACGTAAATGATGTAATGACCACCTCCATGAAAATTGTACAGACTATAAAATCGGGAAGATTGTATTGCAGAATTTTTGAGAATTCTTTCCAATGAGGAGTTCTTTACCATTTCATAATCCCCTGACCCTACTGTTGACGTAATGCATTGATTTAATAAATTAGGCCTATATTTTACCTAAGAAACATAAAAATCCCAAAAGACCATTATATTGTAAGACTATATTAACTCTCCCACAAGCCATCTATCACATTATTTGGATGTTTTATTACAACCATTTGCTATATCTTTACCTTCCTAATTTAAATACTCCACCAAAATGATTAAAATCCTAATAACGATCAATTGATATTCAGGTGACCTTTTGATAATTATGGATGTGTAACATTTCCCCAATATAGGAATTAAATCAATCCTAGTGATTCTTTATAAGAACCAGTCCATTCCACCTGCCCAAATAGTTTTTTTTTATTACAAGGGATTCTGTTTACACTTAATAACAATTATTTTATCTTTCAAAATACCATTTCTAAATTATGTTAAGGGAACTGCTATGAGCACGAGATTCGTGCCTAGTTACACAAATCTTTTCATGGGTGTAGACATTTTAGATATTCCTACGTGTCTCAAATTAATTTTTTCTGTAATGCCATTATATTGATGACATTCTTCTTCATCTGGAGAGGTTCTTCTACTAAACAGAAACAATTTACCAAAGCATTTACTAAATAACAAACAGTGGGGCATTGATTTAACCATGTACTACTCTGACTTAGGGTGCATTCAAACCATGTTTTTGCAATACAGTTCCCATATCCGTTTTCAATTTGAAAACCATATGGAACCGTATTGAAAACCACATGCATTGACTCTCCATTGAAAACCGTATGGCAAACGATGCATCCGGTTGTATCCATTTTGTGTCTTGCACGGTTTTGTCTGTTTTTTTCACGTACCCAAAACCATAGCCCACCACGGTTTTTGGTGCGGGTAAAAACTGTATTGAAACCGTATATGTTTTTTTTTTTACATGGGAGTCAATGGTAACCGTAGAGAACCATATGTGCATACGGTTCCATCCAGTTTGCATCATATGGTTTTTGACTTTGCACAGTTTTTTTCTTGGAATTTCAATTAAACAAGTGAAACTTTATTCATAATGGAGTGAACATTTAAAAATGTATGCGTTTTTTTCTTAAAAAACTGATGCAACCGGACATCATTTTTCAAACCGTATATGGTTTTAAACCGTGCATGGGTTAAAATTTGTACTCACGTTTTGATACAGTTTAGTACGGTTTTAAAGAATCAATTTATCATCAAAAACCTGATATAGGAACTGTATTGCAAAAATGTGGTGTGAATGCAGCCTTACACATAGAATTTTTGAATTACAGCTGTCAAAGAGGCAATTTTTATATGAGTGGATCCATGCAAATTTTGACACTGGCATTTTTATTCAAATAGATTTTTGGCATATTCCAAAGCTCATTATTCTAAATGCCTAAAAACGGGCATCAAGTTTTTTCTTATAAGCATAAATATAACATTACTACACAGTTCACCAATGATCGCATACCTATTAAGAAAATGATAACTACTTACTGGCATGTACTACAGGAAGATCTGTATTTAAAATATACATTACCTAGAAAACTGAGGATTATGGTCAGGAGGGTTCCTTCCCTAAAAAACAAAAACAAATGATTGCTCTCAGTATAATAAGGACTCAAGGGACTAAACCATATGTGGTGACTACTGTGGCAATGCCAAGAAATGCTGTTGTTGCTCTTGGATCTCTTCGAGTAGTGTTTGTTTATTTGTAATTAAGTCTAAGAAGAATTCCCTGTTAAACATTTATAAATTGTGAAACACAATTTGTTATTTACTTATTCGAAAGCTCTTGTACGGCGCCACTTTATGTGTATATATATATATATATATATATATATATATATATATATAGTTTTTAATAGTATGATCCAATATATCGCAATTAAGGATTTGAATTAGAATATTTTAATATTGTTTTATGCATTGTTCATTTTAAAAGTGTATTTGTCATTTTTATATGGTCTCTAATTTCTTTTGAGACCCAGACTAATTTGCTTAGTCTTAGTTTTTTTCTCTTACTCTCTATACCTCTCTATACAGTGTGCAGAAGAGTATATTGACTGTGGTTTTACATTACATTTAAGATTAACTTGTCCAGGATAACAAAATGAAAAAAAAAAATAATAATAAATGTACCCAGCTTACAGGAATATGGACTTTCCCCAGATTAACTTTTTATTATTTTTTTTATATACCTTTTTCCAAAAATGTATTTGTATGGGGCTTTTTAGTATGTGTAATAGATTTGTTTTTATTTATTGTTTCCTCTTTTAGGAGTGGCCATGTGTAACCTTAGACCTAGGTTTCCTGCCAGGAGAGAGAGAGAGAGAGAAAGAGAGAGAGAGAGAGAGAGAGAGAGAGAGAGAGGGAGGGAGGGAGAGAGAGAACGCTGCGGGGACTGATTACAAACCGGGTGCCGCGTGCAAGATCACAGGGGTCCCCAGCAGCAGGTCTCCCGTGATCAGGCATCTTATCCCCTATCCTTTGGATAGGGGATAAGATGTCTAAGCACTGGAGTACCCCTTTAAGCCAGTCCCATCTAATATGACCAATCCTTAATCAGGTTCTGCCTACATTATGTTGACAGCCAACATCACATTCTCACCTACATATATGAAAGGTGCCACAATCGTGATGCATGACTGCCCAGCAAGGACCTTCCGTGATAGCTTGGCACAAAAATCCCCCATAGTTTTGATACATCTTACAACCATTTTATCCCTGCCTAAGGGTACCCTCTAAGAATTCATAACATTAGTGTCATCCAAATGTATAAATGGCAGAAAAACATGTGTCAAATAAAGCATGAGAAATTTAGTGCCTCATTGAGGCACACGGGTGTCATCAAGTTCAACCTGTAGAACCATAGCATCCCAATTACCTCCTCGCGGGCCTTTCGCCACTGTTTGTATCCCAATGAACTTTACCAGATTAGGATCACCCCGTGTGTCTGATGGGCATGTCTGGAAAGGAATGTATCCCTTTGATTGCATATATCATTATAATGATCCCTGATCCGATGGCGAAATTCATGCCAGGTCTTTCCAACATAGTCCATAGGACAGGGGCACTGTGCCAGGTTTTACAGTTGATGAAATCAAAGATTTTATATTCCATCCTATCTGATGAACTTGTAAAGGATTTACAGGTTTTAACATAGGTACAGGACACGCATGACCCGCACCTAAAAGTGCCATTCGGTTTTCAGTCCAACCAGGTACCGGGTCCCCTCTTAGGGGTAAGATGGCTTTGTACCATCAGATCCCTCAAGCTGGGGCCCTTTCTGAATGTCATTTGTGGATATTCACCCAGAAAGCCACAGGGGAATATTTGTATTTGTCTCTAGGGGTTATATGTGTGTTTTATCAGTATATACCCAATAAATTGCAATTTTATACTTTCTCATCTGCTTTTTTCCCTGATCAAAAAATCAGACCTGAGCACCTGTGCAACCAATGTTTTTATTGTACTAATACAAACATAAAATCAAAGAAATTTTGCAAATAGACTAACAATAGCAAGCCATGTTTGGTATATAATATTCATACTATAACCTGCAGTCATCTTTTGCTTTTTATGGATGTCTCCTTTGCAGGTTCTGTCCATAATATGCAGACCGGACAGTGTCAGAAACATGATGGGCACCATTAAAGTCAGTGGGGTCTGTTGGGCACTGTTGGTGCTTGGTGTGCAATAAATTGGTGTGTTTACTTTTTAGAGTTAGCGTTTTATCAACATTTTAAATACAAGTTAGTGTTTAAAGTAAGTGTTTCTTTTTTGTCTAAAGGCCTGTTTACTTTTTTTCATTGTTCTGCTCCAATAATGAAGCAGAGCAACAAAATGAGTAAGAATAGCGTGAACCCTGCCTAACCTACAAACATTAGCAGGGGCAGGTAAACAAAAACAATGCATAGGTCTGCACATAAACTGTATAAACAAAACAGTACATTATATTTTAATAAGACTGTTTGCAGCAATACTTTATATTTGTCATGCACAGTTAAGTGCACTGGAGTAACCAATTGTTTAATACTTTCACATACTAACCATCATATTATTTCTGTTTTACAGTAGAAATGTAAAACCTATTTGCCTCCACAGAACAATACATATTCTTTCTCTCTGTGCACATCATATGGAAATGTTGGTTCTATATGATTCACATCACTGTAAATAGAGCTCCAGTCATTATTAGGTTAGTTTTGTGCTTTTTGTCCTCACAATTAGCAACAATTTTCCCTATAAGTGCCCTCAGTGAGATAGCACTGTGCATGACCATTACTTTCCTTAGACCCTAATAAGGCAAAATAACAACCATTACTATACTGTTTGAACTCATTGCAGAACATTACACAACACTGTAGCCTGCTCTACAAAAGTATTTAAGGCAATTGAATGGAAACAAGAATGTTGTACATAACATGCTATTGGATCATAGATGGATGAAAAAATAATCTTTTATAATACTATATGGGGATCGAATGTACACAGCAGATAATATTAACTAACTGTTGTATTATTTGTGGAGTTACCAATTGATCAGCCATAACATTTAAACCACTGAATAGTACCTGTCAAGGGGGGGGGGGGGTATTTTACGCGGCAAGTGAACAGTCAGTTCTTGACTTATTTATTGCTAAGCAGGAAAAATTAGCTAGGAGCTAGATCCATGTAGGCCCCAGATCTGTTGCTGATGTCTTAGGGTCTGACACAGCATGACACCTTCAAAGGTCTTGTGGAGTCCATGCTACAAAGGGTCAGTCCTGCTTTGCTCGTGCACGGGACAAGGTCATACTTCTTGCTCATCAAAAAGAAACTGTTGTAAAAATAACAACATCTGACGATATGTTATATTAAAGACTATTAAAGTGCCCACATGGTTTAAAAGAACGTCCGTCATTCCAAAGACCATAAAAATAAAGAGCATTTTCATTATTTTTCACCCTTAGTGTGTACAAAATGCTGAAATGAAAAAAATATATAAATTGACTGAAATAAGGTACCAAATTGACCTTCAAAAAATGGCCAAAACAACTATGTGTGCATGTAGCCTCCAAGTGTAAGGCTATGCTTACACATAGATTTTTGGGTCATATTTCCTGCTATAAAAATGTAATTTTACAGGTGAAACATTAGTTTTCCAATTGGGTTCTGAACTCAATTGGCAAATTGTTGTTCTAAACCAACTAATTTTTGACCACATTTTGAGAGATTTTTGGACCATAAATGGTAAAAACCCTTTTATTAAATGTAAAGTGGTGCTTAAAAGGGGTACTCCCAGGGGTACGCCCTATCTAAAGGCGTTCTTAACATGTAGTTGCTCGTCACGCCCCCTCCCATAGACATGAATGGAGTTGGCATGGTGTGATGACATGACCACGGCCACCCGAACCCAGTGTTCTGAACAGGAATATCCTTTGGATAAGGGATAAGATGTCAAGGGGCAGAGTACCCCTTTAAAATTTCCTAAGGGTGAAAACACACAATTTTTTGCTTTGCCGTTGGGCACATGCTTTAAATGGGCACTGTCAGATACAAAACTTTTGCTTTGTTGTAAAGCATGCAAAACCAATAGGTTTTGCAATTGCTTTCAGTAGAAAATTTTCAGTATTTCATACTGAAAAAGTCAGTCAGACAACTGCCCCCCCTGCCTGCTTGGTGCTTGGATACATATTAGTCCTGCTGTGTCCATGCGTCATCACCTATGTCATGGACACACTTCCTTGATTGACAGCTGTGAGCACAGGGCTCACAGCTGGAGGAAAAATCCAGCTTGTATCCCGCTACTGTCAGTGAGGACAAGCTGGGAGTTGTAGTTTTGCTAATGCTAGGGGAGATGTGAGCAGACAGCATACTGAGGGAAGGGGCAGAGACCTGCACAGTAAGGCCACGCCCCCTACCTTTGAGAGAAATTCACACTAGTGAGCTAAATTAAAAGTGTAATAAAAAAATAGATTTATTGGTCAGGAAATGTTTTTTTGTTGAATCTGACGGGTATGCTATAAGTACTTTTAAAATTGTGCTGTTAACCTGTGTTTTTTTCTAATTTGCCAGGTGTAGCTATTGAGCAATTAGGGTATTACTGCCCAAACTGGCAAGTATAAAAAAAACGCAGGTTAACAGCAGCATTTCAGAAGTTACTGCATATGGTGAACAGTTCAACTGCAATGCAACCACTATGTGTTTTTTCCCCTAAAAACAAAGAGAGAAGACAAAACTATCATGCATTATACTAACTGTATCTTCTGTATTATCTATCTAAATATCTAAAACTTAATGTGTGTGTGTGTGTATATATGTTCCAGCATAACTTGCAAATGGAAATATTTTGATGAAACTTTGTACATGTTACTTATATGTCAACTAAAAATATTGTTTATTTCACCCTAACCCACCCCCTTTTGGGAGGGTGGGGGTATTTGTCTGAAGTCTCATGCAAGTGTATGGGACTTCCGCCACATCTCCTGATCATGTTACTTTCGGCTGCAGAGATTGTCTGGGACTTAAAAACAACCCGCAGACTGCCTTACAGGAAAGTGCATAGGATAGTGTGGGGGCCGGGATATGAGGACAGAATATGAGGTCTGTATATGCAGACAGGATATGAGGATGGGATATGAGGTTTGTATATGAGGATGGGTTATTAGGTCGACATATGAGGATGGGATATGATGATTGAATATAAGGACGGGATATGAGGTCTATAAATGAGGATGAGATATTAGGTCGGGAGAGTCAGTGTTGGATCTATCTAAAACAAAGGAAGTAACAGCACTCCGTGGTGCAATAAAAGAGGATCAATCAAAATATATATAAAAGCTGTGAAGCTGTTCACCTGATACAGTTGTGTAACCACATACACAACAATGGTGAGCATATGATGACTGGATGTCCGCAGCCCACCGGCTTAAAACAATTGTAGAAAGGAGGTAGCTTCAGCAGAGACGCCGGCTCAGCATGGCGCTGGACATAGACAGCAACGGGCGAGTAAAAGCAATGATATTTTATTTTCCCAGAATGCAACGCTTTTCACTGCAAAGGCAGCTTCATCAGGCATAGGTGAGAACAGGAGAGTGATGTATTTATCTTAGTACTAATTAGTCACAGCAGGAGAAAAAACTCTGTGGGCCAATGAATACTAGAGAAATGCATTTACAGATGAATAAAAAGAAAAAAAAGAAGTTTAGGTAATATGTACCCCAAAATTGCATACACAAATAATAACACATTATGATCATGAAAGGAGGATTCTTTGAAAACAAAAAATACACATATCTCTATAAAAATAGAAAAATTACGGAATATAGTATCATATTAAATGAACAAACATTGTGCGCAAGAATAATGCATGCGCACAAGACAAAAGTATTTTAAAAATGAGAAAAATAGAAATGATAATATGGATATTATGTTGAAATAAAAATTGATTTATACAGTATATAAGTAATATATGAAAATATTTAAGGATGATGGTTTCCAATAATTACTAGATACTGAAGCAGATAATGTGCGCCTGAATAAAGCATGCGAACAAGGTCTGCAAATAATAATAATAATGAAATTACTCTATATTAAAAATTATATTCATAAAGAAAATGAAAAAAATGTGTACAATCAAATAAATAAAAAAGGTGAATAAGAAATTATTAAAAATAAAAAAAACGCAAAGAAAAAAAAACAGATGATGAGGCCAAAGAGAATGGTCGGTAATGTGCAGTGTGAATTGATTCTTAATATTAGACCGATGTTTTGACATGCGGCACCGCACGGTCTTAATATGCGGCAATTGTCAACCGCATGTCAAAACATCGGTCTAATATTAAGAATCAATTCACACTGCACAGTGTATCCCGCCACTTCACCATTGTTCACAAGAATGACATTTTATCTTTACGTTTATTGATCCTTGAATCCATCTTAGCAGTTTTCAACATTTAATTAATAGAGAATCCTACTGGATATTTACACTTTCCACTTTAAGACCACACGGTCTGAATGAGACCATAGAGAATGCTCGCTAACATTGCCGACCATTCTCTCTGGCCTCATCATCTGTTTTTTTGCGTTTTTTTATTTTTTTTTATTAATAATAATAATAATAATCAAATGACTCTATATAAAAAAATTATATTAATAAAGAAAATGAAAAAAATGTGTACAATCAAATAAATAAAAAAAGGTGAATAAGCAATTTTTAAAAATTAAAAAATGCTTATTTACCTTTTTTATTTATTTGATTGTACATATTTTTTTCATTTTCTTTATTAATATAATTTTTAATATAGTGTAATTTGATTATTATTATTTGCAGACCTTGTTTGCATGCTTTATTCATGCGCACATTGTCTGCTTCAGTATCTAGTAATTATCGGAAACCATCATCCTTAAATATTTTCGTATATTACTTATATGCTGTATAAACCAATTTTTATTTCAACATAATATCCATATTATGATTTCTATTTTCTCATTTTTAAAATACTTTTGTCTTGTGCGCATGCATTATTCTTGCGCACAATGCTTGTTCATTTAATATGATACTATATTCCATAATTTTTCTATTTTTATAGAAATATGTGTATTTTTTGTCTTAAAAAAATCCTCCTTTTATGATCATAATTTGTTATTATTTGTGTATGCAATTTTGGGGTACATATTACCTAAACTTCTTTTTTCTTTTAATTTATCTGTAAATGCATTTATCTAGTAATCATTGGCCTGCGGAGTTTTTCTCCTGCTGTGACTAATTAGTACTAAGATAAATACATCACTCTCCTGTTCTCACCTATGCCTGATGAAGCTGCCTTTGCAGTGAAACGCGTTGCATTCTGGGAAAATAAAATACCATTGCTTTTACTCACCCTTTCCTGTCTATGTCCAGCGCCATGCTGAGCCAGCGTCTCTACTGAAGCTATCTCCTTTCTACAATAGTTGTATCTAGGTAGGAAGACTGGACAACCCTGGATACTCTGCTAGTAGAGTTATAAATGCTTCTAGCAGGAAGGTATTAATAAACAGCTTCAGAATACTAGACATAACCAGTGTCAGACTGAAGTTCCTTAGGCCCATCCTTATTTTGCACACCCAATGTTTACAGAATATCAAGTGACTAGTTTTAAAGTCAGCATTTTTTATAGACTTTTGTGGCCCTAAATTAAGGGAACGTGCCAGGATATCCACAACAAAGATGGAACAAACACCTAAGACGACTGCAGGTATTTCTACCAGGCCGGGAGCGCTGTGAGCACCAGCACCCATGCCAATCTGCACAATGCTATATTTCATCATATTCATTCCTTACACATTAGACTGCCATAAACCACAATTGTATTTACAGAGCTGCTACTATTTTTACTCTAATTTTATTATATATCACAAGTGATTCTAACTTTTTCCTTGTCAAAGACTGGTACCATCATTTTAAAACCAATTTTTATGTTGAAATATGCTGTACTGCTTTTAACATATATATATATATATATATATATATATATATATATATATATCATTATCTCTGTAGCAAGGGCCCTGCTCAGAGACTGAATTTTATTACTGACTATATTGGCAATATATTTGAATAAAGCACATTATATTTAGATACCAGCCACATCTCCCATCTAATTTTTTCCCACACACACACACACACACACTAGCACAAAATACTAACTGTGCCTAGAGGTCTGAATTTCTCAATTTCTCAATTTTATTTGGCACTACGGGTAAAGTGTATCTCAGCACCTCGGCCGAATTAAACTATACATTTATAGTGGGCAGCTCCCCATCCACTTTCTAATTCATGTATTTATAATCCCTCTTTTCCGAGAACATCCCTAGATCTTTTCCCCATTAGATCATGTTTTAATACTCTTTTAAATGGCGTCTTTTAAATGGTCTCAAGAATTTCCCTGTAATGGAAAAGAGCTGCCAATAAAAAAATAAAATATCTATATAGGTTAATTGGCTAAACAGTTAAATTGGGTATAACCTAGTTGTTACGCATTATTGGGGGCCACTTACAACTAAAGCACATTAAGGGCTGTTTTTAGAACAAGTGACATTAGTAAAAGTGTCATTATTTGTCAACGTGTGGTTTTCGTTTTTCACAGACTAACACTCCTTGATACTACATTTCAAGCATTATCACAGTTATTATAAGATGAAGGTTTCACAGGGCAAGTAATAGGATTTCATGTATTTCTAAGCTAGTGGAAATAGCCTTAGTGTGGACATTACCCACTACGCTATTGCATGAAAAAGATCCTTTTGCTGCTTTGATTGCAGGATTGAAGAAAATTCTGGAAATGTTCATTTTTTCATTGAAACTTCAAGTAGATGACTAAAAGTCAATAGGGCAAAACCAACAAAATAAACAGCTACAAATCCACAGGGGTAAAAAAATGTGTTATGGAAATAGAAGTTCTTTAATGCTTGTTTACTTATGTTATACATATAGGCACAGCAGTAGATTACCAGAGCAGCAAACTGGAGAAAAAACACAAAATGAATAGGGAATAGGTTATAGCTGTATATACAATGAATGAGAATATAGAATCCTTCATTTACCTACAACAATGCAGTGTTTTGACCCCAGAGCTTACATTAGAGTATGAACACCGCTGCAACCACTTAAAGGGGTTATTCCAAGATGCAAAGAAATTCCTCACTCCATTGTCCTCTGTTCTTGGGATTGGTGGAGGTCCCAGCAATAAGACTGATCAGTTAGGTAATCCCTATCAGTTAGCTATCAAAGACAACATAGCTATCAGGCAATCTTCTATGTGTGATAATACCGTATACCTCTAAATTATGTCCTCCAGCTACTAAATAATAACAGTGTATGTGGGACAAATATCACCACACTGTTACTGACCAGATCCAGTTTCCAGTATACCAATATTTCCATTAATACCAGTATACAAGGGCCAAATAATACTGCAACACATGACCACATATAACTAGCACACAATAACTAAATAACACCACAAAAAAAAAACGGTAAATTAAGGTCAACATCACCAGTAACACTAATATACCAGGGACAATTTATACTGCCACACCATAACCACCACATACTGACTTATACTACCCTACTGTTGTAACGCCGAGTGCTCCGGGTCCCTCTCCTCCTCCGGAGCGCTCGTGGCGTTCATCTCTTTCCTGCAGCGCCCCGGTCAGACTCGCTGACCGGGAGCGCTTCTCTGATTCCACCGGTGGGGATGCGATCTACGCGGCGAGACGTGCCCGCCCGTGGGTCGCATCTCGTTCTGATTACCTGCCCCGTCCTCTGTCTGCTCAGCCATGGCACGCGCGGTCCCGCTCTCTAGGGCGCCGGGTCTCTCAGATTTAAAGGGCCAGTGCACCATTAATTGGTGCCTGGCCCAATCTGTTCTAATTACTGTGGAAAGTATATCAACCCACTCCCCCTTCCTGTCCTTGCCTAGGGCCCTGAGAAAGCATTCTGTGTGTTCCCAAGCCTGTGTATCCAGACCTTTGCTGTTGCCCCCGACTACGTACCTTTGCCGCCTGCCTTGACCTCTTGCTACGTCCGACCTTGGCTTCGCCTTGCCCTTGTGTACTACGCCTATCTCAGCTGTTAGTGAGGTAGAGTCGCTATCGGGGGATACGAACTGGGAGTTACCGCCGCAGCAAGTCCATCCCGCCTTGCGGCAGGCTCTGGTTAAAACCAGTAACTTCTTAGAACCGGTCCCCTGGTACGGCCCACGCCATCACCTCACTAACACAGAGGATCCACTACCCACTTCCAGTCCGGTTCCTGAAAACTGTTACAGATACTGAACAGAAAACAGTATATCATGACCAATATTACAAATAATTCCAGTATAGAAGGGACAAATGAAAGTACTCTATATAGATATGGTCCAACTACTACCTTTTCCTGTAACTCCCACGACGGTGAATGCCAAACTGCCTGCTCCATAAGACCTGTGGTGCAGCATGCGTAGGCTAAATAATACAGGCAAATGAAAATAACGCTCTGCACTTTACTAAGTTTAACTTTATTAAGTTAATATGTAGAATATAACAAGCAAGGGAGATGGTGATGGATCAGTGCGGGGGTGTAATATAGGCTACAGTTGTTTCACACTGGCAGGTGCCTTCTCCGACCTTCTCTTCCTACTACATTCTTCTGTGCTGCAGGGGGCTCATGCACTACAAGTCACCTCATTGTGAAAGCGCTGAAGCCTGAAACAGGACGCAGAGGTCCTGCACCACTCCTGGCCTCTGCAGATCTCAGGCAAAAGGCAGCCTGCAGCATTCAGAGCAAGCAACAGGGTAAAGAACTAGTGGTTCTTTGCTCTGTCAGCCTTTACCTGCTTTCAATTGTATATTAAAACACTTGCAAGGTTTGGGACCCAGCACAAGTGTCCTGGAATTTCAGTGCTTGTTATTGCTTGTAGTTGTGGGCCGCTATGGGCCCTAGGTGGGTTGCTACCCTGCCTATCCCTTGTTCCGGCCCAGCCCTGATTCTACTGGTCATGTGGTCAGGAATTGACCAATGATATTCAGAAGAAAACCTTCATATTGCTGAGATATGATACACAGAATTGCTGGATTCTTTAGGATGCAAAATGCGGGTACTGTTACGAATACAGGAACAACAGGAAAATGCTGGCCCTCTTTTTAAAATGTTCTTTTATTATGGTTTCTTAAAACACAGCCATACAGAGGCTAAAAAAGCACAAATAAAAATGTATATTGATCAACACGCTGACATGTTTCGGATCAATGATCCTTAGTCGTAGCAATCTTTACTTCTAAAAGGACCTTTTTTTAATCTACATGGGAACCTGGGGGGGGGGGGGGGGATGAAAAAAAAACACTCTAACTTAACTCCGACCTCTCCACTTATGATCCCTTAACATACACTGAGACATATTACAAAAATCTTTTAGGTGAGAGGAATCCAAAACATGTACCCAAAAATGTTTCAGTTTCATAAAGCCCTCACCCAATCTTCATCTCTTCTCGGTTTACTGGCTTTTTCAATACCCAAAAATACAAACATGGACATATTGGTGCCAATTTTCCGAAAATGTTTGGGAACATTGGAAAGGGTGACCTCCTAAGACACATTCACTTTACAAACATGCTTTTAAATGTGTTTCTTAAAGGAAAACTGTCACTAAACTCCCCCCGCACTAACCAGAGGTACTGGCTGGTACCTTCAAGAGGCTGCCCAACATAGGCAGGGTTGCGCTCAGTGCAGCATGCTATGTATACAACAAATGTAGTACCACAATTCATCAAATCTTTAAATGGTCACACTTATGAAAACAAATTTTTGCTATTGCACTCCTTATGGTAAATATAAAATCTTTCTAATGTACTTTGTTTAAAAAAAATTAATTTTTTTAATGTTTTATTTGTGTTTAAAAAAGCTGCCACTAGGTGTCTCCCTACTTGTCCAGAGCAAATTTCCCCCTATCTCTTGCACAGACTTTGTACTCCTGCTGGCCTGGCAGAAGTCCAAAATCAGGAAGTGCAGTCTGGAGTGCTTAGGGGTGTGTGTACAGCCTTAGCCAATTATAGTCATCTCACACTGAACTGCTTTGGGCTGTCTGTAGCAGAGTGAGGGAGGAAGTTCTCACCTGTATGGCTTCAGGTGGCCACGCCTGCTGGGAAACGCCCCGTCCCAGTTTGTGAATCTGACTGTGCAGAAAATACAGAGCAATATCAAGGTAGAAAACTAACAAATAATAAAAATAAAGGCAGGGGGTGGTTTATCATGATAGAGGCAGTGAACTGGGAGGATTTTAACATTTAACAAGATCATGAGAGGTACTCTTTATTGTAATGTGATTTTTTGCCCACTTGCTACAACCTGAGTCTGCTGGGCAACTTTACATCTTACAAAACACAATTGTCCACATTTAAAGAATCCTTTAAAAGTCAACCAAGTATCAATTTAATTGGTGTTACAGATCGAGAGCATGGAGGGGCCTTGTGGAAAAACACTTCCACACACCCCCAACCACCCTTTTGATTTCCACAATCCTCTGATCCATTCCTTTTTATGTGCTATAGAAAAGGGATTCCTGCCTTCCATTAAAGTAACTGTGTTAACACTTAATAAAATATTAAACATGGCTATCACTATAATTACAGGGAACTAAGGACTAGAGATGAGCGAACTTTTGAAAAATTTGATTCGGCCGATTTGCCGAATTTTTAGAAAAAATTTGGTTAGATCCGAATTTATTTGCAGCGAATCTATATTAAAAATGGCTATTTTTGGCCTACAGAGAGCCTCAATAGGGGTGTAGAACACTTTGCTGTGTTCTAACACGCATATGGAGTGTGATGGGGTAGGGAAATAATACTGTTATTCAGTATGACATGCAGATTACAGGCATCGCTATTAGAATCACTGCCGCAGAGGGGCACAATGACAGAGCCTGGAGGTGGCATCAGTATGAGGAGACCATATAGTGGCTGAACGACACAGCGTGGAGATGTTGGCAGCATGAGGAGACCATATAGTGCCTGAATGACACAGCCTGGAGGTGGCTGAAGCATGAGGAGACCATATAGTGTCTGAATGGCACAGCCTGGAGTTGGCAGCAGCATGGGTAGACACCAGGGCTTCACAATCCCTAAGATTAAAGACGAATTTTGAAATTTAAATTGAAGATTTAGGGTACTTAGTGCTACTATAAAAAAAATAAAATTTAGGCCCAGACCCAGCAGGATCAGTAAACCATATATTGGCTGAATGACACAGCCTGGAAGTTGGCTGAAGCATGAGGAGGCCATATAGTGTCTGAATGGCACCGCCTGGAGTTGACAGCAGTATGAGTAGACACCAGGGCTTCACAATCCCTAAGAATAAAAGATGAATTTTGAAATTTAAATTTAAGATTTAGGGTAGCTAGTGCTACCATAGAAAAAATTTAGGCCCAGACCCAGCAGCATCAGTAAACCATCAGTAAACCATTGGCTGAAGCATGAGGAGACCATATAGTATCAGAATGGCACAGCCTGAGTAGACACCAGGGCTTCACAATCCCTAAAAATATAAGACGAATTATGAAATTTAAATTGAAGATTTAAGGTAGCTAGTACTACCGTACAAAATTTTTTAGGCCCAGACCCAGCAGCATCAGTAAACCATATATTGCCTGAATAACACAGCCTGCAGTTGGCTGAAGCATGAGGAGACCATATAGTGTATGAATGGCACAGCCTGGAGTTGGCAGCAGCATGAGTAGACACTAGGGCTTCACAATCCCTAATATTTAAAGATTAATTCTGACATTTAAATTCAAGATTTAGGATAGTTAGTGCTACCATAACAACATTTGTAGGACCAGGCCCAGGCCCAGCAGCATCAGTAAACCATATATTGTCTGAATGGCACAGCCTGGAGTTGGCTGAAACATGAGGAGACCATATAGTGTCTGAATGGCACAGCCATGAGTTGGCTGAAGCATGAGTAGACACTAGGGCTTCACCATCCTAAAATTAAAAGATGAATTCTGAAATTAAACTGAAGATTTTGGGTAGCTAATGCTACCACAACAAATTTTTTATTCCCAGACCCAGGCCCAGCATCAGTAAACCATATATATTGCCTGAATGACACAGCCTGTTGGCTGAAGCATGAGGAGACCATATAGTGTCTGAATGGCACAACCTGGATTTGGCTGAAGCATGAGGAGACCATATAGTGGCTGTATGGCACAGCCCGGAGTTGGCTGAAGCATGAGAATAGACCATATAGCTGGCTGAATGAGACAGCCTGGAGGTGGCATCAGTATGAGAAGACCATATAGTGGCTGAATGACTGCTTGGAGTTTGTGGCAGCATGGGGAGAGCATATAGTGTCTGAATGGCACAGTCTGGATTTGGCTGAAGCATGAGGAGACCATATAGTGGCTGAATGGCACAGCCTGGAGTTGGCTGAAGCATGAGAAGAGACCATATAGTTGGCTGAATGAGAAAGCCTGGAGGTGGCATCAGTATGAGGAGACCATATAGTGGTTGAATGGCATAGCCTGGAGGTGGCTGAAGCATATGGAGACCATATAGTGGCTGAATGGCACAGCCTGGAGGTGGCTGACGCTTGAGGAGACCATATAGTGGCTGAATTAGACAGCCTGGAGGTGGCATCAGTATGAGGAGACCATAGAGTGGCTGTATGGCACATCCTGGAGTTGGCTGAAGCATAAGGAGACCTTATAGTGGCTGAATGGCACAGCCTGGAGTTGGCTGAAGCATGAGAAGAGACCATATAGTTGGCTGAATGAGAAAGCCTGAAGGTGGCATCAGTATGAGGAGACCATATAGTGGTTGAATGACTGCCTGGAGTTTGTGGCAGCATGGGGAGACCATATAGTATCTGAATGGCACAGTCTGGATTTGGCTGAAGCATGAGGAGACCATATAGTGGCTGAATGGCACAGCCTGGAGGTGGCTGAATAATGAGGAAACCATATAGCGCCTGAATGGCACAGCCTGGAGTTTGTGGAAGCATGAAGAGACCATATAGTGGCTGAATGGCACAGTCTGGAGGTGGCTGACGCATGATGAGACCATATAGTGGCTTAATGAGACAGCCTGGAGGTGGCATCAGTATGAGGAGACCATATAGTGGCTGAATGACTGCCTGGAGTTTGTGGCAGCATCGGGAGACCATATAGTGTCTGAATGGCACAGCCTGGAGTTGGCTGAAGCATGAGAAGAGACCATATAGTGGCTGAATGAGACAGCTTGGAGGTGGCATCAGTATGAGGAGACCATATAGTGGCTGAATGACTGCCTGGAGTTTGTGGCATCATGGGGAGACCATATAGTGTCTGAATGGCACAGTCTGGATTTGGCTGAAGCATGAGGAGACCATATAGTTGCTGAATGGCACAGCCTGGAGTTGGCTGAAGCATGAGAAGAGACCATATGGTGGCTGAATGAGACAGCCTGGAGGTGGCATCAGTATAAGGAGACCATATAGTGGCTGAATGACTGCCTGGAGTTTGTGGCAGCATGGGGAGACCATATAGTATCTGAATGGCGCAGTCTGGATTTGGCTGAAGCATGAGGAGACAATATAGTGGCTGAATGGCACAGCCTGGAGGTGGCTGAAGCATGAGGAAACCATATCGTGCCTGAATGGCACAGCCTGGAGTTTGTGGAAGCATGAAGAGACCATATAGTTGTTAGGATTCGGCAGGCTGGAGGTGGATCCTCTGTGTCAGAGAGGGATTGGCATGGACCGTACCGGTGGACCGGTTCTAAGTTGCTACTGGTATTCACCAGAGCCCGCCGCAAAGCGGGATGGTCTTGCTGTGGCGGTAGCAACCAGGTCGTATCCATCGGTAACGGCTCAACCTCTCTGACTGCTGAGACAGGCGCGGTACAAAAGGACAAGGCAAGAGAAGGTCAGGACAGGCAGCAAGGGTCGTAGTCAGGGGCAACAGCAGAAGGTCTGGAACACAGGCTATGGACATACACTAAACGCTTTCTCTGGCACAAGGCAACAAGATCCGGCAAGGAAGTGAAGGGGAAGTGAGGTTATATGGACAGGGAGCAGGTGGCAGCTAATTAGACTGATTGGACCAGGCACCAATCATTGGTGCACTGGCCCTTTAAATCTTAGAGAGCTGGCATGCACGCCCTAGAGAGCGGAGCCGCGCGTGCCAGAATGTGACAGCCGGGGACCGTCAGTGTCAGTGCAGCGCTCCCGGTCAGCGGCGCTGCAGAGAGGAGAACGCCGCGAGCGCTCCGGGGAGGAGCAGGGACCCGGAGCGCTCGGCGTAACAATAGTGACTGAATGGCACAGCCTGGAGGTGGCTGATGCATGATGAGACCATATAGTGGCTTAATGAGACAGCCTGGAGGTGGCATCAGTATGAGGAGACCATATAGTGGCTGAATAACTGCTTGGAGTCTGTGGCAGCATCAGGAGACCATATAGTGTCTCAATGGCACAACCTGGATTTGGCTGAAGCATGAGGAGACCATATAGTGGCTGTATGGCACCGTCTGGAGTTGGCTGAAGCATGAGGAGACCTTATAGTGGCTGAATGGCACAGCCTGGAGGTGGCTGAAGCATGAGGAGACCATATAGTGGCTGAATGGAAAAGCCTGGAGTTGGCAGAAGCATGAGGGGACCATATAGTGGCTGAATGGCACAGCCTGGAGGTGGCTGAAGCATATGGAGACCATATAGTGGCTGAATGGCACAGCCTGGAGGTGGCTGACGCATGAGGAGACCATATAGTGGCTGAATGAGACAGCCTGGAGGTGGCATCAGTATGATGAGACCATATAGTGGCTGTATGGCACATCCTGGAGTTGGCTGAAGCATGAGGAGACCTTATAGTGGCTGAATGGCACAGCCTGGAGGTGGCTGAAGCATGAGGAGACCATATAGTGGCTGAATGGAAAAGCCTGGAGTTGGCAGAAGCATGAGGGGACCATATAGTGGCTGAATGGCACAGCCTGGAGGTGGCTGAAGCATATGGAGACCATATAGTGGCTGAATGGCACAGCCTGGAGGTGGCTGACGCATGAGGAGACCATATAGTGGCTGAATGAGACAGCCTGGAGGTGGCATCAGTATGATGAGACCATATAGTGGCTGTATGGCACATCCTGGAGTTGGCTGAAGCATGAGGAGACCTTATAGTGGCTGAATGGCACAGCCTGGAGGTGGCTGAAGCATGAGGAGACCATATAGTGGCTAAATGGAAAAGCCTGGAGTTGGCTGAAGCATGAGGAGACCATATAGTGGCTGAATGGCACAGCCTGGAGGTGGCTGAAGCATAAGGAGACCATATAGTGGCTGAATGGCACAGCCTGGAGTTGGCGGCAGATGAGGAGACAATAGGGCCTCACAATCTCTAAGAATAAAAGATACTTTTTTGAAATTTCCA
The DNA here is from genome assembly GCF_029499605.1 of Hyla sarda. Classification (NCBI taxonomy): domain Eukaryota; kingdom Metazoa; phylum Chordata; class Amphibia; order Anura; family Hylidae; genus Hyla; species Hyla sarda. The sequence continues at coordinate 376,183,081 of NC_079190.1, read as the reverse complement.
TTGAAGATGTATGGTACCTAGTGCTACCATAAACATATTTAGGTAATGTCGTAGGCCCAGCAGCATCACTAAACCATGTAGTTGCTGAATGACACAGACTGGAGCTGGTTGAAGCATCAGTAAACCATATATTGGATGAATGGCACAGCCTGAACTTGGCTGAAGGATGAGGAGACCATATAGTGGCTGATTGACACAGTCTGGAGTTGGCTGAAGCATGAGAAGAGACCATATAGTGGCTGAATGAGACAGCCTGGAGGTGGTAGCAGGAGCATCAGGATTCCTGAAAGTGACCCGGTGACAGAGTGGTGCAGTGGGTGGCAATACCAGTACCCGGTGACGGAGGTGGTTGAAAAGAGGTCTGATGCGGAGGAATGTTTGTAACTGGGAAGTAGCACCTTAAATCTGTTTGGCACTATCCATATTTGTGAAGTGTTGGTGTGGCACCATGGTCAATCTACTCTCATGCATCAAGCATTGGTGGTTGGAAATCCTGGCTGATCCATGCCTGATTCATCTTCACAAAGGTCAGTCTCTCCACATTTTTCGTGGACAGACGAGTACTCCTTGGGGTGACTATGGCCCCCGCCGCACTAAACACCCACTCTGATGGCAAACTACTGGCTGGGCAGGACAGCTTTTTCAGGGCAAACTCTGCTAGTTGTGGCCACAAATCAAGTTTTGCTGCCCAGAAGTCCAGCGGATCTTCAAGGTGTGTTGGCATGGGCATGTCAAGGTATGCCACCACCTGCTGTTTCAGGTCCTGCTCCAGGTGTACCTACTGCTGGTGGGTTGCTTCACTATGCGGGTGAAGAAAGCTACTCATCAGCGACTGTAGACTAAGGCTGCTGCTGATGGAGCTGGTACTGCTCCTGCCACCCCACCCCTCCCCAGAAGTAGTGTTGAGCGGCATAGGCCATATTCGAATTTGCGAATATTCGCGAATATATGGACGAATATTCGTCATATATTCGCGAATATTCGCATATTCGTTATATTCTCGTCTTATTTTCGCGTATATGCGAAATGCGCGTATGCGAAAATTAACATATGTGAATATTAGCATATACAAAATTAGCATATGCGAATTTTCGGACATGCGGAAATTAGCATATGCTAATTTTCGCATATGCGAATTTTCGCACGCCAGTCTCACACAGTAGTATTACAGCCTTCTTTACACCACACAAGCTGGAAGCAGAGAGGGGTGATCACTGTGATGTGTACTGTGAAAAAAAAAAAAACGAATATTCGTAATTACGAATATATAGCGCTATATTCGCAAAATTCGCGAATTCGCGAATATGCGATATTCGCGAATAATATTCGAATTGCGAATATTCGTGAGCAACACTACCCAGAAGCCATGGCAGTGGAAGGTGAGGGCAGGAGGCCCCCCTGATTCAGACCTGCGAGAGGATGGACAATGGCGCCGATAGGCATCGGAAACAATTCGGCTGTCACTATTAGTGTTGCTCGCGAATATTCGCAATTCGAATATTATTCGCGAATATCGCATATTCGCGAATTCGCGAATTTCGCGAATATAGCGCTATATATTCGTAATTACGAATATTCGTTTTTTTTTTTTTTTTTCTTCACAGTACACATCACAGTGATCATCCCTCTCTGCTTCCAGCTTGTGTGGTGTAAAGAAGGCTGTAATACTACTGTGTGAGACTGGTGTGCGAAAAATCGCATATGCGAAAATTATCATATGCTAATATTCGCATATGCGAATTTTCGCGTACGCTAATTTTGTATATACGAATTTTCGCATATGATAATTTACGCATACGCGAATTTTCGCGTATGCGAAAATAAAATGAGGATATAACGAATATGCGAATATCCGCGAATATATGACGAATATTCGTCCATATATTCGCGAATATTCGCGAATTCGAATATGGCCTATGCCGCTCAACACTAGTCACTATGCAAGCAAGTGAGCATGCATCATGTCATTTGTGCAAGTGAATCGGAGGGACTCCCTGCCTCCATCTCCACTGCATATTGCCACTGTGTGTCTGGGTCCTCTGTATCACCTTTCTCATAACCCTCTAGCTCCTCTGGCTTCTCCTGCTTCTCCTCTCCTGTCAGATTACTAGAAAATCCACCCATTTGGCAAAACCTAAACTGTGCTCCACTGTGCCCCTCCCCCTCCTCCTCCTCTAGTTCAGCCCCCATAGGCCTCATGTGGCCGTGAGATGTAGGCGCCACGTCTCCAGTGCCCTGACCAGCCATCGCTTCCAACACATGCTGCAAGAAATGAAACAGTGGAATTATGTTGTTCATCCCATAATCCTGGCGACTTACTAATAATGTGGCTTCCTCAAAGGGCCTGAGCAAACGGCAGGTGTCACGTATAGTGTTGAGCGGCATAGGCCATATTCGAATTCGCGAATATTCGCGAATATATGGACGAATATTCGTAATATTCTCGATTTATTTTCGCATATGCGAAAATTCGCACACCGGTCTCACACAGTAGTATTAGAGCCTTCTTTACACCACACAAGCTGGAAGAAGAAAGGGATGATCACTGTGATGTGTACTGTGAAAAAAAAAATTAAGTAAAAAAATAAAAAATAAAAGAATATTCGTAATTACGAATATATAGTGTTATATTCGCGAATATTCGCGAATTCGCAAATATGCGATATTCTCGAATAAAATTCGCATTGCGAATATTCGCAAGCAACACTAGTCACATATTAGCTGCCACTGGTTCACATTGAAGTTACACAGGGGAGTCCCACTATCGCTTGAATCATCAAGAAATCAGTGATGGCATTTCTCTGTTCATACAGAGTTCATATATCGGTCCAAAATATGGAGGGTGGAATTCCAACGTGTGGCAGCGTCACAAATCAGACTATGTTGGGGGATACTGTTCTGCAGCTCAAGGAGGGTGTGCTTTGCGGTGTAAGAGTGGCTGAAGTGCATGCAAAGTTTCCTTCCCATTGTTAGGATGTTTTGTAAATGGGGGGAACACTTCAGGAACTGCTTCACAACCACATTGAACACGTGTGCCATGCAGGGCGCATGGCTCAGTCTTCCCAGTTGCAGTGCATGCAAGATGTTCTTATTGTTGTCAGTCACCATAGTTCCCATTCCCAGTTTTCAGGGAGTAAGCCATGGTCCGATTTCTTTACGAATTACTTTTAGCAGTTCCTCCCCTGTGTGACTCTTTTCGCCAAGGCAAACCATGTGAAGAACAGTGTGACACTGCCCTGCACATATGGTATGCTGAAGGGCCCCTGAGACTTGCCTGGGCAGTGGAGGCTGAGGACACGGTCGAGGGTGAGGAAGCGGAGTCGCACACTGTCACAGGACCAATGGCCTGAGAGCGTGGAAGAGGAAGCGGTGTGACCTGTCCAAGTTGGGGTTGTGGCTGTGCAGGAACCACATTCACCCAGTGAGCCGTAAAGGACATGTACTGTTCCTGACCATAGTTACAGCTCCAGACGTCGGTGCTGCTGTGCACTTTGGTACACACCGACAGGCTCGAGGACTGGACCACTTTCTCTTCCACAAAATTGTGTAGGGCTGGTACTGCCTTCTTTACAAAGAAATGACAGCTTGGCACTCTCCACCTTGGCTCGGCACAAGCCATCAGTTCTCTGAAAGGTGCAGAGTCCACCACGTGAAAAAGGGAGGGACTGCAACACCAGCAACTTAGACAGGAGCACATTCATTTGGATGAGTGGGCGCATACTGTTGTCTCTTGGACATGGCTTCGCCGCTGGATTGTTGGCGGAATGGCTGACTAAAAGTAGGAGGAGCAGGAGCATCTGGAGCAACAGAAGGAGAGTATGACACACAGTTCCCCTCGGCTGAAGTGGTGGAGCCTTGGCTGGCTGAAAGAGGGAGCGGTGTGCCACTGGGTGATGCAGCAGGCTTGACCACTACATCGGAGCCACGGTTTTCCCAGACCGCTCTATGGTGGCGAAGCCTATGTTGACGCAGGGCCGTGGTGCCAACATTGGGACCCTGGCCACGGTTCACCTTCTGCCGACATATCTTGCATGTGGCTATGTGGACCTCCTCCGGATGCTTGATGAAAAGCTGCCATACCGCCGAGTAGCTGATTTTCCCACCAACAGTCCGCACTGATTGACTGCTACTGCCACAGTCTCCAGGAACCCCTCTTCCGCTACCTCCTGGGAAGGTAGGCTGCTGCAAAGCAGGTGGTCTCCCCCGGGCACGTTTGGCTCCAGAATGTCAACTTCTGCAACTATGCTGACTGCCAACCATGCTACCGCCTTGCTGGCTTAGCTGCTGCCTCAAGGGCAACCTGCAACTCTCTTCTCCTGATGATAATGAAGTATAACCAGAAGTATTACCAGCAGATGATTTGTTGTGGAACAAAGACAGAATTCCGCAGAAAAATTATTTCTGCCTCCTCTGCTAAGGTTTATGAAGTTGAGGCAGCTTGTTGAAAAGTATGAGGCAACACACAGCTATCTGCCCCTATCTGTAATACAATGCTGAAGAAAGTAACTGGGAGGTTAATGGCTCCAGTAAAAATCCTTTTCAGTGAAAAAAACACTGCTCTCTGTCCACCAGAACGCTGATGTGAGACGCTGTTGGAATGAGCTTTTCTGTGTAACACACACAGAGCGATGTCTGTCCTATCTCTATACAGTGTAATGAATGATATGATGAGATGCAAAATGGCTGCCGATTATATAAGGCTGTGACATCACAGAGGTGACTGGCTGCTGATAGGCTGTATCCTGCATGTGATTCAGGGTCATTTCACCTACTTCCCTTCCTGCCTTCCCAGCGTTCCTTGCCCCCTGTACTGACATGTGGATCCGCCATTTTAGATGCCTGGACCGCACTAAATGGAGTTTAATAAAGCGATTTGCGCGATAGAATCACGGCGATAGTCGCATTCGTTGCAAATCGAATATTTCATGAAATTCATAACAATTCGGGTTTGTCAGCTTCGATTCGCTCATCTCTACTAAGGACACTTTTGAAAAAATAAAATTTTTCCTATTTCTCTCTCTGAGATCTGATCTGAGTTGTAACTTGTTAACTAGATGTGTGTCACGATGCCGGCTGGCAGGAGGTGGATCCTCTGTGCCAGAGAGTGATTGGCGTGGACCGTGCTAGTGGACCGGTTCTAAGTCACTACAGGTTTTCACCAGAGCCCGCCGCAAAGCGGGATGGTCTTGCTGCGGCGGTAGTGACCAGGTCGTATCCACTAGCAACGGCTCTACCTCTCTGGCTGCTGAAGATAGGCGCGGTACAAGGGAGTAGACAGAAGCAAGGTCGGACGTAGCAGAAGGTCGGGGCAGGCAGCAAGGTTCGTAGTCAGGGTGGATAGCAGAAGTTCTGGTACACAGGCGTTGGACACACAAAACGCTTTCACTAGGCACAAGGGCAACAAGATCCGGCAAGGGAGTGCATGGGAGGAGGTCAGATATAGTCAGGGACCAGGTGGAAGCCAATTAAGCTAATTGGGCCAGGCACCAATCATTGGTGCACTGGCCCTTTAAGTCTCAGGGAGCTGGCGCGCGCGCGCCCTAGAGAGCGGAGCCGCGCGCGCCAGCACATGACAGCAGGGGACGGGAACGGGTAAGTGACCTGGGATGCGATTCGCGAGCGGGCGCGTCCCGCTGTGCGAATCGCATCCCCGACGGCCATGACAGTGCAGCGCTCCCGGTCAGCGGGACCGACCGGGGCGCTGCGGAGAGAGAGACGCCGTACGCGCTCCGGGGAGGAGCGGGGACCCGGAGCGCTAGGCGTAACAGTACCCCCCCCCCTTAGGTCTCCCCTTCTCTTTGTCCGGTAACTGCCCCCCCTGGGATGAGGACACCGGGAAAGGATGGAGGGATTCCTCAACGGCAGGCAGTACAGCAGGAGTGGGAATGGGGAGGGAGGGCAGAGGGCGAGGCCTGGCACGGGGCAGTGTGACACCAGGACGAGGGCCACGAGGAGGCACCGAGGCTTGACTGACTGGACTGGGAGGGGGGGAGAGGCACTTCTTAAGGCGGGCAGAGTCCATAACGACCTTAGGGAGACCGGATACAGGAGGAACCACAGGGTCACGGCAGGGAGTACTGGGAACCGGTTTAAGGCAGTCCTTGAAGCAAGAGGTACCCCAGCTCTTGATCTCCCCTGAGGACCAATCCAGGGTTGGGGAATGGTGTTGAAGCCAGGGTAGTCCAAGGAGAATTTCAGAAGTGCAATTGGAGAGGACCAAAAACTCAATTTTCTCATGATGAGGTCCGATGCACATTAGGAGGGGCTCCGTGCGGAAACGCACGGTGCAATCCAACCTGGCTCCGTTGACCGCGGAAATGTGGAGTGGCTTGACAAGACGAGTCACCGGGATGCGGAATTTATTCACCAAGGACTCCCGAATAAAATTCCCAGAGGCACCAGAGTCCAGGCAGGCCACGGCTGAGAGGGAAGGGCTGGCTGAAGAAGAAATCCGTACAGGCACCGTGAGACGTGGAGAAGCCAACTTAGCATCAAGAGACGCCACACCCACGAGAGCTGGGTGCGAGCGTGCGTTTCCCAGACGTGGAGGACGGATAGGGCAATCCACCAAAAAATGTTCGGTACTGGCACAGTACAGACAAAGATTCTCTTCCTTACGGCGATTCCTCTCTTCCAGGGTCAGGCGAGACCGATTCACTTGCATGGCCTCCTCGGCGGGAGGCCTAGGCGCAGATTGCAATGGAGACTGTGGGAGAGGTGTCCAGAGATCTAAGTCTTTTTCCTGGCGGAGCTCTTGATGCCTCTCAGAAAAACGCATGTCAATGCGAGTGGCTAGATGAATGAGTTCATGCAGATTAGCAGGAGTATCTCGTGCGGCCAGAACATCTTTAATGTTGCTGGATAGGCCTTTTTTAAAGGTCGCGCAGAGGGCCTCATTATTCCAGGAAAGTTCAGAAGCAAGAGGACGGAATTGTATGGCGTACTCGCCAACGGAAGAATTACCCTGGACCAGGTTCAGCAGGGCAGTCTCAGCAGAAGAGGCTCGGGCAGGTTCCTCAAAGACACTTCGAATTTCCGAGAAGAAGGAGTGTACAGAGGCAGTGACGGGGTCATTGCGGTCCCAGAGCGGTGTGGCCCATGACAGGGCTTTTCCAGACAGAAGGCTGACTACGAAAGCCACCTTAGACCTTTCAGTAGGAAACTGGTCCGACATCATCTCCAAGTGCAGGGAACATTGCGAAAGAAAGCCACGGCAAAACTTAGAGTCCCCATTAAATTTGTCCGGCAAGGACAGGCGGAGGCTAGGAGTGGCCACTCGCTGCGGAAGGGGTGCAGGAGCTGGCGGAGGAGATGATTGCTGCAGAAGTTGCGACTGAAGTTGCTGCACAATGGTGGACACTTCCGACAGCTGGTGGGTTAGATGGGCGATCTGTCGGGATTGCTGGGCGACCACCGTGGTGAAATCAGAGATATAAGGCAGAGGAACTTCAGCGGGATCCATGGCCGGATCTACTGGGAGAGAGAGACGCCGTACGCGCTCCGGGGAGGAGCGGGGACCCGGAGCACTAGGCGTAACAATGTGTTAGACCACCAAGTCTGACCACCCTTCCCATTACTTTTTCAAATTCTTTTTTATAAAACTGTTTATTTAAAGGAAAACTGTCACATATTTTCTCCCGCACTATCCACATGTACTGGTGGATAGTGCGGGAGACGCTGATTAAAACGAGCCCTACCTTGGTCTGATCTGCGCCGCCGTTCGCCCGCAATTGCAGTTTTAATCTCCGTGTATAACCGGCTGTCACTGGCAAAGGCGGTGCTTCTGCGGGGTAACTGACACTGATGTCAGCGCCGCTCATGAATATTCATCCCTCCCTCTGGTTAGGAGCAGCGAAGAGAGGGAGAACAGGAAGGATGAATATTCATGAGCGGCGCTGACGTCAGTGTCAGTTAGCCCGCAGAAGCACCGCCTTTGTTATTTACAGCCGGATATACACAGAGATTAAAACTACAAGTGCGGGCGAACGGCGACGCGGATCAGACCAAGGTAGGGCTCGTTTTAATCAGCGTCTCCCGCACTATCCACCAATACTGGTGGATAGTGCGGGAGAAAATATGTGACAGTTTTCCTTTAATAACATTTTCTATTTTTTAACATAGAAACAATAGAATAACATATATACAAACAAAGATATAAATTCTACTTTCCTGATTTATGCTGGACTTAAAAGATAAATACCGGTAGTTGTTGAATTAAAGTTTGTAGAAACAATGTGGAGCTTGCCTATATCTACTCTACAATAAGATCAATACACGATGCTACCCCCAGGGGATTATGACTTATTTATCTGTTGGTACCTAGTGTGTTCCTACATAAAACTAAACCTTATCTACAGGAATCAAAAATATACCCTAAATACATGGAACCTTGTGATGTGATGAGCATGTAAAACACATCCACTAGAAAAAGCACATAAAAAATGCATTAAAGCCAAAATTTGCATAAGTAGCCAAAAAAATTTATAAATAAAAGTTTGTGTGATTAATCTCACCAATAAACTCATAACATGGCCCTAGCTGCAGCGATAGTCTCTTCAAGAAGTATAATAACTCTTACAATGTAAACTTGATGTACTCACCATGGTTCGATCGTTCACAGTGCCCCTACGCTGAGCTCTCTGCTTTCTTTCAAGCTCCTTGGACTACGCCTGTGTATTTTTAGCACTTTGGATAGCATCGAAAAAAATTGAGAAAAACAACCTTCAGTAATCGCTAGGTCAGGATGCCCCTGACAAAACTAGATAAACAGTCACTGTAGTGATTAATATGCTTTTCTCCAAGAGATTGTTCCTGTGAGTGCAATAAAAAAAAATCCCCTTGTAGGGATTTTAAACTATACCGCACAAGGTTGTTTTTTTCTTTTCTTCAAAACATTATAAAAAAGACAAAATACCCCCCCAAAAAGAAAAAAAGAAAAAAAAAAGTGTGAACCCAATGACAATAAAATGTATCCTTTTTGGCGATGACTGAACTTATAACAATAATAGTTTTCAATTAACAGGAGAAATCATTAGATATGACAGATAATTGTTGATTGATTTCTACCTGTGACTGTGTCTCTTCAGTCCCTTATTTTGCTGTATAGTCTGAGTGATAAAACTCCTCTTAACACCTGGTACCTGTCCACTGTATGGTCACAATATGATGGCATTGTAAGGTATATTGGTGATTTTTTAATAGAAATGTACGCTTGTCCCTGACTGAAATTGCAAGTGTAAGTCTTTCCTTGACCATGTGGTCAGCTGTCTTGAAATTACACTTTTAATTTGCTTCCGATGTTGATGGTGTGGTTGATGTGGGTTACTATATTCTGCTGGTCATTACAATTACAGCAATATCAAGTTTAGAATGGCCAAGTATAGTCAAAATCACTGCAAGTGCTGCTATTTTTCTGCCCTATGCCCCAGGTTTTAATCGTAGTTCTGCCTTGAAGCTACTGTTTCTGTTTAGTTACAAGAGCAGCAGCCTTTGTCTATGTCGCTCTCTCTCTCTCGTGCGCGTGGGTGCCAGCACTCTTGGGGGATAGTCTAGTCGCTCTGGCCTAGAAAATCCAACTCCAAATTCCTAACCCTCCAAAATAATAATAGCCGACACAGATTGGTGTTTAAAGGCCACAGCAGACCCATGTTTATTCCATATACAGTAACAAATTAACAAAATAGCATACCATTTTAATATCATAAATCATGTATGAACATCATACAACATATAATAGAAAAACATCTGTACTCCCCAGCAGGAGAAGAAAATGGAGACACCCAATTCCTTTTACAGTAATTCAATCTCTGTATGGGCCACCTACTGTACCCCTAGCCGTAGGGCTTCAGACACAGGGGCACCATTTTCAGAGACCCACACCTCTCTCTGGGGCCCCATGCCCGCAAGCAACATCTCCACAAAGCTGCGTACAATCCCCAGCTCACACCAACAATTTTTCTAGAGTGCCTCCAAATTCCTCCCTACTACCGTTGCTGCGACAAATACTAACAAAAACACATGGGTGGGCGGGCAACTTCTTCTGTCTTCACGTGCCATTTGGGCCACCCACCCCTTAACCCCTAACTACTATATACACCCCATGTTACTCCTCCCCTTATTCCAGAACTTGCCCTTTGCTGACCTGCACTTAATCCCTTAGCCTCCATGCTACAGCCTACCCCTGTCATGAGCCCCTCCACTACTATTTTATCCGTTACAGGGCATACTTTCTCTCTGTAACTGCTTCCTTCTTCCTTCCTTTTCCTTGACTTCAACTCTATGGTCAGCAGCTGACGTTAGTCTTGCTCTTCTCCCCTCCTCTTAGCTGGACAAATGGCTGTTCAATCAGCTGGCAGGTATTTTTTTCCTACTCCTTAATGAACTTAAAGGGGTACTCCGCTGCTCAGTGTTCCAAACGCCCAGATCTGGCGCATGGGACTCGTGCCGTCATGTCCACGGCCTCCCATAGACTTGCATTGAAGGGCGGGGAGTGATGTCACAAGGGGGTGGGGCTGTGACATCACATCCCCGGTGCTGGATCTAAGTGTTCGGAACATTTTGTTCCTAACGCTGAGCAGTGGAGTACCCCTTTATTCAAGGAAGTGACATAAGCAACTGCTACAAAACTGTGGTGTCACTTATACACATTCAATTTTTTTTTTTTTTTGTATTCTCATAAAGTAAAGGTATTATGTTTGCATCAGTCTTGCACCAGTCTTGTGATGACTGTAACAGGATGACGTTATTTAGGCTGGGAAGGGTCAATAACAATGGTCCTTGGTAATGTCAGGATCTTGCTGTTTGGTTTGTATCTGGCTAAGGGTGGGTTCACACTACGTTTTCTCCCATACGGGAGCGCATACGGCAGGGGGGAGCTAAAACCTTGCGCTCCCGTATGTCACCGTATGCGCTCCCGTATGTCATTCATTTCAATGAGCCGGCCGGAGTGAAACGTTCGGTCCGGTCGGCTCATTTTTGCGCCGTATGCGCTTTTACAACCGGACCTAAAACCGTGGTTGACCACAGTTTTAGGTCCGGTTGTAAAAGCGCATACGGCGCAAAAATGAGCCGACCGGACCGAACGTTTCACTCCGGCCGGCTCATTGAAATGAATGACATACGGGAGCGCATACGGTGACATACGGGAGCGCGAGGTTTTAGCTCCCCCCTGCCGTTTGCGCTCCTGTATGGGAGAAAACGTAGTGTGAACCCAGCCTAGGAATGAAAATATGGGGAACCGAACACATTTTTATAAATGTATTTAATTATGAAAAAAAAACATGTTAGGTTCCTTGTATTTTCATTCACACATGATACCAACCAGACAGCAACAGTCTGATGTTACCAGGGTGGGGGAGGGCCAATGTTATTTTTTCACACTCCGGGCGTGTTGGTACCGGCTCTTCTCGGTACCTCTGTGGGAGTGTATACCAGGGTAATATTTGGGGATTATCGCTAGCCATTTTTGTGGCTAACGCTAAACCGCAGCTTAGTGATGAACTCTGTCTATAAGACGGTTTCCACTATTAAGCCTGTAAAGCAAAAAAAAAAAAAACACAACATATGTTAAAACATTTTTATTACAAAAAACACTCCCCCACAAGCCATTAACCATTTCATTAACCCTTTTATCGAAATTGTCTTTGGAATCCAAAGTAGTTTAAATTACATCTAATCTGAAACAAGAAAAAAAGAAAAACACAAAAAATGAAAGTAAGATTGTGAAAAAAACTAAATAGAGAAGAATAAATATTGTGAAACTATATCATACATATGTGTGTTCATATTTATATAAGTTGCACTTTTCTTTTTCAAAACTGCGAATTTTTGAGTAGAGGAGAGGAGGAATCATACAAAATGGTGTTCTGAAGTGATTTATTGTTTTTGTTTCGCTTATGTTCCCCAAATGTATCATATCCCCTGCAATAGTATGCAAAAAGAAAAAAAATGGCTTTCCAAAGACTACAATGATAAATGTACCCCTCTATGTTCCAAAAAATTGACCAAACATAGTCACAATGGTGGAGGTTTATCAAAACCTGTCCAGAGGAAAAGTTGCCCAGTTGCCTATAGCAACCAATCAGATCGCTTCTTTCATTTTGCAGAGGCCTTGTTAAAAATGAAAGAAGCAATCTAATTGGTTGCTATGGGCAACTAAGCAACTTTTCCTCTGGACAGGTTTTGATAAATCTCCCCAATAAGGCTAGCTTCATTAGGAGGCATCTGTGGCAGATTCCATTCAGCAGCCGGTCGGTCCACTACACAATAGACACCAAAGGAGCTGAATTTGCTTGATTTTAACCAGTTAAAAAAATAATAATAGTAATTGCATGCAACGTTTTTGTTTGCCCCTTTATTAAAATTAAATCTGCGATGGAGGCCCAAACAGAGCCTCGATGCAGATGCGTACCTAGCCTTAGAGCATGTTTTGCCCAATAACATCTGTAGACTGGTTGTCTATGTATAGCTCAGTGTTTCCCAGCCAGGATGCCTCCAGATATTGCAAAACTACAACTCCCAGCATGCCTGGACTGCCTTCGGCTGTCCAGGCATGCTGGGAGTTGTAGTTTTGCAACACCTGGGGCACCCTGGTTTGAGCTGTGCCTAAGGTTGTCAGGGCATGTTGGGGAACAGAACAGGCACAGCAAAGAATAATTCAGTTTCAAACATTTGAATATAATTTCCATAGCGTTAAAAGAGTATGGCCTACATGTGATGCAAGCTTAAATACCGATGATGTTTTTCAATTTATTCATGATGTGCTAATATAATATATATTTATTCCATATTTTGGGTTGTCTATATGTCTATGTTTATAAGGTTTCCCATATTCCCTTTGATCATTTTCCCCCTTGTATTAGATGAAACAGAGAGTTAAACCCTGCATAGAACCTATATCTTGCATACACCTATTGAGCCATAAAAAAAAATAGGGTTTTAATTCAGATATATATAACAAATTAATGTGTAAATGTGCTTTCTTTTGACCATGCTATCACATAGCCTGTCATCACTGTTACCTAGTTCCATTATCTACAGACTCCCAAGTGAGAATAAATCATTGCTGCCTTGTCAACATGGCTGGAAGTCTGATTAAGAAACTTTCTAGATATTTCACACATAGTCAGAAGAATGATTGTTAGGCTAGGTTTCCAATAAAAACACCCATTCTTCCGCATAGCGTTTTTTTTGTGAAAAAACGCTGCGGCCAGGTGTTAGCTACAAGTCAATAGGGAACTACAAAATGCCAGATCCACTTGGCGTTTTTCAGTTTGGCATTTTTTTAAATCCTTTTTTCAGCTATTTTTGGCTCCTTGGTAGTTTCTCAAAAACAACCTCTTGTTGAAGAAAAATGCTTTTAACTTTGGTGTTTTTGCAGTCAGTTTTTATTCTTTTTTGGACTTTAGTGATCCAAAAAAGGGATGGAGATACCTTTTTTAATAAAATTTCGGAGGGTGGCATTAAAAAAAATAATAAAAAAGAGACAGTAGTGATGGAAAAAATTGTATTTAATGAAATTCATCTTTTTTTTATAACAACGTTTTTATTAATTATTAACCCCTTAAAGGGGTACTCCAGTGGTCAAAGTGTTTTTCCGTTTTTGACTTACCCTATATGTTTTGTTTCATTTCTATTCTTGTTGTTTAGGCTACTCTATTTCCATTCTTTGTCTTTTTATCCCCCACTTTGTTTTCCTATCTTTGCTTCTATTTCCCATTTCTTGCTGTACTGAAAACTACAAATCCCAGCATGCCACATGCCTTGCTGGTTTGGGGCGGCTCCTTGTTTTTTTTTTTTTTTGTTCCGCCTTTTACCCATCCTACTATCCAGGGTCGGCCCCCTTATACACAGCACACTAATATAATCAGCCTTGGTTGGGATACACTGGCATACACACACAAAAGGGACTACATTAATGTAATGTAAGGGACTACATCTTGCTGAGAATAAAAATACGGGGAACCCTATGTGTGTTTTTTTTATAAATAAAAAAAATGCATAGGGTTCCCCGTATTTTTATTCTCAGCCAGATCCCAACCAAGCAGCAACAGCCTGATGTTACCAGGGTGGGCGAGGACCATTGTTTCTGGCCCTCCTCAGACTAAATAACGCCAACCTGTTACCCGCTAGGCCCAGGAACGCCATTTTTGATGCTCCAGGCCTGTTTGTACCGGCTCTTCCTGGTACCCCTGAGGCGGTGGGTACCTGAGTAATAATTCGGGGTTAGTGCTAGCTGTTTTTGGGGCTAATGCTAAGCCACGGCTTAGTAATGGATTCCGTCAATAAGACGGCTTTCACTACTAAGCCTGAAGATTCAATAAAAATTTAATAAACACGACACATTGGAATTTTAGCCATTTTATTAAAAGAAAAAAATCCAGTTCATCCGCAGTAGTCATCTAAATTTGCTGTAATCCTCTGCATACACGGATCGGAAAGAAAAAAGAAACACAAAAAATGGGTTAGGCCTTTTTTTGCACTCTCCCCTGGGGAGAGCGCCCATAATGCAATGTCTTCCAAAACAGGGAGCCTCCAATTGTTGCAAAACTACAACTCCCAGCATGCCCAGACAGCCTTTTGCTGTCTGTGCATGCTGGGAGTTGTAGTTTAGCAACAGCTGGAGTCTCCCTGTCTGGGAGGACACTCGCAGAAGGGTCTGTTCACATTATACAAAACGTACAAACTGAACAGAGCCTCAGTTTTACCACACTGGCTCCCGTCTGTAGCTCCGCCCCTAATGATGTCATCACTAGGGGGCAGAGCTACATAGACCCGGCGAGGACTGGAGGGAGGTAAGCAGAAGTCATCTTCTGTATACACTATATACAGCTATCTATAGATAGCTGTATATTCTGTATACCACCCAAAAGGGCTATAGGAACAGGGAGTCCTGTGAATCTGGTGACAGGATTCCAGGCTCCTGTATAGTATACACGGGTACACTATGCACCCCTGTATACTATACGGCCGGGGGAGTTGAATAGTGATTCTATGCATCCCTCCTCCTCTCGTTACACTCTGTGGACCGGGTGCTCAGCATCCGACCCACAGAGTGTTACCCCTAAGACGGTGAAAAAACTGCCTCAGGGTACAAATGTACACACCAAGAAAAACGCCAGAAAAACTGCCAAAACGCAGGAGAAAGTTGTGGCAGTTTTTTCTGGTGTTTTTGCTGGCATTTTTTTAGGTGTACAAAAAATCCAATTAAACTTTCCCTCAAGTTTTACTGAAGTGATAGTGGTGAGGAGGACTTGAAAAGGACCATCAAATCGTGGCTTCAGACTCTCAAGTGTCTCTTTATCATCATCCAATCTCCTGGGTCTAGATTATGTGTCCTACCACCAGCATTAGGATCTGGAATTGAATCAAACATTTGTTTATGCACATAATCAGTCAATTTAGAATGCTACATTACCAATTGTGGAGGAAAGAATAATCCAGTATTGGGAGGGATCCCAAAAAGTATTTCATAAGATAACAACCCAGTAGACTTCCCCCCAGGAGTGGTTCTTACAGAAAATAAGGCCAGGGAGAGGCACTTTACCCATGGTGTCCCAGTTTCTGCCATTGCCTTTTGGATCTCATCTATTTATTTTAAAAGGTTTAGTCTTTCCACCTTCCCGCTCGCTTGTGGGTGGTAAGGAGTGTGGAAAGCCTGCTGTATCCCTAAAGCCCCAAAATATGTGTCATGATCTCACCTGTAAAATGGGTTCCGCTATCACTCGCAATTACCTCTGGAACTCCATATCTACAGACCAGTTCCTAGAGCAGTTTTATTGCTGTAATACATCCACCTCACGGAGTAGGCCTCCGGTCAGCCTGAAAAAAAGATCAACACACACCAAGACATACATATAGCCTGAACAAGGGGTCAAGCTTATGTAACCTACCTGGACTCTCTGAAATGGGCAGAGTGGCTTTGGGTATGTTTTCAGAGGGCTGGTACAGTCCTCCTTGGATTGTGTAGAGCACAGGTCCTTCAAGCCTGTGTGAACTTAGTAGCTACAGTAGAAAATCTGGGAGCTATCCAGTGTTGGACTGTTAGTGGCAGCGCCTCCATAAGTGCTCCTACTCTCTGCATCTTTGATTGGTTTGCCTGAAGAGGAGAGAAAAGCCTTCAAGATAAGTCTGTATAAATGTTAGTGGTTTTATCCCCAGCCAGTCTGCAGGCCTCAGTTAGTGCAGCCAACTCTACTTTTTGCCCTGGGCAATAAGGTAGGAGCGGTTCAGCTCCGACTACTTGGTGTAATATGGTTACTACATACCCCGTGAACAATCTGCCACCCTCCAGACATCTGCTCCCATCTACAAAGAACTTAAAGTGTGGGTTTTGTAATGGAGTCTCTTACATGTGAGAACCTTCTGTCTCTTGTGACATTAGTTCTAGACAGTCATGTTGTGATGGGCGTTAATCAGTTCATTGTCAGTCATGTATTTTTAAAAAAGAGATTATCTATAATCCTCCCCCTCCCCTGTTGATGTTGTGAGGCGTATGGATGGTGATTGTGTACGTCAGGACAATTTATGTGGCTTTGTCCAGTAAAGCTGTAACAGCCTCCATTCTGGGTCCATTCTGGGACACTGGGTCCAGTTTACAAGAGCAATAGGCAACTGGTCTCTGTCCCTGTTGTTGTGTAACTACAGCAGTACCATGCCCCTGTTTCTCAATATAGTACATGTTGAAAGGTTTTTGGGCATGGCACAAAGAAGAAAGTATCTTTTCACAGTGAATGACAACTAGTCATGAGTCCATTCCTAAACTACAGTGCAGAGGCATCAAACTAAATAAAACAAATGGAACAATATATGTTAGGAACAAAGCAGAAACAAAAACCAACCAAACATAAATGACCAAATACATAGAGGGAACACTACAAAACAACAAACAGATATATAGTAAATAAATGTCTTAATACTGCTGCATAATTGAACAGGGACTTGGGGAAGACTGGTTTGTTGTCAGGTGACCTGAAGGTTTTTATTAATTATCTTACATCCTTTTTTCTTGGCTTATGTGTATCTTTGTTCCCGTTCAAACAGTAGTTCAGTGCTACAGCCATGTGTGGGCTGCTACCTTGTATCCTCTGTATGTGGGTGTTTTTCCTCTCCCCCGTGTCCTAAAATTCTTGATAATCAGCTTAAGGAATGCGCTATGTTCTCTTTGTTTGGATACTCCAGAATTTCCACTAATCCGGCAACTTTTACATTTTTTTTAACGTATTTACTGCAAATATTGAATACCTCTTTTATCAGTTATTAAACCACATAATTTACTAAACTATTCACAAATTCTCCTGCTATGTTAATTACACAGTTCTTT
Organism: Hyla sarda; assembly: GCF_029499605.1. Classification (NCBI taxonomy): domain Eukaryota; kingdom Metazoa; phylum Chordata; class Amphibia; order Anura; family Hylidae; genus Hyla; species Hyla sarda. The sequence continues at coordinate 376,165,761 of NC_079190.1, read as the reverse complement.
TTTCTAGGTAACATACAAGCACCTCCATTTTTTTTTTTTGGGCAAGGTTTGTGAAGGACAACATAATTATTATATTACAGCTACATGTAGGACAAGCCCACTTTTTTGGAAGGTTTGGGCATTGGCTAGTCCCTGGATGCCATTTTGGGACATAAAATATAGTAGGGGCTACAACAAACATTGTATAACAGGGGCCAAGATTCTATCTTTTTATACAACAAACATAAATCATATCTCACATAAGAGATAGGAGAAATAATGTCTTTATGCCTGCCATTACCATAGAAATACAATACTCACTTAAAAATTTTGCATGTTAGCTATAGCAAGTGCTGTACATACAGTAAATAACATTAAAAGATTTCACAACACCATACATTCACACATGTACACAGACTTCAGGCAGAGGGGAGATGAGAAGGACTGTATTACAGAATTCACAACACAATTTGCAAGCATTCTCTTCTTTTGTAACAACCAATAATACAAAGACTGCAAACACAAACAATCATAAGACAAAATTGGCAAAATCACATACCAAACATAGATATGCAAGAGATAACATATAACATATATTCACATAAATTTCAATTAATACCACATGGATTTTCTTTACCTTTTTGCAAGTTTTATTTACACTAACAGTTTTAAAAGGAAAAATATTCACTGCTATTATTCTATTCATTGGTTCCTGGGGATGCCTGTGGCCCCCTCCCTTGACTCCTCCAGTACATTCTTGAGCAAGGTATTAACATTTTGTATAGTTCCAACAAACTTTTTGGCCTCTTCTTCTCTACCCCTAAACATTGTACCATTGTATCACTTACATGAACACTTTCACCTTTATCTTATCTCTTACGATACCTTCTGCCATGCTGATACAGTTTCATGTACTTCAATCTACCTCCAGAGGGCAAACCTGCTTTCGTAAAAAACTTTCTTCATTCCCTCCACAGCATTTTTACCTTCTCCAATGACAGTATTTTTTTTTTTTTTCCAAATGCAGCAGGCTGTAGCTATGATGTTTTTTCACCCAGTTTGTCCTGATTTTCACCCTCATACCTCCATAGATTTTTTTGTACCTGCTTAAAAAAAACACATGGGGCAATATGTTTTGCATTTGGTTGTTTCATTTTCTTTTATGTTCTTTCATTCAAACCTTTAAATTATTGTTATTATGCTTCTTCTTATTATTATTATTTTCTAGTGCCCTTGGTTCCAAGTGCCCAGGTTCCAACACAAAAAAAGCAACAAAAAATGCATGCACTAAAAACTTAAGCGACACCCAGTCCCTTAGCTACACCCTTAAAGGAAATCTGTCATCAGTATCACCTGTCATACAGGCTTGCAGTGTAGCTGATACTGATCAAAATGATGCCTACAGTGTCTGGAACCGTCCAGCCGTTCCTCCGTTATTCCGCTTTAACTTTATATGTAAATTAGGTCCTTGGGGCATGGAGCTATGACCAGAGCTCTGGGCACCCCTATGTCACCCTTAGCCGGGCGTGCGTTCCTCCCGGTTAATCCATATGCATAATCCCCCTCCCTCCTTGAGCTGTTGGTTTACTCTACGGCGCATGCGCTGCTTCACCCTGGCTGGACGGTTCCGGATGCTGTAAGTATCATTTTGATCAGTATCACTCGCACTACAAACCTGTATGACAGCTTATTGCGGGTGATATTGATGACAGATTTCCTTTAAAAAAGGGGTTCTCCATCACTGTCATTCATATGCTATAGAATCACCTCCTTTAAGATTATGGGGGGAATCCATAATTTGCTCAGTTTCTTGTGCTATGTTTATGTTACTAAAGTTATTAATAGACTGGTTTCCCAGTGTATAATTCATCATAAGTTTGACAACTCATCTATTTTATAGCCCGGGCGCCCGTAGTACAGATACTATATAATTGCTTGAAAATTAACCACCCGATTTGTTGGAATGTAACTTTTGTGGCATAAAACTTAAAAGGTCACAATTTATAAATCCAGCACATAATACAGACAATTTAAAAAAGTTAAAGTGAGATTCAGTCACATCTCTAAAAAGTTTGTGAGATGCTCAAAATTTTGTATTATTTCAAAGAAAAATACACAGCATACATCAACAATAAATTCCTCCCATGTTTTTTAGTGTTGATGTCTCCTATAGGGTACAATGTATGTTATTATTAAAGGGAATCAGTGTCACCCACACTAACCTGTTGGTACAGCCTGTAAGCACGGGTGACACTGATTATAACAATACTTACCTACTCTCGATTCGTGGTTCCGTTCGTCTGTTATCTAGTTTAATCCTATGGCAAGCTGTGTGCATGGCAGGAGCTTTTCCAGGCCTGCTCGCAGCCAGACCTAGAAGAGAAGCAGCAGCGTTGAAGTCAGCGCGCTCCTGTCGTGCACCAAGCCTGCAGCAGGATTAAAGAAAATAACAGACGAACAGATCCACGGATCTGGAGTAGGTAAGTATCATTATGAATAGTGTCACGCACACTACAAGCCTGTACCAACAGGTTAGTGCGGGTGACACTAATGACAAATTCCCTTTAAGGATTTAAAGGGGTACTCCAGTGGAAAGCATTTTTTTTTTAAATCAACTGGTGCCAGAAAGTTAAACAGATTTATAAATGCCTTCTATTAAAAAATCTTAAATCTTCCAGTACTTATCAGCTGCTGTATAATACAGAGGAAGTACATTTCTTTTTGAATTTCTTTTTTGTCTGTCCACAATGCTCTCTGCTGACACCTCTGTCAGGAACTGTCCAGAGCAGGAGAGGTTTGCTATGGGGATTTGTGCCTTCGCTGGACAGTTCCTGACATGGACAGAGGTGTCAACAGAGAGCACTGTGGACAGACAAAAAATAAATTTATAAAGAAATGAACTTCCTCTGTATTATACAGCAGCTGATAAGTACTGGAAGGATTATGATTTTTTTTTATAGAAGTAATTTACAAATCCCTTTAACTTTCTGGCACCAGTTGATTTAAAAAAAATGTTTTCCACCAGTGTACCCCTTTAATTTGACATTTACCTAATGCGTTCTTCTACAGGATTAATAAATCTTCTCACAAAACTGCAATTCTATATTCTATATTCTTTGCATTACAGCGCAGTCTTTATACCAGACGAGAATAATAATAAAAATAGTAATATGATGTAGAAAAATCTCTTCTACTTCATCAAAGAGATAAACCAAGCTATTTCCATTGGCTAGTAGAATTTTGAATGCATTTATTAACTATAATATAGGATTTCCAGTAACATAAAGTATAAAAAGGGGTTTCCTAGTTTGTTTCATCCTGTTGATATATAATATGTACTAGTAGTTCGGTGAACAGTAGACCTCAGTCTGTACGAGATTTGTTTTCTCATTTTACAGGGAAAAAAACTAAAAACTAAAGGAAAAACATAGAAAAGGAAACAAAAAGCAGAGATCATTACCTGTCATCTAGACATAGATACATTGGGTCATATAGTGTAGTTCCAGTCATAATATGTCTTAGATTTTTACAGGTTGGAAAATGGAGATCCCTGTGGGCTACGAAGGCATTTTCAATAGAACATACACACAGACAAAATCTATCCGAGTTGAATAGTGGACCTTAGTTTGTTTCTGTTGACATGGGTGCTTTTTTTTTTTATAGCATTTTATTATCTGCATTGTTTTCTTATTTTTCTTATTACTTTTGTTTGTATGTTGATATATAAGACCTGTCATATAAGACCTGTGGGAGAAATTCAAACTTTATTTTTCTCTATTCGTTTTGCAGTTTTCCACTGTAATCAAGGCATTACATAGGACAGGCATGACTGTAATGTTGTCAGAGATGATCTGATGTGTTGCGGCCTCTAATCACTTCTTAGCACTCATTAAGTGCTATGTAGATGGCAAAAGAGAAGACAAAATTGGTTTCAACCCACTTCTAGCTTTTCCTCCAGGTCCTCAGCTGTTCCCGACAGCCATGGTCCTGATTTACTCCAGCTAGATTACAGGAGCATTCAATGCTATGGGTTTAATGGCCACAACAATGTGCCAATTGTATTGAGAAAGCCAAGGCCAATTCAGAGATTTGTCTAATGATTTTTTGGGAATTGATTCATGGACATATTCTGATAGTATTGACATATTTGAAACCAAGAATAATTTTTTTTCTCCTAAAATGAGGATAATTAACTAGTCCTTGGGACTTATCTTGCTCCTTTTCTAGATAATACTGTATCTAACTATATGATTCTGGGGCTTAGATAAGAAAGTACTGGAGGGACATGTGCTCTTAAAGGAGTAGTCCAGTGGTGACTCAGTGGTTTACAACTTATCCCCTATCTTAAGGATAGGGGATAAGTTGCAGATCGCGGGGGGTCCGACCCCTGGGGCCCCCCGCGACCTCCTGTACCGACAGCCCGCGGGAAGGGGGCGTGTCGACCTCCGCACGAAGCGGCGGCCGACACGCCCCCTCAATACAACTCTATGGCAGAGCCGAAGCGCTGCCTTCGGCAATCTCCGGCTCTGCCATTGAGATGTATTGACGGGGCGTGTCGGCCGCCGCCTCGTGCGGGGGTCGACACCCGCTATCTCGGAAGAGAGAGGGGGCCCCGTACAGAGAGATCGCGGGGGGCCCCAGCGGTCGGACCCCCCGCGATCTCAAACTTATCCCCTATCCTTAGGATAGGGGATAAGTTTTTCACCACTGGACTACCCCTTTAATGTTCGACATTTGGTGCCAATATGCAGGGGCGCAGATAAAATCTCATGGACCCTGGTGCAAATGTTCAGCAGAATCTTTACACCATGTGACGGAAAGCCCAACCATGATTCTAATATAACTGATATGTTGTGAGACAAATTCTCAATGACTCCGACATAATATTTGAACATTAACAGAATACTAATAGCATAAGATATGAATCATTTCCTTTCATATCAACAATCTTTCCTGACTCTATAGAGATACATTGTCTTCTTCAGGAGACATTAGCTTGACAGAAGGGGAAAACAACTGTCTATTGTGATTAACTGCTAATATCTTTATGGGTTTAGTGATAAATATATTTCTAACATGATATTGTGGAGAATTACAGGCGAGGATGAGAAATCAATGACATCACAATAGTCTCAGCTAAAGTGTCTGATAGCTGTTGCTTCAGAATATAGTAAACCAATTACCTGCGAATTACTATGGGGTAAAATTGAGAGACGATTTATTTAGAGAGATTGTAATTCTGCGTCTTGTTATGCCGATCTCTGACCTATGCATTGCAGTCTTTCATGTTGATAAATGCAAACTAATGTACAATCCCACCGTCTTAGAGACAGCCGTGTCATGGTCCAGTAGTATCCTGATATGACAGCGTCCTCTCCTTGCACATTAACTGAATACCAGTTCACTCTTATGCCTTGAGTCCTATTCTTGTTACTTTGAATAATGAAAGGGAAATGCATTCATTTTTTTTTCATTCATTGCTCTTAGCATATATCTGACAGCTACAATCTCTCTCATAAGTTGCACAAATGAAGGCGATTTCTACAGTAAACACTACAAGACTATGAATTGTGACACTGTGTATTATGTATAGTGTATGGAGAGGAGTTCAGGGTATTCCACTCAATGGTTGGGATCACAGTCTGGCACCTCAGAGGAGCTGCCCTGTCACAAATGCAGAGAGGGCAGCAGAAGTATATCCAAAAAGGTTTTTTGGTATAATAAAAGCATAAAAAAGACAATGTGTTTCACGAGGGGGCCCTCGCTTCGAGATAAATATATATATATATATAATATTTTTTAACCAATGTATATTACAAATATACATATAATTGTATTATCTACATTATATAAAAAGTTTTTGTTGATGACAGGTACACTTTAATATTTGCTTTTCTTGTAACTTTTTTCGGCAGATATTTTATTATTATTATTATTATTATTATAATAATTTTATTTTCTAGTACATTATTTTTTAATCCTATTAAGAAATGTATATTTTAACATCTTTATTTGAAATGTATATTGTATTAGTACATAGTCCTGTATGCTGAAACATTAGGGTCTGTGGCACTATAACACAGGCTTCAGTTGGGGGGACACTTGTATGTCCTCATTGTGGGCAGACCTGATCATTTATAGGCCCCTAGGACTGACTACATCAGGGTTACCTAGTCCCAGAATGCCCCCACACAAAAACTGCTTGTCCTCAGTGTACAGAGCCTTGCTTGTCCTCAGTAAACAGAGCCCTGCTTGTCCTCAGTGTACAGAGCCCTGCTTGTCCTCAGTGTACAGGGCCCTGTACAGGTACAATTTAAGCAATACTTTTTCTTGCACATTAAATACATATATATATCATGGGCTCGAGAAAGTACAGAGAGTTGTACGAAACAGCTGTCTTCTGAATTCTTTTGTCTGTATCCCGTACCATATGTAGCAAATAAAAATAATTTTACATAAAAATCGTCAGGTGAGTGCCGTCCATTGGATCCTCTCTTCTATAAATTTGTTACATACATTGTGGAATTTGCACCCTAGTCCCTGGACTGAGCACCACTAAATGGAGCAGAGTCTGATCAAAGGTAAAGGATATTGTCACGATGCCGGCTGGCAGGTAGTGGATCCTCTGTGCCAGAGAGGGATTGGCGTGGACCGTGCTAGTGGATCGGTTCTAAGTCACTACTGGTTTTCACCAGAGCCCGCCGCAAAGCGGGATGGTCTTGCTGCGGCGGTAGTGACCAGGTCGTATCCACTAGCAACGGCTCAACCTCTCTGACTGCTGAAGATAGGCGCGGTACAAGGGAGTAGACAGAAGCAAGGTCGGACGTAGCAGAAGGTCGGGGCAGGCAGCAAGGATCGTAGTCGGGGGCAACGGCAGGAGGTCTGGAACACAGGCTAGGAACACACAAGGAAACGCTTTCACTGGCACAATGGCAACAAGATCCGGCGAGGGAGTGAAGGGGAAGTGAAGTATAAATAGGGAGTGCACAGGTGAACACACTAATTGGAACCACTGCGCCAATCAGCGGCGCAGTGGCCCTTTAAATCGCAGAGACCCGGCGCGCGCGCGCCCTAGGGAGCGGGGCCGCGCGCGCCGGGACAGGACAGACGGAGAGCGAGTCAGGTACGGGAGCCGGGGTGCGCATCGCGAGCGGGCGCTACCCGCATCGCGAATCGCATCCCGGCTGGAGACGGTATCGCAGCGCACCGGGTCAGTGGAGCTGCCCGGAGCGCTGCGGTAGCGAGAGAGAAGCGAGCGCTCCGGGGAGGAGCGGGGACCCGGAGCGCTCGGCGTAACAGTACCCCCCCCCCCTTGGGTCTCCCCCTCTTCTTAGAGCCTGAGAACCTGAGGAGCAGACTTTTGTCTAGGATGTTGTCCTCAGGTTCCCAGGATCTCTCTTCAGGTCCACAGCCCTCCCAATCCACCAAAAAGAACTTTTTTCCTCTGATCGTCTTGGAGGCCAGTATCTCTTTCACCGAGAAGACGTCAGAAGAACCGGAGACAGGAGTGGGAGAAACTAACTTGGGAGAGAAACGGTTGATGATGAGTGGTTTAAGAAGAGAGACATGAAAGGCATTAGGAATACGGAGAGAAGGAGGAAGAAGAAGTTTGTAAGAGACAGGATTAATTTGGCACAAGACTTTGAAAGGACCAAGATAGCGTGGACCCAGTTTGTAACTGGGGACACGAAAGCGGACATATTTAGCGGAGAGCCATACCTTGTCTCCGGGAGCAAAAATGGGGGGAGCTCTTCTTTTCTTATCGGCAAACTTTTTCATGCGAGATGAAGCCTGTAAAAGAGAATCTTGGGTCTCTTTCCATATGGTGGAAAGATCATGAGTCACTTCATCTACAGCGGGCAAACCAGAGGGCAAGGGAGTAGGGAGGGGGGGAAGAGGGTGACGGCCGTACACCACGAAAAATGGGGATTTGGAGGAAGATTCAGAGACTCTAAAGTTATACGAGAATTCGGCCCATGGTAGAAGATCTGCCCAATCATCCTGGCGGGAGGAAACAAAATGTCGTAAATTATCACCCAAGACCTGGTTAATTCTTTCTACTTGTCCATTGGATTGAGGATGATATGCAGAAGAAAAGTTTAATTTAATCTTGAGTTGTTTACAGAGAGCCCTCCAGAATTTTGACACGAATTGGACGCCTCTATCCGAGACTATCTGTGTGGGCAACCCGTGAAGACGAAAAATGTGTACAAAAAATTGTTTAGCCAACTGAGGCGCTGAAGGAAGACCAGGGAGAGGGATGAAATGTGCCATCTTGGAAAATCGATCAACGACCACCCAAACAACAGTGTTGCCACGGGATGGGGGTAGGTCTGTAATAAAATCCATACCAATCAGAGACCAAGGCTGTTCAGGGACAGGCAGAGGATGAAGAAAACCAGCGGGCTTCTGGCGAGGAGTCTTATCCCGGGCACAGACAGTGCAGGCTCGCACAAAGTCCACGACATCTGTCTCCAGAGTCGGCCACCAATAGAAGCGAGAGATGAGTTGCACAGATTTCTTGATGCCTGCATGACCTGCGAGATGGGAGGAGTGACCCCATTTGAGGATTCCGAGGCGTTGGCGTGGAGAGACGAAGGTCTTTCCTGAAGGAGTTTGCCTGATGGAGGCTGGAGAAGTGGAAATCAGGCAGTCAGGAGGAATGATGTGTTGCGGAGAGAGTTCAACTTCCGAGGCATCCGAGGAACGAGAGAGAGCATCGGCCCTAATGTTCTTATCGGCAGGCCGGAAGTGAATTTCAAAGTTAAATCGGGCAAAGAACAGAGACCACCTGGCCTGGCGAGGATTCAGCCGTTGGGCAGACTGGAGATAGGAGAGGTTCTTGTGATCGGTGTAAATAATAACTGGAAATCTTGATCCCTCCAACAGATGCCTCCATTCCTCAAGTGCTAATTTAATGGCTAGAAGCTCTCGATCCCCGATGGAGTAGTTCCTCTCCGCCGGAGAGAAGGTCCTAGAAAAAAAACCACAAGTAACAGCATGCCCGGAAGAATTTTTTTGTAGAAGGACCGCTCCAGCTCCTACAGAGGAGGCATCAACCTCCAATAGGAAGGGTTTAGATGGGTCAGGTCTGGAGAGCACGGGAGCCGAAGAAAAGGCAGACTTGAGCCGTATAAAGGCGTCTTCCGCTTGAGGAGGCCAAGACTTGGGATTGGCATTTTTTTTGGTTAAAGCCACGATAGGGGCCACAACGGTAGAAAAATGTGGAATAAATTGCCTGTAATAATTGGCGAACCCCAAAAAACGTTGGATAGCACGGAGTCCGGAGGGGCGTGGCCAATCTAAGACGGCAGAGAGTTTGTCTGGATCCATTTGTAGTCCCTGGCCAGAGACCAAGTATCCTAGGAAAGGAAGAGATTGGCATTCAAACAGACATTTCTCTATCTTGGCATAAAGTTGATTGTCACGAAGTCTCTGAAGAACCATACGGACATGCTGGCGGTGTTCTTCTAGATTGGCAGAAAAAATCAGGATATCGTCCAGATATACAACAACACAGGAGTATAAGAGATCACGAAAAATTTCATTAACAAAGTCTTGGAAGACGGCAGGGGCGTTGCACAGGCCAAAGGGCATGACCAGATACTCAAAGTGTCCATCTCTAGTGTTAAATGCCGTTTTCCATTCATCCCCCTCTCTGATGCGGATGAGATTATAAGCACCTCTTAAGTCCAGTTTAGTAAAGATGTGGGCACCTTGGAGGCGATCAAAGAGTTCAGAGATGAGGGGTAGGGGGTAGCGGTTCTTTACCGTGATTTTATTAAGACCGCGGTATTCAATGCAAGGACGTAGAGAGCCATCTTTTTTGGACACAAAGAAAAATCCGGCTCCGGCAGGAGAGGAGGATTTACGGATAAAGCCTTTTTTTAAATTTTCCTGGATGTACTCCGACATAGCAAGAGTCTCTGGGGCGGACAGAGGATAGATTCTGCCCCGGGGTGGAGTAGTGCCCGGGAGGAGGTCAATAGGACAATCATAAGGCCTGTGAGGAGGTAGAGTCTCAGCTTGTTTTTTGCAAAAAACATCCGCAAAGTCCATATAGGCCTTAGGGAGACCGGTTACAGGGGGAACCACAGAGTCACGGCAAGGGGTACTGGGAACCGGCTTTAGGCAGTCCTTGAAACAAGAGGGCCCCCAACTCTTGATCTCCCCAGTGGACCAATCCAGGGTTGGGGAATGGAGTTGATGCCAGGGTAGTCCAAGGAGGATTTCGGAAGTGCAATTGGGGAGGACCAAAAATTCAATCTTCTCGTGATGAGGTCCGATGCACATTAGGAGGGGTTCCGTGCGGTAACGCACGGTACAGTCCAATCTTTGATTGTTAACACAATTGATGTAGAGGGGTCTGGCGAGACTGGTCACTGGGATGTTGAACCTGTTGACGAGAGAGGCCAAAATAAAATTTCCTGCAGATCCGGAATCCAAGAAGGCCATAGTAGAGAAGGATAAGGCAGAGGCAGATATCCGCACAGGCACAGTAAGACGTGGAGAAGCAGAGTAGACATCAAGGACTGTCTCACTTTTGTGCGGAGTCAGCGTACGTCTTTCCAGGCGGGGAGGACGGATAGGACAATCCTTCAGGAAGTGTTCGGTACTGGCACAGTACAGGCAGAGATTCTCCATGCGGCGTCGTGTCCTCTCTTGAGGTGTCAGGCGAGACCGGTCGACCTGCATAGCCTCCACGGCGGGAGGCACAGGAACGGATTGCAGGGGACCAGAGGAGAGAGGAGCCGGGGAGAAAAAACGCCTTGTGCGAACAAAGTCCATATCCTGGCGGAGCTCCTGACGCCTTTCGGAAAAACGCATGTCAATGCGAGTGGCAAGATGGATGAGTTCATGTAGGTTAGCAGGGATTTCTCGTGCGGCCAGAACATCTTTAATGTTGCTGGATAGGCCTTTTTTAAAGGTCGCGCAGAGGGCCTCATTATTCCAGGATAATTCTGAAGCAAGAGTACGGAATTGTACGGCGTACTCGCCAACGGAAGAATTACCCTGGACCAGGTTCAACAGGGCAGTCTCAGCAGAAGAGGCTCGGGCAGGTTCCTCAAAGACACTTCGAATTTCCGAGAAGAAGGAGTGTATAGAGGCAGTGACGGGATCATTGCGGTCCCAGAGCGGTGTGGCCCATGACAGAGCTTTTCCAGACAGAAGGCTGACTACGAAAGCCACCTTAGACCTTTCAGTAGGAAACTGGTCCGACATCATCTCCAAGTGCAGGGAACATTGGGAAAGAAAGCCACGGCAGAATTTAGAGTCCCCATCAAATTTATCCGGCAAGGATAGTCGTAGACCAGAAGCGGCCACTCGCTGCGGAGGAGGTGCAGGAGCTGGCGGAGGAGATGATTGCTGAAGCTGTGGTAGTAGCTGCTGTAGCATCACGGTCAGTTGAGACAGCTATTGGCCTTGTTGCGCTATCTGTTGTGACTGCTGGGCGACCACCGTGGTGAGGTCGGCGACAACTGGCAGAGGAACTTCAGCGGGATCCATGGCCGGATCTACTGTCACGATGCCGGCTGGCAGGTAGTGGATCCTCTGTTCCAGAGAGGGATTGGCGTGGACCGTGCTAGTGGATCGGTTCTAAGTCACTACTCGTTTTCACCAGAGCCCGCCGCAAAGCGGGATGGTCTTGCTGCGGCGGTAGTGACCAGGTCGTATCCACTAGCAACGGCTCAACCTCTCTGACTGCTGAAGATAGGCGCGGTACAAGGGAGTAGACAGAAGCAAGGTCGGACGTAGCAGAAGGTCGGGGCAGGCAGCAAGGATCGTAGTCGGGGGCAACGGCAGGAGGTCTGGAACACAGGCTAGGAACACACAAGGAAACGCTTTCACTGGCACAATGGCAACAAGATCCGGCGAGGGAGTGAAGGGGAAGTGAAGTATAAATAGGGAGTGCACAGGTGAACACACTAATTGGAACCACTGCGCCAATCAGCGGCGCAGTGGCCCTTTAAATCGCAGAGACCCGGCGCGCGCGCGCCCTAGGGAGCGGGGCCGCGCGCGCCGGGACAGGACAGACGGAGAGCGAGTCAGGTACGGGAGCCGGGGTGCGCATCGCGAGCGGGCGCTACCCGCATCGCGAATCGCATCCCGGCTGGAGACGGTATCGCAGCGCACCGGGTCAGTGGAGCTGCCCGGAGCGCTGCGGTAGCGAGAGAGAAGCGAGCGCTCCGGGGAGGAGCGGGGACCCGGAGCGCTCGGCGTAACAGATATACGGTGTATATATGGTAAAGTGCTGGTCTGTTCACTATCTAAAGTGTTTCCCAACCAAGGTGCCTCCAGCTGTTGCAAAACTACAACTGCCAGCATGCAGGGAGTTGTAGTTACGTAACAACTGGAGTCACCCTGGTCTAGAAACACTTTCATAATCTATAGGAGACAATGAAACCTCTGTTAAGAATGGATCGTTAAAAATGAAAAAATATAAAAAACTTTTAAATTTTTATTATTACAGTTATTACGTAATATAACTTTCTGCCACAGAACAGCAAAAGAAGGTAGATTTGATTTTCAGAAAGTTGCTGATGCTGGTAACCTCTGCCTGCAGCACTCCAGTGTAATGTTATTACAAGGTTGTTAATGCAGTGCCACCTTCTGGTAGAGAATTGAAAGAAACTACAAAGCAGAAGAGACAATGGGGCTGAGTATACCCAACGTAAATTTTTCTGCTCTTTTCTTTCTTTTCTTTAATCTTATGAGTGGATATCTTGCAAAATGCGGGCGAATTTTCAGATAAAATTGGTGGGTAAATTAAAATGCCGAGTTTTACACAGTATGAACCTGGCCGTGGGGAAATGTATTATATGTAAAAAAAAAAAACACTAATTTTTGTTGTTGCCGCTGAGAAGCTGTAGAAAATGGGGAGGTGAAGATAACACTGCAGCTATGTGGACATACAATAGTAAATACACAGTATTTCCACAAGGAACAGCTGCCTGAGCTTTATGGGTAGTTAGAGATGAGAAGGAGGCATTGATTTACCTTCCAAGAATAATGGGGATCATCTTCAGCAAGCTGACTTGCTCAGCTTGCAGGCTTTCTCTGGCTCTCTTTCTCTCCTTCACAGAGCACAAGGCAAGCCGTACCCCCGTTTCTTGTTATTTGTCCTGATCTAGCTGTTACTAGAGACAGAATTTCCCTGACGAAAAACAGTGGACAGCAGAAGGCAGAGAAATGACAAACCTAGTGGACATGATTTTAGAGCTTATTTTTTTTATTCCAGGGGAAAAGATAAAATTCTGGTTAATGAAATGATTTAGGAAAGACATTTGAAACAATAAAACTGGCTTGTTATTTATCATTTATTATAGAATACTTATATATGTGATGTCCCAGTACGGGATGATGTGGCCCCGTACTGTCCTCCTGCCCTGTCAAGCAGAGTCCCTGCATGTCCCCAGGGCTCCCTGCAGCATACCCCCATTATGTATATAGGTTTGCCTCATTTAATGTACTGTTGCTTTAATGTTTGCACCACATGTTTGTTACGCAGAGGGCACTAGTGACCAGGTGACCCCCAAGTGACCTATGGGATCCTTGCTAAGCTTGCCCATAAAAAACAGGGAAGGGGCTGCAATCTCTCTCTTCTGCTGTATGCTGAGGTCCAGTGCTGTCATTTCAGTGTCTGTGTCCAGAGCATTGGACACAGACACTGAAGTCATCTTATTTTCAGTCACCATCTCTGTCAAGTCATGTACATCTGTAGTCACCGTGGCCTGCACTAAAGTCAGTCTAACTACTGCAAGTCCCAGCAAGCCTGCAAGGTCCCCCGGTGTCACTGGTCACCTCCCTGGGATATTTGTCTGTACTGCAAGACTATATCACCTGTCTTAATCTGGCATTGGTGTCTTCATTGCCCCTGCCTAACCCAGGATCAGCTGTATTACCTTCGGGTGGTTAAGGCTTAACCACGCCCTGGCATCACGACAAGAAGGGGTTAAAGGAGAACTCCAGAACATAAAAATTGTCCCCCATAGTGCCGGCAGTAAAAAATTAAAGATGTACATACCTTCCTCCGCTCCCCCGGGGCCTCCGGTAACCGGCTCCGGTCTCCGCCGCAATCCACTTCCTGGTTGCCGGTGGTCGGATGAATCAGACAATCATCAGCCGCAGCGCAGTCCGACTCGGCCGGCGATAGGCTGAGCGGCCGACTCGGCCGCAGGAGCTGGTGTAGTGAAGAATTTTGTGTCCTGAAGCGTTTACACACTGCCGCTCAGCCTATCGCCGGCCGAATCGGACTGCGCTGTGGCTGGTGATTGGCTGATTCATCCGACCACCGGCAACCAGGAAGTGGATCGTGGGGGAGACCTGAGCCTGTTACCAGAGGCCCCGGGGGAGCGGAGGAAGGTATGTACATCTTTATTTTTTTTTACTGCCGGCAGTATGGGCCACAATTTTTATATTCTGGAGTTCTCCTTTAATACCATCTGCCCTGCATCTACCCTGCATTGCACCCCGACTCCACATATACTTTATATTAATATTATATATTTGTTCATTGATTAACCCACAGGACCTGGAAAGATCAGATCATGACAATTGGAAAGATCAGATCATGACATTTAACTTTTTTTTACACATGTGACTTCAGAACCTGGCGACGTCCTGGGTATTTCGTCTCATCCCAAGTTTAGTTGAACTGAAGCAGGGATACGCACAGAATTTTTTTTTGGGGGGAGGGGGGTTTAGCGACTCAAGTAGAAAAAAAGGGCGCTTCTAATTAAACAATGTTTTTAAAAACCTTACAGAATACAATTCCTGAGGAAGGAATCTCCAGCAGTCATGTCAGCTGAATGGGACCCGCATCACCCCATGGAGGTCTCAATCAGTGAGGGCATTATAGGGCAGGTGCATTAAAAGGGCAGGGGCTCAAGCCCCCTTTTGATTCTATGTGTGCACGTCCCTGAACTGCAATGTTTAGTAATACAGAAAAATACAGCAGTGTTTCTCAAGTAGCTTGCCTCCAGCTGTTGCAAAACTACAACTCCCAGCATGCCTGGACAGCCGTTGGCTGTCCGGGCATGCTGGGAGTTGTAGTTTTGCAACAGCTGGAGGCACACTAGTTGGAAAACAGTGATGTAGAAGCTATTTTGTCTCATCTTTGAATCCATCCTGACAGTTACTGTTCAGATCTGTAGGGTAACACCCTTTCACTTTGTATCTAATTTCACTATTTACCTGTGACCACATCCCACCCTATGAAATGAGATGGATTGCATTCTGTCAGATGAGGCCAAAGGCTATAAGGGTCCTTTTCCCTCCCGATCCATCATAATAAGAAGCTCACCTCTGACTTACACACAGATGAGCAGAGAACAAGTGAAACAGGAAGGTAAAATGTTGCACTAACTAAAGCGGAGCTCTAATCCAACCTGGATCATGGTAGATAACTGAAAAGTAAGAGCCGAGGCTTTGAGCCCAATAATATTTCAACAACAAAATACAGCTAAAGCCGGGACAGCAAGGTCAATATCGTAGGTGCACCGGATAGAGCTTTACTCAGGGATAATAGGACACTCTAAGAAAGCTGAAGAGACCATCATCAACTCAAAGGGAAATAAATCACAGGGAAATATTGCAGGGATATGTGTAATAAGACCAGTTTCAGCTGTCTAAGGGTGCGTTCCCACCTGGCATATACGCAGCGTATTTCACGCTGCGCAAAATTTATGGCGGCAGCGGGAAATACGCTGTGTATTCCTTGCTCACTATACACACAGGGCTTTCCGGCAGCAGCCCTATGTGTGTAGTGAGTTTTGGACGGGGGGAGCCACGCGTCACAGTAACGCCGGCACACGGCCCCGCCTCCAAACTCACTACAGACATATGGCTGCCGTCGGAAAGCGCTGGGTGTATAGTGAGCAAGGAATACACAGCGCATTTCCCGCTGCTGCCATAAATTTTGCGCAGCATGAAATACGCTGGGAACGCACCCTTAAAGGGGGACTCTGGAGGAAAAAAATTTAAAATCAACTGGTGGCAGATTTATTTAAAAATCATTAAGTAGTACTCCTAAGGGGATAAGTTTTCATATTGTGAGGTGGTCGAACACGCCCCCTTCCTGCGGACTGCTGGGGCCCCGTATGGGAGATCGCGGGAGGTCCCAGTGGTCAGATGCTTAGGATAGGGGATAAGTTTTCATATCCTAGAGTACTCCTTCAAATGGGTACTACAGTGAAAAACATTTTTTTTTTTATCAACGGGTGCCTGAAAGTTAAACATATTTGTAAATAACTTCTATATAAAAATCTTAATCCTTCCAGTACTTATCAGATGCTGTAAGTTCTTTTCTTTTTGAATTTCTTTTCTAACCACAGTGCTCTCTGCTGACACCTTTGTCCATGTCAGGAACTGTCCACATCAGGAGCAAATCCCGATAGCAAACCTCTCCTGCTCTGGCCAGTTCCTGACATAGACAGAGGTGTCAGCAGAGAGCACTGTGGTAAGACAGAAAAGAAACTAAAAAAGTAAAGAATTTCATGTAGAGCATACAGCAGCTGATAAGTACTGGAAGGATTACGATTTTTAAATAGAAGTCATTTACAAATCTGTTTAACTTTCTGGCGCCAATTGATTTAAAAAAAATTCCACTGGAATATTCCTTTAAGCCTTCCAGCGCTTATTAGCTGATTAACGTTCCACAGGAGGTTGTGTAGTTCTCTTCAGTCTGATCACATTGCTCTCTGCTGCCACCTCTGTCCATGTCAGGAACTCTCTGGAGTAGGAGAGGTTTTCTTTGGGGATTTGCTCATGCTTAACTTCATGTGTTTTTTTTTTCCCTTATTTTTCTCTTGCTTCGTAATACATTGTAAGGTAAAATAAAAGGAAGTTGTGTAATAGATTTGGTACATCTTGCCTTGCTAATTAGACACTTTTTGTTCCTCACGCCACCTCCTGGTTAGCTGAATCTAGACCAAAATGCACCATATTTCTGGGGAAAATTTTTTGTGCATTTAAGCCAGAACCCTTTTATTTGACCCACACTTTTCTAGACACTTTGAAACCTGTTGATCAGTGGCACAATTGGCTTTGGCATAAATAACTCTTAGATTCAGCCCACCTTACTACTGGAGTGACAAGCTGCAACAAACCTCCTCCTTGTGCAATCTCTTTACTACTGGGGTGACACACTGTAACTGTAAGTGTTGTTGGCTGTGAGCGGGTGGTTCATATGCTAGCTGACTAAGTTTTTTGTGGCAGGAAGAGCAGCGCCCCCCTCAAAAGGATGCTCTAGGCAGCTGCCTATTTTGCCTATAGGCAGAGCTGGCCCTGCTTAGATTTATTTTGAACAACTTTGCATATCTCTGAAAAGTAGCTAAACATGGCATAAATAGTCATCGGAGATCCATTGATATCATTAGGATGGTTTGTTTTCTGTTGTAATTTGGGGAATATGATTTCAAAACAACCATTGTGAGTGAATACACCCAGCCAGGCGCTTCCTTCATGGACTATTATGTTGTCAGAAGATGTCCGCAAAGCAACACAAAGCAGGCGGCTCTCAAAGGAAAATGATATTCAGATATATACAATGAATTCCCAGGATAAGGACAGCTCCTTTTTAGGGTTTATTTTGTGTACACTTGTAAATGGTAATATACTGTATCGAGGTTTCATTGGAACAGAAAGGTTGGCATTTACATTCAAATTGGTGTTTTGTTATCTTCTAAAGGGTCCTCTAGTTCTTTTGTGGTTGCTTAAAATGAATGAATATGTTCATGTTCCTGTGGTAGACAGCTCTATGCTAACTAGAGCTTACCTTGCCTTTGATATACAAGTTAGAAGAGGTGGGGAGTCGGGCACAGGGATATTGTCAGAAAGCATTTAGGCTCAAGATTGGTTTTGCATTACAAATCTAGTTTTAAAAATTATTCAACCATAGCACAACATTTATAGAAGTTTCATCTTTAAGTGCGTTGTAAATAGAGCTTCTTATTACTTTGTGCTGCTTTAAGTAGTACTACGGGATAGAAAAATGTATCCCCAATTCTAAGGATAGGGGATGTGTCAGATCACAGGGGTCCAACTGCAATATCCTGCCTAGCATCCCAACTCTGCTTGAAAAGAGCTGCGTCTACCACTGCACGAAGCTGTGGCCAACACTCCCCCTCCATGCAGCTTTATGGGAGGGCTGGAGATACCCGAGTGCAGCGCTCCAGCTCTCCCCTCAAGATGCATGGAGGAGGCATGTCGGTCACAGCTTTGTGCGGTGGTCGACACTCCCCGTTCAAGAGGAGAGCAGCGGCGCCGAGCGGGAGATCGCGGGGGACCCGACCGGGGGTCTGATCTGACACCTAAGGATAGGGGATACATTTTTCAATCCCAGAGTACTCCTATAAAGAGGACTTGTGTTGTAAATAGAGCTAATTATAAAGTTTTGCAACTTAAAGAGGACCTGTGATCAGTCTCAAAAAATTTAGTTTTTTTATTTTGAAAAAAATATTTATATTTAAAGTTCCGCACAGCTGTCACTTCTGTAAACATCAGTGATAGTACTCTTGTATGTACACTCCTGAATGTAATCTCCTCCTCCCTTGTCCCTTTTGTCTGCAGGGTTGTCGTTATCATCATCAGCAGTCCAGTGATTAGTGTAACCCCTTCCTTGCTGTACTGCTGCTGTTTCTTTCTTTTCTGCTCACATAGCACCTTTCAACTAGTGCATTGACTCTCTTCTCCTCTCTACATGCCATCTATGCTGTACTGTGGAAATCATCTCCCAGCACAGTAACAGCCTTTTCAGTCCACTTTGCGCTTTCACTGTCAGTATGTCAAGTGATTGGCCAGAAAAGTAAGGTAAATAAGGTCTCTGAATACTGCTGGCTGAAAAAAATCATCTTACTGTGAAATGGTTATGTTAGGTGTTATTTACATATAAAGTTCTATTTCAGATGAAGAAGAGACTAAAATTGTCAATAAAATGACCCTCTAATATGAAATGTAAATTAGAAGGTCTGTTTTTTTTCTAACAAGCTGACAACTCTATTAAAGTGGTACTCCCGTGCCCCAGCGTTCTGAACATTTTGTTCAGAACGCTTGGGGCAGGCGGCCATGATCGTGACGTCACAACCTCGCCCCTCCATTCATGTCTATGGGAGGGGGTGTGTTGGCCATCATGATCGTGATGTCACAATCACTGCCGCTGGAACCCTGCATTTGTTTAAAACGCACAATGCTGTGCGAGATTGCGGGGGGCCCCAGCGGTGAGACCCCTGCGATCAGACATCTTATCCCCTATCTTTTGGTAAGGGGATAAGATGTTTAGCAGTGGAGTACCCCTTTAACCTTCAATACCTGCTGCTAGAGATGAGCTAATCGAATTGGACGAAGTAGAATTAGTTCCAAATTTGATGAAAAATTCAATTTGGACCGAATCCGAACCTCGACTCCATTCGAAAAAAGGAATTTCTTCATTAGCGACACCCGCGGAAATCGTCCTGTATAATGTATAGATGCGAGCGGCTTTCTCCTGTACTCGCATCTCTGCAATAGCCGACGCTGCACAGCACTGTATAGCAGAGCCGACATTGAATAGCATGTACAGCAGAACCCGTATAGCAGAGAGCCGACACTGACTCGTCTCTGCTACACGGCAGGAAGGTTTTTCGTCTGAGGGATGACATAGTTTTGGATGAGAGACTTTAGGATGACCGAGTTTTGGATTAGAGACTTTGGGATGACAAAGGAAGGAGGAGGGAGTTGCGGCTGATGCCTGGCGGAGATTGGTCTGAGGGAGAACAGAGGTATGGCTGACGAGTGAGAAGGTGGGATGCCGTGTCACCGGAGGGAGGACGGAGTTGTGTCTGACGACTGATGACAATTGGTCCGAGGGAGGAGGCGAGACGCCGTTTTTGCTGACGGAGCACGGAGGTACGGCTGATGACTGACTATGTCCTAAAATGGACACCATAGATGTGAATTGTATTCACATCACTGGCCGGCAGTAGTATAATGCAAAAATGCAAGCGCAGGTGAAAGCCACTCCATCTCTGCAACAGATATGATGATCGCATTGGGTGTCAGGAGTGACACACGGGGCGATCTGTCTATTAGTACAGGTACTACAGCTCCCAGGTACTACAAAGAGAGAGAGATATGGATTATATATGTATTTGTCATATATCATATATTTTTATATATATCATAAAACATTTTTCGCTCATGTAAATGTAGATGTGAACTTTCACATTAGATCATATATATATATATATATATATATATATATATATATATATATGTGTGTGTGTTTGTCATATATATATATATATATATATATATATATATATATATTATATAGCTATCCATATATCTATATGTCTCTCTCTCTCTCTGTATATATATATATATATATATATATATATATGGATTAAAGCGCTATAAATATATAGAGATATAGATACATAAATCATATCTCTGTATATATATTATTTATTTTTTTTTCTCACAAAGCAGACAGATGAATGAAGAACAGGAAATAGAAGGGAACTACCTTAATTGAATAATATAACCACAGCCAATTAAGGTCAAACCACTTGACCTACAGTCCTTTCCATCCTACTGAAATTATAGCTCCCATCCATGTCTTCCAGCATATGCAGAGACATTAGAATTACAAGAAGAGTTTTTCAGTAATTTGTCATTTAAAACCAGCTCATACTGCATAATTACAATGACATCGTCCTTCACAATTACATTAAATACATACATACATTATTGTCCCGGCCATCTGCCTCCGCAAAATACAATTTGAAGTATCTTCAATATCTGATCGAAGACCTCTGTAAATTTATGGATTTTTGGTAAATTAGGGAAACTCAGCCTTTTTTTTGCTTACTGTACTATACATATTACTGATATCTCTATCCTCGGCTCATTTCTGACCCCCGCAATTATTCATGGCAGCACATCTAAATGCCTAAAAAAATAAAATAAAATAAATGAGGCTAAAAAAGAAAAGTGAAAATAAAAAATATATGATTTAGAACGAAAACTAGAAAAAAATTATGAAATGTACCCCTCATTCATTTTTAATATTGAGCGCTTAATTATCTGGTCCCTGCCAACTCCTGAAAATTAAAAGACAAAAAAAAAAATTTTATGTTAATTTTTAAACAGGGATCAATTTATGTGGGTTGGCAGGGACCTAAAAATGTAGCCGACAATAGTAAAAATGTAGAAAGGGGCCATTTAAATTTAAAATTTATATATTTTTTATAATTAATTTTTAAAATGTTTTTATTAGTAATGAAATTTAATTTAAGTAAAGCAATTTAATATTGTGTTTAATATTATGTATGTGTGTTTCAATTTTTTTCTCTATTCTTTGCATTTTTTAGGTAGTTCTACTACTCCCAGCATGGAACAGACTGTTCCATGATGGGAGCTGTAGTACCTGTACTAATAGACAGATCGCCCCGGGTGTCACACCTGATGTGATTGTCCTTTCTATTGCAGAGATAGAGCGGCTTTCTCCTGCGCTCGCATCTCTGCACTATACTCCAGCTGGCCACTGATATGAATAGAATTCACATCACTTATTCATATTTCCCACAGAGAGCAATGATTGGCCAGATGATTCCAGCCAATCACAGCTCTCAGTGGGAAATATGAATAATAGGTATATATACATACATATATATATATATATATATATATATATATATATATATATATAATAGGCATATACTAATACTACATACTACTACATCTATACACTTTACAGGGTAATCGCAGCAGGTGTCAGGAGTGACACCCGCTTTGATCTTTCCTTACTTGCAGGTACTACTGCTCCCAACATGGAGCACACCATGCTCCAAGCTAGGAGCTGTAGGATCTGCATTAATAGACAGATCGCAACAGGTGTCAGAAGTGACACCCGCTGCGATCTGTCTATTAATGCAGGTACTACAGCTCCCAGCATGGAGCAGAGTGGACTCCATGTTGGGAGCAGTATTACCTGCAGTTGAGGACAGATTACCTGCAGTTGATCGTCCTATTTATTGCAGAGATGCGAGAAAGCCCCCGCATCTATACATTATACAGGACTATAGCAGTGGGTGTCAGAAGTGACACCCTGGGCGATCTGTCTATTAGCACAGGTACTACTACTTCCATCATGGAGCAGTATGTTCCATGCTGGGAGTAGTAGTACTACCTAAAAAGTGTAA
Source organism: Hyla sarda (assembly GCF_029499605.1). Taxonomy (NCBI): domain Eukaryota; kingdom Metazoa; phylum Chordata; class Amphibia; order Anura; family Hylidae; genus Hyla; species Hyla sarda. Next base: position 376,143,601 of record NC_079190.1, on the reverse strand, counting down.
AATATAGAGGAAAAAAAGTGAAACACACGCATACTTTTATTAAACACATTATTAAAATACATTACTAATAAAAATTTGCCGCAAATGTATTTGGATCAAATCGAATTTTTTTTTTTAATTCTGCAAATCGCCCGAATCAAATTTTTCATAAATTCGCTCATTTGTACTTGCTGCATTGATAGAATAAATCCTATGCAGTCATTTGTCTTGGTGACTCCCCCATCTGGACTGTTTTTGTGCTTATCTACACTTAGCTCTGGAAGTCATAGAGTTTACAAACTCTTTTTCTTAACACAATGTTATTTTTAAGGAAATTATATCTACTTATTGTAACAATAAAACACTAAAATAGAAAGACTAATATGAAATGACAAAGTAATGGCCAACAAAACAGTATAATATGATGCTGGGTGTTCTGTGTAAAGTTTTTATAGGGAAGGATAGCAAAAAAGGGATCCCTGCTATATACTGTAGTTATTTAACTTAAATTGTCAGCATATTTACATTAACCTGAAATCAGATGTTTTGAATTGTTATTGCCATTGGTTTTTGAATGGTTGTCATGTACCTCTTCATTTCTTCTACAGCAAGTGAAATGTATAGCTAGATGCTTCCACTGGCATTGGCAGCTAATGGCAGGGGTTAAGACAAGCCAGACTCATGCTTGCCAACTGATCACTGCACCAGCTTTTTTTTTTATGGGTTATTCTTATATATTTCTCTATTAGTGATAAGTTATACAAAGTACTGTCTGGAGGGTTGGCACTTCAACAGAAAATGTGTCCCTAGCTTTCTTTTCCATTAATAGCATTGAATTATGAATTTGACAACATTCCTGCTATGCAATGAATATTTTAGATCCTTGGGAAATAGTCACCATGCCACCTCATTGTCAACTTTCTCCACCGAAGAGACACAGTTTTCACAGTGTAATACAATGATGACTCTCCCACACAATGTCATACATGTTCATACAAGTTCATATGCAGTAACCTGATCTACCTACGGCTGAAGAATATATAGATTTACCTCTCTTAGTCGATTCCTTTCTGGGTACTTACTGTTAGTTTAAACATGTTCAATGTGTACTGTATTTCTTTATACTGCTTAACATGTGCATGCACTGAGGTATATGCTTGTGCAATGGTTAAAGGGGAAATTCCAGGCAAAAACTTTTTTTTATATATCAACTGGTTCAGGAAAGTTAAACAGATTTGTAAATTACTTCTATGAAAAAATCTTAATTCTTCCAATAGTTATTAGCTTCTGAAGTTTTCTGTCTAACTGCTCAATGATGATGTCACGTCCCGGGAGCTGTGCATGATGGGAGAATATCCCTTGCATGATGGGAGAATATCCCCATTGGAGCTGCACAGCTCCTGGGACGTGAGTCATCAGAAAGCAGTTAGACAGAAAACAGCAACTCAACTTCAGAAGCTAATAACTATTGGAAGGATTAAAGGGGTACTCCGGTGGTCAACGTGTTTTTCCATTTTTGACTTACCCTATTTGTTTTGTTTCATTTCTATTCTTGTTGTTTAGGTGACTCTATTTCCATTCTTTGTTGTCTTTTTATCCCCCACTTTGTTTTCCTATCTTTGCTTCTATTTCATGTTTCTTGCTGTGCTGAAAACTACAAATCCCAGCATGCCACATGCCTTGCTGGTCTGGGGCGGCTCCTTTTTTTTTTTGTTTGTTTGTTCCGCCCTTTACCCACCCTACTATTTTCCTGTGTCAGCCTCCTTATACACAGCACACTAATATAATCAGCCTTGGTTGGGATACACTGTCATACACACACAAAAGGGACTACAACTCCCAGCATGTGTCATTCAGGAGTCTTCATTCTGTGGTATAACACCAGCATGCTGTCTCTGTCGTCTCCTGGGGGTTGTAGTTCACCCCACTTCTATAGGGCATACACCAGTGTTTCCCAACCAGGGTGCCTCCAGGTGTTGCAAAACCACAACTCCCAGCATTCCCTGACTGCCTTTGGGCATGCTAGGAGTTGTAGTTTTGCAACAGCTGGAGGCACCCTGGTTGGGAAACACTGGTGTAACATGATGTGTATGCTGAATAGGCTAGAACAGTGTTTCCCAACTAGTGTGCCTCCAGCTGTTGCAAATGTACAACTACCAGCATGCCCAAAGTCTGTCAGGGCATGCTGGGAGTTGCAGTTTTGCAACAGCTGGAGGCACACTGGTTTGGAAACACTAGCATACACACACATAACAACTCCCAGCATGTGTCATTCAGGAGTCCCCCTCCCCCTTCACATATAGAGATCCAGTATGAGATTTCTTCCCCTGCAGTCTGTACATCCCCGGCCCATGCACCTTGTAATCCTTCCCTTCAGATAACACATTTATCTTCTGTGTTCCGTTCTCCTGTGCAGACCTGCGTCCTCAGGAGCAGAGCAGGGGGGGGGGAGGGGAGATAAGGAGCTGTGTACTATGGCTTCTCATGCAGAACTCCGGGAGGGGGTAGATGAGGGGGCGTGGCTTATTCCTGTCATGCAGACAGACATAAAAACAAAGCTCTGATGTCTTGTCCACAAGAGATTCAGAAGATTCAGAACATGATGGACGACAGTAAAAGAAAACCCTCTGAACTACAGAACTTCCTGCCCAACAAACAGGTAAGAAAAACACACACATGATGCCAAAACATATAACACATGTATATTGCAGAAAAACTAAACTTACAAAGAAGATGCCATATAGTCAAAAAAATTAACCACCGGAGTACCCCTTTAAGATTTTTTAATAGAAGTAATTTACAAATCTGTTTAACTTTCCGGAGCCAGTTGATATATATAAAAAAGTTTTGGCCTGGAATACCCCTTTAACATTCTTTGTGTCAGATATAAAAACTTTTGATATGTTGTAAAGCATGCAAAAACAATAGGTTTTGCAATTGCTTTCATTAGAAAATTTTCAGTATTTCATAGTGAAAAAGCCAGTCAAACAACTGCCACCTCTGCCTCCTGGAATGCATTCAGTGCTTCTGTGAACACTGCTTCGTCCTGGACTCCAGGACGTTTTGGAGGGGGGAGGGGCTGTCCACACTGCAGAGACTCATGTGAAGAGAAGGGGAGGGGCAGGGGCAGGAAGTCTGCTGCCGACTCTCACACAGCAGACATCAATGAGAGAGGCAGAAACATGCATTGCAGACGAAAAAGTAAGTGTCCAAGCATGTGTGTATGTATGTATGTATGTATGTGTGTGTGTGTATATATAAATGTGTATGTGTATATATCAGTGTGTCTATCTAATGTGTATGTGTTAGAGTATATGAAGCCTGTGTGTGTGTGTAATAAAGGAGGACTACAATCATATCCTTCAGCTGTTTCAAAACTAAAACTCCCAGCATGCCTGCTCAGCCAAATTATGTGTGGGCATGCTGGGAGCTGTAGTTTTGCACCAGCTGGAGGCACCCTTGTTGGGAAGCACTGGACTGAGGAGAGGGAGGGGGAGTGGCTATCACAGTGAGTACCCACCCCCCTGCTTCTGGTAGATAAAATTAAGTTATTTCAGAAATAAAGCTAATTCTGAGAGAAATGTAGGTCACAGACACATACAAAGTACATGTACATGATCAGGATGAGATACTGAGCAACATATAACAGTTTAGTTTTTTTTAGGGATCTGACGGGTACGCTTTAAAGGGGTACTCCGGTGGAAAACGTTTTTTTTTTTTAAAGAAGTAATTTACAAATCTGTTTAACTTTCTAGCACCAGTTCATTTGAAAAAAAAAATATTCCACCAGAGTACCCCTATAAAGTTTATGAGAAACAGATCACATGATCACCTTCTAAAGCCTCTAGAAAGTTCTGTTGGAAGATTCCCTTAGTCCAGCCTTCCATACCTAGGGTATTGAAACAAATCACTGAAGTCTGCCCCTAGTCAGAAAAGTAAGATGTTGTGTCTAAAAGCTCTGCTGCTGAACAGGTAGTTAGTCCTGGCTGGACCAGGAAAGGAGAAAGAGGCATAGTCTAGTCAGTGTGCCTGAGCCTAGATCCGGCCAGTAAAGGAGCTCATGTAAAGGACTGAAGTGGCCACTGAGGCCTAGTGACATTTCCTGGAGCATTTATGCACAATGTCGTTCTCAGGTCAGGATTACAAAACAAGATAAGGATGAGTCCATGTGGCATGGTGAATGTCCATACATGCTCTTTAAAGATATGGGGTTAATTTGAATTTGTAACTGCTTTCTGAAGACAACAATATACATATCAATATACATTGATTCACAGATTGAGCTGCCGGAGGCTATCTACCCAATACCTTGGCTGCTTGGGCCCCTCGGTTCTCAACTCTTCTCCCCAGAACTCAATATACATTGTTACACTATACAACAGTGTTACCTTTACATTTATAAATTCTGTCGCTCTATGTGCATTATCTAGATATCAGGCGAACCCCCTGGCCAGTAGAGTACTCTGTATACGTGGACAGGAGAGAAAACATTAGACATATAGCCATAGATAATGAGAACTTGTGGACTGGGACACCAAATAATGTTACAGTCCTATCTTAACTGTTTGCATATGTGTGGACTACTTTTACCATATGTGGACTGACTATCTGTGGTACATAACTTTACATTATGAGTTAATCTTTGTACCTGGCGGGAATTTGTCCTTGTGTTGAGGTAGTGGCTATGCTTTTCCTAACAGGGTCAGGATACCTCCTACATAAATTGCCATGCACAACAGACACCGTACACCATGACATTTTGTACAAACACATTATATACATTTTATTAAAATATACAATAACCATTATTGTACACCAACATAAGTATTTACTTGTGCAAAGAGAATAAGCAAAAATATATTACTATAACGGTATATTCATATTTTCATTGACCCACAGTCCTGGTACACTTTGGGAGTTCTTAGAAAGGAATCACGGCTAAAAGCCAGGCACATACACTTACGCAAATGGTTACAAATAAACTTGTTGACAAGTTTGTCAGGCACTTCTTCTTAAATGTGGTATAACCTGTGAAGAACAAAAATATTTCACAAGGAAAGTTAGTGATATACAGTAGAAAAATCATGGGTAGACTCCTATAACTTGGGAACTTGCCATCTCAGCCTCGCCGATCGGACTGCTTCCGAGGCTGGGACATGTAACGGGGTCCACAGGACTGTGCCCCCTCTAATGGACTCACTCGGGTGTTCCAGTTTACCCAGGACAACGTGGGCTCTGTAATGGTGGGGCTGATGGGGACCACCATTTGCACTGCAGCGACTTGCGCCACTGGGGGAACAGCAGTTGGTGCCTGTTGGGCCGGCCAAACCTCTGCGGGAGTAGACCGAGGCACTTCAGTTGGTGCCCGCTGGTTAGGCCAAACCTCCTCGACCACAGGAGTAGGCCTGGGCACATTCACAGACGACTGTGGTAGATACTTTGGTGCCATGACAGGCACTTCGGGCATGTAGGCCTCCTCCTCCTGCATAGTACCTCTGACTTTAGGCGTCCGGAACCCAAAGGGATCCGCGTCCCAGTCGTCCGATGGGAATTAGGCATACGGAATCTGGGTTGGAATCTTCGGATGGGTTACTGCAGCTGCCCACTCTCCTCTCAAGCTCTGTACAGTAGTATACTTCACGATCTCCCTGCTCTCTAGAGAATGCAATGATGGGGGAGATAGTCTCTCTGCACTGCCCGACGATTATCCAAGATGGTCCCACCATGACGACAGTCCATGAGGGTGCCAAACCCCCGCACTTTGTCAAATTTATTTTATGACCGTGGCTGTAACATCTGCGCTGCGGGCAAACATGCTGACTGTGAGTGTTCTCTTGTCATGTCCCCGCTTCCAGTGGGGCTGGAATTCGCATCGTGGGATGCGCCAGCATGGGAATCCCAGCCCGTCACTCACCTCCCTGGTCTTCCTGTCCTCGCAGCCCCGGCGCGCGTGCCCACGCCTCCTAGGGCGCGTGCGCCGGAGCTCCTACATTTAAAGGGCCAGTTCTAATTTAATTAAGTGTCTACACCTGCACCCTATCTTTAAGTACTTGCTCCTCCCTTGTATCCCTGCCGGATCTTTGTTGCCTTGTGCCCTAGTAAAAGCATACTGTGTTCCTGTGTTCCTGATACCTGTGTTCTTTATCCTTGTTCAGTTACCTGACCCTGCACCTGTGCCTCCTGCCCTGACCTACTGCTACTTCAACCTCGTCTTGTCTGTTTCCTTTTGTGCCAGGGATAGCGACCTGGGTGCCGCCTGCCATAGCAAGACCATCCCGCTTTGCGGTGAGTTCTGGAGAATATCAGCGGCACCTAGACTTCGCTCCCTGGCATGGCTCACGTCTTCATCCACACAGACCCAGGGGATCCATCACCTGCTGTGACCCTAAACGTGGCTCTGCCACGTTCCAGGGGTAGCTCTCCCTCTCGGGGATCTTCTAGCTTCCTAACATACAGGGCCTCCAATGCTTTTGTGTCCTGCTTCTGCATTTTTCTCACCTCATATGGCATCAGCTTCGGCCCATATCTTTCCATCTTTGTGCCCTCAGCCCCTCTACAATCTTGACCTCCTGAGCTTCCCTTCTGGCCCTCTCAGACTGGGCCAGTGGGACTGGGGGATGGGACTTCCCTGGCAAGGGAAGAAGGTGCTCCCACATATATTGTATTATTCCAGGCTCATCGCCAAACAACCACTTTGGTAAAGGTGTGGACCTTGTGTGGACAATTGCGCCAAGGGAACTTTACGGACCTCCGGCACAATCTTGGAACTCTCTGCACGTGTGCTTGCCTGTTCCGCCATGTTGCTCCTCTGACCGTCTTCCGGCAAATCGGGAGGATTTGGCAGCGCTGCTCCTTTTATGCAGGGCTTCGGGAAAATGACCGCCAGCCGGAAGTGCGTCAACGGTGCAGCGCTGACTTCCACTCCCCCATCAACAAGGGGCGGATCTTCACAGTTCCACTTTGGCATGGAGATAGCAACATGGTTTCCATGCCCAGGGACAGGACGCTGACCGGCGTGGGACATTTTAGCGCGCTTCCCCGACACATCTTTAACCCTTGCAGATAAAGGCAATTCTTGGCAACGTAACATACCTTCAGACCTAATCTTGCACATGGTTGACACAGTACTTTTCTTTACCTCCCCCTCTTTTTCACAAGCACCACGAGTAAACCACTTTTCATTTGCAAAGTCCCATACACTTTCTGGCGCAGACTTAAATCACATTGGCATGCGGTTTTTGCAGACAATATTGGACACAGTTCAGACTAGGGGAAGACTTGTGGCATAAGGTGCACACCTGTATCCTGTTCGTGATGCCAAAAGTTGTGGTGGCGGGGTGTATGGTGCAGGGCAGATGGCATTAACCCCTTGTATTCGTGACGCAAGGGCGTGGTTTAGCCTATAACCACCCGAAAGTATACCTCTGGATCCTGGGCTAGGCACGGGGGCAATAAAGACTCCGAAGTCAAGTTAGGGACAGCAGTAGCTTTACTGAGGTTAGAGAGTTGGTAAAGTCTATACAGTTCAGCCAGGGCCCAGGATGGTGACCAGTGACACAGAGACCTTAAGGGCTTGCTGGGACTTATAGTAGGACTGGACAATTGAATGCCGACCACACTGGCTTGACAGATGACAGGGACTGACTTGACTTGACTCAAAAAGCTGTGACTTTAGCTTGCTTGACTTGATAGTGGCTGCAGGACTTGACTTTGAGGCCTCCAACCCTCTGGACACACACACTAGGCACAACTGCACATAGCAGAAGATCAGAGCTCAAAGAAAGAGAAGCTCGTTCCACCCAGGGCTTATATGGGTAGACTAGCAGGGTAGACTAGGTCACTCTTGGGATCACCTGGTCACTGGTACCTTCTGGGTAACAATCACATGACATATCACATGGCTTAACTCTTAAAGCAACATTATATTTTATGACACTTTACATGGTAAAACATATTTACAATGGGGAAACAAGTGCAGGGGGCCTGAGGACACTGAAGGAGGCTGCCTGACAGGACAGCAGGTGCACGGGGTAACACCTTCTGTACTGGGCCACCACATACTTGTAAGGCCCCTGCTCCATTTCTCTTTTTTATATTAAAATACTAAATCCATTCCAATCCAGGATGGCAGGAAAGTGTGGCATGGAGCTGGAGGTCCAGATGCTGTAGTGGTAATCTGGCCCTGGCTATAGCTATGATGAGTAAAACAAGTGTATGTATAAAAAACTAACATGATTTCTATTCAACCCTTTTTGGTGAATAGCATAGACAAATACCATAAGTGGTAGTCACATACAGTGTCCTGAAAAATTAAAAGGAAGGGATTAAGTTCTTATCTTCTTTTCGTCTCTTGTTCTATGACTTGTCTACTAACTAGGAAAGCAATACTCCTGCTGTCCATGTGATACCACTGCTCATGTCAGATACTGCGCAGCCCTGCCTGCTGCTGCACAGACTGCACTCCCCATACTGCTGAGCATAGAAGCTTTCAGCAGGTCAGGCAAAACCAACCAGCTGCGGGTCCGCCGCTGAAGGACAGCTGTATGCTGGCTTTACAGGTGCTTGCTCGGAGCGGCAATCCACCGCTACGAGCAGACACACTGTGATGTGCGAGTCGCCACGCGCATGCGCAGTATACTCCCACATCGCAACTGCTCTCAGCCTAGCTCAGGGAGCAGGGGGAGCAGCTGCGATGTGTGAGAGTACACCGCGCAAGCACGGCAACTCGCACATCGCTGCAGTGTGTTTGCTCGTAGCGGCGTATTGCCGCTCCGAGCAGGCACATCTAAAGGCATCCTGAACGGAACCTTCAGCAGCGGATCTGCAGAGTAAAATATGCTGTGGATCCGCTCGTTTGTACCCTTAAAGGGCTATCAACCCGGGCCAGACATTTAAACAGATTTGTAAATTACTTCCATAGAAAAATCTTAATCCTTCCAGTACTTTATCAGCTGCTGTACACTCCACAGGAAGATCTTTTCTTTTTTAATTTATTTTCTGTCTGACCACAGTGCTCTCTGTTGACACCTCTGTCTGTCCCAGGAACTGTCAAGAGCAGAAGCAAATCCCCATAGCAAACCTATCCTGCTCTTGACAGTTCCTGAGACAGACAGAGGTGTCAGCAGAGATCACTGTGGTCAGACTGGAAATTAATTTAAAAAGAAAAGAACTGTGGAGCATACAGCAGCTGATAAGTACTGGAAGGATTACAATTTTTTTTTTAATAGAAATAATTTACAAATCTGTTTAACGTTCTGGCACCAGTTGATTTAAAAAATAGTTTTTCACCGGAGTACCCCTTTACGGTCCCGACATCAAATCCTAGTTGGACCTACTGTACATAACATCTCCCATCTTCCATATGGTCATTGCACACATGGGTACTAAGTCCCAATTTGTTAATAAATGCAGGAGGGATATATACTGTAAAAGGATTATGAAGGATTAGGTTTGCATTGTCCTAGAAACTCAGTCTTGTATACTTAAACAGGGAAAAGCTGCAATACCAGATATGGACAAGAGTGGCGCTGTTTCTGTGCTAAAATAAGAAAGAAAAAAGCAGGATACAATTTTTAACTTGGACAGCTACTTTAAGGGGTTGTCTGGGCATAATTATACTTACCAGTCTCACTGCCCTGCCACTGCTGGTTTCCACCTGATTTCTGCTGCCATACCTGCTCAGCATAGACAGCATAGAGCTCTCTATTCCTAGGGAATATTTGCTGTCTACATGACACGTCAGTAAAAGTTTTTAAAAAGACAATGTTGGCACACACTGGGCGGTTAGGAAACCAGAAGCAACGGAGAAGCGGAAGAGATAAGTATACTTAGCAGCATATTTAAATATCAGCAATCACCAGACAACCCCTTTAACCCCTTAATGACACAGGATGTAAATGAACATTCTGGTGTCCTGGTACTTAATGCACCAGGACGTACATTTACATGATGTGAGCACCGGAGTCGTGCTTGCATCATGCACAGCAGATCTCGCCGATGTCCACCATTAACCCCTCAGATGCCATGATCAATACAGATGACGGCATCTGCAGCAAAGCTGGCATTTAAATGGATGATCGGATTGCCCGTGGCACATCTGCACAGGGATTGCCGCTGGAACCCCCGTGATCAGACATCTTATTCCCTATCCTTTGGATAGGGGATAAGATGTCTAAGGCAGAGTACCCCTTTAAGGGGTTAAAGAGGTACTCCAAAAGATTATTATTATTATTTTTTTTTTTTTTTCTTCAAAAAACCGAGTGCTAAAAAGTTAAACTGATTGGTAAATGACTAAATTACTTGAGCCTTCCAGTACTTATCAGCTGTTGTATGTCCTGGAGGAAGTCATGTAGTCTTTCCAGTCAGACACAATGCTCTTTGCTGCCAACTCTGTCCATGTCAGGAACTGTCCAGAGCAGAAGAGGTTTTGCTATGGGGGTTTGCTCCTGCTCTGGACAGTTCCTTACACAAACTCAGGTGGCAGCACAGAGCACCATGGCTGAATGGAAAGACTACATGACTTCCTCCGGTACATAGGGGGAGATTTATCAAAACTTGTGCAGAGGAAAAGCTGCCCATAGCAACCAATTAGATCGCTTCTTTCATTTTTACCAAGGCCTCTGCAAAATAAAGTGATCTGATTGGTTGCTATAGGCAACTGGGCAATTTTTCCTCTTCACAGTTTTTGATAAATCTCCCGCATAGTACTGGAAGGCTTGGGTGTTTTTTTGTTTGTACAAATCTGTATAACTTTCTGTCACCAGTTTAATTCTGCATGCTCCAGTTTCCTCTTTCATTTCAGCATCTGTGACGCATGCAGACGTCTGATAACTTAGCCTCTGTATATTGCACAATATTTATGGCATTAAAGCTGTAGTACGTGTCATGAGAAGTCAGGCTTATTTGTTTCCTGCAGTAAATTGTAATGCTGTGTGTGCTGTCCGAATACCTACGTGACATTCACTCAACTGCACTAATGGGAACCAAATTTATTTCCCCAAAACTGGTATCTGTAGGTGAAACCCCGGCCGAGGGGTGTAACACTGGGTGTGGCTTCCTGCGTATACTGAGGCGCTCACTCACAGCTGGGAAACATGAAGTAGTAACTGCAGTCCAGGTTTCAGTATGTTCATATAGACGGGGTTCACACAAGTAAAACCACACAATACAAATGTAACGGGTACATCAAGGTTGCTTTTCACAGTTTGGAAACCAGTTGGTGTATAAGCTTTGAAAAACAAGTTAGAAATTGCATGTGTTTCCAGAATAGGGCAAAATAAAGTATAGAATGTTTAAAATGGGCTCTACATTGTAAAATCTAAACATCTGTATACATTTTCTAGGTATTTTGTAGATTAAGTCAAAATCAAGTTTGTTTTAGGCAGTGTGTACAATGGCTAAACCTTTACGGGGTGTTCAGGTCACTTTAGTGATCTACGCCATTGGTCTGAAGACTTTGGCCCTCCAGATGTTGCAAAACTCCAATTCCCATCATGCTCGGACAGCCGTCGGCTGTCCGGTTATGCTGGGAGTTGTAGTTCTATTTCATCAGGTTGGCCACAATTTGGACCTGGCTGATCTATCCCCAGTGGACAAGTAAGCATATTATAGGGCTGCATTAGCGCAACAGAGAGTTCTTTTTGGTCACTGTCGGGCAAGTATATGACTACAAATCGCGAAACATTTTGTATAGAAGAATATACGGTAATAAAAAAAAGATACCATATGGTATGCATTCTTTAAAAAAAATGGGGCCCTATGGGTAAAGTATCACTGTATGCCTATGCAGTGAGATACATAGTAGGTGTACATTGGTGCTGTATACAGGGGGCTCTTCCAGGGGTTAAAGGGGTACTCCACCCCTAGACATCTTATCCTCTATCCAAATGATAGGGGATACGATGTCTGATCGCGGGGGTCCCGCCGCTGTGGACCCCTGAGATCTCGGCTGCGGTACCCCAAACATCTGAGGCACGGAGCGAAATTCACTCCGTGCCAGATGATTGGCATTGCAGGGCGGAGGCTCATGATGTCATGGTCACGCCCCGCTCGTGTCGTCACAACCCTCCCATAGACTTGCATTGAGGGGGCGTGACTTGCATTGAGGTACAGCAGGGAGATCGTGGGGGTCCCCAGCAGCAAGACCCCAGCGATCAGACATCTTATCCCCTATCCTTTGAATATGGGATAAGATGTCTAGGGGTGGAGTACCCCTTTAAGTCCTGAAAAAAGTGTGGGTACGCACCCAATATTTCTATTCGAGGGCTGCTCCTGCTAATGGGAATGGTGTTCCTGCTATGGAAAAAGTGCCCTGGGATTTTCCCAGCATACATTGTAAGCATACCATATATTATAGTTGCAAATCCTGGGTCTGATCCCCCAGACTGAAATCTTGATACAGTATCTCACGTAAGTGAGTACACCCCTCACATTTTTGTTATTGTTTTATTCTATCTTTTCAAGTGACAACACTGAAGAAATTACAATGTAAAGTAGAGAGTGCACAGCCTGTATACTGTGTTTTTTGTTGTGCCCCCTCAAAATAACTTAACACACAGTCATTAATATCTAAACCTTGGCTACAAAAATTAATTCATCCCTAAATGTCCAAATTGGGCCCCAAGTTTTAAAATTTTGTTTGGCTAGTGGAGGGGGCTATGGGAGTTGAAGCCCCAGTCTGGTCCCTATAGTCTGGTCCCTAATGCTCACCAATGGGATCCAGGACACTAGTCCCAGATCACTAGTCAAGAGTGCTACTTCCCTCCTTGTATTCTTGTATTATTGGTAATATTGGTCTCAGTATACAGGATTTGATCAGTAACAGTATGAAGGTAATATGTATGGTGATAATATTCCTCCTTGTATGCTGGTATTATTGTCAATATTGGTCTCTATATATACTGGATTTGATCAATAACTGTATGATGGTAATATGTATGATGATAGAATTTCTTCTTGTATTCTGGTATTATTTTTAATGTGGGCCTCAGTATACAGGATTTGGTCAGTTACAATATGATGGTAATACGTATGGTGATATTTGCTCCTTATTTATGTTATTTGGAAACTGTATGAGGTACTATCTTGTGCAGAAACTTTGCACATATTATACTTTGTTAACAAATGTATAATCTTACTTCTTTTTACTTAGAAAGTAAGAACTATTTAACTACCTATGAGATCTCAGCATGTACAGGTTTCCTGTGTTATTGTGTGATAGGATTGTGGTTGCAGCAATTGCACTTTTGTTACATGCTGAGATGTGAGGCTGAGGGTGATGTGTGTGAAGAGTGTGATTGCTTGTAGAAGTAAGTATTGGGTGTGGTTAGGGCATGGCTGGGGTGTGTTTAGGGCATGGTTACAGGCTTGGCTCTAGCCTCCCGATCTTTTGGAGATCTGGCAAGGCCCTTGGTGTTCACCATTAATTCTCAGCACTGCCTTAGGCCTCTTGGGCATGGAGTTCACCGATCTTCACAGGTTGCCACTAGAGTCCATTTCAACTCCTCCATGATGCCATAACAGAGCTTGTGGATGAGACTTTGTGCTCCCCGACATTCCATTGGAGGATGCTCCATAGATGATCAATAGGGTTTAGGTCTTGAGACCTGCTTGGTCAGTCTATCACCTATATCCTTAGCTTCTTTAGCAAGGCAGGGGTTGCCTTGGAGCTGTGTTTTAGGTGCATGTGCTCAGCATCATATCCAGAGATTGTATTTGGGAAAGAGATGTATGAGTACTGCCAACATTGCTGCAGAGGTTAAAGGGTGGGGGGTAAGCTTGTCATTATCATGTAAGAATACTGCCCTGCGGCCCAGTCTCTGTAGGGAGGAGATTATGCTCTGTTTTAGTGTGTCACAGTACATGTTGGCATTCGTGGTTCGCTCAATGAATTATACCTCCCCAGTGCCAGCAGCACTTATGCAGCCCCAGACCATTACATTCAAACCACCATGCTTGACTGTAGGCAAGACACACTTGTCTTTGTACTCCTTACCTGGTTGCCGCTACACACGCTCGACATCATCTGAACAAAATAGGTTTATCTTGGTCTCATCAAACCACAGGACATTGTTCCAAGTTAGGAGAGGTTTCCTTCTGGGACGAAAGCCATGAACACCTATTTCATGCAGTGTGTGGCATATAGTCTGAACACTGACAAGCTTACCCCCCACCCCTTCAACCTCTGCAGCAATGTTGGCAGCACTCATGCATCTCTTTCTCAAATACAATCTCTGGATATGATGCTGAGCACATGCACTCAACTTCTTTGGTCGTCCATGGTGAGGCCTGTTCTGAGTGTAACTTGTCCTGTGAAACTGCTGTATGGTCTTGCTCACTATGCCACAACTAAGTTTCAGAGTCTTGAGAATCTTCTTATAGCCTAGGCCACTTTTATATAGTAGTTTTTTTTTTTCATGAGTTCTTTGCCATGAGGTGCCATGTTGAACTTCTAGTGATCAGTATGAAAGAGTGTGAGAATGATAACATAAAATTTAAGACACTGCTCCTCATTTACCTGAGACCGTGTAACACTAAGGAGTCAGATGACAAAGAGGAAAGAAAATGGCTAATTGGGAACAATTTTGACATTTCCACTTAGGGGTTTCTTTACTTTTATCTTTACTTTTAAGGTTTAGACATTAATGGCTTTGTGTTAAGTTATTTTGAGGGGACACAACATTAAATATTGCAATACAGGCTGTGCCCTGTTTTACATTCTAGCAATTTGTCATTTCTTCAGTGTTGTCACCTTAAAATATATAATAATATTTACAAAAATGTGAGGGGTGAACTCACTTATGTGAAATACTGTAGACCCCTATTAGTTTAGGTGTTTGGAATAACAGTAGGGTCAAGAGTTGAGAAGAGTTATAGGCATTGTATACAAGTCCTTCATTCCCCTTTTTTCACAAAGTGTCAATAACTCAACTACTCATTAGCTGTTTAATTTTATTATTGTATTTACAAACAAATATAGTTAATCCGTTCTTGCTATAGGACTTATGCATACGTCCCAGCACCCGACATGTTTCCTCTCTGGGACGTATGCATACATCCTGACGATCTCCTGCTCTGCTGCGCACAGCTCAGGAGACCACCAACTGGGTCCAGCTGTCAATCACAGCCGGGGTCCCACCGCATTAACCCCAAAGATGTCATGATCAATCCTGATCACAGCATCTATGGTGTTGACAGGGGGAGGGTGCGCCCCCTGTTCACCAACGGCAGCGCTGTGATAAGATTGCAGGTCGCCGTTGGTTGCTATGGCAGCAGGAGGTCAGATGATGACCTCCGGTCTGCCTGCTACGGAAGCCTGTGAGATCCAGCCACAGGCTGGATCGCACAGGCTGTAGTGTGTGCAACTCATCAGGTCATACTGTGCTGCAGTACAAATGTATTGCAGCATAGTATAACCTGTAAAAAGTGAAAAATAAAATAACAAAAGGTTCTTCATTAAAAGTATTAAAAGTGTAAAAAAAAATGAAATAAATGCCCCTTTCCCAATAAAAGCCCTGTATTATCATTAAAAAAAAAACACAAATCATATACATACTAGGTATTGCCATGTCTGTAATGACATGTACTATAAAGTTATAATGTAAATTATCCCACACGGTGAACTCTGTAAAAAAAAAAAAGTGCAAAATTCGCCAATTTTGGTACAGATAGCGGAATAAAAAAGATCAAAATGTAGCATGTATTGCAAACATTGCCCTTACAAAAAATAAGTCCCACAAAAAATAAGCCCTTACGTAATGGCGTCAGATGAAAAATAAAAAAAATTACGGCTGTCGGAAAATGATAACACAAAAAAAGGGAAAAAAACATTTTGCTCAGAAACGGTAAAATTACATAAAAAGCTATATAAAATGGTTATCGCCAAATTAATTCACATCTCCTCTGCCCATTGACTTTAATGTTTTTTCCGCTGTCCTGTTTATACTGCAGAAATTCTGCTAGCGGAATTCCAACACTGAATTCCGCTCCGCTTAAAGAAAGAACATGTTCATTCATTCTTCAAGCGGAATCCACTAGCAGAAAGCAACAGAAGTCAATGGTAAAAAAAAATTCCCTCCAACATCGTTTCCGAGCGGAATTTGCGTGGAATTTGTGCGGAATTCACACGGAAAATGGTTGGAAAAACCCTTCACTTCTTTCTCCCCCATTTCCGCGTGCAATTCCACGCAAATTTCGCACCCAAAAAAAAAATTTCTGCCCGTAAATTTTTCGGCGTAAATTATTCTTGATTTACTCCGTGTGAACGCACCCTTACAGTATAGTGGGGCATACAATTCCAACATTGTAGTGTGTCTCCAATAAAGTTGGTGGCCAATACATCTGTATGCGATCGTACCCTAGTGCCCTCTGTCCACTGCCTCCTGCTGCAGTGTGGGATGAATGCATTGTCTCTCTCCATCACATTTATGTTTGTGACATTTAACACTAGATGCCATTGGTTTATTTTTACATTGTTGGCACTAAGGTCAGAGCCATAACTTGGAGATACAGTGCCCCAGTGCAAAATCTGTAACTATGTGTAAAAGTAGTGGTCTCCTTGTATAAGAAAGAGAAATCTAAGGGGCCCCTCAGGCTCCTGGGCCCGGGTACAACATCACCTTCTGCACCACCTATAGTCATGCCCTGGCCAGGGTAGCTAGCTCCCATGCATTTGTAGCATTGTGATGGAGGCAGCTCAGGAATCCTTCACCGCCCATCTCCCCCTTCTCACCATCCTTATCATGCCAATGGGTGGTCATTACAGTTGAGTGACCCATACTTACCAGCCTTGTTCTTGGTCTGTCGATCTTCTCCTGTAGCCCCGCCTCTAATGATGATGGTGGGGCTAAAGAAGAAGACCGACAGATCATGAACAAGCTTGGTAAGTGGATGTTCTGTTGTATGCAGTATATGGCAAAGGCTGTACCCCACCCCCTCTCAAAGGGTAAATCAGCACTCAGTAGCGCTAATTAACCCTTTCATTGCTGGACTGGCAGATAGCCCTCAGCCCAGCGAGAAACAACTTGTCAATCAGACATGTCAAATGTTGTTGTTTGGAACGGGTCTTACTCCTGAGACCCACTGCAATTCTGAATGAAAGGCCGGGGAAGCAGGTCTCAGGACTGAGACTAGATGCAGTCCAGGTAAAATGTTTTAAGTTGCACTGCACTGTGCAGCTCAGCGTAACCATTTAATTGCTGGTTCAAGGCTAAAAGTTTACCACAACCTGACAGCTTTTCAAAAGTTTGGCAAGCTGAACTTTAAAAAATCTTGCTGATCTCTAGGGGTCCTGGTGGTGTGGGGGGCCCAATGAATGTCCCCTTGGAGTAAATCCTGTATAAACCCACCATAAGTGACTTTATCTAAACATTTACACTGCAAATCTCCAGATTCACCAGGTGATTGATAATTTTCCCTTAAAATGCAAATTGTATTTCGTTGTTATAAAAGGCATCAGTGTCATTCAAAACTGTCGTTGGGCCTAGCTTTACATGCTAACAGAATGGCAGCTTCTTGATGCCTCAGGAAGATACATTAATGTTACAAACTGGCACTTAGCCAGTTACTTTAAAGGTTTCAGAAGAAGCCAGAAGCCATTATAAATAACTGCTCCACATAAAGCTTCTCCATTAACGATCAGGCTGTATTAAAATTGGCAAGAAGCTTTTTCTTAAATGATTCATATTCCCTTTCTGAATATTTCTTGGCTTTCAGCAAGGTAAAATACAGTGACCAGAAGCTGAGATTATGGAGTGGATAAAATAATTGGTAGATGGGAAAGTCTTTGTCAGTTCAGAACAGCTGCCACATATTTTGGGAAGCATTTGACTGTTTCAGGTCAGTGTTACTCATCACACTCCTGTTCGGGTCTCAGCTCCTCCTTAGGTCATTTGTGTCTTGTGTGCTTTGGATATCTTGACTCTTTACGCATTTGGCCTATTATTTGGAACACTTCATTGGTCACTGTCTTTAGCCATTTTGTAGTGGCTATTGTTACTGGTAATAACGTGTTGCTTTTTCATTACTCTCCTGGTCCTAGATAGAGTGATGTTTATTGGCTGCGACTATGATAGTGTGGCTGTCAGTCAGACATATTCTAATGTTTCCATCTTACCTTGTGCATTTGGAAACTGCAAGGGCCTTGATCCATGTATCCACCTGAAACAGAGTTCATGCCTGATGTCTTAGATACTATACTTCAGTTAAGCATGCACTTGTATCAGATTTTTTATTGTCGGGACTGAGTTAAAGGGGTACTCTCCCCGTAGACATCTTATCCCCTATCCAAAGGATAGGGGATAAGATGTCTGATCACAGGGGTTCCACTGCTCCGGACCCCCGTGATATCCCTGCTGTACCTGGCGGTCGTTTACAGTGTCGGGTGCAGTGCCGGAGGCTTGTGACATCACGGCCGCGCCCCCTCAATGCAAGTCTATAGGAGGGGGCATGACGGTCGTCAAGCCCCCTCCCATAGACTTGCATTAAGGGGGGCGCGGCACTGACGTCACGAGTGGGGCGGGACCATGATGTCATGAGCCTCTGCCCCGCATCACCAGTCATCCGGCACGGAGCAAAGTTTGCTCCATACACCGATGTCTGGGGTGCCGCAGACAAGATCGTGTGGATCCCTAGCAGTGGGACCCCCGTGATCAGACATCTTATTCCCTATTCTTTGGATAGGGGAAAAGATGTCTAGGGATGTAGTAGTAGCCCTTTAAGGGATTTCGGATAGGTGTAAAATATTTGCATCTATACGTCTACGGTGAGAACACTAATACTCTTCATTTGGGGTTCTACTGAACAAGCTCAAGGTTTCTTACATGTGCCAAGCAGGTCCCTATAACAAGCGCATGTTTTGTTGATGAATTGCAGTCTGGGCAGTGTGGCCCTTCAGTTTCATCTGCTACACATTCACCTTGTACACAATATCTGATCTGCCAATAAACAAGGGTTTTGTTGGCTTATCGCTGGGCCATGCTATGTTTGTCTGAACCTGATCTTGTCTTCTATGTGTAATTCACTTGGTAGTGCAGATGCTTTACATATCTTTTGTATGTGTCCAGCTTCTGTATTTGGCTCACAAATCCCTCCATTCTGCTGTTCACTGAATTTTGACATTAACTACTCAGAAAGGAGTGTGTCCAAGGCAAGCACTGAGCCCACCCTCAGGATTATGTTCTGGATTGTATGGGGACCCCTAGTGGTCTTTTTTAAAAGCCAAGTTTTCTATGAAAAGGAGATAAATTTTTTTTAGTATAGTATATTTGAAAAGCAAATGTTTTTCCAAGATGTAAAACAAATAATAGGATTTTGAATCTGACAGTGCCCATTTAAAAATATTGATCTCTAAACATTGTCAGAAATCCATACCTATAGCAGGATAATCACAATGCAAGTACTGTAAACAGGTTAGCGCCTTAAGATCCAGCAATTTTTCTTTTTTCATTGCCTTTTATTGTCTTCAAAAAGCAATCATTAAAAAAAAAATTGCATACATTTTTTTTCATAACAGTTATACTTTTAATGTCACACTTTTTTTTTTTTTTTTTTTTACCATTTTATAATCCATCGAGCAAGCAAATAAAAATAAATAATAATTGTGGAGTGAAATGGGAAAAACACTATTCTCTGATTATGGGATCTTTTAGTTTTAACCCCTTAAGGACGCAGCCCTTTTTCACCTTAAGGACTGAGCCCTTTTTCGCAATTCTGACCACCGTCACTTTACGCATTAATAACTCTAAAACGCTTTTACCGAATATTCTGATTCTGAGAGTGTTTTTTGTGACATATTCTACTTTATTTTGATGGTAAATTTTCGTTGTTACTTGCATCCTTTTTTGGTGAAAAATCCCCAAATTTCATGAAAATTTTGAAAATTTTGCATTTTTCTAACTTTGAAGCTCTCTGCTTGTAAGGAAAATGGATATTCCACATAAATTTTATTTTTATTCACAAATACAATATGTCCACTTTATGTTGGCATCATTAAATGGACATACTTTTACTTTTTGAAAAAATTAGAGGGCTTCAAAGTAGAGCAGCAATTTTCAAAAATGTCATGAAAATTGCAAAATCTGAAGGGACAGATGTTACAGAACTACAACTCCCAGAATGCCTGGGCAGTCTAGGCATGCTGAGAGTTGTAGTTTGGCAACATCTGGAGGGCTACCAGTTGGGCACCACTGTAACAGTGGTCTCCAAACTGTGACCCTCCAGATATTGCAAAACTACAACTCCCAGCATGCCCAGACAGCCTTTGGGGGGGGGTCACGGAATGCCTGCTGAATGATTCCAGCAGGCATCACGGTCCGGTCCCCAACCGGCTAGTGGCAGGGACCAGAATTCCCACGGGCGTATGCATTCGCCCTACGTCCTTAAGGACTCGGGATGCAGGGCGTATGCATACCCCCTATGTCGTGAAGAGGTTAACTGTTAGTATGATTATAGCAAATATCACTGTAAATGGTAATATAACTTTAGATCCCTTTTTTAATTATTTTATGTTATTGATTTTTTTTTGTGAAGTGACGGCTATTCTAGTCTTGGGTATTTTTTTACCATTTGAAATATGTATTTTAATAGTTTGGAGTTTTCCTAGTCATGGCTATGCAATTCTGTTTATTTTTTATAGTTTAGATTTATGTATTTGATAAAGGGTAAAAGGTAATTTAGAATTTTTTATTGCATTTTCCCGTGCACTGTTAGTCCTTCCTAAGGGACATTACTGCACATTACTGTATTGCATTGCATTTGCTCTTTACTGATCTCCTACTATACCCTTCCTACTATAAACCCTTTAAATCGTCGATGTCAAAGCTGACAGCGGCGCTTAAAGGGTGACTCTCATTAAAACTAATTGTTGCTATTGCACTCCTTATGGTAAATAAAAAATATTTCTAATATACTTTGTTTATAAAAAAAATAAGTTTTCTATGTTTTATTTGTGCTTAAAAAAGCTCAAGAGCACATTTTCCCCCATCTCATATACAGATTTTGGACCGAAGCCCAAACACAGGAAGTGCAGCCTGCAGTGCTGAGGGGTGTGTATCCAGCCTCATCCAATCATAGCTCCTCTCACACTTAATTGCCATATGCTGTTGGTTGGACACACCCCCTCAGCACTCCAGGCTGCACTTCCTGTGTTTGGGCTCCGGTCCAAAGTCTGTGTATGAGATGGTAGAAAATGTGCTCTTGAGCTTTTTTAAGCACACATAAAACATAGAAAACTTACATTTTTTTTAACAAAGTATATTAGAAATATTTTCTATTTACCATAAGGAGTGCAATAGCAAAAATTTGTTTTAATGAGAGTGACCATTTAAAGGGACCGTTAACCCCTTAAGGACCAAGGACGTACCGGTACATCCTGAGTCCTTTCCCTTTCTATAACGCGGAGCCACGACGTGGCCCCGCGTCATAGCGGGTCGGGCCCGGCCGGGACCCATGGCTAATAGCGCACGCCAGTGACCGGATATTAACCATTTAGACGCGGCATTCAAAGTTGAACGCCGCACCTAAAGTGAAAGTGAAACCATGCCGGTTTGCTCAGCGAGCTGTTCGGGATCGCCGCGGCGAAATCGCGGCATCCCGAACAGCTGTAGGACATGAGAAGGGTCTCCTACCTTGCCTCCTGTTGTTCAATCGCCGAATGACTGCTCAGTGCTTGAGATCCACGCATGAGTAGTCAAGCGGCAGAATCATCGATCACTGGTTTCCTATGAGAAACCACTGATCAATGTAAAAGATCAGTGTGTGCAGTGTTATAGGTCCCTATGGGAGCTATAACACTGCAAAAAAAAGTGAATAAAGATCATTTAACACCTCCCCTAATAAAAGTTTGAATCACCCCCCTTTTCCCATTTAAAAAAAAAAAAACTAAACTGTGTAAATAAAAATAAACATATGTGGAATCGCCACGTGCGGAAATGTCTGATTTATAAAAATCCAAAATAGTCCAAAATAGTGTATTTTTGGTCACTTTTTATATCATGAAAAAATTATAAAAAGTGATCAACAAGTCTGATCAATACAAGCAGGGTACCGCTAAAAACTTCAGATCGTGGCGCAAAAAATGAGCCCTCATACCGCCCCATACGCAGTAAAATAAAAAAGTTATAGGGGTCAGATGATGACAATTTTAAACGTATACATTTTCCTGCATGTAGTTATGATTTTTTACCGAAGTACGACAAAATCAAACCTATATAAGTAGGGTATCATTTTAATCATATGGACCTACAGAATAAAGAGAGTGTGTCATTTTTGCCGAAAAATTTACTGCATAGAAACAGAAGCCCCCAAAATTTACAAAATGGATTTTTAGGTGCAAAATTGAAAGGGTTATGATTTTTTAAAGGTAAGGAGGAAAAAACGAAAGTGCAAAAACGGAAAACCCCCTGGTTCTTAAGGGGTTAAACAGTCCCTGGTGGATCGCCACTGTGGAGGTAGTCGGAGGGCTTACCTCTCCTTCTGTCCCAGTCCCAGCTCGGTGATTGATAGAGTTTGGCTGGAAAGGCTTTATCAATCAAGTGCAGAACACACAGATCAATGTAGTTCTATGTAACTACATTGATCTGTATGAGGAATCTAATGATTCCTCCTAAAAGTCCCCTAAAGGGACTAATAAAGTGTAAAAAAAAAAATGTTAAATAAAAGTTTAAAAAACACCCATTAAATCCTTCCATATTAAAAGTTTAAATCCCCCCCCCCTTTTCCCAAATGACATATAAAAAATATGTAAATATAATAAAAATAAACATATTTGGTATCACCACTTACGTAATTGTCCGAACTATTAAAATAAAACATTATTTTTCCCTTATGGTGAACAGCGTAAACGTAAAAAAAAAAACACCAGAATTGCGTTTTTTATCACACCATACCCCAGTCAAAAGCGATCAAAAAGTCTGATAAGTACCACAATGGTACCGATAAAAATTGTGCCGTGACAGGTCACGGCACAAAAGATTTGCCCTCATAGAGTCTTATGTGGATGTTTAGATGAAAAAGAGTTATGGCTATTAAAGTGTGAGGAGGAAAGAAGAGGAGTGAAGCTACAAAAATTCCTTAAAGGGGTACTACGGTGGAATACATTTTTTTTCAAATAAACTGGTGCCAGAAAGTTAAACAGATATGTAAATTACTTCTATATAAAAATATTACTCCTTCCAGTACTTATCAGCTGGTGTATACTACAGAGGAAGTTGAGTTATTCTTTTCTGTCTGGCCACAGTGCTCTCTGCTGACACCTCTGTCCATTTCAGGAACTGTTCAGAGCAGGAGAGGTTTGCTATGGGGATTTGCTCCTACTCTGGACAGTTCCAGACACGGACAGAGGTGTATGCAGAGGGCACTGTGGTCAGAAATAAAAGAACAACTCAACTTCCTCTGGAACATAGAGCAGCTGATAAGTACTGGAAGTATTAAGATTTTTTAATTGAAGTAATTTACAAATCTGTATAACTTCCGGGAGCCAGTTGATATGAACATTTTTTTCCACCGGAGTACCCCTTTAAGGGGTTAAAGGATTCAATCTTAAAAAACATGGTATCTTTCTTTCAGAATCAGTGCCACTCATTCCCATGGGCTCTGCCCCTGAAGTTTAGGTAAATAAAATTGGCCTATACATAGTACAAATTACATTGAGAATTCTTTTCTAATTTTTTCCATAACTCGGTGTAAGTGTACCTGTGTGCCCGGGTCGATGTTGATTTTCATGGTGTTTTTGAAATGCCAGAGATATTTCAGGGTTAGAATGGAAACTTCAGTGTAGAGATGTAACACTTGTCTGTTTACACTACCGAAACTTTAGAGAAATGTACAAAACAAGATTGGTATTTCATGTGGACACATTATTGCTCAAAGAGATAAGAAAATGACATGATAACATTTCAAGGCAAAACAGGATACATTGTGACATTCATCACTGGAATGAAAGGACATAATCACATGCTTGTAAGACCAGATTGTAAAACAGGTCCAAGTAACTTCACACCACGTTTTGTCAACAAATTGAGATATTTTTCAAAGCAAAAAAAAGACACGACAAAAGTTTTAATCGAGCGGGGTCCCTGACTGATCATTAGCAAGTAGAAGCGAGCAGCTGGGTGCTTCACTTCCTGGGTCGCTGCACTTTCAGTCCAGTTTATCTTGATGAGATATATATAAAAAAAGAGATGCGCTCCTAGTGGAGAATCATAAGGTGGGTTGACGTGTGGGCGTGTCTTTTGCACCTTACCGTGTAGCGTTGTGCTGAGGGCACAACACCTTGATGAGCTTGTAGACTCGCTGGGGTTTGTAGTTGAAAATATGGGCGGCAGCCGGTAGTAGTCCATAAAACAACTGGCCGCCGACCGCTATCCCACGTGACCAGAGGAAAAACTACCGCTCGACTACTGGACTACTACCGGCTGGAATCGATACTTGGGGAATAGGCGCCAAGGGCTAAGCAAGTCCTATCTTTTCGGTTCTCCTCATACTACAGTTTATCTTGATGGTCGCCATAACATTTTTAGAACCCATCTTTTGCAGCTGGACTGGAAGTGAATGTTCAGCTGATATGGAATACATTTGTACAATAGAAGGCTATGGGTGATTGACAGTATATGTACACTTCTGTATAAAACAGGATCCAATATGTAACCACTGGGTGGCCACACTTAGACACCCCATAGCATATGCGTCTACCGACAGAATATTGTGAATATTGTTTTTTTCTAAGCTAGTCCTCTCATGACGTACATTTTGGCATATAGTGAACCATTAGGAAAGGCAGGGGGAGCGGACTATGTAAATAAAATGAAGAGCAGTTAGAACTACAAATGAGTTTCTTTCCAGGCCACCCTAGTATACAACACCTTGCCTTTTATCTTTTAAGGTTTCTTCTGTTTCTTTTTATAGTGCTGCAATATATTTCAAAGTACCAGCGAAAGTACCACTCCAGGGATGGGATGAACATTGCTCAGGTCTTTCAACTTGTTGACCAAATTGAATTTTTATTGACATCTATTGCTGGCACATCTTATGTTTATCCGGATGCAGACTCCCAAATAAATGTATTTTTTATGGTCTCTGCTCCAGGGTTAGACACTATTAGAGATGATGGAGCCGGGCTCTGTAGGATTAGCTCTTGGGCAGTAATGCTGTTCAGATTTTTAGGTTGCCACTGGTTTTGTTAGGCTGGGTTCACACTACGTGTGAACTACGGTTCCCGTATACGGCTGGGAGGAGGGGTGGGCGGGGCTTAATCGCGGCACCCGCACTCAGCCGTATTCGGCAACCGTAGTTAATGTATGTCTATGAGCCGACCGGAGTGAACCGCAGCCTCCGGTCGGCTGCTTTTTCGGCCGTATGCGGTTTCCCGACCGCAGGCAAAAACGTGGTTGACCACGTTTTTGCCTGCGGTCGGGAAACCGCATACGGGCAAAAAAGCAGCCGACCGGAGGCTGCGGTTCACTCCGGTCGGCTCATAGACATACATTAACTACGGTTCCCGAATACAGCTGAGTGCGGGCGCCGCGACTAAGCCCCGCCCCCTCCTCCTCCCAGCCGTATACGGGAACCGTAGTTCAAATCGTAGTGTGAACCCAGCCTTATTCTGATATTATTCTTACTGTTTTTCTTATGTATCTCTTCATAAAAAGATATATTATGCACTTTGTTCAAACGAATATGCTCCGCCAAGGGCAAGATAATATATAGGTGAAGAAACTAGGTAATTTTTTTTTCTAGTTTTTATATATAATAGTTTATTCAGTATTTATTTAAAGAGAATCTGACAGCTGTTCAACTGCACTAAACGCAATAGACTCATTTATAGTGCAGATGAAGAGCTTTAAATGGGAGGGTCACGCTTATTGGTGGCATGGGTGCAGAGTTCTGTACTCTGTATATTGGAGGCGAGCTTTTAGCTACACACTACCCACCCCCCAGTTCAAGTCATGGACGGGCTGGGAAGTTAAAGGGGTATTCCAGGCAAAACCTTTTTTTTATATATATCAACTGGCTCCGGAAAGTTAAACAGTTTTGTAAATTACTTCTATTAAAAAATCTTAATCCTTCCAATAGTTATTAGCTTCTGAAGTTTTCTAACTGCTCAATGATGATGTCACGTCCCGGGAGCTGTGCATGATGGGAGAATATCTCCATAGGAACTGCACAGCTCCCGGGACGTGAGTCATCAGAGAGCAGTTAGACAGAAAACAACAACTCAACTTCAGAAGCTAATTACTATTGGAAGGATTAAGATTTTTTTATAGAAGTAATTTACAAATCTGTTTAACTTTCAGGAGCCAGTTGATTTATAAAAAAAAGTTTTGGCCTGGAATACCCCTTTAAAGGGGTACTCCACCCCTAGACATCTTATCCCCTATATAAGGATAGGGGATAAGATATCTGATTGCGGGGGTCCAGCCAATGGGGACCCTCGCAATATAGGATGCAGCACCCACCTGTTTCTGCTTCCGGCAGCGCTGGAGGTTCTGGCTCCCGACCACGGTAACGGAAGAGCGTGACGTCACAACTCCGCCCCTGTGTGACGTCACGTCCCGCCCCCTCAATGCAAGTCTTTGCATTGAGGGGGCGTGACGTCACACGGGGGGCCGAATCCTTTGGATAGGGGATAAGATATCTAGGGGTGGAGTACCCCTTTAATATTGATGAGGCAGGGGAACTCGTTGAGTCACCTCCCGCCTCCAATGCGTCCTGGAGGGCAATATGAATAAAAGCTTGAAAGGACAGAACTCTGCACTCACGCTACCAATAAGAGTAAGTGACCCTTCAATTATAAGCTCTTTACCTTCACTATAACCCAGTATATTGGGTTTAGTGCGGATGAACAGCTGTCAGGTTCTTTTTAAGGAAAAACAGTGTATTTGCTTTCCAGGTGGTGAAAGCCTGAATGGCAGCTTTTGTTGTATGTTAAATACAGTATGAACTGTCAATCACTCTCTAACAGGATCTGGGGCAACCACATTGGAGATGTACATACTTCCTTTTAGTATTATCTGTATATAGCAGAGTACAGCAGCGTTTGGGAGATATATGGCAACTTTAACGACTATGAATTAACGGAGAGTGAATATTATGGATCATTGCAGTCTTGAAAAAGTGATGGAGTACAACCCCCTCCCCCAGAGACTAGGGAATGAGAGGGGAGATGCATATGGAGCCTCATCTGTATGCGTAGGTTACTCCTGCCTTTTGTAGGCTTCCAGCAGTACAGCAGAGTGGTTACTAACTTGCTTCCCTTCTAATGATAATAAAATGGTTCTGATCAGTGAACAGTGTGAAAAGAAGGAAAGTGTGCTGCAAATGCTACATCATTCATTCTTTTCAATAGGAGTGCCATTATGGAGATCGTCAGATCCCCCCCATGATCAGTCACTTATTCTCTATCCTGTGTAAATTTTCATTGGTCAACCACTGGCTTAGTGGCAGCAGCACATTGGCTCAGTGGTTAGCATGGTTTCTTTACAGTCCTAGGTTCAAATCCCACCAAGCACAATATATGTAAAGAGTTTGTATGTTCTCCCCATGTTCACGTGGGTTTCTTCCAGATGCTCCAGTTTCCTCCCACAATTCAAAACATACTGGGTGGGATTTATCAAAGTCTATTTCTTGTATCAATATAGACCAACCTACAGAGTGTTAGGCTGGTCTATTCTGCACCTAATTTATCAAAAGTCGGACAGCTCTTAATAAATTCTGTGCACAGTCTATGGGATCTATGGTTAAGACTGTATTTAAACCTGCTTCAGTATGGTCGGCCATTTCAGCGTACTTTCGGCCAATGCGACTTTTCGCCGAACAGTTGCTATTGATAAATTCAGCACCAATGCATTTTTCCGTCTAAAATAGACAAAAATGCATCATGCTCTAAAAATCCTCTAAAGCAAAAGTCGCGAAAAAGGCGCACGTATTTAGACTGCGACTTTCTGTGCGACAATTTTAGATGGGAAAAAGTCTAAATCCTTTGATAAATCTCCCCCACTGACCGTGACTTTGGATCGTGAGCCTCAGTGGGGACAGGGATCAGTTTGAGTGTACAATGCTGCAAAATCTCTGTGCACTATATAAATAACAAATAAATAATTATTATTCATTGAAAGAGATCTCTCTAATTTATTCTAATTTATTTGAAAAATAAATATTTATTTGAAAAAAAAAAATGTCATTTAGTAGTTTATCCATCTATAACTGGTATTCTTCCAGTACGTATCAGCTGCTGGATGCTGCAGAGGAAGTTGAGTTGTTCTTTTCTGTCTGACCACAGTGCTCTCTGCTGACACCTCTGTTCGTGTCAAGAACTGTCCAGGGTAGAAGCACACCTCCATAGCAAACCTCTCTTGCTCTGGACAGTTCCTGACACAGACAGAGGCATCAGCAGCAAGCACTGTGGTCAGACTGAAAAGAACTTCACAACTTCCTCTGTAGTATACAACTGCTGATAAGTAGTGGAAGAATTAAGATTTTTTTAATAGAAGTAATTTACAAATCTGTTTAACTTTCTAGCACCAGTTGATTTGAAAAACAAAACAAAAACAATTACACTGGAGTACCCCTTTAAAGAAGTACTCCAGTGTGTTTTTTTTTTTAATTAACCTTATGTGCCCGGGCTGCCAAGCGAAACAAAAGAAAATTTAACTCACCTTCCTACGTTCCCCCGTTGCTCTGATATCGATGTCCCGTTCTCCGCTCCCCGACTTCTTCCGCTTCCTGTAAGTCGAAGAGTCATGTGATGCTCAGCATATCACCGACCGAAGGGAGACACTGCTGCGGCCGGTGATACACTGAGCGTCACGTGACTCTTCGACCCACAGGAAGCAAAAGAAGTCAGGGACCGGAGAACGGGACATCGATATCAGCGCAACGGGGGAACATAGGAAGGTGAGTTAAAATTTGTTTTGTTTCGCTTGGCAGCCCGGGCACCAGAGTACTCCTTTAAAGTACATGGAGATGCAGGAAAAAATGGATATCAACTGGACAACAGGTAGTCACGTGTCAATCAGACCTGCTGTACGACATTCATTGAGTGCATGTGTATACAGTAAATATGTATACAAATATACGTCTGACAGTAGTGCGAAAACAAAGCAGAAACCCCATGCCTTAAGTCTCCTCCTCAATAGTAAAAAGTTCAGCAAATTAGAAAAGCTGCACAGGGTCAGTCAGCAGGCAGAATCACCGCACAGGAAACTGAGAAGCCACTTTCCCACAAAGCTTGAAACACAAGATCTCAGGCCAGCAGCAGCGCCAGTAGCAGCCGTGTAACTGAGTTTTAGCATCTACAGGAGCTGTCCTCCTCATCCTGCCCACTTCTCCCCTTCTCCTCCTTTGGCTGTGCTCAGCTCCAGTGCACAAGTCGTTGCTAGAGACGCTCGTTCGGGCAGGAACCTGCACAGATGTTCAGAAGAAAGCGCAGCGTTTCGTTCGGGGGTTACGGCTGGTGGGTTTACAATCGTTCATTTATTTATGCACATGTAGCCCGTGTAGATGTAACTAATATCACTTTATTTACTTCTGTGTGCTGTGATGTATTGTTTGATTACTCAATGTATAGTCTAGTTGGTCTCCAAACTGCGGACCTCCAGCTGTTGCAAAACGACAACTCCCAGCATGCCCGGACAGCCAACGGCTGTCCGGGCATGCTGGGAGTTGTCGTTTTGCAACAGCTGGAGGTCTGCAGTTTAGGTATAGTCAATGTAGCATTATCATAACATAATAATAAAACAGATGTTTGTTAGATCTATTATATATATCTATATTAGACATAGTCCCCAAGGAGAGCAGCACACCAAATATTAGATGTAGGGGTGCAGGCTGATAAAGGGGTACTCCGGTGAAAACCTTTTTTCTTTTAAATCAACTGGTGGAAGAAAGTTAAACATATTTGTAAATTACTTCTATTAAAAAATCGTAATCCTTCCTGTACTTATTAGCTGCTGAATACTACAGAGGAAATTCTTTTCTTTTTGAAATGCTCTCTGATGACATCACAAGCACAGTTCTCTCTGCTGACATTATTATAATAATAATAATAACACTTTATTTATTGTTGTCCTTAGTGGGATTTGAACCCAAGTCCCCAGCACTGCAAGGCAGCAGTGCTAACCACTGAGCCACCATGCTGCCCTTAGCATACACCTGCTATGCATGGTTGCTAAAATGGACAGAGATGTCAGCAGAGAGCACTGTGCTCGTGATGTCATCAGTGTTCCAAAAAGAAAGGAATTTCCTCTGTAGCATTCAGCAGCTAATAAGTACTGGAAGGATTAAGATTTTTTAATAGAAGTAATTTGCAAATATGTTTAACTTTCTGCCACCAGTTGATTTAAAAGAAAAAAGGTTTTCACCGGAGTACCCCTTTAAGGATCCCGGATCTTGATCCAAACTTGGCTTAAAAATGTCTTAGTGAGCAAGCCGAAACGTTGCACTCGTTTATGCCTGAATAAAGACCACTACTTTTTTCACTACTCCGGTGTGCTGCTGCCCATTCATTTGTATATTAGGCATAGGTTATGACTAGTGTTGAGCGGCATAGGCCATATTCAAATTTGCGAATATTCGCGAATATATGGAGATATATTCGCGAATATTCGCATATTCGTAGTAATAGTTTTATTTTCGCATACGTGAAAATTATTAGCATATACAAAATTTGCATAAGGAAAAATTCGCATATACGAAAATTAGCATATGCAAATTTTCGTATATGCGAACATTTGCACGCCAGTCTCACACAGTATTATTAGAGCCTTCTTTACACCACAAAAGCTGGAAGCAGAGAGGGATGATCACTGTGATGTGTACTGTGAAAAAAATAAAAATAAAACGAATATTCGTAATTACGAATATATAGTGCTATATTTGCGAATATTCGCGATATTCATGAATAAAATTCGCATTGCGAATATTCGCGAGCAACACTAGTTATGACCATTGCTTATAGGATATAGTGATGCTAAGTCTGTGTTATCTCTAATTCTTTCACTCAGGAAAGGAAAGTGAGTGGTCTGTGTGAATTGTGCTGTACCCCATAGCAGGGGAAGGTTCTCCTACAGTTTTTATCTCTTGCCTTTTCCCCTGTGGAGAACTTTCTGTATTTTGACAGTAGAGAATCTTATAGTCGATTCAGTCAGATCCACTATTTGTACATATTTGTATGTATTTATTGTACATTAGACATTTTTGCAGATTATGTAGCTTTACTTTCTTTGCTGTTATCAAAGAGCCGCACATTTTTAAGTACAATGGGGGAGAGTCATCAAGACCTGTGCTGAGGAAAAGTCGACCAGTTGCCCATAGCGACCAATCAGATCGCTTCTTTTATTTTTCAGAGGTCTTTCTAAAAATCAAAGAAGGCATCTGACTGGTTGCTATGGGCAACTGGTCGACTTTCTCTGCACAAGTTTTGATAAATCTCCCTTAATGTGTATGCATGTATATACAGTGATCCCTCAACATACGATGGTAATTGGTTCCAAATTAACCATCGTTACTTGAATCCATCGTATGTTGAGGGATCCGTGCAGTAGTAATATAGAATGTTATCCTCATGTGTCCCTGCAGCTCTGGACTGTCACTGCTGCCCTGGATCGTCGCTCCCCATCGCCGTCATCATGTCCCCTTGGGTGTCCCCACAACTCTGGACCATGACCGCTGCGCTGGATCGTTGCTCTCCATCGCCGTCATCATGTTGCCTCGCACACCGCCTCTATTGGATGACGGAACGGGGTGCGCAGCGACGTGATGACGACAAAGGAGAGCGATGGCCATGCAGCGGAGCATGAAGAGGATGGTTCAGAGCGTTGGGGACAGATGAGTGACACTCACAGGGGCACATTAAATGACTATCCGGCGGCAGCTGAAGCAGTCTGCGATGGCCTCAACATACAAAAGCATGCTGTCTTCAATATGTGATGGCCTCTGAGAGGCCATTGTATGTTGAAATGATCGTATGTCAGGGCCATCATAAGTTGGGGGATCACTGACTGTGTGTGTATATATATATATATATATATATATATATATATATATATATATATATATATATATATATATATATATATATATATATTGTGACGATCCGTCTTGGAGATTAGCTCTGGGATCGTCCTGGACCACGCCACAGGATGCGATTCTTCTCAATAAACCAGCAAACAAATGCTTATAATGCAAATCTGGCACCTTGCCAGTTTTATTAGACAGGTTGCAGGGAAAGAAACAAAAAGCAGGAACAAAACAAAATCCTAGACCGTCTGGTCACTGACTAAACAGATCAGCTTGTCCTGACTAACAACCGCTGAGCTTCCCTCAGCCGGTTAAACATATGTCCCCTGCAACCTTCTACTCACAATTCATGGCAGTCTCTTTGAGCCCCTCATAGCTCGGGCTGTGTACTCCTCAGCAGGCTCTGTCTCTTCCCTACAGCCCACATGCTGTCTCCTAGGAAGAGCCTAGATTAGACTGAGTCTCCATCTCATATACACTTCCCTTCCTTCCTGCCTGCCTCATTACTTAAGAAGCAGGTGAGAGCTTCTGCAGGGTGAGCCAAGGAAATACACCCTTTCCTTGCCACACTGCCACAATATATATATATATATGGCTTTATTTACATTGCTCAGGTTACATGTGGCATTACAACAGCTTCATTCATGTCAGTGGAAGTAGGCTGCGATACCACATGCAAACTGAGGAATAGAGTGGCGCTGCTTCTGGAAGAAAGTAGCTGTGTTTTTCTAATCCTGGATAATGGGGTCTGGTATTTTGGCATGTAGAAATAAAGGGGAACTCTGGCAGAAAACAAATGTTTTCAAATCAACTGGTGCCAGCAAGTTAAACTAATTTTAGTTTTTTAAACTTCTATTTCAAAATCTTAATCTTTCCAGTACTTCTCAGCTGCTGTATGCTCCACAGGAAGTTGTGTAGTTTGTTTCAGTCTGACAACAGTGCTCTCTGCTAACACCTCTGTCAATGTAAGGAACTGTTCAGATTAGACTCATATCCCATAGAAAACCTCTCCTTCTCTGGACAGTTCTTGACATGGACAGAGGTGTCGGCAGAGAGCACTTTGGTCAGACAGAAAAGAACTTCACACATTTCTCTGCAGTATATCTGTAGTATACAGCAGCTGATACGTACTGGAAGGGTTGATTAGAAAACATTTTTTTCACCAGAGTTCCCTTTTAAGGTCTTAGGCTAGGTTCACACTGCAGAATCTCCAAGCAGAAAGTTTCCGCCCGGAGATTCGAAGTGCGGCCAGCGCTGACTGAATCAGTCAGCGCTAGGTCCGCATGGACACTGCAGTATCCAATAGACTGCAATGTGTTCCGCGAGTATTTCCGCCTGAAGAAAGAGCAACACCATTTTTTCAGGTGGAAATTTTCAAGCGGATTTTCCATTCACAAATTCTGCTTCACAAATTCCGAAGTGTGAATTTGTGAACGGAAACCCATTCACTACACTATACATTTTAGTAAGCATAATTTCTGCCTGCAATTTCAAAGCGGGATTTCAGGCGGAAATTCCGTAGTGTGAACCTAGCCTTAGAGTACTCACTGAAACATATGGATAGGGTGAGGTTAAACCTGGGTGTGACATAGTGCAACTGAACATCCACAAGTCCTCAGCACAATATCAATCAATCCAACAAGAATTGCACTCGTACAACAAAGTTTATGTTCTCAATTTCAATACTTTACTTCATCCATATGTTCTCATACAAAAACTTTAAAATACAGGAACAGTATAAATGGAACATGTCATATTCACCCAAGTGCTCGTCGCTGATCAGGGTTGCGGCATTGGATAAAAGTCTTTTGCTCCTTCCGGAGGTTTCATGCTAGCCGTTCACCCAGCTTTCCTTGCAGACAGACAGCGAAAAAAGTTCACACACCTGTGAGCGCTACTGGCAACATTCCAGGATCTCTCCCTTTCTCAAGCCTTATGTGAGTAAATCCACCACCATTTACATATGGTCTGTAGTCTCACGAGATTTCATATCTATGAATTAAAATAACATATAGAATAATTTAAATATACTGGTCAATGGCATTACCATGTATTAATACATCGGAACAAAATACATAATTATAAAAAAAAAAACATTAAAATTACAGTTTTCATTAAAGGAGAACTCCAGACCATAAAAATTGTCCCCCATAGTGCCGGCAGTAAAAAATTAAAGATGTACATACCTTCCTCCGCTCCTCCGGTAACCGTCTCCGGTCTCCGCCGCAATCCACTTCCTGGTTGCCGGTGGTCGGATGAATCAGCCAATCACCAGCCGCAGCACAGTCCGACTCGGCCGGCGATAGGCTGAGCGGCAGTGTGAGAACACTTCAGGACACAAAATGCTTCGCTACACCGGCACCTGCGGCCGGGGCCGAAAACGTTACACTGCCGCTCAGCCTATCGCCGGCCGAGTCGGACTGCGCTGCGGCTGGTGATTGGCTGATTCATCCGACCACCGGCAACCAGGAAGTGGATTGCGGCGGAGACCGGAGCCGGTTATCGGAGGCCCCGGGGGAGCGGAGGAAGGTATGTACATCTTTATTCTTTTACTGCCAGCACTATGGGGGACAATTTTTATGGTCTGGAGTTCTCCTTTAATGCCATTAGGGGACATAGCATCCAATTTAGTAATCCTAAATACCTCCTTTCTCAGTAACCTCCTCTTTATTTCTTCACTCCTGGATCCCCATATTTCCTCCAATACCATCCATTTAAGATCACATACTTGGTGATGATTTTCCACAAAATGTCTCGCAACACTATTCCATGCGGTTCTTGTCAGAACTGTAATGGTATTATAAGAGGTGACACGGTGTCCCACCCAATGAGGGAGACTAAGTTCCCCATTCATGGTTGGTTCACCTGTGATACTAAACAGGTCATATACCTGATAAAATGCCCCTGTGGCAAGGTATACATAGGTCAAACAACTAGATCAGTGAGAATTCGTATCAATGAACATAAAAGTGCAATTAGAAATATGGCTAGGAAGGCAGTACAGGAAAGAGAAGTGGAGAATGCGAAGTATGGAGAAAATAGTGTTGCAAGACATTTTGTGGAAAATCATCACCAAGTATGTGATCTTCGCGAATTCGCGAATTTCGCGAGCACTAAATATTCGCAATTACGAATATTATTTTTTTTTTCACAGTACACATCACAGTGATCATCCCTCTCTGCTTCCAGCTCTTGTGGTGTAAAGAAGGCTCTAATACTACTGTGTGAGACTGGCATGCGAATTTTCGCATATGCGAAAATAAAACGTGAATATTAGGAATATGCGAATTTAGCGAATATGTGATGAATATTCGTCCATATATTCGGGAAATATCGCGAATTCGAATATGGCCTATGCCGCTCAACACTAGTTATAAGTCATGAAGCAAGTGGCAGCATGCGCCTCACTCCCTGGCTGTCTGACAAATCTGGTCTTTTCTCTGTGTAAGGGTACGTCCACACACGCAGATTTTCGCAGCGTATTTAGCTGCGGATCCGCTGGTGAAGGCCCCGTTCTATGCTGGCTTTACATGTGCCTGCTGGTAGCGGCAATACCCCACGACGAGCAGACACACTGCAGCGATATGCACGGTGTACTCGCACATCGCGGCCACTCTACCTGCTCTGAGCTAGGCAGAGAGCTCCCGCGATGTGAAAGTATACTGCGACTCTCACATCGCAGTGTGTCTGCTGGTAGCGGCGTATTGCCGTTACGAGCAGGCACATGTAAAGCCAGCATACAGCGGGCCTTCACCAGTGGATTTGCAGCATAAAATACGCTGTAAATCCTCAGTACCCTAAGCCTATGCAGACCTGTACAACAAAAAAGTTTGGATCTGCCGAACCAGACTTGTACAACAGAAAAAGGTCAGATTTGACACCTGAATTGGGAGTACAGCGTGCTTGTGCGAACTTCCCCAGCTTATGACTAGCATCAGGTCTCTGAAGTTAGACCCCTCGTGATCAAAACTTTGGACATGTGTGGACAACATATCAAATGTTATTTTTTAATGACAGTAATGTTTTTAAATCTAAATCATGACATTATGACAGAATCATTTGATGGATCCAAGTGGTTACTGATAAATCCTATTGACTATAGTGGGGTTCCTTAATGTTCCATTGGGATTCAGTACGCTGTACCAGTATTGCTGACAATATAAATCATTTTGATACACCATGGGGGAGATTTATCAAAACCTGTGCAGGAGAAAAGTTGACCAGTTGCCCAAAGCAACCAATCACATGGCTGCTTTAATTTTTTCAGAGGCCTTTTCAAAAGTGAAAGCAGCAATCTGATTGGTTGCTATGGGCAACTGCTCAACTTTTCCTCTACACAGGATTTGATGAATCTCCCCCCATGACCACACATCTCTATCCTGTTACCTAATTAAAATCAAAATGCTCCAGGTAGGTAGTTTTCCCAATATATAGGCCCCCAGTAAGTAGTTTCTCCATGTAGATATACCATAAAGTAGTTTTTCTTGCTGTAGATAGGCCTTTTTCTTCTCTTCATTGTACAATGATCTTAGAGATTATTCTCAACAGAGGCACAGAAGCTTAGTGGTTATCTTCACATAACATATTGCAGTTTCTTAAATTTTACAAATAATGTAAATGTTATATAAGTATTTGCCACTTCCCTCTAGATTTAGGACTCTGTTCTCTTCACATAAGTCTCTTTCCTGTTTGTGTTACTACACACAGGACCATGTCACCCTGGTCTTACCTGCTATCTGTTAGGTGACTACTTCTTATTGTTAGACCATGACCTTTGAAGCACAGACCAGGCATAGGTTCCCAACAAATTTACACTTAGTAGGCCATCTCTTACTACTGGCACTACTAGCCAGCTTCAAATGTTCCCCCCACAACAGCTCAGAGATTATTGGACATATCTGCACCTTACTCACAGGGACCCCAATTTACCTTCCACTATCTACCATGCCCAGCCTGCTGCTTACAGGTCTGTCCTTATCAGGTCTATTATCCAGAGTCCACAAACCAAGCCACTCTCAAAGGACCAACATTCCAGGCCACTTTACACACATGTGAGGTCCCTAACTCCACTGTAACTGTCTAAGCTAGATGGACATGATGTGCTCTCTGCTGACACCTCTGTCCATGTCAGGAACTGTCCAGAGTAGGAGCAAATCCCCATAGCAAACCTCTCCTGCTCTGGACATTTCCTGACACGGACAGAGGTGGTAGCAGAGAGCACTGTGGTCAGACTGGAACGAACTACACAACTTCCTCTGTAGTATACAGCAGCTGATAAGTGCGGTAACAATTAAGATTTTTTTTTAATAGAAGTAATTTACAAATCTGTTTAACCTTCTGGCACCAGTTGATTTTAAACCATTTTTTACCCTCCAAAGTAACCCTTTAAAAGCATCCCTTCTCTTTGCTAGGGGAAACAGAGCAACCCAGTGCCTACAAAATAACAGGCACAGATAATACTGTCTGTCTTTTCCTCATTTGTGTACACAGCATATTAAACAGCAAAGAACAGGAATGCATTTTACTACAAATAGTAGGGAATTTCACATTAACATGTCATTGTCAACTGATAATTCTAAATTAGAGATCTCTAAATGTTGCAAAACTACAACTCCCAGCCAATGTCTGTCCGGGAATGCTGAGAGTTGTAGTTTTGCAACATCTGGAGGGCCACAGTTTGGAGACCACTGGACTAAATTAATAGACATTCAATACCCTCATCTACTGTCCAGAACAAGAATTAGCTGCAAAGAGGGTCTCTCACAGTACAGAATATGACATGTCCCTGTATTTCATGGACAACAATATTTTTTGGTAATTTAATGTTTCTCCTGTCGTGGAGCTTCATGAGAATGAAATGCTTGCTGTGCTATTCTACTGAAGGTTATAGCTTGTTGATGTGGGTCTGAGCAGTGGGAAAACCTGTTGTCAGCCTTTTTGCCTGGAAACATAAAAAAATAGAAATTGCCAGTTTGACCATTGGCTTAAAGTGTACCTGTTGTTAACAAAAACTTCTTACATAATGTAGATAATACCATTCTATTATTTTATTGAAGAGCCGAGGTACGTGCTCTCAATTCACCTAAGTGCAAGTAAAAAGTGCAAACGTGTTCACACAAAAACTGTGCACGATGATGCAGTCCATCGCAAGCCCTTCACCAACAGGAGAGAGGCCCCCCAACTAAACCAAACCCTTCACCTCTGGGGCAAAAGGCACCTGCGATGTTTCAGGTACAATGTCCCCTTTCACCGAAGCTACTCAGGGGCCAAAAAGTTTTCCAGGCAAGCAACTAGGTGTTAACCAGGTTGCCACCAAGTAACCAGTAAAACCGGTTCGGTACTCATGTATGGCAGGGAGGTGAGGAACCTAATGGCCACACACACCTCCCCTAGACCGGCAGGAGGGACGCCCAGAAGTGCTACCGCACCCTACTAAATCCTTGTGACACATAAAGAACACAAATGTGAGCACAGTGGCAAAAACATATAAAATAAATAAGTGAATGTGTGCAGTGTAAAACTGCCCGGACATCCGGCCGGATCTATAAAAATTCCTCTGCAAATCAACAGCCAGAAGGCTAGAACCAGGGCCGCACAGCTGGTACCCCAGTAAGGGCCCCAGGCACCCAGGGGGGCCCTAGGACTGCTATATGCTGGGTCCGGTGCTGGCACGGTCCTTGCATGTGCATAACCAGACCATTCACCTGTGGGCCCCATCGCACCCCCTGCGACTGGGCCAGCAGGTGAAGGGGGGGGGCACCCACGGATTCAGGACACCTGTCGCGAATCCCTGAGCGACCGCAGCCTTTAACACTTTAAGACGCACACAGTGATGAGCGTGCGCTCGGCTGCGGCGGCTGATGTGACAGGAAGGAGCCAGCGGCTCCGTCCTGTCACTCCAGCCCAGGCTTCCTGTGTGGCAGCGGCTCTGCAGAGGCTGTTAACACAGGAAGCAGAGTGTGAAATGGAGGTGCAGGAGCAGCGGGGGAACGAGGCAGAGGTGAGTGTTTTTTTTTTTTTTTTATATGGAGCTGTGTGAAGGGACTTTATGGGGGCCATGTCAGGGGACTTTATTATGTATGGGGGCCATGACAGGGGGCTTTATTATGTATGGGGGCCATGACAGGGGGCTTTATTATGTATGGGGGCCATGTCAAGGGACCTTATTATGTATGGGGCCATGACAGGGGACTTTATTATATATGGGGGCCATGACAGGGCACTGTATTATATATGGGGGCCATGTCAGGGGGCTTTATTATGTATGGGGGCCATGTCAGGGGACTTTATTATATATGGGGGCCATGACAGGGGACTTTATTATGTATGGGGGCCATCACAGGGCACTGTATTATATATGGGGGCCATGTCAGGGGGCTTTATTATGTATGGGGGCCATGTCAGGGGACTTTATTATAATGGGGGCCATGACAGGGGACTTTATTATGTATGGGGGCCATGACAGGGCACTGTATTATATATGGGGGCCATGTCAGGGGGCTTTATTATGTATGGGGGCCATGTCAGGGGACTATTATATATGGAGGCCATGACAGGAGATTGTATTATATATGGGGGCCATGTCAGGGGGCACTACTGTGTGTGGGAGCAATGTACGGGGAGATTATAGTGTATGGGGGCAATGTGAGGGAGCATTATTATGTATGGGGGCAATGTGAGGAGGGATTATTATGTATGGGGGCAATGTGAGGAGGGATTATTATGTATGGGGGCAATGTGAGGAGGGATTATTATGTATGGAGGCAATGTGAGTGGGCATTCTAATATACAGGGACAATGCACGTGGGCATCATAATGTATAGGGGAATGTGAGGGGGCATTATAATGTATGGCGACAATGTGAAGGGGCATTATTATGTATGGCGGCAATGTGAGGGGCCATTATACTGTATGGCGGCAATGTGAGGGGCCATTATAATGTATGAGGACAATGTTGGGGCCTAATACTACACAGAGGCATAGAAGGGACTACTATATGGGGCAGTGTAATACAAATAGGGGGTTTGTATAGAGTTGAGGACTTTGCTGTAGTGAGGAGCCTAAAATGTTTGTCTGATTTGGTGAAGAGGAGTTGTGATCGGGAGAAATCTTCATGATGACCCTGGACAGATGGAGAAGAAAGAGAAAAGTGAAAAACTCTGATCAGAGAAGACACCCCTGTGAGTATGTGACTATAATAACCTATATGGTCTGCAGCACCTGTGTACAGCTCAAATCTACCTCTATATAGGGGTTATTGATCTTTTGTATAGTGGTTTTATTCAATAACAATATAGCAGTGTTAGTCAGTGGTAATGGTAGTAGTTATGGTGTGGCGGAATCATATGTCCCTTTAATAGTGGTGTTATTAATGATACCGCCCTGTGTATAGTGGCTTTTATTTCCGTACAGTATGTTGGTATTATTTAGCCACTGCAGAATTAATGTGTTGTCCTGGAGTGGCAATATTATTTTATCTTTCTAAAAGCCTGATACTAAGATAAAATCTAGCGTGTGCCACAGTGATGGGGGGGGGATGGGGGAGGGCGGGGTGCAGACTACAAACTGTGTAAGGGGCCCTAAAATTTCTGATGGCAGCCCTGGCCAGAACGCTAGAGATGAGTACTCAGAAGAGTGAGAGAAAAAAGTGCATGCTACTTGCCATCAGTCGCGTGGGGTTGCCAATCCCAAGTGAGTTCCACTCCGAGGGCAGCGTGCACCTCGGCCTTCACTCTACCCGAACCTTAGGGCAAGATCCAGAAGGCGCAGGTCACTTCAGGGTCTGCTGCCGGACGCACATGGCTGACCCAGGTACACCTGGACCGTTCTTTGTGGTTCCCCATCCTGCCTTGGTGGTCTTCCACACTGCCAACTAACAGGAAAGGTACTACACTTGATCTTAGCCAAAAGACCGAGAAGCGATAGATCGTACCATTGTATGTGTATCTGTAATATATCGGTTAAAAATGGGTATATTTTTGGGTGAAAAATCCTGCCTTGTCCCTGCAGCTATTGCCTGAGTGTCTCTGTGAGGAGACCAAATACAGGAAGTGTGGGTGGACAAGCAGGGCTCTGTGCAGGCTCCTGGCTTGTCAATCATCCTGCTGTGTGAGCCGGTGTGAGGTGCATATTTGCGCCCCATGCAAACTTGCTCCTGCTCCTCCCCTCAGCTCTCTGAAGATTTATGAAGCTAGAGCTAGGGGGAGGGCAGAGCGATGACAGATCAGGGGGAGAGAGGAGGTACACGCCTCCCTCATCTTCCCTCCCTCTGCTCCGCCTGCCTTCGGAGAAGGCAGGTTTGCACGGGCTGCAAGGGGGAGGACAAACTCCAGGGTCTGGGGCTGATTTCTAAGTGGTCTGTGTATAACTAACTGGATGGGCTGGGGCTGATTCCCCATGCAAACCTGCGTTCGGAGAATGCAGGCGGGGCTGAGAAGGGGAGATGAGGATGGAGTCATATGTACCTCCTATCTTCCCCTGCTCTGCCTTAGCTATGTCCGTGCAAACCTGTGTTCTCTGAAGGCAGGCGGAGGAGAGGGAGGGGAGATGAGGGAGGCGTGTACCTCCTCTCTCCCCCTGATTTGTCTTCGCTCTGTCCTCCCCCCAGCTCTAGATTCAGAAAACTTCAGAGAGCTGAGGGGAGAAGCATAAGCAAGTTTCCACAGGGCGCATGTTTGCACCTCACACTGGGAGCATGTCACAGAGCCTTACTGCACAGAGCCCTGCTTGTTCTCAGTGCACAGAGCCCTGCTTATCCTGCCCACACTTCCTGTATTTGGTCTACTCACAGAGACAGGCAGACAATAGAGCTGCAGGGACAGCTTTTTTTTTGCCCAAAATTATACACATTTTTTTAACCAATGTATATTACAAATATACATATAATAGTCCAAATGAGAAGAGCAGAGTATGATGAGCACCACTCAAAGGGAGCCGGAAGAAGCCACCGGCGAAACACTGTGTCGCTCTATCCTCTGGACAAGTCCAGCTGTCTGTTTGTGATTCTCCAATAAACCCTTCCTGCATACCACAGTGAGTTGCCGCCATTTCTTTTTCTACATACTTGATACATATAATAGTATTTTGCTAATTACAGGTACACCTTAATTGCACTATTATAATGAATAATATTATTACTATTATTATTAGTAATAGTTAAACTTTTTTTTTATTGTTATAGCACCAACATTTTCTGCAGCATTGTACAAATTTTACTTTCCTCAATGGGACAATCTAAATTGCAAAATAACATATCAGTATGTTTTTGGAGAAGGTGAAGGAAATGATTGCCCTCTATTTTTATAAGCCAAGAGCATGATGGAGTCAGATTGTTCCCATTTATCCATCCAATGGTTTTCAATACTACACTACCACTAGACTCTTGAATAAGGTTTACAGCAATATAACACTAGCATCTGCTTCTTTTTAAATCCTGCCCCAGTGTCACAAAAGAGACGTACTGTTAAAAAAAACAAAAAAAGCACTTCCTAAATGCCATCCCTCTGCCTCTTTGTTCTCAATACTGTCAGCTCAGATTCATTTTCAACATCCAGTGAGTGAAAAAGTGCACGTTCATAGATAGGTCTATCACTCTGTGCTTCCTCCTCCATACAATACAGTATATTAAAAGCTGAGACTAGTTGGCGATAGAAACTAAAGGGGAACTGGGAAACAACGTCAGAACCTTTCATACAATTCTGCTTTTTTATGTAAAAGAATGACCGTACAACATTTAAAGGGGTTTTCCAGCAAAATATTTTTTTTAAGAAATGCTCACACCGCAGCAGTGTCATGCCTATAGAAAAAGAAGCCAAAAAGAGAAAAAGAAACCACAAAAATAAAAATTAGCTGCCTCCTCAAGGCCAAAACCTGCTGTGTCCTTTAGGGGTTAAAGGGGGGTTTTCCGGTATTTTTTTTTTTTTTTAAGAAGTCTGCCCATGCTTTCTCATAAAAAATCTGTACCTACCTTCCTCACTTCCTTGCACATCTCTGCTGTGCTATACATCCTAGTGCTGCAGATAATACATTACACTACCACTCAGCCAATAAATGAGGCAGACACCGCTGTAGCCAGTGATTGGCTAAGCAGCCATGTGACTATATATATATATATATATATATA
This sequence comes from Hyla sarda, assembly GCF_029499605.1. Lineage (NCBI taxonomy): Eukaryota > Metazoa > Chordata > Amphibia > Anura > Hylidae > Hyla > Hyla sarda. Next base: position 376,100,490 of record NC_079190.1, on the reverse strand, counting down.
TATATATATATACTGCAGCACTGGGATGTATACTACGGCGGAGATGTTCAGCGATAACAGAGGCTGCAAGGGAGTGAAGGAGGCAAGTACAGTTTTTTTTTTTTTAAATCTTATTAGGCAGCTTGGGCACGTTTAAAAAAAATGCTGGACAACTACCAAGATGTACATTTCGGTCCACTGTTGTTAAGGGGTTTAATGGTACCTTTCATCAAAATAACTTTTGATATATTATAGATTAATGTATGCAGAATCCAATTGCATGCTATTAAAAAATATGCTTCTTTCTATTTAATTTTCCACTTTGAATAAATGACCACTGGGGTCTCCCTACCAGTCCTGGCAATAAGCTTTTTTTTATAGATTTCAGACTCATGCTGGAGTCTGAAATCTCAGACTGCAGCCGGTACACATACAAGCTCAGCACTGCTCCCTAGTGGTAATTTTTTCAAAGTGGAAAATGAAATAGAAAGAAGCATATTTTTTAATAACATGCTATTGGAAAGTTATTCTGCATACATTAATCTATCAAAGGTACCCTTTAAAGGTGTTTTCTCATCACATGCCGGGAACCCAATCAGAATTATTGTGCAATTTTGTCACACAGTGTCCCATCTACAGCCATGCTCCTTTTACCAAAGTCATTCCTCTTTTGTTGGCCACATTGGAAAAAGAGTCTAAAACACATAAGAAATTTTCAAAATTGACTGGTTAATCTACCAGCGCAAAACTGCGATAAACCCACACCAGAATTCACATGGCTTGGTGCCAAATTAACAGAAAATGCAAATGGAAAACCAACAATATTTCTGTCCCATATGGCTGAACCCCTGCAATGCCACTGATATGATTGGCACTTTAGGTAGAATATTAAAGAACAACCAGTTTAGCTGTTACCCTGCAGTAGTAAATTGACTCCAGATTGTTTTGTTCACCCTTCTACGGACAGGCCTGTGGAGTGACTTTGGAGAAAGTAAAATTTCTCATATATTTATGTTTAACTCATGTACTGCTCCCATGACTAAAGGTAATTTCATATATATTACTATTTTTTATTGATGCGGTTTCCTAATAATAGGTTAATAGTAATAGTAGATTTCAATGGAACCCTTAGGCCGAAAATGAGCAGAGCATTTGAATGTTCCGGCAGGTGCTAGGGCCACTCAAAAATGTGCCGTCTCATAGACAGGAATGCATTTATGAGCGGCATTCCCAGAAAGAATAGACATACAATATCTATTCTTTCTGCGGATGCTGGTATCGGAAATTCAGCTGTGTGCACAGTGCAGAAGAATACCATTAAAGTCAATTGGATTCTGCTGCAGCAAAATTTTCAAGCGGAATTTTCCAGTGGTGTGAACATATCCTCAGGTGTGAGTCCAGACAGGGTGAATTTGCTGCAGCTGTTCTTTCCAATGCATTGGGTGAACTTCAAGGTAAGACCCGTAATGAAACTCCCACAATTAAGTTGTGGATGATGTTGAAGATTGTAAATACGGATCAGAAATTGTCAGTTGTATCAGGCTTCAAAGGGTTGTCTGGTGAATAAGAACATATCCCCTATTCACAGGATCAGGGATAAGTGTCTGATTGTGTGGTGAGTCCAACCGTGATTTTCAGATAGAGTGTGTGCGCTGCAGACAACACACGCTCAATTCATTTCTATGGTGCTGTACTCAGGTATCTTCACCACTCTCACAGAAATGAATGGAGAACTTGTATATTTGTAATAAATATTGGTAAAAAAAATTCATAATTGTGGGTGAAATGCTGTCCCTGCAGCTTTTGTCTGTGTGTCTCTGTGCAGAGATAAAATACAGCAAGTGGGGGCGGGACAAGCAGGGCTGTGTGAGCCAGGAGTGTCACAGAGCCTCACTGCAGAGCCCTGCTTGTCCTCAGTGCACAGAGCCCTGCTTGTCCTCAGTGTACAGAGCGCTGCTTGTCCTCAGTGTACAGAGCCCTTCTTGTCCTCAGTGTACAGAGCCCTGCTTGTCCTCAGTGTACAGAGCCCTGCTTGTCCTCAGTGTACAGAGCCCTGCTTGTCCTCAGTGCACAGAGCCCTGCTTGTCCTCAGTGCACAGAGCCCTGCTTGTCCTCAGTGCACAGAGCCCTGCTTGTCTTCAGTGCACAGAGCCCTGCTTGTCCTCAGTGTACAGAGCCCTGCTTGTCATCAGTGTACAGAGCCCTGCTTGTCCTCACTGCACAGAGCCCTGCTTGTCCTCAGTGTACAGAGCCCTGCTTGTCCTCAGTGCACAGAGCCCTGCTTGTCCTCAGTTCAAAGAGCCCTGCTTGTCCTCAGTGTACAGAGCCCTGCTTGTCCTCAGTGTACAGAGCCCTGCCTGTCCTCAGTGTACAGGGCCCTGCTTGTCCTCAGTGCACAGAGCCCTGCTTGTCCTCAGTGTACAGAGCCCTGCTTGTCCTCAGTGTACAGAGTCCTGCTTGTCCTCAGTGTACAGAGCCCTGCTTGTCCTCAGTGTACAGAGCCCTGCTTGTCCTCAGTGCACAGAGCCCTGCTTGTCCTCAGTGTACAGAGCCCACTTGTCCTCAGTGTACAGAGCCCACTTGTCCTCAGTGTACAGAGCCCTGCTTGTCCTAAGTGAATAGAGCCCTGCTTGTCCTGAGTGCACAGAACCCTGCTTGTCTGCCCTCACTTCCTGTGTTTTGTTTTTTTTACCCAAAAACATACATATTTTATAACCAATGTATAGTTTAAATATACATATGATGACATCATAGAAAAAGTTTTTGAAAATTATATTGGACAAGCTTTTGGACTTATTTTATAAGCTGGGCAATTTCTTGAAGTGAACTTCTTTTCAAAGTAGGTCTCTTCAAATTGGTGTCTATGCATACAGGGTTAACTTGTGTATTAGCAAAGCATTAAACCTACTTAATTTTAATGAAGTAATCCCTTCCTCCGTTGCTTTATTTCAACATTCCAGACCAATTTCAATTTACTTGAAAATAAAGTTAGTGGCCTCAATTTCCACCTTTTTTTGTATTTTGACTAGTTTGAGATGTAACCATGGCTCATGGCGAACCGAAATATCTCTGTGCTCTAGAAATCTATTACGCATCTGTGTGTGCCGAGTGCAACATCAGTAAAAAATGGAAAAGCTTCATGTTCCTAAATGCCAGAGGGCACAACGCATATCTCAGAGGGACTTGTTATACATGCATGACATGATTTCTGTAACGAATCAAAATTAAAACTTCATCTAATATATTTTAGGGAAAAATTAGCATGCTATTTATTTATGTTAATATATCAGCATTGATATTCTATTATTGTTCTATCATTTATGTAAAGCAGTTTTTGCACAGTTTAAAATAACTATAGCTTTAGCCATTAGAAACTAAAACCAATTTCTAATAGAGTAACATATGTTCCATGTGAGGCTAGATGAGTATCTCACCTCAGGCGTAAGATTGCACAGTCCCTGAGGGGCAGCATGTTTTATGGAGTAAAGCATACTGTCTTGCATCTTCTGCTACACACCACTACCCCTATTTCCCTTGTTCTGTTGACTTCATTGACCTCATGACCTGCAAATGACAACTGGACAGTCAGGACTGAGTAGGCAGTAATTATTTGGTAACTGTATGGTTATTATATTGAAGTATACAGTACACTTTGCTGATACTGTTATATGCTACAGGTTTTCTGTATGCAAACCTTTCTAAGTTTCTATTAATACTAGTCTGCAAATATATTATCATATGTAATAGATTAACCCCCTACCTACATGCTGATGGATCTATTATGATGTAATGATGGTGTATTCCTATGAAGGGCTATGGATCTGTTGTCTCAATAACACTATAACAAGGTTATGTTCACCTTTGAGCTCTATGATAAAATCTACATTGTATCTTGTACTGATGGTCACAAGTTACACTTTGTATAATAGCTCAGAGCTGTATTTAACATTCTGCTGCTTGTTTTGGAAAGTATCAATCTACCTTTCAACAAACACACACTTAAAGGGGTACTCCACTGGAACATATTTTCTTTAAAATCAACTGGTGCCAGAAAGTATTAAAACATCCCAATCCTTCCAGTACTCAGGAAGTACTCCAGTACTCCAGTGCATAATACACAGGAAGTTCTTTTCTTTTTGAATTTCCTTTCTGGCTGACCACAGTGCTCTCTGCTGACACCTCTGGAACTGTCCAGAGTAGGAGCAAATCCCCATAGAAAACCCCTCTTGCTCTGGACAGTTCCTGACATGGACAGAGGTGTCAGCAGAGAGAACTTGTGGTCAGGCAGAAAGGAAATTCAAAAAGAAAAGAACTTCCCGTGGAGCATGCAGCAGCTGATAAGTACTGGAAAGATTTGTATTTTTTAATAGAGGTAATTTACAAATCTGTTTATTTTTCTGGCACCAGTTGATTTAAAAGAATTTTTTTTTCAGTGTAGTACTCCTTTAAGAGTTAAAGGGGTTATCCATCATAAGGTTTAGTAGGTACCGGGCAGACAGTAATGGGCATGCTTAGGAAGGATCTGCCCTTGTCTTGGGGCTAAATGGCTATGTTGTGAGATTACCATAACACTGTGGATAGCTTTTTGTGAACTGGTATTTCCTGTTAGAGTTTTCTTATGTGCCACCAAATCCCATAATTCCATTTTCCTCTCTCCCACACATCAGCCACCCCACCCATTAAAACATAAATGAGCTGCATCCATTCAAAAGACCTGTGGTTTTAAATGAGGGAGTCTACAGCTGTTTCATTAGTTGCAGATTGATCCCTCCACCCATTGAGCAGACAGGCTCCATTTCATCAGCTGACTAGTGAGTCAGGTCTCGGCCGCATTGCAACCTGGGAAAAATCTGAGACAACAGTCATTTTGTATGCTGTTAAAAATAAATATTGGGATGAAAATCACATAAGAATTGTGAGAAAACCATCACACGCTGGTACAGACACTATATTATGAACACTAACTTTACAGCCCCTGTAGCATAGTCAAATAAAAAGAATTCCTGGAATACCCCTTTAACATGAGATTTGATAATTCAGAAAAATATTTGTTTCTTCCTACATCAAATGACTGTATACATGTAATCCTGGAGTTAAAATAACCAGATACTGCAACATTTTGTAATTAACTTATTTAAATATTTTTGTTTACTAGTGGGTATAGTTGAATAATATAATGTAGAGGTTTGAAGTTCCCTACCATTGCCCTGTAAACTTGTCAGTAGTCTAGATTGATTGGAATGGAATAGCCACATATGGCTTACTATACCATATTTTGCTATACAATAGCATAACACTAGTCTACATGTTGAGCTTTCTATGCAGGTGTACAAGTGGAATACTTTTTTTTAACACCTGTAATACTTGAGATTGGAAAAGCCATTTAATCCCTTAGATAATGAAGTCAATAGGGACTCTGCAATCTAAAGGTTTATGATGACAGAAGAGGGCTCACATTAGGGCATGTTTTAATACAGTGGTCTCCAAACTGTGGACCTTCAGCTGTTGCAAAACTATAGTTCCCAGTACCCCAAAATGGTACCAATAAGAACTACAACCTATACTGCCAGAAACAAGTGGTCAGACCCCCAGGATATCGCAATGAGATGGGAAACCCTTTAAAGATTTGTCAGACCATTTATCTTTATCTAAAAAAAATCCCCATAATATTAAAAAAAATCACCCCCCATCCTATTTTCCAAATAAAACAAGTGTAAACTTTTTATTAAAAAATAAATAAATGTGGAAATGTCCAAAATAATAAAATACACGTGTAATGATGTTATTCCAATCCGGATCTGTTGCTTGACAGAGAGGGTCATGTTTCGGGATATGTTTGTGTCTTCCTCAGGTCCACATAAAAACACTTTTTGACGTATAGAACAGGACTGGGGTCTTTGTTGAGTGCTCCATAGAGACCCCACAACTATTCTGTACACCAAAAGATGTTTTTAAGTGAACAAAAGGACGGCACAAGCATAGTCTGAAACCAGTTGTCTTTTTTTATTGAGCTATCCCAATAAACCTTTAAACCTGACTGTGGTAACTAAATGTGTTAAAACGACAGCAACATCTCAAGGAAGGGCCAATCTTTTCCTGTTTTCCTACTCGTCTGATGATCCACTATCAGGCACCCAGTGGATTGGGTTGGTAGTGCAGCAGTCTGTCATACAGACGAGACTTTAGTAGAGTTTTGCCTATTCTCCAGCTCAACCACCCCTGGTGAGTGTCCAGCTTAGTGGTGGTAGCTTGGTCACTACTACATGAGGAAGCATCCTCTCTTCTTTGTTTTTCTCCTCCTTGATCCTTGTTTGACATGTGCTCTTTTTAGCCAGAAGGCTTTTGTTTCATTCGTACTTCATGTTATGGTCCACCATGTGCATTATACATTTTTACAAAAACAATACAAATGTGGAGCCCTTGAAGTTATCATTGACGTGAAATATAATAATTGTATTCACAATATTGTATATTTGTATCTCTTATTGTAGCCAGGACAGAATATTTCTGTATCATTCCACTTTTTTATGGAATACCGTCAATGGAAAACAAACCTGCAATTAATTACTTTGGATTTTGTACGTAGCATTATAACATCTTATCTTATCTAGAAACACCTGTATGTACACTGCAAGTGCACGCAAATAACCGCGAATACAATCAGAAAATGAAATAAGTAAAATCATGTGAGAGAATGAATATATATTTTTATTATTAATCATTACATCAATATTACACAAGGACAGAATAAAAATTATATATATATATATATATATATATATATATATATATATATATATATATTTAATACAAGTATATGAAAAAAATTATGTATATATGAATCAATGGATAAAAACTACAAGGAGCAGGAGGGGTGTCCAGACTTACAAGGCAGGACTCCCCACCTCAGCTCCATCCTTGATAAAGCCCTAAGCGAAACGCGTTGGGGGAACGGAGTAAAGATGTGGAGTCCTGCCTTGTATGTACTGACCTCACTAAGTTTCACTGCAGCTAGCCTTTTTTCTTTGCACTGACACTTTGTTTTTCTCATGTGCTGCATGTTTTGCACATAGCACCTTGTTTATTTATTCATTTGAGTGATTCTTGCACATGTGTTGGCTAAATACACATTAGTCTATGTTGATACCTTTTTTTTTTATACCACGGTTTGCACTTTATTTTTTACTTCCTTTATACAGCAGTGATCTGATTTTATGTATACAGCCCCGTTTGTGGCTATATTAACTTGGCTATTGTCTGGACACCCCTCCTGCTCCTTGTAGTTTTTATCCATTGATTCATACATATATATATATATATATATATATATATTTTTTTTTTTTATTCTGTCCTTGTGTAATATTGATGTAATGATTAATTAATAAAAATATACAGTATATTCATTCTCTCACATGATTTTACTTATTTCATTTTCTTATTGTATTCTGGGTTATTTGGGTGCACTTGCAGTGTACATACAGGTGTTTCTAGATAAGATAAGATACTTCCTTTATACAGCAGTGATCTGATTTTATGTATACAGCCCCGTTTGTGGATATATTAACTTGGCTATTGTCTGGACTCCCCTCCTGCTCCTTGTAGTTTTTATTCATTGATTTATATATATATATATATATATATATATATATATACATACTTTTTTTTTTATATATTATTATGTTTTATTGAGCTGTTTCTCGGGTTGGGTTATCTCGGCATCTTGTCATATCTGTTTAATGGAACATGGGTTCTGGAACTGCAAACACTGATACAGAAATTACAGATCTTCTATGACCTTTTAGTAGGCTTGTGTAGCGGGATCGGAGTTATTTGATCCGTAGGTGTTATTCAATTTATTTTGATATTGGTTTATTACTCTTGTGGCCTCAAAGCAACAGCCTTTTTCTTCTAACAGCTGGTTTTTCTGGCTTCCTAAGGTGCGTCTTATTTACTTTATTGATAATTTCCCTGGTTCCTAGGGTTTGAACTGACCAATTTAGTAAAATAAGTTCTTTATGATTTCTTGTACAGATAGTGACCAGTGTCCAGTAGTAAATGGTCCTATATAAAAATTTATGAAAATGGTATGAAAGGATTTTCAGATCAGTCTAAAATGAATCCAAATGTAAAGGGATATTGTTTAATTTAGATTGCCAAGTCAATCACTGGCAGTAGCATTCACATTGTCCATGTCAACCATGTTTGGTTGATCAGGAAGCATCAGATGACAGTTCCTTGCTATGCAATGGGAGGAAGCTTGCGACCAAATGACTGGAGCAAACTAAGCATTTATATAGGGGTTGGAAACCCCCTTTTTTTTTTTTCTTCCTACCAATTGATTCTACATTAAACGGTATTAAAGGGGTGCTATAATGATCAGATACCCATTTCAAGCCTACTTCTAAAGAAACAATACATTTTATTAAACTTTCCGGCTTTTTTTTTTCTTTTGCTATAATATCCAAACAGCACATTGCTGGTTGCCTTGTTTTTTCGAAAGTCTTTGTCTACGGTAAAGTTCAAATACATGAGTTTGAGTGTCCTACTTCTTCATTGACAAGCTTTCACATCCATAAAGAACCACAAAATATAGTATTTTGTAGCCTGGAAATTCATGATCCTGTTTTTTTTTTAAAACTTATCTTTACAATTGAAAATCTTCTAAGTTATATCATCTGCAAAGTAAGGGTCTCCATTATAATTTTTATTTAATACCCACAGCTTACTAGACACAGCTCCTACCATCATATTATCTCTTTCCCACAACCCCAGGCAACTCTTTAACACTTTTAACTCCTTCCTCTGTCCACCACTACCACCGCCCACATCTATCATCTCAGCAGACGACTTTGCTACATACTCCAAACACAAGATCGACACAATCAGGAACAGTTTTACAATACAGCCCCAACAACCCATCTTCACTCCTGCTCAGTGCTTCTCCCCCATGACTTATTTTCCACCGTTACTGAAGACAAGCTCTCCAAACTACTTTCCTCTTCACACCTCACTGCACATGATCTAATCCCATCCCACCTCATCCCTTACCTGACTACAGTATTCGTCCCGGCCCTAACCTATCTCTTCAACATAACACTAAACACCAGTACTTTTCCCTCATAATTCAAACATGCAATCATCACACCCTTCCTCAAAAAAACATCTCTCGACCCATCCTCCTTGTCCAGCTACTGCCCCATCTTGCTTCCTGCCTTTGCTTTAAAACTCCTTGAACAACATGTCTATCTTGAACTGCTCTAACCAAGGTTGCCAATGATCTGTTGACTGCAAAAGCCGAACACCAATACTCTGTTCTCCTTCTTCTTGACCTCTCCTCTGTCTTTGACACACTAGACCACTCTATTCTGTTACAGTCCCTCTCATCCCTAGGCATCACAAACTTAGCCCTCTCCTGGATCTCCTCATACCTCACCAACTGCACATTTAGCATCTCCCACTCTCAGGCTACCTCCTTACCTAGCTCTCTCTTTCTGTTGGAATCCCCTAAGGCTCAGTCCTGGGGCCCCTACTCTTCTCTATCTACACCCTCTGCCAGGGACAGATTTTAAAATTCCATGGCTTCAAGTATCACATATATGCTGATGACTAGAGACGAGCAAATTTTTTGAAAAATTCGATTCGGCCGAATTTTTTTGCCGCAAATCTGTATTAAAAAAGGCTATTTCTGGACTCAATAGGGGTGTAGAACACTTTGCTGTAACACGCATAGGGTGTGTGCTTAGTTAGTGAAATTATACTGTTATTCAGTATGCCATGCCGATTAGAGGCGTCACTATTAGAATCACTGTTGCAGAGCAGCACAATGACAGAGCCTGGAGGGGGCATCAGTATGAGGAGACCATATAGTGGTTGAATGACACAGCGTGGAGGCGGCGGCAGCATAAGGAGACCATATAGTGGCTGAATGACCCAGCCTGGAGGTGGCAACAGCCTGATGAGACCATAGGGCCTCACAATTGATAGGGTTAAAGATATTTTGTACATTTAAATTGAAGATTTAAAATAGATAAACCTAAAAGGATGTGCCAGCGGCATGAGGAGACCACATGGTGGAACAGTGACACAGTAGGGAGGTGACGGCAGCATGAGGAGACAATAAAGTGGCTGAATGACTGCCTGGAGTTGGCGGCATCATGAGGAGACCATATAGTTGCAGAATGAGACAGCCTGGAGGTGCCAGCAGCATGAAGAGAACATATGGTGGCAGAATGAGACAGCCTGGGGCTGGCATCAGCATGAGGAGAACATATGGTGGCAGAATGAGACAGCCTGGAGGTGGCATCAACAGCATCAGAATAGTAGCTGAATCAGGTAGGCAGAAGAGAACGGTCTCTTTTGAAAAAGTGTTAGTGTGCACAAGTAAGTTTTGAGGATATGCATTCCGTAAAATGTAACTTTTAATAATATTCTTAGGATAAAATTAATGTACCCCAATTTTTTTTAAATCAAATAATGTGTGCAAAAAACACCATGAGCCACCTACACCACTAAGTATTGATGGAATGCAAAGACCTCTAAAAGGTGGAAGGGAACAACGTATGGTTCATTTTAACCAGTGGGGGTTAAAACTTCCCCTGTAAGGCCCTACTCTTGCATTATTAATTCCCTTCTTGGCAAGTGTTACTCGCCCTAAAAAGGGTGGCCCCACACAGGAACCTCTCCCTATTTCTGCCTGCAAACACTGCCATTTCCCAGGGTTTTTAGGTGGAAATAGGGAGAGGTTACTGTGTGGGGCCACCCTTTTTAACTCCTTAAGGACACATGACGTACCGGTACGTCATGTGTCCACTCCCGATCTATAACGTGGGGCCACGGCGTTGCCCCGCGTCATAGCGGGTCGGGCCCGGCCGTTACCGGTGGCTAATAGCGCACCCTTTAGATGTGGCGTTCAAAGTTGAACGCCGCGTCTAAAGTGAAAGTGAAAGCATGCCGGTTAGCTCAGGGAGCTGTTCAGGATAGCCACGGCAAATCGCGGCATCCCGAACAGCTTACAGGACAGCTGGAGGATCCCTATCTGCCTCCTCACTGTCCGATCTCCGAATGACTGCTCAGTGCCTGAGATCCAGGCATAAGAAGTCAAGCGGCAGAATCATCGATCACTGGTTTCCTATGAGAAACCAGTGATCAATGTAATAGATCAGTGTGTGCAGTGTTATAGGTCCCTATGGGAGCTATAACACTGCAAAATAAAAGTGAAAAAAAAAAGTGAATAAAGATCATTTAACCCCTTCCCTATTAAAAGTTTAAATCACCCCCCTTTTCCCATAAAAAAACCACAGTGTAAATAAAAATAAACATATATGGCATCGCCGAATGCAGAAATGTCCGAATTATAAAAATAAATCGTTAATTTAACCGCACGGTCAATGGCGTACGCGCAAAAAAATTCAAAAGTCCAAAATAGTGCATTTAGTCCTATCAATGCAAAAATGGTACCGCTAAAAACTTCAGATCACGGCGCAAAAAATTAGCCCTCATACCGCCCCATACGCGGAAAAATAAAAAGTTATAGGGGTCAGAAGATGACAATTTTAAACGTATTAATTTTCCTTCATGTAGTTATGATTTTTTCCAGAAGTACGACAAAATCAAACCTATATAAGTAGGATATCATTTTAATCATATGGACCTACAGAATAAAGATAAGGTGTCATTTTTTGCGATAAATGTACTACGTAGAAACGGAAGCCCCAAAAAGTTACAAAACAGCGTGTTTTTTATTTCAATTTTGTCTCACAATGATTTTTTTTCAGTTTCGCCGTAGATTTTTGGGCAAAATTACTGATGTCATTACAAAGTAGAATTGGTGGCAAAAAAATAAGCCATCATATGGATTTTTAGGTGTAAAATTGAAAGAGTTATGATTTTTTAAAGGCAAGGAGGAAAAATCGAAAAAGCAAAAACGGAAAAACCCTCAGTCCTTAAGGGGTTAAGATGAGTAAAACTTTCCTCAAAAAGGTGGAAGGGAACAACGTATTGTCCATTGTAGCAGGTGGGGGTAAAAACTTCCCCTGTAAGGCCCTACTCTCGCCCTATTAATTCCCTTCTTGGCATGTGTTACTCGCCCTAAAAAGGGTGGCCCCACAAAGGAAACTCCCTATTTCTACCTAAAAACCCTGTGAAATGGCAGTGTTTGTAGGGGGAAATAGGGAGAGGTTCCTGTGTGGGGCCACCCATTTTAGGGCGAGTAACACTTGCCAAGAAGGGAATTAATAATGCGAGAATAGGGCCTTACAGGGGAAGTTTTTACCCCCACCAGGTACAATGGACTATACGTTGTTCCTTTCCACCTTTTAGAGTTCTTTGCATCACATCAATACTTGGTGGTGTAGGTGGCACATGGTGTTTTTTTTGCACACCTTTCCTTTTGTTTGATTTAAAAAAAACTTGGGGTACATAAATTTTATCCTAAAAAAAGTTATGTTCTAGCTAATTCATATCCTCAATACCTGTGGTCTGATGCCGATGAATTTCTGTAACTGGGTAGAAGTACCTTTGGTGGGTCTGAGCCATGCCTGATTCATCTTCACAAAGGTCAGTCTCTCCACATTTTTCATGGACAGAGGAGTTCTCCTTGGGGTTACTATGGCCCCCGCCGCACTAAACAGCCGCTCTGATGGCACACTATTGGCCAGGCAGGACAGCTTTTTCAGGGTAGACTCTGCTAGTTGCGGCCACAAATCAAGTTTGGCTGCCCAAAAGTCCAGCGGATCTTCAAGTTGTGTTAACATGGTTATGTCAAGGTATGCCACCACCTGCTGGTTTAGGTCCTGCTTCAGGTCTACCTACTGCTGATGAGTTGTTTCACTATGTGGGTGAAGAAAGCTGCTTATCAGCGACTGTAGACTCAGGCTGCTGCTGATGGAGCTGGTATTGTTCATACAACCCCATCCCTCCCCAGCAGCCATGGCAGTGGAAGGTGAGCACAGAGGGCCCCCCGACTCAGACGAGAGGATGGACGATGGTGCAGATAGGCATTGGCCAGCTGACAATGTAGGTTGTCTCTGTAGTAGGTCAGTTTGTCCTCCCTCTCAGTGGGTTTAAAAAAGGTCCCCTTTTTGTGCCGCAAGCGAGGGTCCAACAAGGTGGAGAGCCAGAAGTAATCCCGCTGCTGAATGGTGACAATTTGGCGGTCACTACGCAAGCAAGTGAGCATGCATCGTGTCATTTGTGCAAGTGACACAGAGAGACTCCCTGCCTCAATCTCCGCTGCATACTGCCACAATGTGTCTGGGTCCTCTGTCTCGCCTTCCTCATAACCCTCTAGCTCCTCCTGCTCCTGTCAGATGACTATAAAAACTGCCCATTTCGCAAAACCTAAACTCTGCCCCACTGTGCCCCACCCCCTCCTCATCCTCCTCCAGTTCAGCCCCCCACAGGGCTCATTTGGCGATGAGATGTAGGCGCCACATCTCCAGTGCCCTGACCAGCCATTGTTTCCAACATGTGTTTTAGTAAATGAAGCAGTGGAATAACATCGTTCACTGACTAATAATGTGTCTTCCTCAAAGGGCCTGAGCAAGTGGCAGGTGTCACGTATAAGCTGCCACTATTTGACATTGAAGTTACACAGGGGAGTCCCCCTATCCACTTGGATCATCAAGAAATCGGTGATGGCTTTCCTCTGTTCATATAGTTGGTCCAGCATATGGAGGGTGGAATTTAAACATGTGGAAACATCGCAAATCAGACTATGTTGGGCTGCAGCTCAAGGAGTGTGTTCTTTGCGGTGTACGAGTGGCTGAAGTGCATGCAAAGTTTCCTTCCCATTGTTAGGATGTCTTGCAATTGGGGGGAAAACTTCAGGAACCGCTTGACAACCAGCTGGAACATGTGTGCCATGCAGGGCGCATGTCTCAGGCTTCCTTGTCGCAGCGCAGACAAGATGTCACCATGGTTCCCATTTCCAGTTTCCGTGGAGTAAGCCATGATTCGATTTCTTGATGAATGACTTTTAGCAGTTCCTCCCCTGTGTGACTCCGTTCGTCAAGGCAAACCTTGTGCAGAACAGCATGACACCGCCGGACGGGTATGTCGGACGGGCACTAAGGCTTGTCCGTGCAGTGGAGGCTGAGAAAACGGTAGAGGATGAGGAGTTGGAGTCGCACACTGTCACAGGACCAACGGCCTGAGAACGTAGAGGCGGAAGTAGCTGAATGGACATATGTCTTTTTTCAACCATACTAACTATGTAACTTTTAGGTTTCCACCCAGGTTTTTTTTATTGGTGTTTTTTGGAAAACTGTCAATGCAGTTTTTGAGCCAAAGTCAGAAGTGGATCCATGACAAAGGAGAAGTAGAAGTCCTTCTTTTATATTTCCCATTCCTTTTGAATACACTTCTGGCTTTGTCTCAAAGACTGCAGTGGCAGTTTTTCCCCAAAAAATAGCATTAAAAAAAAACAAGTGGAAACCTAGCCTTTCCCTGTCTCCAGGATCTCTTTAAATGTCCAGAAACATTATCATCTCTCATTTCTTAAAGCGATATTCCCTTCTCAACTAACATACACTGCTCAAAAAAATAAAGGGAACACTAAGATAAGATCCTTGATCTGAATGAATGAACTAATCATATGAAATACTTTCATCTTTACATAGTTGAATGTGCTGACAACAAAATCACACACAAATTATCAATGGAAATCAAATTGATCAACCCATGGAGGTCTGGAGTCACACTCAAAATCAAAGTGGAAAAACCACACTACAGGCTGATCCAACTTTGATGTAATGTCCTTAAAACAAATCAAAATGAGGCTCAGTAGTGTGTGTGGCCTCCATGTGCCCATATGACCCTTCTACAATGCCTGGGCATGCTCCTGATGAGGTGGTGGATGGTCTCCTGAGGGATGTCTTCCCAGACATGGACTAAAGCATCCGCCAATTCCTGGACAGTCTGTGGTGCAACGTGGTTGGTGGATGCTGCGAGACATGATATCCCAGATGTGCTCAATCGGATTCAGGTCTGGGGAATGGGCAGGCTGTCTATAGCATCAATGCCTTCCTCTTGCAGGAACTGCTGACACACTCCAGCCACATGAGGTCTAGCATTGTCTTGCATTAGGAGGAACCCAGGGCCAACCCCACGAGCATATGGTATCACAAGGGGGCTGAGGATCTCATCTCGGTAGCTAATGGCAGTCAGGCTACCTCTGGCAAGCACATGGAGGGCTGTGCGGACCCCCAAAGAAAGGAAATTACTGACCCACCACCAAAACGGTCATGCTGGAGGATGTTGCAGTGAGCAGAACGTTCCCCACTGCATTTCAAGACTCTGTCACGTCTGTCACATGTGCTCAGTGTGAACCTGCTTTGATCTGTGAACAGCACAGGGTGCCAGTGGTGAATTTGCCAATCTTGGTGTTCTTTGGCAAATGCCAAATGTTCTGCACGGTGTTGGGCTGTAAGCATAACCCCCACCTGTGGACTTAAGGCCCTCATACCACCCTCATGGAGTCTGTTTCTGTCCGTTTGAGTGGACACATGCACATTTGTGGCCTGCTGGAGGTCATTTTGCAGGGCTCGGGCAGTGCTCCTCCTGCTCCTACTTGCAGAAAGTTGGAGGTAGCGGTCCTGCTGCTGTGTTGTTGCCCTCCTACGGCCTCCTCCACGTCTGGACTGTCTCCTGGTAGTGCCTCCATGCTCTCTGGACACTGTTCTGACAGACACAGCAAACCTTCTTGCCCCAGCTCACATTGATGTGCCATCCTGGATGAGCTGCACTACCTGAGCCACTTGTGGGGGTTGTAGACTCCATCTCATGCTACCACTAGAGTGAAAGCACCGCCAGCATTCAAAAGTGACCAAAACATCAGCCAGGAAGCATAGGAACTGAGAAGTGGTCTGTGGTCACCACCTGCAGAACCACCCCCTTATTGGGGGTGTCTTGCTAATTGCCTGTAATTTGCACCTGTTGTCTGTTCCATTTGCACAACAGCATGTGAAATTGATTGTCAATCAGTGTTGCTTCCTGAGTGGACAGTGTGATTCCACAGAAGTGTAATTGACTTGGAGTTACATTGTGTTGTTTAAATGTTCCCTTAATTTTTTTGAGCAGTGTAGTTAGACTTATAGGGTAAGTGGAGTTAAATATCTTAGTATAAGCATTTAGTCAACAATGTACCTAATATTACTATTCCTTTCTTTTCTTTTGTTGACAGCTTGCTGTCTAGGTTACTTTCTAGAGGTTACACTATGGTCAGGCTGCTATATAAACTGTCTACTGGGTGGTTCTACATATAGTGGGACCCTACATCTACTGGGGGACCTACATATACTGGGGGAAATGACCTACTAGGGCCTACATACTGGGGTAAACTACCTACTGTGGGCACCAGCATACTGGGGGGAAACTACCTACGGTATTTGGGGGCCCCTATATAATGGAGATACCTCTTCTTGGGGGCAGCTATATACTGGGGAAACTACAGATTAGGTGTACCTACATACTAGGGGAACTGCCTACTAGGGAAACCTGTATACTGTGGAAAACTACGTACCGAGAGTTTCTATATAGTGGGGGAAAATATCTATTGGGGGTCCCTGCCAAACCTTGGGTGCCCTTGATCCTGTTGTCTTTTCTTTAGACCACTTTTGGCAGATGATACTCACTGCATATTAGGATCACAAGATCTGAAGATGCTCAGACCTAGTTTTCTACCTGTTGTCATTTGCCATCAAAACTTTCATTGTTCCAGTCTTGTAGACATCAAATCCAAGTTGCTGCCTAATATACCCCACCCCTTAACAGATGTCATTGTTTTGACATGATCAATGTCAAGGTATGGCTGATTGGTGCAGATATTTAATAAAAAAAATAATAATACACATATGTCCTAGCACTGTTCACATTTTATATAGTGTATGGTAGCATAAAAGAGCCTAAAGCTTTATAGTACTGAGCGCTGAGCAACAGGGTCTCTTTTGTGCTTCCATACAAGCTGTGTTCATGGCACTGCTGTGTGCAGGACCCTAACCTTAAAGGGGTACTCCGGTGGAAAACAATTTTTTTTAAATCAACTGGTTTCAGAAAATAAAACAGATTTGTAAATTACTTCTATTTAAAAAGCTTAACCCTTCCAGTACTTATCAGCTGCTCTATGCTCCAGAGGAAGTTCTTTTCTTTTTGAACTTCCTTTCTGTCTGACCACAGTGCTCTTTGCTGACACATCTGTCCATGTCAGGAACTGTCCAGAGCAGGATAGGTTTGCTTTGGAGATTTGCTTGTACTCTGGACAGTCCCTGACATGGACAGAGGTGCCAGCAGAGAGCACAGTGGTCAGACAGAAAGGAAATTCAAAACGAAAAGAATGTCCTGTGGAGCATACAGCCGCTGATATGTACTGGAAGAATTAAGCTTTTTAAATAGAAGTAATTTACTAATCTGCTAAACTATCTGGCATCAGTTGATTTAAAAAAAATAGTTTTCCACTGGAGTACCCCTTAAAAAAAAAAAAAAAACTCTGAAGTAAAGATCTGACAGATCCTTCATCCATCCTGCTTTCTGCAGAATGAACACCTCCCATACATTGCTGATAAATGAAGATTTACCTGTGCAGATGCAAGGTGCTTGGAGACCTGTGAAGGCCATACAGGATGGTATTAAATGTGCATTCATGTCCTTCCTCTCCAGTTACAACACTTCTGGATATATTTTCATTTTTCTTAATGGGAGCATTGATCTGTTTGCGGTGACCTGAGCATTTTGTGACCTGCTGAATACAGTTCGTGGCTTAGTTGTGCTGTTCCTATCTGCAGCTTCACAGAGTCATATTACCTTTGTCAAGGACAGACTTAATTTTTCCCCTGGACCTGATGAAAACATAACTGTGACATGACATTAACATTAGCGAAATGCTAAATGTGGCGTAAACACAATCAAGGCGATCTGCAGCTACACATGCTGGTGCTCAGCCCTTGGGTAGGATGTTCCTCTCAAGTATGGTTGACTGGGTTCAATATAGTTAATGCTGTGTGCAATGTTGATATGGCTGTTTTAGTACTTTTGTTTTTACTTGTGATAAATGCAGCTAAGGGACATGTTTAGCGATTTCTTATGTCAACCCTTCATTCAAAGCAAGACGAGGGATCAACAGTTTCTTTTATAGTATTCTGTGGCTCTGTGATATTTCTATTTGTAACTGAGAACTGATTATTGCGGCAATAGGGTCAGAGCTGCTTTAAAATGGACACAAGTTAGATGGGCAGTTTTTGAGGCATTTTCCCTAAAGAGTGTGTTTTATTATGTGTTCTTGCATATTTTCTGAATTGCTAATTGCTTCTATTACAAGTCATGTGATCCATCAATCAATGTGATGCATACACTGTATTACTTAAAGGGGTACTCCACCCCTAGACATCTTATCCCCTATCCAAAGGATAGGGGATAAGATGTTTGATCGCGGGGGGGGGGGGGGGGTCACACCACCGGGAACCCCCGCAATCTCTCCTGCACCACCCTGTGTCATCTGCTTCAAGTTCGCTCCGTTCAGCAGAGGACAAAGAGGATTATTCCATATCCTTTGGATAGGGGATATGATGTCTAGGGGAAGAGTGCCCCTTTAAATTATAGAGTAAATCCTCATGATAATAGTGGTGACCATCTCTGACACCTCCAGAGGTTAAAGAGCACCTGACGTGATCTTGATAAATTTTAATATCCTCCCAGTTCACTGCCTCCACCATGATAACCTCCCCCCCCCCCCCCCCCGCCTTTATTTTTTTTATTATTTTGTAGTTTTCTACCTTGATATTGCTCTGTATTTTCTGCTTTCAGTTTACAGACTGGGAAGGGGCATTACCCAGCAGGCATGACATGAACAGGGCCGGATCATCATTGGTGCTCATGGAGCACCTGCTCCGGGTCCCGTCACATTCGGGACATCCCTGGGCTGCTGAGTTGCGGATCGGGGCCCCCGATAGCCCGGCCGCAGCCAGTTTAAAACAGTGACCAGCGCCGGCTCCTGTGGGCCCGCCCCGGACTCCTCCTGCTTTTTCTATTTTTCATATTTCCTTACCTGGCCACGCTCGGCAGGCTCAGGTGATGCGTAAGGTCATGTGGGCTGTGACGAGTGACGTCTCCTGCGGCTCCCCTGCACGGCGTCAGGGACGTCACTCGTCATTTCCTGCAGGGCACAATTTTCTTCATTACACCCCAGCGCTGCAGGAAATGATGAGTGACGTCCCTGACGCTGTGCAGAGGAGCCGCAGGAGACGTCACAGCCCACAAGACCCGACGCATCACCTGATCCTTCCGAGCGCAGCCAGGTAAGGAAATATAAAAAATAGAAAAAGGAGGAGGGGGGGAGGGAGCAATGATGGGAGGAATGATTGGCAGGGGGGGGAATGATAAGCGGGGGGGGGTTGGGGTGTAATGATGATCGGGGGGGGGTTAATGATGAGCAGGGGGGTTAATGATGAGCAGGGGGGGTTAATGATGAGCAGGGGGGTAATAATGAGCAGGGGGGAATGATGAGCAAGGGGGGAATGATGAGCATGGGGGGTTAATGATGAGCAGGGGGGGTAATAATGAGCAGGGGGGAATGATGAGCAAGGGGGGGAATGAAGAGCAGGGGGGTAATGATGAGCAGGGGGGAGAATGATGAGCTGGGGGGAGAATGATGAGCAGGGGGGGGAATGATGAGCAGGGGGGGTAATGATGAGCAGGGGGGAATGATGAGCAGGGGGGATGATGAGCGGGGGGGGGTAATGATGAGCAGGGGGTGTAATGATGAGCAGGGGGGGAGAATCATGAGCAGGGGGGGTAATGATGAGCAGGGGGGTAATAATGAGCAGGGGGGTAATGATGAGCAGGGGGGGAGAATCATGAGCAGGGGCAGGGAATGATGAGTAGGGGGGATGATGAGCGGGGGGGGGAAATATGGCACAGAGGCTGATAAAAGGGGGAGGAAGGAGGGGGGGGAACTGAGGATCAAGGGGAATCAAAGTTGGGGGGATGATGAGGCATATAGTTCAGAGTTATAGTCATTTATTTTACATTTATTTTTTTCCCCTCAAATTTTCCTGTGAAAATGAGGGTACGTGTTATATGCCAGATAAATACTGTAATTCCCCCTCCCCCCCTTACATTCAGCAGGACATCCCTGTGTCCTGAAAGATCTTTTCGGGACACAAGGATGTTCCGGTTACCTTTCTGTGGCCCCGCAATAACTTTAAAAATGCAGGGAGGTAGCGCACGCAGGGACATCACTGACGTCCTGTGCGTGCGCCCATAGGAGCAGAGCAACGAGGATGCACGCATGGTAAGTTGATGGGGGCCCCATCATAAGGAAGTGCTTCGTCTTCCAGGCAGTCTTAATCTGGCCCTGGACATGAAACATGTTACACCATGTTTACTGTGTGTCTCCGGACTTTTATTGAATAAACAAGACTCTGCTTTTCACATCATCTACGCTGACTTTTCTTTTATCTATTCCGGACTTTTGGTGCTGCCATACACCTGCTGTGCGGTGGATGGAACTTACGTGTGGTGAGCTGGCCTACCTATTCTACAAAGAAAACATAGAAAATGATTATTATATTAATATTAAACATTTGATATAATGACAGTGCCCATTTAACTGCAATGTGCACCCCGTTATACCACCAATGACTGATCAAAGAATTGTCCTATACTGGGTTGGTCATATCTGTTTCTAATGTGTGATTATGCCTGTTGAAACTGTATTTAAGAGAGATGCTTTTTATATTTGTTTTGTATAACATTCCCAATGATGAGACCTAAGAGGTTTTGAAAGCTTGAAACCCATATCTTCCTAGTAAGCCAATAAAGGTATCATCAGTACTCCACTCATCCCCCTGTGTTTCTTTAGCAGGAAAAAAGGCCGACCAAAAAACTGCACCTAATTTTACCTCCTAAGATGCAATTTAAAAAAATGAATTTAAAAAAAGTATGTATTACCATATTTATCGGCGTATAACACACACTGGCGTATAACACGCACCTCAGTTTGGTCCCGTCCCCTCCAGTGCCACATCATTCCTTCCCTTTTTTCAGTCCCTGTGCCACATTTACCCCTCTCATCGCCACCCTCCATGTCTCATCATCCCCCCATGTCTCATTATGTCATAGAGCTGTTAGTACACTTCCTGTTCGGCTCCAAGGAAGGAGCCCCGGACGGCAGAGTTCCTGGAAGCATCCTCCTCAGGCTGGACGCCCCTCCGTGCCAGCCCAGGACACTCACAGCCCACCGGAGAACCACTCACCCCAGCTACGACCCGGACCGGCACTGCATAAAGCTCTCCTCACTTCCAGGACATCGCGGTCTGCTGAAATCGCTGCCCGGAGAAGATATGAACAATATTAATATTAAAAAAAGACAGATTGGAGCGGTGATGAGCGGTATAAGGAGAACATTCCTACAGGGAAAGATCCAATCTATATTAATGCTAAAGATATAAAGGAAGAAGAAGAGGAGACAGATTGGAGCGGTGATGAGCAGTATAAGGAGAAAATTCCTACAGGGAAAGATCTGATCTATTTTAATGCTAAAGATAGACCACCACTAGCCATACAGACATTAAGCATTTAGTGCCTCCCCCCACCATCATTTCCCCCTGTCTCATCATCCCCCACCCTGTCTCATCATGTCCCCCTCATCATTTCCCCCTGTCTCATCATCCCCCCACCCTGTCTTATCATGTCCCCCATCATTCCCCCTACATCATTTTCCCCTGTCTCATCATCCCCCCACCCTGTCTCATCATGTGCCCCATCATTCCCCTTTCATCATCCCCCACCCTGTCTCATCATCCCCCCAACTTGTCTCATCATGCCCCCCATCATTTCCCCCTCCCTCATCATTTCCCCCTGTCTCATCATCCCCCCCATCATGTTCCAGTGGTCTTCAACCTGCAGACCTCCAGATATTTCAAAACTACAACAACCAGCATGCCCGGACAGCCAACTGCTGTCCTGGCATGCTGGGAGTTGTAGTTTTGCAACATCTGGAGGTCCACAGGTTGAAGACCACTATGCTATTCCTCCCCCTGCTTTTCATAGTTTTTTTTAAACTTTCCTTACCTGGCTGTGCTTTGGCTGTCTTGCGGGCTGCGGTCAGTGAAGCAGATGAGTGACATCCTCTCCCGGCTTCTCTGCGCGGCATCAGGGACGTCACTTTTCATTTCCTGTAACCGCCGCTAGTCAGAGTTTGGAGTGCGGCGACTACAGGAAATGAAAAGTGACATCACTGATGCCGCGCAGAGAAGCCGGGAGAGGACGAAGCGCAGCCAGGTAAAGAAATAAAAAAAAAAACTATAAAAAGCAGGGAAAAAGGGGAATGATGAGAGAGGGGGAGGTAAGAAAAATTAAAAGTAAAACTGTCACTTGTTTTCTCCCACACTATCCACAGGTACTGGTGAATAGTGCAGGAGACGCTGATTAAAATGAGCCCTACCTTGTCCGGATCTGCACCGCCATTCTCCCGCACTTGTAGTTTAATTATCTGTTGAAATCTTCCTGTAACTGACGCTGACGTCAGTGCAGAAGCCCCGCCCGTGCCAGTTACAGGAAGATCTCAACACATAATAAAACTACAATTGTTGGAGAACGGCGGCACAGATCCGGGTAAGGTAGGGCTCATTTTAATCAGCGTCTCCCGCACTATCCACCAGTACCTGTGGATAGTGCGTGAGAAAACAAGTGACAGTTTTCCAGAGCGGGGAGGAGACACCGCTGGTCACTGATTTAAAGTGGCCGCAGCCGTGCTGCCAATACTTTACAAGCAGCCGCTGCTGCGGCCACTTTAAATCAGTGACCAGAAGATTTATCGGTGTATAACACTCAGGCAGGCTTTTTGCCTTAAATTTAAGTTTTAAAATTGCGTGTTATACGCCGATAACTACGGTAGTTTGTTTTTTTCCTTTGGTGATTTATTCCCTACATTTTTCTCGTTTCAAGTCATGTCATTCCTTCATATGAACTCAAAAATTTCTATTGAAGAATGGCTGAAAATAATCTCATATTAAATATATACATTGTACTTTTTTCTGTCCCAATTCTATGGGAGGAAAAATGGCAAAAGTTAATGAAAAACAACTGTCCACAGCGTTGTTGGCCCAGCGCCATGCAGCGAGTATGGCCTTTTTTGAGGCATTTTTTGGCAGAAGCGCCAAGTGTATTTCCAGCCGAAAGGCTTTTTATTTTTTAGTTTACAGTTATTCACTGTTTTCTTTAAAGCATTTTCAAGCTGTTAGTTTATGTCATACTAAAAAGTCAACAAAAAAGAATAATAAATTAACCCAGAAAGCCTGAATTATTTGCTATTGTAATGAAGGCGGCACGAGAACGGCCACTGTCAGCTCTTTACATTAATTAGAAGGGAAGTGAGCTTTGACAGAACGCTTCCAGATTTACGGCAGAAGATGCATTCATCTCCCAGGCTACGAAGTATAATGACCATTATACACACCAAAAAGAAAGGCTTTGTTTGAAGTATAGGATCCAAAAAAGTTCTCTTTTAGAAGAATTATCACAAGGTGTAGAGCGTTGAGCAGTTCAGTATTTCAAAGGATAAAATGGTGCTACTATGCCACTCGCTACCTAGTATGGCCTTAAAGAGAATGTGTCAAAGAAAATTACCTTTTTTTTAAGTCAGGTTTTTATATTAACCATATTTTTAAGGAATTTTTTTTTCTTTTGAATTTTGCATTTTGCGATCTATATTTTAACTCCTTAAGAGTGTAGGGTGTACATGTACACCTTTCACTGACTCCTCCTCTATGATGCATGCTGGGACCATGGCTCATATCAGACATTCTGATGATGTGATGATGCCTGGAATTTACCCCTTAGATGCTGTGATCAAAGTTGATCGCAGCATCTAAAATGTAAAAATATGACTCCAGTCTGCTCTTGGGACCAGTGTGATTAAACAACGGTGTCCCAATCAGCTGAGAGAATGGCGGAATACCTGCCTCCTCACTGTCCAACTGGTGCTCCAATTCTCCAGTCAGCCATGGCAGGCTGGAACAATGGAGCGCTGATAACACTGATCAATGCTGTGCTATGACATAGCATTAAACAGTGTATGCAATTTAAGGATTGCATGTAATATTCCCATTCAGGGACTACAAAATAGTGTAAAAAAGTAAAAGAAAATAAAGTTTTGTAAATGTGAATTAACCCTTTCCCTAATAAAAGTTTGAATCACAACCATTTTTCCATTAAAAAATAAAAATATGTAAAAAAAAATGTGTTGTTTCTCCGTGCCTAAATGTCCAAACTATAAAATATAATGTTATTTAAACCACAAGGTTTGGCGTATATGTAAAAAAATATATACTAATGTCTAGAATTATGTATTTTTGGTTACTTTGTAAACCATAAAAAAATGAATAAAAAGTGATCAAAAAGACCCATCAAAACAAAAAATGGTACCAATAAAAATTACAGATTACAGTGCAAAAAAATTAGCCCTCACACATCCTTGTATACGGAAAAATAAAAAAATTATAGGGGTAAGAGGAGGACATTTTTTAACACACAAATTCTCATACAAAAAGGTATACATTTTTTTAAAGAAGTAAAACAAAATTAAATCTATATAATTTGGATATCATTTCATTTTAACCCAAAAAGTGCACTGCATAGAAGCGGAAGCCCCCAAACATTACACAAAGGTGTTTTTTTGTTTTGTTTTTTGTTTTGTTTTTGTTTTTGCCCCACAACTATTTTTTTTTTGTTTAGCCATACATTATTTGATATAATTACAAAGTAAAATTAGTGGTGCAAAATACAAGCCCTCCTATGGGTCTTTAGGTGAAAAAAGTGTTATAATTTTTAGAAGGTGAGGAGGAAAAAATGAAATACTAAAAAGAAAAAAAAAACTTAAGGGGTTAAATCCTTAAGGGGTTAAAATAATCATGGAATCTTCCAGTTTTCATTTTGGCCATTAGGGCTAAACCTAAGCTGAAAAGTCTTGTTCTGTACAGATAATTTTTCAGCAATGCCTTTTTTTCATAGAACAGGCAAGGAGTATGGTAAAACATGACATCAGTAGAGAGATAACACTGGATCCGCCACCACTAGAAGCAGAAATCAGCATAGTAAGTCATCTGAATGGGACTGGTCCTGTCCATTGTTGTCTATGTCCATGGGGCTTGTTGTAAAGCATATCAATAAATGATGTAACCAACAGCTTAGACAAGATGGCAGCCCCCGTAATAATAATGTACAGAATCTCGAGAATAGGGACTCAAGTCTCCTTTCAAAATGCCCTCATTGCCACTCCATTAATTCCCTATAGGAGCCACCAGAGATAGTTGAACAGCTCCCATAGAGAATGATATTAATTCCCTATAGGAGCCACCAGAGATAGTTGAACAGCTCCCATAGAGAATGATTTTCTAGTGGCCTCAACTGTTCCCCCTCAGTGTGAACTGGATGCAGCTTGAGGGTGTATATTTACTCCATACTATACTGACGCGAGTAGCAGTTTACCTAAAGAAAACATGAAAAATGTATCAATAGATAAGCACCATTCGACCCATCTAGTCTGCCCAATAATCTTATATGAAGGATAGCCTTATACTTATCCCATGCATGTTTAAACTCCTTCACTGTATTTGCAGCGAACCACTTCTGCAGGAAGGCTATTCCATACATCCACTACTCTCTCAGTAAAATAATACTTCCTGATATTACTTTTAAACCTTTGCCCCTCTAATTTAAAACTATGTCCTCTTGTAGTAGTTTTTATTCTTTTAAATATGCTCTCCTCCTTTACCGTGTTGATTCCCTTTATGTATTTTAAAGTCTCTATCATATCCCCTCTGTCTCTTCTTTCTTCCAAGCTATACATGTTAAGGTCCTTTAACCTTTCCTGGTAAGTTTTATCCTGCAATCCATGTACTAGTTTAGTATCTTCTCTGAACTGTCTCTGAAATATCTATATCCTTCTGGAGATACTATCCCCAGTACTGTGCACAATACTCCAAGTGAAAGGGGGCAATGATGGGGGAATTGCTGGGGGTGACAGGGGCCCTGTTTTGATTTTTTATGGAGCCCCCCTAAATCCTCTGTATGTTCCTGGTAGTTCTATTTCTACATAAATGTAGTCTGTGGTAGATAGGTAAAATTAGAATGCAATTCAGACTATCCAATAATGGTGGTGCATGTGACACTATCTTTATGTACCTGGGATATTATTCGATATTTTTAGATCCATCTCCATACTACTCTTTAGGGAACACCTGTAGGAACGTAACTATGCTAGGCTTTTTGAACATAATTTGCAGGTGGAACACTTGAGGAGTAGGGCTATGATACTGCTATGAGTCACACTATGCAGTGCAATGGTCTTTAGTGTGGTTTCTATAGCAAACTCCAGTGCAGGTGTCACGGTATATAACACATTCTATTTAATAGAGAAAAGCCATTACTTAGTAATTGTTGTTAATTAACCTTCTTAGAGATCTACGAGTTAAAGACGGCTCCATGACACCACACTCGTATTCACAGTGCTCTCTAAATATAACCTACCTAGATATCGACTGGCTCTACACGTAATGTATTATTTCTAATTCTACCATTTTAGGTATTATTTAATCTATCTCTCATCTATCTACCTATCTATCTACCTATCTATCTATCTATCTATCTATCATCTATCTACGTACCTATCTATCTGTCTATCATCTATCTACCTATCTATCCATTATCTATCTATCTACCTATATATCTATCTATCCATTATCTATCTATCTATCATCTATCTATCTATCTATCTATCCATTATCTATCTATCTACCTATATATCTATCTATCCATTATCTATCTATCATCTTTCTATCTATTTATCATCTCATCTTATATCTTTCTATTCAACCTATGGACACACCTACTTCATCAGCTTAAAAATGTAGTGTGTGGGGTTATTCTTTTAAAGTGTCCAAATTTGCAGGTTCGACAAAATAGTGTTGCAAAAGCTAACACTAAACTTTTGGGAAAGGAAAATAAAACTCTGGACCGTTGGCTTTAATGGAGAAGTCTAAAATTTGTAGCATATACATGGATTTTTTTCATTTACATATAGTGCACTTAAAATACACAAAAACTCGCCTGCATCAAAATTCGAACAATTTCCTTCCTATGTGTATCTACCCCTAGAGGAGCTCCGGTTCGATGTAGTTGCTGTTATTATGAAAGGGGTAAGTCTGGGATCAGCAGAAGCTCATCGGCAGAACATTAGGCCATAGAATTTTGCTTTATGTGGAGGCTGAAAGGGTGTAAAAAATTGTATGTTGTTGGTTGCAACATTAACTGTCAAGTGCCAGACTGTGTCTGAAAGTAATATCAAGACTAGAACTGTTTGCAGGGGGAGCTCATCATGACTTGGGTTTCCTTAGCCGTGAAGCCAGAAACAAGCCTGAGGTCACCATGTGCAATGAAAATCATACTTCCAGAGCAGTAATAACGTGCTCTCTGACTTTAGAAGTCACGACCCTGCGTGTGAAGCTTTTGCAGGCAGCATTTGGATTTTGGGATTATTTATGAGAACAAAGTAAATCTAGAACTGTTTTAGGGGGGGCGAGAAATGTTTTTACCTCATCACAGATATGGAACAACCACAGTCTGTTATTTCTGTTATTGGATGCTTCATACTAAAACAAAACTCTTTAAACCCTTTTGGGTAATAACAAATATAATTAACCCCTTAAGGACTCAGGATTTTTCCGTTTTTGCACTTTCGTTTTTTCCTCCTTACCTTTTAAAAATCATAACCCTTTAAATTTTCCACCTAAAAATCCATATTATGGCTTATTTTTTGCGTTGTCAATTCTACTTTGCAGTGACATTAGTCATTTTACCCAAAAATGCACGGCGAAACGGAAAAAAAAATCATTGTGCGACAAAATCGAAAAAAAAACGCCATTTTGTAACTTTTGGGGGCTTCCGTTTCTACGCAGTGCATATTTCGGTAAAAATTATGCCTTATCATTATTCTGTAGGTCCATACGGTTAAAATGATACCCTACTTATATAGGTTTGATTTTGTCGCACTTCTGGAAAAAATCATAACTACATGCAGGAAAATTTATACGTTTAAAAATGTCATCTTCTGACCCCTATAACTGTATTATTTTTCCACGTACAGGGCGGTATGAGGACTCATTTTTTGCGCCGTGATTTGAAGTTTTTATCGGTATGATTTTTGTTTTGATCGAACTTTTTGATCACTTTTTATTCATTTTTTTAATGGTATAAAAAGTGACCAAAATACGCTTTTTTTGGACTTTGGAATTTTTTTGCGCGTACGCCATTGACCGTGCGGTTTAATTAATGATATATTTTTATAGTTCGGACATTTACGCACGCGGCGATACCACACATGTTTATTTATTTATTTTTTACACTGTTTTATTTTTTTTATGGGAAAAGGGGGGTGATTCAAACTTTTATTAGGGAAAGGGTTAAATGACCTTTATTAACACTTTTTTTTTTACATTTTTTTTGCAGTGTTATAGGTCCCATGTGTATAAAGTTTGTACAAATGTATAAAAGGGTTAGTCCTGTGAACTGTCACGATGCCGGCTGGCAGGTAGTGGACCCTCTGTGCCAGAGAGGGATTGGCGTGGACCGTGCTAGTGGACCGGTTCTAAGCCACTACTGGTTTTCACCAGAGCCCGCCGCAAAGCGGGATGGTCTTGCTGCGGCGGTAGTGACCAGGTCGTATCCACTAGCAACGGCTCACCTCTCTGGCTGCTGAAGATAGGCGCGGTACAAGGGAGTAGGCAGAAGCAAGGTCGGACGTAGCAGAAGGTCGGGGCAGGCAGCAAGGATCGTAGTCAGGGGCAACGGCAGAAGGTCTGGAAACACAGGCAAGGAACACACAAGGAACGCTTTCACTGGCACTAAGGCAACAAGATCCGGCAAGGGAGTGCAAGGGAAGTGAGGTAATATAGGGAAGTGCACAGGTGAAAACCCTAATTGGAACCACTGCGCCAATCAGCGGCGCAGTGGCCCTTTAAATCGCAGAGACCCGGCGCGCGCGCGCCCTAGGGAGCGGGGCCGCGCGCGCCGGGACAGAACAGACGGGGAGCGAGTCAGGTAGGGAAGCCGGGGTGCGCATCGCGAGCGGGCGCTACCCGCATCGCGAATCGCATCCCGGCTGGCAGCAGGATCGCAGCGCCCCGGGTCAGAGGACGTGACCGGAGCGCTGCAGCGGAGGGAGTGAAGCGAGTGCTCCGGGGAGGAGCGGGGACCCGGAGCGCTCGGCGTAACAGTACCCCCCCCCTTGGGTCTCCCCCTCTTCTTGGAGCCTGAGAACCTGAGGAGCAGACTTTTGTCAAGGATGTTGTCCTCAGGTTCCCAGGATCTCTCTTCAGGACCACAACCCTCCCAGTCAACTAAAAAAAAATTTTTCCCTCTGACCTTTTTGGCAGCCAAAATTTCCTTGACCGAGAAGACGTCCGAGGAGCCGGAAACAGGAGTGGGAGGAACAGATTTGGGAGAAAAACGGTTGAGGATGAGTGGTTTGAGAAGAGAGACGTGAAAGGCATTAGGGATACGAAGAGAAGGAGGAAGAAGAAGTTTATAAGAGACAGGATTAATTTGACACAAAATTTTGAAAGGACCAAGATAGCGTGGTCCCAACTTGTAGCTAGGGACACGGAAGCGGACATATTTAGCGGAGAGCCATACCTTGTCTCCAGGGGAAAAGACGGGGGGAGCTCTTCTCCTCTTATCCGCGAACCTCTTCATGCGTGAAGAAGCCTGTAAAAGAGAATTTTGGGTCTCTCTCCATATAATGGAAAGGTCACGAGAAATTTCATCCACAGCGGGCAGACCAGAGGGCAAGGGGGTAGGGAGGGGGGGAAGAGGGTGACGGCCGTACACCACGAAAAATGGGGATTTGGAGGAAGATTCAGAGACCCTGAAGTTATACGAAAATTCGGCCCATGGAAGGAGATCTGCCCAGTCATCCTGGCGGGAGGAAACAAAATGTCGCAAATAATCACCCAGGATCTGGTTAATTCTTTCTACTTGTCCATTGGACTGGGGATGATATGCAGAGGAAAAATTTAATTTAATCTTGAGTTGTTTACAGAGAGCCCTCCAGAATTTAGACACGAATTGGACCCCTCTATCCGAAACAATCTGCGTAGGCAACCCGTGAAGACGAAAAATGTGTACAAAAAATTGTTTAGCCAACTGAGGCGCAGAAGGAAGACCAGGAAGAGGGATGAAATGTGCCATTTTGGAGAATCGATCAACGACCACCCAAATAACGGTGTTGCCATGGGAAGGGGGTAAATCAGTAATAAAATCCATACCAATCAGAGACCAAGGCTGTTCGGGGACAGGCAGAGGATGAAGAAAACCAGCGGGCTTCTGGCGAGGAGTCTTATCCCGGGCACAGATAGTGCAGGCTCGCACAAAGTCCCCAACATCCGTCTCCAGAGTCGGCCACCAATAGAAGCGGGAGATGAGTTGCACAGATTTCTTGATGCCCGCATGACCTGCGAGATGGGAGGAGTGACCCCATTTGAGGATTCCGAGGCGTTGGCGTGGAGAAACAAAGGTCTTTCCTGGAGGAGTCTGCCTGATGGAGGCAGGAGAAGTGGAGATCAGGCAGTCAGGTGGAATGATGTGTTGCGGAGGGAGATCAACTTCTGAGGCATCCGAGGAACGAGAGAGAGCATCGACCCTAATGTTCTTATCGGCAGGACGAAAGTGAATCTCAAAATTAAATCGGGCAAAGAACAGAGACCACCGGGCCTGGCGAGGATTCAGCCGTTGGGCCGACTGGAGGTAGGAGAGGTTCTTGTGGTCGGTGTAGATAATAACAGGAAATCTTGATCCCTCCAGCAGATGCCTCCATTCCTCAAGTGCTAATTTAATGGCTAGAAGCTCTCGATCCCCGATGGAGTAGTTCCTCTCCGCTGGAGAGAAGGTCCTAGAGAAAAAACCACAAGTGACAGCATGCCCGGAAGGATTTTTTTGAAGAAGAACAGCTCCAGCTCCTACTGAGGAGGCATCAACCTCCAATAGGAAGGGTTTGGAAGGGTCAGGTCTGGAGAGCACGGGAGCCGAAGAAAAGGCAGACTTGAGTCGTTTAAAGGAGTCTTCTGCTTGAGGAGGCCAGGACTTGGGATCAGCATTTTTCTTGGTTAAAGCCACGATAGGAGCCACAATGGTAGAAAAAT
Organism: Hyla sarda; assembly: GCF_029499605.1. Taxonomy (NCBI): domain Eukaryota; kingdom Metazoa; phylum Chordata; class Amphibia; order Anura; family Hylidae; genus Hyla; species Hyla sarda. The sequence continues at coordinate 376,069,324 of NC_079190.1, read as the reverse complement.
GTGGAATAAATTGCCTGTAATAATTGGCGAACCCCAAAAAGCGTTGGATAGCACGGAGTCCGGAGGGGCGTGGCCAATTTAAGACGGCAGAGAGTTTGTCTGGATCCATCTGTAGTCCCTGGCCAGAGACCAAATATCCTAGAAAAGGAAGAGATTGGCATTCAAACAGACATTTCTCAATTTTGGCATAGAGTTGGTTGTCACGAAGTCTCTGAAGAACCATACGGACATGCTGGCGGTGTTCTTCTAGATTGGCAGAAAAAATTAGGATATCGTCCAGATATACCACAACACAGGAGTATAATAGATCACGAAAAATTTCATTGACAAAGTCTTGGAAGACGGCAGGAGCATTACACAGTCCAAAGGGCATGACCAGATACTCAAAGTGTCCATCTCTGGTGTTAAATGCCGTTTTCCACTCGTCCCCCTCTCTGATGCGGATGAGGTTATAGGCGCCTCTTAAGTCCAATTTAGTGAAGATGTGGGCACCTTGGAGGCGATCAAAGAGTTCAGAGATGAGGGGTAAGGGGTAGCGGTTCTTAACCGTGATTTTATTAAGACCGCGGTAGTCAATGCAAGGACGTAGGGAGCCATCTTTTTTGGACACAAAGAAAAATCCGGCTCCGGCAGGAGAGGAGGATTTACGGATAAAGCCCTTTTTTAGATTCTCCTGGACGTATTCGGACATGGCAAGAGTCTCTGGGGCAGAGAGAGGATAAATTCTGCCCCGGGGTGGAGTAGTGCCCGGGAGGAGGTCGATAGGGCAATCATAAGGCCTGTGAGGAGGTAGAGTCTCAGCTTGTTTTTTGCAGAAAACATCCGCGAAGTCCATATAGGCCTTAGGGAGACCGGTTACTGGAGGAACCACAGAGTTACGGCAAGGGTTACTGGGAACCGGCTTTAGACAGTTCTTGGAACAAGAGGACCCCCAACTCTTGATCTCCCCAGTGGACCAATCCAGGGTTGGGGAATGAAGTTGAAGCCAGGGAAGTCCAAGGAGAATCTCCGAGGTGCAATTGGGGAGGACCAAAAGTTCAATCCTCTCATGATGAGATCCGATACTCATAAGAAGGGGCTCCGTGCGGAAACGTATGGTACAGTCCAATCTTTCATTATTTACACAATTGATGTAGAGGGGTCTGGCGAGACTGGTCACTGGGATGTTGAACCTGTTGACGAGAGAGGCCAAAATAAAATTTCCTGCAGATCCAGAGTCCAAGAAAGCCACTGTAGAGAAGGAGAAGGCAGAGGCAGACAACCGCACAGGCACAGTAAGACGTGGAGAAGCAGAGTAGACATCAAGGACTGTCTCACCTTTGTGCGGAGTCAGCGTACGTCTTTCCAGGCGGGGAGGACGGATAGGACAATCCCTCAGGAAGTGTTCGGTACTAGCACAGTACAGGCAGAGGTTCTCCATACGGCGTCGTGTCCTCTCTTGGGGTGTCAGGCGAGACCGGTCGACCTGCATAGCCTCCACGGCGGGGGGCACAGGAACAGATTGCAGGGGACCAGAGGAGAGAGGAGCCGAGGAGACGAAACGCCTTGTGCGAACAGAGTCCATATCTTGGCGGAGTTCCTGACGCCTTTCAGAAAAACGCATGTCAATGCGAGTGGCTAGGTGAATAAGTTCATATAGATTAGCAGGAATTTCTCGTGCGGCCAGAACATCTTTAATGTTGCTGGATAGGCCTTTTTTGAAGGTCGCGCAGAGGGCCTCATTATTCCAGGACAATTCTGAAGCAAGTGTACGGAATTGTACGGCGTACTCGCCAACGGAAGAATTACCCTGGACCAGGTTCAACAGGGCAGTCTCAGCAGAAGAGGCTCGGGCAGGTTCCTCAAAGACACTTCGGATTTCCGAGAAGAAGGAGTGTACTGAGGCAGTGACGGGGTCATTGCGGTCCCAGAGCGGTGTGGCCCATGACAGGGCTTTTCCGGACAGAAGACTGACTACGAAAGCCACCTTAGACCTTTCAGTGGGAAACAGGTCCGACATCATCTCCAGATGCAGGGAACATTGGGAGAGAAAGCCACGGCAAAACTTAGAGTCCCCATCAAATTTATCTGGCAAGGATAAGCGTATCCCAGGAGCGGCCACTCGCTGCGGAGGAGGTGCAGGAGCTGGCGGAGGAGATGACTGCTGAAGCTGTGGTAGCAACTGTTGTAGCATCACGGTCAGTTGAGACAGCTGTTGGCCTTGTTGCGCTATCTGTTGTGACTGCTGGGCGACCACCGTGGTGAGGTCAGCGACAACTGGCAGAGGAACTTCAGCGGGATCCATGGCCGGATCTACTGTCACGATGCCGGCTGGCAGGTAGTGGACCCTCTGTGCCAGAGAGGGATTGGCGTGGACCGTGCTAGTGGACCGGTTCTAAGCCACTACTGGTTTTCACCAGAGCCCGCCGCAAAGCGGGATGGTCTTGCTGCGGCGGTAGTGACCAGGTCGTATCCACTAGCAACGGCTCACCTCTCTGGCTGCTGAAGATAGGCGCGGTACAAGGGAGTAGGCAGAAGCAAGGTCGGACGTAGCAGAAGGTCGGGGCAGGCAGCAAGGATCGTAGTCAGGGGCAACGGCAGAAGGTCTGGAAACACAGGCAAGGAACACACAAGGAACGCTTTCACTGGCACTAAGGCAACAAGATCCGGCAAGGGAGTGCAAGGGAAGTGAGGTAATATAGGGAAGTGCACAGGTGAAAACCCTAATTGGAACCACTGCGCCAATCAGCGGCGCAGTGGCCCTTTAAATCGCAGAGACCCGGCGCGCGCGCGCCCTAGGGAGCGGGGCCGCGCGCGCCGGGACAGAACAGACGGGGAGCGAGTCAGGTAGGGAAGCCGGGGTGCGCATCGCGAGCGGGCGCTACCCGCATCGCGAATCGCATCCCGGCTGGCAGCAGGATCGCAGCGCCCCGGGTCAGAGGACGTGACCGGAGCGCTGCAGCGGAGGGAGTGAAGCGAGTGCTCCGGGGAGGAGCGGGGACCCGGAGCGCTCGGCGTAACATGAACCACTGTCATGTGACATACTCAGAGTTCCATGGGCACAGTAACCCCAGCCATTAGCAACCAATGGGCTTTAGTCCAGCCCCGTAGTATATAAGGGGCTGTAGTCTCTTAGTTAGCTCTCTTCTCTCTTGAGACTTGGACATAAGGAAAGCATAAAGTCCTGTATACTGCAAATTCATCTCATCTAGGCCAAAGCCTAAAGAAATGCAGCCACTTCTAAAATGTGAGTTACAATTCTCTCTACAAATCCAGTGACTACTACTCAGCTAAGGAATATATTAGTAGCACAGTGGCCTGCCTAAATATCTCAATAACTACAAGTCCAAGCAAGCCTGCGAGGTATCCCGTGTCCTGGTTGCCTCTGAAGGAACTGCATAATTGTAAAGACTGTTCCCTAAGCATTTCAAGTAAAAGTTCCAGTTTATTCAGAATCCTTGCTGTGGACATTCCTTTATTACAAAACCGTTTTTGGGTTGGTTGACGGCGGTTACCATACCGGAATAACCACACCCTGGCGTCACGAACACTAAGGGGGTTAATAAAATCTTGCCTCCAGGGTTAATACTACCTACATACTGCAACACCCCAGTCACCGCAGCAGCATATTTCACGCTGTGTAAAATCACCTGCAGCAGCGGGAAATACACTGCGTTTCCTCAGATGACCATACACACAAGGCTAGCCGGCGGCAGCCATGCGTTTTTAGTGAAGTTTGGAGGCAGAGGATTTTGCGCAGCATGAAATATGCTGCGTAAGTGGTACGTGGGACCGTACCCTTAAAGCGGACTTGTCAGCAGGAAAACATGGGTGTAAATTGGCCCATAGCTTAATAGGGATAATTATTTGGGCATCCTTTTTTTTTTTTTTTTTTTAACGCTCCATAGTTCTTTCCAGGGCAAAGATATAGGGAGAGATTTATCATTGCTATTAGAGCATTTTTTGTCTTTGTTTTGGTGCAGTTCAGGCGCATGGAGAATATTTAGCAACTTTTATGAATCTTTTGATATAGACAGTTTCACTATTTTTGCCTACCTGTAGAACTTCTTCTTTTTGACCATGCAGTGGTCACGTATTTATCATTTTCGACTTTTGTCAAAAGTCGCTATTTTGTGCATTTTTTTTAGGCGCAAAGCTACACCACCTACCAGTAGGCGTGAGAATCACTTCTACCTTCCGCAATTCCACCTTTAACCTCTCGTGGACGACAGAGTCCCACTCCCCTTCTATGACATGCGCTCAGGAGCTGCCAGACGGTGATGCCTGGCTTTAACACCTTAGACACCACAATCAAATTTAATTGTAGCGTCTAAAATGCAAGTAAAAATGTGTAAATGGTGTAAATGAGTAGTGATGTCGCGAACATAAAATTTTCGGTTCGTGAACGGCAAACGCGAACTTCCGCAAATGTTCGCAAACTGGCGAACCGGGCGAACCGCCATTGACTTCAATGGCCATTGACTTCCACAGGGACTCTTTCTGGCCACAATAGTGATTTAAAAGTTGTTTCAAGGGGACTAATACCTGGACTGTGCCGTGCTGGAGGGGGATCCATGGCAAAACTCCCATGGAGAATTACATAGTTGATGCAGAGTCTGGTTTTAATCCATAAAGGGCATAAATCACCTATTATTCCTAAATTCTTTGGAATAATGTGCTTTAGCCCCCTTTATGCAGCACATAGAGCCCCCCTTTAGGCATCACATAGTTAGATCCCCTCTTTAGGCAGCACATAGATTCCCCCATATTAGGCAGCACATAGTTAGATCCCCCCCTTTAGGCAGCACATAGATTCCCCCATGTTAGGCAGCACATAGTTAGAGCCCCCCTTTAGGCAGCACATAGCGCCCCCCTTTAGACAGCACATAGATTCCCCCATATTAGGCAGCACATAGTTAGAGCCTCCCTTTAGGCAGCACATAGAGCCCCTTTAGGCAGCACATATTTAGATCCCCCCTTTAGGCAGCACATAGATTCCCCCATATTAGGCAGCACATTATTTTTCTTTGAACAACTATCACACCAAATGTGATTTGCACTAGTGTGACAATGAGCAAAAAAGGTTGCGGAGTTCCCCTTTTAAGCAGAGGTCCCCAACCAGGGTGCCTCCAGCAGTTGCAAGACACACGGACTGAACTTATAGCCCTTTTAATACTGTAGTTAGTTGCTTGAAGGAAATTAAGTTTTACACTGGAGTACCCCTTTTAACCAGTGGTTCCCTCCCAACCAGGGTGCCTCCAGCTATTGCAAGACACACGGACTGATATTTGAGCCCTAAAAAGGACTTTTTTGGGTGCTGTCCTTAAAGCAGATGTTAGACTAGTGCTTTAGGAGTAAAGTGGACCCTGAATACATCACCTAGCAGCAACCTAGCTATCGCTTTCCCTATACAGAAGGAACAGCTTCTCTGACCCTCCACTTCCTAAGCCTGCAGCATGCTGAATGAGGGTAAAATGGCGTCCGTGCAAGAGGTAGGAGGGTCTGGAAGGGAGGAACTGCTGCTGGTTGGCTGTAATGTGTCTGCTGACTCTGACTCACAGGGTCAAAGTTTACCGCAATGTTAAAGTATAGGGGGCGAATCGAACTTCACATATGTTCGCCCGGCGATGCGAACGCGAACATGCTAAGTTTGCCGGTGAACAATTCGCGACATCTCTATAAATGAGGTTCAAAGGCTCAGGAGACATCCTGCACCATATTTCCAGGCATATCCTTAATATTATTCTGGTCACACTGGAAGCTGAACATTTATATTCTATGCACTTCAGTAGCACATTTTACCCTTAGACTTAGTATTAGGGTAATATTCATTTTCCACAAATGGCAGTGCCTCTTTTATACATGGCAGTGTGGGCTTCTAGGTGTGACCTGGGCCTTAGCATTTAGCTCAGACCTTCATCTGATGGCAGATATGGATAAGTATACCATAGCCCCTTAATGACCCATGATGAATGTACACGTCATGGAGCCATTAAGAAGGTATGGTGCAAACTCCTAACTAATGGCGATCCCTGTCGCCTGCTAGTAACCATTAAGATGACAGCAACATCCAAATTTATAAACAGAAAAAAAGAGCACTCCAAAGCAATGCTGGGGGAATCGCTGAATGTAACTGAGGAATGCTTCAGAACAGGATCATCCAGCACTGGAGAGACCGACAACCAGGTTGATAGCAAGGAAGGTTATTTGGATGTTGCATCCACTTTTCTGGCAGCTGGGGTCTTACCTCCATGGCTTCCAATCTTCTTCTTTTCATATAGACTGACTGTAGCAGGCACTACTAATGGAGCGCAGATAGCATAGATAAATAAAGTGTAAAAAATTATCCAATAAAAATTTTACACATATAGATGAACCCATTCCATACTAGAAGTTGAAATAGTTGAAAAAGTGTTAACAAAAAGCAGCATTAGCAGGTTTATTAATCCGGAGTAGTACAGTAAGGTAAATGGAAGATAAGATTCTTCTGTTCTTCAGTGATGCAAGGTCAATTATTTATTTATACAAACTAAATAAAAAAAATTAAACTAACCAAAACAAGTATAACATATAATTGTATTTGTTTGATTTTGTTTGTATAAATAAATAATAGACCTTGCATCATTGGAGCGAGGAAGAATCTTCTTTTCTACCCCGCTATACTACTCCGGATAACTTACGCGCCAGCCAAGATGATGAAAGCGCCATAAGTTAAGCGGTTCAGTATGTGTCTGTCTCCCAATTGTGCTTTTCCTTTTAATGTTTGAAATGAAGTGTCAATAGTAACTAATATATTCATTGCGGCATGAGTAATTCCCATATATTATGCCTATTGCTCTAATCATAGCCAGGCAGGAGAGTGATTTCCATTCAGACTATTCTAATGTTATCAGATTTTACATTCATGACCTGATTTTCCATGGTTTGAGGCGCGTTTCTCCCTATTATAAGTGCACCAGGCATTAGGCTTCTGCTGATGAAGTTGTTCCGCTTTAAGGGTCTATTCACATGTACAGTATTCTGCGCAGATTAGAAGCTGTCTTCACTCATTCAGTTTACATTGAAATCTGCAGCAGAAAATCCTGTGCATCAAATATGCCAGAATACAGTACGTGTGAATAGACCTTAAAGGATGATCAATCAGCTGGACATTTTAGCGGTGACAACTCCATCTAATCCCTAAGTCAATGTGTTCTTGTAAGACATTGTGTACAGTAAGTGAAAGCTGAATAATTAATTGCTTTATTGATTTCATTCTTGCAGGATTGATAAAGCTATGCTGGCCAGCCTGAAAGTCAAGTAAGTCATTCTTTCAAGCAGTTTTGTTAATTTGATAGATTGCAGTTCATTTTCTTGGAGGGCGATGTGCTTTATGAACGTGTTAAGACTTCATGAAATGAACAGATGTAAATGTAACTGGTTTTAATATTGTAATAATTACGAGAGCTCCTTGTCATGTGTGTTATCCAGGATAACACATTTATCATTATCAAATGTGTGAGAAAAATACAGTGGCACCGGTATGTTTAATTAGCAGCTCTATGAGATGGACAACAACCAGACCAGGTCGGGCAACCAGATAAATCCAGCGGCGGTGGTGCTAGGACAATATAACGTAGTAATCAGTAATAGAAATACCAAAGGAACGGACAGGCGTCCTGCACTCACCGCATAAGATATGGTTACTCAGCTCACATCTCGGGCTGCTTCTCCGGTAGGGACTTCTAAGACAACGTGGAGCGCTCAGAAGGACTGCAGGCGGTTTCACGCATAGGAATGCCTCCGGCCGGACGAAGCGCATTAGTATGCGTGAAAGCGCCGGCAGTCACCTCTGAGCGCTCCACGTTGTCTTCGAAGTCCCTACCGGAGAAGCAGCCCGAGATGTGAGCTGAGTAACCATATCTTATGCGGTGAGTGCAGGACGCCTGTCCGTTCCTTTGGTATTTCTATTACATTCATCATTATGGCCTGATATGCTATGTATCCCTATGATTAACAGAAAGGAATGGTTGTGTAGCTTGCAGGAGTGGGTTGTGTAACTTGCAGTGTACCCCTTCACTGCAGCATTCAGCACTACAATGTATATGTCCATGTGGCTGTATCTGGTACTGCAGCTCATACTCCATACTCAAATTTCCAACTGTGCAATACCATTCAACTTGTCCATAGGATGTATCCAGAGGTTTAACTTGAGGTTCCTGTGCCTCAGTGCATAAGTTATAAAAGGCCACCACCTATGTGGAATTTATAGGACTGGTGTTTTAATATATATCAGAAGGGTCCTCTCAGGCATCACGGGCTTGGTGGGATTGTAACCTCTACACCCCCTTTAGTTACACCCCTGGATCTATCACTACACACTGTGGAATTGTCAGCACTAATTTGAAACCATGCTCACACTACCACATTTCCTTGTGAAATTTTAATTGCTTTCAACGGGATTTTAATGCACTGTACACATGGTGGAATTTCAGCGATTTCGGCATCTGCATAAACATTGTATCAGTTTAGTGTTTCTGAGGATTCTGCTCGAAAATGCATTGCCGTCTATGAAGGAGGCGCCACCGAAACAAGCAAATGTGCAGAATGTTCCCCCATGTTTTTTCAAGCAAAATTTGCGCACATTATCGGCCGTGTGAAGTTACATGGCCTTAGACTAGTTATTATGGACATGTCACTTCCAGGAGGAATAGCAAAGGAACAACACAAGCTTTCAGATGCTTCAGAATTGCTATTTCATAGGGAAACTAGATATATACTAAAATAGAGATGAGAAGTGAAAAAAATACATTCTAATCCAGCTCATATAGTGATCCAGAGTGTCCAGGACACTTAAAGCCGGCTTCACACTACAGATTTCCAGAGTGCCGTATTTAAATTCCACTCATAAATTCCGGTGCAGCAGAGTCTTATTACTGTCACAGTTTTCAAGGCGGACTTTCTGCCCGGAAAATCCCCTCACGAAATTCCACCAGAACATTGAACTTGTTTAATGTTCTGTCGGATCTCCACCCCGCAGACATTGCTACGTGGGGTTAGCTTGTTCCCACATGAATTGTCCAACATTTACAAATTGGTGCCTAACTCAGACATTTTTGCAATGTAAAACCCCAAAAGTGGCAAAGAAAAAACTAAAGTGGTGCGGAGATGAACTCACATATTTTCAAAGCAGCACAAGGGACCTTTGGTAATATGAGGAGAAGTAAAAATATGATTGATATTGCTGTAACAGAATTTACATTAGTTTTTGAATATGTCCCCCAGTATGTCTTTTTATGTTAATAAATATGTGTTATGTTTTCTCGGTTATGAATACCGAGGCTATGATTTTGCACCATTCCTTATCGCCCAGTATATCTCTGATTTTGAATAACCTGCTCCTTCCACCCCCGGAAGGTATGTTCCTTCATGCATCAATATCTACGTATACTTTACATAAAGTCCTAGCAGCCTTCCATAATTGCTATTCATACTCGAAATCTGAAGCACAATGTTATATAATGTACATCTGATTTATGATGCATGGAGAATAAAAGTGATGTCCTTGTTATGGAAGACTCATCCACTGCCTTTATGAATTAGATCGTTTTGTAGCATGCCATCTGCTTATTGTAAGGACTCCATTGGTTGACTTGAGAGAGCTTTTAACTTTGAAATGAATGGCCAAGAATAGTGGTATTTAGGTAAGAGAACACACTTAGCTTCTATGAAGAGGATCCATCAACAGGTGAACAGGAGTATTTTCAGCTAAGTCAACGTTATTGTGGCCTCAAAAACTGTTTGGTGTTTCATTTATCTCCAAGTATTTTATTTTGATTATATGTCTGGTGTGTTCTTGTACTGCACTGAGTGTATACATCGCTATATAATATAGGGCTATAAAAACAACAACATTTTCTCTGCTATATGAAAATATGGCCAGAACATATTCCTACTAGCAATACAATACTACCATCTCTGGCAAGGCACTTAACGGGGTACTCCCACCCTAGACATCTTATCTCCTATCCAAAGGATAGGGGATAAGATGTCTGATCTCGGGGGTCCCGCCGCTGGGGACCCCCGCAGAATTGCATGCGGCACCCACCTGTTTTTTTGTCTGGAAGCGCTGGAGGGTCACGACTACGGGAACGGAAGTCCTTGATCTCAGGACTCCGCCCCAGTGTAACATCACACCCGTCCACTCAATGCAAGTCTATGGGAGGGTGTGTGATAGCCATCACGCCCCCTCCCGTAGACTTGCATTGAGGGGATGGGCGTGACATCACTCGGGGCGGAGTCCTGAGATCAAGGACTTCCGTTCCCATAGTCACGACTCAGACCCTCCAGCGCTTCCAGACAAAAAACAGGTGGGTGCCGCATGCAATACTGCAGGGGTCCCCAACGACGGGACCCCCAAAATCAGACATCTTATCCCCTATCCTTTGGATAGGGGATAAAATGTCTAGGGTGGGAGTACCCCTTTAAAGGGAACCTTTCATCAGATTTTACCATCGATGGTGAAGAAATGGGGCGAGATTTATCATTGCATTTAGAGCTTTGTTTTTTCCTCTGGGTGCACAAAGCACTTTTTTGCGCCTTTTTTTGGGTATGCTTAAAGTAGCCACTAGCCTTCCCTAAGCAACCTTTAGTTTTCTCTTTACAGTGGTTGCGAATATATGTTGCGCGAATGTCGCACATAGGCATGAAAACGTTGCAAACCCCTCCAAAAAGTCGCAAACCTAATCCAGGTCAGACCTGGCTTACAAAACTGTATTTGGAGAGAACTTTTAAAAAGTCGCACAAAAAAGTTGTTTGTACAAAAAGTCGCAGAGGAGAGAAGGGATCATACAAAATTGAGTTCTGAAGTGATTTATTGTTTTTTTTTGCATATGTGCATCAAATTTATCAATCCCCCATTAGCAAAACCAAAGCTAGAAAAAAATGTCTTCCCCATGAAGTTTTAAAGGTGTCCCACTCCGGCCCATGAGAAGTCCCCTGGGAGGGATCAATCCTTTTTTAGCTCTTTCTGCTCAGAGCAGGTGGGATTACAGCCCCAGCAGATGGGACTAGAAGAGAATTTCTCTCTTCGAGGGGAATACTTACGGGCCAGTGGGGGACACCTTTCAAACTTCAGATCCTGGATAAACCCCATTCATGTCAATCTTTTCCAACAGAACCTTGCAGTGTCAGTTGTGCTCCAAACCATTCTGGGTCCATTTGGTGTAAAAAAAAAAAAAAAAAAAAAAAAAAAGAAAAAGAGCCAGAACAATGGCAATGTAAACTTAACCTAATGGAAATTAAAAGCAGTATAAACTGTTTCATTAGGTTGTTTATGGTTCCTTAAAATAATGCATTAAAATAAATCTGCTTTTAATTTACATGCCATGTATAACATTATTAATGTGTTTAGGAAATCCCCTGACTTCCAAAAGGTAATAAGGAATGCCAGTTACAAGTCTAATTATCTGGCTTCTTAATTAACTTAATTAAATTTTTTCTGCTAGTAAATGTGAAATGTAATAACAACATAAGCAGGCAATGTTTGAACTAATACTCCTACAAAGCCTATGCCGCAGCTTCTGTACAACATCTAACTGTAAAACATTGGAGAACACTATAGATCAATCTACTGTACAAAGCATTCTTCAGTCTTCTGTCACATATTACTGCAGGAAATAAAAGTGTGTAATAATACAATATATAGAACTATAACAGAGGCATAATGGTCCATTTTGTCAAATACAGTAGAAGTATAATTGGCTCTTTGGGTCACTCTCATTAAAACTAATTTTTGCTATTGCACTCCTTATGGTAAATAAAAAATATTTCTAATATAGTTTGTAAAAAAAAAAAATTTTTCTATGTTTTATTTGTGCTTTAAAAAAGCTCAAGAGCACATTTTCCCGCATCTCATCCACAGACTTTGGAACGAAGTCCAAACACAGGAAGTGCAGCCTGGAGTGCTGAGGGGTGTGTGTCCAACCAACGGCATATAGCAGTTAAGTGTGAGAGGAGCTATGATTGGATGAGGCTGGATACACACCCCTCAGCACTCCAGGCTTCACTTCCTGTGTTTGGACTTCGGTCCAAAGTCTGTGTATACGATGTGGGAAAATGTGCTCTTGAGCTTTTTTAAGCACAAATAAAACATAGAAAACTTCATTTTATTTAAACGAAGTATATTAGAAATCTTTTTTTATTTACCATAAGTAGTGCAATAGCAAAAATTAGTTTTAATGAGAGTTACCATTTAAACACGTTGATGTATAAATATTTCAATATACATATATAATGCCTTCAGATAGAATTCTGACTTTTTGAAAATTCATTATATTAATTCTTTGTGGCAAAAAAAAAAAAAAAAAGAAGAAAAATTGTGTTTCCCCATCATTCTACTCTCAATACCCATGGTGGCCTCCCATTTCTCCTGATCATCTTTGAGAGGTTTCTACTCCTTGATTGTAAATTGGTGATTGGACAATTCATTGGTCTATCTTGATGGACATATATCTTTTTTCAACCATACTAACTATGCAACTATGTAACTATCGTGTCCTCAAAGCCAAAAGGTGCTCCTTTCCTTCTGGGTCCTACCATGGGGCCAAGCAGCAAAATATACCCTAAGTGGGGGTACTTCTTAAGCCAGCATATACAGCGTAACAAATGTCGGGGAGTATTTCCTTCATTTAAAAATATATTTTTCATACATATGTCCTACAAACGATGCATTTGTGAAAAAAAGCTCATGATTTTGTAATATTCCCAGCCACACAAAGGCCTTAAAGGGGTACTCCGGTGGTCAACGTGTTTTTCCGTTCTTGACTTACCCTATTTGTTTTGTTTCATTTCTATTCTTGTTGTTTAGGCGACTCTATTTCCATTCTTTGTTGTCTTTTTATCCCCCACTTTGTTTTCCTATCTTTGCTTCTATTTCCTGTTTCCTGTTGTGCTGAAAACTACAAATCCCAGCATGCCACATGCATTGCTGGTTTGGGGTGGCTCCTTTTTTTTTTTGTTCCGCCCTTTACCCATCCTACTATTTTCCCGGGTCGGCCCCCTTATACACAGCACACTAATATAATCAGCCCTGGTTGGGATACACTGTCATACACACACAAAAGGGACTACAACTCCCAGCATGTGTCATTCAGGAGTCTTCAGTCTGTGGTATAACACCAGCATGCTGCCTCTGTCATCTCCTGGGGGTTGTAGTTCACCACACCTCTGTAGGGCATACACCAGTGTTTCCAAAACAGGGTGCCTCCATCCAAAAGCTGTCCGGGCATGCTGGGAGTTGTAGTTTTGATACAGCTGAAGACACCCTGGTTGGGAAACAACCAATTTGTTTGTAATATACTGAATAGGCAAGGCCAGTGTTTCCAAATCAGTGTGCCTCCGGCTGTTGCAAAACTACAACTCCCAGCATGCCAAAAGGCTCTCAGGTCATGCTGGGAGTTGTAGTTGTACAACAGCTGGAGGCACACTGGATTGGAAACACTGGTGTAACATGATGTGTATGCTGAATAGGCTAGGACAGTGTTTCCCAACCAGTGTGCCTCCAGCTGTTGCAAAACTACAACTCCCAGCATGTTCAAAGTCTGTCCAGGATTCTGGTAGTTGTAGTTTCGCAACAGCTGGAGGCAGACTGGTTTGTAAACACTAGCATACACACACACACAACAGGGACTACAACTCCCAGCATGTGTCATTCAGGAGCCCCCCCCCCCCCTCCTGCACACATAGAAATCATCCCCAGTGCGAGATTTATTCCCCTGCAGTCTATACATCCCCAGCCCATGCACTTTGTTATCCTCCCCTTCAGACAGCACTCTTATCTTCTCTCTCTTCTTTCAGTGCAGACCTGTGTCCTCAGAAGTATGTCCTCTCTCTCCCTCTGCTCTGGCTTCTTGCTCTCATGTACACCTGCGTCCTCCAGGAGGGGGAGATGAGTGGGCGTGGCTTCTTGCTCTCATGTACACCTGCGTCCTCCAGGAGGGGGAGAAGAGGGGGCGTGACTTCTTGCTCTCATGTACACCTGCGTCCTCCAGGAGGGGGAGATGAGGGGGCGGGGCTTCTTGCTCTCATGTACACCTGCGTCCTCCAGGAGGGGGAGAAGAGGGGGTGTGACTTCTTGCTCTCATGTACACCTGCGTCCTCCAGGTGGTGGAGATGATTGGGCGTGGCTTATCTCTCTCATGCAGTTCTGAAAGAACAGAGAAAAAAAAAAGCTCTGACATGTTGTCCACAGCCTAATCCTAACTTGTGGACAACAGTCAGAGATCCAACACAGAACTACAGAACTTCCTGGCCCACAAACAGGTAAGAAAAAAAAGACACATGCTACACAAACATATAATACATGTCAATTGCAAAAAACATGAACATTAAAAGAAGATGCAATATAGCCAAAAATCTTAACCACCGGAGTACCCTTTAAAAGAGGTAATTTTTGGGGGTGCAGTATCGCTCTCTCGCTGTTTCCACACCTTTGCAGAAATGGAGTGGGGCCTATATTCAACCTAAGATGATGTGGTGAAAGATAAAGGGCCTATCCGAGTCCAACCATGTGGCCAAGCAACAAACTATGGAGGAATTCATTATCATGGGTCAAGTAGCATAATACATTTTCTTAATTTCAAAAGCATGGTATATAAAAAAAATATGTCCAATGAATGATGCATTTATGAAAAAAAAGTGTATTTCTAAGATACATAATGCATAGAAAAAAAAGTAGACATATGAAAATATGCATTTCATAACCTACTAGCACATTATGTATCATATTATATGTGACACATCACAGTTAAAATAAGAAAAAAAACTTCTTCCGTTTTTGCATTTTAAATAAATGTTATTTATATTGGCCTACTTTCTCTATGTTTATATAGCACAACATGTAACAAGAGAATGTCCGAATTTCTCGTATTTGCAAAACATTTGCAGAGTTATTCTCTGATTATTTACAGCCCTAACATGGGTCATGGGAGGAAGTACCTATAGGAGGAATCTTGCCAAGGGTGGGGAAATACCTCTATGGGGCACTAACCTAATGGGGCAAACTATCTGCAGTGGCTAGCCTCGCTAATGTAGCAATTACCATCAAGGATTACCTGAGAAATGTTGGAAACTACTATATTTACATGGGCACCTGTCAATTCAATAAGAAAAACTGTCTTCCTATCTACCAAATAGTGGACCTACCTACTTGGTTCCCTCAGTCATATTTCTTTACGTGGTGATGTGTCTTGCATTTATAGATGTATAAGTTTTTTTTTTTTACAGTACAAGCTTGATTCATCGTCTTGGGGGAAATGTTTTAAAAATTCCAGAAAAAAAGACTTAAAATGTCTTTTACTGATTTTTGGGACTTCAGTCTTGTCTTCAGGACTGTTAAGACTTCTCTGTGTCCTGTGAGAAAACCCAGGGGTCGGTTCACGTTACAGCTTTTTCAATGCATCACACTGTTTCAGTGCTGCGTCACAATGTTACAGACACTTGTGCTCCAATAATAAGCTCACAGGAAAAACCAAAGTTGGCTTGAAAACACACAACTAAAACCAAACCAACATTAAAGTGATCCCTCAACTTACAATGGCCTCAACATACAATAGTTTCAACATACAATGGTCTTTTCTGGACCATTGTAACTTGAAACCAGATTCAACATACAATGTTACTAACAGTCCAGACCTGAAAAACATGTCAATGGCTGGAAGAACTGACCAATCAGAATGGGCATTTCACTGGTAAAACACCTGTATTACTGAAGTGCTTGCACTGACTGGATGTCTGGTAACACCTCCCTACAGTACAGGATGGTACTACATGTTCTGTACTACTCTTTACCTATGCCAGGGTTAGCTGCTCCTTTGGACACCAAGTAAGGGTGGCTCCATTTTTCTCTTTTAGGACATTGTGTACTGTACAGGACTCTGAAGAAGCTCCTGTCCTCTACATAGACAGTGATTTACAGCTTCCAGCAGCTTTTTCTTACTTTTATATGTAAGGACTTGATTTATTTATATTAGTTATCTACTTATTTTTCTTTATTCCTCACTTTTTCCTATTTTTGGATGAACTTTTGTGGCTTCAGAACCAATTACCAGGTTTCCATAGAGTTATGGTGTCAACATACAATGCTTTCTACAATGGTCGTCCTGGAACCAATTAATATTGTGACTTGAAGGACAAATACAAACCAAGTAAATCCAGCTCCCCCCCCCCCCCCCCCCCTTAGTACGGCTTCCACGTCACAGATCTACTAGGACAATGCTGAAGATAAGATAGAAGATAAAAAAAATATCCAGCGCGGTAGCTCGAATGCAGTATTTCAGTGCAACAACACACATGGACCAGGACAGCAGAGACACGTTTTGATCATCTAAGCAATCTTAATCATACTGACACAGAGGATTGCCTATATGGGGGAGGAAATCCTTACCACAGGTGCAATTACTTGCCATAATGGCAGGTAACAGACACTCTCGCACATCGGGCGAACTCCATTACAAAGATATGTGCAATTAAAAAATTAAAAATACCATAAAGTAACATAACATATATAGAAAAAACACAATACTCAGTAGACACTAACAGAGTATTTACACCATTCTATCGTGGAAGCGAAAACCAGCATAAGTATAAAAGTATATAATCAAATGTATTGAAATATACATAATATACTTAATATAGTACACATATTATACTTTATATGGTCCCAAAAAACAAGATTGTGTAATGAGACCCTAAAGAGTGATTAAAGAAAAAACACTCATTCTAAATCATTCGAATGGAGAGGGAAAGGGGGTGAAATATATACCATACATAACTATATGACAAGTAAGATGCGGATAACCATAGACATAAGTACAAATATATTTATATTTATACATGCCACCAGTAAAGCATTAAAGAAAAATAACAATAATAATAACAACACGGGGCATTTCGGACTATGTGGCTCAATAGTGCAGTATAACATCCTGCCTCTTGTTTAATCCTATTGGATATCTACTATCGATATCAGGGTATTGACGGGGTAGGAGCCCCAGTGAGAGGCGGTAACCATAGACAGAAGCTCGTAGATAGGGAGGTTTATTGGATTATGCCGCTAGTCTAATCTATATATCTCTAGGCAGTTTCTCTAGAAGCAACCGGGACACAGGATACCTCACAGACTTGCTGGGACTTGTAGTATTGAGGATATCTATGCAGACCACTGTGGTACTGACATTATTCTTGAGTTGAGTAGTAGTCACTAGAATTGTAGATAGAGCTTGATAACTCACATTTTGAAGTTGCTGCAGGTTCTTTGGGCTTTGGCCTAGATGACATGAATTTAGATAGTACAAGTATTGTACTTGGCTAAAATCCAGGAGATAAGAGAGCGAGTTTAGAGACTACAGTCCCCCATTATACTAAGGAGGCTGGACTAAAGCCCATTGGTTGCAAAGCCTGTGGGTCCTGTACCCAAGGAACTTTGGGTATGTCACTAACACTCCTGTACACATTTGTAAAAAACTTTATACATATTGACAATGCATGCACAATATATACAATGCATTTATACGAAACAATAGAAGGTAAGCAAAGGGGTTAACCCTGCAGGAGAGCCCTATGGACTGCAGGGACTCTTCCTGATGTGACTTAGGGAGGGTACAGGACCATGTCCTGTCCCGGGACACCACAAATCCCCTTATTTAATAAAAGTCATGATCGACGTCTGTCCCCTTAGGGAGAGGAACGAAATGGCCATAGGGCCGAATGGGGCTGAAGCATTTCTTCACAATGTCCAATTTCAGGCTTAAGAACAATAAAAAGATGAAAAAAAAATGTAGAGTCTCTGTACATATGAATAATGTCAATACATGCTCTGGAACTTGTTATAAACAGGATGATAAGGAATAGACTTTTTTCTTAAGACTCACTAAATATTAACATTCCTCAATAACATGACCATTATGTTATGTTTTATCTCAATACCTTTAGTATAGGCATATTTATTTTATTTGATTTAATCATGCATCTCTAATGACTATACATGAATTATGAATAGCTATCACATCCGACTTTAGCTGCCCCCCTGAGGAAGGCAACAAAACAGCAGCTGTTGGGGTAGTGGAGTGAAGCAGTTCCCAGTCAATGTGGGTGAGAAGGATTTTTGCACTTTATATACATGTGCACTTTAGGTTATGTAGTACTGTGGCAGGGTAAATACCTGACTGAGATGTTCAGGTGCGAGTTCTGACAATTCAGGGACTCTCACACAGTATTCATTTATTACTTTGCATATGACACTTTTTTGTATTCTATTAAGATACAATAACATTATGTGTATGGAGTGCATATTGTTACAACAGTACTGAACCTCACACTTCAATTGTATTTATTGGTAGATCCTGTCTGTAATAGCTCAATGTTATTTTAATATATTTAATAAAATTGCATTTTAAATTCACTTATCTAAGTGTAAGCTCTACATTTTTTCAGTGTATAACTTTTATACTTATGCTGGTTTTCGCTTCCACGATAGAATGGTGTACACACTCTGTTAGTGTCAACTCATGTTTTTTCTATATGTGTTATACTACTTTATGGTATTTTTTATTATACTATTGTGGTGTGAACATTTTTTGTTGAATTGCACATATCTTTGTAATGGAGTTTGCCCGTTATGGGAGAGTGTCTCTTACCTGCCATTATGGCAATTCATTGCGCCTGTGGTAAGGATTTCCTCCCCCATATAGGCAATCCAATTTTGTGACTCTGTCAGTATGATTAAGATCGCTTAGAAGATCGAAACGCGTCACTGCTGTCCTGGTCCATGTGTGTTACTGCACTGAAATACTCCTGCATTCGAGCTACCGCGCTGAATATTTGTTTATCTTTTTGAGGGACCACTGTATTAATACACTCCCCCAACTGTGGTAACTTTTGACAAAAAAAAAACCTAAAACCACAGCGATCTGCAAGTTAAGTTTGGCATGTTGTTTGCATCATTGCTAGTATAAACGGGTTCATAGGACTTTCATAGGTCATTAGGTCATACATGGTCAATAAAATCCCTGTAGAAAAAACACAAGGGTCCATCAAGTTCAACCTATAACCCTACTGAGTTCATCCAAAGATGTAGAGACAAAAAAACTTTAATGAGGCAGATGCCAGTCTCCCCATGCTAGGAAAATTATGTGGTAATAATGTAACTAAATAAAAAAGGAGCACGGTGTGGTCCCCCCATTTATTCGTCATTGATGTCAAATAAGACAAATGCATTTTCTTCCTTCAACTTCCTTCATCTACTGTATTCTCCATTGTGGGTCGCACCAGTTCTTTGCTCTTTTTTGGTGATCCTGACAGCTTCTTTATGGCACCTGGAGGCAACGTAATTCTTCTGAAAAACAGCACTATAAATATATATATATATATATATATATATATATATATACCGTATATATATAGATTTCACAACTCTTACAACAACACATTTTAATGAAATGTACAGCAACAAAACACTAATGTATTTTTATCTTGTGAGAAGTCTATAGTTAGTGTAGGTAAATTTAGCAGGTGACATAGAGTGTGGTCCTCCCTCAACCTACTGAAAAAAAGGCTACAGTACATGCTATGATAATCCCTATTGAATGGAATAGAATTGTTTCCTATATGTAAATTTACAATGAAACAGAGTAATGCATGTTGGGTAATCAGATTACATTGAATTACATGTTAATTAAATGTAAGAAAATGCAATAACTTAAATAAGTGCAACACTTTACACCCACAGACCACAGATATTGATCATTGAATGGTCATTAATTAAAAAAGAAAAAAGAAAAAAAAACCTTCATTTTGAAAACATTGCCTTCCCATTCTGGCTGGTTTTTATTGCATATAAACATTGAGGCTGCAGCTCTGAATATACATGAACCCTGTCACTATATATAATGTATGGAGCACAGCTTTGAACATATTCTGTTGGATTAATGTGCCACCCAAGCATCTCCATGTGCACCTGCTTTGGTCCTTGTGGTTGGAGCTGGAAATATTACCATTTGTAGTACTCTTGAATGTGGCTGCTATGCTGGTGTTTTAGGTTAACTAATTAATCATGTGTATACCATGTCTTTTTGGCTACAGAATAATGCCACACCATGTTACTGCAAAGGCTTTGGTACTTCCCTGACAAGCAGAGAAAAAGCTATTTCTACTGTCTGTCCTGCAGTTAGCAGAGGATCACCATGCTAGCACATGGCTGTGAGCATGTATGTCCAGCATGTATGCAGGTGGACGTGCACATAGCTATAAATGTTTACCACTAGGTGGTAGGGATGGGCCGATTATCGGTTTGACCGATATTATCGGCCGATAATCACGATTTTGGACATTATCGGTATCGGCAATTACCTTGCCGATATGCTGATAATGCCCCGCCCCCCCGGCCAGAGACGACCATCGCCGCCGCTGCCCCATTGCCTCCCCCCATCCTCTGCCCACATACCGCTGCCACTGCCCCATTGCCTCCCCCCATCCTCTGCCCACATGCCTCTGCCCCATTGCCTCCCCACATCCTCTGCCCACATATTGCCGCACCCCCTCCATCCTCTGCCCCCATACCGCCGCCGTCCCATCACCTCCCCCCATCCTCTGCCCACATACCGTTGCCGCCCCATCGCTTCCCCCCATCCTCTGCCCACATACCGCCGCTGCCCCATCGCCTCCCCCCATCCCCGGTGTTATAATTACCTGTTCCGCGATCCTTCTGGCTCCTGCGCTGTTGCTGTGCGCAGCGCAATGACGAGTGATGTCCCCAACGCGACGTCACCGTCAGTCCGCACAGTAACAGCGCAGGACGCCGACGGAGCCAGAAGGATCGCGGACCCCCAGGAACAGGTAATTATAACACCGGGGATGGGGGGAGGCGATGGGGCGGCTGCGGTATGTGGGCAGAGGATGGGGGGGGAGGCGATGGGGCAACTGTGGTGGTTAGACTCAGGACCCCAGGACAGGCTGGGGGAGAGAAGTGGACAGCGGCGGCGATCTCTGGCACCGCAAAAGCCGCTGTAGTTCATTGATTTAAAGCGCCCGCTTTAAACAATTGATCTGCAACGGCTTCTGGCCCGCCAGTGGGGGTTGAAATAGCCGATAACTTATACTGGAATATCGGTATAAGTTATCGACTATCGGCCTGAAAGGTGACAGATTATCGGTATCGGCCCTAAAAAATCGATATCGGTCGATCCCTACTAGGTGGATTGTTTTTAACAGCATGTAAATGGCCATGTTCATTTCTTTATGATCAATACAATAAATGTGATATTTAACCCTTTAAAGTGGTTTTTCACCATAAGTTGATTTTAGTAAATACCTGCCAGGCAGTAATGGACATGCTTAGGAAGGATCTGTGTTTGTCTTGAGGCTAAATGGCTATGTTGTGAGATTACCATAATACCATGGCTAGCTTTTTGTGAACTGGCTATTTCCTTTTGGCATTAATTCCCTTAAAGAGTACCTGTCATGAAACCATATTTTCTAAGCTAATTAAGATTATATTCCCTAACTACTCCTAACACCCCTCCTGCCCTTAAAATGTTTTCAGAGTTTTAAAAAGCTCTGTATCATACCTTACTCACATTGTGTGAGCTCCTGGCAGGAGAAAGTGGGCATCCCCCAGCAGGTGTGGCGTCACTGAAGCCTGCAAGAGCTGTGCCTCGCCATGCACTAAAATTCCTGAGTTTGGACTTCTGCAAGTCCAGGTAGAGACCAAACTAACGGTTTGACTTGTGCAGGGAACAGAACAGAGCCAGAGCCTGTTTTTTCAATCCCATTAAAAACATGGAAAGGTTGAGAATTTTAACAGCAAGTAAATACCAATGTGTCTTATAATAACATAATGAACAATATTAAAAGTTTGGTTTGGTGACAGGTACTCTTTAACCCCGTTTTTCCTCCTTACCTTTTAGAAATCATAACCCTTTCAATTTTGCACCTAAAAATCCTTATGATGGCTTATTATTTGCACCACCAATTCTACTTTGTAATGCCATCAGTCATTTTACCCAAAAATCTACGGGGAAACAAAAAAAAAAATCATTGTGCGACAAAATTGAAGAAAAAAATGCAATTTTGTAACTTTTGGGGGCTTCCGTTATCCCCACATACATGTGGTATGAGGACTCATTTTTTGCGCCGTGATCTGAAGTTTTTATCAGTATCCTTTTTGTTTTGATCAGACTTTTTGATCGCTTTCTATGGTATAAAAAGTGACCAAAAATACGCTATTTTGGATTCTGGAATTTTTTTGCATGTACGCCATTGACGGTTTGGCTAAATTAACAATATATTTTTATAGTTCAGGCATTTACACATGCGGCGATACCACATATGTTTATTTACACACTTTATATATATTTTTTAATGGGAAATTGGGGGTGATTCTAAATTTTATTAGGGGAGGGGTTAAATCATCTTTATTAACTTTTTTTTCACTTTTTTTCCTCATAGGGGACTATAACATGCATTACACTGATCTCTTACACTGTTCAATGATATGCCATTGCATAGCATTGATCAGTGTTATCGCCACTTGACTGCTCCTGCCTGGATCTCAGGCAAGGTGCAGTCATTCGGTGATCGGACGCAGGTAAGGGACCCTCCTCGTGCATCCTAGCTGATTGGGACACCTCACTTCCAGCGCAGTGGTCTCAATCAGCCTGACTGAGCTGATGGGAAGCTTTCACTTTTACTTTAGACACGGCGATCAACATTGATTGCCGCGTCTAAAGAGTTAATGCCGGACATCTGCCTGAACGGCGATGTCCGACAGTAGTCACGGGTCTTGGCTGCTGTTAGCAGCCAGGACTTTGCGGGTATGATGCGAGCTCAGCTCCTTAGCTCACTTCATAACCCTGCCGTGCTGCAGCGCCGTTTATAAACGTTATAAACACTTTACGGCAAGGAGTTAAACTACAAGTCCCAGGATCTCTTGTTTGTAAGTGTGAGGTAAATTTTCTCCCTCCCACACATCAGCCACCCCACCCATTGAAACAGTGTTATCTAACTGGGGTGCCTCCATCTGTTGCAAAACTACAATTCACTGCAGAATAATCGCCCTTCCACCCAGCCGTCACCCCAGGCATTGAAGCACAGACAGGCTCCCTCTGAACACTGATGTAATGTCACAGGCTATATTGCAATCTGGGAAAACCTGAGATGACAATCATTTTGTATGCTGTTAAAAATAAGCATTGGAACAAAGGTCACAGAAGAATTGTGAGACCACCATAAAATACAGGTACACACTATATTGTGAACTACACTAAACTTTACAGTCCCTGTAGCATAGTCAAATACAAAAAAAAAAAAAAAGGATGAAGCCTATTTTGACCTTAAGGAGCAGGCCAATTTTCATTTTAGCTTTTTCCTCCTCCCCTTCTGAAAACCAATTGTACTTTGTATTGACATCAATCATTTCATAACAAAATCTGCAGCAAAACAAATATATATATATATATATATATATATATATATATATATATATTTATATATTTGTGGGGTAAAATTGAAAAAAAAAATCTAATTCTAATTGTCTATATTTATATAAAGTGTACTTATCTTGTTGTTAGTGTTGCAGGACCTGCGGGTCACGTGATGCGTCGCAGAACTCTATGGTTTTTTCTCAAGGACCTTTGGAGGTAGTCAGGTGATCACCCATCATGCTTTGTAACGGTGAGTGACAGCTGACATGGACCAATCCAAAACGGCCCTGCCCCTGCCCATATAAGGGAGCGACGGCCATTAATCTCTCTCTTTCCCCGTGGGCTGCTGATGAGGACGGATCTGCGCAGCTGTCATTGGCAACCACTAAGCCAAAGCCTTGCGGCAACGGCCATCATTCCAAAACTGTGAGTTACTTCAATTCCTTATTACTCTGCAAGATCACTGGACCTAAACAGACCCCTAAATCCAGTGGATCTCTGCAAAACCTAATTCTACTAATCTCAGGATAACTTATCGGTCCTAAGCAACTGTCAGTCACTGCCGTGCTGAAAATAGACTCTGTTACTAAAACTGTTACCGTTACTGAATGTGCCGCAATTCATCAGTAAAGTTCCTGCAAGTTCAAGTTCAGCACTGCCATGGACAATCATTTATTTCTGCACGCACCTATCGTTTCTGTGAAGGGTAGCGATAGGCCTAGCAACTACCTCAGCGTATTAACCCACACCCTGGCGTCACAAGTGACAAAGGTTAAATTAACCCCTCATATTCCAACACAGCAACACCCCAACTACACTATACCCCCAAGGGCTTCCACATTTAATTTTTATTTCATAATTTTTTTTTCAAAATGGGAAAAGGGGGGTGATTCACACTTTTATTAGGGAAGGGGTTAATTCACTTTCGAAAACTTTTTTTTTTGTCCCCAGAGGTGGCTATAACATGCAATTTTTTGATTGCATAAAATGTTCATAGCATTGATCAGTGTTATCTGTGCTCTGCTGCTCCAGCCTGCAATGGCTCTCCTGCAGGTAAGGGCTCTGTTAACCGCGCACTTTACACACCGCATTTAACTTTGATTGCGGTTTCTAATGGGTTAATGCAGGGCATTGGCCTGATTGCCAATGCCTGGCATTAACTGTGGGTCCTGGCTGCTCATTGCAACAGGGACCCACCAGGTAAGAAGCATGGTCAGCTCGTGCTCAAGCTTCAAACTCAATTAACAGGTATGTCCGCGGTCCTTAAGTGCCAGGACGCAAGGGCATACCTGTACGCCCTTCATCTTTGAGGGGTTATGAACATGCACCATAAATGTATGGCACTACAACAAGTAACTTTGCACACAGCGCCGTACATTTACGGTGTGGCTATGAAGCAAGTGCAGGAGCCGCACTCGCTGCATAGGAGGTGAGCTCCAGCTGCTTTCAGCAGCCGAGGCTCCACCAATTATGGTGGATGCCACTATTAACCCTATAGATACCGTCCGTGATCAATGCTGGTCATGGAATCTGTAATGAAACTGGAAGTTCAGGTGGGAATATAACACCACCTCTGTGCAATTGCAAGGGTCCTATAAGAGCAAATAGATGCTGGAGGTCTCCTCATCTCCCTCAGGCATGCAGGATGGCTGAGCATCTTGTGCAGCACAGGCTATTATTAGTAAATAATATAGAGGTTTTTGTGTATGCCTGTTTACTTGTTTTAGCCTGGGATAGGCTCTACGTTGGATTGCAGTAGTGACACTGAAGTGATTCTGTAGTTTTATGTCATTTAATCTGTCTGCTAATGCTGAAGTTTACCCAGGGGAACTCATTAGATTCATATGTGAGTTGAGGTCAGTTCACACTGTGCAATTTTGATGTGTTTTCTTATTCAGAGTAAGTGTTTTAGAGATATATACCCATCAGGTGAAAGTGATTTGACCTATATCCACAATTGAGGCATTTTATGAAGATTTGAAGTCTTTCATATTTCACACATTTGTACTCCAGTTTGGCTGTTCCACAATTGTGGTAACAAGTACACTTTTTACCGAAATTTGTGCAATTGTGGTAAAATATCACCATTTTGCCAAAACATTGGGAAAGTCATGGCAAAAAGAGAAAACATAACTACTATAGATGCTGAACCCATAGAAATAGCAGCAGCATTATACAGATCTGAAAGGGGAGGGGTCTGTGAGATGATGATGTAATTCTGTAGTTCATAAGAAGTCAGTTGACCCAGGACTGACTTCCTCTGAAAGATTAAAGGGGTACTCGGCCTCTAGACATCTTATCCCCTATCCTTTAGATAGGGGATAAGATGTCTGATCACGGGGGTCCCTTCGCTGGGGACCCCCGCAGTCTCCCTGCTGACATCACGGTCATGCCCTTCAATGCAAGTCTATGGGAGGAGCCGTGACGTCACAAGAGGGGCATGGTAGTGATGTTACAAGCCTCTGTCCCGCATCACCAGTCATCTGGCATGGAGTGAAGTTCGCTCTGTGCACCGGATGTCTGGGATGCCGCAGCCGAGATAGCTGGGGCTCCCCAGTGGCGGGACTCCCGTGATCAGACATCTTATACTCCCTATCCTTTGAATAGGGAATAAGATGTCTGGGGGCGGAGTAACCCTTTAAGCAATGTGATATTCTGTGGGTCAGACAGGTGATCACTTGACCAAGTTTCAGTAATGAAACACTTGGATGCAGTTATGCTAAATTAAAACAATTGGTGCTATATGACTAGTGCTGTGAAACTAAGAGTATTTCTTTAATGTTGGGATAACCCTTTAATGACTGGTGAAATTACTAAGTCTAGAAGTTCACCCAAAAACTGCTTTCTATAATAGTTCCTTAGGGCAGGGTCACACAGGGGGAAATGCGCTGTGGAAGTGCCGAGTAGCTCTTTGTGTCCGCTTGTAGTGGCGGATTTCCGCTGTAAAAATCCACCGATATGAGCGGACACACAGAGCTACACAGCTGGTAGCTTGCTCTGCAGTCCCTCTCTGACTACCATCGGTGTATCCGCAGTGTGAAATACGCTGCAGATTCGCCCCGTGTGACCCTTCCCTTAGAATGCCCAGATATACTGTGTCTAGCGATAGCCCTTGTGATGGCAATACATTAGCGTAGTCCAGAGAACCAGTGATAAACGTCAGGTCTGCCGCTCTTAGTATTGGCATACAGAATACATTTCTTATTCAATTACAGGCAGCAGCTCAGCAATGCCCAGAATACTTGGGCTCTTATCCTGACAACCGATACTGTTATTAATATAGTCATGCAGGTGGTGCTGAGCTTAAATACACTTTTCTCTTTTTTTCCTCATAAATCAGTTTTCATTAGTTGCCATGACAACCTGTGAAAATTCCTGTTAAGGGAAATGAAATAGGAGAAAATAAGTAGACATTACAGCGTGGAATCGCATGCGGCGAGCAGCTGAACTGATAAGCCCTCAGCCTGACTTTCCCGTTCTGCTTCACGTAATTGGTTGAGTTGCTTGGACTTAACCTGTGGAGGATTTAAGACTGTAACTTGTGATCTGGGATAACTTCAAGTCTGCGCTCCGAAGAGTTCCGCTCCAACAATGTACAGAAGATTATGGTAAGTTATTACGTGCAAGAATTCTTAATTCGTGTTAGGTTATGCAGTTCAATCTGAAATATCGTATTCTATAGGGTTAGCCTAGTCCTCTACAGATGCTGACTTTATAGTTTAACACTTTGCCAATGTATTCTATGTGTTCTCTGGGTTAGGATGAGACAGCAGATTTATCAGCTGGTTATAGAGGTACAAAACTCCATAAGCCTGGGTTATCACACATCGTTTGTTTTATTGTTTGTGTTTTGAAAATGCAGCAAAAAAATCTGCTCCCTACTTTTGTACTCCCAAGATGCAATTTTTTGAGGTGTCCTCCCCCCCCACTCCAAAAATAGTGGGCTTTAGTATTGGTGTATAGGTAGGTTTTCTTTTGCATATTATACTCATTAATTATTTAGCATTACAAGCTATATGATTCAATCATGTGACTTCTCATTTGACTAAATAATTTTTATTGAAGAATTGAGAAAAAAAAATCACCAGGAAAAACAGTTTTTTCTTTTTTTAATAAACTGGTGCCAAAAAGTTAAACAGATTTGTAAATTACTTCTATTTAAAAATCTTAATCTTTCCAGTACTTATCAGCTGCAGTATGCTCTAGAGGAAGTTGTATAGTTCTTTTCTATCTGACCACAGTGCTCTCTGCTGCCACCTCTGTCTGTGTCTGGAACTGTCCAGAGCAGGAGAGGTTTGCTATGGGGATTTGCTCCTGCTCTGCTCAGCAGTTAATAATTACTGAAAGGATTAAGATTTTTAAATGATTGAAACCTTTTGGCACCAGTTAAAAAAGAAAAAAAAAAAAAGTTTTTCACTGGAGTACCCCTTTAAGATAACAGATGATCACTGGGGGTTTAAGCAGGGGGATACTACTTGTGAGCAACTTTTTTTGCTGTACTCTTGTAACAATAATATGAACCAGGCAACCCTTTTAACATTCACTCAGTTGAAATCATATGTACCGTATTTTTCGCCGTATAAGACGCACTTTTTCTTCCCCAAAACTGGGGGGGAAAAGTCGGTGCGTCTTATACGGCGAATACACCCCTATCGTGGCGGTCCCTGCGGCCATCAACGGCCGGGACCCACGGCTAATACAGGACATCACCGATCGCGGTGATGCCCTGTATTAACCCTTCAGACACGACGATCAAAGCTGACCGCCGCGTCTGAAGGGAAAGTGACAATAACTCGGCTGTTCAGTTGGGCTGTTCGGGACCGCCGCAATTTCACAGCGGCGGTCCCGAACAGCCCGACTGAATAGCCGGGTCAGTGCTTACAGGACACCGGGGGGGACCTTACCTGCCTCCTCGGTGTCTTCTCCGTTCAGGGATCCCCTGTATGGCCAGCGCTCTCCTTCCTCGTCATCACGTTGTTGCGTACGTGCGTCGGCGTGCGTAACGACGTGATGGCGGCGACGGAGAGCGAGGATACCCGGCCGGCAGCTGAGACGTTCCGGAGCGACGGGGACACGGTGACAGCGATGGAGCGACATCCAGGGCAGCGGTGACGGGTCCGGAGCGGCGGGGACACGTGAGTATTGCTGGGAGTTGTAGTTTTGCAACATCTGGAGGTCCGCAGGTTGAAGACCACTATTGGGTTCAAAATCTTAATTTTTTTAGATTTTGCCTGCCTTTGGCCGGTTTCAAACAAGCTTGTTACATGAACTTTTTTTTAATCTGTATTAGGAACTCAAGTCCCGGCCTGAATGCATTTCTGATGACCTGAAAAGATGGCAGTTAGTTCAGGTCACTAGATCCGCAGTCAGGGGTGGACTATGAAAACTTGCACGCTTCAATGAAACTCGCCATAAACTGCAAGCACACCCATACACTATATTGGGCCCCAGTGTTGACAGTGTAATCGACAATACTTTTCAATCCTGAAAATCCTGTAAAAAAGTTGTTAACAACCATTCCTACTACTTGTAGGAGTGGCTCTGAGCAGCAAGGTACATCAATGATTGGTGAGAATAACTATCAGTCAATTTCTTTGATTGATCACTTTTTGGAATTGGAGAGAACTGCTGTCCATCAGGAGTATGGAATTTTATTGGACTATGTGGGTTGTTTCATGCATCTAGTATAACGGTAACCATTGGAGATGATTGCTCCCTCCCTTAATCTGTAATGTCATCAACAAAGAATATATAAGGCCAAACAGTCTCCATTTTGGAAGCCATTAGCCGAGACCTCTGAACTTTGAGGAGCGAAACATGTTAAGGGGCCTGTGTCACCGATTATATTTTTATTACACTTGTTGTTAGGACTGCAGCCATCAAAAGTATATATGATGTGATACTCCCAGTGTTATACTATTGCCCTCATGTTACAGTGACATATACCTCTTATAGTTGGACAGGTGACGCTGGTGTTTTTAAACATTTTGTTTGATTACACCTTTTAATAAACATGTTAATAAAAGCAATGTTTTAGGATGGGGTAATAAGGGAATTTTTGATCCCGGGTACGAGATTTGTTGGTTTAAACAATTAGACAAATTTCAATTTTCACTTTGCAGCAGTAACGGATTTACCAAATGTGAATATTGCACAAAAAGTCACAAACCCCTCCAAAAAAGGTTCTAAAGGCAATCATAAATATCCCCCTTTGTGTCTATATGCCCCATATGTGACCACCACTCAAATAGCCAGAGCAGGGAATTTCTGCAAGAAGTTGTTCCCGGTCATTTGTATTACAAAATTTTCTCTGCTGTTTTCCTTCCACTATGTCACCTATTCAATAGGGAGTTCCAGTGTCAATTTAGCCACATAGGCCAAATCTATATGCCCCAATAGGTCATATGGAATGTGGTTGTCCAATATGAGCAAGTTCGTTAAGATTATTAATGCATTTGTTCACCTATCTGCATTATCTCCTGTAATAATGTAGACAATGTCACACATTTACATGGTGCGAAACCACCTTAGTAAAGACACGGTACACACCCTTCCTTATGTTGGCACCATATCCACTTAAAAACTACAAATATGGTAAAATCTGAAATATAGTTAAAGTTTAATAATTAGATTTTTTTACAACATCCCAAAAAATGTATCCTTGTCATTGTATACTCCCTTAACGTCCAAGGACCTAAATTTACATCCTGGTGCTGCGGTACTTAGCGCACCAGGACGTATATTTACATCCTGTACATGATAGAGAGCATCGGAGCGATGCTCGGTTCATGCGCGGCTGGTCCCGGCTGCTGATCGCAGCCAGGGACCCGCCAGTATTGTAATGTGTAAGAATAAAAGTTAAAAAAAGTAAAAAAAATAAAAAAAAGTTAAAATTATTGAAAAATCCCCTCCCCAATAAAAATGTAAAATGTCCTTTTTTCCCATTTTACCCCTATAAAGTGTAAAAAAAATAATACATTTATACACATAATTGGTATTGCCGTGTGCATAAAGGTCCGAGCTATTAAAATATAATGTTATTGATCCTGTACGATGAATGGCGTGAACGTACAACAACAAAAAAAAGCACAAATTGCAGCTTTTTTGTCACATTTTATAAAAAACAATATTAAAAAGTTATAAAAGGTTTATATACACAAATGGGGTATAAATAAAAAAGTACAGATCATGGTGCAAAAAATGAGCCCTCATACCACCGCTTATATGGAAAAATGAAAAAGTTATAGGTCTTCAAAATAGAAGGGTTTTAAACATACTGCGCAACAATAATAGAAAAGTATGTAATCATGGGTATCATTTTAATCGTATTGACCCACAAAATAAAGAACCCATGTCATTTTTACCATAAATTGTACGGCGTGAAAATGAAACCTTCCAAAATTAGCAAAATTGCGGTTTTCTTTTTAACTTCCCCACACAAATAGTATTTTTTTTTGGTTGTGCCATACATTTTATGGTAAATGAGTGGTCATTACGCAGGACAACTGGTCGCGCAAAAAACAAGCCCTCATACGGTTCTGTGGATGAAAATATAAAAGAGTTAAGATTTTTAGAAGACGAGGAGGAAAAAACGAAAAAGTAAAAATAAAATTATCCTAGTCCTTAAGGTCAAAATGGACTGAGTCCTTAAGGGGTTACATAAGAAACACTTTAGGAGGAATTTACTAAGACTGGCATTTCACACCTGACCAGTGTACAATCACATGGGTATTATAACAGGAGCACTTTTTGGTGATCTGTGCAGGCACAGACTACGGTCTCCGAAGAGAATGATTGTCCCCTTTCACAATATGTAATTTCAGTCCACAGGATCCATTGATAAGTCTCATTGATGCTTAAAGGGGTACTCCACTGACCAGCATTCGGAACATTTAGTTCCGAACTTTATGTGCGCATTGTGGGGGTCGACCATGGCCCCTCGTGGCATCACGCCATGCTCCCTTAATGCAAGTCTGTGGGAGTGGCGTGACGTCATGCCCCCTCCCATAAATTTGCATTGAGGGGGAGTGGCGTGACCTCACAAGTGGGCTTAGTCAACCCTCAACAGCGCTCACACAACATTTGGAACTAAATGTCCCAAACGATGGCATGTGGAGTACCCCTTTAACACTCCAGGGTTCACTGTTTGTGTAGAATGTATTCACAGCTGCTAGAAGTCCTGTGCGTATCAATTAGGGTGCATTCACACTGAGGAATTCAAGAGGAATAATTTTGGTCAGGAAATTGTTGCCTTCTGTCATTTTATCCATCAAGTGGAATTCAAGCAGAATTTCCATGCGGAAATGAAGAGGAATGAAAATCTACTTTTCTGAATTCCGCTTGAATTCCGCTTGAATTCCGCTTGATGGATAAAATGACAGAAGGCAACAATTTCCTGACCAAAATTATTCCGCTTGAATACGATGTTGGGCAGAATTTTTTTTTTACCATCGACTTCTATAGGATTCTGCTCGCAGATTCCGCTTGAAGAATGAACATGTTCTTTCTTCAAGCGGAACGGAATTCAGTGTCGGAATTCCGCTAGCAGAATTTCTGCAGTGTGAACAGGACAGTGGAAGAAACATTAAAGTCAATGGGCAAAGGAGATGTGCATTAATTTGGAGCAGAGAATTCAAGAGGAATTACTCGAGTAAATTCCTCTTGAATTAGTCAGTGTGAACGCACCCTTAGAATTCCGTGTAGATTTTAATGTATGTCACGGGGTACATTGCTCTGGATTTCAACTCCGGTGCATTTGGAAAGTCTTCAGTCCCTTTTACCTTTTCCACATGTTGTTATGTTGCAGCCTTGTGCTTACGTAAAAAAATTCCCCCCATCATTACCCCATAATGACAAAGTGAAGACAGAATGTTAGAAATCTTTACTAATTTATTGAAAAGAAAAAAAAAAACCTTGTATTGACATAAGTATTCACACCCCTTACTCAGTACTTAGTTGAAGCTCCTTTGGCAGTGATTGCTGCCTCCAGTCTTCTTAGGTATGATGCCACAAGGTTTGCACACCTGGATTAGGGGATTTTCTGTCCGATTCTGCCGATCCTCACAAGCTCTGTCAGGTTGGATGGGACTGTCATAGGAAGCCATTTTCAGGTTTCTCCAGAGATGTTTCATTAAGTTCAAGTCAGGGCTCTGGCTGGACCACTCAAGACCATTCACAGAGTTGCCCTTTAGCCACTCCTGTGTTGTCTCGGTTGTGTACTTGTTGGAAAGTGAACCTTTGGCCCAGTCTAAGTTCCAGAACACTCTGGATCAGGTCTCTTTGGCTTTCCCTATACCCCGGCCAGTCTACCTGTCCTAGCCAATATAAAACACCCCCACACCATGTTGCTGTGACCACCATGCTATACTGTAGGGATAAGTGCAGGGCCTGGTTTCCTCCAGACATGACTCTTAGAATTGAAGCAAAAAACTTTAATCTTGGTTTCATCAGACCAGAGATTCTTGTATTTGAAAGTCATGGCAGATTTTCCGCTGGTGGAATTCCACCTGAAATTAAAGCCCATAGACTTCTATAGGATTCCACACTCCCATTCACACTTCTGAATTTCTGCTTCCGCAAGCAGAAATTCAGAAATGTGAATGGGAGTGCAGAATCCCATAGAAATCTATGGGGTTTAAGGGGGGATTCCAGTAAAAAACTACTTTTTTCCATGTCAACTGGCTCCAGAAAGTTAAACAGATTTGTAATTTACTTCTTTTAACCCCTTAAGGACTCAGGGTTTTTCCGTTTTTGCATTTTAATTTTTTCCTCCTTACCTTTAAAAAATCATAACTTTTTAAATTTTGCACCTAAAAATCCATATGATTGCTTATTTTTTGCACCACCAATTCTACTTTGTAATGACATCAGTAATTTTACCCAAAAATATACAGTGAAACAAAAAAAAATCATTGTGCGACAAAATAAAAATAAACGCCATTTTGTAATTTTTGGGGCCTTCCGTTTCTACACAGTACATTTTTCGGTAAAAATGACAACTTATCTTTATTCTGTAGATCTATACGGTTAAAATGATACCCTACTTATTTAGGTTTGATTTTGTCGCACTTCTGGAAAAAATCATAACTACATGCAGGAAAATGTATACGTTTCAAATTGTCATCTTCTGACCCCTATAACTTTTTATTTTTTTTGCGCTTACGCCATTGACTGTGCGGTTTAATTAACAATATATTTTTATAATTCAGACATTCCGCATGCGGCGATTATTTTTTTTTTTTTTAAAGGGAAGAGGTTAAATAATCTTTATTCACTTTTTTTCTCACTTTTTTTTGCAATGTTATAGCTCCCATAGGACTTGGCACCGCGATCAGTGCCGCACGCTATTAGCCACGGGTCCCAACTGTTGTTAGAGGCCGAGCCTGACCCGCTATGACGCGGGGCCACACCGTGGCCCCATGTTATAGAATGGGAGTGGACTCATGACATACTGGTACGTCATGGGTCCTGTAGGGGTTAAAAATTCTTACTCCTACCAGTACTTATCAGCTGCTGAAGTTGAGTTGTTCTTTTCTGTCTGACAACAGTGCTCTCTGCTGACACCTCTGTCTGTCTCAGGAACTGTCCAGAGCAGGAGAGGTTTGCTATGGGGATTTGCTCCTACTCTGGACAGTTCCTGAGTCAGACAGAAGTGTCAGCAGAGAGCATCGTTGTCAGACACAAAAGAACAACTCAACTTCCGCAGCTGATAAGTATGGGTAGGATTAAGATTTTTTAATCAAAGTAATTTACAAATCTGTTTAACTTTCTGGAGCCAGTTGAAAAACGTTTTTCACTGGAATACCCCTCTAATTTGAGGCAGAAGTCTGCAAGCAGAAATTCTGCCATGTTAATAGTCCTTAGGATTACTAAAAAGGAGAGCTCAAGCCAACTCATCTCTCTTTTCATGGCTGATGGCATGGGTCTTTGGTACTGTAGGTCGCCCTATTCTTTCTACAGCCCCTGATGATCCTTTTCTATTTCCAGCTGTTATAATCAAAGTTTGCTTACAATACAAGACTTATAACGGGTGCATCAGTGGTTAATAATGGTTGCTTATTCCTCTTAGGCTGGTATCTTATTACCTCCACCACCGGGTTACATCATCATCTTTATTGTGTTCATTCCAAACATAAAATTAATGCATCTTATTCATGCAAACAATAAGACTTTGGCAAGGAGGCAGAACAGTGGAGCACAATGATGATATGATGCCGCAAGTACAAACTCTGTAATATAACATGGCTTTGATGTTTGGTCTAAAAATAAGTGGCAGTTGGCATATTTGCTATCCAGATGGCACACTTAATTCCTGGCAGTCTGACAAATGAATACTCACATGTTTAAATCAAATAATATTACAAGTGCAAAGCATTGTAGTAATCCGTGTAATTATATTTATGAGATAAGACAATAGAATCAATTTTGTTTGTACTATGTTTCTATGGATGTGACAAAACCTTAGGGTATGATTACAGGTGCAGATTTCTTTTTTTGCTCCTTATTGAAGTCATTGGGTACGAAAACCAGCAGCAGAAAATCTGCAGCCAAATCTGCAAAATTAGCATGTCTGAATGTATCCTTATTCACACAGAGTAGATTTAGCCGGCAGAATTCCACCGAATGCATTGTACTGCATCGGTGGTAGGACCACACAAACGTGTGCTTTCTCATAGATGGTAATACAGTCCGGTGGAATTCCACCCGAAGAGGGCCACTATCAGGGGGGTACAGGTAGTACCCCAGGAAGGGGCTCAGCTCCTCTTGCTCTATAGGGCTGGGTTCATATATGTCCGGCATCCAGCATAGGTGAACTTAGCCTAAATCTCGACACAACTGATGCCACAAATGATGACAAGTTGCCATCAGTTGTATGGCTTCCGGCGTCCATTGTTTCTGCAGGGCGGACAAGGGAACACAGCAAACTGCATTTCCCTATCCGGTGCTCTCCGGCGTGTCCAACCATCCAGTGTCAAAATTGAGATGCTGGATGATTATGAACTGTCCTATTCAAATGAATGGGATCAGTTCTAGCATCAGTTTCCCTCCAGTGCACGCCTGAGGGAAACTGTGCCGGACGCTGCACATATGTGAACTCAGCCTAACATGATGTCTGCAGATTGGACAGCATTTTCAGGGCAACAGGCTCCCTTTCTGTTAATCCTAGTTTTGCATTTGGATAAGAAAATGATCGTAAAAAGCTGTGAGGAAAAAACTTGTTTTTCATTGAATCCATTCACTGTGTAGATAAGTGTTTCCCAACCAGAGTGTATTTGGCTTCCCAGGCAGCTTTGCAACAGCTGGAGGCACCCTGGTTGGGAAGCCATGGTGTAGATCTTAAGGTATAGTTGTGATAAGGCTAAATCACAGTGGTCAGATGATATTCCAGGAGTAATTAGACTTTTTAAATACTGTATACATGGTCCATAAGTTTCCTTGTTGCTTCTAAACCCCTTAGTATAGTTGCTTCTAAACCCACTTGGTATAGTGCCCACTTGACAGATATCTGTATTAAAGGGGTACTCCACTGGAAAACAGTTTATTTTAAATCAACTGGTGCCAGAAAGGCAATTACTTCTATTAAAAAATCTTAATCCTTCCAGTACTTATCAGTATGCTGTATAGTACAGAGGAAGTTATTTTCTTTTTGAATTTCCTTTCTGTCTGACCACAAGTGCTCTCTGTTGCTATGGACAGTTCCTAAAATAGAGGTGTCAGCAGAGAGCACTGTGGTCAGGCAGAAAGGAAATTCAAAAAGAAAATAACTTCCTGTGATAAAGCAGCTGATAAGTACTGAAAGGATTAAGATTTTTATATAGAAGTAATTTACAAATACTTTACCTTTTTTGTATATGAGGATATGCTCCATCCTTTTTGTAATTTGAAAAAAAAAGTAAAAAAAATTTCTAAAAAAAATAAATAAAAAAAGAAGTAATTTACAAATCTGTTTAACTTTCTGGCACCAGTTGATTAAAAAAAAAAAGGAAATGTGTTCCAGCTGAGTACCCTTTTAACTCTCTAATAGACCTCAACATTCTGGTTTCAGGACTTGTTTCAATGAAACCATTGCAGCTAAATATTGTCATGCTTCTATGACTGCTATAACTATGGGGCATTGTACAGTCTTAATCCTTCCGGACCTATCTGATGAAATCAATGCGATATATCACTCCATACTTTAACAAATACTACATGTTCGTGGCTTATGCAACACTAATTTTTCCTTTCTGGATGATCCTCTAATGTGTTAAATGCACACATTCAGAAGAAAAGCGCAATGTCCTCCAGTCCATGTCCTCTGGACCCTACAGCTAAAACTGTTGGTGCCCAAGTATGCCCCCTTAGCCAAAGAATACTTTACATCTGTAAATTAGCTAGAGACAATGCTTTATACTAAAACAGTACAGCCATCATTGCTTATTTAAGTATATTCCATAATTTAAGTAGAGAATTGCAATTTAATGCCTAGATGACATTGGGCGAACATGTACACCCTAGCTGTCTGGGACTTAAAGCAGCAGGGTGTACATGTATGCCCTGGAGCATTAATTGACTAGGAATCGAGCACAGGAGCTGCACTCAATTCATTGGCGGTGAGTGACGGCTACTATCAGACATTCATCGGTAATGATGCGGAGTGGCAATTTTGAAAGCCCTGCAAGGAAAATCTCGGCTCTCAAATAGACTGGGCCAGTGAACCTTCATACTTGTACTGAGAATAAGTAGTGATGCTATGCATAAGAGAGTCCCAGCAAGTAGAGAGTTAACTGGCTACTTTACTCTTTGAGGACATAAAGTAAGGCAGTGATCTTTATAAATATTTGGTTAACTGTAAACCCCCAACCCCCCCCCCCCTCCACTGGGCTGCGCTGGCCCAGCAATGAAAGAATTAAGTAGCAATGCTGTGCATCGCTACTTAACTCTTTTGTGAACATATAGTAAATCAGCGATTTTTGTAGATTGCCATACTCCTTCCTGCTGTGTTGAGTGTTGAGCAATTTATGTTGGCTGTGTTTACACATAACTGTTTTTTAAAATATCTTAAATTTTTTTTTAAGAAAAGCTGTGTGTGGCTGCAGTGGGCACAAGTGGGCTATGTGACTTGTAACATAATGGTCCTCATTTACTATTGCAAACCCGACCTGTTTTTTCGGGTTGTGAGACAGAATTTGTGTCTGCAACAAATTGCGCCAAAATAAACCTACAAGGAGGACAAACCTGACAGGGGCGTGATCGGCCAGCAAAGGGGCATGACTGGTTGGAAAAGGGGCGGGGAAATAAATGGATATAAATTTCCACCAATGAAAAGCTGGTCAGAAAACTTTCCCAAGTTGTAAATCTGTGAATCCCCATAGTAAATAGAGTGCAATCCTACAAGTCTAAAACAACATTTCACACTAGTAAAAACCCAACACTCTTAGTAAACGAGGGCCATCATCTCTGGCCACATGGAATGATCGGAAAGATCAGAGACAACACCAAAATAAAAAGACTTGCACTACAATACTTCTTGGTGTGGGTCCTGTGCATGAAAACAGCACAGAGCAGAACACAGAGATAATAGCATGGCCTCATGGGTTCAAAGGCTGAAGAAAAAAAAAAATCCAGAAATACCCCTTTAACTAATAGCTGTAGTTATAAAGTGTGTAGATACCTATCTGTAGAAAAGTAGATATCCCATATACGGTGCATCTCCTTTGCTGCTACGCTGGGACCTGCAGGCAAGGAGGGAAACTGTTACCTGAAAAAAAACAATAGTGTTTCCTAATGTGTATTATTACACATGTAAGTGGTGACTTTCCTTCCTATTTATGCCTCACAATTATACTGCGTCCACACAAGCCACTAAACACACATGTCCGAAGCCACAGCTGCACGTACAGTATTGGGAATGGCATCATTACACCGCCATTGGTCATGGCACATGGGCTCAGATACTTGTGTCTGAATGCAGCCTTACTGGTTGGTATAATGGTAAAGGATTTTCTGAAGAGCTACAAATGAGTAGGTCTATATCTAGCACCTCCATGTTATCCAGTTTACAGCTGTGAATCTGAGTCTTACTAGGTAAGCTAAGTGTTCACAAGGTGAGCTACAGTCTTGTGACATCACGACTAGTTCCAGTCGGGTTATCGGCTTTGAGATCACAAATGAGTATTTTTAACCACAGTGATATCCCAACCAGTGCCTGGAAAACTCAGAGGCAGACATAAGGTATAGTGTGGTAGCCACTTGGGTGCTAGGAAATACCTTATCACTTCTTGATGCCAGGGCACCGTTAGCCTATACACGGTCCAGGATTGGAGACAGAGTCTCCTGGGCCAGACACAGGGAGTACAGAAACACAACCACATTGAGTTACGGATAACAGCCTATTACTGAGCAGGGTGCAGATGGTATTACACGCCAACAGTATGGTGCAGAGTAGAGAAGATTCAGTGTAACCCCTTGGGAGCTCTGTTGCCTTGCTGGAACTTGTGGAGCTTTTCACCCAATAGAATTAATACTGACTTTATTTGAGACGGAAACTTTTTCCAGGTAGCTAGGGTTCTGTCAAGGTCCTGTAGCTCTCTCCAC
Organism: Hyla sarda; assembly: GCF_029499605.1. Lineage (NCBI taxonomy): Eukaryota > Metazoa > Chordata > Amphibia > Anura > Hylidae > Hyla > Hyla sarda. The sequence goes on along the minus strand of NC_079190.1, from coordinate 376,030,313 downwards.
TAGGGCATGAACTTCCATCGTGTGGGTTATCCTTGCAGAATGACCAGATAAGATAGATTTGATCTGGGCCTTCCCTCAGAGCTTCTCCTCACACCTTTACCACACTTATGCTCTGCTCATAGCTCTATACTGAACTGGGGCAACTCCTCCCCTCACTACTCTATATACTAAGGAATTTAGGGGTTCCTATTGGCAGGCAGGGTCACATGGGTTTACACAGCTCATCTCTTAAAGGTATAACACATATAGAAATAAAAAATAAATATATATTAAACCTCTGATAAAATGCTCCAACATATTGAAGATAATAACAAGTCCTTTAGTGGGACCAACACCTGTGCCGTAGGTCTGCCCGAGGAAGTCCGAAGCCACAGGATAGGCTTTGGGACACCACAATAGTGTACTGTGAAACCTCCTTGAGAAGATCACCCAAAAATTGCATCAAAAAGTGGTCATTTATGAGGGCAGTCTTCTCAAAGAAAATGGCCACTATGCAAAATGTATGGTGGACCAAAAAGCCATCAAAGAAAATCTAGACTAGATGAGGAGGTGGTCTTCTCAAAGAGGTGGTCTTTTGGTGAGGTTTGGTGAGGTTGAGCTTTGTATTATTCTGGACATTTTATTTGTCTTGACATTGATACCTGCTGGATGGCCGATTCATGCAGGTCTAACCTGGGGCTACATGGCAACCTTGGTGGCCAAGATTGTCTGCCGGGTAACTTTATTATGGCTGCAATTTGGCTGTAATAAAAATAGCCAAATTGCAGATACGTCTCAAGCAGGTATCTTGGGAATTTGGAGGTTGCATGTTTTATTTTAGGTTGAAACTAAATGAATCAGATTCTTATTGAAGTCTCACTGACATAAAATGAATGGTATCTGTAAACATGTACAGTAAGATATGCTGCATATGTTTCCCAACCTTGGTGCCTCCAGCTGTTGCGAAACTACAACTTCAAGCATGCCCAGGCAGCCTTTGGCTCGCTGATAGTTGTAGTTTTCTAACAACTGGAAGCACCCTGGCTAGAAAACACTGGCCTAGTAACTGAAAGTGCATCTGTATCACTGCCAGGTTCAGTGTTTTCCAACCAGGGTGTCTCTAGCTGTTGCAACACTACAACTCCCAGCATGCCCAGACAGCCTTTGGCTGGTTGGTTGGTTTGCAACAACTGGAGGCCCCCTGGTTGGAAAATACTGGCCTAGTAACTGAAATGCATCTGCATCACCCATAGAATGTCATTTAGGTCTGTTTGGCCTGCAGTAGTTTCCTATTTTGTGTTGTTTGTGAAAGCATGCAAATTCACAATGCACCACTAGATGGCAGTAAACTCCCATTCAATCTAATTTAATTAGAATGACACAATCTGAATGAAAAGTACAGTGTAAGTCACTGAAGTCTGGTGTTTTATTCAGTCCTATTGCCACAGGTGTATAAAATGAAGCAGGTCCCAATAACCAATGGCTTTCAGGTATTTTAGGCCCCCCTCTGGCACTTGAATGGATAAATGTTATATGTACATGTATTGCTACAGTACAGGATGCAAAGTGCCTTTCGCCATTGGAGACCCAGGCCTCTAATAGTTAAAGGTACTTTGCAGTATGTACCAAACAAGAGAAAAGGGAGTCAATATTATCCAAAATAGTAATACATCAGAAAACATGAAAAGACAAAAAATCATTAAAAAGTGGAATCAATATAACAAAAAAGGCATCACCATGGCCTCACAGAAAGGTGTAAGAATTAAAATATCAGAGCAACATGCCATATACTTATGTAGAAGGTATACAAAATAATAATAATAATATTAAAAAAAAAAACTCCCCTATTATTTTGCACTCATAGGATGTAGTTTTTATTTATTTATTTATTTTATTTTTTACTTGTGAGTTTTAATATTGGCTTTTTTTCTTTGGTAATTTTCCCCCTGAGTTTTGATCATTACAAGTCATGTCATTCTTTCATCCTTTAACTCAAAGATTAAAAAAAAAAATTACCAATGCACACCATATTTTTTTGTTCCATAGACTTCTATGGAAGAGAAACGCCAAGATTTTGGCCCCAAAAAAAAAAAAAAAAACATAGTCTCAACATGCTTTGATTTTGGAAAACTGTCACTGAGCCCATAACTGCAAAAAAGCCAAATATGAGTAAATAAACATAAAGTGGGTTTTATGTTTCATAAATCCTTACTGATTTTCAGCTAATAATTGGCATAAAGCTGTGTGGCATTTGTGATGTTTTTGGAGCATTTGTGCAAAAAATAAAAAAATAAATAAAAGAAAAAACAAATGGAAACTTTCTCATTCCTTTTGATTATACTTTGGCTTTGGTCCAAAAACTGTAGTGACATTGATCCAAAACACTACCAAGGGGAAACCCAGCTTCATGCCATTTTGGATTATATTTACTTGAATTGTATTTGCTGCTTTAGGTTTTGTTTTTTCACAGTTTTTTCACTGTATGTGTACAAACAGGAGGTGAAGTATTACAGGAGGTGAAGTAAGTAGTCGATAATCGCTATTTTTCTCACTAAATATTAGTTACTAAGGTGCTATTGACATGAAATTTCCACCAGATGTTGGTAACAACCTAAGTACGGTAATTCATACATAAAAACAAACCAAAACTTTTAAAGAAATTAAGTTATGTGTAATAATGTGATGGCACAGGAAAAAAGTATTGAACATGCTTACTGATATTAATTTAATATCTTTATTTAATAATAGTACGTTGTACAAAAGCCTTTGTTTGTAATGACAGACCTGTCCTGTATAGAGAAACTAGTGACATGCATTGCTCCCGAGTGATTTTGGCCTGCTCTTGAACAAACAGTCTTTAAATCTTGAAGGTTCTGTGGGCCTCTTCTATGAATCATGATCTTCAGTTCATTCCATAGATTTTCAATGGGATTTAACCCCTTAAGGACCAAGACCATTTTCACCTTAAAGACAGAGCATTTTTTGTACATCTAACCACTGTCACTTTAAGCATTAATAACTCTGGGATGCATCAATTCTTGGTGAAAAATTCCAAAATGTAATAAAAAATTTGAAAAATTTGAATTTTTCTAACTTTGAAGCTCTCTGCTTGTAAGGAAAATAGACATACCAAATGAATTAAATATTGATTCACATATACAATATGTCTACTTAATGTTTGCGTCATAAAGTTGACATGTTTTTACTTTTGGAAGACATCAGAGGGTTTCAAAGTTCAGAAGGAATTTTCCAATTTTCAGGGACCAATTCAGTTTTGAAGTGGATTTGAGGGGCCTTTATAATAGAAATACCCAATAAATTACCCCATTATAAAAACTGCACCCCTAAAAGTATACAAAATGATATTCAAAAAGTTAGTTAACCCTTTAGGTGTTTCACAGGAATAGCAGCAAAGTGAAGGAGAAAATTCAAAATCTCAATTTTTTATACTAACATGTTCTTGTAGACCCAGTTTTTGAATTTTTACAAGGGATAAAAGGAGAAAAATGTGTAACCCAATTTTTCTCGAGTAATAAAATACCTCATATGTTAATGTAATGCTCTGTGGGTGCACTAGAGGGTTCAGAAGGGAAGGAGCGACAGTGGGATTTTGGTGAGTGAGTTTTTCGGAAATTGCTTTTGGGGGGCATGTCACATTAAGAAAGCCCCTATCGTGTCAGAACAGCAAAAAACAAAAAACAAAACAAAAAAACAACAACATGGCATACTATTTTGGAAACTACACCCCTCAAAGAACGTAATAAGGTTTACAGTGAGCCTTAACACCCCACAGGTGTTTGACGACTTTTCATTAAAGTTGGATGGGTAAAAAAAAAAAAAACTCACTAAAATTCTTCCCCCCCCCCCAGATTTTACATTTTTACGGGGTAATAGGAGAAAATGCCCCCTTAAAATTTGTAACCCGATTTCTTCTGAGTATGGAAATACCCCATGTGTGGACATCAAGTGCACTGCGGGCGCAATACAATGCTCAGAATAGAAGAAGACACATTTGGCTTTTGGAAAGCAAATTTTGCTGAAAAGGTTTTTGGTGGGCATGTCGCATTTAGGAAACTTCTATGGTGCCAGAACAGTAAAAAAAAAAATGACTCATTTTGTACAATTTTGGAAACTACACCCCTCAAGGAATGTAATAAGGGGTACAGTGAGCCTTAACACCCGACAGGTGTTTGACAAATTTCTGCTAAAGTTGGACATGAAAATGAAAAATTAGATTTTTTTTTCACTAGAATGCTGGTGTTTTCATTCAAATTTCTCATTTTCCTAAGGGGTAATAGGAGAAAAAGCCTCCCAAAATTTGTAACCCCATCTCTTCTGAGTATGGAAATACCCTATGTGTGGACGTCAAGTGCTCTGCTGGCACACTACAATACTCAGAAGAGAAGAAGCGCCATTGAGCTTTTGGAGAGAGAATTTGGTTGGAATAGAAGTCAGGGGCCATGTGTGTTTATAAAGCCCCCTTGGTGCCAGAACAGTGGACCCCCCCAAATGTGACCCCATTTTGGAAACTACACCCCACACAGAATTTACTAAGGGGTGCAATGAGCAACCACACCCCACTGGCAAATTTAATTTTCCATTTTCACGGACCGCTGTTCCAAAAATCTGTCAGACACCTGTGCGGAGTAAATGCTCACCATACCCCTTATTACATTACATGAGGCATGTAGATTTCAAAATGGGGTCACATGTGGGGGGGTCCATTGTTCTGGCACCATGGGGGCTTTGTAAACACACGTGAACTTTAAATTTCAGACACATTCTCTCTCCAAAAGCCCAATGGCGCTCCTTCTCTTCTGATCATTGTAGTTTTCCAGCAGAGCACTTTACATCCACATATGGGGTATTTCCATACTCAGAAGAAATGGGGCTACAAATTGTGGTGGGATTTTTTCCTTTGTGAAAATGAAAAATGTAGGGTAACACCAGCATTTTAGTGAAAATGTTTTTTTTTTTTTATTTTCCCACCCAACTTTATCGAAAATTTGTCATACACCTTTGTGGTGTTAAGGCTCACTATATCCCTTGTAACGTTTCGTGAGGGGTATAGTTTCCAAAATGGGGTCACATGTGGGTATTTATTGTTTTGTGTTGATGTCAAAACCGCTGTAATATCAGCCACCCCTGTGCAAATCACCAATTTTGGCCTCAAATGTACATAGTGCGCTCTAACTCCTGGGCCATGTTGTGCACCATACAGCACTTTGCGTTCACATATGGGGTATTTCCCTACTCCGGAGAAATTGTGTTACAAATTTTGGGGGTCTTTTTTCCCTTTTGCTGTTTGTGAAAATGAAAAGTATGGGGCAACACCAGCATGTTAGCGTAAAAAATAAAAAAAAAATTACACTAACATGCTGGTGTAGACCCCAACTTTACTTTTTCATAAGGGGTAAAAGGAGAACCCCTCCCCCAAATTTGTAACACAATTCCTCCGTACGGAAATACCCCATATGTGGCACTAAACTGTTGCCTTGAAATATGACAGGGCTCCAAAACAAGAGAGAGCACCATGCACATTTGAGGCCTAAATTGGGGATTTGCTTACGCCACCAAAATACCCTACGGCAGTGTTTCCCACACAGGGTGTCTCCAGCTGTTGCAAAACTCCCAGCATGCCTTGACAGTTAGTGGCTGTCCGGCAATACTGGGAGTTGGCGTTTTTCAACAACTGGAGTCTCCGTTTTGGAAACTGTTTCGCACAAGACGTTTATTTATTTTTTCTTATGGGGGGGGGGACTGTGTAAGGGGGTGTATGTGTAGTGTTTTACTTTTTATTTTGTTTAGGCTTAGTGTAGTGTTTTTAGGGTACATTCACACGAGTGGGGGTTTATAGTGAGTTTCTCGCTGGGAGCTTAAGCTGTGGCAGAAAATTTGCCGCATCTCAAACTTGCAGCAGAAAACTCACTGTAAAACCCCGCCCGTGTGAATGTACATTCACATGGGGGGGGGGGGGGGGGGACCTTCAGCTGTTGCAAAACTACAACTCCCAGCATGCACTGACAGACCATACATGCCAGGAGTTGTAGTTATGCAACAGCTGGAGGCACATTGGTTGCAAAAAACTGAGAGTTTGTTCGCAACCAGTGTGCCTTCAGCTGTTGCAAAACTACAACTCTCAGCACAGTCTTACAGCCGAAGGGCATGCTGGGACTTGTAGTTATTGCTGGAGGCACACTTTTTTTTTTATAGAGAAAGTGTGCCTCCAGCTGTTACATAACTACAACCCCCAGCATGCACAAACTACCAAAGGGCATGCTGGGAGTTTGTAGTAGTGCCCTTTTGTGCATGCTGGGAGTTGTTGCTAAGTAACAGCAGGAGGCCAGCCTTACCTCCTGCTGCTGCTCTGCCGGATCCTTCTGCTGCTACTGCTGTCTCCGCTCTGGGGGCCCCGATCCCATTGCTGATACCGAGGATCGGGGGCCCCAGTACAGGTACTTATTCCCGGAAACTGCTCTCGCGCTCCGGAATAGGGGCATCTCAAACTTGCAGCAGAAAACTCGCTGTGGGGGGCAAACCTTTAGCTGTTGCAAAACTACAACTCCAAGTATGCACTGACAGACCATACATGCTGGGAGTTGTAGTTATGCAACAGCTGAAGGCACATTGGTTGCAAAAAAACTGAGAGCTTGTTACTTAACTCAGTGTTTCGCAACCAGTGTGCCTTCAGCTGTTGCAAAACGACAACTCTCAGCGTGATCTTACAGCCGAAGGGCATGCTGGGACTTGTAGTTATTGCTGGAGACACACTTTTTCATAGAAGGACATGCTGGGAGTTGTAGTAGTGCCTTCTGCTGTTGCATAACCACAACTCTCAGCATGCCCTGGTATGATTGCCAACATTGATTGATTGCCGACATGGGAGTGTCTCAGGACCCCCCAGGGGTTTGCACAGGGTTCCTGCTGAACAATTTCAGCAGGCATCTTGGTCTAGGACGTCGGGATCCCCTGCATCGCTGGCGCTCTCCATTGTCATCATCACGTCATGGCACACGCCGTCCCGTCATCCAATAGGAGCAGCGTCCACAGCGACGTGATGACGGCGATGAAGAGACGCAGCAGAGACGGTCTGGGATGCAGCGACAGCGATGGAGGGTGACATCAAAGGCAGCAGTGAGCGGCGAGGACAGGTGAGTACTGTATAACCTCCTATACCAGTGGTCTTCAACCTGCGGACCTCCAGATGTTGCAAAACTACAACTGCCAGCATGCCCGGACAGCCGTTGGTTGTCCGTGCATGCTGGGAGTTGTAGTTTTGCAACATCTGGAGGGCCGCAGGTTGGAGACCACTGTCCTATACTTTACATTGCACGGATCCCTCAACAAACGATGGTTTCAACTAACGATTGTTCATTTGGAACGAATTACCATCATATGTTGAGGGACCACTGTATAACCTTCAGTAGGGCGTAACACATTGTGTAAGCATTCTAATTGGTCAGCAGACAACTTTATGTAAGTATTGCAACATATTCTCTGTGCCAAAAGGGAATAGTCACACAGGGCATAGTACAGGATAAAACCACCATCTCAGAAGAATGATCTTTATTTTGTATCTATTATCCATACCAATATCAACATCTATTGAGAATTTCATGTCAATAGCGCCTTTGGATATATACTTAGTGAGAAAAATATTCCTTTCTTTTTCTTAAGCGCTGCTAGTTGCAGTTCTTTGTCAAACAAACTGGGGGCCCCACTCACTACTTTAGCCTAGTCAACCTTATGAATAATATGGCCCTGCCAAGGAGTCTGAAATAGTGTTATATAAGTAGGATGTTTTTTCTTAGAGTCTGTATCTCTTCTGTATGCCACTTACTGGGTGTATAGGTGACTACATGGATGCATATAAATATTTTTTTTTTTTTTATGTATTGTGGGAATGAGTTAATTAAACCACCAGTTTTAGGAAAGCCTTACTGTATTTAGTACAGATAGAATTTTTGTTGCATTACATGAAGGTGCCACAAGATGGCAGTACATGTATAAAATACTGCAGGCAATTATAGAGAAACAGCTACATACTGTACTATAAAAAAAAGATTTTATGTGAGCATTCCAGTGTATTTCTTGCCAGTCATGTGAATAAACATTATATACAACCAGTTCATAATAGTTACTAATAGCCTGACAATATCCATAATATCATGTCACCTCCCTTATAACGATAATATCATATGGCCTCCTGATGAACTGGATCTTTCCATGAAACGTTGAGGGTTACACTGGTTCCCATATGGCTGCAGGCATCATGAGCACCCCAGCTAATATGTATTATTAGTTATGCAGTTTGTATTTTGTATTTTTCAATAGCTTTTTTGCACTTTGCTTTATTAGTTATTACCTGGTGTTTGTTTTTGGGCCTTGTGGGTATTCCAGTGTATTTGGGGTATACGTGTTTTTAGGGGTTCAGGAAATATTTTTTGTCCTTTTTCGTTTGTATTGTATAATGTTGTAATAAAAAGATTATATTTTGGATTATATTTGATCTAGGATTGGTTTCTTATGGATGACATTTATAGGGTTGGGATTAGAATTTTTTGTTACCATATGTATTATGTATGTGAATTTTTTTCCCCATAAAAGAGTGTAGGTTATAATGTTACAGTCACGGAAGTCTGCGGATTGTGATGTTACACCCCCCCCCTCCATTTATGTCTATGGAAGGGGGCGTGGCAGCTAGTATACATCCACCACGCCTCCTACCATAGAAATGAATGGAGGGGGTGTGGTAGCTGTGATAGCCAGTCATCCGGCACGGAGCTGAGTTCGCTCCGTGCACCGGTTGACTGGGGTGCCGTGGCAGAGATTGCAGGGTTCTCCGGCGGCCCGATCCCCGCAATCAGACATGTTATCCCCTATCCTTTAGATTGGGGATAACATGTCTAGTGGCGGAGTACCCCTTTAAAGGGTTTACAAGGACTGTGATACTGATGACCTATCCTTAAAGGGTATTACAAGTTTTATTGACTCATCTCATATCCACAGTATAGGGCACATGTGTCAGATTGTCTGGGCCCCAGTACTTGGTCACACTTGCTCACACAAATTAAATATTGATGTCCTCCAAGGGGGTTGTCTAAATTATTTATAAAAATATTACAGCCTGCTAGAGTCATGAAATAACAATTGACTAACCTCTACCCTTGACCACTTTGGTGCTCCCTCCTATTTTTGTTAACTTCCTTGCACGTCAATGGGCGATTCTGTTCTTGAGATTATGGGGGTCCTTAAGGCTGCTATAATAAGTTTTGGGGTCCCTTACACAGCTCAAGGTCTTGACCTATTGTGGCCCTCCCCGAGCCCACCTCCAGGGCCTGCCCACTATCTTCCCCATAATCAACAAAAATATTTTAAGATACATGACAAGAAAAACAGGCATCATTTAGTTTGAGGAAGGAAGGAGTAATATTCATATTACCACCATACTGTTACTGACCAAATCCTGTATACTGAAACCAATATTACCAATACTACAAGTATACAAAAATAAATATTATCACCATACATATTATCACTATACTTTCACTGACCAAATCCTGTATACTGAGATCAATATTACCAGTAATATCAGTATATAATAATAAAATATTATCACAATACTCATTACCATCATACTGTTACTGATCAAATCCTGCATACTGAGGCCAATAATATCAATAATAACCGTACACAAGGAGGAATATTATCACCATACATATTACCATCATACTGTTACTAACCAAATCCTGCATACTGAGACCAATAATATCAATAATATCTCACAGATCATAGTGTATATGGACGTGTATACACCATTATATTCCTCCACCCACTGGACTCTTCTTCTGATTATATCTTCCCTATTACCGTGTTCATATTGGAGATCAGTCCGGACCTCCCGCGACATCAGGTCCACACGTCATTTATACTAAGTATTAGTGCGGTTATTATGAGACCGTTATATGTCATGTCTGTCAGCATTATTATCCCATTTATTGTCTTTTGTTTATCCTTTGTTAAATTCTAAAATCCTTTAATAAAAACCAAGTTGAAATAATATCAATAATACCAGTAAAACAGGAGGAATATTATCACCATACTTAATGCCATTATACTGTTACTGACCAAATCCTGCATACTAAGACCAATATTACCAATAATACCAGTATAAAAGGATGAAATATTACCACCATACAAATTGCCATCATACTTTTAATGACCAAATCCTGTATACTGATACTAACATTACCAATAATACCAGTATACAAGGAGAAATATTATCACCATACTTATTACCATCATACTGTTACTGACCAAATCCTGTATACCAAGACCAATATACCAATAATACCAGTATATAAGCATGAAATACTATCACCATATAAATTACCATCATACTGTTACTGACCAAATCCTGTATAATTACTAATAATACCAGTGTATAAGGAATAAAATCCACTTTACACAGATGAAGGTGGTATTGCTCCCATGCATGAAAATGGGACAAAGCGTCACATGGAGGTAATAGAAGCATATTACATAGTTTTATAACTTGGCATCATGGGCTCAAAGGCTGAAATTCTGAAATTCTCCTTAACCCCCAAATGACTGCATTCTTAAAGTGGGAAGTATAACATAATTTGGTGTGCTGTACTGCTGTACTGATTTGTCCAATATGTCCATCACTACAGTAGCAGGTATACAATAATGTCAGGATCTTTAGACTTGAAGGCCGCACCAGATCATTCCGCACCAGATCATTTCCATTTAAAGCAATGACAGGTGTGGCTCTGAGATACAGTACTCAGCACCATGATTTCACATTTATAGTTCTAGCTTCTATTTTGATGGTGACCTTGATTTAGCGCCCTGTGCCTTGGCAAACCAGCATGTCATCTGTAAGTAATGACCAAATTTGATGTAATGTCTTAAAAGGAGTCTGAGAAGCTACAGAGAAATGTTATATGAATAATTTATGAGGCTGAAACATTACGTGCCTTACCATAAAAGAGCAGTGATAAACAGTATTAGCCAGCACGCTAATCTGCGGAGTGCCCATGCAGATCAATATGTTACTTATAGAAGTTTCTGCACATTGCTCCGTAAGTGATGTGATAAGGGAAACACACAAATTATCTCCTTTCATTGAAAAATGATTGATAGATTTCTGCTGTCCACAGTGAATGTTAACTGTATATATTATACTGAATTCTTGTATGGATTGCCAATGCATTCTGTTATGTAGAATGACATCTGCTTTTAAAGGGGTACTCCACCTAGACAATAATACGGAAAAAAATACAGAAAAAACACCTTCTGCTCAGCCTCTAAATCAATGGTCTTCCAGAGGGTGCAAAACTACAACTTTCAGCATGCCCAGACAGCCTTTGGCTGTCCGGGCATGCTGAGAGTTGTAGTTTTGCAACATCTGGAACATCTGGAAGACCATGGTTTTTAAGACAACTGCTCTTAAAGGGGTACTCCGATGGAAATCATCTGGTGCCAGAAAGTTAAACAGATTTGTAAATTACTTCTATTAAAAAAAATCTTAATCCTTCCTGTACTTATTAGCTGCTGAATACTACAGATATATATATATACAAACCAATAAACACAGTGGCCCTCATTTACTAAGAAAATCGGGTTGTAAGTCTATATTGCTTTCTTACCCGACTGCTTTTTTCCCCTGGTATTTATTATTATGTCGCATCCTGTTTGTCACACGTGGGTTTTGTAGGTTTTGGTTTCCAACTCCTCTGAGCTGTCGGGAAAAAATCCACAACAATACAACAAATTCGGGTTGGAAACCTTAATAAATACGTGGGAAAGCTCAGAAATGTTGGGTAACGCCCCTTTTTCGGGTTTGGGAGAATCCACATCGGGTCCGTCGGGAAAAAATGTTGCATCGTGTCGCAGACTGGCGCACGATGTCTGCGACATGGCGCAGACAAAGATGCGACAAAAAAACCCGACAAAAGAGGTCGGGTTTAGAATAGTAAATGAGGGCCAGTGGTGGGAAAAATGTATTGCACATCTATAGTATTACACTAAATATTGTGTGCTGTCCAGTGACACCCCAATAACCAGTTCTGGCCGTATAAATATGAACTCTAATTTTATTATTTCCGTAGAAGAAAATAATTTCCTCTGTAGAATACAGATACAAAAAAGTACTGGAAGGGTAAATATTTTTTAATAGAAGTCATTTACAAATCTTTTTAACTTTCTGACACCAGTGGATTTAAAAAAAAAAAAAATTACCCCTTTAACCCCTTAAGGACGCAGGACGTAAATGTACGTCCTGGTGAGGTGGTACTTAACGCACCAGGACGTACATTTACGTCCTAAGCATAACCGCGGGCATCGGAGCGATGCCCGTGTCATGCGCGGCTGATCCCGGCTGCCGATCTCGCGGGCGTCCGCCATTAACCCCTCAGGTGCCGGGATCAATACAGATCCCGGCATCTGCGGCAGTTCGCGATTAAAATGAACGATCGGATCGCCCGCAGCGCTGCTGCGGGGATCCGATCATTCATAACGCCGCACGGAGGTCCCCTCTCCTTCCTCCGTGCGGCTCCCGGCGTCTCCTGCTCTGGTCTGTGATCGAGCAGACCAGAGCAGGAGATGACCGATAATACTGATCTGTTCTATGTCCTATACATAGAACAGATCAGTATTAGCAATCATGGTATTGCTATGAATAGTCCCCTATGGGGACTATTCAAGTGTAAAAAAAAATGTAAAAAAATGTAAAAGTAAAAGTAAAAAAAAAGTGAAAAATCCCCTCCCCCAATAAAAAAGTAAAACGTCCGTTTTTTCCTATTTTACCCCCAAAAAGCGTAAAAAACATTTTTTATAGACATATTTGGTATCGCCGCGTGCGTAAATGTCCGAACTATTAAAATAAAATGTTAATGATCCAGTACGGTGAACGGCGTGAACGAAAAAAAATTTAAAAAGTCCAAAATTCCTACTTTTTTAATACATTTTATTAAAAAAAAATTATAAAAAATGTATTAAAAGTTTTTTATATACAAATGTGGTATCAAAAAAAAGTACAGATCATGGCGCAAAAAATGAGCCCCCATACCGCCGCTTATACGGAAAAATAAAAAAGTTATAGGTCATCAAAATAAAGGGATTATAAACGTACTAATTTGGTTAAAAAGTTTGTGATTTTTTTTAAGCGCAACAATAATATAAAAGTATATAATAATGGGTATCATTTTAATCGTATTGACCCTCAGAATAAAGAACACGTGTCATTTTTACCAGAAATTGTACGGCGTGAAAACAAAACCTTCCAAAATTAGCAAAATTGCGTTTTTCGTTTTAATTTCCCCACAAAAATAGTGTTTTTTGGTTGCGCCATACATTTTATGATATAATGAGTGATGTCATTACAAAGGACAACTGGTCGCGCAAAAAACAAGCCCTCATACTAGTCTGTGGATGAAAATATAAAAGAGTTATGATTTTTAGAAGGCGAGGAGGAAAAAATGAAAACGTAAAAATTAAATTGTCTGAGTCCTTAAGGCCAAAATGGGCTGAGTCCTTAAGGGGTTAAAGGGGTACTCCAGTGGAAAATTTATTTTTTAATTAAATCAACTGGTGCCAGAAGGTTAAACAGATTTGTAAATTACTTCTATTAAAAAATCATAATCCTTCCAGTACTTAGTAGCTGCTGAATACTACAGAGGAAATTATTTTCTTTTTGGAACAAAGAGCTCTCTGCTGACATCACGAGCACAGTGCTCTCTGCTGACTTCTCTGTCCATTTTAAGAACTGCGAAGAGTAGAAGAAAATCCCCATAGTAAACATATGCTGGTCTGGACAGTTCCTAAAATGCACAGGTAATAGCCAAAGTACACAAAATTTATAATATAATAGGATATATCCCCCAAAAAAGTATCTGCATATAAAAAGGATGGCATAAGGCACATCTACAATATTGTAGATGTGCCTTATGCCATCCTTTTTATATGCAGATACTTTTTTGTGGATATACCCTATTATTTTAATTTTGTGTACTTTGTCTATTACCTGTGCAGAGCCGGTGATATCACCGTTTGTTGTTGTATTCCTCTTTTTTGCCTATACATGGTTTTTATTGATGCACTTTTCTTCTAAGGAAATAATAAAATTTGTGCTTGTTTGGCACATACCTTTTTTTGAAATGACTCCGTTGTGTTCTTTTGGTTTTTGAATACTACAGAGGAATTTTTTTTCTTTTTGGAACACAGAGCTCTCTGCTGACATCACTAGCACAGTGCTCTCTGCTGACATCTCTCCATTTTAAGAACTGTCCAGACCATCATATGTTTACTATGGGGATTTTCTTCTACTCTTCGCAGTTCTTAAAATGGACAGAGAAGTCAGCAGAGAGCACTGTGCTCGTGATGTCAGCAGAGAGCTCTGTGTTCCAAAAAGAAAATAATTTCCTCTGTAGTATGCAGCAGCTAATAAGTACTGGAAGGATTAAGATTTTTTAATAGAAGTAATTTACAAATCTGTTTAACCTTCTGGCACCAGTTGATGTAATAAAAAAAATACATTTTCCACTGGAGTACCCCTTTAAAGGGGTATTTTTTTTTTAAAATCCACTGGTGTCAGAAAGTTAAAAAGATTTGTAAATGACTTCTATTAAAAAATATTTACCCTTCCAGTACTTTTTTGTATCTGTATTCTACAGAGGAAATTCTTTTCTTTTTTCATTTCTTTTTTGTCTTGTCCACAGTGCTCTCTGCTGATACCTCTGCTCTTGTCAGGAACTGTACAGAGCAGCATAGGTTTGCAATGGGGATTTTCTCCTGCCCTGGACAGTTCCTGATACGGACATCAGGTGTCAGCAGAGAGCACTTAGGACAAGACAAAAAAGAAATTCAAAAAGAAAAGAATTTCCTCTGTAGCATACAGCTGCTAAAAAGTACTGAAAGGGTGAATATTTTTTACTAGAAGTAATTTACAAATCTGTTTAACTGGCATCAGTTGATTTAAAAAAAAAAAAATGTTTTCCCCCAGAGTACCCCTTTAATGTTTCTGTCTAGCCACAGTCTGTCCGGAAAACAGGTCTTCTTTACCTCTTGGCTCTTAATATATTTGTGGGGTATAGGAAGGGATAGGCTCAGGTAAAGGGTTGGATGATTTCGGCAGGGCTGAATGACCATCTGGGTTCGTTCCGTTACTCAATTGGAAGAGAACAGGGAAAATTCTAATCCTGGACTGTTGGCGGGGCTTGAGGAAATTATGGGAACCTCTGAAGTCCTGATGGCAGATGTCAGGGGAGAGAAGGAACAGTAATGTGGGATTTCAAGATCCCCGATCCATGGGAAGATAAGCCACCTTCAGAGTTGCCTGGCAGCGGCTTTCTCCTGTCTCTCTATTCAGAAAACATACTCATTTGGCCAAACATGCTTGTCTATGAATGGATCGAGAGAGATAGCTGAATGACAGCTTTAGGGCCCTATTACGTGGCTCAACGCTCGCTGTAAACAAGAACCAATATTATCGATGGATGCTTATTTGAGGAGCCTATTACAAGGCTCAATTACTGTGCGGGCAGAGCTGCATGATGGACCGCTGGCTCGTTCAGGTGGCCCTCTGCTTCCATCATTTGTCACCTCCACATACCAAGGAGATGTGTGGCTGATGAATGAGGATTTAAAAAAAAAATAAAATAAAATAAAGCTTGTTTGTCAGCAGATGACTGACCCTATTACAGAGGTCAATATCGTATTGTTTGGCCAATAATCCCTCCATGGGATAGGGTCCTCAGATAAACTGGTTTTATCCTTCCAGAAGAGACAGATTAGTAGAAGGTCTCATGTATATAGGTACAGTTTCAACAGCAAGATACATCTATAAGTGATGTATTAATGCCCTCTGTTGTCTGCTACAAAATGTCAATAGAAAAATTACCCTAAAGGTCCAGTGAAAGAAACAACCTGTGTATGGTGTCAAAAAGTACTGTATAATAAAGCAACTTACTAATATAATATTATTATCCAAACTGAACAGATCTCTCCATATTAGTTGAGCTGTCTCATTTGTAGCTGTCACATCCCTTCACACTCTCTAAATGCAGAGCTCCTTTCCTCCGCTCTTGTCCGCTCAGGACTGGACCAATGGTGTGAACCTGGGAGCTGGTATTACTGCTCATTACTGCTAGTTTCAGTCTTATCTATAAAAATAGCTTAATGCTGCATTAAAATCTAATGACTAATATTTGCTCTCCTCTTCACATCAATCGTCTTGTTCTGAGCAGACAGAAGAGGAGGGGAAAACAGGGACAGGAGCTCTACTTTTAGAGTGTGATGGTATTACATAGCTAAAGGTCAGACAGCTCAGCTGATATCTGAAGATCTGTGCAGAATGGCTAATAACATTATATCAATAGGTTGCCTTTTTATACTCTTTGACACCATACACATGTTGTTTGTTTCGCTAGACAACTCTTTTAAACACATCATGTTGTTTCCATTGACATGATTTTGTGTTGGAAATCCAGCTATGACACTAGGTAGTGATGTCACGAACATTTTCGGTTTGCGAACCGCGAACTTCTGCAAAAGTTCAATGGGCAGGCAAATTTTAAAACCCACAGGGACTCTTTCTGGCCACAATAGTGATTTAAAAGTTGTTTCAAGGGGACTAACACCTGGACTGTGGCGTGCCGGAGTGGGATCCATGGCAAAACTCCCATGGAAAATTACATAGTTGATGCAGAGTCTGGTTTTAATCCATAAAGGGCATAAATCACCTAATTCCTAATGGTTTGGAATAACATGCTTTAGCCCCTTTTAGGCAGCACATAGAGCCCCCCTTTAGGCATCACATAGTTAGATCCCTCTTTTAGACAGCACATAGATTCCCCCATATTAGGCAGCACATATTTAGATACCCCCTTTAGGCAGCACATAGATTCCCCCATATTAGGCAGCACATATTTAGAGCCCCCTTTTTATGCAGCACATAGTGGGATTTGAACCCAAGGCCCCAGCGCTGCAAGTCAGCAGTGCTAACCTCTGAGCCACCATGCTACCCTTACCATACATCTAATATGCACGGTTGCTAAAATGGACATGGATGTCAGCAGAGAGTACCAGAAAAATTAGGCATGTACACATGGTTCAAAAATGTGGTATTGTTGCAGCTGTAGCTGCGCCCAGATAAATTGTGGCAGCATAAAAAGTGCAGCACCAGAGGCCAGAAAAATTAGGCATGTACACATGGCTGAAAAATAAGAACAAGTGCATATCCAAGAGTCCAGAAGACTCTATAATGCAAGACGGAGAAACAGACAAAGAAATTCTTTTCTAAATAACATTTTTCATCAAATAAAGAAACAGAGTTCATCCCTCTCTGTATTTTATTTTTGAAAATTTAAGTTTAAAAATCACACGCAACAAGCGTTCCTTGGTGTAATGAAAAACACAAAGAAATTATTTTCAAAAGTGCGCCATGGCCGTGAAAGAACGCCTGAAATGGCCACACACCTTCCTGGACTGCTTCAGGATATCCTGTAAGCCTGGGTACTTAAGCACAAAGCGTTGTACAATCAGATTACACACATGTGCCATGCACTGCACATGTGTCAACTTGCCCAACCTCAATGCCGCCAACAAATTTGTTCCGTTGTCACAAACCACCTTGCCGATCTCCATTTGGTGCGGAGTCAGCCACTGGTCCACCTGTGCATTCAGGGCCGACAGGAGCGCTGGTGAGGTGTGACTCTCCGCTTTGAGGCAAGTCAACCCCAAGATGGCGTGACACTGCCGTATCCGGGATGGGGAATAGCACCTGGGGAGCTGGGGGGGTGCCGGTGATGTGGAGCAAGACGCAGCAGTGGAAGAGGACTCGGCCGAGGAGGTTATGGAAGAGGATGGAGTAGGAGGAGTAGAGCAGGTGGCAGCAGGCCTGCCTGCAAGTCGTGGCGGTGTCACCAACTCCTCTGCAGAGCCACGCATTCCATGCTTGGTAGCCGTCAGCAGGTTTACCCAATGCGCAGTGTAGGTGATATACCTTCCCTGACCATGCTTTGCAGACCAGGTATCAGTGGTCAGATGGACCCTTCCCCCTACACTGTGTGCCAGACATGCAATCATTTCCTTTTGCACAAAGGAGTAAAGGTTGGGGATTGCCATTTGTGAAAAAAAATTTCGTCCGGGTACCTTCCACTGCAGTGTCCCAAAATTTTTTAGACTCCACCAGCTTGTATGGTAAAAGCTGGCGGGCTAGCAGTTCCGACAAGCCAGCTGTCAGACGCCGGGCTAGGGGGTGACTTTGAAACATTGTCTTCTTGCGCTCAAACATCTCCTTGACAGACACCTGACTGTGGGCAGATGAGCAGGAACTGCTCAAGGCGAGAGACGGAGAGGCGAATGGTTGAGAGGGGGCAAGGAGGGCAGCAGTGGTTGACCTGGCTGAAGATGCTGGACCAGGAGGAGGATGGCGGCTTTGACTTTGTGTGCTGCTTGTACTGACGTGTTGATCCCATAGGCGTTTGTGATGTGACATCATGTGCCTTCACAAAGCAGTTGTGCCTAGGTGGGTGTTGGACTTCCCACGACTCAGTTTCTTCTGGCACAGGTTGCAAATGGCCTCGCTGTTTGTCAGAGGCAGACACACAAAAAAAATGCCACACTGCTGAGCTCTGCGAAGACGGCATTCTGGTGGTGGCAACAGCATACGTTGATTGGCGTCCCATTTGGCTGACCCCGGGTGCCGATTCATGCTGTCTGACTGCGCCACTAGCTCCTTGCGACGACCTCCCCCTGCTTCCAACTCGTCTCCTCCTCCTCTCTGTCTCCCCATCTGAACTTTCCCACTCTTCTTCTCTTCTAGCGGGCACCCACGTGGCATTCACGGATACATCGTCATCATCAACATCTTCACCGCTATCTGACACCTCAAGAAAGGAAGCAGCAGCGGGTACAACATCATCATCACACCGTACGTCCATGTGTGTAATGCTGCCTGACTGAGACATATCCCTGTTAACTACATCCTCTGGCAATAATGGTTGCGCATCACTCATGTCTTCAAACTGATGTGTAAATAACTCCTCTGACAGATCAAGTAAAGCTGCTGTGGTGCTAGTGTTGGTGGTGGCAGCAGGCGGGCAAGTGGTAGCATGAGAGGTGTCCGAAGCTAAGCTAGAGGAGGAGAAGGATGGTGCGTCAAGGTTCCGAGCGGAAGCTGTAGCAGATTGGGTGTCTTGTGATAGCCAGTCAACTAAGTCCTCAGAACTTTGGGGGTTCAGGGTACGTGGCCTCTGAACACTGGCCATTCTAGGGCCAAAGGTAATCCGAGCACCATGAAGGCCCCTGCGGGGTGGCCTTCCTCTGCCTGTCATTTTTTGATTTGCACTAGGGTGGCACAATTTGCCCTGCAGGCAAAAAAACTGGTAACTTTGACGTGAACTGACAGTGAGGACTGGTTTTATTTAACAGCCATAAAAGGTATTTTTTAATTTATTTGCACAACTGTCACACCTAATGTGATTTGCACTAGGGTGACACAATTTGCCCTGCAGGAAAAAAAAATGGCAACTGTGACGTGAACTGACAGTGACGACTGGTTTTATTTAACAGCCAAAAAAGATATTTTTTTTTAAATTTGCACAACTGTCACACCTAATGTGATTTGCACTAGGGTGACATAATTTGCCCTGCAGGCAAAAAAACTGGCAACTGTGACGTGAACTGACAGTGACGACTGGTTTTATTTAACAGCCAAAAAAGGTATTTTTTTAAATTTGCACAAATGTCACACCTAATGTGATTTGCACTAGGGTGACACAATTTGCCCTGCAGGCAAAAACACTGGCAACTGTGACGTGAACTGACAGTGATGACTGGTTTTATTTAACAGCCAAAAAAGGTTTTTTTTTTTTTTATTTGCACAACTGTCACACCTAATGTGATTTGCACTAGGGTGACACAATTTGCCCTGCAGGCAAAAAAACTGGCAACTGTGACGTGAACTGACAGTGACGACTGGTTTTATTTAGCAGCCTAAAAAGTTTTTTTTTTTTAAATTTGCACAACTGTCACACTAAATGTGATTTGCACTAGTGTGACAATGAGCAAAAAAGCTTGCCAGCGGAGTTCCCCTTTTAAGCAGTGGTCCCCAACCAAGGTGCCTCCAGCTGTTGCAAAACACACGGACTGATATATTTCAGCCCTTTGAATACTTTAGTAGTTAGTTGCTTTAAAGAAAAAAAAGCTTGCCAGTGAAGTTCCCCTTTTAAGCAGTGGTCCCCAACCAGGGTGCCTCCAGCTGTTGCAAAACACACGGACTGATATCTTTCAGCCCTTTGAATACTGTAGTAGCTAGTTGCTTGAAGGAACATAAGTTTTATACTGGAGTACCCCTTTTAACCAGCGGTTCCCTCCCAACCAGGGTGCCTCCAGCTGTTGCAAGACACACGGACTGATATCTTTCAGCCCTTTGAATACTGTAGTAGTTAGTTGCTTAAATGAACTTAAGTTTGATTCTGGAGTACCCCTTTTAACCAGCGGTTCCCTCCCAACCAGGGTGGCTCCAGCTGTTGCAAGACACGCGGACAGATATCTTTCAGCCCTAAATAGGGCTTTTTTGGGTGCTGTCCTTAAAGCAGATGTTACACTAGTGCTTTAGAAGTAAACTGGACCCTGAATACATCACCTAGCAGCAACCTAGCTATCGCTTTCCCTATACAGAAGGAGCAGCTTCTCTGACCATCCACTTCCTAAGCCTGCAGCATGCTGAATGAGGGTAAAAGGGCGTCCGTGCAAGAGGTAGGAGGGTCTGGAAGGGAGGGACTGCTGCTGATTGGCTGTAATGTGTCTGCTGACTCTGACTCACAGGGTCAAAGTTTACTGCAATGTTAAAGTATAGGGGGCGGATCAAACTTCACATCTGTTTGCCCGGCGATGCGAACATGCTAAGTTCGCCGGGAACTGTTTGTCGGCGAACAATTCGCGACATCTCTAACACTAGGCTTCCTCTATACATGCTAGTATTCTCTATATCTCTTTTGATATATTTTTATATGTAAAGACAAGATAAAGAATTGCATATTCATAATCGAAATCCTCCTAGAATCTTTTGCATTAGTTTTTAAGTAGGAGTATTAAACTTTCATATCAAAATCAATTTCTCTTCATCTCTTCAGGGATCTTCAGTCTTTTATTCTTATGAATCTTTCTTTCTTGTGCATTTCACTGTGTACAAGTTGCCTTTAGACATATGGATGAGGTTTTCAAGCAAACAACATTCTGTCAAGCATGAAAAATAAAAAATCTACTTACCTTCGTCGCTCCCCTGGAGCCTCTGTTGTCCCGCTGTGGTCCTTGATGCGCTCCTCTTTTGGTTAAAGGGGTACTCCACTGGAAAACATTTTTTTTAATTAGCTGGTGCCAGAAAGTTTAACAGATTTGTAAATTACTTCTATTAGAAAATCTTAATCCTTCAAGTACTTATCAGCTGCTGTATGATCAACAGAAAGTTCTTTTCTTTTGGAATTTCCTTTCTGTCTGACCACAGTGTTCTCTGCTGACACCTCTGACCATGTCATGAACTGTCCAGAGCAGGATAGGTTTGCTATGGCGATTTGCTCCTGCTCTGGACAGTTCCTAAAATGGAGGTGTCAGCAGAGAGCACTGTGGTCAGACAGAAAGGCAATTCAAAAAGAAAAGAACTTCCTGTGGATCATACAGCAGCTGATAAGTACTGGAAGGATTAAGATTTTTTAATAGAAGTAATTTACAAATCTGTATAACTTTCTGGCACCAGTTGATTTAAAAAGAAATGTTTTCCAGTGGAGTAGCAATTTAAGGTGTCATGCTGTGGCTCAGCAGATTGTTGACCGCAGTGATGTCTGTTACGCCGAGCGCTCCGGGTCCCCGCTCCTCCCCGGAGCGCTCGCTACACTCTCGCTATTGCAGCGCTCCGGTCGGATCCTCTGACCCGGTGCGCTGCGATCCTGCCTCCAGCCGGGATGCGATTCGCGATGCGGGTGGCGCCCGCTCGCGATGCGCACCCCGGCTCCCGTACCTGACTCGCTCTCCGTCGGTCCTGTCCCGGCGCGCGCGGCCCCGCTCCCTAGGGCGCGCGCCGGGTCTCTGCGATTTAAAGGGCCACTGCGCCGCTGATTGGCGCAGTGGTTCTAATTAGTGTGTTCACCTGTGCACTCCCTATGTATACCTCACTTCCCCTGCACTCCCTCGCCGGATCTTGTTGCCATTGTGCCAGTGAAAGCGTTTCCTTGTGTGTTCCTAGCCTGTGTTCCAGACCTCCTGCCGTTGCCCCTGATTACGATCCTTGCTGCCTGCCCCGACCTTCTACTACGTCCGACCTTGCTTCTGTCTACTCCCTTGTACCGCGCCTATCTTCAGCAGTCAGAGAGGTTGAGCCGTTGCTAGTGGATACGACCTGGTCACTACCGCCGCAGCAAGACCATCCCGCTTTGCGGCGGGCTCTGGTGAACACCAGTAGTGACTTAGAACCGGTCCACTAGCATGGTCCACGCCAATCCCTCTCTGGCACAGAGGATCCACCTCCTGCCAGCCGGCATCGTGACAGTAGATCCGGCCATGGATCCCGCTGAAATTCCTCTGCCAGTTGTCGCCGACCTCACCACGGTGGTCGCCCGGCAGTCACAACAGATAGCGCAACAAGGCCACCAGCTGTCTCAACTGACCGTGATGCTACAGCAGCTACTACCTCAACTTCAGCAATCATCTCCTCCGCCAGCTCCTGCACCTCCTCCGCAGCGAGTGGCCGCTTCAGGCCTACGACTATCCTTGCCGGATAAATTTGATGGGGACTCTAAATTTTGCCGTGGCTTTCTTTCGCAATGTTCCCTGCACTTGGAGATGATGTCGGACCAGTTTCCTACTGAAAGGTCTAAGGTGGCTTTCGTAGTCAGCCTTCTGTCTGGAAAAGCTCTGTCATGGGCCACACCGCTCTGGGACCGCAATGACCCCGTCACTGCCTCTGTACACTCCTTCTTCTCGGAAATTCGAAGTGTCTTTGAGGAACCTGCCCGAGCCTCTTCTGCTGAGACTGCCCTGTTGAACCTGGTCCAGGGTAATTCTTCCGTTGGCGAGTACGCCGTACAATTCCGTACTCTTGCTTCAGAACTATCCTGGAATAATGAGGCCCTCTGCGCGACCTTTAAAAAAGGCCTATCCAGCAACATTAAAGATGTTCTGGCCGCACGAGAAATCCCTGCTAACCTACATGAACTCATTCATCTAGCCACTCGCATTGACATGCGTTTTTCCGAAAGGCGTCAGGAGCTCCGCCAGGATATGGACTTTGTTCGCACGAGGCGTTTTTTCTCCCCGGCTCCTCTCTCCTCTGGTCCCCTGCAATCCGTTCCTGTGCCTCCCGCCGTGGAGGCTATGCAAGTTGACCGGTCTCGCCTGACACCTCAAGAGAGGACACGACGCCGCATGGAGAATCTCTGCCTGTACTGTGCCGGTACCGAACACTTCCTGAAGGATTGTCCTATCCGTCCTCCCCGCCTGGAAAGACGTACGCTGACTCCACACAAAGGTGAGACAGTCCTTGATGTCAACTCTGCTTCTCCACGTCTTACTGTGCCTGTGCGGATATCTGCCTCTACCTTCTCCTTCTCTACTATGGCCTTCTTGGATTCCGGATCTGCAGGAAATTTTATCTTGGCCTCTCTCATCAACAGGTTCAACATCCCGGTGACCAGTCTCGCCAGACCCCTCTACATCAATTGTGTTAACAATGAAAAATTGGACTGTACCATACGTTTCCGCACGGAGCCCCTCCTAATGTGCATCGGACCTCATCACGAAAAAATTGAGCTTTTGGTCCTCCCCAATTGCACTTCTGAAATTCTCCTTGGACTACCTTGGCTTCAACACCATTCCCCAACCCTGGATTGGTCCACAGGGGAGATCAAGAGTTGGGGTACCTCTTGTTTCAAGGACTGCCTTAAACCGGTTCCCAGTACTCCCTGCCGTGACCCTGTGGTTTCCCCTGTAACCGGTCTCCCTAAGGCCTATATGGACTTTGCTGATGTATTTTGCAAAAAACAAGCTGAGACTCTACCTCCTCACAGGCCTTATGACTGTCCTATTGACCTCCTCCCGGGCACTACTCCACCCCGGGGCAGAATTTATCCTCTGTCCGCCCCAGAGACTCTTGCTATGTCTGAGTACATCCAGGAAAATTTAAAAAAGGGCTTTATCCGCAAATCCTCCTCTCCTGCCGGAGCTGGATTTTTCTTTGTGTCCAAAAAAGATGGCTCCCTACGTCCTTGCATTGACTACCGCGGTCTTAATAAAATCACGGTAAAGAACCGCTATCCTCTACCTCTTATCTCTGAACTCTTTGATCGCCTCCAAGGTGCCCACATCTTTACCAAACTGGATTTAAGAGGTGCTTATAATCTCATCCGCATCAGGGAGGGGGATGAATGGAAAACGGCATTTAACACTAGAGATGGACACTTTGAGTATCTGGTCATGCCCTTTGGCCTGTGCAACGCCCCTGCCGTCTTACAAGACTTTGTTAATGAAATTTTTCGTGATCTCTTATATTCCTGTGTTGTTGTGTATCTGGACGATATTCAGATTTTTTCTGCTAACCTAGAAGAACACCGCCAACATGTCCGCATGGTTCTTCAGAGACTTCGTGACAATCAACTTTATGCCAAAATGGAGAAATGTCTGTTTGAATGTCAATCTCTTCCTTTCCTAGGATACTTGGTCTCTGGCCGGGGACTACAAATGGATCCAGACAAACTCTCTGCCGTCTTAGATTGGCCACGCCCCTCCGGACTCCGTGCTATCCAACATTTTTTGGGGTTCGCCAATTATTACAGACAATTTATTCCTCATTTTTCCACCATTGTGGCTCCTATCGTGGCTTTAGCCAAAAAGAATGCCAATCCTAAGTCATGGCCTCCTCAAGCGGAAGACGCTTTTAAACGGCTCAAGGCTGCCTTTTCTTCTGCTCCCGTGCTCTCCAGACCTGACCCTTCTAAACCCTTCCTATTGGAGGTTGATGCCTCCTCAGTAGGAGCTGGAGCGGTTCTTCTACAAAAAAATTCTTCCGGGCATGCGGTTACTTGTGGTTTTTTTTCTAGGACCTTTTCTCCGGCGGAGAGGAACTACTCCATCGGGGATCGAGAGCTACTGGCCATTAAATTAGCACTTGAGGAATGGAGGCATCTGCTGGAGGGATCAAAATTTCCAGTTATTATTTACACCGATCACAAGAATCTCTCCTATCTCCAGTCTGCCCAACGGCTGAATCCTCGCCAGGCCAGGTGGTCTCTGTTCTTTGCCCGGTTTAATTTTGAAATTCACTTTCGCCCTGCCGATAAAAACATTAGGGTCGATGCTCTCTCTCGTTCCTCGGACGCCTCGGAAGTAGAGCTCTCTCCGCAACACATCATTCCTCCTGACTGCCTGATCTCCACTTCTCCAGCCTCCATCAGGCAAACTCCTCCAGGGAAGACCTTCGTCTCTCCACGTCAACGCCTCGGAATCCTCAAATGGGGTCACTCCTCCCATCTCGCAGGCCATGCGGGCATCAAGAAATCCGTGCAACTCATCTCTCGTTTCTATTGGTGGCCGACTCTGGAGACGGATGTTGTTGATTTTGTGCGAGCCTGCACTGTCTGTGCCCGGGATAAGACTCCTCGCCAGAAGCCCGCTGGTCTTCTTCATCCTCTGCCTGTCCCCGAACAGCCTTGGTCTCTGATTGGTATGGACTTTATTACAGACTTACCCCCATCCCGTGGCAACACTGTTGTTTGGGTGGTCGTTGATCGATTTTCCAAGATGGCACATTTTATTCCTCTTCCTGGTCTTCCTTCAGCGCCTCAGTTGGCAAAACAATTTTTTGTACACATTTTTCGTCTTCACGGGTTGCCCACGCAGATCGTCTCGGATAGAGGCGTCCAATTCGTGTCAAAATTCTGGAGGGCTCTCTGTAAACAACTCAAGATTAAATTAAACTTTTCTTCTGCTTATCATCCTCAGTCCAATGGGCAAGTAGAAAGAGTTAACCAGGTCCTGGGTGATTATTTACGGCATTTTGTTTCCTCCCGCCAGGATGACTGGGCAGATCTTCTACCATGGGCCAAATTCTCGTATAACTTCAGAGTCTCTGAGTCTTCTTCCAAATCCCCATTTTTCGTGGTGTACGGCCGTCACCCTCTTCCCCCCCTCCCTACTCCCTTGCCCTCTGGTTTGCCCGCTGTGGATGAAATAACTCGTGATCTTTCCACCATATGGAAAGAGACCCAAAATTCTCTCTTACAGGCTTCATCACGCATGAAGAAGTTTGCTGATAAGAAAAGAAGAGCTCCCCCCATTTTTTCTCCCGGAGACAAGGTATGGCTCTCCGATAAATATGTCCGCTTCCGTGTTCCCAGCTACAAATTGGGACCACGCTATCTTGGTCCTTTCAAAATTTTGTGGCAGATTAATCCTGTCTCTTTCAAACTTCTTCTTCCTCCTTCTCTCCGTTTCTCTCCCAAACTTGTTTCTCCCACTCCTGTTTCCGGCACCTCGGACATCTTCTCCGTAAAGGAGATACTGGCCTCCAAGAAGGTCAGAGGGAAAACCTTTTTTTTGGTCGATTGGCAGGGCTGTGGTCCTGAAGAGAGATCCTGGGAACCTGAGGACAATATCCTAGACAAAAGTCTGGTCCTCAGGTTCTCAGGCTCCAAGAAGAGGGGGAGACCCAAGGGGGGGGGTACTGTTACGCCGAGCGCTCCGGGTCCCCGCTCCTCCCCGGAGCGCTCGCTACACTCTCGCTATTGCAGCGCTCCGGTCGGATCCTCTGACCCGGTGCGCTGCGATCCTGCCTCCAGCCGGGATGCGATTCGCGATGCGGGTGGCGCCCGCTCGCGATGCGCACCCCGGCTCCCGTACCTGACTCGCTCTCCGTCGGTCCTGTCCCGGCGCGCGCGGCCCCGCTCCCTAGGGCGCGCGCGCGCCGGGTCTCTGCGATTTAAAGGGCCACTGCGCCGCTGATTGGCGCAGTGGTTCTAATTAGTGTGTTCACCTGTGCACTCCCTATGTATACCTCACTTCCCCTGCACTCCCTCGCCGGATCTTGTTGCCATTGTGCCAGTGAAAGCGTTTCCTTGTGTGTTCCTAGCCTGTGTTCCAGACCTCCTGCCGTTGCCCCTGATTACGATCCTTGCTGCCTGCCCCGACCTTCTGCTACGTCCGACCTTGCTTCTGTCTACTCCCTTGTACCGCGCCTATCTTCAGCAGTCAGAGAGGTTGAGCCGTTGCTAGTGGATACGACCTGGTCACTACCGCCGCAGCAAGACCATCCCGCTTTGCGGCGGGCTCTGGTGAACACCAGTAGTGACTTAGAACCGGTCCACTAGCACGGTCCACGCCAATCCCTCTCTGGCACAGAGGATCCACCTCCTGCCAGCCGGCATCGTGACAATGTCTTGCCTTGGCAGTGATTGGTGGGCTGCAATCTAAGGTATTAATTCCCAGTATTGGTCTTCTTCCTAGTGCGGGGGCTTAAAACATCAGATTACAGACCAGCAATCACTGGGACATTTTTGCTACCAGTGAATGCTGAGCCGCAGCATGACACGTTGACTGTGGAGAACCCAGAAGAGGAACGCATGGAGGCCCTTCCTAATAACTTGTAGGACAAAGAAGATCTGCTGCTAACATCTTGGTGTAAGATACCCCACAACACCTTCAGAAGACTTGTGGAGTCCATGCCTTAATGCATCAGAGCTGTTTAGGCAGATCAAAGGATGGTACATTATATAAGAGCCCATTACATGGGGCAATTATCAGCAAAATAGATGATATAGCCCTGTATAGTAGTGCCAGACACCAGCCAATGAATGAGGAAACACTTGTTTTTCAGCCGATCGCTTTGTTCTGACAAGTAACATTTTCTCTTGTTGGCCTTACATCCACATGTCATAGGGAATGTATGGGCAATAAATGACAGCAGCGAAGGGCCGCACAGATGGTCCAGCAATCATTCGTGCGAACCTCCCCTCATGGTAGTCAAGCTCCAATATTAAGTGAGCACCAATCAAGATCAGCGCTTATTTAGAGCATGCAATGGCCTGTGTAATCCAGCCAATGCTGTAGTTTTCATATTATGGCTGATGGGTGTAAATAAAAGTCATGGTGAAATGAGTCCGTTAATAAATGTATGATAATATGGAGATATAATGACTTCTTCTCTTCTATAAAACAGCTTATTCTGGGAAATGTTCTAGGCATGTGCTTATTTTTATCAGAATGGCCGTATGAATATTTAACCATAACAGGCAGACTTCATGGAGCAAGTACCTGAATGTGCTTCACTATTTTTAGTTTATATGTCTGATCCAATGTAAAAAAGTAATTGTCTACATTACTAACCTGGACCTTTGTGATGCAAGAGGTCTTTGTCTTGGTGATGGAAGCCTTTTACTAGATGTTATCTTTATCCTAAACCATTGTTTCCCAACTCCTCTAAAACTACAACCGCAGGCTATCGGGATATGATGGAGTTGTATTTTCGCAACAGCTATAGAGACTCAGGTTAGGGAATGTTACTCTAAACAATGATATATTATCCCCTTAGCAACCCTCTACTGCCACAAATATCGGGTACCTACCTAAAGTAGAGTGTACAAGTGTATTTAAGTAGCCCAGCGCTCAATAAAAATGTAATACAACACTCTTTGACCAAATTTCCTTGTTCTTTCTAAATTAAATTGATTTCTCCCTCACCAGAAAGGAATTGTAGCAGGCACCAAATAGAGACATGAGTAATATTTTTTCTTACTTCTATTATAAAAGTAGATTTTTTTTTTTGCATAAGTGTATTACAGTATGTAAAGGGTTAATTTTAATAAAGTTATGAGTCTTGAGACCATGTTGTGATCTTCTAGCCCCCTGCAGTCTATAATTACCCATGTATAGAATAGAATGGGGACAACAGCAATTACTAAAATTGCCAGAAGGCCGTACTTATCTCCGTGTGGTACTGTTGTGGTGTTTCATTTAACTATTTTAATGTCAGAAACCTCAAACTGTATACCATTTTCTTTCATAAATCAATCTCCAAAAATATATATTTATTTTAATAACATTATTTATATAATGTACAAACTGTTACATTACTGTACCTGTGTTGTAAAATTCATAAGGCGTAATCTGTTTGGTGATGGCGATACTGCAGAGTTTTAGGAATTCTCTGGTCTTCTCTCTTAATCCAGGCAAGTAGGTGTGGACTGTGCTGCAGGAAAATTCCCAGGTTGTGGATTAGTGGCAGTAGTTCCGATATAGTAGCAACACAGTCAGGAAAGGAGCTGAGGGTCCTTATCAGGATAGAAGCCAAGATGTGAAGCCAGGAATGGAGCCAAAGGTCAGAGCCAGGAATAGAACAAAAGGCACTAGACAAACAATCCAAGGTATATATCAAAATCAAAGAACAAGGCCAAGGTGTGCTAAACATTCTATCCACAGTTTCTCTATGTAAGAAGCCACTTCTTCCCCGAATATACCCACTACCTCTCAGATTAGCCAGGCCACTCCTCCTTCAGTTCCCCTGTGTGCCAGGCCACTCCTCCTTCAGTTCCCCTGTGTGCCAGGCCACTCCTCCTTCAGTTCCCTTGTGTGCCAGGCCACTCCTCCTTCAGTTCCCCTGTGTGCCAGGCCACTCCTCCTTCAGTTCCCCTGTGTGCCAGGCCACTCCTCCTTCAGTTCCCCTGTGTGCCAGGCCACTCCTCCTTCAGTTCCCCTGTGTGCCAGGCTACTCCTCCTTCAGTTCCCCTGTGTGCCAGGCCACTCCTCCTTCAGTTCCCCTGTGTGCCAGGCCACTCCTCCTTCAGTTCCCCTGTGTGCCAGGCCACTCCTCCTTCAGTTCCCCTGTGTGCCAGGCCACTCCTCCTTCAGTTCCCCTGTGTGCCAGGCCACTCCTCCTTCAGTTCCCCTGTGTGCCAGGCTACTCCTCCTTCAGTTCCCCTGTGTGCCAGGCCACTCCTTCTTTAGATCCCCTCTGTGCCAGACCACTCCCCCTTTAGTTCCCCTGTGTGCTATGTCCCTTCTTCATCACGTTGGACATGTTGTATTTCAACTGCCTGATCTTTTTGTTTAGGGGGATCAGTAGTGTCTCACAGCCGTTTCTTCCCTCTTCCCATTGAGAACACATGCACACTTGGCTGAGCTGTGCATGCATGTGTATAGGGAGGTTGGTCGAACAAGTGTTTGGCTGATAGCTATCTTACATTTATCTATAGAAAAAAGAAAAATAGAACCTTGTGTATTACCCTGATGTTCAGTGATCTTACTTGAGAGTCCATACATAAAGTAGCCTCTGTACAATGGCAGTTCACCTTATACAGAAGAAAAATGTGTCCCTCACTCCTATCAATAGGGTTCCTTTAGATGTGGAATAGTTGCTCAGAAAGGAAAACAGTCCTGTTTATACGTTGTGAAGTATGGAAGATAAAGAGCCTTTCTATCGTTAGGGACTGCTCATACCAATAGAAATGATTTCAAGATCAATACTATTTTTTCAACACATTAAAAGACTAGTACATGAAACCAATGATCATTTTTGGGAATTTTATGAAGCATAAAGCTATTTTATCCACTACTTTACCACATCTTCCATGTATTGCCAGCTGAATAAGCTGAGCTGAACACGACTATATAGCCTATATTACACTTTGTTTATATACAGAAGTACCCAAAAAGTTTGGGATGTATAAGATTTGTATTTTGTCAAAGATTCTGTAAAAACAGAAATTTGATTCAACTCTTTGTCCTAAATTTAGATTAAATGAATATAACTAGAAGCTCCAAAGACTACACTTTCTTCTTCTTCTTATAGTATACGAAAAAAGAGGATTGCTGTAGCACACATTTGTCAAAAAAATGAGGCCCTTAGCTCACTTTTTGATCAAAACGTGTCCCCCCATCCACCACGGGGAGGTGGACTCATTTTGGATTGGACCCTAACACAAATTCTGAGCCTAAACGCTCATATCCACTCACCTCTGCTGGGCATATAGCCTCTGACTGGGTGATATGTTGGATCCTTTAACAATTTAAAACACCACCAGTGAAAAAGGGGGAGGGGTGCTCAGCTAAAAGAGGGTGCCATTCCCCCTGAGTTGAACAAACAAGCAAAAAGAAAAATAGCCAGCACAACTACCTAATACATGGGTGCACGCTGCTGTGCCAAATACAGAGTATACAAAAAAAGAGGATTGCAGCAGCACACATTGGTCAAAAAATTGAGGCTCTTAGCGCACTTTTTGATCAAAATGTGTCCCCCCCATCCACCACGTGGAGGTGGCCTCATTTAGGATAGGACCCTAACACAAATTCTGAGCCTAACGCTCATATATATATATATATATATATATATATATATATATATATATATATATATAAGGCAAAGAGGAAAATAACTGCAGAGACCCTTTATAAACTCAGGATTCAGGATTATAGAATGCCAGAGATCGTCCTTATTCACCAAAAACCTTTAATAATTGAAATTATGTACAGAAGGTTACAGGCAAATAAATCTACATAAGTCCTTGAACTACAGAAGGCCTTACACATTAGATTCTATTTTCTTTGGATCACAGCACCCCAGTGACTGGATCACACATGTCTTTTGTTGAATGTTTGTTTTCAATATATTATTATGTCAGCACCTGTATCGTTTTGGTATACTAAGTGAAATGATGTAAAGGAACGCAAATATCTGTAGTATCTGGAACCATATGTGCTCAATTCATACTACACCACCAGAATATGATGAAATATTCTAGGAGAACATCTTTTCTCAATCGGTTTTAGGCTCTCATTAACCCTTTAAGGCAGTGTTTTCCAACCAGTGTGCCTCCAGCTACAACTCTCAGTATGCCAGAACAACTTTTAAGTACCTCAAACCACAAGGACCTGTGTTTTCCTCCTTTAGATGCAATGATCGCCATTGCTGTCTGTCATTAGCGGTAAGTGCCGGCTGCTGATAGCAGCCATCCCTCTCCAACTATGAAGCAAGTGCAGCTCCTGCACTCACCTCATGGACACTAAATGTATCATGACATACATGTTGCTCTGGTATATTTGGGACCAGAGGGCAGGTGTGCACAGATATGCCCTGTGTTGTCTAGTGGCTAACATTTTTTTTATATATAAATCATCAAATTTGTCTGCAGTCAGTGAGTTTTAAAATGGATCGCCTCCATCCATGGTCTTTGTTCTTTGTCACATAGGAAATAATATCATGGACAATAATGATAAAGAACATTACTGGTTAACATAACTTCTGGGGAAAAGAATGACCACTAGCTCTATCACTAGTAACCCCCCTCACACACACACACACGCACTAATCTGTATACTACAATACAATACGTCTGCAAACAAGCACCTGTATCTATCTTGTCTTTTTTTTGCAGTTATAAGAGAGATCTAACCCAAATCTCTTTGGATTAGTGCCCAGGCAGCTGACCGTATTAGTACTTTATTTTATTGTATGTTACCTTGCCGTTGTCCAATGATTGATGACACTATGTGTACTAACATATGGCAATGAAAACCTGCTGCAGCTAATAATGACGTCCAAGCAGAGTCACTGAACTAAAATTTATGGGACGCGCTGTCTAGCATATGGAATCTGCATAGAAGATCATTAAATTGCAATCAGTCTGAAAAAATTGTGTAATGCAGTATATAATAGCAAACTTAAAGGAGTATTCCTTTAAGGCGTGACCGCATGACCATGGCCGCCCGAAAGCGACATTTTGAATATAAATATTCAGAACGTTGAGCCAGAGATCAATGGGGTCCCAAACATCTTATCACTACGAGTGGACACACAGATGTACCAGGCCGCAGCCAAGAGTTTGCTCTGCAGTCCCTTTGTGACTGCCATTGGCACACCAGCAACGGGAATTACGCTGCGGATGCGCCCCGTGTGACCCTGCTCTTAGACTTTTAAAAAATTCAAGGTTCCTGCACTGTTCTTTGTCCATATACCTAGTATCAACAGACCCTGTAGCAGTTATGTTTTCTAGATTTCTAGACAGGACTACGTACCACCTCTTTTCTATATTATCTTGGTTTCATTGATTCGTTTTCAGGTTCACATTGTAAATTAATATCATACATTCATAGAATACAAACCGTATCTCCAATGAATTTGTTTCCTAGCAAAAGATTAAGAAAACAGATCTGCAGAGACATGACAATGACTGTTACAAGTTTGTCTGTGTAATGTGTATGTAAAGAAAAAGATGTGTATATATCTATGTATGTATTAGTGTTAGACAAATCCAAGTTGTTTACAGCTTAACAGGTCTAACTCTTGAGACAGGAATCTAGTTAGAAATGTCAATGTTGCTTGCAAGCAAAGCTGTCGAAGGACGGCTCACATACAATTCAGCCTTTCGCCTATTGGAGACAAAGTCTTAATGTGAATATGCAACCTAACAAACTTTATGTATTCTTTTCTTAATAGTAGAGCTATTAGAACTTTTTCTTTTCTTAAAGGGGTACTCCGGTGCTTAGACATCTTATCCCTTATCCAAAGGATAGGGGATAAGATGCCTGACCGCGGGAGTCCCGCCGCTGGGGACCCCCGTGATCTTGCACGCGGCACCCCGTTTGTAATCAGTCCCCGGAGCGTGTTCGCTCTGGGTCTGATTACAGGCGAACACAGGGCGGTGTGTGACGTCACGCCTGCGCCCCTGTGTGACGTCACGCTCCGCCCCTCAATGCAAGCCTATGGGAGGGGGCATGATAGCCCCCCCTGTGGTTGCCCGTAATCAGACCCGGAGCGAACACGCTCCGGGGGCTGATTACAAACGGGGTGCCGCATGCAAGATCACAAGGGTCCCCAGCGACGGGACTCCCGCGATCCTATGGATAGGGGATAAGATGTCTAAGCACCGGAGTACCCCTTTAAGACTGCTTCAGTAATGAATAAAAGATATGTCAGTCTGTCAATAATCCTGACATTAATGTGGTGACATGGGATGATGTTGGTGGAAATACCTGATCACTTTGTCACGCCAGGGCACCGTTATCCTATACGTGGTCCGAGGGACAGCTTTTTCCTGGGCCAGACACAGGGAGTAAATTAACACACCAACGTCATGTTACGGAAAACTGTCTTTACTGAGCTGGTGCAAATGGTAATACACAAACAGCTGGCTTTAGATGAGAGAGTGTAGCGTAACCCCTTGGGAGCCCTGTTGCATTGCTGAGACTTGTGGTGCTTACACCAAACAGATTTATACTGACTTGTGAGACGGAAGAATGATTCCTGGTTGCTAGGGTCCTTTCATGGTACTGAAGACTACTCCACTGAGGCATGAATTTCCTCCTTGCGAGTAATCCTTGCATCATGACCAGTTGAGAGATTAGATTTAAAGCAGGCCTCTCCTTAGAGCACACGACACATAGCACACCTGAGCTAAGCTGATGCTCAGGAGCCTCACTGGGGTGAAACTAACTCCTCCCCTGCCCCACACTATACAGGGGAGACTTAAGGGGTTCTCATTGGCAGGCAGGGGGTTCACTGCTCTCTTTTAACTCCTTAAAGGAGAACTCCCATGTAGAAAAAGTATTGTGTTTTAAATGCAGAAGCAAAAGTTATATCACTTTGTAAATCACTGACTTTACCCATCTTGTATGTAAAACCTGTTTTTCTAGCTTCTTTGTTCAGAGAGGAAGTTCAGCAGCTCCCTGTTCTGATGACTTGCGACCCCCCATTGAGATGCATTATGCTGGGGGCCGTGATGTCACAATTTCCCATAGTTCTGTGTGCTGCCTGCAGCTCAGCCAGCTCTGTGCATGGCCAGAGCACCTCCCATGTGCAGCTTCAGCCAATCATAGAAGCCCCAGTGAGCTGAGCAAGCGTCTTCATCTCCTCAGCAGGGAAGAATCTGACAGCCAGCTCAGTGTTTATAAGGGCAAGGACGATGTCCCGAGAAGAAGCAGAGGGGGAGGGGGAGATCCCTGCTTTCCCCTGCACTGATCACAATCTGACAGCAGGTCAGTCTGAAAGAACAATGTCCTGAGAATAGAAGCAGGGGGGAAGGTAAACACTGAGCCTGCTGTTAGGAAAGTGATCAGTGTCTAGGTCAGTGTATCCCAACCAGGGTGCCTTCAGCTGTTGCAAAACTAAAACTCCCAGGCATGCTGGGAGTTGTAGTTTCACAACAGCTGGAGGCACCCTGGTTAGGAAGCACTGGTCTAGGCTGGGCTACTTCTGTGATGAACTGAAAGGCATTATGGGAGACAGAAAGTCAGGGACCTCCATGGACCAGGAAGTACCGATCTTTCAGAGGGGATTGCAGGAGAAGGGAGAGGGTGAGATACATGAGGAGCAGATTGTCAGAATGGTGAGCTGATGCACTTTCACATGATATAAAAAAAATTGTGACTTGGTCCATGATACTTCTTCTTTAAGGACGTAGGGCATACCTGTATGCCCTACGCCCGGTCCCGGTGTTTAAAACAGGGTCACGCCGCGACCCCGCATCACACTGGGTCGGTCCTGGCTGCTAATCATAGCCGGGACCCTGGGCTAACAGCACACAGCATCGATCGTTGTGCCGCGCGCTGTTATCCCTTCAGACGCGGCGATCAAACTTGACCGCCGCTTCTGAAAATGAAAGTAAACCCTTCCCGGCAGCTCAGTCGGGCTGATCGGGCCATCGCGATAAAATCGTGATGTTCCGATCAGCTGGGACGCAGGCGGAGGTCTCCTTACCTGACTCCACGGCGTCCGATCTCAAGCCCCTATCTCACTGATCCGTGCAAAGCTATGGCTTTGCAGGAATCAGCATAGGAGATCAGTGTGTGCAGTGTTATAGGTCCCTATGGGAGCTATAACACTACAAAAAAAAGTGGGAAAAAAAAGTCAACAAAGGTCATTTAACCACTTCCCTAATAAAAGTTTGAATCCCCCCCCTTTTCCCATAAAAAAAACTGTGTAAATAAAAATAAACATATGTGGTATCGCTGCGTGTGGAAATGTCCGAACTATAAAATATATCTTTAACCCCTTCCCGCAGAATGTCATATATAAACGCCGGGTTGTGCAGTGCGTTCGCGCATCCCGGCGTTTATAAATGACATTCAGTTAACCCGGCGATGCGCAGCATCGCACGGGTTAACTGGCAGAAGTCCCGCTGTTTCCAGCAGGGGACAACTTCTGCTTCACCCCCAGGACCATCCATTGATGGTCCTGGTCAGCGATCACTGTGATTGGTCCCTGTGGACCAATCACAGTGATCTGGGGTGAAAGTTCAGATCCCCCGCACTGCCCGCCCCTGGAAGTCGGGCAGAACGGGGGACGATGGCTGCAGGGGCTCGCGGGGACCTGCGGCATTCGGGGGGAACACGTGGGGACCGGCGGACTTACCTGATCCAGCGGCGGGACCGAGGAGCAGCGCGGGACCGGCCACGTGGACGAGCAGCGGCGGGTAAGTATGTGGTCCTCAGAGGCAGCAGTGAAGATCTTCACTGCTGCTTCTAGGAGTCTGAAAACTACAACTCCCAGCATGCCTAGACAGCCTTTGGCTGTCTGGGCATGCTGGGAGTTGTAGTTTTGCAACATCTGGAGGGCCTCAGTTTGGAGACCATTGTATAATGGTCTCCAATCTGTGCTCTTCCAGCTGTTGCAAAACTACAACTCCCAGCATGCACTGACTGTCCAGGCATGCTGGGAGTTTTAGTTAAGCAACATCTGGCCCTTCAGATGTTGCCGAACTACAACTCCCAGCATGCCCTTCAGCTGTCTGGGCATGCTGGGAGTTGTAGTTTTGCAACAGCTGGAGACACACTGGTTGGGAAACATTGTTTCTAACTCAGTGTTTCCTAACCTGTGTGCCTCCAGCTGTTGCAAAACTATGACTCCCAGCATGCACTAATAGACCATGCATGCTGGGAGTTGTAGTTTTGCAACATCTGGAGGGCCCCAGTTTGGAGACCATTGTATAATGGTCTCCAATCTGTGCTCTTCCAGCTGTTGCAAAACTACAACTCCCAGTATGCACTGACTGTCCAGGCATGCTGGGAGTTTTAGTTCAGCAACATCTGGCCCTTCAGATGTTGCCGTACTACAATTCCCAGCATGCCCTTCAGCTGTCTGGGCATGCTGGGAGTTGTAGTTTTGCAACAACTGGAGACACACTGGTTGGGAAACATTGTCTGTTTCTAACTCAGTGTTTCCTAACCTGTGTGCCTCCAGCTGTTGCAAAACTATGACTCCCAGCATGCACTAACAGACCATGCATGCTGGGAGTTGTGGTTTTGCAACAGCTGATGCAAGCCCCCCCCCCCCGCCCCGCCACCCCCGTGAATGTACAGGGTACATTCACATGGGCGAGGCTTTTACAGTGGGTTTCTCGCATCTTGAGATGCAGCAAATTTTGCGCTGGGAAACTCGCTGTAATCCCCCTCCCATGTGACTGTACCCTAAAAACACTACACTACACTAACACAAAATAAAATAAAAAGTTAAAAACACTACATATACACATACCCCTACACAGCCCCCCTCCCCCAATAAGAACGTCCGGTACACCACTGTTTCCAAAGCAGAGCCTCCAGCTGTTGAAAAACAACAACTCCCAGTATTGTCGGACAGCCGTTGACTGTCCACGCATGCTGGGAGTTTTGCAACAGCTGGAGGCACCCTGTTTGGGAATCACTGGCGTAGAATACCCCTATGTCCACCCCTATGCAAATCCCTAATTTAGGCCTCAAATGCACATGGCGCTCTCACTTTGGAGCCCTGTCGTATTTCAGGGCAACAGTTTAGGGCGACATATGGGGTATCGCCGTACTCGGGAGAAATTGTGTTACAAGGTTTGGGGGGCTTTTTCTTCTTTAACCCTTCATGAAAAGGAAATGTTGGGGTCTACACCAGAATGTTAGTGTAAACATTTTTTATTTTTTACACTAACATGCTGATGTTGCCCTATACTTTACATTTTCACAAGAGGTAAAAGGGAAAAAAGCCCCCCAAAATTTGTAACGTAATTTCTCCCGACTACGGAGATACCCCATATGTGAGCGCAAAGTGCTCTGGGGGCGCACAACAAGGCCCAGAAGGGAGAGCGCACCATGTACATTTGAGGTGATTTGCACAGGGGTGGCTGATTGTTACAGCGGTTTTGACAAACGCAAAAAAAACAAAACCCCACATGTGACCCCATTTCGGAAACGACACCCCTCACGGAATGTAATGAGGGGTGCAGTGAGAATTTACCCCCCACAGGTGTCTGACGGATCTTTGGAACAGTGGTCCATGAAAATGAAAACTTGTACAGCCCACTGTTCCAAAGATCTGTCAGACACCAGTGGGGGGCAAATGCTCACTGTACCCCTTGTTACGTTCCTCAAGGGGTCTAGTTTCCAAAATGGTATGCCATGTGTGTTTTTTTTTGCTGTTCTGGCACCTTAGGGGCTTCCTAAATGCGACATGCCCCCAAGCAAAATTTGCTCTCAAAAAGCCAAATATGACTCCTTCTCTTCTGAGCATTGTAGTTCGCCCATAGTGCACTTCAGGTCAACTTATGGGGTACCTCCATACTCAGAAGAGATGGGGTTACAAATTTTGGGGAGTATTTTCTGTTATTAACCCTTGCAAAAAGGTGAAATTAGGGGGGAAACACAAATTTTAGTGGAATTTTTTTTTTTTTTTTTTACATATGCAAAAGTCATGAAACACCTGTGGGGTAATAAGGCTCACTTTATTCCTTATTACATTCCTCAAGGGGTCTAGTTTCCAAAATGATATGCCATGTGGGTATTTTTTGCTGTTCTGGCACCATAGGGGCTTCCTAAATGCGACATGCCCCCCGAGCAAAATTTGCTCTCAAAAAGCCAAATATGACTCCTTCTCTTCTGAGCATTGTAGTTCACCCATAGTGCACTTCAGGTCAACTTATGGGGTACCTCCATACTCAGAAGAGAAGGGGTTACAAATATTAGGGGGTATTTCCTGCTATTAACCCTTGGAAAAATGTGAAATTTGGGGGGAAACACACATTTTAGTGAAAAAAAAATAATTATTTTTTACATATGCAAAAGTCGTGAAACACCTGTGGGGTATTAAGGCTCACTTTATTCCTTGTTACGTACCTCAAGGGGTCTAGTTTCCAAAATGGTATGCCATGTGAGGGTTTTTTGCTGTTCTGGCACCATAAGGGCTTCCTAAATGCAACATGCCCCCAAAAACCATTTCAGAAAAACGTTCTCTCCAAAATCCCCTTATCGCTCTTTCCCTTCTGAGCCCTCTACTGCGCCCGCCGAACACTTTACATAGACATATGAGGTATGTGCTTACTCGAGAGAAATTGGGCTACAAATATAAGTATACATTTTCTACTTTTACCCCTTGTAAAAATTTAAAAATTGGGACTACAAGAACATGCGAGTGTAAAAAATGAAGATTGTGAATTTTCTCCTTCACTTTGCTTCTATTCCTGTGAAACACCTAAAGGGTTAAAATGATGACTGAATGTCATTTTGAATACTTTGGGGGTAGCAGTTTTTATAATGGGGTCTTTTGTGGGGTATTTCTAATAAGAAGACCCTTCAAATCCACTTCAAACCTGAACTGGTCCCTGAAAAATAGTGAGTTTGAAAATGTTGTGAAAAATTGGAAAATTGCTGCTGAACTTTGAAGCCCTCTGGTGTCTTCCAAAAGTAAAAACTCGTCACTTTTATGATGCAGACATAAAGTAGACATATTGTATATGTGAATAAAAATTTTTTTTATTTGTAATATCCATTTTCCTTACAAGCAGAGAGCTTCAAAGTTAGAAAAATGCAAAATTTTCAAATTTTTCATCAAATTTTAGAATTTTTCACAAGGAAAGGATGCAAGTTACCACAAAAATTTACCACCATGTTAAAGTAGAATATGTCACGAAAAAACAATCTCGGAATCAGAATGATAACTAAAAGCATTCCAGAGTTATTAATGTTTAAAGTGACAGTGGTCAGATGTGCAAAAAACGCTCTGGTCCTTAAGGCCAAAATGGGCTTGGTCCTGAAGGGGTTAATTAAATGGCGTACGCGCAAAAAAATTCCAAAGTCCAAAATAGTGTATTTTTGGTCACTTTTTATATCATGAAAAAATGAATAAAAAGTGATCAAAAAGTCCAATCAATACAAAAATGGTACCGATAAAAACTTCAGAACACGGCGCAAAAAATGATCCCTCATACCGCACTGTATGCAGAAAAATAAAAAAAGTTATAGGGGTTAGAAGATGAGAATTTTTAACATCTAAATTTTCCTGCATGTAGTTATGATTTTTTTCCAAAGTACGACAATATCCAACCTATATAAGTAGGGTATCATTTTAACTGTATGGACCTACAGAATAAAGATAAGGTGTAATTTTTACCGAAAAATGAACTGCGTAGAAACGGAAGCCCCCAAAAGTTACAAAATGACATTTTTTCTTCAATTTTGTCGCACAATGAATTTTTTTCCGTTTCGCCGTGGATTTTTGGGTGAAATGACTAATGGCACTGCAAAGTAGTATTTGTGGCGCAAAAAATAAGCCATCATATGGAATTTTATGTACAAAATTGAAAGCGTTATGATTTTTAAAAGGTGATGAGGAAAAAATGAAAATGCAAAAACAGAAAAACCCTGCGTCCTTAAGGGGTTAAGGGTACAGTACACATATAAAACATATATACATATAATAATAAATTAATTTCGAAAAATATGTTATCTGGCATTATAATGCACATAATTAATTCTAACCATAGAACTTCTAGTGGGCCCAACACTATGTGCTGCCAAGCTGCCCAAGACAGTCCAAAGCCAAGGGACAGCTATTGGTGCTGGGATACCACAATAAGCTATGTCATGACATCTCAATATATACATCAATGTGTCTCTTTCAATATACTGATATATACCGTTGATACATATTTATGGGGAGTTCTGGGAAGATAGTATGCAGCTGAATGGGTGTTTATGCATTGTCCCTCTGTGTGTTTTTTGTATTGCTTTGTAGTGGTAGGACAGGCCATCCCCCATATTTGCAGTATTTAGTTGTGTGCCTTGTGTGTGTACAATGTGCATTTTGTCTTTCATTTACATTGGCAATGTATGACTGATGTACAGTGAATGACACCTAGTGGTTACCTGTAAAAACCAAGAGCATAGACCACTGAGAGGGGAAACCATAAAAAGAGGGACGGTACTTTTATTCTGTTCTAATCCCCTCTCAGGCTAAGGGAGGATATCCTGTTTGGAGTAGGAGAAGGTTTGTAGTAGAGAGTAGGACACAGTAAGAGGAGGTCAAGAACAGCTTTCCTCTCCCACCTATATCTTATGTTTACAAACAACCTGTATTTGCATAAAACCATAACCCAGCAAAGACTACATTTTATCCAATAGTACAAGTCTAGAACCAAGACAAGTACTCATGTTCATATTCATTGTCAAGAGTACCAGTTGAGTGAACTACAATCTTCCACAAGTCAGTGAGGAAAAGAATGTGCAAAAACCTCACTACCAGCTGGCCTCTATGGGCTTTAGACTGGACCTAGTCATTAAGGTATCTGACAGGACTTCACCACAGTTACCTCCCCCCCGCATATCTTGGCATTGTTGAGCGAACTCAGAAAAACTGCTGTGAGCCAACCTGTGTGAAACGACCCCTTTTGGTAAAATCAGCTAAAAGGACTGTGAGTATTTAAGATAGACTGACAGAAGAAAGTAAAGAAACACTCATGCCAGTCTAGTTTCAGAGTTTCCCTTGTTCTGGTCATATACCTAGTGTCCGGGTATTTCCTTTTTTTGGTCATATACTTGATGCTTATAACAAAAATATGAATGGTCTTCTAAACCGCTAATGTGACTCCCCCAATTATCTTACTCCAGCTTTCAGTAAGTAGGAGGGGCAGTAGGACCCTCCTTGAGCTTCTGCTTGGTTGTGGCACTGTTACGCCAAGCCTGCCGGCAGGTATTGTAAGAACTGTAAGAGCAGTGAGACTGTGGAATTCTCTCCTGCAGGAGGTGGTCATGGTGAACTCAGTAAGAGAGTTCAAAAGGGGCCTGGAGGCATTTTTAGAGATTAAAGGACATCTGCAGCGTTACAAACACTTATCCCCTATCCTCAAGATAGGGGATAAGTGTGTGATCGTGGGGGGTGCGAACGCTGGGGCCCCGGCGATCTACTGTACGGGGCCGCGGCTCTCCCGTGCAGGGGGCGTGCCAGCCGCAGCATGACGTTGCGGCCCGGCACGCCTCCTCCATACATCTCTATGGGTGAGGCGGGGAGGCAGCATTCGTGCCTCCCCACATCCCCCATAGAACTGTATGGGGACGGGGAGGAGACGGGCGTCACCGTCGACCTCTAGGGAGATCGGTGCCCCGTTAGAGAGGTCGGACCCCCTGCAATCAAACACGTATCCCCTATCCTGTGGATAGAGGATAAGTGTAATGCCGCTGCAGTTGTCCTTTAATAACATTGCTGGTTATGGATTCTAGATTTATAGGGGCAGAATGTTGATCCAGGGATTTATTCTGACTGCCATATTTGGAGTCAGGAAGGAATTTTTACCTCTAGTATTCCATCGAATCACTAGAGCAAGATCCGTGCACACATTAAGTCAACATTAAGCTCCAGAAGTGATGACTGGGTTCAAGTCAGGACTCTGGCTGGGCTACTCAAGGGCATTCACAGAGTAGTCCCTAAGTCACTCCTATGTTGTCTGTGCTGTGTTCTTAGGGTCAGGCCCGTCGCTACAGGACAGACAAACCAAGCAGAGCTGGTGCTTGTCCTGCCGGGCCATCCACTGGCCCCTATCCCGGTTCAGCAGCTCGCCCTGTCGGCCGGCTGGGCCAGCAGTGCGAGAGCCTGGAGCGGGATGGGAGGCAGAGACTAAAGCCCCTCCTGTCCTATAGAATGATGGAGCGGGAGCTGTCAGCTGTCCCACTCCACCATTCTCTCACCTTTCTCACACGCTGCTCCGTTCACGCAGTGTGAGCCGCAGAGACGCCATTCACGGCAGGCCGTCACCCGGAGATCACGTCCCCGCGGCTCACACTGCAAGAACGGAGCAGCATGTGAGAAAGGTGAGAGATGCTCGGGTGCTATGGTACAGGGGAATTATTAAAACAGGGGGGGTGGCACAGGACATGGGGCATTATATGTGGGGGGCACAGGACAGGAGGTATTATATGTGGGGAGCATAGGACAGGGAGTATTATATGTGAGGGGCACATGACAGGGGGGCATTATATGTGAGGGGCACATGACAGGGCCCCCCCCCCGACATGTGCCCATATAATGTCCCCCTGACATGTGCCCATGACTTATTATGCCCCCCTGTCATGTGCCTCTCACATATATTGCCCCCCTGACATGTGCCCCTCACTTATGATAACCCCTGTCCTGGGCCCCTCACATATAATGCCTCATGTCCTGTGCCCCTCACGTATATAGCCCCCTTAGGGGGCAGGACAGGGGCATTATATGTGAGGGGAACATGACGGGGGCATTATATGTGAGGGTCACAGGACAGGGGGTGTTATATGTGAGGGGCACATGACAGGGGGCATTATGTGAGGGGCACATGACAGGGCCCCCCCTATCATGTGCCCATATAATGCCCCCCGACTTATAATGCCCACCTGTCATGTGCCCCTCACATATAATGCCCCCTGACATGTTCCCCTCACTTATAATGACCCCTGTCCTGTGCCCCTCACATATAATGCCCCTGGAGGAGGGGGCCCTCCATATCTTTGCTTGGGGCCCCCAAATTCCTTCAAACGGCCCTGCTTAGGGTCATTGTCTTGTTTAAAGATTTCTTTAAGGTTATCTATGTACTTTGCTCCAATCAGCTTTCCCTCAACCCTGATCAGTCTCCCTGTGTCAGCCACTTAAAAACAGCAACCCCCCCCCCCCTCCCAGCAGCAGCAATGTTTTGTACCCATCTCCAGATCTGTGGCTACACACAATCCTGTCTCTGAGCTCTACAGGCAGCTCTTTTATCTCATGGCTTAATTTTTGCTCTGATATGCATTGTCAGCTGAGAGACCTTATATAGACAGGGCTGTTATTCCAAATCCTGTCCAATAATCTGAATTTATTACAAGTGACTCCAATCAAGGTGTAGAAACATCTGAAAGATGGTCACAAGAGATGGGAGGCCACAGGGTTAAGTTTAAATGTCATAGCAAAGGGTTTCAATTTGCTGAAATTCTGTTTTCACAGTCTCATTAGGGGGTAATACGTGCAGACTTATGGGGAAAACTTTATTTTTTTATTTTATCACAAGGCAGTAACAAAATGTCAAAAAGTTAAAGGGTCTGAGGACTTTCTAAATGCCTTGTATATGTTAACTGTGTTAACTTGTCTTCTACCTCCCACCTTCTTGATGTTCTGGGATCCAGCACTGAGGCCTATCCTGCTGAGTCATTAGTCCTTCCAGCCTCCCACTTTCCCATCAGTCTTACTGGCAGCCTGAGAGTAGCAGCCGAAAATTAAAATTCAACACAACAAGAACTATATGTACATAATGATAGGAATTGTCCTAATACTATCCACTTACAGTCTATTTAGGACCTTAATTCAAGGGTCTTTCCCATCTTGTAAA
The DNA here is from genome assembly GCF_029499605.1 of Hyla sarda. Lineage (NCBI taxonomy): Eukaryota > Metazoa > Chordata > Amphibia > Anura > Hylidae > Hyla > Hyla sarda. Next base: position 375,985,704 of record NC_079190.1, on the reverse strand, counting down.
TTATTGGCTACAATATACCATTAGTTTATCCGATCTCTGTGACCCTTACTGATCCAGAGAATAAAATGGAAGCCACATTGGCTTTGTAGGTAACTGCTGGCCGGTCCCATTCAATAAATGGAGTTGGCTGCAGTTTCCCTAAAGGAGTACTCCGGTGGAAAACATTTATTTATTTATTTATTTATTTAAATCAACTGGTGCCAGAAAGTTAAACAGATTAGTAAATTACTTCTATTAAAAAATCTTAATCCTTCCAGTACTTATTAGCTGCTGAATACTACAGAGGAAATTATTTTCTTTTTGGAACACAATGCTCTCTGCTGACATCATGGCCACAGTGCTCTCTGCTGACACCATTTTAGGAACTGTCAGGAGCAGCATATGTTTGCTGTGGGTATTTTCTCCTACTCTGGACAGTTCTTAACCCCTTAAGGACTAGTGTTGCTCGCGAATATTCGCAATGCAAATTTTATTCGCGAATATAGCACTATATATTCGTAATTACGAATATTTGATTTTTTTTTGTTTTTTTTACTATTATTTTTTCACAGTACACATCACAGTGATCCTCCCTCTCTGCTTCCAGCTTGTGTGGTGTAAAGAAGGCTCTAATACTACTGGTGTGCGAATTTTCGCATATACGAAAATGTGCATATGCATATTTTCGCATATGCGAATTTCCGTTTATGTAAATTTTTTAATATGCAAATTTTCGCATATGTTAATTTTCGCAAACGCGAATTTTTATATATGCGAAAATAAAACGAGAATATTACGAATATGCGAATATTCGTGAATATATGACGAATATTCGCCCATATATTCGCGAATATTCTCGAATTCGAATATGACCTATACTGCTCAACACTATTAAGGACCAGGCCATTTTACACCTTAAGGACCAGAGCGTTTTTTGCAATTCTGACCACTGTCACTTTAAACATTAATAACTCTGGAATGCTTTTAGTTATCATTCTGATTCCGAGATTGTTTTTTCGTGACATATTCTAACTTAGTGGTAACATTTTATGGTAACTTGCATCCTTTCTTGGTGAAAAATCCCAAAATTTGATGAAAAAAATGAAAATTTTGCATTTTTCTAACTTTGAAGCTCTCTGCTTGTAAGGAAAATGGATATTCAAAATAAAAAATTTTTGGTTCATATATGCAATATGTCTACTTTATGTTTGCATCATAAAATTTATGAGTTTTTACTTTTGGAAGACACCAGAGGGTTTCAAAGTTCAGCAGCAATTTTGAAATTTTTCACAAAATTTTCAAAGTCGCTATTTTTTATGGATCAGTTCAGGTTTGAAGTGGATTTGAAGGGTCTTCATATTAGAAATACCCCATAAATGACCCCATTATAAAAACTACACCCCCCAAAGTATTCAAAATGACATTCAATAAGTGTATTAACCCTTTAGGTGTTTCACAGGAATAGCAGCAAAGTGAAGGAGAAAATTCACAATCTTCATTTTTTACACTCGCATGTTCTTGTAGACCCAATTTTTGAATTTTTGCAAGGGGTAAAAAGGAGAACATTTTTACTTGTATTTGAAACCCAATTTCTCTCGAGTAAGCACATACCTCATATGTCTATGTTAATTGTTCAGCGGGCGCAGTAGAGGGCTCAGAAGGGAAGGAGCGACAAATGGTTTTTGGGGGGCATGTCACCTTTAGGAAGCCCCTATGGTGCCAGGACAGCAAAAAAAAAACACATGGCATACCATTTTGGAAACTAGACCCCTCGGGGAACGTAACAAGGAGTAATGTGAACCTTAATACCCCACAGGTGATTCACGACTTTTTCATATTTAAAAAAAAAAAAAAAAAAAAATAAAAAATTTTTTACTAAAATGCTTGGTTTCCCAAAAATTTTACATTTTTAAAAAGGATAATAGCAGAAAATACCCAACAAAATTTGAAGCCCGATTTCTCCCGATTCAGAAAACACCCCATATGGGGGTGAAAAGTGCTCTGCTGGCGCACTACAGGTCTCAGAAGAGAAGGAGTCACATTTGGCTTTTTGAAAGCAAATTTTGCTCTGGGTGCATGCCGCATTTAGGAAGCCCCTGTGGTGCCAGAACAGCAAAAAAAAAAACCACATGGCATACCATTTTGAAAACTAGACCCCTCGGGGAACGTAACAAGGGGTAAAGTGAACCTTAATACCCTACAGGTGTTTCACGACTTTTGCATATGTAAAAAAAAAAATTATTTTTTTACCTAAAATACTTGGTTTCCCAAAATTTTTACATTTTTAAAAAGGGTAATAGCAGAAAATACCCCCCAAAATTTGAAGCACAATTTCTCCCGATTCAGAAAACACCCCATATGGGGATGAAAAGTGCTCTGCTGGCGCACTACAGGTCTCATAAGAGAAGGAGTCACATTTGGCTTTTTGAAAGCAAATTTTGCTCTGGGGGCATGCTGCATTTAGGAAGCCCCCATGGTGCCAGGACAGCAAAAAAAAAAAACACATGGCATACCATTTTGGAAACTAGACCCCTCGGGGAACGTAACAAGGGGTAATGTGAACCTTAATACCCCACAGGTGATTCACGACTTTTGCATATGTAAAAAAAAAAACATTTTTTTTTACCTAAAATGCTTGGTTTCCCAAAAATTTTACATTTTTAAAAAGGGTAATAGCAGAAAATACCCCCCAAAATTTGTAACACAATTTCTCCCGAGTACGGCGATACCCCATATGTGACCCTAAACTGTTGCCTTGAAATACGACAGTGCTCAAAAGTGAGAGCGCCATGCGCATTTGAGGCCTAAATTAGGGACTTGCATAGGGGTGGACATAGGGGTATTCTACGCCAGTGATTCCCAAACAGGGTGCCTCCAGCTGTTGTAAAACTCCCAGCATGCCTGGACAGTCAACGGCTATCTGGCAATACTGGGAGTAGATGTTTTGCAACATTTGGAAACAGTGGCGTACCAGACGTTTTTCATTTTTATTGGGGAGGGGGGCTGTGTAGGGGTATGTGTATATGTAGTGTTTTTTACTTTTTATTTTATTTTGTGGTAGTGTAGTGTTTTTAGGGTACAGTCGCACGGGCGGGGGGTTCACAGTAGTTTCTCTCTGGCAGTTTGAGCTGCGGCAGAAAATTTGCCGCAGCTCAAACTTGCAGACGGATACTTACTGTAAACCTCTGCCCATGTGAGTGTACCCTGTACGTTTACATTGGGGAGGGGGGAACATCCAGCTGTTGCAAAACTACAACTCCCAGCATGTAGGGTCTATAAGTGCATGCTGGGAGTTGTAGTTTTGCAACAGCTGGAGGCTCCGTTTTAGAAACAGTGGCGTACCAGACGTTTTTCATTTTTATTGGGGAGGGGGGCTGTGTAGGAGAATGTGTATACGTAGTGTTTTTTACTTTTTATTTTATTTTGTGGTAGTGTAGTGTTTTTAGGGTACAGTCGCACGGGCGGGGGGTTCACAGTAGTTTCTCGCTGGCAGTTTGAGCTGCGGCAGAAAATTTGCCGCAGCTCAAATTTGCAGCCGGAGACTTACTGTAATCCTTAACTTACTGTTTTGCAACAGCTGGAGGCACACTGGTTGTGAAACACCGAGTTTGGTAACAAACTCAGTGTTTTGCAACCAGTGTGCCTTCAGCTGTTGCAAAAGCTACAACCCCCAGCATGTACGGACAGCGGAAGGGCATGCTGGGTCTTGTAGTTATGCAACAGCTGGAGGCATACTACTTTGGCTGAGGATGCTGGGGATTGTAGTTATGCAACAGCTGGAGACACACTGGTTTGCTACTTAACCCAGTGTGCCTTCACCTGTTGCAAAACTACAACTCTCAGCAGTCACCGACAGCCAATGGGCATGCTCGGAGTTGTAGCTTTGCAACCACCAGACGCACCACTATAACTCCCAGCATGCACTTTAGCCGATTGTGCAAGCTGGGAGTTGTAGTTATACAACAGCTGAAGGTACACTTTTCCAAAGAAAAAATGTTCCTCAAGCTGTTGCAAAACCATAAGTCCCAGCATGCCCATAAGGGAATGCTGGGAGTTGTGGTGGTCTGCCTCCTCCTGTTGCATAACTACAGCTCCCAGCATGCCCTTTTTGCATGCTGGGAGCTGTTGCTAAGCAACAGCAGGTGGCTGTCACTCACCTCCTGCTGCTGCTGAACCACGCCGCGCAGGTCAGTCCCGCCGCCGTCGCTCCTGGGGCCCCGATCCCAACATTAACGCCGGGGATCGGGGTCCCCAGCACCCGGGGTGCACGTCCCGCACCCGCTCACGTCCTCCGGAAGAAGGGCGGAGCGGGTTGCAGGAGTGACACCCGCAGCAGGCGCCCTGATTGGTCGGCCGGGAAACCGGCAGACGAATCAGGGCGATCGTGAGGTGGCACCGGTGCCACCTCACCCCTGCTGGCTATGGCTTTTCGGGGCCGTCTCTGATTCCTGGAGACCCGATTGACCCGAAATCGCCGCAGATCGCTGGACTGAATTGTCCAGCGATCTGCGGCCATCGCCGACATGGGGGGCATAATGACCCCCCTCGGCGATATACCGCGATGCCTGCTGAACGATTTCAGCAGGCATCGGGCACCGGCTCCCCTCCGGCTAGCGGCGGGGGGCCGGGAATGGACAGGACGTACTCCTACGTCCTCGGTCCTTAAGGACTCGGAAACGGGGGCGTAGGAGTACGTCCATTGTCCTTAAGGGGTTAAAATGGACAGAGATGTTAGCAGAGAGCACTGTGCTCATGATTCAGCACAGAGCTCTGTGTTCTAAAAAGAAAATAATTTCTTCTGTAGTATTCAGCAGCTAATAAGTACTGGAAGGATTAAGATTTTTAATAGAGGTAATTTACAAATCTGTTTAACTTTCTGGCACCAGTTGATTTAAAAAAAAAAATTAAAAAAATTAAAAAAGGTTTCCACCGGAGTAACCCTTTAATAATCAGATGCCCAGGAGCCCCTCCTCTATGCAGAGGAAAAGGGGAACTATATGTATATACCATATCTGCATCCACTTCATTTCCAAGATCAGTGGGGGTCCCAGAGGTTAGGCCTGTATCCACTGTATGTCAGATATAGCTGAAGGTCAGTTTTTCAGCATTGCAGTAATTGAGTAGAGAAACAGAAGTCATCCATATTGTGATCAGCTCCCATAAATCCTCTTTAATCGTCTCAGTATCTGGACTTAGTCACACATATTAACAGAGGGTTGTAATAGAGTCGGTATGACAGTGATATTACTCGGGGACTACATAAATAGGACTGACAGTGATTCTGCCATATAACAGATGTAGTCGTCAAGATAACAAACTGCTCCATCAGTCAGCCAGAACACAAACCCAATCTCGAGCCTGTGACTACTGGGTGACATGTTGTCATATAGGGACTCAGAAAACATGCCAGTGTCTGTTTCCTCTGAAGGATTATCTGTCACATCTTCTTTCATGCAGTAGAGATACAAATTGGTCAAATTACTGAACAAGACATAACTAATGTAATTTAATGGGTTTACTTTATGTCTAGCGTACAATATACATATGATAAAGCAGAGCTATATCCACTGAAATATACAGTAAAGGTCAATTATTAGATACACAAACATGGATGTTACTCAGTGCACACAGTCTATGGAGAAGAATTGAACTAATGCAAAAATAATGGTGGAGTCCTTACTTGTTATCAGTACCTATTGTATCAAGTAGGAGCCTGATGCTTTCTGCATATTCCTGGTAGAGAAGGAAGACATGATTCTTAAAGGGTACCTCTCATCAAAAAAAACTTTTGATATATTATAGATTAATGTATGCAGAATAACTTTACAATTGCATGTTAATAAAAAATATGCTTCTTTCTATTTAATTTTCCACTTTGAAGAAATGACCACTAGGGGTCTCCCTACCAGTCCTGGCAGCAAGCATTTCAGACTCATGCTGGAGTCCTAAACACTACGAGCTGCCAGTCTGCTTTGTTCACAAAGGAGAACACTCAGAGCTGCCAGCCTGCTTTGTTCACAGCCTGTTTGGCTGTGAACAAAGCAGGCTGGCAGCTCTGAGTGTTTAGGACTCCAGCATGAGTCAGAAATGCTTGCTGACAGGACTGATCGGGAAAAATACAACAGAAAGAAGCAAATTTTTCATTAGCATGCTATTGGAAAGTTATTCAACATTCATTAATCTAAAATATAGCAAAAGTTTATTTGATGAGAGGTACCCTTTAATCTTTGCTAATGTTTTGTTGCCTGGGTTGTTCTAGCACCATACAGCCCTGTCTGTATAACATTGATCACAGGGAAAATCCTAAAAACTCTGTAATGATGTAGTGATGTAATGACATCTTCAGAGATGTTAATCTGGGAGATCCTTTCATAGGACGATGAGTAGGTTGCAGAAAAAGGTGCCTTTTGGAAGAGCATAGTGGCTTATATCATACATCATGGCTAAATATATTCAGAATACCTATTGAGATCAGACCCAAGACCAGACCCACTTTATATGTTTAGACCCCCTTTATTAATATCAGACCCCAGTTCAGACAAATTAATTCAGACTCCAGAGACAAAGGCAAGAATAATCAATAGGAGGAGTATTCAGAGGAGATCCACAACTTCAGCTACAGTTTGGTAAAGAAAAACAAAAGCACACACTGCTCCTCCCAGATGTTTTTTTAGGCTGAATGCCAGACCAAAAGTGCTGGGGGACATTATAGAGCAGTATTAAGCAGTCTAAGCTGTAAAACAATCAGGAGAGTAGATTGAATAAATACAGTCATCTCACGTGTAGTCTCTTTGCAGTCTCTGCTTGCTTCTGGCTTTCTCCAGTCATTCCCCCTTCCATCTTCCTACCTGCCCCTCCCTTCTGTAAGAGATGGCAAAGTAGCCTGATAAGATGAGAATCAGGTGGGAGGGAGTGCTTTGAATGAAGAGGATGCGCACAGGCTCGCTGGCCTTGCACACCGGCCCCGGCCCTGGGGACAGGTAAAATGTGCGCAGCTGCTCCGCTATGACTGTTCTGACTGTTTATTCTTTTGAGGCGGGGCAGAGGGGGGGGGGGAGTGGATTGAGCGGGGGGGGGAGTGGATTGAGCGCGGGGGTGGTGAGTGGGTTGCGCAGCGTGGAACGGGATGTTCAGCAGCTGCGGCCATCACAGATACGGTGTTCACCGATACAGTATGCCTCCAATTATTTCCCCACTACAACTCCCAGCATGCCCTGACAGCCAATAGATGTCAGGGCAAGTTGAGAGTTGTAGTGTTGAAACAGCTGAGTGAGCACACTACCAGGCAGACAAAAGGCATTTTTAATATGTAAAAAAAAAAAAAAAATTTAAGGCAGGGAGGGGGTTAGGGATAGATAGGCAATAGGCAGGGATAGAAAAAAAAAAGGATGGTGGGAGCTACTCTTTAAAGCATGTGTGAATGCCAGCAACCGGTAATGTGGCCACTACTTTGTGGGGGCAATGGGAATTGCTGTATTCCCTTACTATTGATTCATTAGAAGAAAGCACATGTTTGGACGCAACTCGTAATATTATAATCTCATATTCTCTTCTTCTGTACTTCTTTCTAGAATTCACAGCCAACCTGTCTGAAGCGATCTTTCTTTATACTGTAAATATACACAGAGTGTCTTAGAGTATATCTTGTTATGCATACCTTTGGGCTGCCACAATTGCGGCTATTCACAGCATTTGATCAGGTGACCTTTTACAATGAGATGTGTAAGGCAATAAATCAAGCCAAATTTTTTGACTTAAGGTACCTAAGGAATACGGGGTCCAGAACTGACATTTATGAATAAAGTCTTGGAGACCAGAAGGCTTAGAAATGCCCTCCTCTATATTATCACTGCCTACGTTGTTAATATGGGACATACAATGCATTGTTATATATTCTGGAATAGCCAGATGCTGCACTTATCCTTGGATGTTTTTCCTTTTGATTGATGAAGCGACTACTTGCAGTTTTTAGCTCTGCGGCACTTCATAACACAAACATCTTCCATTCATTTGGAAATAAGTTTATACAAAAATACTCATAGCTGTGGAAATTATATGCACATTGTACAATATCTGTCTCTGAAATAGCCAAAGATGTATTTTTGCTGCTTTCATTCTCCATGGGCTATGAATTTGGACAAGTCACATGATAGCAAATATAGGATTCCAGCAGTGTGACAGAAAGAAATATGAAATGCTTAAATGTAACTATTCTTAAAAAAAACTGGTAAATTTGCTCTAATATCCCTTATTCATATTCTAACCTCCTATCTCATCCCCATATCCCGACCTCATATTCCATCCACATATCCCAATCTCATATCTCGTCCTTATATCGTTTCTTTATTTCATATCCTCATTTTCTGTCCTCATATCCCATCCTCTTATTTAATACTTATATCCTGATCTCATATCTGGCCTTAATATCCCATCCTCATATCCCATTCTAATATCCCAACCTCATATCTCATCCTTATATCCTGACCTTATATCCCATCCCCATATCTCCTTCTCATATTCCAAGCTCCTATGTCATCCCCTGCACTAAGTATTCTCTTTAACCTTCTGCCAGACAGTTAAATCATACTTTACCATCACATCGGTCCAATCTCTGCAGCCCAAGTGTAATGTAATCAGAAGGTTTACCAGAAGTCCCATTGACTTTCATGAGACTTCTGAGAACCCCCATTTGCAAGTTGGGGTGGAATAGTATTAATTTAATTTTACTATATTTTTGATTGACCTATAAGCAACATGTTTACCAAGGTTTATTAAAATATCTCCAGCCATTTGGAAGTTATGCTGGAACATACATACATACACAATGTACATTGAGGTGTATATAATTCTACTCAGCTCCTCCTGCCCTATAACATGATGCCTGCAGACTGGACTGTACATATGACATGTTGCCCTTTAATGTGCACACCATACTAGTTAGATTTTATGACTGTACAACAAATGAACATAGTAGAATTTTGGAGCAGTAAATGTTATAATCCTAGTTTATTAGGTACAAGGTGGTACCACTGGTTATTATAATCATTGTGGTCAGAGGTGGGATAAGCTCTTTTAATACCCAAGATAAACATGCCCGTATGCGCTATATATATTACCAATAGCAATAGAAACTCTATAATATGGACAGCACCCACATTCCTATTAACAGGACAACTACAGTCAGGGCTCAAGTCCTGCAGGAGCGCATGGGAATGGAGTTCCTGCACTTTTTCCACAGCAGGAACACTGTTCCCATCAGCAGGAGTCCTTCATGAGCAGCCCTTGAGTGGAAATCTTGGTTGAGGTCCAAAACATTTTTTCCCAGGACTTGACACCCCCCCAATGGTGACCCAACAAGGGAACCCCATAAACTCTAACTACAATGCTGCTACTAGTGACAAATAATAGCACCTAATTCTTACTATATTGTTCACCATAAATACTAGCCACAAATACCAGTCACCAAACAGTACATTTAAAGCAGGGGTCTCAAACTCAAATTATCCGGGGGCCACTGGAGGTAGCAGTTGGGTGAGGCAGGGCTGCATGCGTCCCTTACATATAATTCCCCCATCATGCGCCCCTCACATAAAATGACCCCCATCATGCGCCCCTCACATACAATGACCCCATCATGCGCCGCTCACATATAACTCCCCCATCATGCGCCCCTCATCATCCACCAGCAACACCCCCATCATCCACCAGTAACCCCCCCCCCCCCATTCCCCCTACCCCCGTATGGTAATAGCATGAGCTGACGGATGATGGAGGTGCTACTTCTGGGGGTTCCCCACATTAGGTAGGCAGCAGGTTCCCCACATTTGGTAGGCAGCAGGTTCCCCAAATTAGATAGGCAGCAGGTTCCCCACATTAGGTAGTGGCAGGTTCCCCACATTAGGTAGTAGCAGTTTCCCCACATTAGGTAGTAGCAGTTTCCCCACATTAGGTAGAAGCAGGTTCCCTACATTAGGTAGTAGCAGGTTCCCCACATTAGGTAGAAGCAGGTTCCCCACATTAGGTAATAGCAGGCTCCCCACATTAGGTAGTAGCAGGTTCCCCACATTAGGTAGTAGCAGGCTCCCCACATTAGGTAGTAGCAGGTTCGCCACATTTGGTAGTAGCAGGTTCCCCACCTTAGGTAGAAGCAGGCTCCCCACATTAGGTAATAGCAGGTTCCCCACATTAGGTAGTAGCAGGTTCCCCACATTAGGTAGTAGCAGGTTCCCCACATTAGGTAGTAGCAGGTTCCCCACATTAGGTAGTAGCAGTTTCCCCACATTAGGTAGTAGCAGGTTCCCCACATTAGGTAGAAGCAGGTTCTCCACATTAGGTAATAGCAAGCTCCCCACATTAGGTAGTAGCAGGCTTCCCACATTAGGTAGTAGCAGGTTCCCCACATTAGGTAGTAGCAGGTTCCCAACATTAGGTAGTAGCAGGTTCCCCACATTAGGTAGTAGCAGGTTCCCCACATTAGGTAGTAGCAGTTTCCCCACATTAGGTAGTAGCAGGTTCCCCACATTAGGTAGAAGCAGGTTCCCCACATTAGGTAATAGCAAGCTCCCCACATTAGGTAGTAGCAGGCTTCCCACATTAGGTAGTAGCAGGTTCCCCACATTAGGTAGTAGCAGGTTCCCCACATTAGGTAGTAGCAGGTTCCCCACATTAGGTAGTAGCAGGTTCCCCACATTAGGTAGTAGTAGGTTCCCCACATTAGGTAGTAGCAGGTTCCCCACATTAGGTAATAGCAGGTTCCCCACATTAGGTAGTAGCAGGCTCCCCACATTAGGAAGAAGCAGGTTCCCCACATTAGGTAGAAGCAGGCTCCCCACATTAGGTAGTAGCAGGCTCCCCACATTAGGAAGAAGCAGGTTCCCCACATTAAGTAGAAGCAGGTTCCCCACATTAGGTAGTAGCAGGCTCCCTACATTAGGTAGTAGCAGGATCCCCACATTAGGTAGAAGCAGGTTCCCCACATTAGGTAGCATTGTTGTTTCCCCTCCGACTCTCACACACACACAAACACACAGACACACAGACAGATAGACAGACAGACAGACACCCACACATGCACAGACACACACACACACACACACAGACAGACACCCACACATGCACACACAGACACACACACAGACAGACAGACACCCACACATGCACACACACACATAGACACACTTATCTGTCCTGCACTTCTCTCTGGCTGGGGCCTGATGAGTGACGTCACTGACGTCCTCCTGTTCGGGTCTGCGGAGGGATGTCACATGCGCGACGTCCCTCATCAGTCTCGGGCCGGCCAACAGGAGACGCGGAGGAGGGCGGGGTAAGTGAAGCCTTCCAGCATTTAACGCTGCTTGCCCGAAGCAGAGCTAAATGTCTGAAGCAACCACCTGCCCAGCGCCCAGAACTACATGTCCCGGGCGTCAGGCAATACAAATAACACATCCCTGGTGCTGGCCACAAAATTTCATTCCGCGGGCCGCAAATGGCCCGCATGCCGGGAGTTTGAGACCACTGATCTAAAGCGTGTATAGTCCTTAAAGCGTGTATGTAATATAATCTCTATGACAGGTATAAGAATGCAAACTATTGTGTGCTGACAGCCCTTCAGTGTATAAGTGTGAGCCTTACCAATGATCAGTTTGGGGGGCCATTGTAATGCACCCCAGGTTAAAAAGCTGTACCATAGGCAGAAGCCTTGTCTGACTACTCCGTGTTCTGTCTGTTGAAATACCCCTCCATCTAGAACAAATTGTTATGGGCTCCCGTGTGCTAAATGCTCCACTGCCTACAAGATAACATGTCATTTTAGCATTGTAAAGTATATTCTTATCTTACAGGATAAATGATACTTTCCCTCTCAACACCATAATCATGCACGCTTAGCTCGGCCAAGCATGTATGTTTATTTCAATAAGGAGCGATTGATAAGCCAGTGACGGACAGCTTACGCTGCTGCTTATCTCCTTCAACAACAAGAAATTGAGCATCCCCTATCACTCTGTACCCTGAAATATCTACCTTAAGGGAAATGCTGGGAGGCCCCTATACATATAGGATTATTAGCTGATACAATGATCAGGGAAACAAGCAACAATCAACCAATGTATAAAATAAGAGATCTTTATTGTTTTGTTAATTTAAAAAAACAAAAATAAAAACGACTCTTTAAACCCTTAAAGGGGTACTCCGGTGAAAACCTTTTTTCTTTTAAATCAACTGGTGGCAGAAAGTTAAACATATTTGTAAATTACTTCTATAAAAAAATCCATCCTGTACTTATTAGCTGCTGAATACTACAGAGGATATTCTTTTCTTTTTGGAATGCTCTCTGATGACATCACGAGCACAGTTCTCTCTGCTGACGTTATTATAATAATAATAACACTTTATTTATTGTTGCCCTTAGTGAGATTTGAACCCAAGTCCCCAGCACTACAAGGCAGCAGTGCTAAACACTGAGCCACCATGCTGCCCTTAGCATACATCTGGTATGCATGGTTTCTAAAATGGACAGAGATGTCAATAGAGAGCACTGTGCTCGTGATGTCATCAGTGTTCCAAAAAGAAAGGAATTTCCTCTGTAGCATTCAGCAGCTAATAAGTACTAGAAGGATTAAGATTTTTCAATAGAAGTAATTTACAAATATGTTTAACTTTCTGCCACCAGTTGATTTAAAAGAAAAAAGGTTTTCACCGGAGTACCCCTTTAACCTCTTAAGGACCCAGGACATACGGGGACATCCCCGCACCCTGGGCTTTAAGGACCCAGGATGTCCCCAGGTCTCTGCCGCTCGCCGGGCAGAGATCGGAACCGGATGCCTGCTGAAATGCTTCAGCAGGCATCCAGGGCAAACGCCGAGGGGGGCCATGTAGGCCCCCCATGTCGGCGATCGCCGCAAATCGCAAGAGAAATCGCCCTTGCGATCTGCGGCGATACCGGGCTGATCGGGTCTCTGGGACCCGACCACCCGGTAATTTCGCATGATCCCGGCTGTCACAGACAGCCAGGACCATGCTGAAGTATAGGAGCGAGGTGGCAAGCCTGCCACCTCCTCCTATTCCCTGCGATCTGTCGGTTAGTTAACCGACCAATCGCAGGAGGGGGGGGGGGGGGGGGGCGGTTACTTCCTCCCGTCCTGCCCGGCCCCTTGAAGTCCGGAGAGGAAGACTGGAGGACGCGGCGGGGGACGGGGGAGTGCTGGGGACCGGCCCCGGTACTTACCTCCTCCCTGAAGACCCGGATCCAGACGATGAAGACGGCGGCGGCGGCGACAGGTGAGTAGATCTTCAGCCACGGTCGGGCCCTTTACAGCAAGGCACGTCGCCGTAAAGTGACATGCATTGCTGTATTGGGACCCTGTAAACTACAACTCCCAGCATGCCCAGACAGCCCTTGGCGTCTGAGCATGCTGGGAGTTGCAGTTTTGCAACTTCTGGAGGTCCACAGTTTTTGGACCACTGTGCCCTTCCAGATGTTGCAAAACCACACATCCTCAGCATGCCCTTACTGTCCAGGCATGCTGGGAGTTGTAGTTTTGCAACATCTGGAAGGGCACAGATTGGGAACCACTGTATTAGTGGTCTGCAAACTGTAGTCCTCCAGATGTTGCAAAACTACAACTCCAAGCATGCTGGTAGTTGTTTTTCGGCAACATCTGGCTCTAAAGATGTTGCCGAACTACTACTACCAGCATGCCTGAGAATGTTTGGGAGTTGTGGTTTTGCAACAGCTGGAGGCACACTAGATGGGAAACATTGTTTCCTAACTCATTGTTTCCCAACCCGTGTGCCTCCAGCTGTTGCAAAACCACAACTCCCAAACATTCTCAGGCATGCTGGGAGTAGTAGTTTTGCAACAGCTGGAGGTCCCCCCCCTGTGAATGTACAGGGTACATTCACATGGGCAGGGGGCTTACAGTGAGTATCGGGCTGAAAGTTTGCGATGCAGTAAATTTTGCGCGGCAGCTCAAACTCGCTGTAACCCCCCGCCCGTGTGACTGTACCCTAAAAACACTACACTACACTACACTAACACAAAATAAAATAAAAAGTAAAAAACACTACATATACACATACCCCTACACAGCCCCCCTCCCCTCCCCAATAAAAATGAAAAACGTCTGGTACGCCACTGTTTCCAAAATGGAGCCTCCAGCTGTTGCAAAACAACAACTCCCAGTATTGCCGGACAGCCGTTGACTGTCCAGGCATGCTGGGAGTTTTGCAACATCTGGAGGCACCCTGTTTGGGAATCACTGGCGTAGAATACCCCTATGTCCACCCCTATGCAAATCCCTAATTCAGGCCTCAAATGCACATGGCGCTCTCACTTTGGAGCCCTGTCGTATTTCAAGGCAACAGTTTAGGGCCACATATGGGGTATCGCCGTACTCGGGAGAAATTGCCTAACAAATTTTGGGGGTCTTTTTCTCCTTTCACCCCTTATGAAAAGGTGAAGTTGGGGTCTACACCAGCATGTTAGTGTAAAAAAAATAAACTTTTTACACTAACATGCTGGTGTTGCCCTATACTTTTAATTTTGACAAGAGGTAAAAGGGAAAAAAGCCCCCCAAAATTTGTAACGCAATTTCTCCCGAGTACGGAGATACCACATATGTGGGCGCAAAGTGCTCTGGGGGCGCACAACAAGGCCCAGAAGGGAGAGTGCGCCATGTACATTTGAGGTGATTTGCACAGGGGTGGCTGATTGTTACAGCGGTTTTGACAAACGCAAAAAAAAAAAAAAACCACATGTGACCCCATTTCGGAAACTACACCCCTCACGGAATGTAATGAGGGGTGCATTGAGAATTTACACCCCACAGGTGTCTGACAGATCTTTGGAAGAGTGGGCTGTGCAAATTAAAAATGTTGTACAGCCCACTGTTCCAAAGATATGACAGACACCAGTGGGAGGTAAATGCCCACTTTACACCTTGTTACATTCCGCAAGGGGTCTAGTTTCCAAAATGGTATGCCATGTGGGGGTTATTTTGCTGTCCTGGCACCATATGGGCTTCCTAAAATTTGCTCTCAAAAAGCCAAATATGACTCCTTCTCTTCTGAGCATTGTAGTTCGCCCGTAGTGCACTTCAGGTCAACTTATGGGGTACCTCCATACTCAGAAGAGATGGGGCTTCAAATTTTGGGGGGTATTTTCTGCTATTAACCCTTGCAAAAATGTTAAATTTGGGGGGGAAACACACCTTTTAGTGATTTTTTTAATTTTTTTTTTACATATGCAAAAGTCGTGAAACCCCTGTGGGGTATTAAGGCTCACTTTATTTCTTGTTACGTTCCACAAGGGGTCTAGGTTCCAAAATGGTATGCCATGTGTTTTTTTTTTTTTTTTTTTTGCTGTCCTGGCACCATAGGGGCTTCCTAAATGCGACATGCCCCCGAGCAAAATTTGCTCTCAAAAAGCCAAATATGACTCCTTCTCTTCTGAGCATTGTAGTTCACCCATAGTACACCTCAGGTCAACTTATGGGGTACCTTCAAACTCAGAAGAGATGGGGTTACAATGTTTGGGGGGTATTTTCTGCTATTAACCCTTGCAAAAAATTTGAAATTTGGGGGGAAACACACATTTTAGTGACATTTTATTTTTATTTTTTTACATATGCAAAAGTCGTGAAACCCCTGTGGGGTATTAAGGCTCACTTTATTCCTTGTTACGTACCTCAAGGGGTCTAGTTTCTAAAATGGTATGCCATGTGGGGGATTTAGCTGTTCTGGCACCAAAGGGGCTTCCTAAATGCAACATGCCCCCCAAAAACCATTTCAAAAAAACGTACTCTCCAAAATCCCCTTGTCGCTCCTTCGCTTCTGAGCCCTCTACTGCGCCCGCCCAACAATTTACATAGACATATGAGGTATGTGCTTACTCTAGAGAAATTGGTCTACAAATATAAGTATACATTTTCTCCTTTTACCCCTTGTAAAAATTCAAAAATTGGGTCTACAAGAACATGCGAGTGTAAAAAATGGAGATTGTGAATTTTCTCTTTCACTTTGCTGTTATTCCTGTGAAACACCTAAAGGGTTAAAACGCTGACTGAATGTCATTTTGAATACTTTGGGGGGTGCAGTTTTTATAATGGGGTCATTTGTGGGGTATTTATAATATGAAGACCCTTTAAATCCACTTCAAACCTGATCTGGTCCCTGAAAAATTGTGAGTTTGAAAATTTTGTGAAAAATTTGAAAATTGCTGCTGAACTTTGAAGCCCTCTGGTGTCTTCCAAAAGTAAAAACTCATAAATTTTATGATGCAAACATAAAGTAGACATATTGTTTATGTGAATAAAAAAAAAAGTTATTTGGAATATCCATTTTCCTTACAAGCAGAGAGCTTCAAAGTTAGAAAAATGCTAAATTTTCACATTTTTCATCAAATTTTGGGATTTTTCACCAAGAAAGGATGCAAGATACCACAAAATTTTACCACTATGTTAAAGTAGAATATGTCACGAAAAAACTATCTCGGAATCAGAATGATAACTAAAAGCATTCTAGAGTTATTAATGTTTAAAGTGACAGTGGTCAGATGTGCAAAAAATGGCCGGGTCCTGAGGTGTAAAATGGCTGGGTCTATTTTGGCCTTAAAGGGGTACTCCACAGAATTATTATTTTTTTCTTTTATCAACTGGTGCCAGAAAGTTAAGCATATTTGTAAATGACTTCTATTTAAAAATCTTAATTCTTTAGTACTTTTCAGCTGCTGTATGCTTCACATGAAGTTCTTTTATTTTAGAATTTCCTTTCTGTCCGACTACAGTGCTCTCTGCTGACACCTCTGTCCATTTTACTAACTGTCAGGATAGGTTTTCTAAGGGGATTTGCTCCTACTATGGACAGCTCCTAAAATGGACAGAGGTGTCAGCAGAGAGCACTGTGGTCAGACAGAAAGGAAATTCAAAAAGAAAAGAACTTCCTGTGAAGCATACAGCAACTGATAAGTACTAGAAGGATTAAGATTTTTAAATAGAAGTAATTTACAAATCTGTTTAGCTTTCTGGCACCAGTAGATTTAAAAAAAACATTTTTTTCAGTAGAGTACCCCTTTAAGGATCAGGCCAATTTTATTTTTGCGTTTTTTCCTCTTTACCTTCTGAAAATCATAACTCTTTTACATTTTCAATATCAGAGTTTATTCAAAAATGTTTATGGAAAGTTAACATACAGCAATAAAACTCAAAACGATAGAAGATAATAGAGTCAAAGACTGAACAGTTAATACAATAATAGTATGCAATACAAATAAAGACAACATTGGTATAGGGCAATAGCGCTAACCTGATATGGTTTCATTCCCAGAATATAAACAAGAGGTATAAACGAGTGGAAAGTTGTAACCAGCAGTAGGGATAATCACCTAGGGAACAATGCGTAGCATCATTGTGTCATCTAGAACAGGGAATAGGGCTTGGCTAAGGGGGCTGCAGATGCGATATAACAATATGTGATGTGAAGAGGCCAGACAGGTATCAAGCATATTGGTATGTCAGAGTCGAAAACCAAGTGTCAGAAATAAATGGGAATATGTAGGTTAACAGTGAAGGGAAATGGGGAAAGGATAAGAAAAAAGAAAAGGGGAGGGGAGTAGAGGAGGTCGAAGAGGAACAGAGATAGATATGTGAGGAAACAGTAGGAAACAGTAGGAGAAGGATCACATAGATGATGAAGGTACATGCGAGCAGGGCGAATTCCGGACCTCCACAACATGTCGCATCACAAGTTGAGCCAGGGCAAGAATAGTTGCAGGAAGAAACGGGGTTGAAGTGATGAGATGTATGGGAGAAGGATGTCGATGTGCAAGAGGAGGTGTAGGCAAGGTCACTCAGTGAGGTGTAAAGTAAGGAAATCTGGGAAAGTCAAGGAGTTCCATAGGCTCCATGTCATGTTGTAACGTGATATTTGGTTGCCAGTGTCGGCCATCAGTTCTTGTTGTGGGATACTTCCTGGAACCAGGACAATATTGTGGGCAGGGCATTGGACTTCCATAGTCTCGGAATCACTGTTCTTGCGGCCATCAGGAGGAAGGTGAGCAGCCTAGAGGTGGCTGCAGGTATGGAAGGGGGAAGGATGGAGAGAAGGGTGATCTCAGGGCTAGGTAAGAGGCGGACTGAGGTGATGTGGTGTATGACATCAAGGACCTTCGTCCAGAAGGGGAGCAATGGTAGGCAGGTCAGCCACACGTGTAACATAGTGCCTTTAGCTGAGTTGCATCTCCAGCAAGTATCGGGGACTCCCGGGTGGAAAGTCACCAGCATGGCAGGAACTCTTTACCATCTCTTCAAAATTTTATAATTAGTCTCTTGAGTTTTGCAGGATTTGGAGGATCTATGACATTTAATAAGAGCTTTGCACCAATCATCTGTTGGGATGGCATGGCCCAGTTCCTTGACTTGAGGCAGCACAGAGTTGAGGACCTGAGGCAGCACAGAGTTTCTCAAACTGTGTGAGGGGGCTGTGCAGTTGCAGGGTATTGTTGTGTGTTTGGTGAAAGTGAGGCACTTGGGCGTATTAAAATAGATGTGCGGCAGACAGGGAGGTACCGGGGACTAGATCGCTGAGGGGTTTGAGGGACGCGCAGTTGAGGAGGGAATGAAACGTGACACCTCACCCTTTGTGGTAAGACAGAAAACATTGGTTGGACATCACTGGCTGGAAGAGAGGGTTATCAAATAGAGGTGTCAAAGGCCCACATGGTGGGAGGAGGTCCATCTGGGATAGGTAGAATTTGCGTGTACCATGAATTGAGTATAGCACTGGAGTGTTGAGGAACTCTTTTATATTTTCTTGCACAGACCATATGAGGGCTTGTTTTTTGCATCATCAATTTTACTTTGTAATGACATCACTCATTTTACCATAAAATGTATGGCGCATTCAAAAAAATATTATTTATGTGGGGAAATTGAAAAGAAAACCGCAATTTTGGATGGTTTTGTTTTCACTCTGTACACTTTACAGTAAAATTGACACATTTTCTTTATTCTGAGGGTCAAGACGATTAAAGTGATACCAATTTTATATGCTTTTTATAATTGTACCGCTTTAATAAAATCTCAAGCTATTTTAACCCCTTAAGGACGCAGGGTTTTTCAGTTTTTGCATTTTCGTTTTTTCCTCCATACCTTTTAAAAATCATAACCCTTTCAATTTTCCACCTAAAAATCCATATTATGGCTTATTTTTTGCGTCACCAATTCTACTTTGCAGTGACATTGATCATTTTACCCATAAATCTACGGCAAAACAGAAAAAAAATCATTGTGCGACAAAATCGAAGAAAAAAACGCCATTTTGTAACTTTTGGGGGCTTCCGTTTCTACGCAGTGCATATTTTGGTAAAAATGACACCTTATCATTATTCTGTAGATCCATAGGGTTAAAATGATACCCTACTTATATAGGTTTGATTATGTCGTACTTCTGGAAAAAATCATAACTACATGCAGGAAAATGTATACGTTTAAAAATTTCCTCTTCTGACCCCTAAAACTTTTTTATTTTTCCATCTACAGGGTGGTATGAGTACTCATTTTTTGCGCCGTGATCTGAAGTTTTTATCGGTATCATTTTTGTTTTGATCGGACTTTTTGATCACTTATTATTCCTTTTTTCATGGTATAAAAAGTGACCAAAAATACGACTATTGGACTATTGAATTTTTTTACGTGTACGCCAATATATTAATATTAACAATATATTTTTATAGTTTGGACATTTATGCACGCGGCGATACCACATATGTTTATTTTTATTTAAACTGTTTTATTTTGTTTATGGGAAAAGGGAGGTGATTCAAACTTTTATTAGGGAAGGGGTTAAATGATCTTTATTAACACTTTTTTTTAACTTTTTTTTTGCAATGTTATAGCTCCCATAGGGATCTATAACACTGCACACACTGATCTTTTACACAGATCACTGGTGTGTATCAGTGTTATGGGCGCTTGACTGCTCCTGCCTAGATCTCAGACACGGAGCAGTTATTTGTCGATCGGACACCGAGGAGGCAGGTAAGGGCCTTCCCAGTGTCGTGTAAGCTGTTCGGGTTGCCGCGATTTCACCGCGGTGGTCCCGAACAGCCCGACTGAGCAGCCGGGATACTTTCACTTTCACTTCAGACGCGGCGGTCAGCTTTGATCGCCGCATCTGAAGGGTTAATACAGGGCATCACCGCGATTGGTGATATCCTTTATTAGCCGCGGGTCCTGGTCGTTGATAGCCACCGGGACTGACCCAATATGACTGCGGGAGCCGGCGAGGACGTATATATACGTCCTACGTAGTTAAGGGGTTAATAAAATTAGTATGTTTAAAATTGTTCTATTTTGACCACCTATAACTTTCTAATTTTTACGTATACAGGGCGGAATGAGGGCTCACTATTACATTATATTTTGATAGTTCGGACATTTACGCACATGGCAATACCAAATATGTTTAAAATTTTTAAATGTTTTTTTTAATGCTTTTTGGGGGTAAAATGGGAAAAGGAACGATTTACATTTTTATTGTGGGAGGGGATTTTTCAAAATGTTTTCCTTTTTTTAAATATTTTTTTACTTATACCCATAGGGGACAATTTATAGCAATCATTTGATTGCTAATACTGTTCAGTGCTATGCATAGGGCATAGCACTGATCAGTGTTCTCAGCGATATTCTGCTCTGGTCTGCTTGATCTCAGATCTGAGCAGAAGACCCCTGGAGATGGACGGAGGCAGGTGAGGGGACCTCCGGCCACCATGCTGGATGATCAGATCCCTGCACTGCTGGCGATCCGATCATCCATTTTAAGTGCCGCACTGCCGCAGATGCCATGATCTGTATTGATCATGGCATCTGAGGATTTAATGGCAGACATCATCTGCAGTCTGATCATAGTGCTCTCTGCTGACACCTCTGTCCATGTCAGGAACTGTCCGGAGCAGGCAAGTTTTGATTTGGGGATTTGGTTCTACTCTGGACAGTAACTGACATGGGCAGAGGTGGCAGCAGAGAGCATTGTGGTCAGACTGGAAAGAACTACACAACCTTCTCTGGAGCATACAGCAGCTGATAAGTACTGGAATTAAGATTTTTAAATCAAAGTTATTTACAAATCTGTTTAACTTTCTGGCACCAGTTGATTTAAAAACACTTGTTTTTCACCGAAGTGCCCCTTTAAGGCAGAGTTCACACTGTTGCAGTGCTCTGACCCATTCATGGCCCATTTGGCTCTTTTTCTTTTCACCAAATGGAGTCTGAATGGGTTGCAGCACAACTGACACCATAGGGTTCCAGTGGACCCCATTCAAGTCAATGGGTTCTGTCAGAACCCGGGGGTGTCTGGTATTTTACAGGAGTTGAGCACTGAAAAAACATAGGACATAATAATTTTTGCTAACTAATTTTTGCTCTGTTCAACTCCCTTCCTTCCGACAGACTGACAGAGCTCCCTTTGCTGTGTAAATGACCCAACCAGGATGCCTCCAGCTGTTGCAGGTCTACAACTCCCAGCATGCCCGGACAGCCGAAGGCTGTCCGGGCATGCTGGGAATTGTAGTTCTGCAACAGCTGGAAGCATCCTGATTAGCCATTTATCCTGAAGCACAGTCAATAGAGGAAATGTATCTGAGCATTTGTACCAGTTTTCTAGAGCGATCGAGCGTGACCAACCAAGGTCATTCATTGATTTACAGCCACCTTGTATATTACATCTTGTGCCATAGTCTGGCATTCAGAAAATGTATTCTGGCCATCAGACATGTGCTATTGTAATACCATGGAACATGCCACATTCTTTACAAGAGATCTGTACAGTGAGATTCAGCCTCCTCCAGGAAGAATTGTAAAATGTGACACAAAGCTTCACATCTTATTTCTCGCCTGGCTCTGTGAGATTTCCAGAAAAAAGCCTCATGCAGCCGGCTGTAACATACTAGGGACAGGTCTTCTGCTGTACGGTTGCCTGGTCACCTTGTCAAAATCCATTGATATAATTATTTTATCCGGTGAGATGCAGAAAGCACTTTTTACCCTTGAAAAGGTCAGCTTTGCTCTTCTGTCACAACTGGAACATGTAGCAAATGTTCTCAAGCTTTACTAAGGCATTGCAATAAGAAGACATTTATTTCCAAGACTTTTTGCTTTCCATTCACCTCGAAAGAGAAAGGTGCCATGGCTCATAAGGGATCAATACTTATTAACCATGCAGGAACAGTGCAGGAAAATAGTGCTGCTCAAGGCCGGCCCAAGACATTGTGCTGCCTGGGTACTATGCCATAAAATTACATTGCAACTCATATTAATCTGCAGCATTAGGTAGGCAGCAGTTTATCAACATTAGGTAGCATAGTTTCCCAACATTAGGTAGCAGTTTCCCCATATTAGGTAGCATAGTTTCAACACATTAGGTAGCATAGTTTCCCCACATTAGGTAGCATAGTTTCCCCACATTAGGCAGCACAGTTTCCCCACATTAGGTAGCATAGTTTCCCCACATTAGGTTGTATAATTTCCTCACATTAGGTAGCATACTTTTCCCACATTAGGTAGCATAGTTTCCTCACATTAGGTAGTATAGTTTCCCCACATTAGGTTGTATAATTTCCCCACATTAGGTAGCATAGATTATCCACATTAGGTAGCAAAGATTCCCCATATTAGGTAGCATAGATTCCCCACATTAGGTAACTTAGACTCCCCACATTAGGTAGCATAGTTTACCCACATTAGGAGCAAATTTTCCCACATTAGGTAGCATAGTTTACCCACATTAGATAGCATAGCTTTCCCACACACAGACACACACACATAGACACACTCACCTGGCCTGCGCTGCGTGGGTCTGCAGTGGAACATCACTTGCGTGACGCCCCTCGTCAGACCTGGGTCGGCCGGCCGCAGACTCACTGTCTAAAGTGCCCTACCCAGGTTGGCTGACCCAACCATGAACCTAGGAGGCACAAAAAAGAATAAATAAAGAAAAGGGGCAGCAAAGTGCCACCTCTGAAAAGTTCCGTCTGGGACCAATGGTGCCACCGGGTCCCACCGGGCCCTGGTGCTGCTCCCCGTAATGGCCATAACCCACTTTTGAAAATTCCATTATCATAAATATATTCTTATTTAAAAATGATTGTTTCCATAAAATACAAATATATACTTAATTTTATAATAATATATAGTCAAATACTAAGAGATAAGCTGCATATTGTCACATTATCCATATATGTATATACACAGTATCTCACATAAGTGAGTACACCCCTTACTTTTTTTTTTTTACATGTTTTAAATTTGGTGTTATCTCTCTGACACTCTAATACTTGTCACTGGATGGCAAAGAACTCTCTGAGGATCTAAACAAAACAATTTTTACTCAACATCAAGATGGCCCAGGCTATAAGAAGATTGCCAAGACCCTGGAACTTGTTACACACTGCGCTCCGGCCGCAAGCTCCGGCCGTGTCCCTGGGTCCCTGTCTGCCGGCGGGGCTGGGACACGCCCGCATGCGAATCTCAGCCCGTCACTCACCATGCTCTGCTGTCTCTCTGTCTCAGCTCTACGCGCCAGAGCTGTGAAATTTAAAGGGCCAGTGTGCCCATAATTAGTGTTTGCACCTGACACCACATTATAAATCCCTGCACCTCCCACACTTCCCTGCCGGATCTTCAGTGCCCCTAGCCTGAGATTAAGCATTCCCTATTGCCTTTTTGTCTTTCCCATGTATCCAGACCTTCCGCTACGTTACTAGACTCCGTACCTTTGCCGCCTACCTTGACCTTCTACGTTTGACTACGCTACATTCTTATCCTTTGGTACCTCGCTTTGCCCAGCTACCTGTGTGGTCGAGCCGTGTTGGGGGTAGCAGCCTGGGTGTCGCCTGCCGCAGCAAGCCCATCCCGCCTTGCGGTGGGCTCTGGCGAACACAAGTGGCACCTTAGACTCCGCTAACCAATACGGTCCGAGTCATCAGCCACACATGTAAGAGTATCCACATCCAGCTTCGTTACAAAACTGAGCTGCGGCACAAAGGGCAAGACCATACAGAGGTTTCACAGGAAAGGTTTCACTCGGAACAAACCTCGCCATGGTCAACCAAAAAAGTTGAGTGCACATGCTCAGTGTCATATCTAAAGGTTGTCTTTGGGAAATAGATGAATAAGTGCTGCCTGTATTGCTGCAGAGGTTGAAGGAGTCAGGGGTCAGTTTCTCAATGCTCATACTATACACCAAACACTGTATTACATTTTTATACTTGTCATCCCAGAATAAAGCCTCTTTTATAGATGAAGCACAAGAAAGCCTGCACACAGTTTGAAGAAGACAAGCAGACTAAGGACATGAGACCACAATAAACGTACTTGGTTCAGATGGTGTTAAAGGGGTACTCCAGTGGAATTTTTTTTTTTTCTAAATCAACTGTTGCCAGAAAGTTAAACAGATTTGTAAGTTACTTCTATTAAAAATCTTAATCCTTCCAGTACTTATGAGCTTCTATGTGCTCCACATGAAGTTCTTTTCTTTTTGAATTTCTTTTCTGTCTGACCACAGTGCTCTCTGCTGACACCTCTGTCTGTATCAGGAACTGTTCAGAGTAGGAAAGGTTTGCTATGGGATTTGCTTCTGCTCTGGAACTCCATGTTCAAGAGGAATATGTCTGTGCTCGACAATAATGGTGGCCACACAAATAACCTTTACATTTTCATTTAGGGGTGTACTTACTATTTTGAGAGGACACAACATTACACACAGTTATGCCGGCTGGGCACTCACTACTAAACCCCTATTCCTCTACACAGGTTTGGATAAATCTCCCCCTTAGGCTTTAAAATAGCATAATCTGGGTATTTATAGCATTTTATTGCCACTTTATTTTTATTTATTTTCTGTTTTAATGATGGCACCAGAGCTCAACATTTCATTTCATTCAGTAAAGATATGAAAAACAGTGTGCCGTATATCTTCAGAATACGAGTTCTGTGTTCATGGCAGAGGTCACAGATTAGAAAAATCGGATACTTCTCTGGCGCTCGCAGGATCCGTGCTGGTGGTCAATCAGGTAAAGACTTCAGGTTTGATAAAGAATTCAGTCTTTATTTCTTCATAAAAAAACAGACAACGCGTTTCGAGGGGTCACCCCTCTTCCTCAGGTCATGGGTACAGTCCCATGTACCCATGACCTGACCTGAGGAAGAGGGGTGACCCCTCGAAACGCGTTGTCTGTTTTTTTATGAAGAAATAAAGACTGAATTCTTTATCAAACCTGAAGTCTTTACCTGATTGACCACCAGCACGGATCCTGCGAGCGCCAGAGAAGTATCCGATTTTTCTAATCTGTGACCTCTGCCATGAACACAGAACTCGCATCTTGACTGAACCGCCTCGACTATTTCGAGAAACGGAAGGACACAGGCTGCCGCGGATCACCATAGTTCTATACAAAGCCTACAACGGTGTCGCGCTCGCAGCGCGACACGACAAGGTGAGCAGTTTTCATTCCCATTCCACTTTACTCATATCCCCATGAGGTAACGGCACAGGGTGCGCTGGTCTTCTGTTCCCTTTTGTTCCCTTTTCTTTCTCGAATCAAGTATATCTTCAGAACCCACTGACCTCTGGCTTACTTGCCCAACTAAAAGTAAAAAATTATTATTATATATAAACTAATGAGATGTCACATTGTTTATCCTGCAAAATACATGATACATAAGGGGATGATATCTGAGCCTGAGACACAAACATTAACTCATACTCAGTATTAGAGATGAGCGAACTTACAATAAATTCAATTCGTCACGAACTTCTCGGCTCGGCAGTTGATGACTTTTCCTGCATAAATTAGTTCAGCTTTCAGGTGCTCCGATGGGCTGGAAAAGGTGGATACAGTCCTAGGAGACTCTTTCCTAGGACTGTATCCACCTTTTCCAGCCCACCGGAGCACCTGAAGGCTGAACTAATTTACGCAGGATAAGTCATCAACTGCCGAGCCGAGAAGTTCGTGACGAACCGAATTTACTGTAAGTTCGCTCATCTCTACTCTGTGTATTGGTTTATTTGGTATTTAATGAAAAAATAAAGAAAGAGAAAAAACAAGACTGTGTTGTATATTAATATATTACTTATACATTAAAGGGGAACTCCGGTGGAAACAAGTGGAAACAGATAGTTCATAAGGTTGAAAAAAGACCAGAGTCCATCTAATTCAACCTATATCCCTAATAAGTCCCTACCGAGTTGATCCTGAGTTGATCCTGATGATACTGATGTTTTCAAATCAACTGATACCAGAAAGTTTATAAATTACTTCTATTTCAAAATCTGAAGCCTTTCAGTACTTATCAGCTGCTGTATTCTCCAGAGAAAATTGAGTTGTTCTTTCCAGTCTGACCACAGTGCTCTCTGCTGACACCTCTGTCCATGTAAGGAGCTGTCCAGATTAGAAGCAAATCCCCATAGAAAACCTCTTCTGCTCCGGACAGTTTCTGACATGGACAGAGGTCAGCAGAGAGCACTGTGGTCAGACTGGAAAGAACTTCACAAATTTCTCTGTAGTATATAGCAGCTGATAAGTACTGGAAGGGTTAAGATTTTTAAATAGAAGTGATTTACAAATCTGTTTAACTTTCTGGCACCAGTTGATTTGAAATTTTTTGTTTTCAGAGTTCCCCTTTAAATGAATATGTTTTTAATGTGATCTTGGTAATGTATGTTATGTTCAGTCAAACCCTCTGGACTATCCTCACCCTACTTGTGTAAATTGTAAGGAGTTCTTTTCTTATAGGGGACTCCAATGCTTCCTTCCAAAAACAGTGCCACACTTGTCCATGGCCATGTCTGGTATTACATCTTGTTCCCATTTTATCTGTCCCTTTACATTTTAAGTTAACCTAGCCTAGGAATAATTATAAAATATAGGTGTACCATCTCCACAAGACCCAGTCGACTGGGTGATTCATTTGTTGTGACAAGTGTACAGTAGTGGAAGCCTCAGCTGCAAAGGAGATTTCCAGGTTCTTACAGCTGATTTAGGAAATGGACTATTCACTGTGTCCCATATGTCTCCTATCATCATTTTAATATTCTGGTGGGGGATGCAGCTGTATTTATAACTAGAGGTACATAAGCAAACAATGCTGTGTATAGGGGATAATTGTCTGATCACGGGGGGTCTGACCGCTGGGCCCCCCGGCTATATCCCGTTGAGGGCTATGGCCCCCATCTTCCGAGACATACTCATCTCGACAGTGCTGGGGAGCTCAGTCAATCTCCGGTCCTTTTCAAGCTGGATAACCCCTTTATTAATCCTGATCATAACCCCATGATCTATTATACAATTATATATGTTTTTAGCATTATTATTATAAGTAACAATACTGACAGTGCTATGTTAACACTACTTGTATTTTTCATTCAGTTGAATTTAGTTTTTTGTTCTATAGGTACAGTATTGTATAAGTCATTTGCTGTTTTATCTAGTATTTTGTCTAGTATTTTAGAACTAATGTACATTTAGAACCACCTGAAACTTACTAAAGGAAATTTCTTTAACTGATTTATATTTTTCTTGCCAACTAAAGCCACACGCTTTCATGGCCATTTTTTCCATCAGAGCACAAATTGCTCCCACTGGACAAGTGTTTTTTCCAAAAATCCTTCTAGTTAACAGTAAGAAAACAATAATTTGTGTGGAACAGTATGTGCTGAGAACATAATAAGTCCACCTGGGGGATGCTGGAGATTTATGCTTTCTGACTATTTTTATAAAAATGTGTGAACGTGTAAACAACACAAGCACAGGAAATAGATTAGGACTAGTGGTAAATGTAGACAAGTCTCATAGTAGCCCATAGTAAGTGACAAGAGCTGTGGTGATCATACAAGAAAAGTAGACATATGACCAGGACATCACAATTCAATGAGATGCATCAGTGTGATTTTTATTTTTTTTATGTATGTATTTTTTAATTTTCCTCCTACTTTATTAACATCTATTTTTTTTATAAGCACTCCAGTTTTTAATGCATAATGCATACATTGCACTCTGTCCATATAATGCACTCTCACCATCACCAGCCTATAAGTTCTGTAACTGGGTCATGCGACCACCACCCAGATAACTAGAAAATGAAATGGGCCTAGTAAGTGGTCTGTCTTGGGTCAGCTGACTATCTGAGAACTACAGGATGATATCATTGCCTCTCAGATCCCTCCCGGCAGCTCCCAGAGCTCCTCTCCCAGCTTTATCTGTATGCTGCTGCTATCTCTATGGAATCAGGATATATATAGTAGATACACACCCTTTCCCTTCTGTGCTATGTTGATCTCTGCCTGATTTACCTAAAATTGCCGCAAAAATGCATCATTTTACTGCGATTACACAAATCACGCAAACTGCAGCCAAAAATATGGACAAAACACAGTAAAGCACGTAAAAAATGCTGTAAGCACAGATTGATAATCTTTGTAAAACACCTCAAATGGGATTATAGGTGTGTGCACTCACCGCTGTAGGAAGATGTATCAGACTTCACTTTATTGCGGTAAAATCCAGACGGACAAAAGCAGTTATAGTGCAGAGTGCAGGAAGCTGTGGATGCTAGGAAGTTACAGCCATTTCACCCGCAAGCTATGTCAGACCACACCTGCCAGTGACATGAGTACAGGTAAGTGCCCTTCGGCAGTCACATCACCGGTCAGGTGCTTCCAAGTAAATCATGTGACCTAAAATCATGATATTAAAAACACACACAAGCAATGCATTATAAATACAGTAAATACAAGTTTGCTTTTAATATCATGATTTTAGGTCACATGATTTACTTGGAAGCACCTGACATGGCTGCAGAAGGGTACTTACCGTACTCACGTCACTGGCAGGTTTGGTCTGATGAAGGCCGCATGCGTGGGTGAAACGACTGTAACTTCCTAGCGTCCACAGCATCCTGCACTCCCTTTCCTCCACTATAGCTATTGTTGTCTGTATTGATTTTACCACAATAAAGGGAAGTTTGATACATGTTCCTACAGCGGTGAGTGCATCCTTCATCTTCTTTTATCATGGCCCTACCAAGCGTTTTGTGCTGTATTTAGGAGTGAAAATTACAATTTTAGGGACACGTCCCCAAGGACTGCCCTAAACTAGAGACTACTTAACTAAATTATTAAAACTTAACTTTTATTACAACCACTAAATTATAAATTGTGCTTTTGGTACCATAGTGAAAAAATGTTAAAAAGTCCGGTCATCCACAATGTGACTACAACATAGGTCAAAATTGCCCATATGTCTTGTGATCAGTGTCACAGTGGAAAGGTCTAGTTAAGCCAGACAGTGTCGCCACCGCTGACTAAAGAAAACCCCCACCCTATTCGAATCTTGCTATTGTGTCACTAGGATGCCGATTTATAAAAACATTATAGCCCCTCCTGCTGACGTTTCGCCAGTGTACCCTGGCTTTTTCAAAGAAGTGAGGACCTCACTTCTTTGAAAAAGCCAGGGTACACTGGCGAAACGTCAGCAGGAGGGGCTATAATGTTTTTATAAATCGGCATCCTAGTGACACAATAGCAAGATTCGAATAGGGTGGGGGTTTTCTTTAGTCAGCGGTGGCGACACTGTCTGGCTTAACTAGACCTTTCCACTGTGACACTGATCACAAGACATATGGGCAATTTTGACCTATGTTGTAGTCACATTGTGGATGACCGGACTTTTTAACATTTTTTCACTATGGTACCAAAAGCACAATTTATAATTTAGTGGTTGTAATAAAAGTTAAGTTTTAATAATTTAGTTAAGTAGTCTCTAGTTTAGGGCAGTCCTTGGGGACGTGTCCCTAAAATTGTAATTTTCATTGTTTTGCCCTGAGACACTTAGGAGTATTTGCTTGGTTTGTATTTAGGAGTGCACCTCCATCAATTTGGTAATCCTGGCTGTGCAAACCAGTGCACTTCATGGTCACTAAGTGGTGGTCAGCAGGAAGGCTCAGCAAGGATCGTCCTGTAGCTGTGCCGAACGCACTTGTTTCTATTTTGCCGGGATTATAGGTTTGTTTGTTTTTTGTTGTTTTTTTATTTTATTTTATGGACAATGTTCTTTCAGTTTTTAAAGAAAACATTTTAAGACATCCTATCTTCATTAGGCCCAGCACTTCTAAATGAATAATATTGTATATAAACTTCAGCTCGGCCACAAATAGAAATAATAAAAACTGTTATTGCTTTTATGGTCTAAAAGAAAAGGAGAACATCAGGAACATAAAGCCGCTGTTATAAAATGGTATGTCATTACATTTTATGTTACATAGTCTTTTACTACTGTAGTAGTATATCACTGTAGCTTTTCCACGTTACTTGAGGTTTGTAGACAGAAAACACAATGGAGGCAGTAAAGGCGATGGCAGTCAGTCTCGTAGTGCGGGCAGTGGCTGATAAAAGAGATAGAAGAGAATTGATTTTAGTCTGATGATTCCTGTTATTTGGTAGATTGTGGATATGAAAATAAAAATGGAGTTTAGTGATAGAAAGGAAAGATTACGGTGCGATATTTACTGTAATGGATCTGCGTTATCACCTGGGCATGCGGCTGGTAAGATATTCACTGAGTGTTATCACTTAGTTCATTGTCACATAAATTCTTCCAGCCTGGTCCATATTTATCTAGAAAAAGCTGGTTTCAGCTGGGCACTCACCTACCGGTGCACTTTTTGAACTCCCCCTACTGGTCTGATGTGACCCCCTGCAGTTGGGAGGTTGTATATCATTATAATGAATCTGTAGTTATGTAACTGTGACTGGGTTCTACTAGGCAGGAGTTGTGTTTACATAGAACTGCCCTGGGATGGGTTCCATGGCCCCCACCCCATGTTGAGTTTTTTTTTGCCTTTTCATGGGCATGTTTTAATTGGTTTTAGAGGGTTTCCGTGTATTGTGTATCATGTGTAATTAATAAAGTATTGTATTTTTTATTATTTGGTGCGCGCAATTTTGGTGTGTTTTTTCTCTTCTTTCTGAATTGTGCTCCATATTGATGTCTAGTTCAGTCAGGGGTGTAGCTATAGGCGGTAAAGAGGGCCTTAGGAGGCCCAAAGGGCTTACAGCCATGCAGGTCCATATTTATAGCTCCTGTTATGCTAGGTACATGGACTGAATATACCCCATTATAAATCCACAACATAATATGCGGATAGAAGTTGGCAGGTAAAATTCACAGCTGTTCTGATTCATGTGGATTCACCCAAAGGGCCACAGCATGGCAGCAGCAGCTACTTCAAAAGATTTTATCATTTCTTTTACTCACACAAGTTTTGCCCCCCTCAATACTGTTGCTTTAGGCACAGGCCCACGGGTGCCTAATGGCAAATACAGCCCTGCTGCCATGTAAGTAGAAACCATTATTATGTTTGGCACGTGATAGATTATACAAATTCGGCTATGGGGATCAAGAGCTTAAAGGGGTACTCTGGCCCTAAAACATCTTATCCCCTATCCAAAGGATAGGGGATAAGATGCCTGATTGCAGGGGTCCCTCTGCTGGGGACCCCTGCAATCTTTCATGCAGCACCCACTATCATCAGTCTCCAGAGCGAACATCACGAGGAATCACGGGGCCGGAGTATCGTGACGTCATGGCTCCGCTCCCGTGTGATATCAGGCTAAGCCCCCTCAATGCAAGCCTATGGGAGGGGGCGTGGTGGCTGTCATGCCCTCTTCCATAGGCTTGCATTGAGGGGGTGGATAATGATGTAATACGGGGCAGAGCCATGATGTCACCATACTCCGGCCCCGCGATCGTGATTCATCAGACCCGGAGCGATGTTCGCTCCCGAAGCTGATGATAGCAGGGTGCTGCATGAAAGATTGCAGGGGTCCCCAGCGATCAGGCATCTTATCACCTATCCTTTCTCACAGAAAAGGATTGCAGTAACACATGTTTTGCTATACACATGTTTAATCCCTTTGTATGTTTTAGAACTAAACCAAAAAAGTGAGGAAAAAAAACAAATTGGTCATAATGTCACACCAAAAATGGGCTGGACCAAATTATTGGCACCCTTAACTTAATATTTGGTTGCACACCCTTTGGAAAAAAAATAACTGAAATCAATCGCTTCCTATAACCATCAATAAGCTTCTTACACCTCTCAGCCGGAATGTTGGACCACTCTTCCTTTGCAAACTGCTCCAGGTCTCTCTTATTGAGCAATAAGAGATCTTTTAAGATCTCTCCACAGGTGTTCAATGGGATTTAGATCTGGTCTCATTGCTGGCCACTTCACCTACACATCACCTACACAAAAAGAAAGTGTACCCAAAATAATGGTGACAAAAAAATCTCTCCCAATACCAGTGAAGATGGTCATAATTAATCATGAAGCATATAAACAGCATTTTAAGAAGAATAAATTGGATGCAAATATGCGACCAGGTACATGGTTTATACAGTATGAACAAGAAGAACCAGAAATATAACACCCAGATAGGCCCCAATTAGTAAACAGAGAGTAGAAAGTATAGCGCATATATATATGTATGAATGTAACATCAAAATGAAAATCGAACAAGAAAATTTGGCCACAACCAATAAAAACAAAACTTACCTGGAAAACTGTGGCAGAGATGGAGAGGACCATGGGGAGCCTCTTGGAGGGAGAAAGGACGAGATCCTCCTAAAAAACACAAAATGAAGAAATACATAATAAACAAACATTAATAAGTGATCAATAAAATCAGCCTACAGTAGTATAAGCACACAGTGGAGGTAATGTACCAATGAAAAGAAAAGAAAAAGAATTAGAGAATAATTATAAACAAGCATATGGGTTTTTTAAGTATATGGGAAAAATAGAGTATTATTGGATTACCCCTAGGGGCAATCTCTAGGAAAATTGAAAATTAACCCTCCATATACTGGTCTTGACCAGGTATGGTGATTTTTATATTGCCCACACCTGTTACTTGCCCCAGGTGAGTTTAACCCCTTAAGGATCGTTTTTTTTTTCCTTTTTTGCATTTTCGTTTTTTGCTCCTTGCCTTTAAAAAATCATAACTCTTTAAATTTTGCACCTAAAAATCCATATGATGGCTTATTTTTTGCGCCACCAATTCTACTTTGTAATGACGTCAGTCATTTTGCCCAAAAATCGACGGTGAAACGGGAAAAAAAATCATTGTGCGACAAAATTGAAAAAAAACGACTTTTTGTAAATTTGGGGGCTTCCGTTTCTACGTAGTACATTTTTCGGTAAAAATGACACCTTACTTTATTCTGTAGGTCCATATGATTAAATTGATACCCTACCTATTTAGGTTTGATTTTGTCGGACTTCTGGAAAAAATCATAACTACATGCAGGAAAATTAATACGTTTAAAATTGTCATCTTCTGACCCCTATAACGTTTTAATTTTTCCGTGTATGGGGTGGTATAAGGGCTCATTTTTTGTGCCGTTATCTGAAGTTTTTAACGGTACCATTTTGCATTGATAGGACTTATTGACTCATTTTTAAATGATATAAAATTGACCAAAAATGCACTATTTTGGACTTTGGAATTTTTTGGCGCGCACGCCATTGACCGAGCGGTTTAATTAATGATATATTTTTATAATTCGGACATATTCGCACGCGGTGATACCATATATGTTTATTTTTATTTACACTGTGTTTTTTTTTTATTGGAAAAGGGGGGTGATTCAAACTTTTAATAGGGGAGGAGTTAAATGATCTTTATTCACTTTTTTTTTCACTTTTTTTTTGCAGTGTTATAGCTCCCATAGGGATCTATAACACTGCACACACTGATCTTCATCATTGATCACTGGTTTCTCATAAGAAGCCAGTGATCAACGATTCTGCCGCATGACTGCTCATGCCTGGATCTCAGGCACTGAGCAGTCATTCGGCGATCGGACAGTGAGGAGGCAGGTAGGGGCCCTCCCGCTGTCCTGTCAGCTGTTCGGGATGCCGCGATTAGCCGCGGCTATCCCGAACAGCCCGACTGAGCTAGCCGGCCACTTTCGGTTTCGCTTTTAGCCGCGCGGCTCAGCTCTGAGCGCGCGGCTAAAGGGTTAAAAGCGCGCAGCGCCGCGATCGGCGCTGCGCGCTATTAGAGGCGGGTCCCGGCTTCACTATGACGCCGGGCCCGCCGTGATGTGACGCGGGGTTACTGTGTAACCCCGCGTTATATCAGGAGAGCAGGACCAAGGACGTACCGGTACGTCCTTGGTCCTTAAGGGGTTAAAGAACCAACACATGCTTGAAACAATCTTATTTTTCCACAATTTTGAAAGGGTGACAATAATTTTGTCCATCCCATTTTTGGAGTTCGGTGTGACATTATGTCAAATTAGCTTTTAGTTTTAGGTTTAGTTCCAATACACACAAAGGGAATAAACGTGTATAGCAAAGCGTGTTACTGCAATCCTTTTCTGTGAGAAATACTTCATTTTCTTGAAAAATTTCAGGGGTGCCAACATTTACGGCCATGAATGTATTTTGATAATTCTGTAGCCATTTTGTGCTGCACAAAAAGAAAATAAATATTCATTATTGTCCTAATCATGTTAGTAGAAATCAGTAAATCTTTTCTGGCTTGAGGGAAAAATGTTTTTCTTTTCTTGTGGAGCAAAGTTTAGCCTCAAATCATAAATGTGAGATATCCATTGTAGCAGGAACTGTGCATGTGCCTGGAATAGCAGCTGGAGTCTTCGGCAAGTGTCATCTGTGCTATTCGAGCTGTAGATAGAATGGGATACTTAGAAATGCACCCATCAGGAGGTGAGACCCATAGACATGTTCTCCGGAACTGAGAAATGATTAGCTCTTGGCCTGTGTATGGCACAGTGAGGTGCATGTGAAAGAGGCCTAGCAGCCCATGAAAGAGTTCTGGTTCTGAAACTAGCCCTGATGTTTATCTGTCTTTTACCGTAAAGAACATATAAAATTCTATCTCAAATGTTTTAGCAGAAAAATTACATGGTTTTCAGGGCAAATAAAGACCAGAGCATTTGTAATTGAACGCATTAAGGTAATTTTTTGTGCATTTCTTGCTTTGCTGTTAGGCTACACATAAATAATACACAGTCCTAAATAAGAAAAGTCATTTCATGTGGACAAAGGAAAGTATTTCAAAAATGCCTTATAAAGTAGAACTTTTCCAGAAGGGAAACACTTGATCCTGACTGCTACCTATTGGAAGTTGCATTCCTTCAGTCAATGTTTGACTCTCAATGAGCCTTGAAACATGACTGGGGATTAGATGCAAAGCCAAAATCCTTTCCACAAGGCAGATTTACCCATCTGGGAGATATTCTGGCTTGGCATACAATCCCCAGTCTTGTTTTTAGACTCCAGGGTCAAACATTGACTTGAAGGGATGTTACTTCCAATAGGTAACAGTGAGGAACAAACTTTCTTCCTCCTGCAGTGGAGCTACGTTTCACTTTTTTTTTCTTATGGAGCATTTCATGTATTCATTTTGAGTATTGCAGAAATATTGCCCAAAAACTTTTGCCATACTGACTTGTTATTGTAATGTCCGTTTGTCTGTGTTTTGCATTTTTCTTCTTTGGGTCCTGTTCAGACATTAGGTTTGTGTCTGAACAGTTTCTGTGTTTATTTTCCCTGGTTTGGGAAGAGTAAACCCTTCAGCACTGGAAGGATATATAAGGCCTCTTCAGGTGCTGCTCTGGGTTGGCATTATGTTCACTATGTCTGTCTAGGCACATGTATCCTGAGTTTTAACCATGATTATCTGTTCTGTTTGATATCTAGATTTTAACTTGCCTTGTTTTAGTACCTTTGTCGGATTTTAGTATTCTTGTTTTGTTTGTTCTGCTTTGTGTTGCCTAGTCCGTGTTTACCCTGTGCTTTTGTCAGTCCTGTTTTAACCTTGTCTGATTCTTGATTTCCTAGGATAGAATCCTGTTCTGAGCCTTGTGCTATCCGTCTATCTAGGAGTAAATTAGCCTTGTGTTTGTACCCGTGTTTGCTTGTATTTAGGATTTTTGTTTCCTCCTAGCCTAGTATTCTGATCACTCTGTGGAGTGTGCCCACTAGCAAGGAGCCTATCCTATTATATCCTATAATTGGAGTGGGGTATCAAGTGTGTTCCTTGTTTTGAGTCCAATGTGAACAGTGCTTTTGATTTCCTGACTGGTTTAGTGTTCTGACATTCAGTTAACCTGTTCATCCCCTGCATCTTTTGGTTTTGTCTGCTTTCTACTTATCCCCATATCTAGTCTTGTTCATATTATCATATCTGCCGTTTATCTTAAACCTGTTTTCTGTGCTGTATGTTAGTATGCTATATCCTGCCTGACTTGTTTCCCGACATGTATAGTTTCTTTTGTTTGACGTTTATGCCCATGCACTTTAGCACAGGAAGGGACCGGCGCCCAGTTGTCATTCACCGCTAGGGTGTCTAGGCAAGTAGGTGTGAGAGTCGTCTAAGGGACAGCTTTAGGGCTTACTTCTTTCTGCCCCCTGTTCATGACAGTTTTGTGTTAAGGTCCTTTTACTTGTTCAGAATACTTAATACTGGAGGACCCCACTTGTACGCATATTGTGCAGACATCCCATCAATTATAATGGACACTGTATAATGCATATTTTTTCCTGTGGTGGTACTGCAGAGATATTAAACACTTAATGCAAGGTTGGTTAAAGTCCCAGGGGGAGTATACTCTGTGATGTGTTAATTGTCAGGGGATCCATCAAACACATAAATATTTTCCAAAGCAAAACCCCTTCAATAATAAAATGAACTTAAATAATTTTTTTTAACTAAATTTCATCTTCTCGTTTATTTGTTAGAAAATGGAATCGTTCTCTTGTTTTCATCTTTTAACTGTTAACGGTGTTATAAGAAAAGCAGTAATAAGTTTTTCCTCTTGCTTGGATTTTTATATACATGGCCGTCTAGTATGCGCCTGCATAAAAAAAAGTAAGAAAAAAGTGCAAGCAAACTTATTGTGTACTCCAAAACTGAAAACATAACCAAACCTAAAAAAAAAAACCCCAAACAGTTGATAGTATCAAAATTGTATTTATTTTATTTATTATTGTTTTTGCACCAAAGTTAACCATGTCCCCCCATAAAATACACGGACACGTGAGACATCATTAAAAAAATCACTGGTAGATGATCACGAGAATTCATAGGTACATAAACAAACACATGCCCTGGAAATATGATTTAAATATGAGATTTCTAAAGATTCTTTTGCATCCTGCTATAGGCAAGTACTGTCTTTGTTCTGTTTTTAAACCCCTGCTGTTCAACCACTGAATATGTCTTTCCAAATAAAGAAATTCAAATTAAAACAAAAAAGTAGGCCACCGGCAAAGTTAAAAGAGCTTTCCTTTTCCTCTTTTATAATGGGATAATTGTAAGAGTAGTTATCAAAGAGTAAGCGATTTACTAAATAACATAACAAGGCAATTATCTAAGAACTGTAAGAACTGGTCCAATAAGTTCTACCCAGTAGCTATTATGAAGAATGTTATTAAAGTAAAGAGATGTAGCTTCATCCATATATGATGATATCCTTCTTACTCAGGTCCATAAAGTTGTTCGTAGGTGGCAGTGTTGTCACACTTTGTAACTGAATGGATAAGAAAGCAACATTTACAATTTTTCTGAGCTCAAAAACATTGTTTCTCTTTTATGTTCTATTTATTATTATTATTATTGCTGTTGAAATTATTTATTTATATAGCGCCCTTGGTTCCAGGGCACTTTACATATTTCTCCTGGAAGTTAAAACAAAATTTCAGGTACAGTAATATATATCTGAAAAGGAAGGGACAGGGGAACACTTGATATTGACCCTTAGAATTAAATTAAAAATGTGCAACAGCTGGAGGCACACTGGTTGGGTAACACTGCTTTAAAGGGGTACTCTGCCCCTAGACATCTTATCTCCTATCCAAAGGATAGGGGATAAGATGTCTGATCGTGGGGTCCCACCACTTGGGACCTCTACAATCTCCCTGCTGCACCCTGCATTCATTTAGAGCATTGGGTGCAGCGCCGGAGTGCTGAAGGCTCATGACGTCACAGCTGCGCCCTGGTCGTGATGTCATAGCCATGCCCCCTTCAATGCAAGTCTATGGAAGGGGGCATGACAGATGTCACACCTCCTCCCATAGACTTGCATTGAAAGGGCACAGCCGTCACTTTACAAGTGGGGGGGCGTGACCGGAGTTCGCTCCATGCATCGGATGTCTGGGGTACCACAACCAAAATCATGGGGGTCCCCAGGGGCGTGACCCCCCACGATCAGACATCTTATCCCCTTTCCTTTGGATAGGGGATAAGACATCTAGGGGTGGAGTACCCCTTTAATATACTTCCACTTAATATGCATTACATTAAAACCTGATGAATTGGCCATCTCTTCATCATTATCAAAAATAAAAAAATATTAAATTTATGATATTTTTTTGTTTTTATAGTATGTTTTTTTTGCAAGAAAAATGTTTCTACAAATTGTCCAAGTTGATAAAGCCTTTTTGCAAATTAGGTCTCTATAATTTCTAGATAAACATTCCTAATGATAACTACTGTTCTCGTAGTAAAAAATCTTGATGTATGTGGTAGATAAAAAAAAAATTGTTACTAATACAACCATTCTGTTTATAAACTTTATTAATTAAAACTCCCATACAGTTTTGGTCTGTTAGGCCTCTGTGCTAGCATTGTATCCAGTAAAGTAAATAATGAAGGTATAATTCCTGTGTGCTGTAAATGGTGACAGATGGTGAACTCTGAATAAAAGTCTTAAGGGACTAAACAGGTGGTTTAGTTTCCAAGTCAGTGCTCTGGGTGCACCCAATGGTGAGGACAGCTCCTGTGTTGTCATGGAAAGACACGTCAATGACCGCATGACAGCTACAATAAGGCAATCTGAAGAAAAAAGTCTTCTACTTTCTCGGTCTAGCCTCTTGAGTATTCATGTTTATTATTGCTCCAGCTATAATAAATGTTGAGTTCCTTGCAAACTAATCTCAGCTTATTCACACGCGCTTCTGTATAAGGAAGATTAGAAATAGCAGTAAAGATGTCCGTCAACCTTTAAGTAAATATGTGGAATATAAAGTTCA
Organism: Hyla sarda; assembly: GCF_029499605.1. Classification (NCBI taxonomy): domain Eukaryota; kingdom Metazoa; phylum Chordata; class Amphibia; order Anura; family Hylidae; genus Hyla; species Hyla sarda. The sequence continues at coordinate 375,946,615 of NC_079190.1, read as the reverse complement.
CTTATAAGTCATGTAGTCAAAATTAATTGCAAATGCCATGTCTTATTGATATTCTGATTTCAAATACATATGTTTTTTATGCTTTTAGATTACATTTAGGATATAAAAAATAGTAACCACCAAATAATGTATAAATATAATATCATGGATGTCACAGACAGTATCAAGACTTACGTGCAGTCTTATACAGTCTACAAATATAGGGTAACTGGTGGGGCATGTGCCCCAGATGCTAAGTGGGTAGAGATTTGTGACTCTGGCACCTGCAGCAAAATGTTATACTAATGTGATTTCATGATAATTCATACTCTGTTGGCAGCAGACTCCCTTTATATGACACAGGAAAGCAGGCCTGTCACCAAGCAGCAACACGGCCAAGGTGTGGGAGGCTGAAATGTTTAAAATGACGCATCATATGCTACAATATGCAAAACATTAGGAAGTAATAAAATTCTACATTTCTTAAATTCTATCATCATCTAATACAGAATTTGACAACTAGAGTCGCACCTGCTATAAACAATTTTCATGCTTAAATCAAGTTTTATTAAGAATTTTAAAGTAAAACAATACTGAGTTCTGACTCCTGAGTCACAGGACCATAAGTAGAAACAAGTAAACAGAACACCAACAGAGAAGTAATAGCTGAAAATGTCTTTCCACCAGTGAATGCATGAGAATAATTATAATTTGCATATGTACATGAGGGGGCACATTGTGAAGGGACACGGAAGAAACAGTATGGCATAGCTGAGTAAATATACATTATGTGTGTGGCATAGAAAGGAGAGCAATTTTAGGTAAAAAAGAGACCAAAGGAGTAAGGAATGGATTGGAAAGAAGACTCTTCTATCCTAGACACAATAAACTATTTTAGCTGGGAGTATTCAACCAAGAAAAAGGGACATTAACCCCTTAACGACAATGGACGTAAATGTACGTCATGATGACGTGGCACTTAAAGCACCATGACGTTCATTTACGCGCCGCCATGACTGCGAGCATCAGGCGGGTGTAAGCGTCATGCGCCGCAGGTCCAAGCAGCTATCAGCAGCGGATATCCGCCATTAACACCTCAGACTATTAAAGTGTAAAAAATGAAAGTAAAAAAGATTTTTTTTTAAAGTTAAAAAAATTTGAAAAATCCCCTCCCCCAACTTCCATAACGTGTAAAAAGAAATAATTAATACACATATTTGGTATCGCCATGTGTGTAAATGTCCGAACTATTAAAATATAATGGTATTGGTGCCGTACGTTGAACGTCGTGAACGTAAAAAATAAAAAAAATTGCTAAATTGCTACTTTTTTGTCACATTTTGTAAAAAAAATAAAAAAATTTAAAAATGAATAAAAGTTTTATAACCACAAATGTGGTATCGATAAAAATTACAGATCACTTTGCAAAAGATTAGCCCTCATACCGCCGCTTATACGGAAAAATGAAAAAGTTATAGGTCATCAAAATAGAAGGATTTTAAACATACTAATTTGGTTAAAAAGTTTGCGATTTCTTTTTAAGCGCAACAATAATAGAAAAGTACATAATCATGGGTGTCATTTTAATCATATTGACCCACAGAATAAAGAACACATGTCATTTTTACTATAAATTGTACGGCGTGAAAACGAAACCTTCCAAAATTTGCTAAATTGCAGTTTTCTTTTTAATTTCCCCACACAAATAGTATTTTTTTTGGTTGCGCCATACATTTTATGGTAAAATTAGTGATTTCATTAAGCAGGACAACTGGTCACACAAAAAACAAACCCTCATACTAGTCTGTGGATGAAAATATAAAAGAGTTACGATTTTTAGAAGATGAGGAGGAAAAAACGAAAATGCAAAAATAAAATTGGCCTGGTCCTTAAGGTCAAAATGGGCTTGGTACTTAAGGGGTTAAAGGACCTAGCTTGTAGATCTGTTGGTGAAGGGAGAGGAGACCCTGTGAGTAGATTTTAGAATCTCAGATCATAAGCTTCCTCTGTCCTAAAAAGCAATAGACAAACAAGGAGAGCGCTCCTAGTGTGATAGCGTAATGTAAAAGCATAGATAATAGACAAGAGAACTTGCTCATCAAGTCTAGTTGTACTGCGACCAAGTACAACTATGGTGAAGGCGTGAAGTGACCCTGCAACGGGCGAAGAGCGGCAGCTGCTCCTGGACACACAGGCGAAGAAATTAAGCGGATCCCTCCAGGGAACAAACCAGGATAGAGGCAGCGCACAGGACTTCAAAGGTAAAATGGTTTATTTACCCGGCATGCAACGCGTTTCGCTGGATAACCAGCTTCATCAGGCTGATGAAGCTGGTTATCCAGCGAAACGCGTTGCATGCCGGGTAAATAAACCATTTTACCTTTGAAGTCCTGTGCGCTGCCTCTATCCTGGTTTATTCTGTCCTAAAAAGGTGTCTGTATGTAAACTTAGTATTAAAAATAGTTTATAACCCTGATTTTTGGCCGTTTTTTGTCAAAGGGGCCTTTGGGCTCTCGATGGAAAAGTTGCTGCCAGAGATATCTGGAAGTGACTTATTTCCCTTTAAAACCCTTTCCACCTGATATAGAGAGCACTGTGTTTAATATTGCATTTGGTTTAGTTTAGTTGAATTTTAACATGACAGACAATTTGTTGCAGTTATCAATTTTGTTATGTATTTCGAGGGCTTTATAGGGGTATGCCAGTATTTCCCAAAAACAATATATTGCTGGGGCCTAAGAAATTTTTTCCAAAAAAAGGTATGTTGACCTACCCCCATTCCCCCACTAGCCCTTGCATCCCCCATTCGGCTCCTTCTGGTCCCCCAATTCTTTTGCCCACTTCCAATAAAAGCGCTCAGAGCAGGATTTGCCTGCTCACCCAATCACTGGCTAAAACAGGCCCAGCAATATGTGAATTTGTGTTAAATGCCAAATAAGGACCAGATAATTCACTACATGCAGTTTCTAATGCCCATCCATCCTTATCGATCACTCGTAATACACATATATAATATCAATTGTCAAAAAATTCTAAATCCTAAAATTGGTTTTATTAGGGAATAAACTGATGCCCTTAACAAAAGAAAAAAAGAACAAAAACAGTTACCATTCAGATATGTCACGAAAGAGCTCTGAACCATAACTGACTTGTCTAATATGGTAATTTTCCACTTGGTTTACAAAGGCATATATAATTGATTATGTTATATTCAATAAATTATTTATAAATTATTCACACACACATGTTCATCTGAGCTCAAAGAGTAGACTCCATAGTTGAAATGACATTTTTGTATATATGCATTTAAAAAAAAATTGGGAACACTTTATAAACTCTGGAAAAAAAGTATTGTGCTTTGATGCACAATTCTTATATATAACACTAGATACATCTCAATTCAGAGTTTTAATAAATACATAAAAAAATCAATTAAAAAAGCCAATGTCAAGATTATGTTAAAGGGGTACTCCCGTGGAAAACTTTTTTTTTTTTTTATCAACTGGTGGCAGAAAGTTAAACAGATTTGTAAATTACTTCTATAAAAAATCTTAATCCTTCCAGTACTTTTTTGGGGGCTTTATACTACATGGGAAATGTGTACTCTTTTAAAATGTGTCTTCTGTCACAACCACAGTGCTCTCTGCTGACCTCTGCTGTCCATTTTAGGAACTGTGTAGAGCAGCATATGTTTGCTATGTTTCTCCTTCTCTGGACAGTCCCTAAAATGGACAGCAGAGGTCAGCAGAGAGCAATGTGGTCATGACAGAAGAGAAATCCAAAAAGAAAAGCATTTCCTCTGTAGTAATCAGCCCCTAAACAGTACTAGAAGGATTAAGATTTTTTTTATAGAAGTAATGTACAAATCTGTTTATCTTTCTGGCACCAGTTGATTAAAAAAAAAAAAAAAAAAAAAAAAAAGGAGTTTTCCATAGGAGTACCCCATTAAATGAATCATAGGGAACAAATATTTTTTTGTAGGGAGTATATAATTCTGCTTCACACCATAATATTTGTTATTAACATACCAGATTAAAGCGTACCTGTGGTTTCGAGTAACTTTTTATGATAAGCTATCATGTTTCTGTACAGTGTGTGAGGAGTAACACCATTTCTGGCTATTATATAACTTGTATATGGCATTTTTCACCAAATGTCTGCTCTGCAGGCTCCATCTTTACTTTTCAGTTGTCCCTGAACTAATAAGTAGTGTTGCTCGCGAATATTCGCAATTCGAATATTATTCGCGAATATCGCATATTCGCGAATTCGCGAATTTCGCGAATATAGCGCTATATATTCGTAATTACGAATATTCGTTTTCTTTTTTTTTTTTTTCTTCACAGTACACATCACAGTGATCATCCCTCTCTGCTTCCAGCTTGTGTGGTGTAAAGAAGGCTGTAATACTACTGTGTGAGACTGGCGTGCGAAAATTCGCATATGCGAAAATTAACATATGCTAATTTTCGCATATGCGAATTTCCACATATACTAATTTTTGCATGCGCGTATTTTCGCATACGCGAAAATAAAACGAGAATATAACGAATATGCGAATATTCGCGAATATATTACGAATATTCGTCCATATATTCGCGAATATTCGCGAATTCGAATATGGCCTATGCCGCTCAACACTACTAATAAGTAGAGAATAATCTTTATAAGGCTCATATACACCGCATACACAGAAAAGGGGTACTGTACAGTTAAAGCTAAATAAAGTGAAAATAAGGTAGAAAATAAGACATAAAAAAAAAACATTGCGTGCATATAAACTGATACTGCATCTTTATTTATTTTTTTCCATTCTGACAATCCATGCTAATGGTGTAAAACTGTATATGGGCACATTTAAATAAAAAAGATATATACAATTATAGTCAGTTGTTAATTTAACATGAAAAATATAGTATGATGATAGTTGAAATATCTGTTGTTGAATAGCATTTACGTAATGAAATCTCAAGTCCATCCTGTATACAACAGTCAAAATCTGATTTCTATACTGTAGTTTATAGGTCAGCAGTGATTGTGAATGTTTTTTTAAAGAGGACCTGTGGCCAACCCCCAAAAAGGAGATTGCATTATCATCAAATAGCTTAGGGTGTCCTGATCACACACCTTTTTACAGTCTCTTGATGAGCTTCTGTTCCCCAAATATGAGGTAATAGGTGATGGGTGATGGGATGGGAGATAATCAGGTGATGGGCGGTGGTCTGTATTAGGCATACATGCCCCTCAATGTATAACATTCACACCCCTGACAATATAATCCTGCCCATTTCCTCATTCACACCCATATTTTACATTTAAATTCACGCCCATTTGACTGATTCCCTGAATTACCAGACAAAATATAAACCTTCGTATCTCAGGAACAAAGGAACATATCATGAAACTGTAAAAAGGGGTGTGATCAAGGCACCCTCAGCTATATAGTGACAGTAAAATCTTATTTTTTTGGGGTTGGTCTCAAGACCACATAAAATACACATATAATCTAGATATAACAAAATTATGATATGCCTTAAAAATAATTGTATGTATCTAAAAGGGTTTGCACCAGACCTGCTTGACTTGCCTTGCTTATAATGCAGTACATACATTTGGACTATATTAGCTGCTGTAGAAAGTCAAAAATTAAATCTACAGTGCCACAGAATGAAGAATCGGTCTCATTTTTCACTTTTAAAGAAGTGACAAGTGAAGGTGATAAATCTAGTGTTGTGGGAGGAAATTGGAATGATGATTCACTACAGAAGGAAAATAGCTTTACATGGTAAATATTCAGGTCAGTTCTTTTGTTTCATACAGAATCATCTCATACAAGGTGCTAGAGCAATTACAGCAGCCATCATGTCACCTCTGTCCTATCGCCTACGCTTGCTTACGTGATATGTCACATACAAGGTTTATGCTATAACTAATAAGAAAAATTTGGTTGTCTGTTTGTTTTTAACTTATTTACTTCATGTAGTTCAGTCAGACTTGGGGATAAGTAGCTGATCGCAGGGGGTCTGACTGCTGGGACTTCCTGCGATTTCCGAGACCCCGGCTCTCTCATTGAGAAACGCATGTTGCCTACTGGTAGACGCCATGCGCACCATTAATTTATATGGGAGTGCCGATGATGCTGAGTGCTGTACTCAGGTCTTTTCATCGCTCCAATAGATATCAATTGAGCATGTGCACTCTGCAGCACGTGCTCCTCACTGAACGCTGGGTCCTGTCTCGGACATCGATAGGGGTCCCAGCAGTTGAACCCCCTGCAATCAGCTACTCATCCCCTATCCACAGGATAGGGGATAAGTTAATGTTTGCTGAAGTTCTCCTTTAATACGCTGTTATTCCGATGTAAAGCATTAAACTACAGTGCTATCTGCATCAGAGCTCCCAATTACCATGTGCGAGTTATACTCCTTGTGAATTACTGGAGGAACCATTTGACCCCTTCAACAACTTAAAACCAAGATGCAACTGTAACCTCTGCACCCACCAATGTTTTACCTGTGCTGTTACCTATCTTGTGTATATTATGTTTAATATGCCCATAGATCTGCCCACAAATGAGCAAACACTTGTCTGTTGGACGATTGCATGGTATTTATCTGCTGAAAAAAATTCCCATTCTTCGCCAATACATCACCCTCCCTGTGAAAAAGGGAATGTGCATCAGACAAATAATAGAAGTAAAGGGTCGCACCAATGATTCAGCAATCATTCATGTAGCCCTGCCCAATAACCATGTCATGTAAATTTTTAAATGAGCAGCAATCTTGTTGATTGGGACTTGCATCGGGCAGTAGTCTGCCCATGTAATACCACCCTAGGTAACATTGGAGATACTCCCTCAATGCAAGTATATGGGAGAGGGCGTTACAGCTGTCACGCCCGCTCCCATAGACTTGCATTGAGGGGGCGTGGTCGAGACGTCAACAGCGTGGTGCAGCAGTGATGTCACGAGCCTTCGGTGCTGCACCCGACACTCTAAACAAATGCCGGGTGCAGCAGGAAGATAGAGGGGGTCCCTTATAAGATGTCTAGGGGCAGCGTACCTCTTTAATTGATCGCCAAAGTTCATTTGTAAGATTTACTTATATTCATATTTGGGCAAATGTCATTTAAGAAAATACTTGGGTGGAAAACACTGTATAACATTGATATTCCAGATGGATTAACTCACTTTATTGCAATCTATAAAAGCAGTTAAGTATTTTATGGCTCTAATATGATCATTCTGTAAAAGGTCATCTCCACTTATTCAGAATATTTCTCAGCCATGGGCTTTAATAAATCAATTCTTCATTTTTTTTTTCTTGAGCAGAGATTCAGTCTATCTTCTAGAGTCATCAGACTCATTGTAGATTTTCTTTTTAAGTCTTTTTTCAGTATTTTTGTCTACATCTTACTAGGTTAAAGTTTTACGTTATTTACTGCCAATGTAAATGTTTTCAGCATTTACACAATGGTATGGAATTTCTGATCTGAAAATGATTTACATTATATATGTCTTCTTATGGACATCTACTTCAAGAATTAATAAAAAAAAACTCTTCTTGCAGCGCTTAAATGCAGATCAGTTTAAGGGTGCATTCCTACCTGGCATATACGCAGCATATTTCACTCTGCGCAAAATTTACGACAGCAGCGGGAAATACGCTGCATATTCCTCGCTCACTATACACACAGTGCTTTCCATGTGTGCAGTGAGTTTTGGATGCGGAGCCGTGCGTCACAGTCATGCCGGCACATGGCCCCGCCTCCAAACCTCACTACACGCATAGGACTGCCGCCGGAAAGCCCTGTGTGTATAGTGAGCGAGGAATACACAGCGTATTTCCCGCTGCTGCCGTAAATTTTGCGCAGAGTGAAATACGCTGTGTATACGCCAGGCGGGAACGCACCCTAAGGGTGCCTAAGGGTGCCTGGAGCAGACGTGACGCGCTGGAGATGCCGGTGTGGGAGCTTCTCTCGCGGTGTGTAGAGCACTGCTGACGGCGCTGTCTGGGGCATGCCTACCTTCCATGGATGCGGCCAATCTTGTTGAAGAAACCTTACCCTTCCCTCTGATAGTAACTGCTGGAAATGGCCGCTGTTATAAGCTGAGACTCCCTACACAATGGCTCACAGAACACACCAAAAGAATGTGGCCATGGTGGCTTCACCTATAGAGAAGGAATCAGCTGGGAAAATTGACAAATTTATGCAATCACTCGTGCTGAAGGCTAAACACAAGGATAAGAAGGAGAAAGAGGGCGTGAACCTGTCTTGGATGAATCGGCCACCAGTGTAACCTCACAAGAGGGTAGGAGAGAGGCAAGGGAGGAGGCACCTCAAAATCAGATGCTGGTAGACATACTGGTAGAAATCAAAATGTGCAATAGAAGACTGCGGGAGCTTAGCCTCCAGGTTGGTCACTTGACCACAGACATCTCTCTTATAAGAGAAGATGCTAACAACACCAGAACCTGACTTTTAATGGTTGAGCAGCAGATCTTTGATATACAGGGTAAAATTGACCAGCTGAAGTAAGAACTGTTGGATCTCAAGAAAGACAATGAGGACCAAAAGTGTAAACTATCTGACCTGGAGGATCGCTCCCAAATGGGGCAATATTAGACTGGTTGGTATGCTGGAGAGCTCAGAGGGCAGAGATGCTATACAATTTTGTGACACGTGGATTAAGAACACATTCAGCCAACTTGCTCTTTCTCCATTATTTAAAATTGAGCATGCACATCGTGTTCCAGGCAAGGCTCCCCCTGGGGGTTCCCCCCCCCCTGCTCCCTTATCTTTAAAACTCTCCTTTTAGCAGATCGAGATGAGAGCAAGGGAAGCAGATCGAGATGTGAGCAAGGGAAGCAAAGGAACTGACATATAATGGTAATCATATTTCTCTATATCCAGATTTCTGCAAGTCAACACAACTAAAACGGGCATCATTCAAGGAGGCAAAAAAACGAATGGAGGCAGCAGGAATTCGCTACTCCCTACTTCACCCAGCTACACTGAGAGTCATACATTAGGACTCTACTCATTTTTTTTTCAAGGATGTGTGTAATGTGACTAGCTGGCTAGACTCCATTGGGTTATGATCCTGTTATATTCTTTATGTTAGTGGGTTGGGTTGGGAGGAGGGTTGGGACTTGGGAGGTAGAGGCTGTAGGTGAGAGATCTGGATGGGCTAGTCCTTGAAGGGTCAGTGGAGGGGGCTACTGGGAGGATATGGGTGGGGCCACCGGCGAGTTTTGGGGGGCTTTTTTTTCCCTTTATCTTCTATTTAGGCTGGGATGACAAAAAATATTATGTGGAATGTAAGGGAATGGGGGATTGAATAAAAAAATGTGCAGTGTTTGACCAGATAACAAAACATCTCCCAGCAATAGTTTCCCTTTGTCGAGACCCATTTAACAACCAAAACTGTGCTTAAGATCAGGAAAAAATGGGCCTCCCAGGAGTACCACGCGATGGTCCCTGGATGCTCAGCAGGGGTGTCTGTTTTTATTTAAAATAAGGTAAACTTTACGGCTAAAACTAAATTAATAGACCAAAGAGGCAAATTTATTTTCCTCCACGGTACATTAGATAAGGTGGAGCTGGTGCTGGCATTCGCATACGTTCCTCCCCCATTCTCCCTAGAGGTATTGTTAATTATGGTTAATTTCTTAAAAGACAAGAGGGAACTTCCCTTGTTTCTAACCTATCCAAACCTGGATAGGAGGAGTCAGGGTAAGTGTCCCCCTCCCTCTAATACCTTGCTTGCTAGATTCATCGATGAGATTGGGTGGGTAGATATGTGGAGAACTTTGTATGGGGAAAAGTCACAGTTCACATATTATAGTTCCTCACATGACTCAGTCTGTAGGATGGACCTTTTAATCTGTAACCATCAGGCTAAAGGGAAAGTCAGGAAAATTTCCACCGACCCACGTTCCATCTCTGACAACGTATTGTTAGCAGCAGATATAGACCTGGATGTGGGAGGAGCATCTCATGTAAGGATTTTTAAACTAAACGCCCATCGGCTCTCCATCATCAAAAAAGATGATGGAGATCTCATTGTTCTGGCTGAATAATAAGGGTTCAACTAGTCCTCAAGTTATTTGGGACACCCTAAAGGCATTCCTTAGAGGTGACCTGTTTGTTGAGAGGAAATCTCAAATAAATAAAAAATCATTCAGAGAGAAGGAGGCTCTCCTTCATGTAGACGTTAAGAGGTTGGAGGATCAATTGGCCAAGAGTGGCGACTCAAGTCTGTCAGCATCCCACAAGGAGAAGCAGGAAGCCTTACAGCACAAAACCAGATCTTTTTTTCTGGCCATGGGTATTTCATAGAGGGAGGTAGGCCTAGCAAATTTTTAGCTGGTATGATTAACCCCTTTACACAAAATCAGGTACATGTACATGGTGATTAGGGATGACTTCCCGCTACACCACGTACATGTACCTGATGGAAATAAAGTGTTAAAGCGCCGCCGGGCGCTGTGACAGTTTATTGAGCTCGGCTGTGCTGCACAGCCGAACATCCCTGAAGCCGGCCAGGGATTAATTGCAGCAGTCCCCGGCCGGCGATCGCTCATATTGGTCCGTCAGTACAGATGGACCAATAGCAGGGATCTGGCAGGGGTCTTCTCCTTCCCCCTCTCCTCCGTTGCTTCACACAGTTAAGAGATCGGTGGTGAGGGGGGCCCCGTCGCAGGAGGCCACCTGCAGCACTTCGATCCTTAGTTAACCATGTAGACGCTGTGGTCACTGTGACCGTAGCATCTATTAGGGTAACAGAAGGAGGGAGCTCCCTCTGTCACCGATCGGCGCTCTGCAAAGTGAAAGTAGAGCACCGATGGTTGCCATGGTTGACAGTGGCCTCCATTGTCATGGCAACAGATAAGTCTTTACCTAATGTAGTGACTGATCTATCCTATGTCTCTGACAGACATAGGCATAATTCACTGGAGTACAGATGTGTACTCCATTGAATTATGTGTATAATAGTAAAAGAAAAAAAAGAAAGGTAAAATGTGAAAAAAGTGAAAAGTAAATTAAAAAGTAAAAAAAAATTGTGAAAAATAAAATAAAAAATATGAAAAAAATAATAAAATTATAGATTTTTTGAGATATAGTCAAATACAGAGTGCTTACACGGCCACAGAAAATAAAAATTTATTAAAGGTAGTGTGCTTTCCACTTGGTGAACTTTTGCACAATTCATCACAATTGAAGAAGGGTGAGTTGATCTTGTATGAAAGTCTGATATTACTGAGATTCCAGTTCCTGAATTCAAAACATTAGGCGCAATGGGAAAATGAAATAGGCCCCATGGTAGATTCCCAATGGATAGAAATACTCAAAAATGTTAGTGACATTTCTATTAATTTTAACTATAGATGTATCCAATTAAAAATGTGGGGCAGTTGAAATTGTGTAATCACCACCTTGCAAATGGGGGGAATATAACTGGATTGACAATTACTCCGTTCTTGCTAGTGGTGTGAGCCACTTTTATTACACATGGACCATGGAACATGGAGAGATGTAGTAACAGAAGATTGGGCAACAAGCATTTAAAAGGAATTCAACAACAGGATCAGGCAGATTCACATATAGCTGGCACCAAGACCAGTTTGTTGTCTAATTGGCTGGGCACGGGCACCCTTCCTTATGTGCATACACCACCCGGCATCCCTGACAGAGACTCGTTGTGGCGGTGGCAGCTGAAAGAAACACTGGATGTGGCTGAATTTCTTTGAGGTGCAGCCTCAAATGTTTTATTATGACTGACTTCACGTCATATATTCTGTCTTTGGATTGTACTGTGAAGCATAGCCTCTCTATTCACAAACAGCCTCTAAAGCACTGAGTCTGCATTGGTTTATCCTTTGTCCAGTTATGAGAAAATTGATACTCACGTTAGTTGCGACATTTATCCAGTTTTCAAGCAATGCTATTAAATGGAACATGAAGGGCCAATTTGCTGTAATGTATTTTCACTCAGATCACCACCTGCTATGATTGTTTCTTTTGGTGGCTATTACCTCCATTTACTGCTGGCTTTTTCGGCAGGAACACAAATACCTGACACATCATATAAAAATTAGCTGCATTAAGGAGACTAATAGAGACAAACTGGACTTTTATGACGCAACTCATATTTAGAAGTTTTCTTTTTACTTTATTTTTAAGGTTATACTTGTTTCAAACTGTTTATGTAATATATATATATATATATATATATATATATATATATATATATATTGTGTCAGTTCTCTCCAATAAAGGGCTACTCCGGTGGAAAATGGCTCCAGAAGGTTAAATTGATTTGTAAAGGACTTCTAGTAAAAAATCTTAATCCTTCTGGTACTCATCAGCTGCTGTATACTACAGAGGAAATTGAGTTGTCCTTTTCTGTCTGACCACAGTGCTCTCTGTTGACACCTCTGTCCGTGTCAGGAACTGTCCAGAGCAGAAGAGGTTTGCTATGGGAATTTGTTCCTACTCTGAATAGTTCCTGACACAGACAGAGGTGTCAGCAGAGAGCACTGTGGTCAGACTGGAAAGAACTACTCAACTTCCTCTAGAGCATACAACAGCTGATAAGTATTGGAAGGATTAGGATTTTTAAATAGAAGTAATTTACAAATCTGTTTAACTTTCTGGAGCCAGTTGATATGAAAAAAAATAATTTTCCACAGGAGTTCCCCCATTAATATGTGGTTGTGATGCTTTTTTGTAGACTCTGGTTTATTAGGTTATTGACAAGCATATACAGTATTTTGTAAGTTTCATCACCAAGAATACAGCTTACTGTTATGTTCTGTTAAGTAAATTTTTGCCATATTAATAATAATTCTCCGGTATCCTGTCCTCTGTGTATGTATTCAAGTCTATGAGTGCTGTGTTTAGGCCAGTGATTCCCAACCGGGGTTCCGTGGAACCCATGGGTTCTGTCAGGCACTGCCATGGGGTCCGCTTAGCTCTGGTGGAGAAGATGGCAGGTGCCGGCAATTCTTTTTTGAATCTCCCACCCTGGCTTGCGCGCCTGTGAATCATGGCAGCGCAGGGGGGAAAGGGAGCCTGCGTGCGCATTGCGTGTACATGCGCACTGCGCACTCAGCGTCCCCCTCCCCCCTTCGGCACCATTAGTGAAGGGGATAAATGCAAATGGGGATGGTGCACCTGCCCCGGACCATCTTCCCAACCCCCACCCCATCTTCCCGGCCCCCGGCCCATCTTCCCGATCCCCCACAGAAGGAAAAACAGCTCAGCTTAATTAAGGTACATCTCACCTCTGTCACCCCTGTCAACCCCCCTTTGTCAACCCTCTGTTACCCCCTTTCACCCTTGTCCACTTTTCTGTCATCCATGTCCACCTTGTCCGCCCCGGTCACCCATGTTGACCACCCCTCTGACCACCCCCCCAGTCTACCCCACTATCACCTATGTCCAACCCCCACTATTCACCCCTCTGTCCCTTTGTCACCCCTGTCCACTCCTCTGTTACCACCTTGCTACTCCTGTCCACCCCTCTTTCACCCCTATGCCCCCTGTCACCCATGTACACTCTTCAACACTCATGTACACCCCTCTGTAACCCCCTATGCCCCCCTGTCACCCATGTTCACTCCTCTACACCCCTCTGTCACTCATGTACACTCCTCTACACCCCCCAACACTCCTCTGTTACCCATGTACACCCCTGTGTCGCCCCTACTCCCCCTGTCACCCATGTACACTCCTCTACACCCCTCTGTCACTCATGTACACTCCTCTACACACCCAACATCCCTCTGTTACCCATGTACTCCCCTCTACACACCTGTCACCCATGTACACCTTTCTGCACCTCTCTGTTACCCCTATACGCTCCTGTATTCCTCCTCACTTGTAATGGGGGAATCTGGAAGCTGATGCTAGAGCCTAAAAGTGCAGAGCCTAATAGGTTTGTTTTGCGGTGAAGTATTGTGGCTGGAAGAAATCGTCATAACGGCCTGGACCAGATGGAAAAGAGAAGGGAACAACGCTGATTTTAGAAGACGTCACTGTATAAATCAGCACTGTAATCTACATACTCACAGATAAAGAGATATTGTTTCCCTTTTCTTTTGCTCATCAAGTTCGGTAGGGGTTCCCCGCGATAAAAAAAAAAAAAAAAAAATTCCAAGGGATCCCAGTCCTGATTAGTGATGCATGGAGCTAAAGAATTTCTGTCTACATAAGAGCTGTTAGAAAAAGAATGTGAGATCATGGATAAATCCAATAAAAAGAGAGGACTTCCCGAGAAGCGCCAGTCGGGTAGTCCTCTCTTTTTATTGGATTTATCCACAATGTCACTTGCATTATCCAGCTGACCTTGGCCATCTGAAAAGGATACCGTAGCTGCTGACCTTCGTTCCTACAGCGATTCTACGTGCCTGCTGAGGTGTTGTGCCCTGAGCACAACACTATCTGGTAAGCCTCCAATCTCATATGTGCACCTTATCTCAATTTTAGTTGCCTGCACTAGGAGCGCACCTTTGTTTTTTCTTTTATTTATCTAACAAGTAGAAAAAGAATGGCTGCGATAGTATCCTACAAGTCATGGCCCTTAGGACCTGGGTAGCAATATCTAAAACTATGATGGTGGCCAATTCTCTTCTATGTACCTTCTTGGGATGTATCCATTAAGCTTGTTGTTTGTCATCTTCAAATGTCGACAATACAGAGAAACCTGTCAGGTTTAAAGTGTTGTCTCATCTGGACAATCAGTCCTATATCAAAGCTGTCCAGAGATCCGCTGGTCTAGACATGTCCTGCTGCTTGAATACCACACAGTCTTTGCCGGGAAGGGTTCAGGTGATCACACTAATACTGCAACCATTTAAATAAGTATTCTTTCAATACAATGCAAGGCACTTTAAAAAATAATTTAAAAAAATACATACTCACCTGCCCTGAGTCCTTGCAGTTGTCTTTCCAATAGTGCCAGGTCCCAGCTGCTTACTGCTCCCTCTGTTCTGTCAATCCTGAAGGAAATTCCAGTTTAGTCACTGGCTGCAGTGGTGATCTGCCTCAGCCCGGGATTACCTAAACTGGAAAACCCACTTGGGGAGATTTATCAAAACCTGTGCAGAGGAAAAGTTGCCCAGTTGCCCACAGAAACCAATCAACTTGCCTCTTTCATTTTTAACAAGGCCTCTGCAAAATGAAAGAAGCAATCAAATTGGTTGCTATAGGCAACTGGGCAACTTTTCCTTTGCACAGGTTTTGATAAATCTCTGAGTCAACTCTAAAACATTTTGTATCACAAGAGTACCCCTTTAATCAAGGTTTACACTGGGATCCTCAGAGGGAGAACTGCCAATTGGAGAAATATCACTTTCTGACTTTATGATGTCTACATGTCATAATGGGGTGTAAGGGTTAGTATACAGATGTTTAGCTGGAAAGTCTAGATCTCCATACCTGTTTACAATCTCACTTTCTGTACAATACAAATGAAATAACTTATAATATATTAATGAAGCCAGTAATGCAACAGTAAAGGACAAGTGTTCCAGTAGCACACATGGCAAAGGTCATAATGGATCTGGTTTTTATTTCCCTTAGCTTTTCATGACCCATTAGTTAATTCTACCATCCATTAATTTCTTGATAATGAAGATAATTGAATAGAGTTGTTTACCCCTAGAAAATAGAATGGGACCAACTGGAGCTGGGCCCCTCTCTCCAAGGGCCAAATAGCAGCTGCATGGTCTGCCTCTATGATGGAATGCCTTTGGATGCTGCAGTCCAAACTGGGCAAAACAGCATTGTTGCTGAGTTGCCCATAGCAACCAATCAGATCGCTTCTTTCATTTTTGAAAAGACCTCTGAAAAATGAAAGAAGCGATCTGATTAGTTGTTATGGGCAACTTTTCCTGTGGACAGGTTTTGATAAATTTCCTCCTGTGTTCCCACTTTGTGCTGACTAATATTTTGGTGTAAATATATTTTATAACCCATATTAAGTTTGCATAGATATACAGTAAATTTTTCAAGAAAATGAAGTATTTCTCACAGAAAAGGGTTGCAGTAACACATGTTTTGCTATACACATGTTTATTTCCTTTTTGTGTATTGGAACTAAACCAAAAAAGGGAGGAAAAAAAGCAAATTGGACATAGTGTCACACCAAACTCCAAAAATGGGCTGGACAAAATTATTGGCACCCTTAACCTAATATTTGGTTGCACACCCTTTGGAAAAAATAAATGAAATCAGTCACTTCCTATAACCATCAATAAGCTTCTTACACCTCTTAGCTGGAATGCTGGACCACTCTTCCTTTACAAACTGCTCTAGGTCTCTCTTATTGGAAGGGCGCCTTTTCTCAACAGCAATTTTAAGATCTCTCCACAGGTGTTCAATGGGATTTAGATCTGGACTCATTGCTTACCACTTTGGAACTCTCCAGCGTTTTGTTGCCATCCATTTCTGGGTGCTTTTTGATGTACGTTTGGGGGTTATTGTTCTGCTTGAAGACCCAAGATCTCGGACGCAAACCCAGCGACACTGGGCTGTACAATCCGTTGGTAATCCTCAGATTTCATGATGCCTTGCACACATTCAAGGCACCCAGTGCCAGAGGCAGCAAAACAACCCCAAAACATCATTGAACCTCCACCATATTTTACTGTAGGTACTGTGTTCTTTCCTTTGTAGGCCTCATTCTGTTTTCGGTAAACAGTAGAATTATGTGCTTTACCAAAAAGCTCTATCTCGGTCTCATCTGTCCACAAGACGTTTTACCAGAAGGATTTTAGCTTACTCAAGTTCATTTTGGCAAAATGTACTCTTGCTTTTTATGTCTCTGTGTCAGCAGTGGGGTCCTCTTGGGTCTCCTGCCATAGCGTTTCATTTCATTTAAATGTCCATGGATATTTCGCGTTGACACTGATGCTCCCTAAGCCTGCATGACAGCTTGAACATCTTTGGAACTTGTTTGGGGCTGCTTATCCACCATCCGGACTATCCTGCATTAACACCTTTCATACATTTTTCTCTTATGTCCACGCCCAGATAGATTAGCTACAGTGCCATGGGTTACAAACTTCTTGATAATGTTGCACACTGTGGACAAGGGCATATCTAGATCTCTGGAGATGGAATTGAAACCTTGCGATTGTTGATATTTTTCCACAATTTTGGTTCTCAAGTCCTCAGACAGCGCTCTCCTCCTCTTTCTGTTGTCCATGCTTAGTGTGGCATACAATGCAAAGACTAAGTGAACTTATCTCCTTTAAATCTGCTTTCAGGTGTGATTTTTATAATGCCCACACCTGTTACTTGCCCCAGGTGAGTTTAAAGGAGCATCACATGCTTGAAACAATCTTATTTTTCCACAATTTTGAAAGGGTGCCAATAATTTTATCCAGCTTATTTTTGGAGTTTGGTGTAACATTAGGTCCAATTTGCTTTTTTCCTCCCTTTTTTGGTTTAGTTCCAATACCCACAAAGGGAATAAACATGTGTATAGCAAAACATGTGTTACTGCAATCCTTTTCTGTGAGAAATAACTTCATTTTCTTGAAAATTTTCAGGGCTGCCAACATTTACAGCCATGACTGTATAAAGCATTGCCAGCCTAATCCCAGGGAAGGTCAACAGTAGCTGATCGGCAAAGTGCCCATATGCAGCATCTTTGCCAATCAACTGTTCTGGACAGCCGCAGTGTTCTGCAGAAGTCTCAGCTCTGTAGATTGTGTAGTGGTGGCACTAGACTACTGCAGCAGAGCTACCAATAAAGTGAACGAGAGCTTTTTTTAAAGCCGAGGAATGTGCTCTCGATTCACCCAAAGTGCAAGAAAAAGTGCAAACGTGTTACACTAAAAAAATGTGCACAAAGGATGCGGTCTATCGCAAGCCCTTCTCAGATAGGAGAGAGGCCCCCCAACAAACCTTACCCTTCGCCTCCGGACCAAAAGGTACCTGCGAGGTTCCAGGTTCGATGTCCCTTTTCGCCAAAGCTACTAGGGGACCACAAATGCTCCCGGCATCCCCCTTGGCGTTAGCCAAGGTATCTGCCCGCAGAGCTAATAACGGTAGGTACCCTGCCAAAGCAGGAGTACCCGGGGTGTTTGCAGGGAGGTGCGGAACCTAATGGCCACACACACCTCCCCTAGACCGCCAGGAGGGACACCCAGAAGGGCTACCGCATCCTGACAAATCCTGTGAACACACAACACGCAAAAAGTGACACAGTGAGACAAAAAGAAATAAATAAGTGAATGTGTGCAGATATACTGCCCGGACATCCAGCCAGATCTATAAAAATTTCTCTGATCCTAGCCAGAAGGCCGGGAATCAAGAGGTGAGTACCACAAGGTGAAGAGATTATGGTGCCCGTGCTTCAACTCAGTGAGCCAGTATTCCCAGTGAGTTTCGGCACCTCGGGGTCACCACTCCCTGAGGCACAAAAGTACCTCGGCTTTAGACCCTCTCAGCCTCGTGGCGAGACCCGGAGGGACCAGGTCACATCGGGGCAGCCGTCGAGCTGATTCCTCAGAACCAGCCCCGGAAAGCCCTGGTACACCTGCACCCTCCATGCAGCACCCATCCCCACCAGCCCCATACCGGCATTACTGCCAACCGGCATGAAAAACTGATAAGAACAGATACTATAAGAACTCGACCAAAAGGCCGAGAAGCGAAGTGAATGAGAGCTGTACTGCAGTAACCTTTCCAGGCACAGCTTTGTACATTGGGTGGTGACTGTACCTAGTGTTGGGGCTCGTGCTGTCTGCTTCAATAAGACAAGCTGCAATGCCACAAACAACTCTGGACTCTTTGCAGTGGCTGTACCTGGTACTGCAGCATGTTCTATTGAAGTAAATAACATGAACTGCAATACTAGGTACAATCACTACCCAATGTACACAGCTGTACCTGGTAAGGGATGAATGGGCCACAGTGTGTGAATAAGCGGTATGCTTGTGTACATTGGGTTGTGGCTGTACCTAGCACTGCAATTTGTGTGATTTACATCAATGGGAAAAGCTGCAATAGCAGGTACAGCCACAAAAAAAAGGCTGGAGCTGTGCCTGGCCATTTCAATCAATCAATAGTGTTGAGCGCGAATATTCGAAATGCAAATTTTTACCGCGCATATAGGCACTTCGCGATTTCGCAAATATTTAGAATATAGTGATATATATTCGTAATGACGAATATTTGTTTTTTATGCACATTTTTATGCAAATGTTTATGCAAATATCGGCAAGTCCAGACTGGACACTGATCCCTCCCTTCTTTTAGGTGAGATATAATTGCGCATGTGCACTATGCAAATTTCATAATGAATTTTCACATGAAAAAAAAATGCACATAGTGAATATGCGGATTTCATGAACATAGGACGAATATTTATCTATATAGTCGCGAAATATCACAAATTCGAATATGGACCCTGCTGCTTATCACTAGAATGAAGAGGCCACAGCACAGGCATGAACACTAAGGTCACTCTGATAATCTGATTGATAGGGTTTGATCCCAAAGAATCCATCATTGATGGCCTATCCATCTAAAATACTGCCACCTGGACAACTCTAAACATAAGTTGAGTTGTCCTTCACTGCGGAAGCATAGTCTTCTGTATCGATCTTCTTCTGTAGCTCTAGTGGCACTGTAGTCTAGTTTGGTCTATGGCTCTCTGTACTTGAAGTCAATCTCAGGGATTCTATAACTTAACTGTATTTTTGACTCCAAGAACAGGACAGTGGCAGCACTATTTTGTGGTCAAAAAACTTAAAAGAATCATGATTAATTCTATTGTAGGTCAATGGGGAGGGTCAGGCAGCATTTGGATCCATTGCACAACAGAGTTTTGCTGGTTTCTCTATAAATAAAAGCCACATTGCACATGTGAACAGAGCTTTACTCTTTTTTGCACAATAAAAAGTCACCCTTAAAGGGGTACATTGCCCCTGGACATCTTATCCCCTATCCATGCACCGGATGTCTGGCGATGCAAGGCGGAGGCTCATGACATCACGGCCACGCCACGCTCGAGACAACATGGCCATGCCCCTTCAATGCAAGCCTATGGGCGGGGCGTGATGGCTGTCACTCCCCCTCACATAGACTTGAACTGAGGGGGCGTGGTCAAGCCAGCGGGGGGGTTTCCAGCGGCAGGACCCCCATGATTAGACATCTTATCCCCTATCCTTTGGATAGGGGATAAGATGTCTAGGGGCGGAGTACCCCTTTAACTTTGCTTCAAAGTGCATGTTACATGGTGTAAATTCTACTTTTACAGTTTTGCATTAACATTAGAGCTGACATGAATTCTGCTCTCATATGATCAATGTATAGGTCAGGCTTCTATGCACGGATAATATCAATTAGTCCGATATTTGTGCTCAAGTGATTTTCTTTCTCATCACCTATGGTTCTTGTAAGTATATGTGAGTGAAAGCAAGTACATAAATAGCTCAATACACTTGGTATTCCGATATGTGAGAATCTCTTGAGAATAACACATTGAAAGTCACAGGGCTTGTTCCCTAAGCAGAAGTTGTAATTACTGGATGTTGGAATAACAAAGTGTTCGCACATTCTTGGCTTTAAAACCACAAAACAGATTTGACAAGGGGACTCCAGATTTAATTGTGCGCAAGTTCTTACAGCTCGACTGAAAAGCCACGTGAAATTATATAATACTGTTACATTGAATGGTTGACAAAAACTGTTTATTGAACAAAAAAAAAATATACCAGATCCTAATGCAGCTATTATATGTCCCTTATGTCAGACATTTTGAGTTTCCTTAAAACCAGAGATGTAGCCATGGGAGGGGTGTAAAGGTAACATTCTCACCTAGGCCAGATAAGAAGGCAATGATACTATAAATGGAACAATTGGACTTTCAAACTAGAACAAAGTAATGGTCCTTACTTCACAACAGGCCCTACTATATACATAGGTAGAGGAGGAAACCATTGGGGACCTTCAGGTGGGGGGGAGGGGCTTTGTGGGTAACCTAATTTTTATTTTGAGTTAGGGTATTCTTAATTTTTTTGTTTTAACAGTTTTCCCTACACAGAACGGCCCCTACCTACTACTACTGTTAGGCCACCAGTGATCGTAAAGTGATGGAATACCCTTAACCTTACCCCTACAAATATAAGAAGTTGAGGTCAAACTTACCATTTACCTCCAGGGGTATCCAGTAATATGCCATAATAACTTCCCGCATTATGAATATTACCCAAAGGATTCTTCATCACAAATCAGCATTTTATACAATACATGTGGATGGGGCTTTGAAAATGGCATCAACATCTAGTAGAAAAATCCTGCATGATAAATTAAGTATTTCATTCAATGTATAGGGGTGAAATTCCCAATGAATCCTCAGCATAATCTGTTGTAAAATTCACATGTACCATATGAGGATTTTCCTGTGGAATCAGATTGGTGGTCAGGGGCATGCTTGGAGTTGTATTTTTGCCACATTTGGAGGGCCACCATTTTGGAGACCACTGCTTTAGACCAATAGGCACACTGTAATACTAGTACAGGAGGTAGTTTTCTATGAGCACTATAACTGGCAATGGCACTAGATTTGTGATCAGAACCAGGGTTGATGTTGTAGCCTATTTTAAAATGATCCAGTGACTTTGGTATATACATTACTGTGGTATATCCTATTCATTATTCACTTTTACCTATGATGGGAGAAGGAGCTGGTTACATTGGGGAGTACACCACAGGTTAACATGCTTCCAGTGGTGTTTTATTTCTCATTATTTTAGAATGTACACAAGTGTGGGCCAAAATGAGAAGGAAAAGTCTTTCACTGTTTACCATCTCTAATCTATATAACAAAGAGTCACTTAATGATGCTATCACTTTTTAGTAAACATAATAAACTTTTAAAACTGTGTTTGCACACATCAATAGAGCCTAGATTTCCAATATCCAGCCCTCACGACCAAAACATTACTTTGTTATATATTCTTAACTTCTAGACATGTTTACATAGCTCAGCTTCATAAATGGAGCCCAAATTTCATACAATAACCTCTTTATTAAATGAGCTCCCTGTTTCTTAGTACTGGGTTTCCTTAGTAACTGGGATTGGTCGATAACACTTATAGCACTTATATCTTATCAGTCTTTGTTTTTCTAGCTAACTAACATTTACTTTAGATTAGTTTTCTAAACCAAGTGCAACATACAACGTGGAACACCTGCACTTTAATGGTGTAATGTAGTTCATTTACCTTCATTTACCTTCATTTTACTTAAACAGCACCTGTCACCAAACTAAACTTTTAATATGTTGTTCCTTATGTAATTATAAGACACTTTGCTATTTACTTGCTGTTAAAATTCTCAATCTTTATATGTTTTAATGTGATTGAAAAAACAGCCACTTGGTGGCTCTGTTCTGTTCCCTACTGCAAGTCAAACAGTTTGGTCTCCTCCCGGCGTGGCAGGAGACCAAACTCAGGAAGTGCGTGCAGGGCATGGCGAGGCACAGCTCTCGCAGGCTTCAGTGACATTGCGCCTGCTGCACTTTTTCCTGCCAGGAGCTCACAGAATGTGAGCAAGGGGAAAGGTAAGTGCCCCTCGTCAGTACAGAGCAGGGTGATCTGGCTTGGTCTAAGGCCCCTCATCTCAGCCAAGCCAGTAAGTCTGGCTTGGCATTAATCCCGATCATTTTTTTATATTCCGTAACTGGAGCTAAGCTGATACCAAGAAACATCGCCTGAGAAGGGGATGTAATGAGCTGCTTTGCATATTCCCCTTTATATATATATATATATATATATATATATATATATATTTGCATAAGTTTGCAAAATATTAACCGACTTTAAAAAAATTATCTATCTATCTCGACATATATATGTATGTAAAACTCAAAATATTTATGTATGTATGTTCCAGCATAACTTCCAAATAGCTGTAGATAGTTTGATTAAACATATATGTCAACAAAAATATAGTAGCTTTAAATTAACCCTAACCTACCTTCTTATGCGAGAGCGAGTCTAATGCAAGTTTATGGAACTTCCGGTATATCTCCTGATTGCATTACTCTTGGGCTGCAGAGATTGCCGGGACTTTTAAACATCCTGTCAACTGTCCGACAAGCAGGTGCAGAAAATAGTGTAGACGGGATATGAGGTTGAGTTATGATGTTGGGATATTAGGATGGAATAGGAGGTCGGGATATTAGGACAAACTTTGAGGATGAGATATAAGGGTGGGATAGAGAACAGGATCAGGAAGGGATATGAGGATGGCATATGAGGATGAGATAAAATGACAGGAGTTAAGGATGGAATATGAGGACTTGTAGTGACTATAAAAAACGTATGCTTCATCATCCATTTGAAGCTGTGGCCCCACTTAAAGGCTCCTATTCATTAATGGAGGTTGCAAAATTTAGACATTAATATTTTAATGGTACTGTATAATAGAACAGCATCAAGAACAATCAGGCCTAAATTCAGATAAAAGCTCATATAACATGAAATATATCTAATGGTTTTGCCACTAAGAACATTAACAATGTCTTTTTTACAGAAGTATTGATTCTACTTGCTTTAAACCAATGATAAAAATAACTGTAGTCTATTTTTTTTTAGTACACACTAAACAGCATATGTGAATGTTGACTATTAAAGGGGTACATTTTTTTTTAAAATCAACTGGTGCCAGAAAGTTAAACAGATTTGTAAATGACTTCTATTAAAAAATCGTAATCCTTCCAGTACTTATTAGCTGCTGAATGCTACAGAGGAAATTATTTTCTTTTTGGAACACAGTGCTCTCTGCTGACATCATGAGCACGGTGCTCTCTGCTGACATCTCTGTCCATTTTTAGGAACTGTCCAGAGCAGCATATGTTTTCTATGGGGATTTTCTCCTACTCTGGACAGTTCTTAAAATGGACAGAGATGTCAGAAGAGAGCACTGTGCTCGTGATGTCAGCTAGAAGTATTCAGCAGCTAGAAGTAATTTACAATTCTGGTTAACTTTCTGGCACATGTTGATAAAAAAAAAAAAAAAAAGTTTTCCACCGGAGTACCCCTTTAAGGCTTATGAATAAAACGCTTATGGAAAGCAAATCTATGTCTCTCAACCTACTTCTATCATATTTGTGTGGCCATGTTTAAACTCTCGGCCATGCCATGAAACTTGTGGTCACAGAAATGAAAATCTAATCTCTTATCAGTCATGTTTATACTGTTTTGGTAAGTTTGAGAATTCTTCATGTGGTTCCTATTCACTATTTCATTGTATTATTTATATATAAATGCTTATATGGTGACTAGATTTGAAGAGTCACATGTGCCATATTTTGCTGCGTATTTGCTGCAGCTGATTTTGTTTCTCATTGACTTCAATGGGTAGGAAAATATACAGCAGCAAATATGCAACAAATTACGACTCGTGTGAGCTTACCCAAAAACTAAATTTTGCTTTTCTTACAGCTCCTAAGTTTAAGTCAAAGCAAAATGTACCTTTCCTGGAGCTGATGATAGTTTCCAAACATATAAAGTGCCAGTCAGTGCCAGGCTGGTTGAGTACCGCAGCCTGGGATACCTCTTCACTAACCTCTAGCTCACCCTCCAGCCTCTTCTTGATTGATGTAAAGATACCTGTATGTCAGTCAAGAATGGGCGAGAGCGTGAGGAGACATGCAAGGCTGTGACCCTCGTGCAGCTTGACATTGCCACCTTGACGCTTGGCAGAGAAATAAAAAGTCAATTTTATCAATTTTACAACCACCATTAGTTCCAAGAAAGGAACCGTTTGCTTTTATACCCTATCCAGCCGTATCTGCAGCTCTGATGACAAATTCATTTTAAAGGTATAACCCACTTCTTTTAAGGGAACAAAAACAGCCTTATTCCAGCCTCCAATTTACCAAGTCAAGATCCAAATAAATTCATGATGGGAACTGGGAGTTGAAAAATGACTGAAATTGCTCTAAGAGCTCTGTGGAGCTATAATCTCATTAAAACATTTTACTTATAAGATACCAAATATTTCTTCAGAGTAAAAAACAGAAGCAATACCCTTACCTAATATCCTATGAACCCTAAATAGGCAATCGCCAGTGGGTAGATCACTGATGCTTTCTGCCCAGTCCTAGGTAGATCTCTAATGGTTTTCTACTTGCTCTTCACTCTACTTTTCTCCTCAATATTGTGCTGCTGTTCCTGGTCTCCTCACCAAGTGTCTTGCTTGGCAGTATCTTCCTTTTCATTGGCCTCCTCTGGTCCATCAAACATAGACTTCCAGCCTCTTAAAGGGCCAGTGTACACTGAAGTTCTGCTTCTTCTTTTGCCCTAGGCTATTTAAGAACCTATCTTCTATTGATCCTTGCCTGTTGTTTCCTGACTTTGTCTAATTGTCTGTTGCCTGACCTTCTGACCAAGAATTCTGCTTCTCCTGAACTCGATTTGTCTGACTACATTAAAGCCAGTTCAAACAGAAATATCCTTCTACTGTGAATTTTGTAGTGCATTGGAATCTACACTTGAGTCGTTGTCAGCACTGTCACAGACATAAGCCTTATCTCATTCATTACAGTGCAGTGCAGGGACATCTCCCTCGGATGCAGTTTTAGGATTGAACATGCTTAATCTTGTGCCAGAATACAATTGTATGTCGAAAGTTCCACTACGGAACTTCTGTATTGTGTACTTTACAGCAGAATCCCATTGAGTTCAATTGGAATCTGCTGCAAGTGGAGGAAATGCTGTTGTGTGAATGGGACCTATACACCTTCTTATTTGGTTCCATGGTTGTATTTGCCAGCTGTTACTGAAGGAGACTACTCTGAGGACAGTGACCTGGGGGGATCCCTGCAGCGATAATTAGATCTCTGTAAATGATTTAAAGTGTGAAAATCAGATTATCCCTTAAAGGAAACCTGTCATCAATTTTATGATACATACAGTGGGAGATCAAGTGTCACAATTGTGGCTTAGATGACAAGGACTGTAGGGCAACAGCACTTATGTATGTCACTGCCGGAGAACGGGGTCCTAGGCATGCAAGTCAGGTGATGCTGGGAACCAGAGAACTTAAAGTCACATTATAGTAAACTCAAAGAGAAAAGTGGTTACCCGCACTCACCGCTAGGCTTCAGTAGGACAACTCTGCTACATTGGCTTCCACGGACATCTTCGGTCTCAGATGCGCTGCAGGGCGCTCAGAGGTGACTGCCGGCTGGTTTCATGCTGATTGCGCTTCTTCCTATGAGGCTGGAAGAGGCACAATCAGCGTGAAACCAGCCAGCAGTTGCCTCTGAGCGCCCTGCAGCACATCTGAGACCAATGACGTCCGGGG
The DNA here is from genome assembly GCF_029499605.1 of Hyla sarda. Taxonomy (NCBI): domain Eukaryota; kingdom Metazoa; phylum Chordata; class Amphibia; order Anura; family Hylidae; genus Hyla; species Hyla sarda. The sequence goes on along the minus strand of NC_079190.1, from coordinate 375,920,299 downwards.
AAGCCGATGTAGCAGAGTCATCCTACTGAAGCCTAGCGGTGAGTGTAGGTAACCACATGAATTTTATGATGCCTGAGCCAGAAGTCATCAGGGTGGTCCACAGCAGATCCTTCCCATCCCTTCTGAAGAAGGTCCCAGTTTAAACTGTGTTTAATTTCATCTATGTTTACAGCTAGCTCTGCACTTTGGAGGATGTCTTTTCATTTGAGCATTCAGCATCTTCCTGTCCAATGACTTGCAGCACCCTAAGACATACAGCAATACCACAAGCTGATGTCCATTCTGGTCCATTCTGAGTTGTCCAGTCTATGTACTCTGTTTTCCATGGTAGCAACATGTGAACCAGGACATATCATACTGGAAACACAGTTTATATTTGGTTCCAGTGTACCAATAATATGACCCTATGGAGCGCCCCTAATTGTATGTTTTCAGATTTTCAAGTCTTGTAACATACACATATATGGATATAAGGACATTTTTAGATTTCTAAATTCAAAGGATTTTTGTAAAGATTTATTTAGTTTATTATAGAAATGCTGTTGTCATACAAGCTGTGAACATGTAAATGCAAAACACTCCTTTTCGTGATAATACATTCTAATTTAGTGGTAAAAAAAAAAAAGCAACATAAATAACTAAATGGCAGCTGAAGCCATAATTGTTAGATATATTTCTAGATACATATTTGATTTCCCAGTAGGAGACTGAAGTTTGAGGTGAGGAACATGTGTGAATGTATCACTTATTAATACAAATAAGGGATAAACTAACATACAATATGGCCTCAAGGGATATGTAAAGTAGGCCTCAATTTAACTAAAAATGTTGATCTGATGGCCTTAAATTCCTGCTGGAGTTTCCTTTAGACTGATATAAACGTGATGAACCCAAGGGACTGACAAGCCTAAAGACAAAACTACAGATCTTTTATTGAGTGCATTGAAGGCAATTACAAAACCTATACACAGAGGACGTACATGGTCCCTCAACAATCACCTACAAGAGATTGTGTTAAGGCTTAACCTGGCGGTATATTTTCAACTCTTTTTATGTTATCATTTTCTACACCAAGCCTTTTCTGTACAGTATAAATCAAGAATGTTCTGGGTCTTGGAATGTGAAATCTAATAACATGCTCCATAGATATTTACTACTTTTAATCTTTCACATGAATTATTATTTGATTAGGCATTTGATGGGCCTTGGGCACTGGGTGAACTTGATGTGATACTTTGCCACTGTATTTTTCACATGGCCACTTCATTCACATTTATCATCACAGATGCTGGACAAATAATGTTTCAGATGTCCTCATAGAAACCAGTGGGGTCTAGAGGTTATCCTTCAGAAAATAAGAAAGTATAAATATAAATTCTGGGATTTGCTTAATCCAGCACTGGCACGCTGGTTGGACATTTGCATATGAGCTGGGACTTTGGGTGCTGACTCTTCTTTCTACATTGTATAAATTCTGATGTTTCTATTCATATAGTCCAAGCCTTAAGCAATATGTAATATTTCAAATGTGTATGTCTGTTATTGGTTTGACTAGAGGTTACCGTTTTAACTTGTGCTCGCAGTAGCCCTTATGGATGATTTCACCCTATAATGACTCCTGTGTCTGACCATTAGCTGCCATCCATAGGCATAACTTGTAGCTTCCGGGCCCCAATGCAAAATCTACAACAGGGCCCCATATGTCAAATATAATACTGGTCTCTAATGGAGCAGATGTGCTTTGGGGTCCCCTTAGACACAGGGGCACTTGTGCAACTGCTATCTCTGACTCCCTATAGCTATGCCACTGCTTCTACCTCCATTCAACTCAACTTGCAAAACCTTTATTGTTGAGCTGCAGTGGATATGTGGGCAGCAGCCTATGCAAATAGCAGAGGACAGATAAGCTCTTCTAAAGCTTTGAAGACGAGTGAGACCAACCTTGTTTTTGTAGAAGGCATACAATATGTTGGATCCTTGTGAACCCCTTTTTGTTGAATTGGAGAGGAGAAAGCAGTAAAACAAAATATCCTCTTACAGACTGAAGACATACGCCTTAAAGTTACTTTTAGACAGGCCAACATTAAAAAACAAGCCCTAATCATTAGCGATTCTTCCAAAGGCTGAACTAATTCTGCAGCTAGGCTGCACAAATGACCCATCACTTGCAATATCATGAACTGAGATCCAAGCAAGGGAGTGAAATGTACAATCACATGTTTCGCCCATTTGTATCTAGCAATCAGTGGAGTCTCAGCATTGAGTTCCTAACCAATCCAAACAATTGACATGTCTGCATGACATGCAATACTTTAAAGGAATAGCCCAGTATAACAAAACTTAAGCCCTATCCGCAGAATAGGGGATAAGTGTTAGATTGCTAGGGGTCCAAACACTGGGACCCCTCCCGATCTCCCGCCTCACACCTTGGCTCTCTGCATGAATGCAGTGCGTTGTTCACAGCACAAAGCTGTGGCTGACATACCCTCTCCATGCATCTCTATGGAAGAGCCGGAGATACCAAATTCTGTATCTCCGGCTCTCCCATAGAGATGCATGGAGGGTGTGTGTTGCCCACAGTTTTGTGGGGTGGTCAGCATGCCTCCATTCTTGAGAAAATATGGGCACCGTAAGGGAGAGCTAGGACCCATGTGACTTGACACTTAGGGGAAAAGTATCCATTATGGGTCTTTTACATGGGTGATTATTTCCTGAACAGGTCGATTATTGCCCCATATAAAAGACCCAGTGATCAGACAACAAATGAGTAAAAGTCTGTGCCAAAAAAAATCATCATTAAGCGATCTTACATCTCTCTATGGAATCTGGTTTTTCGAAGACAATAATGTAATTGAAGGGCCATGTGAACAATTTAATGATCGTCCATGTGGCCTGCCTGGCCGCATAATCACTGAGCCATGTAAAAGGCTTATTGAATGAGTGCTGATCTGCTAGAGTTCCACTCATATCGGGCATGATGTTTTCTTAGGTTTCTTATCGTATAAAATGACCCCGAGCTCTGTTCCCACTTTGTCATTTCTTTTTCATAAAGTTCCATTGCTCTTTTACTTCTAGTGTATCACAACCCAATGTACAAAACATTCTGGTAAAAGAAAAAACTGAAACATGGCTGATGTAAGAAATGCAATTCTCCTTTAGGCAGGCATAATGCATTGCCAATACCCTTCACCATTTGTGTTGTCTTAGTTTAATTCAACAGCACCTAGTAATCTACTTGTAACAGAGGATCATTTTTTGTTTTTCAGGAGAAATGGTTTTCTTAATGTCTCACCCAAGTGATGTCAGATATTTACTGTTAAAAGGGTCTGGAGTGTGAAATATCAGCTTCTTTATCATAAGATGTATGATTCTCAGTAGTGATGCTCATTAGACCTGGAAACCTTACACTTCTTATCTAAAGTGTGTATTTTATTCTCCTTTGCTGTCAGATAGGCTGTATCATGGATGTCACAATTGGTGATGAATTTGCTTGCATTCACCCCTTCAATTTGCACAGTCTGGACCATAAATGTTACTGTGATGCATGTATCTGGAGATTGATTCCGCTCCCACTTGCCTCTGCTTTTATTCCTAGCTGAACGCACACTGGAGGGAAGCTTTTATTAGGCTTGATTTTAGGTAATAACTCACGAACTGCATTATATGTGCTTCAATACAAATTTACAGATGCAGCTTTTCTGTGGTTAATCTATGATCCATTTCTAGGCAGTCACTTGAAAACTTTTTCTATAATATACATAATATGTAACATTATATGTATATTTGTAATCTACATTGGTTAAAAAAAAAGTGTATATTTTTGTGTGGAAAAAATCCTAGTTTGTCTCTGCAGCTATTGTCTGTGTGTCTGTGAAGAGAAAAAATACAGGAAGTGTGGTCGACAAGTGGGGCTATGTACACTGAGGACAAGCGGGGCTCTGTACACTGAGGACAAGCAAGGCTCAGTACACTGAGGATAAGCAGGGCTCTGTACTCTGAGGACAAGCAGGATCATACAAGATGATTGACAAGCCAGGAGCCTGCAAAGAGCCCTGCAGCACAGGCAAACTGCAGGGACAAGACAGTATTTTTTCACCTAAAAATATACACATTTGTGGTGACCCACGGAGATGGCGGAACCACACAGTGTAGCGGTGTAGGTGGATGTGGCAAGATGTTATTAACCCCCGGGGTCAAGGTGTCATTAACCCCTAATGTTCGTGACGCCAGAGTGCTTTTTGGGCACCGGAACCACCCAAACGGTATCTCCTCTATTCCAAGAGCTAGGCAGTGAAAATGAGAGTCCACAACCAAGTTATGGTTTCACGGAGGCTTTACTGTGGTCAGATAGGTGTTATTATCTTCACAGCTAAGCCGAAATCCCAGAGAGGTGGCCAGGAACACAGAAGGACCTCCTTCACAATATAAAATTGGGATGGCATAAACCAGAACCGGGGGGGACTCTTTTTAATTTCCTCCTTTACTTTTATGCATGCTCCTTAGTTTTCTATTTGCCAGTACATACACAAATCAGCCACAACATTAAATCACCTGCCTAATAAAGTGTAGATTTCCCATTTTACTATCTATCTATCTATCAGTCTGGTCACTAAACCTAATAACAAGCTGACACTTCCTGTTCTGTAGAGAAAATGTTTCATCTGTCTGTTTGCTATGATTCTATGTGTGATTACACTAGAAGGGTTACACCATTCACAATAGGTTATGGCACTACTCCCCTCCCCACCATTTCTTCACAATGAATAGATGATGCCTAGAAAACTATCTTAGTCTGGGTTCACACAACGTTTGCAGTGTATGGCAACCACCCGCTCCCGTATCCCAGCCGGATCCGGCCCGAAATCCATCCATTTCAATGAGCCAACCAGAGTCAAATGCTGGCTCTTGTCGGCTCATTTTTGCCCCATATACGGTTTTCTGGCTGGACATAAAACCGTGGTATACCATGGTATTAGGTCCGGTTAGAGAACCATATACGGGGCAAAAATTAGCCAACCGGAGTCAGCGTTTGACTCCGGCCAGCTCATTGAAATGCATTACATATGGGCTGGGTCCGACTGGGATATGGGAGTTCACGGTTTTCGCTCCCCCCAGCTGTATCCGGTTCCCGTACACTACATAAGTAGTGTGAACCGGCCCTTAGACAGATCAATAGGGTTTAGTTACAGTTTACTATGTGAGTGTGGCTGCTGAAAAGCATATCTCTAAACGCTGCGCATAAAAATTTAGCAATATGGTAGTCCTCATAATAATGTACAAAAAAATAAAAATAAGTAATTAAAATCAGAAAATAGAAACAGACTAGAAAAAGAACATGTTTCAGTATATGGCTCTAATCCGTAAAGAAAAATCTAGATGACATATTACCTTTAAATTCTGTAAATTGTTAAGAAAGAGTCTCCATGAACTGGACTTAGTGTTTTGGTCTGGGTCTGGTCTAAGATCTAAACGTATTTAGGAGTCTGATGATTAAATAGATGGTCTGATTTTATTAAGGTGGTCTGGTCTGAAGTCTGATAATAATATATAAGCTGTCTGGTTACATTTAGAGCGGTGGTCTGTTTCTATTTTCTGATAGAGTGGTTGAATGTTTTTTAGCCATGCTTTTTTATAAACTACACCTTAAAAAGGTCTCTTCCATTTTTGCAGTGACCCGATAATCATGTATCACCAGTGAAGGGATCTCCCAGGTTGACATCTCTGTTAACCTGACATTTAAACATTACAGACCATGGTGCATTAAATGTTAAATTGACATTAAACACATTTCATGGCATTAAAGAAGTACTGTAGTGGAATATAACTTATCCCTTATCTGAAGGATAGGCGATAAGTTATAGATCGCGAAAGGGTCTGACCGCTGGGGCACCCGCGATCTCCTGTATGGGAAGGAAGCACCGAGCCATCCCCAGCAGGAAGCCTTCGGATAGGGGATAAGTTATATTCCACTACAGTATTCCTTTAAATCTGTCGAGGTTAAGTTTGCTGCATGATGATCTGTAACCTGTAAGTGTTAAGTTAAAGTTTGCTACATCTATCCCTCTGTCCTTGCCTATTTATATGGTTTTTTATGGTTCCTCAGAGTGGCCCTTCAGAATACTGACATAAAGTAAAAGGCTGTCAGCTGGGAGCTGGCATGAAAGATAACAAAAGTATAAGTCATATAACATTTTGTAGCACAATTACATTGTAAAAAGTAACAAAAAAATATTTACAGAATGTAAAGAATTTAAAGAACTTTGGCAAAAATTCATCACAATAATATCCTGTAGATGATCCTGGAGGGTCCCAGCGCAGGGACCCCTCCGCACTCTCGTGGATGGAACCCGTCCCTCAGGGAGGAGCGTGTGCTGCACATGGCGTGCAATCCATTTATTTCTATAGGAGCACTAAAAAGACCCAATACATCCTGGGCACTCCCATAGCCCATAGAAATGAATGGAGGGTGTGCCAGCTACCGGTAGATGAAACATGCTCCTCACTAAAAGAGCAGGGGTCCCATCACATCCTGTGGATACTCTCTTAACTCCTTAAGGACTCAGGGCGTACCTGTACGTCCTGAGTCTGCTCCCGTTCTATAACGGGACCACGGTGTGGCCCCACGTCATACCTGGTCGGGCCCGGCCTCTAACAACGGCCAGGACCCGTGGCTAATAGCGTGTGGCACTGATCGCGGTGCCATCCGCTATTAACCCTTTAGACATGGCATTCATAGTTGAACGTTGCGTCTACAGTGAAAGTAAAACATTGCCGGTTAGCTCAAGGGGCTGTTTGGGATCGCCGCTGCGAAATCGCGGCATCCCGAACAGCTCTAGGACAGCAGGAGGGTCCCTTCCCTTGCCTCCTGTTGTTCAATCGTCGAATTACTGCTCAGTGCCTGAGATCCAGGCATGAGCAGTCAAGCGGCAGAATCATTGATCAATGGTTTCCTATGAGAAATCATTGATCAATGTAAAAGATCAGTGTGTGCAGTGTTATAGTCCCCTATGGGAGCTATAACATTCCAAAAAAAAGTTGAAAATAAAAAGTTAATAGAGATCATGTAACCCCTTCCCTAATAAAAGTTTGAATCACCCCCATTTTCCCATAAAAAAAAACTGTGTAAATAAAAATAAACATATGTGGTATCGCCGCGTGCGGAAATGTCCGAATTATAAAAATATATAATTAATTAAACCGCACGGTCAATGGCGTACACACAATGAAATTCCAAATTCCAAAATTGCATATTTTTGGTCACTTTTTATATCATGGAAAAATGAACAAAAAGCGATCAATAAGTCCGATCAATACAAAAATGGTACCGCTAAAAATTTCCAATCACGGCGCAAAAAATGAGCCCTCATACACGGAAAAATAAAGTTATAGAGGTCAGAGGATGACAATTTTAAACGTATACATTTTCCTGCATGTAGTTATGATTTTTTTCAGAAGTACAACAAAATCAAACCTACATAAGTAGGGTATCATTTTAATCGTATGGACCTACAGAATAATGAGAAGGTATAATTTTTACCGAAAAATGTACTGTGTAGAAACGGAAGCCCCCAAAAATTACAAAATGGCTTTTTTCTTCAATTTTGTCGCACATTTTTTTTTCAATTTCGTGGTAGATTTTTGGGTAATGACTGCTGTCTTTACAAGGTAGAATTGTTGGCACAAAAAATAAGCCATCATATGGATTTTTAGGTGCAAAATTGAAAGGGTTAAAGGTTGCTTAGCTTTAAAAAAAATAATAATAGCTTATAATATATTCTGATGCTTTGTCCATGTCACATGAGGTTAGCATCTATAGATGGAAATGTCAATGTGGCTTACTACTATTGGAGGACATGGCAGTATGAAGCACATAACATGGAATAAGACCCAGAGAGGCTAAAAGAACACATGACAGTGACAGAGACTGATTGTGGGGAACAGAGAAAGGTTCCTGTCCTGCCTATCTGCCATCGACTCCTATTAAAAAACAACAGCTCATGGTGCATATGGCACACATGTATTTAATAGTATTAATGTATCACCTAGATTATTTATTTTTTTATTGATTAGAGCCAATGACTGAAGAATAAAACCTTTTATTGGGAGAAGCACCTGGTTTTGGAGAAATTCTTTCTTTTTTTGCTTCCAAGTTCTGATGACTGAAGCATGATCTGTTTTCCTAATCTGATTTTGTTTTCTGATTACAAGGGGGTGCATGGTGTGGATGAATGGGACAAGCTGATGGGGTGTAAGGTGTGGATGAATGGGGACAAGCTAAGAGGGACACAATGTGGATGGATTGTGACATGCCGAGGAGGGACAAGGTGTGGACGGATGGGGACATGCTGAGGAGGGACACTGTGTGGATGAAAGGAGACATGCGGAGGAGGGATACAATGTGGATGTATTGGGACATGCCGAGGAGGGACAAGGTGTGGACGGATGGGGACATGCTGAGGAGGGACACGGTGTGGATGAATGGGGACATGCTGAGGAGGGACATGGTGTTGATGGATGGGGACAAGCTGAAGGGGTGTACAGTGTGGATAGATGGCGACAAGTTGAAAGGGACAGGGTGTGGACGGATGGGGACAAGTTGAAAGGGACAGGATGTGGACGGATGGGGACATGCTGATGAGGGACACAGTGTGGATGAATAGGGACAAGCTGAGAGAGACCTGGTGTTAATGAATGGGACAATCTGAGGGAGTGCACGGTGTGGATGAATGGGGACATGCTGAGGAGGGACATGGTGTTGATGGATGGGGACAAGCTGAAGGGGTGTACGGTGTGGATAGATGGGGACAAGTTGAAAGGGACAGGGTGTGGACGGATGGGGACAAGTTGAAAGGGACAGTGTGTGGACAGATGGGGACATGCTGACGAGGGACACAATGTGGATGAATACGGACAAGCTGAGAGAGACATGGTGTGGATGAATGGGACAATCTGAGGGGGGACACGGTGTAGATGGATTGGGACCTGCTGAGGAGGGACACAGTGCAGATGGAAAAGCTGTCATCTGCCATCAGAGGAAAGCCAAGAGGCCACCATACACTTTAAATAATCAGCCAGTTCCGATGCATTCAGCAGGTCCAGCCGACACAGATCTAATTTCATCTAGCTGAAATGATAAAAATAAATGATTACACAGTATAGTACATCAGGTACCTGCAGAAATGGCTATAGACCAATGATGGTTGCACTTGTAATTTATGAACAGCTTCATTTATATAACAGTAAAATACAGTTGCTCTAGTCAGGGGACTGATAAACCATTTTGAAAGGGATCATTTCAGTAAAATAAAGGTGACTTTATATAATTCTTCTGGGGAAGAGTCTGATAATGAGACTGATAAATACTTTATCACTGGTAGGTTAATGTGATATCACTAGCTCCCATGCTCTTGTAAATTGAATACACCATTACCATTTTGATAGAAAGGCCAAAATCTACATATGACATAGAGAGTAAAATATGACTATGCAAAGTGCTTAATCCAAATCCTGTCTGCTGTGTATACGTGTTTTACCTCCTAATAGCTCCTAAAAATCAAGGAAAAATATCAAGGCCTTCCTTACCTATAGAGACTTTTTAGCATTTTCCAAGAGACTGAAGGCTGATGGTAGGCAGGATAAGTCAGTGATCAGCACCCCTCATTCAACTTCTGGTCAGTCTTCTTCTCAATGTACATCAAAGCACATTACTTTGCAGTAGGCCTGTTAACAATAATTTGTGTACAATTAAATTTTTAACGGAGGTAATTATAGGCGCGCCAAAGCTGAGCGTGCTCCTAATGAAAGTCATTATTTAGTGTTTCTCCATGTTCTTTTTTTATTTAGCATAATTGTGATGCACAGAACTAACTAAACGGGGCTGACACCTCATTCATTTTCCAGGAGACTTCGTTTGACAGTCTAACAAAGCACAAGGCACTTTCCTATGGACCGAATTTTTAGTGCATTTGATGAGATACCACTGAAAAACTGACCCTCAATATGTAGGGAAATCCACCAGATCACTATATGTTCCTCTTATTCAGTCTCTATACATTGTTATTATTCACTTACAGTATGATAGTCATGTTGTCATTCACATAGGGGGGCATTTACTAATCTTTTACTATGTAGTCTGGTTTTTACCCTGTTTTTTTCTACTTCATTTTTGACTATGTGCGACAAATTTACTAAATTGCTGCACGGCATTAATAAATTTGGCACACATAGGCAAAAGTGGGAAATTTACTTCATGTAGTAGAAAAAATAGTCTGTTCCTTTTTCCTGCTGTCTGAATAGGTTTGGCTGCTGGTTTCCTTCTGGATCTTTTGTTTTTGAGTTTTTTTTAGCTTTTTCACCACATCTAAATAATTCAATAACTACAGTGGTCCCTCAAGTTACAATATTAATTGGTTCCAGGAAAACCATTGTAAGTTGAAACCATTGTATGTTGAGACCATAACTCTATGGAAACAGGGTAATTGGTTCTAAAGGCACCAAAATGTCATCCAAAAATAGGAAAAAGTGACAAAGAAAAATAAGTAGATAACTGATATAGATAAAGCAAATCCTTACATATAAAAGTAAGAAAGATCTGCTGGGAGCTGTAACTCACTGTCTATGTCAGTGTTTCCCAAGCAGGGAGCCTCCAGCTGTTGCAAAACTATAACTCCCAGCATGCCTGGACAGCCAAAGGCTGTCCGGGCATGCTGGGAGTTGTAGTTTTGCAAAAAATGGGGCCACCCTGCTTGGCAAACACTGGTCTATGTAGAGGACAGGAGCTTCTTCAGGGGTCCTGTACAGTACAGGCAATGTCCAAAACAAGTAATGGAGTTGCCCTCACCTGGTGTCCAAAAGAGCAGCTAACCCTGATACAGGTAAAGTGTACAGAACATGTAATACCAGTCAGTGCATACACTTCAGTAATACAGGGGTTTTACCAGTGAATGCCCATTTTGATTGGTTGGTTCTTCCAGCCATTGACACGTTTTACAGATCTGGACTGTCTGTAGCATTGTATGTTGAGTCTGGTTTCAACTTACGATGGTCCAGAAAAGACCATTGTATGTTGAAACTATTGTATGTTGAGGCCATTGTAAGTTGAGGGATCACTGTAAATTGTAGTCATGGCTCAGAAGTGGTAAACGGCGTTTAGTGTGTGTGTGTGTGTGTGTGTTTATTACATTTTTTTAACACAGTTTTTTTCTCCCTAAATGTACTTACACTTTTTTTTTTTTTGGTTACTTCTTCTACAGATCTGTGTATCCTGTGGACTCCTTCGGATTCGGTGGACTACTTCGATGACCAGCGTTTTTCTTTGCTTGATGTTAATAAAATGGTTAACGAGGGCTTGTGGGGGAGTGTTTTTTGTAATAAATTTTTTTTAAAACCTGTTGTGTTTTATTTTTATTTTACTTTACTAGACAGGCTTAGTAGTGGAAGCTGTCTTATAGACTGAGTCCATTACTAAACCGGGCTTAGCGTTAGCCACAAAAACAGCTAGCGCTAACCCCCAATTATTACCCCGGTACCCAACACCACAGGGGTGCCGGGAAGAGCCGGTACCAACAGGCCCGGAGCGTCAAAAATGGCGCTCCTGGGCCTAGGCGGTAACAGGCTGGCGTTATTTAGGTTGGGGAGGGCCAGTAACAATGGTCCTCGCCCACCCTGGTAACGTCAGGCTCTTACTGTTTGGTTGGTATTTGGTTGAGAATAAAAATAGGGGGACCCTATGCTTTTTTTTAATATATTTAATTATTTATTTAAAAAAAAAAAACGCATAGGGTCCCCCCTATTTTCATTCTCAGCCAAATACCAACCAAACAGTAACAGCCTGACGTTCCCAGGGTGGGCGAGGACCATTGTTACTGGCCCTCCCCAGCCTAAATAACGCCAGCCTGTTACCGCCTAGGCCCAGGAGCGCCATTTTTGACGCTCCAGGCCTGTTGGTACCGGCTCTTCCCGGCACCCCTGTGGCGTTGGGTACCGGGGTAATAATAGGGGGTTAGCGCTAGCTGTTTTTGTGGCTAGCGCTAAGCCCAGGTTAGTAATGGACTCTGTCTATAAGACAGCTTCCACTACTAAGCCTGTCTAGTAAAGTAAGAAAAAAACACAACAGGTTTTAAAAAATTTTTATTACAAAAAACACTCCCCCACAAGCCCTCGTTAACCATTTTATTAAAATCAAACAAAGAAAAACGCTGGTCATCGAAGTAGTCCACCGAATCCGAAGGAGTCCACAGGATAAACGGATCTGAAATGAGAAGAAAACAAAAAAAATGGGTTAGTACATTTATTATCACCTGCTCACACATCTCCCGCCCCGCACGACTACAACTGCCAGCATGCCCTTACAGTAAGGACATGCTGGGAGTTGTAGTTGTGTGGTGCAGGAGATGTGTGAGCAGGTGATAATAAATGTGACAAGCTTGTCCCCTGCCCCCAGCTGCAGGACTACAACTCCCAGCATGCCCTTACAGTAAGGTGGGGCGGAGGCCGGGCACAGTGTTTCCCAACCTGGGACTTGTAGTTTTGCAACATCTGGAGGCACCCTGGTTGGGAAACACTGTTTTAGGCCAGTGTTTCCCAACCAGGGTGCCTCCAGATGTTGCAAAACTACAAGCCCCAGCATGCCTGGACAGTCAAAGGCTGTCTAGGCATGCTGGGAGTTGTAGTTTTGCAACATCTGGAGGCAACCTGGCTGGGAAACACTGGCCTAAAACAGTGTTTCCCAACCAGGGTGCCTCCAGATGTTGCAAAACTACAAGTCCCAGCATGCCTGGACAGTCAAAGGCTGTCTAGTCATGCTGGGAGTTGTAGTTTTGCAACATCTGGAGGCAACCTGGCTGGGAAACACTGGAATAAAACAGTGTTTCCCAACCAAGGTGCCTCCAGATGTTGCAAAACTACAAGTCCCAGCATGCCTGGACAGTCAAAGGCTGTCTAGGCATGCTGGGAGTTGTAGTTTTGCAACATCTGGAGGCAACCTGGCTGGGAAACACTGGCCTAAAACAGTGTTTCCCAACCAGGGTGCCTCCAGATGTTGCAAAACTACAAGTCCCAGCATGCCTGGACAGTCAAAGGCTGTCTAGGCATGCTGGGAGTTGTAGTTTTGCAACATCTGGAGGCAACCTGGCTGGGAAACACTGGCCTAAAACAGTGTTTCCCAACCAGGGTGCCTCCAGATGTTGCAAAACTACAAGTCCCAGCATGCCTGGACAGTCAAAGGCTGTCTAGGCATGCTGGGAGTTGTAGTTTTGCAACATCTGGAGGCAACCTGGCTGGGAAACACTGGAATAAAACAGTGTTTCCCAACCAAGGTGCCTCCAGATGTTGCAAAACTACAAGTCCCAGCATGCCTGGACAGTCAAAGGCTGTCTAGGCATGCTGGGAGTTGTAGTTTTGCAACATCTGGAGGCAACCTGGCTGGGAAACACTGGCCTAAAACAGTGTTTCCCAACCAGGGTGCCTCCAGATGTTGCAAAACTACAAGTCCCAGCATGCCTGGACAGTCAAAGGCTGTCTAGGCATGCTGGGAGTTGTAGTTTTGCAACATCTGGAGGCAACCTGGCTGGGAAACACTGGCCTAAAACAGTGTTTCCCAACCAGGGTGCCTCCAGATGTTGCAAAACTACAAGTCCCAGCATGCCTGGACAGTCAAAGGCTGTCTAGGCATGCTGGGAGTTGTAGTTTTGCAACATCTGGAGGCAACCTGGCTGGGAAACACTGGAATAAAACAGTGTTTCCCAACCAAGGTGCCTCCAGATGTTGCAAAACTACAAGTCCCAGCATGCCTGGACAGTCAAAGGCTGTCTAGGCATGCTGGGAGTTGTAGTTTTGCAACATCTGGAGGCAACCTGGCTGGGAAACACTGGCCTAAAACAGTGTTTCCCAACCAGGGTGCCTCCAGATGTTGCAAAACTACAAGTCCCAGCATGCCTGGACAGTCAAAGGCTGTCTAGGCATGCTGGGAGTTGTAGTTTTGCAACATCTGGAGGCAACCTGGCTGGGAAACACTGGCCTAAAACAGTGTTTCCCAACCAGGGTGCCTCCAGATGTTGCAAAACTACAAGTCCCAGCATGCCTGGACAGTCAAAGGCTGTCTAGGCATGCTGGGAGTTGTAGTTTTGCAACATCTGGAGGCAACCTGGCTGGGAAACACTGGAATAAAACAGTGTTTCCCAACCAAGGTGCCTCCAGATGTTGCAAAACTACAAGTCCCAGCATGCCTGGACAGTCAAAGGCTGTCTAGGCATGCTGGGAGTTGTAGTTTTGCAACATCTGGAGGCAACCTGGCTGGGAAACACTGGCCTAAAACAGTGTTTCCCAACCAGGGTGCCTCCAGATGTTGCAAAACTACAAGTCCCAGCATGCCTGGACAGTCAAAGGCTGTCTAGGCATGCTGGGAGTTGTAGTTTTGCAACATCTGGAGGCAACCTGGCTGGGAAACACTGGCCTAAAACAGTGTTTCCCAACCAGGGTGCCTCCAGATGTTGCAAAACTACAAGCCCCAGCATGCCTGGACAGTCAAAGGCTGTCCAGGCATGCTGGGAGTTGTAGTCTTGCAACAACTGGAGGCACCCTGGTTGGGAAGCCTGCGCAACTTACCGGCTTCCGTAGGATCCAGCGCTGCACGACACTGCCGCGCGACACTGCCGCGCGACAGTGCCGCGCGACGATCTCCGACAGCGATCGTCGCTGGAGCCTCGGAAGGGTAAGTGAACCTCTTCGCCGGTCCCCTTCAGCTGTTTAGTTTTGCAACAGCTGGAGGACTACAGTTTACAGACCACAAACCAGGGGTCTGCAAACTGTGGCCCTCCAGCTGTTGCAAAACTACAACTCCCAGCATGCCTGGACAGCCAATGGCTGTCCAGGCATGCTGGGAGTTGTAGTCTTGCAACATCTGGAGGCACCCTGGTTGGGAAACACTGTTTTAGGCCAGTGTTTCCCAACAAGGGTGCCTCCAGCTGTTGCAAAACTACAACTCCCAGCATGCCCGGACAGCCAATGGCTGTCCAGGCATGCTGGGAGTTGTAGTCTTGCAACATCTGGAGGCACCCTGGTTGGGAAACACTGTTTTAGGCCAGTGTTTCCCAACAAGGGTGCCTCCAGCTGTTGCAAAACTACAACTCCCAGCATGCCCGGACAGCCAATGGCTGTCCAGGCATGCTGGGAGTTGTCTTGCAACATCTGGAGGCACCCTGGTTGGGAAACACTGTTTTAGGCCAGTGTTTCCCAGCAAGGGTGCCTCCAGCTGTTGCAAAACTACAACTCCCAGCATGCCCGGACAGCCAAAGGGTGTCCAGGCATGCTGGGAGTTGTAGTCTTGCAACATTTGGAGGCACCCTGGTTGGGAAGCTTGCGCAACTTACCGGCTTCCGTAGGATCCAGCGCTGCACGACACTGCCGCGCGACACTGCCGCGCGACAGTGCCGCGCGACGATCTCCGTCAGCGATCGTCGCTGGAGCCTCGGAAGGGTAAGTGAACTTCTTCGCCGGTCCCCTTCAGCTGTTTAGTTTTGCAACAGCTGGAGGACTACAGTTTACAGACCACACACCAGTGGTCTGCAAACTGTGGCCCTCCAGCTGTTGCAAAACTACAACACCCAGCATGCCCTGACAGCCAAAGCCTATGGCTCTCAGGGCAGGAGCCCGGGCTGACATTACAGTGCAGCCGCCCGGGCTCCTCATACGGCCTCCCCGCTACCCCCCTTGTCTCCCGTCCGGGCTCCTCATACGGCCTCCCCGCTACCCCCCCCCCTTGTCTCCCGCCCGCGCCGCTCAGCTCCCGCTGCTCCAAGACTACAACTCCCAGCGTGTCCTCACTGTAAGGCCATGCTGGGACTTGTAGTCTTGCAACAGCAGACAGATGGGAGTTGTGTGGCGCTGGCAGGTGAGAGGGGTGGGATGTAAATCACTGTAGTGACTGTAGTGTCCTGGTAGCGCAGTGAGGGTAGCGGGGAGAAAGTATGTCGGAGCCCGGGCGGCAGCAGCTTTTCCTGCTCCATGTTGGAGCTGGAGTAAATTTAGTCAATTTTTACGGCCGTTGCGACAGTTTATTGCGCAACTGCGACTGTCTCAGTTAATAAATTCCTGACCACTGCAAGTCAAAACTGAAAACTTGCGTAAATTAAGCGGGAAAAAAAAATTTGACTTTCTAGCTCTTGCTAGGGAAAGTCGCACAATTTATAGGGTAGGCGCAATTGCGACAATTTTGCGCCAAAAATAGTCAGAAAAAAATGACTAAACCCCTTAGTAAATGCCCCCCATAGTGTTTTTTATTTTTTTATTATTATTATTTGGCATTAACCAGTCACACTATGATAGTGTTATTCAGTCATAGTACAGGAGTGTTATACAGTAATAGTATGGTGGTGTTATTTAGTCACAATATATCAGTTTTATTCAGTCATGGTATGGTGGTGTAACCAGTCGTGGTATGGCTTGTTATCTAATTATGGAATGGTGGAATTAGCAGTCATGGTATGGGTGTGTTATCCAGCCTATGATATGATGATTTATCCAGTCATGTAAAGTGCTGTTACCCAATCACAGTACAGGCATATTATTTAACCACATAATGGGAGTATTATCTTGTATGGTTTAGTGGTAGTATTTAATTGATATGGTTATCATGAATTGAGGTACAACTAATTTATGTACATAGATTCATATTTCTAATAAAGCATAGGGAGCCCTATATTTCGCAAAAGAGCATAAGACTCTTAGGGAACATAGTCCAGTACTGGACATCAGGACCAGTCTGTGTGCTAGACAGCAACCCCTTGCATAAATGTAACTTAGCAGCATTTACATTTATCATTCATGGCTCTGATAAGTATTATAGTTTTATCGTTGGCTTTTTCCTTTTTTTAACCCTGAACAATTATTATGATTGCTTAGAGATGAGTAAATCATGGCAATATTTGGTGAGTGTAAATGTGCCTTTAAAGGGGATGTACTCAAGCTTGGGGCTAAGAGCAGTCAAAGTTATAAATTTGATCCTGGTTCTAGTTGTAAATAACCCCCATTTCCCAATGGTAATTTCCTTTTAAATATCAAAAATACTAAATGTTCTGTTTTTAGTGCATTTTATAATGTTGTTGTCAGTAGTTTGGTAGAAACAATGAATCTCTCTTTATAGCAGTGGTTTATGTTCATTTCTATCTTGCAAGCTATTGCCAAGGGGGGCACAAAACAGGAAAGTAATCAGGTGCCTCAGCAGACATTGTAATAAAGGACCATCACATATTGAAGTTAACCACTAGTGATAACAATAAATTATAAAAAAAAAAATACCATTATATTATATTACAAGTTATATTACAAGTTATTACAATTGCCTATGTTTCTCTCAAAGTAAATCAAATTTTGAATGAAAAAAGGCAGCAAACAGAGCAAAAAGCTCTATCAGCCCCTGTAGTTCAGATCTTCACCTAGAGCAACTGTGTTTTTACCCAAGTATAAAATGGGAACTGCAAATTTATCTGACCTTTTAATCCATACTTGTTTGTTTAAAGTGTCCCTGTTAAAAAACTTGATTGGTTGGAGATTAATGCATACCGGGGAGTGAAGCCTGCTATTGCACCCTTTTCCCCACTTGTTCTAATGATCGGTGGGGATCTCAGTACTGAGACCTAAACCAATCAAAATTTTAGTCATGTCTCTCTGATATGTCTAAACATTTTTTTTTTTATGACAGAGACACTTTAGATCACTGGGTTAAGTAAGTTCTGAAATAATTGAAAGGGTTCACCATTTCAGTGGCTTATTTGTAAGGGTAGAGTCTCACATTGTGGGTATATGGTTGTATATGAATCATCCCATCAGAAATAGGCCTTAGTAACTTTATTGATGGTGAGCTACTCTTTTTGCATGATGGATATTATATACAGAAGCAAGGACTTCTATATCGGACTCCCTGTTCCTGTTTGTACTGTACAGTACTGTAGTGAGCAGCAATACACATATGCATGGACTCTTACTGTACTGTACTTCGTTTGGAAGAAAACACCTGGTCCAGTGAATGTAGTATGCGGCCCTACACACTTGCATTGTTACTGACAATTTACTCTTACACAGTTCATTTCAATGGGGTTGTGCAACAATAACCCAGCATGGCCACTACACATTGGCCCAGATTTATCAGTTTAGTGGGATTTTTTTCATAGTAACCAATCCCAGCAGAGTTTTCATTTTACCAGAGATTTGCAAGCTGAGCTGTGATTGGTTGCTATGGGTAAATCACACCAGTTTTTGTCTACAACAGATTGATAAATCAGAGTCAATATATGGAACTGTCTGCTCCAGGTCGTTCACTATGTATGATCAAAACCGAAAGACCAGGGAGTCAGGAGTTTGTCTGGCGCAGAGAGGAACCATCAGGCAGCCAAGTAAAATCAATGGATTTAATTTAAGCATCTAATAAATCCATTGATTTTACTTGGCTGCCTGATGGTTCCTCTCTGCGCCAGACAAACTCCTGACTCCCTGGTCTTTCGGTTTTGATTTTACTCTTACCCAGGAGGGCTGCAGTGGACCTTCTTCTTGACTTCTTCTGCACTTTACCTTGTTGTGTGTGGGCGCACAACCAACTTTGGTAAGCGGCTTGGGAATTACCGTCCCCTACCCCCACCAACAAGATCTACTGATCCCGCACATGAGGCGCCTTCCTTCCTCTCTCTAGAGTTCACTATGTATGGGCAGGGTCACATGGGACACAGTGTATTTCATGCTGCAGATGCGCCCAATGCAGTCACAGAGGAACTGCAGAGCAAACTCCTGCCTCTTGCCTGGTAGCTCTTTGTGTCTGCTTGTAGCGGCGAACATACCACTGTAGAAATCTGCCGCTGCAAACTGACACACAGGACTATCCGGCTTCATCCGGGAGCTCCATCTACAGTCCCTCTGTGACTGCCATTGGCGCATTTGCAGCGTGAAATACACTGCGGATGCATTGTATGTGACCCTGCCCTATGCAAGCGCCATGGCTCTGGCAAACAGCTGATTGGCAGCTATGATATTGATGGCCTAAAAAGTTCCAGGAAGTCCCTTTACATATATTTTTTCAAGAAATAGAAAGCTTAATTTCTAGATGTAATAAATGTTTAAGGGTAAATATATAGAAAAATACAAATGAAATCACTTTCATTGCTTCAATGTAATTCATTGAACACACCTCATATATAGGAAGGAACCACAGTAATAGTGAATACAGTAACAGGTACACAGCAGCAATAGAGTTATACACAACATAATCAGACTGGAAAGAAATTCAAAAATAAAATAACTTCCTCTGTAGTATACAGTAGGTTGTTTCATTTTTCAAAGATGTGATTTTCATATGACTTTGCTTACGCCCTGAGTCTCAGTGATGTAAAAGATATATATGCCAAATTTCAAGAAGATTGAATAATATTTAGGGGTGGCACACATTGATCACTTTGATCTCAAACTAGTGAAATTTGTAATATTCAGTTTCAGGATCCCAGGGGCTCTCAAGCAAGGTGGATGGCAAAGGCAATAAATGCACTTAAAATTGTCCTCTTCACTAAACAGTTGAATATTCTTTAACGAGAATTAAAAGGAATGAAACAGGTTGCACATTTTGTCAGCCTCATATATGTTCACTTTTGGCACGAGGCAATTGTAAGTCGATGGGCTCCAAAGAATGATTTGGATATGCTACAGCTTCTGAGCACTTACCCAGATGCAGATGTCAAAAAAAGTGCTCTCACAGTTGCTAAGAGATACCTTTGGTATCTGTCAGAAACAAACGTAGGATTGGCTTTTTTTGGACGAACTTTTTACTCTGATAAGGAAATAATGCTGATAAGGAAAATATGACAAAAAAATTTGAAACCAAAGCTGCAAAGAAAAAGGAAATGAAATGATTAGAGGGTAAAAACCGATTTTTTTAAGGAAAAGACCTGAGCCAGTTTGTTACTAATAAAACAAACACATTCTTTGAATTGTTTGGGATCCACAAGTGACAGAATACTGCAGTGATTCTCTAAGAAGCCATGAGAACGCTCATAAGGTGGTCAATGATACCGCCGAAAGAGGAGTTTAACGAATCGGTCAGGGACGAACAGCAAAAACCATTCTTGTTGAGATGCCTGAAGAAGCTGAGCATGCACAGTGTAATGCATTGCATGAGTACCTAGTAAAGGATTTTATTCGTTATTGCTGTCTCCCGTGTCTGAAGTCCTGTACAGCACCATTGAATTCCTGAAATTTGCTGAAGTCGCCTTGTTGTCCAATTCTTGTTGAGGGTAGTCGAGCGTCACATGAAAGTCATCATCAAGCGAACAAAAGAAGGGATTGCATTGTTCAAAGTTGATTAATATAACACACGTTTTGCCTATCATACTACCTATTAATCTTAGTGTCTAGTTTTAATACTAAGTTTGTGATTTCTAGTTTTCCCAATAAAAGTACCGTATTTATCGGCGTATGACACACATTTTTTAGGCAAACATTTTTAGCCTAAAGTCTATCTGCGTGTTATACGCCGATAAACGGTTTCTGACCCCGCAGAAGCCGCTCCATCGCTGCCTGCTTCTCTTCCCCTGCCTATTCTGGGGACCAGAGACCGCCGCCGCCACTGCCCCATTGCCTCCCCCATCCCGGTTTTATAATTACCTGTTTTATAAATAACTGTGTCTTGAAGCGTTCTGTGTCCCGTGTCCTGCGTTGTTGATATACGCTGCGCAATGATGAGTGACGTTTTCAACATGATGTCACCGTCAGTGGCCCGGTGCACAGTGACAGCTAAGGACGCCTCCAGAGCCAGAAGCAGCGTGGACCCCGGGAACCGGTAATTATAAAACCGGGGATGGGGGAGGTAATGGGGCAGCGGCGGTGGCAGTCTCTGGACAGCCAGGGGGAGAGAAGCAGCGGCAGCAGCAGGACTCTAGACCCCAGGAAAGGCAGGGGGAGAGAAGCAGGCAGCGACGGCCTCTCTCCCCCTGCCTTTCCTGGGGGCTTCTGCGGGGTCAGAAACAGTCTATCAGGGTATACACATGCACACACACGCACCCTCATTTTACCAAGGATATTTGGGTAAAAAACTTTTTTTTACCCAAATATCCTGGGAAAAACAAGGGTGTGTGTTATAGGCCAGTGCGTGGTATACCCCGATAAATACGGTAATTAACATTGAAAAATCATATTTTTTGCCTACTTTTAAAAAACTGAGCAAAGTGTGCAACTTCTAAATATTATCCAATCTTCTTGAAAATTTTAAATGTTATTTTTTGCCTTACAAAATGAAACACCCTATTCTACTGCAGCTGATAAGTACTGGAAGGATTAAGATTTTTAAATAGAAGTAATTTACAAATCTGTCAACCCTTTAAAGGTTTCCTTCTCTTATACACATCTTGCAAGGACTGTAAATCGAATATAATCAGTATTATAACATAGATTATATTAGTGGTTATCCTCCTTGTTAGTAATAGAACTTTTTACTGTGTTGCTTTCTTTTCAGAAGTACATGGGAATAATTGCTTGGAACCATCTGTATTAACCAAAACAGGAACAGATGTTATTTTCCATGAATTCATTTCATTCGCTTGCCTGAAGAGACTGATATTCTTACTCTCTTGTACCAATGCAACTAAAAATCATAACGTAATATTATGTTTCAGCAATTAGCTGGTTAATAATAAAAGAGTTCCTTGAGATTAGGAAAACATGGCTGCTTCTATTCTGAACCAGCGCCACTCTAATTGATGGGCTTTGCATGGTACTGCAGCTCTGCGCCATGTGATTGTAAGGCTGAGTTGCAATACCAGATGCAATCCATGGACACAAATGGCACTGATTCTACAATCAGGAAACCAAGATAAAATATAATGGCAGGTATGAAAAGTAGTAACAAACAGGTAGCAGGGAGATATAATGGTAGGTATATGGAGTACTTACTATAGCTTTGCGATCAAAGTACTATGTCAGGTAAGGCTGGGTTCACACCACGTTTTTCAAATACGGTAACCGTATACGGTTTTCCGCAAAAAAACGTATACGAAACCGTATGCATAGAGAATGCATTGTAAACCGTATTCCAAATGTTGTGTACGGTTGCATCCGTTTTGCCTCGGATACGGTTTTGACGATTTTTCAACCGTAGGCAAAAACGCTGTCGACCACGTTTTTGCCTCCGGTTGGAAAACCGTATGCGAACCGTATGCGGTTCTTTTAACATTGTTGTCTATGGGAACCGTACACAGAATTTCAGAATACGGTTGCACACGGTTTTTCTAATCCGTTTTTGGAGTTGACACATGCGCAGATTGGAATTTCAATAGAACAATAGTAACTTTATTAAATTGCTGGAAAACTAATTCCAACAAAATAGCAAAACCGTTGGCAAAAACTGATGCAAACGGATAGAACCGTACGGGCAAAAACCGTATACGTTTTAATTTGGAGTCATACGGTTGTATAAGGTTGCATACGGTTTTTGCCATACGTTTTTTAGCGGAAAACCGTATACGGTAACCTTATTTGAAAAACGTGGTGTGAACCCAGAGAGGAATGACAAACAGATTACCAGGAAGATATAGTGGGATGATTACCAACTGAAGTCAGGACACTATACAGATCAAGATACCCAGGCTCAGGATCACACAAGACAAAAGAAAGTAAAACAACACACCAGGCTGGGGGCAAAGCAAGAGAAACAATGGATCAGGACCTATATCATGGGAGAGTTCTAGGTGTACTCCCTTAAATGTATAAATACATACACTTTGCAGTATATTTTGCTTTTGTAAATTATTTTCTGCTTTTCTATAGTAATACTGACTGCCTACTCATAGCTGAAAATCAATATTTTGCACACACCATCCGCTGCTTAACATCTAGAAAAACGCATTTACCATAATATGTGTGATTCATAGGTAGTGCGTTCCAGAGCTAACACCCACGTCCTCCTTTACAATGAACTTTTTCTCCCTTTTTTGCATATATACTAAAGGAATGATAACAGACTGTTTCAATACTGGAAACACAATATGTTGAATATAATATGTTAAATATATTTTAACAATATGTTAAATATAATGAATTGTTGTCAGCCATGCGGATGAATTTAAAGGGTTTATCCAGGAATCGAAAAACAGAGCTACTTTCAAAAACCGTTCCCCGTTTGTCTCCAGGTTAGGTGTGATTCTGCAGCTCAGTTCCATTGAAGTGAATGGAGCCAAGTTGTAAAGCCACACCCAGCCTGGAGACAGACTGGAGGTGTTTTTTAGTATATTAGCTGTGTTTTTCTATTCCTGGATAACCCCTTTAAGTACCTTTAGATGGTTAATAAGAAAGTGCATTTTAATGTCCATCACTGTAAGAAGGGGAGGTGTTTCTACCGTGGAGAATTGGTGTCATAATGTATAGACAAAGGGGGAGATTTATCAAAACCCGTCCAGAGCAAAAGTTGCTGAGTTGCCCATAGCAACCAATCAGATAGCTTTTTTCATTTTTGAAAAGGCCTCTGAAAAAGGAAATAAGCGATCTGATTGGCTGCTATGGGCAACTCAGCAACTTCTTCTCTAGACAGGTTTTTATAAATCTCCCCCAAAGAATTTTTGTAGTTCATTCAATGTACCCTTCTTTACAGGCCCTATAAAAGGTTACTAGTGTTTTCACATCATCAAAAGTTATTAAAAAAATCACTTTATTAGCAACCAGTTATAGTTAACATACCTACAATGTACTGCAATACATAACCGACACTGAGGCAGCACACAATAAACTATTACAATTTTCCTACATAACGCAACAGTATAACATACAGCATGGGTCTCCCTATGCTATACATCATATCACGTGCTACACTAACATTCCTGCACACATTATCAAACAGAAAAGCATTGAAAATGGTGATATGAGGTGGGAGCTGGGTAAGAAGGGGGTAGTGTGGGGAGAGCACAGGCCTTAGGCTTTATTGAGAGACTAAACACATGAGGGGAGAGGAGTTTTTATCCTCTTCTTCCTCGACATCCAGAATGTCAATGATGGAATAGTCTGTAAGCAGAATGCGGACTAGCCTGGGCAGTCCTGGGTGGATATCCTCTCTGAATGTAAAATCAGGCATTTCCTGACAAATCACAAAGTGTCCTAATAATAATTCATAAGATGCCAGTCCTCCTTCATAGTCACAACCATGTGAACCCCCAAATAGTCTGTAAAGCACCAAGTGATATGATAGATTAATCCTTGAAACTCCTAGAGTTCATATTAAAGAGCATCCCACACTGCCTGGGGAAATGGGCACTGCCAAAAGTAGTTTTCTCAGAGAGTGGGCATCTCAGGCGGCACCTGTTCTCGCAAAGTCCACAGGCATATATGAAAGTTCTCAGGGCCAGCCCCTTCTGAGCGGCCATTCAAAGAATAGGAGATAAGTAGTTGCTTATGGGGGGGGTCCAATCGCTGGGACCCCCACTGATCCAGAGACGCTCATTCATTCATGCTCTTTCCTTGTATTAATTTGGTTGTCATTTGACCTAAATACCCACTATTTAGTTGTTTTTATATAAGAAGTTTAAATGAAGGTGTATTTTTAATAGACTGTGAGTGTTTATGATGACTCATTTGCTTTGGGTATACAATATAATATTGAATGTTGGTAAAGTCCTAATACATACAACTATATGTTAAAATACTATGGGTAGTGTAGACACATACCCCAAGTGGAACTTTATGTGTTGATCTATGTAGATTTCCAACAATTTCCACATTTTAGTAAAAAGTTATTATTTATTGCTCCCCAAGAAGCTCTAAAGGGGTTATCAGGATAGAAAAAAAAACAGAGATTACTGTATATACTTGAGTATAAGCCGACCCGAATATAAGCCGAGGCCCCTAATTTCACCCCAAAAAAAACAGGAAAAGTTATTGACTCAACTATAAGCCTAGGGTGGGAAATACATCATCCCCCCTGTCATCATCCAGACCCCCATCATTAACACCCTCATCATCATCACCCTGTCATCATCCCCCCTTCATCATCACCGCCTGTCATCATCCCCCCTTCATCATTACCCTGTCATCATCCCCCCCTTCATCATCCCCCCTTCATCATCACCGCCTGTCATCATCCCCCCTTCATCATCACCACCTGTCATCATTACCCTATCATCATCCCACACACACCCCTTCATCATCACCGCCTGTCATCATCCCCCTGTCATCATCCCCCCTTCATCATCCCCCCCTTCATCATCCCCCCCTTCATCATCCCCCTCTTCATCATCCCCCCCTGTCATCATCCCCCCTGTCATCATCCCCCCTTCATCATCACCGCCTGTCATCATCCCCCTGTCGTCATCCCACACCCCCCTTCATCATCACCGCCTGTCATCATCCCCTTGTCATCATCCCCCCCTTCATCATCACCGCTTGTCAATTTCTGATCACAGTGGACTTCAACCTGTGGACCTCCAGATGTTCCAAAACTTCAACTCCCAGCATGTAGTTTTGAAACATCTGGAGGTCCGCAGGTTGAAGACCACTGCAGCCTTCGTCATCATCCAGACCCCCCCCCCCTTTAGTTTTCTACTCACCTCCCCTCGGCGGGACGTTAGGGTGAGCTGGTCCGGGCCATCTGTGCTGCAGGGACAGTCCGGTGGGGAGGGATAGTCGTTCCGGGCTGTCCATCTTCACTCTTTTCTCCGTGCTTCGGGCCTGAAATAGTGACGTTGCCTTGACGACGATGAACAGGGAAATTGCTCATGAACGTCCCTGTGCGTCGTCGTCAAGGCAAAGTCACTATTCCGGGGCTGGGCCCGAAGCGCAGAGAAGAGGCCCCCCCCGGTGAAGATGGACAGCCCGGAATGACTATCCCTCCCCACCGGACGGTCCCTGCAGCACAGATGGCCCGGACCAGCTCACCCTAACGTCCCGCCGAGGGGAGGTGAGAACAAAACTAAAGGGGGGAGGGGGGTCTGGATGATGATGAAGGCCTGGGCAGTGGTCTTCAACCTGCGGACCTCCAGACGTTTCAAAACTACAACTCCCAGCATGCCCGGACAGCCGAGCTGAAAAACTCGGCTTATACTCGTATTTCTTTTAAAAAAAAACAGCACCTCACCTGTCTTCAGGTTGTGTGTGGTACTGCAGTTCAGTTCTATTTAAGTGAATGGAGCCAAGTTGTAATTCCAATAATGGGTTGAAGTGGTTTTGAAGTGGACACAGAGTAGTGTTTCCCAAGTGCGATCCTCAAGTCCCCCAACAGGTCATGTTTTCAGGATTTCTTTTGTCTTTCACAGGTGACATAATTCTGGTCAGTGCATCAGGCATCACCCCAAGTGGTCCCTGTATGGGATATCCTGAAATCCTGATCTGTTGGGGGTAGTTGAGGACCACGCTTGGTAAACACTGACATAGAGGTTGCAAAGATGTAGGAGCATTTTCAGAGTGCCCATCCTTTGCACTATAAGTGTGAATCGGTACAGCCTGGCACTCCGCGCTGAGAACATCTGCAGGTGGGATGCCTGCCCAGAGTATTATCTCTTCCCTCATGAGGCCTTTGATAATCAATCTTATATCTAGAAAAAAAAATTCAGCGGAACAGCTCATTTTTCCTCAGCAGATGTGCAGTAACTGGATTAAGTGAGCCCAGCAGATGAGACTTCTAATGTCCTGATTTTTTTTCATTAGCAGCATCAGCGACAGCCATCATTATACGGGATATGTCACTGCTATATAGATATATGAAGACAGAATCTCTAATGCACGGCTGAGGGAAGGGCAGGGGTTAAATGGACATTATTCTAAATTTAATGAACCCTCTGCTAATCAGAATCAGATTATAATAAGTAGTCTATTGAGATTTAAGAGTCAGGAAAAATAATGCGTACCCTCCTGCCCTGGAAGAAATAGAGTCATTTTATCGTCTTTATTTCTTATGCATTCTCTGTTTTTTCATTCTCCTTGTAATAGTTTATAAATCACATGTAGAAAGAGCTGGGGCATTAAATGACTTACACAATTTACTCATAATGTTTAATACTGAATAAACTAAGGTAGATATATATATATATATATATATATATATATATATATATATATATATATATATATATATACCGTATATATTCAAGTATAAGCCGACCCGAATATAAGCTGAGGCCCCTAATTTCATCCCAAAAACCCAGGAATAGTTATAGGGTGGGAAATACATCATCCCCCCATGTCATCATCCCCCCCCCCGTCTTCATCCAGACGCCCTGTCATCATCCCCCCCCCCCCCCCTTCATCATCACCGCCTGTCAATCCCTTCATCAGTGGTCTTCAACCTGCGGACCTCCAGAGGTTGCAAAACTACAACTCCCAGCAAGCCGATGGCTGTCCGGGCATGCTGGGAGTTGTAGTTTTGAAACCTCTGGAGGTCCGCAGGTTGAAGACCACTGCGGCCTTCGTCATCCTCCAGACACCCCCTTTAGTTTTCTACTCACCTCCCCTCGGTGGGAAGGAAGGGTGAGCTGGTCCGGGCCATCTATGCTGCAGGGACCGTCCTGTGGGGAGGGTTAGTCGTTCCAGGCTGTCCATTTTCACCGGGAGGCCCTCTGCTCCGCGCTTCGGGCCCGGACGTTGCCTTGACGACGATGCACAGGGACGATGATGAGCACCCGCCCCCCCCCCCCCCCGTGAAAATGGACAGCCCGGAATGACTAACCCTCCCCTCCGGACGGTCCCTGCAGGATAGATGGCCCGGACCAGCTCACGCTTCCTTCCCACCGCGGGGAGGTGAGTAGAAAACTAAAGGGGGGTCTGGATAATGAAGAAGGCCGCAGTGGTCTTCAACCTGCGGACCTCCAGAGGTTTCAAAACTACAACTCCCAGCATGCCTGGACAGCCGATGGCTGTCCGGGCATTCTGGGAGTTGTAGCTTTGCAACATCTGGAGGTCCACAGGTTGAAGACCACTGAGAAGGGATTGACAGGCGGAGAGTTCACTCGAGTATAAGCCGAGCCGAGGGGGGCGCTTTCAGCACGAAAAATCGTACTGAAAAACTCGGCTTATACTCGAGTATATATGGTAAATTTCTCTGATATGTTGACAGACATTCTATGTCCAATTTGATGTAATGTTATATTTACAAAGATCGTAAATCTGAAGCAATTTAACTATTTTTAACCTATTTTAAAACACCCCCTGGGAGTACACCTGCAGAACTGCAAGCTCACATTGACTTGTGCCAAAATTATCATTTCATTTTGCGCTGTTTATATGTTGTCTGTGCTGGCTTTGTCACTTTTCTTGTTGTGCGCCATCAAGGGGCGTGGTTAGCAAATGCACTAGTTGGTGCGCTGAACTTATCACACAAACCTAATCCAGTGACCCTTTTCGTGCTCTATCCAGGGGCTTCTTGTCACTTGCACAACTTTATGAAGAGACGTGTGTCACACGTAAGCAGCAACTGGGAAAACCACAAACTTGTACAATAGGTTTCGCATTGTGCAAAAATCTGTGCTAATGATACATTTCTCCTTCAGCCTATATTGTAGAAAAAAATTCCAAGGCACTTAAATCACTCTTGTTAATGTCATAAAGAACTTAGAATAGTGGGGCAAATTTTCAATGGATTCTCTAATTTGATTTAAAAGAAAAAAATAACACTCAAAACTGTGTAAAATAATGAAACAAAATGAATCAATACAATTTTTTTTTTTTTTTGCCTTTTTATTTTTTTTGGGGGGAAGCTATTTTTCAGCAACTTGAATGGCCTATAAGTCTCCAAACATCTTTATGATGCTCTCCACAAGGAGAAACATTACCCCTTGGGTCCCATTAATCTATTATTCAATTTTATGCTTTTTATTTTTTTTTTACAATTTAATAATTTTCTAATTTTTCATTTAAACGTAGCAGTTACTTGGTGGGTGAAAAGGATATCCACCAGACATTGAATGTCTACATGACTGTTGTTTATATACCAGTGCGACATAACAAAAAAATATATAAAATAGTTTAGCATTTTATTACAAAATCTGTAATATAGGATACATTAGAATAAGTCATAAAAATGTAAGTTCTCCCGGTATAAAGAGGTCAGTACATATAACACTCTCTTTCCTTTTAACGCCTCCTGGTGTTTTATATAAATTGGTTGGCATCCATTTCTGTGAAATTGCCGCAGAGTCTGAGTGGGGTCACTAATACATTTCCAGGACTCATTGTAAATTGAAGGACGTTTATTTAAACTTTTCTATTTTCATAGGCTAAAGAGCAGCTTAGAACATTGTCAGTCGATATAGTGAGGATCATTTATGTAAACTATTAGAAAACAAAGTGGAATGTTTCCCACAGCAACCAACTACATAGGTCTTGTCATTTTTCCAACGCCGATTAGTAAATTGGAGCAGTGATCTGATGGGTTTCTATGGGCAAGACCTTTCTGTTTGTGTGCATTAGCTTTTATAAGGTCTGTCGTACACCACACAGTATATGACGCACTTCATTCAGTCGTGCCAAAGGTTTTGAGACTAACACAAATATTGGTTTTCACAAAGTTTCTACTTCAATGTTTTAAATCTTTCAGATATTTTTCATACAACCATAAGCATTTCAGAAGTTGCTAAACTTTTACTGCCAAATACATCAGGATTATGTAAAGTCTCAATATTTACATGCTGGAAAAAGTTTTGTCCATTACCAATGTGCTGGTAAAAGTGATATTCAAGCGGCCCGGTGAGCAAAACTTGGACATTTTGAGTTGATGGCCCGTAAACTCCCCAAATCTCAATCCCATTGTGGACCTTTGGTCAATGCCC
The DNA here is from genome assembly GCF_029499605.1 of Hyla sarda. Taxonomy (NCBI): domain Eukaryota; kingdom Metazoa; phylum Chordata; class Amphibia; order Anura; family Hylidae; genus Hyla; species Hyla sarda. Next base: position 375,890,525 of record NC_079190.1, on the reverse strand, counting down.
AAAACGTGGCAATACAAACAAAAAAAGACTCCAAGCACTGGATAGGCAAGAATAGGTTGCCATTAGTCAGGATTCGGCATGGAAGTTGATATCCAGTATGCCAGGGCGGATTGTCTTGAAAAAGAAGGGTATTTGCGTAAACTTGACATATTTGTCAAAAAAAGCTAAAAAAAAAAAAAAAAACTAATGAAGTGCTTATAATTGTACTTCAGTAACCATAGTTTAATCTGACCAGAAGATGTAAATTCACAGAGACTTTTAGCCACGACTGTGCAGTGGTTCCTCAAGTTACAATAATAGGATGACCATAGTATGTTGTATCCATTGTATGTTGAGACTATTGTATGTTGAGGCCATAACTCTATGGGAACCTGGTAATTGGTTTTGAAGCCCAAAAATATCATCAAAAATTGTTAAAAAAAAAAGTAAAAATTGAGGAATAAAAAAAAAAGAGGGAGATAACTTACTTATACAGATAAAACAAGTCCTTACATATAAAAGTAAGAAAGAGCTGCTGGGAGCTGTAAATTACTGTCTATGTAGAGGGCAGGAGCTTCTTCAGGGTCCTGTAAAGTACACACTGTCCCAAAAACTTAGCATGAAGCTGCCCTCACCTGGTGTCCATAGAAACAGCTAACCGTGGCACAGAGTAGGACCGAACAAAGAGTACCACACTGTAGTTTAGAGAGACGCTACCAGACAGCCAGTCAGGAGTATCCCTTTAAGTCACATGGCGGAATGTGTGACTTAGAGCTTACTGACTGGGATAAAACCACAAGGTGTGCATTTAGCTTATAATAACATTTTTACATTGGTGTCAAAGGGGTGGTCAGGCAGTGGAATGTGTTATTATGAGATTAGGCTTAATCTGCAGGAGAAAAACCACACCAAAAATGCAATTTGCCTGAAGATTCTGAAAAAGAGGGGGAAAAGGTTATTAGGGAACAGGAAAAACATTTATCAAGGTCAATGTATCAGAAACTAGGGATGATCTTGAAAGCTCATCCTTCAATGCCATAGTATACAGAGAGAACGCTGCACCACAGGAGGAAAACACAATACACTTAAACAAATGAATATTTAACCCTCAGAGGTGACTTCCCTGCAGACTGTCCTTCATAGAGAAGGTCCTCCATTTAACGCATTGTAAAATGTTATAGCCCCCTCTATCACTTACTTTAAACATGGCTCTCGAGGGGGACTTTTATTTTTAGAGATCTTATCCATATTTTAATTGTGGAAGGTAAATTTTTCACATTAAATTATTTACTGCTGTAAAACTTGAGGTAGACAAACATACTGCACAATACAGGTCATAAATATTAAATTGTCGCTGAATAAAGGGAGGTAATTTTGAAATTGACAAACAAAATTTTTTTTTTAAACTTACAGAAACAACCCACAGTGGTATGTGTCACATGTCACAGCATTGGCGATGGGGTCAAAACAAATGTAGAGCAAAGTGTATTGCCTATGAATGAAGCCATTGAATGTAACTAATAAATAGGGGTAAATTGCTCAATTTGTCAAAATAATCAACATTTAAATGAAACACGAAGGAGTAGTGTACCCGCGTCCCAGCTAGAGGCGTAATTTGTAACTTTTGAACCCCAATGCAAAATCTCCATGCAAAATAATGGTCTCTTATGGGGCAGATGTTTCTTGGAGCCCCCATAGGCACAGAGCCTTGGTGCGACTGCTAACTCTGCACCCCCTATAGTTACAGACCTGATCCCAGTGGTTATATATCAGAAGTGGCTGAAAAACCCTGCCTAAATCTGCGTATGGGGTACTGAGACAGAAAAACAGTTTTTGTAAACTGCATTGCCTTGACAACATACACTGAGATATAATGAGAGTGTAAAGACATAAAAAATCTGCATATTGTGTAAAGATGAGTGATGCATTGGTCACATAATTCTCCCCAACTATGCAGAACCTTTTAGAAGACTGATGGAAGGGCCCGTAGTCTAATCCCCTTCTCCAAGGAGCTGTCCGGGCATACTGGGAGTGATAGCTTTGCAACATCTGGAGGTTTACACTTTGGAGACCATTTTTTTAAAGGCTCATCTATTAGGTTATCTATTAGGTGTGCATGGCATTAAAACTCATTGAAGTTAAATGGTACCTGTCATTAGTGATAAAAAAATAATTATATTATAGATTAGCCTATTTGAATTACTTTTCTAATATACTTCTTTATACAATTTTGTAACTTTATGTGTTAAATTAACCCCTAAAAGTTTGGCCACCAGAGGTCCTCTGCAGTCCTGCTGCATGTTGTCTCCTGTATATGTCCAAAAGAAGCAGAATCACAACACAACTCCAGGGATCCAGTCTTTCAAATCAAAATTTATTGCACCAAGCAGTAAACTGTGCGGCTTTTTGGCATCCAATGCCTTTATGAATGCTTGCACTTTTTACTGCTTGGTGCAATAAAATTTCAGCCCTGATTTGAAGGACTGGATCCTTGGAGTTGTGCTGTGATTCTTCTTCTTTTGAACATATGCTATTGTTCCAGCCTGGCAAGCTGGCTTTTCACCTGCACAACACAGGACGTGGTCAAAAATTGATGGCCTTCCTTTTGGATTGCTATGTTGTCTCCTGCGGCAGCCTGGAAGAGACAAAAGTCAGGAAAGGCAGGTGGAACCTCAGCTCAGCACAGTGTATAGAGTATATGGAGCTAAATATTTGAGCTGAGATAGACTGTGGTCAGAATGCCTTCAGTGCTTAGTGTTGAATATTGTGTTGAATGTTACTGTTTCCTTTGCAAGCTATGGGGCAGGGCTGACACATTATAGAGTTCTGTGCAAAGTTGAGGGTGTGTGTGGTCTCATCCAATCACAGCCCATCTCACACTGAACTGCTCAAGGATGTGAAGCAGAGTGAGGGAGGAAGTTCTCCCCAGATGATGTCCCGCCTGCCAGGGAACGCCCCTTCCCAGTCAGTGCAGCTGCACATGTATAAAAAAGAGGGTCCCGACACTCAGAAATTTTTGCTTAATCTTTGTCTTTATTCATACAATAAAAAGGGTAGCATAAATCACAGTACGTGTTACGGCTAAGCAGCCTTTATCAACTGTGTCAGTCACGAATTTCTGAGTGCCGGGACACTCTTTTTTATACATGTGCAGCCCAATGAGACTGAACAGAAGATACAGCAAAATAACAAGGTAGAAAACTAAAAAATAATACAAATAAAGGCAGGGAGTGGTTTATCATGATGATGGAGGGAACTGAGAGGGATACAAAAAAAATTATCAAGATCATGACAGGTACTCTTTAAGGTGCCTAAACTGGAATTCATAAGATTAAATTGACAATTAGAGCAAGTAACAGGCTCTAATTTTTGGCAAAATTGGGTTGCTTTTTTTTAAAGTGAGAGCACGTTACAGTCATTAAGAACTAACTACATTTAAAAGTACCTGTCACCAAATAAACTTTTCTAAACTAGCTCAGGCTATGTTCCCTAACTACTCCTAACACTACACAGGCTATGTTCCCTAACTACTACTAATTCAGAGATTTAAAAAGCTGTGTATCTTACCTTTATTCTTGCTCACATAGTGCAATCTCCCAGCAGGAGAAAGTGGGCGTTTCCCAGCAGGCATGGCATCACTGAAGCCTGCTGGGGAACTTCTTCTGCCCTCACATTGTTGCAGTGCTGTGATGAATAGAAGACGTCAAGCTTTGTGCATCTTTCAGTGAGGCTCTATGCAGCTTTCAATGAGACTCTTTGCAGCTTTCAGTGAGGCTCTGTGCAGCTGTCAATTAAGCTCAGAGCAGAGAAACACTTCCTGAGGCCGGGAGGAGACTAAACTCACTGTATTAATTGTGGCAGGGAACAGAACAGAGTCACCTAGTGGCTGTTTTTTCTATTACATTTTAAACAAATTTATGTTGATAATTTTAAAAGTAAGTGAATGGGAAAGTGTCTGCTAATTACACAAGGAACACTGTATTAACCACTTAGGGACCAAGGGCGTACAGGTACGCCCTGGTACTTAAAGGGGTACTCTGCCCCTAGACATCTTATCCCCTAACCAAAGGATAGGGGATAAGATTTTCTGATCGTGGGGGTCCCACTGCTGGGGACCCCCGGGATCTCGGCTGCACCACCCCTCTGTCATTACTGCACACAGCAAACTCACTCTGTGTGTAATGACGGGCAATACAGGGGCCGGAGCATCGTGACATCACAGCTCCGCCCCCTCATGATTTCACGGCCCGCCCCCTCAATACAAGTCTATGGGAGGGGGTGTGGCAGCCGTCACGCACTCCCATAGACTTGCATTAAGGGGGCGGGCCGTGATGTCATGAGGGGGCAGAGCTGTTATTACTCATGAATCGAGTTTGCTCTGTGCAGTAATGACAGCGGGGTGCTGCAGACGCGATCCCGGGGGTCCCCAGCAGCGGGAGCCCCGCAATCAGACATTTGGATAGGGGATAAGATGTCTAGGGGCGGAGTACCCCTTTAAGGATCAAGGGCGTAACTGTATGCCTGTGGGAATTCCAGTCCCCACCGCTCACCGGGTGGGGACCGGACCGGGATGCCTGCTGAAATCGTCCAGCAAGCACCCCATGCAAACTCTCAGCATGCACAGTCTGTCAGTGCATGCTGGGAGTTGTAGTTTTGCAACAGCTGGAGGTTTGCAGGGTACATTCACACTGGTGGGTTTACAGTGAGTTTCCTGCTTCAAGTTTGAACTGCGGGAAATTTTCCGCTTCAACTCAAACTCCTAGTGGGAAACTCACCATAAACCCGCCCTTGTGAATGTACCCTAAAAACACTACACTACACAAAATGAAGAGTAAAACACTACATATACACCCTCTTACACTTCCCCCCCCCTCCCCCCTCCAATAAAAATGAAAACGTAACCTCCAGCTGTTGCAAAACAACAACTCCCAGCATTGGGAGCATTCGGGAGAAATTGCACTACAAATTTCGGGGGGCTTTTTCTCCTTTTACCGCCAAATGAAAAGGAAAAGTTGCGGTCTACACCAGCCTGTTAGTGTAAAAAAAAAAAATGTACACTAACATGCTGGTGTTGTCCCATACTTTTTATTTTCACAAGGGGTAAAAGTAAAAAAAAGAACCCCAAAATTTGTAACGCAAATAACCCATATGTGGGCGTAAAGTGCTCTGCGTGCGCACAACATGGCTCAGGACTGAGAGTGCACTATGTACATTTGAGGCCTAAATTGGTGATTTGCACATGGGTGGCTGATTTTACAGCGGTTCTGACATAAACACAAAAAACATAAATACCCCCATGTGACCTCATTTTGGAAACTACCCCCCTCACAGAACGTAACAAGGTGTATAGTGAGCCTGAACACCCCCCAGGTCTTTGACGAAAACAGCCCTCCAAAATTTGTAATCCCATTTCTTCTGAGTATATAAATACCCCACATGTGAATGTAAAGTGCTCTGCTGGCAAACTACAATGCTCAGAAGAGAAGGAGCGCCATTGGGCTTTTGGAGAGAAAATTTGTCCGGAATTTAAAGCCACGTGTGTTTACAAAGCCCCCATGTTGCCATAACAAAGCAGGCCCCACATGTGACCCCAGTTTGGAAACTACACACCTCACAGAATTTAATAAGGGGTCCAGAGAGAATTTATGCCCTACAGGTGTCTGACAGGTTTTTGTTAACAGTGGTCCATGAAAATTTAAAATGTAATTTTTCATTGGCACAGCCCACTGTTCCAAAGATCTGTCAAACTCCAGTGGGGTGTAAATACTCACTGCACCCCTTATTAAATTCTGTGAGTGTTGTAGTTTCAAAAATGGGGTCACATGATGGGGAGGTCCACTGTTCTGGCACCACGGGGGGGGGGGGGGGCTTTGTAGATGCACATGGTCCCCGACTTCCATTCCAAACAAATTCTCTCTCCAAAAGCTCAATGGTGCTCCTCTGGTTCTCTTCTGAGCATTATAGCAGAGCACTTGACGTCCACAATTGGAACATTTCCATACTCAGAAGAAATGGGGTTACACATTTTGGGGGCATTTTCTCAATTTTCACATGTTACATTCCTTGAGGGGTGTAGTTTCCAAAATAGTGTGCCATGTGTTTTTTTTTTTTTTTTTTGCTGTTCCTGCACCATAGGGGCTTCCTCAATGCGACATGCCCCCCAAAAACCATTTCAGCAAAATTTGCTTTCCAAAAGCCAAATGTAACTCCTTCTGAGCAATGTAGTTCGCCCACTGAGCATTTTACGTCATAACAAGGGGTATTTCCATACTCCGCAGAAAGGGGGTTGCAAATTTTGGGGGGCATTTTCTCCCATTACCCTTTGTAAAAATTTTAAATTTGGGGGGAAAAATGTACTTTAGTGAAAGAAAAATTTACACATCCAACTTTCACAAAAAGTCGTCAAACACCCTATGGGGTGTTAAGGCTCACTGGAACCCTTGTTACATGCCTTGAGGGGTGTAGTTTCCAAAATAGTATTTATTTTTTTGCTGTTATGGCACCATAGGGGCTTCCTAAATGCAACATACCCCCCAAAAACCATTTCAGCAAAATTAACTCTCCAAAATCCCATTGTCGCTCCTTCCCTCCTGAGCCCTCTAATGCACCCAAAGAGCACTTTACGTTCACATATGAGGCATTTCCTTACTCAAGAGAAATTGGGTTACAAATTTTGTGGGGAATTTTCTCCTACTACCCCTTGTAAAAATTAAAAAAACTGGGTCTACAAGAACATACGAGTGTAAAAAATGAAGATTATGAATTTTCTCCTTCACTTTGCTGCTATTTCTGTGAAACACTTAAAGGGTTAACAAACTTTCTGAATGTCATTTTGAATACGTTGAGGGGTGCAGCTTCTATAATGGGGTCATTTATGGGGAATTTCTAATATGAAGGCCCTTCAAATCCACTTCAAAACTGAACTGGTCCCTGAAAAATTCCGATTTTGAAAATTTTGAGAAAAATTTGAAATTTGCTGCTGAACTTTGAAGCCCTCTGATGTCTTCCAAACGTTTAAACATGTCTACTTTATGATGCAAACATAACGTAGACATATGGTATATGGGAATCAATATTCAATTTATTTGGCATTTCTATTTTCCTTACAAGCAGAGAGCTTCAAAGTTAGAAAAATGCAAAATTTTCTAATTTTTCATGAAAATTTTGAATTTTTCACCAAGAAATGATTCAAGTATCGACAAAAATTTACCACTATGTTAAAGTAGAATATGTCACGCAAAAACATTCTTGGAATCAATTCAAGTAAAAGCATCCCAGAGTTATTAATGCTTAAAGAAAGCCCTGTAACAGAAAGCATTGGAGTGGAGGGGCACAAGACAGGGGGAGACTAGTGGCCATGAAATGGTTAAGGTCATTGAGAGTTCAGGGAGCGGAGCTGGAAAAGGGGAGGAGTAGGGAGGAGATATATCGGAGAGGCAGAGTGAGGAGGGGGTCAGTTGGCTCATGGCCACAGTAGAAGTCCCGCCCACCCGCCCTAGTTTTTCCGATGTTTGTCACAGCAGAGGTAGCAGGACAGGGACATGGAGGCATGTGTATGGTCATTGTGGCAGCTGGAAAGGTGGTTTCAGTAAAGGCTGGGAATGGTACCCTGCCTTGTGGATAATTCCCTGCGGGCATGGGGCCCCCAGGGAGGGTTGTGGGTCTTCGATAATTGGTGCCCCCGGTCTTGGTGATGCACGGCTGGGGGTATATAGTAGGGCCCCCTTTAAATTAGTATTGCCTTCAAGTCCTTGTCCTGGGCAGGTATAAGTTAAAGTTTTGTATTTTGTTTGTTTGTATGGTGTTCATACGGGAGGGGGTTATTTTTTGTTGAACAATGTTTAAATTGTTATGTAAATAAAAGTGTGTCTGCTGTGGCCCTTGTACCCAACCAATGTGTCTGTCATTCTTATGGTATATGGGATGGTGGTGGGTCTTAAGGGGCCAGCAGTTAGGCTATCCCCTAGTCAAGTGACAGTGGTCAGATGTGCAAAAAATGCTCTGGTCCTCAAGGTGAAAATGGGCTTGGTCCTTAAGGGGTTAAAAAGTTTTATTTAGTGACAGATACTCTTACATTACAGCGGTAAATGTCAAATGGGTTACTAAAAAGAGTATAGGTGTCTTCCGGGGGATCCACTTACTTTAGATCACCCAGCGCAGCAGACATTTACTGACACCTGCCATGTATTTGCATGTCATTATAAGTCTATTTAACTGGCTGTTCTTCATTTGCTCTACCTTGTTAATTCTATGCGTATGTGGACCAGGTGCAGATCACACTGAAGCTGATTGAATTGATTGTTTTACATTTGTGCGCATTAAATGTTGATGATGTGTGATTGCCATAGGTTTCGTATTGATTGTTTTATATTTAGAACGTTCTTACCATGAGAGATCTTACTGACAAAGTCCTGCTCCCTTTTACATTACAGGGCCAAGTTCACACAGTGCAAAATGAATAATAAAATACATTTGTAAAATAGGAATAAAATGCATGGTAAAATAGGAAAAAAAATTATCTGTAAAGTAGGAATAAAATACTATTGTGAAATTGGGCTAAAACATGTCCATATTTTTTTTTTTAGCTAATAATGTGCACAATAAAAGACTATGGAAAAGTGACTGTCAGTGCACACCCAAGAGTAAAGCACTTTTCCCTATGTTTTTGTTTCTCTTTTTATTTTATAACTGTTCTCAGCTGTCGGGTTTCAAAACTCAAATCCACCACATTTTATGTGGGAACATTAGTAAATATGCAGCTACACAATTTGGGTGCAAAACCTGGGAAAAAACTGTCAGGATCAATTTAGTGAATTACCCCTACTGTTTAACCTCTTGGGGACGCAGGGCATATGCATACGCCCTGCATCCCCGATCCTTAACCTCTTCAGGACCCATGACGTATGCATACGTCATCACACCCTGGGTCTTAAGGACCCATGACGTATGCATACGTCATGTCTTTTCCCGGTCTCCGCCGCTCACCCGGCGGAGATCGGAAGCGGATCCCTGCTGAAATCCTTCAGCAGGGATCCAGGGCAAACGCCAGGGGGGGGCCCTTGCGATCTGCGGCGATACCGGGCTGATCGGGTCTCTGGGACCCGACCCCCCGGTAATTTCGCATGATCCCGGCTGTCACAGACAGCCAGGACCATGCTGAAGACTAGGAGCGAGGTGGCAAGCCTGCCACCTTCTCCTATACCCTGCCATCTGTCGGTTAGTTAACCGACCAATCGCAGGAAGGGGGGTGGTTACTTCCTCCCGTCCTGCCCGGCCCATGAAAGTCCGGAGAGGACGAGAGGAAGACCGGAGGACGCGGCGGGGGACGGGGGGTGCTGGGGCCCGGCCCCGGTACTTACCTCATCCCTGAAGACCCAGATCCCGGCGAGGAAGATGGCGGCGGCGGCGACAGGTGAGTAGATCTTCAGCCGCGGTCGGGCCCTTTACAGCAAAGCACGTCGCCGTAAAGCGACATGCATTGCTGTATTGGTACCCTATATACTACAACTCCCAGCATGCCCAGACAGCCCTTGGCGTCTGGGCATGCTGGGAGTTGCAGTTTTGCAACATCTGGAGGTCCACAGTTTGGAGACCACTGTGCCCTTCCAGATGTTGCAAAACTACACATCCTCAGCATGCCCTTACTGTCCAGGCATGCTGGGAGTTATAGTTCTGTAACATCTGGCCCTTCAGATGTTGCAGAACTACAACTCCCAGCATGTCTGGACAGTTTTGGCATACTGGGAGTTGTAGTTTTGCAACATCTGGAAGGGCACAGATTGGGAACCACTGTATTAGTGGTCTGCAAACTGTAGTCCTCCAGATGTTGCAAACTACAACTCCAAGCATGCTGGGAGTTGTAGTTCGGCAACATCTGGCTCTAAAGATGTTGCCGAACTACTACTCCCAGCATGCTTGAGAATGTTTGGGAGTTGTGGTTTTGCAACAGCAGGAGGCACACTGGTTGGGAAACATTGTCTATTTCCTAACTCAGTGTTTCCCAACCCGTGTGCCTCCAGCTGTTGCAAAACTATAACTACCAGCATGCACTGATAGACTGTGCATGCTGGGAGTTGTAGTTTTGCAACAGCTGGAGGTCCCCCCCTTGTGAATGTACAGGGTACATTCACATGGGCAGGGGGCTTACAGTGAGTATCAGGCTGCAGTTTGCGATGCAGCTAATTTTGCGCGGCAGCTCAAACTCGCAGCGGGAAAATCGCTGTAACCCCCCCCGCCCGTGTGACTGTACCCTAAAAACACTACACTACACTAACACAAAATAAAATAAAAAGTAAAAAACACTACATATACACATTCCCCTACACAGCCCCCCTCCCCAATAAAAATGAAAAACGTCTGGTACGCCACTGTTTTCAAAATGGAGCCTCCAGCTGTTGCAAAACAACAACTCCCAGTATTGCCGGACAGTCGTTGACTGTCCAAGCATGCTGGAAGTTTTGCAACAGCTGGAGGCACCCTGTTTGGGAATCACTGGCGTAGAATACCCCTATGTCAACCCCAATGCAAATCCCTAATTCAGGCCTCAAATGCGCATGGCGCTCTCACTTTAGAGCCCTGTCGTATTTCAAGGCAACAGTTTAGGGTCACATATGGGGTATCGCCGTACTCAGGAGAAATTGCCTTACAAATTTTGGGGGGCTTTTTCTCCTTTCACCCCTTATGAAAAGGTGAAATTGTGGTCTACACCAGCATGTTAGTGTAAAAAAATTAATTTTTTACACTAACATGCTGGTGTTGTCTATACTTTTCATTTTGACAAGAGGTAAAAGGGAAAAAAGCCCCCCACAATTTGTAATGCAACTTCTCCCGACTACGAAGATACCCCATATGTGGGCGCAAAGTGCTCTGGGGGCGCACAATAAGGCTCAGAAGGGAGAGTGCACCATGTACATTTGAGGTGATTTGCACAGGGGTGGCTGATTGTTACAGCGGTTTTGACAAACGCAAAAAAAAAAAAAAAAAAACACATGTGACCCCATTTCGGAAACTACACCCCTCATGGAATGTAATGAGGGGTGCAGTGAGAATTTACACCCCACAGGTGTCTGACAGATCTTTGGAACAGTGGGCTGCGCAAATTAAAAATTTTGTACAGCCTTTTGTTCCAAAGATCTGACAGACACCAGTGGGGGGTAAATGATCACTGTACCCCTTGTTACATTCCTCAAGGGGTCTAGTTTCCAAAATGGTATGCCATGTGGGTGTTATTTTGCTGTCCTGGCACCATAGGGGCTTCCTAAATGCGACATGCCCCCCGAGCAAAATTTGCTCTCAAAAAGCCAAATATGACTCCTTCTCTTCTGAGCATTGTAGTTCGCCCGTAGTGCGCTTCAGGTTAACTTATGGGGTACCTCCATACTCGGAAGAGATGGGGTTACAAATTTTGGGGGGTATTTTCTGCTATTAACCCTTGCAAAAATGTGAAATTTGGGGGGGAAACACACATTTTAGTGACAATTTTTTATTTTTTTTTACGTATGCAAAAGTAGTGAAACCCCTGTGGGGTATTAAGGCTCACTTTATTCCTTGTAACGTTCCTCAAGGGGTCTAGTTTCCAAAATGGTATGGCATGTGGGTATTTTTTGTTGTCCTGGCACCATAGGGGCTTCCTAAATGCGACATGCCCACGAGCAAAATTTTCTCTCAAAAAGCCAAATATGACTCCTTCTCTTCTGAGCATTGTAGTTCGCCCATAGTGCACTTCATGTCAACTTATGGGGTACCTCCATACTCAGAAGAGATGGGGTTACAAATTTTGGGGGCTATTTTCTGCTATTAACCCTTGCAAAAATGTGAAATTTGGGGGGAAGCACACATTTTATTGAAATTTTTTTAAAATTTTTTTACATATGCAAAAGTGGTGAAACACCTGTGGGGCATTAAGGCTCACTTTATTCCTTGTTACGTTCCTCAAGGGGTCTAGTTTCCAAAATGGTGTGCCATGTTTTTTTTTTTTTTGCTTTTCTGGCACATAGGGGCTTCCTAAATGCAACATGCCCCCCAAAAACCATTTCAGAAAAACGTACGCTCCAAAATCCCCTTGTCGCTCCTTCCCTTCTGAGCCCTCTACTGCGCCCGTCGAACATTTTACATAGACATATGAGGTATGTGCTTAGTCGAGAGAAATTGGGCTACAAATAGAAGTATACATTTTCTCCTTTTACCCCTTGTAAAAATTCAAAAATTGGGTCTACAAGAACATGCGAGTGTAAAAAATGGAAATTGTGAATTTTCTCCTTCACTTTGCTGCTATTCCTGTGAAACACCTAAAGGGTTAAAAGGCTGTCTGAATGTCATTTTGAATATTTTGGGGGGTGCAGTTTTTATAATGGGGTCATTTGTGGGGTATTTCTAAGATGAAGACCCTTCAAATCCACTTCAAACCTGAACTGGTCCCTGAAAAATTGTGATTTTGGAAATTTTGTGAAAAATTGGAAAATTGCTGCTGAACTTTGAAGCCCTCTGATGTCTTCCAAAAGTGAAAACTCGTCCATTTTATGATGCAAATATAAAGTAGACATATTGTATATGTGAATAAAATAAAATAATATTTGGAATATCCATTTTCATTACAAGCAGAGAGCTTCAAAGTTAGAAAAATGCTAAATTTTCAAATTTTTCATCAAATTTTGGGATTTTTCACCAAGAAAGGATGCAAGTTACCAAAAAATTTTACCACTAAGTTAAAGTAGAATATGTTACGAAAAAACAATCTCGGAATCAGAATGATAACTAAAAGCATTCCAGAGTTATTAATGTTTAAAGTGACAGTGGTCAGATGTGCAAAAAATGGCCGGGTCCTAAGGTGTAAAATGGCTGGGTCCTTAAGGGGTTAAGGACTCAGGGCGCACCTCTACTCCCTGAGCCCGGTCCTGGTGTTTAAAACGGGGTCACGCCGTGACCCCGCATCACACCGGGTCGGTCCCGGCTGCTAGTCATAGCCAGGACCCTGGGCTAATAGCACGCGGCACCGGCCGCGCGCTATTAACCCTTCAGACGTGGCGGTCAAAGTTGACCAACGCGTCTGAAAGTGAAAGTAAACGCTTCCCGGCAGCTCAGACGGGCTGATCGGGACATCGCGATAAAACCGTGATGTTCCGATCAGCTGGGACACAGGCGGAGGTCTCCTTACCTGTCTCCGCGGTGTCCGATTGGGGTTTGATTGCTCAAAGCCTGAGCTACAGGCTTGAGCAATCGAGCCCCTATCTCACTGATCCGTGCAAAGCTATGGCTTTGCAGGGATCAGCATAAGAGATCAGTGTGTGCAGTGTTATAGGTCCCTATGGGAAGAGGGCGTGACAGCGGTCGCACCCCCTTCCCATAGACTTTCGTTGAGGGGGCGGGTGAGACGTCACGAGGGGGCGGGCGAGACGTCACGAAGGGGCCGTGCGTGACGTCACGCCCACCGGCCGCGAACACGGAAGCACGCACACAGCGTTCGGAGTAATGAACTTCCGGACGCTGTGAGCGGAGCTCAGAACTGCAGGGCAGCTCGGAGCTCCGCTCACAGCATCCGGAAGCGCCGCGTGCGGAAATGTCCGAACTATAAAAATATATTGTTAAGTAAATCGCACAGTCAATGGCAAAAAAATTCCAAAGTCCAAAATAGCGTATTTTTGGTCACTTTTTATATAATGAAAAAATTAATAAAAAGCGATCAAAAAGTCCGATCAATACAGAAATGGTACCGATAAAAACTTCAGAACACGGCGCAAAAAAGCGTCCTCGTACCGGCCCGTATGCGGAAAAATAAAATAGTTATAGGAGTTAGAAGATGAGAATTGTTAACATAGAAATTTTCCTGCATGTAGTTATGATTTTTTCCGAAGTACGAAAATATCCAATCTATATAAGTAGGACATCATTTTAACCATATGGACTTACAGAATAAATATAAGGTGTTATTTTTACAGAAAAATGCACTGCGTAGAAATGGAAGCCCCGAAAAGTTACAAAATGGCATTTTTTCTTCAATTTTGTCGCACAATGAATTTTTTTTCTGTTTCGCAGTGGATGGGCAGGAGTACAGAAGAACACATGATTCTGTACTGGGTCATCACAAACATACTCTAAAAATGTATGACAAAAGATAGTGAGATACATTACAATCTATGTAATCTATCCATAATATTGGCTAGACTAAATGGATCAAATGGTTCTTATCTGCCGACACATTCTATCTGCCGACATGTTTCTATGTGTGTAACTGTACAATACAAATTTAGAATATGTCAGTGTGCATGAGCCCTAATACTTTTGTACTGTGTTTATCTGTGTTTATCTGTAGTTTTCCTAGAATCAGGCTGGAAAGCACATACTGTAAATCCCAGTACTTTCTTCCAAGAGAACTTTGTAGGTTCATACAGCCAGGTTAAAGGGGTACTTCACAGAAAACATCTTATGCCCTATCCAAAGGATATGGGATAAGATATTAGATCCCAGGGGTCCCGCCGCTAGGCACTCTCCACTGCAGCCCCCTGTCATTTGGTGCATGGAGCGAACTCCACTCCGTGCCCTATGACTGGCGATGCCAGCCACCACGCCCCCTCCCATAGACATGAAGGAAGGGGGTGTGGGGTGACATCACAAACACGGAAGCTGCAAGCTTCCATCTCTCGGGCGCCGCCGCTGCTGCTGGCTCGGAGATCGAGGGGGTCCCCAGCCGCGAGACCCCCGTGATCTAACATCTTATCCCCTATCCTAAGATGTTTTTAGCGAAGTACCCCTTTAAGTTAGTGAGGTATCATTGTGCTTCATGATAAAGTAAAGCACAGCTCGCAGCTTATCGCAGTAATTTCTGTAGAGGTTTTTCTCTTCCTGGAGGGCTCTCATTGCCACTTCTCTCCTTCAAGCTGCTAAGGAAGTTTGACTGTCAATGGCAATCTGCTAATGAGTCTGTAGCACTGAAGCTGGTGAGTGCAGAGACTGAGAGTGACGCTCCAAGATGGCTCTTCACATAGGTCTAATGAGCTTCTTTTTAATAAACAAGAGCATTAATCTCCATCATAGATTATGGTGTTAAGGGCACATCCAAGGTCATTACCTAATTCCCTTTAGTATCAAAACACAAGTTTATTAGAAGAAATGCACAATCTTACTTGCTAATAAAGAGCCATGACACCTGGGAAATTGCCCAGGTAAAGAGATAAAGGGTAGACAAATGGGTACAATACAGAACAAACCAATCATGCCCATGAATACAATGGAGTACAAAAAAAAATAATAATAAAAAATAACATAGCCACATCAAGAAAAACACTAATAGAGAGAAAATTATCTATGAGGTATGGACAAAAACGAGAAGTTAACCCGGGTTCCCACACCTTATGGAGCCTGTCAACTCCATCTTCTCTCATAGCAGACAGCTTTTCAGAAAGAAAACAATACTATTAACCCGTGCGATCATAAAGTCCCAGGAAAGATCTGGCTGTTTAGTGGCAATATGTATTTGTGCTGCCAGCAGCACAAGATTAGACAGCCAAAAGAATCTAAATGGCTTTCGGGAGACAAAATTATGGGATAAAGGGGCAAGATACATTTGTAAGTTCACATAAAAGGTCAATGGGGAGCATTTACGAAGAGTGGTATGAATTGTTAACTATGTTAGAGCACAAAAGTTGCTGCAATAGTTGCAGATGTGTGGCACATTTATCAAACGGCATACGGACTTTGACAAATTTCGCTGATGCAACTTCTAAAAAAGTCGCAGAATTTTGTGTGAAAAGTCGCATATACCCTGACTCAAGTAGGGCAGGGCTGAATAGACCTTTCGTTATTTCTGGGATCGTGCAACAATTTTGCAACATTAGTAAATTAGTGACCACTGCACAAAGTGCTCTAATTAGGTAAAAATCATGGAAACGTTTCTAAAGCAATTGTCGTACAAAAAGTAACACGGACCCATTGTGTGACATTTTGTGCGACAAACAGAGTTTAAACAAAAAAAACAAAAAAACAAAAAAAATAACGTTTAACCCCTTAAGGACGCAGCCCTTTTTCACCTTAAGGACTGAGCCCTTTTTCGCAATTATGACCACCGTCACTTTACGAATTAATAACGCGAAAACGCTTTTACCGAATATTCTGATATTGTTTTTTCATGACATATTCTACTTTATTTTGGTGGTAAATTTTCGGCGTTAATTGCATCCTTTTTTGGTGAAAAATCCCCAAATTTCATGAAAATATAGAAAATTTTGAATTTTTCTAACTTTGAAGCTCTCTAATTGTAAGGAAAATGGATATTCCAAATAAATGTTATTTTTCTTCACAAACTCAATATGTCCACTTTATGTTGGCATCATAAAATGATCAGGATCCAGCAGGCTCCAGCGAAGATCCCAGGTCCCCAGGCATCTTCTCCTGCAGGTACGGCCTCCATCTTCTTCCCAGAGCCCCTCGACATCCAGGGGCGGGCAGAACGGGGGGTTGCCATGGCAACCCCCTGTCCTGCGCTGCCATTGGTCGGAACTCTGACTAATGCCAGGGGATAGGAGTAGATCGCAGCTTTGCGACCTCACTCCTATCTTTAGGCTGATCGGGGCTGTTGCTGACAGCTCCGATCAGCCCTATTTTCCAGGTGATCGGGTCACCAGAGACCCGATCAGCCCGGAATTGGAGAAAATCGCATGTCTGAATTGACATGCGATTTTCTCTGATCGCCGACATGGGGGGGTCTCAAGACCCCCCTGGGCGATGTGTCGGGGTGCCTGCTGAATGATTTCAGCAGGCATCCGGCTCCGGTCCCCAACCGGCTAGCGGTGGGGACCGGATTTCCCACGGGCGTATGGATACGCCCTCGGTCCTTAAGGACTCGGAATGCAGGGCGTATCCATACGCCCTGTGTCCTGAAGAGGTTAAAAAACATTCTAAATGTCTTGATAAATCCCCCTCAATGACCTTACCCCAAAAAACTATAATCAGGAAACTCCAAGTATGATACATATTATCAATTTATTACCCAATTCCCTTTAACCTACAGTTATTCCACTATGTTAAAGAAGACGGAAGTCATGAGTAAGAGCCAATAGTGCTCTAAAATATCACAGATGTTATCCTGATTGGCTGATTATTATTATTATTAATAATTTAAAGGGGTTCACCATACTTGATAATTGATAATTGATAATCTGATTGATATGCTTAGCTAAGTGAACGTGCTTGAAACTGTGCTTAGGCAAGTGATGTCCCTTCTTTACTTCCTTCCAGACACAGGGCTGTTCACTGGGTAGTGGCTGTACCTGGTTCTGTTCACTTTAATGGGTGGACTGTACTACCAGGACCATGTCTCCTCTGGTCCCGGGACCTACTGCTATGGCTTATAAGCCATAGCAGTAGATCGTGACCCCGGACAGGAGGAGCGGTGGATGGAGCACTGAAATGGGGCAGTACACAGACATACAGCCTCCAGCCATACACTTTATATGGCTGAAGGCTATATGTCTGTGGGGGAACTATACGGCACCTAATGTGGGGAACTACACTGCCAACCGAATGTGGGGAACTATACTGCCAACCTAATGTGGGGAGCTATACTACACCCAACGTGAGGAACTATACTGCACCTAATGTGGGGGAGCTATACTGCACCTAATGTGGGGAGAACTATACTGCACCTAATGTGGAGGGGAACTATACTGCACCTAATGTGGGGGGAACTATACTGCACCTAATGTGGGGGGGAACTATACTGCACCTAATGTGGGGGGGGAACTATACTGCACCTAATGTGGGGGGAACTATACTGCACCTAATGTGGGGGGAACTATACTGCACCTAATGTGGGGGGAACTATACTGCACCTAATGTGGGGGAACTGTGCTGCACCTAATGTGGGGGGAACTATGCCCCACCTAATGTGGGGGGAACTATACTGCACACCTAATGTGGGGGAACTATGCTGCACCTAATGTGGGGGGAACTATGCCGCACCTAATGTGGGGGGAACTATACTGCACACCTAATGTGGGGGAACTATACTGCCAACCTAATGTGGGGGAACTATACTGCCAACCTAATGTGGGGGAACTATACTGCACCTAATGTGGAGGAACTATACTGCACCTAATGTGGGGAACTATACTGCACCTAATGTGGGGAACTATACTGCACCTAATGTGGGGAACTATACTGCACCTAATCTTGGGAACTATACTGTGCCTAATGTGGGGAACTATACTGCGCCTAATGTGGGGAACTATACTGCACCTAATGTGGGGAACTATACTGCACCTAATGTGGGGGAACTATACTGCACCTAATGTGGGGGAACTATACTGCACCTAATGTGGGTGAACTATACTGCACCTAATGTGGGGAAACTATACTGCACCTAATATGGGGGAACTATGCTGCACCTAATGTGGGGGAACTATACTGCACCTATGTGGGGGAACTACAACCTAATGTGGGGGAACTGTGCTGCCAATCTAAAGTGGGGGAACTACAACCTAATGTGGTGGAACTGTGCTGCCAATCTAATGTGGGGGAACTACAACCTAATGTGGGGGAACTATACAAAAATATAAAATTGTACTATTCTGATCCCTATAACTCTTTTATTTTTCAGTATATGGGGATGTATGAGGGTCATTTTTTGCGCTGTGATTTGTAGTTTTTACCGGTACCAGTTTTGTTTTGATGGGACTTTTCAATTGCTTTTTAGATATTTTTTTTATGGTATTTGAAGTGACCAAAAATGTGCAAATCTGGTTAGTGCACTATTACGACTTTTGGGGCCCGTCTTTTGATTTTGCCCTGGGCTACGCTAAGCCTAAAACTGGCCCTGTTGAAAAGTTGCATAATTCCTTAAAATGGCCCCATTATCTTATCATGAATTGCTTCCAGTGATAATATTACAGGGCTGTAAGGTTAGGGATGCACTGTAACCTTTTGTAGCACAAATGATTGATTTTAATTATTGAGTGACAGCTGCAGTCCACAAGATTGTATACAACTCAAGGTATGGCTGTGGACAGCAGCTGTTGCTCCATAGATAAATTCTAATTGCAGCACTATATTCTGTATAATGATATAGGCAGAGGTGTAATTTTGAGCTCCTAAACGATTATGTAATAGGGCCCATTAACCATTTTGCCTCATTTATAGTACTAGTATATACTTATGGGGGAGAGGAGTCTTTTAGGGGCCCATGTGTCTTTTGGAGCTTAATGTTGCTACAAAGTCTGCCCCTCCTATACTTACATCAGTATATGTTAGGGAATTACAATATAAAAAGACACAGAAGAATATGCTTGTAATAAGTGAGTTATGTGACAAATGCACTGTCACTTTTCACCTTTTTTAACCTTGTCTTATTAACCACAGTCTTAAGAAATGGTAATTAGAAAGCAGCAGGAATAAGCCTGTTCTCCACCCCACCCATCAAGAACACCTCGGGGAAATCTCAGATAACCACTAGCCTACAAGTTCACTGTTTCCTGCTTTTTTCTGAGGTAAACTATTAGTACTGAAAAATTGGCATAGAGTACATGCACCAGCGCCTTTAATCTGAATTTTTACGAGACAGTTTTTGGTTAATTTTAGCACACAGTTCAGGCTAAACAGAGTTGTGATATAATATTTTTTCATACTAGTCAAGAAGTCAATTACGTTAAACATATGTCATCAAATTGTGACAACATATTAGTTATACATGAACAATTATTTCTATAGCTAATGAATAGAGGATATGTCACCTGTTACACATGGTTGCCATAATGGCTTAAATCCATAAGCCATTCATTATAGACGTGTCATGAGAGACTAATTCCTCGTCCTTCGATATCATGTTTATGAAGGAATCATTAGGGCTCTTAGAGATGCGGCTCAGAGGGAATTTCTGAGCATTCATCATTATTGCACCGTTTTTTCTTCTCAAAAAGAACAGGATGTGCAGACAAATGCTCTGCTAATAGTTCTCATAAATCTGAGTGCATCAATGGGCAAAATGGCTGGTATTTCTATTTTCTTCCATGTCATAACCTTCTCATCCCGAGGTTGCTTTGTTGGTATATCTCCTATGACCTGACATCTGTCTGACACAGTAATGGACTCAAAACATATACATGGCAGTGACAATACCTTTAAGAAGCTTTCATCATGTCTCCCACTTTCCATTATTTCATCATGTCTCTTGCTTTCTATTAGAGTACCGTAATATACACACCACAGTGCTTTGGCAATTTTATAGGATTACTACCTGAGTACCCGGCGTTACCCGGTTTTTCCTTCCAAATCCTTTTTGGGGAGGAAGATAAACAAAGGAGGAAGCTTTTGACTTCGTATGCAGTCCTCATATATTGTTGTCATATCCCAACCCCACATCCCGACCTCCTGTCCCGTCCTCCTATCTCAACCTCCTGTCCCGACCTCCTATACCCTCCTCCTATCCCAACCTTCTATCTCTACCTCCTATCCCGTCCTCCTATCCAGTCCTCCTATCTCGACCTCCTATCTCGACCTCCTTTCCCGTCCTCCAATCTCGACCTCCTATCCCGACCTCCTATCCCGACCTCCTATCCCGTCCTCCTATCTCAACCCCCTATCCCGTCCTCCTATCCCAACCTCCTTTCCCATCCTTATATCTCGACCTCCTATCTTGACCTCCTATCCCAACCTCCTATTCAGACCTCCTATCCCGTCCTCCTATCCCAACCTCCTATCCCGATCTCCTATCCCGTCCTCCTATCCCGTCCTCCTATCCCGTCCTCCTATCCTGTCCTCCTATCCCGACCTCCTATCTCGACCTCCTATCCCGACCTCCCATCCCGTCCTCATATCCCGACTCGTAATATGTGTACCAGGTATTGAAATATCTCCTTTTTGGGGAGGAAAATAAACAAAGGAGGAAGCTTTTGACTTCGTATGCAGTCCTCATATATTGTTGTCATATCCCAACCCCACATCCCGACCTCCTATCCCGTCCTCCTATCTCAACCTCCTGTCCCAACCTCCTATACCCTCCTCCTATCCCGACCTCCTATCCTGTCCTCCTATCCCGTCCTTCTATCCCATCCTCCTATCTCAACCTCCTATCCCGTCCTCCTATCCAGTCCTCCTATCTCGACCTCCTATCTCGACCTCCTATCCCGTCCTCCTATCCCGACCTCCTATCCCGTCCTCCTATCTCAACCCCCTATCCCGTCCTCCTATCCCGACCTCCTTTCCCATCCTAATATCTCGACCTCCTATCTTGACCTCCTATCCCGACCTCCTATCCCGTCCTCCTATCCCGACCTCCTATCCCAACCTCCTATCCCGATCTCCTATCCCGTCCTCCTATCCCGTCCTCCTATCCCATCCTCCTATCCCATCCTCCTATCCCATCCTCCTATCCCGACCACCTATCTCGACCTCCTATCCCGACCTCCCATCCCGTCCTCATATCCCGACTCGTAATATGTGTACCAGGTATTGAAATATGTCCAGCCGTACAGAAGTTATGTGGGAACATACATTTCCCATTGATTTGCATGGGACTTTAAACAAAAACCCTGACCCTCATAAATGGGGGTAGTTAAGGGTTAAATTAACTATCCTATATTTTAAGTGGACATATAAGTAACATGTGACCAAGTATTATCGAAATAACTCCAGCAGTTTGGAAGTTATGCAATAACATATATTTCCCATTGACTTGCATGGGACTTTAAACATAAGCCCCACCCCTGGCAAATGGGGGGTGAGTAAGGGTTAAATTACCTATCCTATGTTTGTTATTGACATATAAGTAACATGTGTGCCAAGTTTCATGTTAATATCTTTGGCTGTTTGAAAGTTTTTGTGGAACATACATACATACATACATACATACACACACACGTTGAGTTTTATATATATAGATGTACAGTCTGAGGATTTCTGGGCCTATTGATAAGGCAAAGTTGCCTATAGTTATCAATGGTGGCCCCAACTCACTAGTTTTGGTAGAAGCTGAGGCAAAAAAAAGAATCAGGAATGTGGAAGTTCTACATGTCTAATCTTAACTGCTGCCAGAGTGGTACATGTCCATGATTAAGACTTGTTAACAAGTCGAAACACGTTGGTGCGTTTCGTTTGGGATTTTAGCCACATTTTTTCTTCCTATGTTGGATTTTAATATGATACATTAAAGCTACGAACTTTTATCCAGTCTTGGGAGACGGATCTTCCTTTCTCTTGTGCTCATCTGTTGTACCTGGGAACACGGCCTTTGTTCAATCCGTGGCTTCCGCTGGAGGGTGTGCTGAGTTCATCGTGATCTGGGACTGCATGCTGCCAATGGTGAGCTGAACCTTTGATTTTTATCTGGACATAGATCACTAGTCTCCCACTTTAGACCTCCAGCTGTTGCAAAGTTACTACTACCAGCATGCCCGGACAGCCAATGGCAGTTTTCCAACATCTGGAGGTTCACAGTTTGAAGACCACTTGTATAGATGGAAGAGCATTCAATTTACAGCTATTTCATGTGTATGGCCCCCTTACCAAACAGTGGAGACTCTGGGCCTCATTTATTTATGCTTTTCTGAGTAGAGGTTGTAGGTTTTTTTGTGTCGCATGTGTCATCCTACAAAATTTCTGACAAAGAAAATCCCAAAAACCCTATTTTCTCACCACTTTACTCAGAAAACCCTACAAAGGGACGGGGCAATTAAGGAAAAGAGGGGTGTCTCCCAAAAAAAAAAAAAATTTTTTTTAAAGAAATCTACAAATTTACTAATGTTTCCACAAAAAATGTGGTGGATTTGAGCACTTGAAAACCTGACAGCTTAGAGTATGTGTAAAAAGAGCAAAACATGGAGGTAAGTGCCAAATATAATCGCTTCTCGGCCTTTTGGCTAAGATCAAGTGTAGTACCTTTGCTGTTACTTGGCAGTGTGGTAGACAGGATGGGGAACCACACAAAATGGTGCAGGTGTACCTGGGTCAGCCGTTTGCGTCTGGCGGCAGACCCTGAACTGACCTTCTGGATCTGGCCCTAAGGTTCGGGTAGAGTGAAGGCCGAGGTACAAAAATGCCCTGGGAGTGGTGACCCCAGGGTGCCGGAAATCACTTGGGATTCGCAACCCCACTTGACTGATGGCATGTGGCACATCCTTTTTCTCTCACTCTTCTGAGCACTCACCTCTAGCGTTCTGGCCTTCTGGCTTTTGATCTGCAGAGGAATTTTTATAGATCCTGCCGGATGTCCGGGCAGTTTTACATTGCACACATTCACTTATTTATTTTATATATTTTTGTCACTGTGCTCAGGTTTGTGTTCTTTATGTGTCACAAGGATTTGGTAGGGTGCGGTAGCCCTTCTGGGTGTCCCTCCTGCCGGTCTATGGGAGGTGTGTGTGGCCATTAGGTTCCTCACCTCCCTGCCATACCCTGTGGTACTCCTGCTTCGGCATGAGTACCGAACCGGTTTTACTGGTTCCTTGGTGGCAACCTGGTTAATGCCTAGTTGCCTGCCGGGAACACTTTTTGGTCCCTGAGTAGCTTCAGCGAAAGGGGACATTGTACCTGGAACCTTGCAGGTGCCTTATGGCCCGGAGGCAAAGTGTTTGGTTTCGTTGGGGGGCCTCTCTCCTTTCGGAGAAGGGTTTGCGATGGACCACATCCTCGTGCACGGTTTTTGTGTTAACACGTTTGCACTTTTTATATGCTAAAGTTCTTCAGTCCTCAATTTACCATCTGTCCCAAGTACTGATGTATGATGGATGTTTGAAAAATTGAACAGTATATGATTCAACACAAGCATTTATTAAAAATGGACAGTCAATGATACAAATCTGTGGTAAAAACACAAACCGCAGGGCAGGGGCGTACCTAAAGAATTTGGCACCCGGGGCGGACATTAGGAAGCATAGATTCCCCACATTAGGTAGCATAGTTTTCCACATTAGGTAGCATAGAATCCCCACATTAGGTAGCATAGTTTTCCACATTAGGAAGCATAGATTCCCCACATTAGGTAGCATAGATTCCCCACATTAGGTAGCATGGTTTTCCACATTAGGTAGCATAGAATCCCCACATTAGGTAGCATAGTTTTCCACATTAGGAAGCATAGACTCCCCACATTAGAAAGCACAGTCTCCCCACATTAGGTAGCATAGACTCCCCACATTATTAGGGAAGCTCAGTTTCCCCACATTAGGAAGCATAGTCGTCATCCCCCCACACACACACATAGACAGACACACACACAGACAGACACACACACACACACACACACAGACACACACATAGACAGACACACACACACATAGATAAACAGACACACACACACCCACACATAGACAGACACACTTACTTGGCAGCGTTTCTTCCCTCCGGCGGCTTTTCTTCCCTCCGGTGACGTCCTCCTGTGCGGGTCTGCGGAGGGACGTCACATGCGCGACGTCCCTCATCAGACTTGTGCCGGCCGCCAGGACAGCTGCATAATGGGGTCGGCGGAGCGAGGTAATGGGGTGCTATCGGAGCGAGCGCAGCTGAAGACGAGGGGGGCACCCCGGTCACTGAGCGGCATGGTGTCACCCCATCAGGCTGGTGTCACCCGGTTCGGTCCGCACCCCAGCCGCTACGCCACTGGATTGAGGGGGGGGGGGTGACTCCGTAATGGTACCCCACTTGTGAGTGGCACCCGATGCGGGCCGACCTCCCCCCCTTGGTACGCCACTGCCGCAGGGCCCTACGGTTGTGTCAGTGGCTGGAAGAACGGACCAATTAGAATGGACATTCACTGGTTAAACACCTGTATTACTGAAGTGCATGCACTGACTGCCTCTCTGGTAGCACCTCCCTACAGTACAGGGAGATACTACATGTTCTGTACTACTCTTTACCTGTGCCACAGTTAGCTGCTCCTTTGGACACCAGATTTAGGACTTTTGGGGAGATTTATCAAAACCTGTCTAGAGGAAAAGTTGCTGAGTTGCCCATAACAACCAATCAGATCACTTCTTTCATTTTTGAAAAGGCCTCTGAAAAATGAAAGAAGCAATCTGATTGGTTGCTATGGGCAACTCAGCAACTTTTCCTCTGGACAGGTTTTCATAAATCTTCCCAATTGTGTGTACTATACAGGACCCTGAAGAAGCTCCTGTCCTCTACATAGACAGTGATTTACAGCTTCCTGCAGATCTTTCTTACTTTTATATGTAAGGACTTGTTTTATCTATACAGTATTAGTTATCTACTTATTTTTCTTTAATCCTCCCTTTTTTGCGATTTTTTGATGACATTTTATGGGCTTCAGAACCAATTATCAGGTTTCTATAGAGTTATGTTCTCAACATACAATGGTTTCAACATGCAATGGTTGTGCTGGAACCAGATAATATTGTAACTTGAGGGACTACTGTATTAAAAAGTTACATAATTCCTTAAAATGGCCCCATTATCTTATCATGAATTGTTTCCAGTGATAATATTACAGGGCTATAAGGTTAGGGATGCACTGTAACCTTTTGTAGCACAAATGATTGATTTTAATTATTGAGTGACAGCTGCAGTCCACAAGATTGTATACAACTCAAGGTATGGCTGTGGACAGCAGCTGTTGCTCCATAGATAAATTAAAATTGCAGCACTATATTCTGTATAAAGATATAGGCAGAGGTGGAATTTTGAGCTCCTAAACGATTATGTAATAGGGGCCATGAACCATTATGCCTCGGCATGTGTCGTTGGGTGGTCAGCTGATGGCAGGTCAGCTGACCAGGAGGGCACATTATATTTGATTCCTTGAGCTAGATGTATGCTCTGTAGCAATGGTTCTGAGTCCGGCTAACAGAATCAGTGCTCTGTATAGACAATTTAATTCTCTCTGGGCTTGCTGCTACCAGTAGTGGCTTATCTCAAAGTTATAGCGTGTCTTCTCTCTGCTGATAGCAGAGGAACTGCTAGGATTAGAGGTTCTTTTTGCAAAAATGCATTAATAGTCCACTTCCTCAGTATGAATAGGGTGCAAGAATGGATGTCCAATATCTATTAAACCAAATGCGTTTCGGGGTGTATAAAAGCAGCAACAGATAATGAAATACCCCTTCTTCAGTGGTGTAAAGTATATTGTGAGTTTTATGTTCCATATATCTGGTCTACAAGGTCCTTCACGTGTTTGCCACCTCGTATCTCTGGAAAATCTGGGATGGATCCATTTTGATGTACTTGAACTCAATATATTCTACTTTACAATCTGGAGACACAACCGTAACTAGGAGCAACAAAGTTGCATATGGTATCACATATAAATAAAAACCACCAAATGGTGATAGTATACACAGTCATAAAATAAAAAGTGTTATGTACACAGTGGGGCAAAAAAGTATTTAGTCTGCCACCAATTGTGCAAGTTCTCCCACTTAAAAAGATGAGAGAGGCCAGTAATTTTCATCATAGGTATACCTCAACTATGAGAGACGTAATGAGAAAAAAAAAATCCATAAAATCACATTGTCTGATTTTTAAAGAATTTATTTGCAAATGATGGTGGAAAATAAGTATTTGGTCGCCTACAAACAAGCATAATTTTTGGCTCTCACAGACCTTTAACTTCTTTTTTAGGAGTCTTCTCTGTCCTCCACTCATTACCTGTATTAATGGTACCTGTTTGAACTTGTTATCAGTATAAAAGACACCTGTCCACAACCTCAAACAGTCACAATCCAAACTCCACTATGGCCAAGACCAAAGAGCTGTCAAAGGACACCAGAAACAAAATTGTAGACCTGCACCAGGCTGGAAAGACTAAATCTGCAATAGGCAAACAGCTTGATGTGAAGAAATCAACTGTGGGAGCAATTATTAGAAAATGGAAGACATGCAAGACCACTGATAATCTCCCTCGATCTGGAGTTCCACGCAAGATCTCACCCCATGGTGTCAAAATGATCACAAGAATGGTGAGCAAAAATCCCAGAACCACACAGGGGGACCTAGTGAATGACCTGCAGATAGCTGGGACCAAAGGAACAAAGGCTACCATCAGTAACACACTACGCCATCAGGGACTCAAATTATGCAGTGCCAGACATGTCCCCCTGCTTAAGCCAGTACATGTCTGGGCCCGTCTGAAGTTTGCTAGAGAGCATTTGGATGATCCAGAAGATTATTGGGAGAATGCCATATGGTCAGATGAAACCAAAGTAGAATTTTTTGGTAAAAACTCAACTCGTCGTGCTTGGAGGAGAAAGAATGCTGAGTTGCATCCAAAAAACACCATACCTACTGTGAAGCATGGGGGTGGAAACATCATGCTTTGGGGCTGTTTTTCAGCTAAGGGACCAGGACGACTGATCCGTGTAAAGGAAAGAATGAATGGGGCCATGTATCATGAGATTTTGAGTGAAAACCTCCTTTTATCAGCAAGGGCATTTAAGATGAAACGTGGCTGGGTCTTTCAGCATGACAATGATCCCAAACACATTACCCAGGCAATGAAGGAGTGGCCTCGTAAGAACCATTTCAAGGTCCTGGAGTGGCCTAGCCAGTCTCCAGATCTCAACCCCATAGAAAACAGCCCCAAAACATCACTGCTCTAGAGGAGATCTGCATGGAGGAATGGGCCAAAATAGGAGCAACAGTGTGTGAAAACCTTGTGAAGACTTACAGAAAACATTTGACCTCTGTCATTGCCAACAAAGGGTATATAACAAAGTATTGAGATGAACTTTTGTTATTGACTAAATATGTATTTTCCATCATAATTTGCTAGTAAATTCTTTAAAAATCAGACAATGTGATTTTATGGATTTATTTTCTTCTTATGTCTCTCATAGTTGAGGTATACCTATGATGAAAATTACAGGCCTCTCTCATCTTTTTAAGTGGAGAACTTGCACAACTGGTGGCTGACTAAATACTTTTTTGCCCCACTGTAAATATGGAACAGAAAATGTATACATAAGGAAAAGTGATGAATTGGAGATAAAAATAAAAATAAAAATGGGAATAAAAATAAGAATGAAAATAAAAATAAAAATGAAAGTAAGGTAAGTACACGTTTGCACTTGGGTGATTTGAGAGCACTTACCTTGGCTCTTTAATAAAAAAAAAATATAAAAAAAATACAATAGTAAATGCCATGAAAAAATACCTGTCGGAAACAAAATCCCACACTATGCTCCACTCTTAGTAAATGAGGCCTGTGGAGTGCCAACTTCTATTAGGGAAAGATTGGGGCATAGCAGCTATATAGTTCTTAAAGATATTAATTGCACTGACCACCACGTAATTAGACACCAGGATATGGTAGGTACAAATGGAACAAACACGTAAGAAAGAGAATGTTGCCTTATCCTTTATCCTCTTGAAACACTATTGTGCCGAACCTTTGCCACTGTGAAAGCAGAATTTAGTTGAATATTCTCATTTTTGGTAAGGGGTCCTTAGATATTTTGCCAAGACTAGCCCAACCTTTGTCCATGGTCTGCTACTACATTTTGGAATGTATAGCATCATATAATTACATTACTTCCCATAGGTCATTGTACAGCACATTTGTTCTACACATCTGGTTGGACCAAGCTTTATGGGCAAACATTTTTAAGGCTTTATGCCACTGTCGAACCCCCAGTAAGTCAATTACTTTCTACCTTCTTTCACTGACCTCTGCTCTAAATTAAGCAAATTTTAAATTAATTGTTACGCCGAGCGCTCCGGGTCCCCGCTCCTCCCCGGAGCGCTCGCTACACTTCCCTCACTGCAGCGCCCCGGTCGGTTCCACGGACCCGGGGCGCTGCGTTACCACCTCCGGCCGGGATGCGATTCGCGATGCGGGTAGCGCCCGCTCGCGATGCGCACCCCGGCTCCCGTACCTTACTCGCTCCCCGTCAGTTCTGTCCCGGCGCGCGCGGCCCCGCTCCCTAGGGCGCGCGCGCGCCGGGTCTTTGCGATTTAAAGGGCCACTGCACCGCTGATTGGTGCAGTGGTTCCAATTAGTGTTTACACCTGTGCACTTCCCTATATCACCTCACTTCCCCTTCACTCCCTCGCCGGATCTTGTTGCCCTAGTGCCAGTGAAAGCGTTCCTTGTGTGTTCCTTGCCTGTGATTCCAGACCTTCTGCCGTTGCCCCTGACTACGATCCTTGCTGCCTGCCCCGACCTTCTGCTACGTCCGACCTTGCTTCTGTCTACTCCCTTGTACCGCGCCTATCTTCAGCAGCCAGAGAGGTTGAGCCGTTGCTAGGGGATACGACCTGGTCACTACCGCCGCAGCAAGACCATCCCGCTTTGCGGCGGGCTCTGGTGAAAACCAGTAGTGACTTAGAACCGATCCTCTAGCACGGTCCACGCCAATCCCTCTCTGGCACAGAGGATCCACTACCTGCCAGCCGGCATCGTGACAGTAGATCCGGCCATGGATCCCGCTGAAGTTCCTCTGCCAGTTGTCGCTGACCTCACCACGGTGGTCGCCCAGCAGTCACAACAGATTGCGCAACAAGGCCAACAGCTGTCTCAACTGACTGTTATGCTACAACAGTTACTACCACAGCTCCAGCAATCATCTCCTCCGCCAGCTCCTGTACCTCCTCCGCAGCGAGTGGCCGCTTCTGGAATACGACTATCCTTGCCGGATAAATTTGATGGGGACTCTAAGTTTTGCCGTGGCTTTCTTTCCCAATGTTCATTACACTTGGAGATGATGTCGGACCAGTTCCCCACTGAAAGGTCTAAGGTGGCTTTCGTAGTCAGCCTGCTGTCTGGAAAAGCCCTGGCTTGGGCCACACCGCTCTGGGACCGCAATGACCCCGTCACTGCCTCTGTACACTCCTTCTTCTCGGAAATTCGAAGTGTCTTTGAGGAACCTGCCCGAGCCTCTTCTGCTGAGACTGCCCTGTTGAACCTGGTCCAGGGTAATTCTTCCGTTGGCGAGTATGCCGTACAGTTCCGTACCCTTGCTTCAGAATTATCCTGGAATAATGAGGCACTCTGCGCGACCTTTAAAAAAGGCCTATCCAGCAACATTAAAGATGTTCTGGCCGCACGAGAAATCCCTGCTAACCTACATGAACTCATCCATCTTGCCACTCGCATTGACATGCGTTTTTCCGAACGGCGTCAGGAGCTCCGCCAGGATATGGACTCTGTTCGCACGAGGCGTTTCTTCTCCCCGGCTCCTCTCTCCTCTGGTCCCCTGCAATCTGTTCCTGTGCCTCCCGCCGTGGAGGCTATGCAGGTCGACCGGTCTCGCCTGACACCCCAAGAGAGGACACGACGCCGCATGGAGAATCTCTGCCTGTACTGTGCTAGTACCGAACACTTCCTGAAGGATTGTCCTATCCGTCCTCCCCGCCTGGAAAGACGTCCGCTGACTCCGCACAAAAGTGAGACAGTCCTTGATGTCTACTCTGCTTCTCCACGTCTTACTGTGCCTGTGCGGATGTCTGCCTCTGCCTTCTCCTTCTCTGCTGTGGCCTTCTTGGACTCTGGATCTGCAGGAAATTTCATCTTAGCCTCTCTCGTCAACAGGTTCAACATCCCGGTGACCAGTCTCGCCAGACCCCTCTACATCAATTGTGTAAACAATGAAAGATTGGACTGTACTATACGTTTCCGCACGGAGCCCCTTCTAATGTGCATCGGATCTCATCACGAGAGGATTGAACTGTTGGTCCTCCCCAATTGCACTTCTGAAATCCTTCTTGGACTTCCCTGGCTTCAACTCCATTCCCCAATCCTGGATTGGTCCACTGGGGAGATCAAGAGTTGGGGGCCCTCTTGTTCCAAGGACTGCTTAAAACCGGTTCCCAGTAAACCTTGCCGTGTCCCTGTGCTTCCTCATGTAACCGGTCTCCCTAAGGCCTATATGGACTTTGCGGACGTTTTTTGCAAAAAACAAGCTGAGACTCTACCTCCTCACAGGCCTTATGATTGTCCCATTGACCTCCTCCCGGGCACTACTCCACCCCGGGGCAGAATCTATCCTCTGTCCGTCCCAGAGACTCTTGCCATGTCTGAATACGTCCAAGAAAATTTAAAAAAGGGCTTTATCCGTAAATCCTCCTCTCCTGCCGGAGCCGGATTTTTCTTTGTGTCCAAAAAAGATGGCTCTCTACGTCCTTGCATTGACTACCGCGGTCTTAATAAAATCACGGTTAAGAACCGCTACCCCCTACCCCTCATCTCTGAACTCTTTGATCGTCTCCAAGGTGCCCATATTTTTACCAAACTGGACTTAAGAGGTGCTTATAATCTCATCCGCATCAGAGAGGGGGATGAATGGAAAACGGCATTTAACACCAGAGATGGACACTTTGAGTATCTGGTCATGCCCTTTGGTCTATGCAACGCCCCTGCCGTCTTCCAAGACTTTGTTAATGAAATTTTTCGTGATCTACTATACTCCTGTGTTGTTGTATATCTGGACGATATCCTGATTTTTTCTGCCAATCTTGAAGAACACCGCCAGCATGTCCGTATGGTTCTTCAGAGACTTCGTGATAATCAACTCTATGCCAAAATAGAGAAATGTCTGTTTGAATGCCAATCTCTTCCTTTTCTAGGATACTTGGTCTCTGGCCAGGGACTACAAATGGACCCAGATAAACTCTCTGCCGTCTTAGATTGGCCACGCCCCTCCGGACTCCGTGCCATCCAACGTTTTTTGGGGTTCGCCAATTATTACAGGCAATTTATTCCACATTTTTCTACCATTGTGGCTCCTATTGTGGCTTTAACAAAAAAAAATGCCGATCCCAAGTCTTGGCCTCCTCAAGCGGAAGACGCCTTTAAACGACTCAAGTCTGCCTTTTCTTCGGCTCCCGTGCTCTCCAGACCTGACCCATCTAAACCCTTCCTATTGGAGGTTGATGCCTCCTCAGTGGGAGCTGGAGCTGTCCTTCTACAAAAAAACTCTTCCGGGCATGCTGTTACTTGTGGTTTTTTTTCCAGGACCTTCTCTCCGGCGGAGAGGAACTACTCCATCGGGGATCGAGAGCTTCTAGCCATTAAATTAGCACTTGAGGAATGGAGGCATCTGCTGGAGGGATCAAGATTTCCAGTTATTATTTACACCGATCACAAGAACCTCTCCTACCTCCAGTCTGCCCAACGGCTGAATCCTCGTCAGGCCAGGTGGTCTCTGTTCTTTGCCCGATTTAATTTTGAAATTCACTTTCGGCCTGCTGATAAAAACATTAGGGCCGATGCTCTCTCTCGTTCCTCAGATGCCTCTGAAATTGAACTCTCTCCTCAACACATCATTCCTCCTGACTGCCTGATTTCCACTTCTCCAGCCTCCATCAGGCAAACTCCTCCAGGAAAGACCTTTGTTTCTCCACGCCAACGCCTTGGGATCCTCAAATGGGGTCACTCCTCCCATCTCGCAGGTCATGCGGGCATCAAGAAATCTGTGCAACTCATCTCTCGCTTCTATTGGTGGCCGACTCTAGAGACTGATGTGGTGGACTTTGTGCGAGCCTGCACTATCTGTGCCCGGGATAAGACTCCTCGCCAGAAGCCCGCTGGTTTTCTTCATCCTCTACCTGTCCCCGAACAACCTTGGTCTCTGATTGGTATGGATTTTATTACTGACTTACCCCCATCCCATGGCAACACTGTTATTTGGGTGGTCGTTGATCGATTCTCCAAAATGGCACATTTCATCCCTCTTCCTGGTCTTCCTTCAGCGCCTCAGTTGGCTAAACAATTTTTTGTACACATTTTTCGTCTTCACGGGTTGCCTACACAGATCGTCTCGGATAGAGGCGTCCAATTTGTGTCTAAATTCTGGAGGGCTCTCTGTAAACAACTCAAGATTAAATTAAATTTTTCTTCTGCATACCATCCTCAATCCAATGGACAAGTAGAGAGAATTAACCAGATCTTGGGTGACTATTTACGACATTTTGTTTCCTCCCGCCAGGATGACTGGGCAGATCTTCTACCTTGGGCCGAATTCTCGTATAATTTCAGAATCTCTGAATCTTCCTCCAAATCTCCGTTTTTCGTGGTGTACGGCCGTCACCCTCTTCCCCCCCTCCCTACCCCCTTGCCCTCTGGTCTGCCCGCTGTGGATGAAATTTCTCGTGATCTTTCCACCATATGGAAAGAGACCCAAAATTCTCTCTTACAGGCTTCTTCTCGCATGAAGAGATTCGCAGATAAGAAAAGAAGAGCTCCTCCCATTTTTTCCCCTGGAGACAAGGTATGGCTCTCCGCTAAATATGTCCGTTTCCGTGTCCCGAGCTATAAGTTGGGACCACGCTATCTTGGTCCTTTTAAAGTTTTGTGTCAAATTAATCCTGTCTCTTACAAACTTCTTCTTCCTCCTTCTCTTCGTATCCCTAATGCCTTTCACGTCTCTCTTCTTAAACCTCTCATCCTCAACCGTTTTTCTCCTAAATCTGTTCCTCCCACTCCTGTTTCCGGCTCCTCGGACATCTTCTCTGTCAAAGAGATTTTGGCCTCTAAAAAGGTCAGGGGAAGAACTTTTTTTTTAGTGGATTGGGAGGGTTGTGGTCCAGAAGAGAGGTCCTGGGAACCTGAGGACAATATCCTGGACAAAAGTCTGATCCTCAGGTTCTCAGGCCCCAAGAAGAGGGGGAGACCCAAGGGGGGGGGTACTGTTACGCCGAGCGCTCCGGGTCCCCGCTCCTCCCCGGAGCGCTCGCTACACTTCCCTCACTGCAGCGCCCCGGTCGGTTCCACGGACCCGGGGCGCTGCGTTACCACCTCCGGCCGGGATGCGATTCGCGATGCGGGTAGCGCCCGCTCGCGATGCGCACCCCGGCTCCCGTACCTTACTCGCTCCCCGTCAGTTCTGTCCCGGCGCGCGCGGCCCCGCTCCCTAGGGCGCGCGCGCGCCGGGTCTTTGCGATTTAAAGGGCCACTGCACCGCTGATTGGTGCAGTGGTTCCAATTAGTGTTTACACCTGTGCACTTCCCTATATCACCTCACTTCCCCTTCACTCCCTCGCCGGATCTTGTTGCCCTAGTGCCAGTGAAAGCGTTCCTTGTGTGTTCCTTGCCTGTGATTCCAGACCTTCTGCCGTTGCCCCTGACTACGATCCTTGCTGCCTGCCCCGACCTTCTGCTACGTCCGACCTTGCTTCTGTCTACTCCCTTGTACCGCGCCTATCTTCAGCAGCCAGAGAGGTTGAGCCGTTGCTAGGGGATACGACCTGGTCACTACCGCCGCAGCAAGACCATCCCGCTTTGCGGCGGGCTCTGGTGAAAACCAGTAGTGACTTAGAACCGATCCTCTAGCACGGTCCACGCCAATCCCTCTCTGGCACAGAGGATCCACTACCTGCCAGCCGGCATCGTGACATTAATATTTAAAAAACAATAATAAATTTACAATAGAAATGTATAAACAAGCACAACCACTGCCAAAGGGGGGATCATGGGAAAGAGCACCTCCATGACCAAAGAGGATAGAGAAATAACCTTGCCAAATAGTAACTATAAAGAAGCTGGGAAAGGGCAACACAGGAAAGAAAGGACTGACAGTGCACCCTAACCTATTGACAACCTTAATACCTAAACACCAAAACTAAGACACATGGGAGGCTGGGAGTGGAGCAAAATAAATAGACCTAGTTATCAAGTGCACTGTCTCTAAGTGCAGTAGTGCCCCTTAAATTCTACACATTCTTTACTGAATAACTAAATAGATGTTACTAAACTTTAAACATTGACTGCAGTATGACACATCATTTTATGCTTTGAACCTTTGTCTTGTTCCATTAGTTTCAATATTTTATCATTCCAGTATTATCATAAAATCCCACAACAAAATTTACTATATCAAGAAAGTTTTTGATTCTTAAAATGTTGCTAAGTGTAGTGGAGCTTTACGGGAGCATAGCCATTGTAGACACAATTTTAACAAATTTTGCATAAATTACAAACCAATATAAAAAAAAAACTGTAATACATTTTATTAAACAAAAAAATACCTTGTTCTCCACTTATCAGGCATCCCCAACTCATTATTCAGTATGAAAAATTGTTAAAAGTATGTCTTCCTTACAGAACAAGTGGATTGATAAATCACTAATAGATGACGTTACATGCTGCCCATAGAAGTTTTGAGTGAAAATATGAGACAAATAGTTAGTAGAAAGACACACAAATAAGCTTATGAAAGCTCTAGTATGTGATATATCTCATGACTGCTCTTTATTATCCTCCATGCTGGTGCTTCTAAGAATGCACTATAAAAACATAAGAAAAAAACACAAAAAGCGTTTCCTTGTGTGGGATCACCACAGGACGATCAGGGTGATTTCCAGAAGGTAACGTGCTCACCTGGATAGGTTGTGCAAAATCCAGGCACAATGCTTACAATGGTGTGTCATTGAAGAAAGATCAGCTTCTGCGACTTCCTACGTCAGGAACATCGGCGCATAGAATGAGGATGAGAGAAGGCACGGAAAAGGAAGCTTGGATCATGCTGCTGTAGAGGGTCAAGCGGGAAGTAGGAAACCAAAAGGTTTACTTGGTGTACTTAATTTTGATCACACAACGCGTTTGTTCCCGCGATGTGTGATAAAAATAAAGTACACCAAGTAAACCTTTTGATTTCCTACCACTGTTGATCCAGTTTGACCCTCTTCTCTCATCCTCATTCTATAAAAACATAGAATAGCAGGATCCTCATTTTCTCCCTAACTGAGGACACAAGAAGGTGAGGGATGGTTATGTTGAGAAGGGGTACTGGAGCCTGATGGGGATGTAGTCAATGTGCACCAAGAGGGTAAACCCCTTTGCGCCTCTTATAGTTACATACAGTCAGCTTTTAGCCGACAAATTTGGCACTGCCCACGGAAATATGTAAGGGGGTATTCTAGTATCAGAAAATTATCTTTAAATAAACCTATAACCCCAACATACATAACTTACTAATAGAGTGTTATCTCAAGTTGTACTGGCTTTAGCATGTTTTTGCCTAAAAGGAAGTTGTGTAGTCCTGTTTTCAATGTGGTGTTGTCTCAGCAGCTCCCCAGAAACTCCCTCTCCCTTGTGGTGTCCTAGAATCTTCTGTTGTCACAAGAAGTTTGGCTGGATCTAGTCTCTGATCTCTAGTCCTATCCCCTGAGTGATGTCACCACCTCTGACCAGCCTCTACAGCCCACATTACTCCCTGTCATAAACATATATTTACACTGCAGTTACAGTTAACAATTTACAGTTTTGCTGAACAATGATACAGGCAGAGGAGCAGACAGAGAATGAATACAGCAGCTACTGCATTCTGTTTTGCCCTGTAGAGCAATGTTCTGCAGCAGCTCTGAGCAGGAGAACTGAAAGGAGTAGTATGGCAGGGTGGGAGGACTGTGCATTTTCAGCATTGTAATACTAAGCAACTTCTCACATAGAAAGTAGTGAAAGGACATGACAGGACAAAACTGCAGTTGTATGCAATTGCATGCTATGTGGTTGCTATATTGAATGCTATAGATGCTGGAACCAAAGAAATTGCTAAATACACCTGACCAGTTGACTAAGATCTCTTTTTTTTTTTTCTTCAGATAAAAGACATTTAACAGAATTTAGGACACACTATTTGACATTACCTTATTTAAATTCACAGCTTGTTCATGGATGGCGCTTTCATTGTAGCTACATTTTAAGAATGCTGAATAATAGCGAGAGCTCAGGTACAAGTACTTGAGAAGGGCAATTTGTATGCCGACAGATACCTAGCACGTGCTCATCTCTGAGGTAACAGGAGCTTGCAGACAGAATTCAGCATGTGTACAGCACACTGAAAGCTGTGGCCTTCACAGATGCTCTCACAGGAAAAGTAAACTTTAAAGTGCATTATATTTTATCTTCAATATAAAGGGACTGATGGCTGTCAGATAGATCTAAGCCAAACAGCAGCCACTTGCTTGGAATATTCCAGGAACAGCTCTTGATGG
The DNA here is from genome assembly GCF_029499605.1 of Hyla sarda. Taxonomy (NCBI): domain Eukaryota; kingdom Metazoa; phylum Chordata; class Amphibia; order Anura; family Hylidae; genus Hyla; species Hyla sarda. The sequence continues at coordinate 375,853,682 of NC_079190.1, read as the reverse complement.
GTTTGATGAAAGAATATGTCATTGACAAAACTACTTTTATTATTTGTGCTGGGCATCTGTGATATAGTACAAGAATAGCGAGATGAAAGCCATGAGGATTGGCTGTTAAGTGTAAGTAAGGGTAATGTAAGTGATAACTTTCATATTTTTAGCCTCAGGACTAAACTACATACTAGTGAATAGCGATCAATCCTAGTCTCAGCTATTGAACTTTCTACATGAAAATAGACACATTCATTGCATCATAGTCATATTTTTAGTCATTTAGTAAGGTCTGGTTGGTCATTACATCAGTCTGGGAGGCAGAGAAGTAAGGATTGTTCCCCAACACTATGTATGTAGCCATCACCACTGTACGGCACCAAGTGTGTCCAAAGGAAGTGGTACAGAACATTTAGTAGATCAGTAGGACTTGTATAACTACCAGTCTGCTCTGTCCCTGCTCCCTCTCCCCTCCTGTCTGCAGAGGACTAGACCATTGATGTGAAGAGGGGGACATCATATTACAGCTCATTAGATTTTAACCTCTCAGGACTCAGTTTTTTTTTCATTTTTGCACTTTTGTTTTTTCCTCCTCACCTTGTAATTTCCACGCTGTTTCTAGCATGGAAATTCAGATTCCGGAATACGCAGAAAGAATAGTCATGTCTATGAGACGGCACATTTTCGAACATATGCCGGCGCTCTGCTGTTGGTGGAATGTCAGCACAGAAAGTTTCTATGCGGACATTCCACCATGTGAACATAGCTTTACTCTATGAAAACCTGGTAATTGGTTATGAAGCCCCCACAATGTCATCCACAAAAGTCAGAATGAAAGAAAAATAAGTAGAAAGCAAATCTTTACATATAAAAGAAAGAGCTGCTGGAAGCTGTAAATCACTATCTATGTAGAGGACAGGAGCTTCTTCAGGGTTCTGTACTGTACACGCAATGTCCTAAAATAGTAACATGGAGTCGCCCTTACTTGGTGTCCAAAGGAGCAGGTAACCCTGGCAAAGGTAGAGAGAAGTACAGAACATGTAATTGTAGGGGGCGCTACCAGACATCCAGTCAGTGCAAGCACTTCAGTAATACAGGTGTTTTGCCAGTAAAATGGTAAATTCTTCCAGTCATTGACACCTTTCACAAATCTGGACTGTCCGCAGCATTGTATGTAGAGTCTGGTTTCAAGTATCAATGGTACAGAAAAGACCATTAACATACTAAAAATATATAAATATCCCATAAAAGCAGCAAGGGGGTGTGTACAAAGAATTCGCAGGCAGAAAATAAAGAGGCTGTGCTCTGATGATATATTGTACATGATGATGCAGGTGCATACCTGGAAATGTATCACTATACGCATATAAATGGAATACAAATGACAATTGATGGCTTGATAAGGCCCAAATATATGCAGGGTATCTATACAAGTACAGTATATGCCAGAAAATTGAAGAACCACGACTCGTATCACTATTAAGAATACATATCACAAGTATCACAGCAAAAGGGCATAAAGTGCATCAGTATTCAACAGCAGCATTATGATGTACATAGAAGATACATGACCAAGATACAGGGTGCATATCATGTATCTTCTATGTACATTATAATGCTGCTATTGCATACTGTGATACTTTATGCCCTTTTACTGTGATACTTGTGATATGTATTCTTAATAGGGATTTGAGTTGGGGTTCTTCAATTTTCTGGCATATACTGTACTTGTATAGATACCCTGCATATATTTGGGCCTTATCAAGCCATCAATTGTCATTTGTATACCTTTTATATACGTATAGTGATACATTTCCAGGTATGTACCTGCATCATCATGTACAATATATCATCAGACGTACCTCTTTATTTTCTGCCTGTGCATTCATTGTACCCACCCTTGCTACTTTTTATGTGATTTTTATATATTTTTGTATGCTAATAAAGATTCATTATTATTTGGCATTTATTTGTCTCACTATGGTCTGTGTTTTTGGTGTTCTCCTGTTAGATTGACCATGTGATAAGGGTTCTCAGATTTATTAGTTTTGAGTGATCATAGATGACAATGAGGCAGATGAACAGATCCCGACACAGTATGAGCAGGTTATTGTTTGACTAATGATGAGATATTACAGTATTCACATTCAGATTTTGGATTTGCTCCTCTTAAAATTGAAGACTTCTAAATATCTGGAGGCAAAGTTGCTGGGTAAGGTATGTTACTGCAATGCAGAGGACGAGAGCCTCAGAAGCTTTTCCTCTACTCCTGTATCTGGCTGATGTCATACTGACTTGGGGATGAGTAAACTGCTGCCCTGGCTTCACAAGTAAGAGATTCAGTCACAATGCCAATTACATACAACCTCAGGCAAGATATTTTACATCCTATAGTTCCAGAATGTCTGAGACTTGGGTGTGGGCATGTTGTTTGTGTACGCTGTACAGCAGCATCCTGATGGAACTGCTATCTCCAACTCTTATTGGGCATTTACTGGGTTAATAATACCATAAATTCAAGCTGGTAATGGAAAAAAAGCAGAATTCTGCAATGGAATAGTAACAGCTGCAGCATTCTGAGCAGAACGTATCTGAACATTTGGCAAGAAGGGCCCTTTTTCCGAGCTGTGTGGCTCTCTCAGCTGGCTGTACTCTTATTCAATTTACAAGGCATTAATTGTAACAGCGAATGCCGTGCAGACCACTTAATCTAAGGTCACAAAGGGGTGGGATGCCAATGGGGCGGCCAGAGTAACTCATTGACTGCCAAGAGGTTTGTTTACTCAGTTGACCACAGCTTAGAAGGAACCACTTGATAATCTAGTGTAACCTTTTTTCTTCTTTGTTATAGAGTGACTAATACATAAGTCAATCTGGGTGTGTTTGCATTTGGTCTCCTGCAAGTCATTTGGGGAAAATCAGTATAGAAATCTCAAAATATCATGAAGAATTGGGACACAATGGTGGTGATTCCCATATCAACCAAATCTCAATCAAGCCAATTTTTTTAAATTTATTTGGAGGAACTTATGTATTTGATAGGTACATTGCAATGGAAGAATGCAATAGGCTTATAGTGGTCTTTCTCAGTATAGGAGACAATGCCATAAAGGGAACATCAGTGGGTGTCCATTATTTAGGACCCCCACCAATTTTGAGCTCTGTTTATTTGTTGATACAATATCCCTGAGTTCTTGTGACTGGTGGGAGTCAGAAGGTTTCACTCCTACCAATCAGCTTGTTATCCCCTACATTGTTCATATTGGGTAACTCCTGAAGATCGGAATGCATCTTAAAGAGTACCTATCATGACCTTGATATCTTTTTTTAAATCCTCCCAGTTCTTTTCCCCATCATAATAAACCACCCCTTGCCTTTATAATTTTTTAGTTTTCTACCTTGATATTGCTCTGTATTTTATGCACAGTCTCAGTCAGATTCACAGACTGGGAAGGGGCATTACCCAGCAGGCGTGACATCATCTGAATCCCTGTTGGGGAGAACTTCCTCCTTTACTCCGCTGCATACAGTCTACAGCAATTAAGCGTGTGATTGGTTGTAATTGGCTGAGACTGCATGTACCCACCTTAGATTCATGCACTGAACTTTACAGTGTGTTAGCTCTGCCCAGCAGCTGCAAAAGGGAGCAGAAATATTCAGCACAATGTTTAGCACAATATTCGGCACTATACACTCTATACACTGTGCTAAGCTGAGGTCCCGTCTGCATTTCCTGACTTTTGTCTCTGCCAGGCTACTGCAGGAGACAATATGCTATCAGGACTGCAGGCAGGACCATAAAAAGGAAACATGTTGCCAAATTATAGAGCTTAATTTAACAAGCATAGTTACAAAATGTTATTAAGAAGTATATTAGAAAAGTAATTCAAATATGCTGCTCTATAATATATTACATATCATTGATTGTGACAGGTACCGTTTAAAGTCTAATATGTGGGATATATGCAGACCTACTAGTTATAGAGCCAGCAGATAGAGATCAGCTTGAATCTGCTCATACCAGGCTCCCAAATGACCAGTTCAGCTTGCAGTTGGCTGCAGTTCTTCCAAGCCTTCATTGTAATTCTTAACTTTCATGCCCATAGAATGAAATGACAGCCTTCTAGAATAACCTGCACATACTTAGACAGCAAACTTTACACCTTTAGGATTGTATAATCCTAAGGCATCACCCTCTGAGTATTCAGACAGGGCTGAATATGAGCTGTAGGGTCATGCCGGGTGAGAGAAGTTTACACAACCTAAAATAGATCACATTCCAGTAGAGATTCACGTAGCTTATGCAGAATTAGCTTTCAGTTCATGACAGAGGTGTGGAAATAGCACTTCCATTAGTTCTGCAGAATTATCTATGATTATTCTTCTGAGCTTGTGGATTTATATTTTTAAATGTGGTCAAGTGTCTAAGATAGATATAAAGAATACATTTATAGTCACTATAACCTTGACCAGACAGGGAGAACCACTGGCAAACATATAATGGCAATGGCATAAAATGGACAATATAAAATACATTTGTTAATACCCTGTTATAGTAAAGCTCCAAAGCAACCCTGTAAACCAATATGCCTGATATGCATGGCTCCTGTGGCCCCTTTTGTCTTCTCTGGCTGCTTGATATTCTTTGCTATCCTTCCCTCCCCTTGCCTACATCTCCCAGCAATTATTGATGCTCTGCCAGCCCCTTCTCTCCTGCTCTGAGCAGCAGAGAGAGATTCAGTGTCTGATTGGCTGAGGCTACACACACCTACCAGTGTTCAACACTAAAGAGAGCATGACTCATCAGCGAAGGGCAAAAACCACATGGTCTGTGTCTCTCAGGAGGATGGAGGCTGCTTTCTGAGAGGGATTTGGACAGAGTGAATGGCTGGATGATGTCATTCCTTTACTTCATGCATGTAAGTGACAACCAAAGAAGGTAAACAGCTCTATGTAACTAATAAATGATATTTAGAAAATGAAATAGGTTGATGAGAGGGAAAAGATGGGCTACGGGTTTAGTTTCCCGGAGTACCTCTTTAAAGGGGTACTCCGGTGAAAACCTTTTTTCTTTTAAATCTACTGGTGGCAGAAAGTTAAACATATTTGTAAATTACTTCTATTAAAAAATCTTAATCCTTCCTGTACTTATTAGCTGCTGAATGCTGCAGAGGAAATTCCTTTCTTTTTGGAACACTGATGACATCATGAACACAGTGCTCTCTGCTGATATCTCTGTCCATTTTAGCAACCATGCATAGCAGATGCATAGCAGATGCATAGCAGATGCATGCTAAGGGCAGCATGGTGGATCAGTGGTTAGCACTGCTGCCTTGCAATGCTGGGGACTTGGGTTCAAATCCCACTAAGGACAACAATAAATAAAGTGTTATTATTATTATAATAATGTCAGCAGAGAGAACTGTGGTCGTGATGTCATCAGAGAACATTCCAAAAAGAAAAGAATTTCCTCTGTAGTATTCAGCAGCTAATAAGTACAGGAAGGATTAAGATTTTTTAATAGAAGTAATTTACAAATATGTTTAACTTTCTGCCACCAGTTGATTTAAAAGAAAAAAAAGGTTTTCACCGGAGTACCCCTTTAAGTTGCTAGAAAAAGTAAGTGAACCCCTGGAATTTCATGGATTTCTACATTTTATTTAAATGGGCTCTGACTGTTATCTTTCTCAATTGTATACACCCATAGTTTATCTTAACTAATTACACACAATACCGTTGTTGTTTTTGGTAATGTCTTTTATTAAGCACACTGAGTAAACATCCACAAAGCAGGGAGAAAAGTACGTTCATTCACATAGCTCTCACTTCTTCCGTGTGTTTATAAGAGCTAAACATCCACAAAGCAGGGAGAAAAGTAAGTTCATTCACATAGCTCTCACTTCTTCCGCGTGTTTATAAGAGCTGGCAGGAAAGTACCTACCCATTGTAAGCCAGAGGCAGGGGGAGTAATATGAAATTGCATCTCATAGAGTGCCACCCTCTGTTCTTTACAGTGCTGCAGTTTGTTGGCACTATATAATTTGTTATTATTATTACTATAACAGATTGGACTCTCAGCACAAACCATAATGCAGATAATTATAGTATGATGCAGGGGAGTTTTATAACTCTGCAGCTAATCCCTGTAGGAACTCACCTAGGGACCTACAATCAGAAAAAAAGATTAGAAAAAAAATATGTTCCAGTATCTATCTATCTATTATACATTCACAAATATTTTAAATCAACTGGTGCCAGAAAGGTAAACAGATTTGTAAATTACTTCTATTAAATAAAAATCTTAATCTTCCAGTACTTATCAGCTGCTGTATACTATAGAGGAAGTTCTTTTCTTTTTGAATTTCCTTTCTGCCTCACCACAGTTCTCTTTGCTGACACCTCTGTCCATTTTAGGAACTGTCCAAAGCAAGAGAGGCTTGTTTTGTGGATTTGCTCCTACTCTGGACAGTTCCTGACATGGACAGAGGTGTCAGCAGATAGCACTGTGGTCAGGCAGAAAAGAAATTCAAAAAGAAAACAACTTCCTCTGTAGTATACAGCAGCTGATAAGTCCTGAAAGGATTAAGATTTTTTTAACCCCTTCCCGCTATTGGACGTATGCATACGTCCAGGCGAATTACACGTTCGCGCAAATGGACGTATGCATACGTCCAAGCGATCTCCTGCTCTGCCGCGGTGTTTGCAGGGGGAGCGCTCTCCCCCTGCCCATCAACGGCGGCTCCGCGACAAAATAAGGGGGATCGAGGGTGTCCAAGACACCCTCGATCCCCCTTGAAGAGATAGGAGTGAGGTGGCAGGGTTGCCACCCCTCCTATCCCTGCTATTGATCAGCAGAGCGGCCGACCAATAGCAAACTGGGGGCGGGGGGGTTAAAGTTCGGTTCCCCCCGCTATGCCCACCCATCGGTGTCCGGGCACAGCGGGGGGAACCGTGTAGTAGTGGCGGCGGCAGCGGCGATCACTTACCCGGCGGCGGCTGTGATCACGGCGGCGGTGGAGGTGAGTATGACGCCGCGTGTCCGGAGTCTATTGCCTAGCAACATCTGCAGGGCGACAGTTTAGAGAGTGGTCTCTAAACTGTCGCCCTCCAGATGTTACAAAACTACAACTCCCACCATGCCTTGACAGCTGTTTGCTGTGTTGGCATGCTGGGAGTTGTAGTTTTGCAAGATTTAGAGGGGTTCAGGCTAGAGATCACTGACAGTGGTCTCTAAACTGTAGCCCTCCAGATGTTACAAAACTACAACTCCCAGCATACCCAGACAGCAGTTTGCTGTCTTAGCATGCTGAGATTTGTAGTTTTGCAACATCTGGAGGGCCACAGTTTAGAGACCACTGTCAGTGATCTCTAGCCTGAACCCCTCTAAATCTTGCAAAACTACAACTCCCAGCATTCAGGAACAGCAAATGGCTGTCTCGGCATGCTGGGAGTTGTACTTGTGTGCCTCCAGCTGTTGCATAACTACATCTCCCAGCATTCCCTTTGGCAATCAGTACATGCTGAGAGTTGTAGTTCTGCAACAGCTGGAGGCACACTGTTTGGGAAATACCGAGTTAGGTAATAGGTTCTATTACCTAACTCAGTATTTTTCAACCAGTGTGCCTCCAGCTGTTGCAAAACTACAATTCCCAGCATGCACGTTCTGTCAGTGCATGCTGTGAGTTGTAGTTTTGCCCCCCCCCCCCCCCATGTGAATGTACAGGTTACATTCACACTGGCGGCGGATTACAGCGAGTTCCCTGCTTCAAGTTTGAGCTGCAGCAGCCGCAGCTCAAACTCCTAGCGGGAGACTCAGTGTAATCCGCCGTCAGTGTGAATGTAACCTAAAAACACTACACTACACTACACTAACATAAAATAAAGAGTAAAACACTACATATACACACGTACACTGCCTCCCCCCCCACCACCCCTTCCCCCCCAATAAAAATGAAAAACGTATCCTACAGCAGTGTTTCCAAAACGGAGCCTCCAGCTGTTGCAAAACAAAAACTCCCAGCATTTCCGGACAGCCATTGACTGTCCAAGCATGCTGGGAGTTTAGCAACAGCTGGAGGCACCCTGTTTGAGAATCACTGGTGTAGAATACCCCTATGTCCACCCCTATGCAAATCCCTAATTTAGGCCTCAAATGCACATGGCGCTCTCACTTTGGAGCCCTGTCGTATTTCAAGGCAACAGTTTAGGGCCACATATGGGGTATCGCCGTACTCGGGAGAAATTGCCTAACAAATTTTGGGGGGCTTTTTCACCTTTTACCCCTTATGAAAAGGTAAAGTTGGGGTCTACACCAGCATGTTAGTGTAAAAAAAAAACATTTTTGTACACTAACATACTGGTGTTGCCCCATACTTTAAAATTTCACAAGCGGTAAAAGAAAAAAAGCCTCCAAAATTTGTAACGCAATTTCTCCTGAGTACGGAGATACCGCATATGTGGGCGCAAAGTGTTCTGGGGACGCACAACAAGGCTCAGAAGGGAGAGTGCACCATGTAAATTTGAGGTCTAAATTGGTGATTTGCACAGGGGTGGCTGATTTTACAGCGGTTCTGACATAAGTGCAAAACAATAAATACCCACATGTGACCCCATTTTGGAAACTACACCCCTCACGGAATGTAACAAGGGGTACAGTGAGCATTTACACCCCACAGGTGTCTGACAGATCTTTGAAACAGGGGTCTGTGAAAATGAAAAATAAAATTTTTTATTTGCACAGCCCACTGTTCCAAAGATCCGTCAAATGCCAGTGGGGTGTAAATTCTCCCTGCACCCATTATTACCTTCCGTGAGGGGTGTAGTTTTAAAAATGGGGTCACATGTGGGGGGGTCCACTGTTCTGGCACCACGGGGGGCTTTGGAAATGCACATGGCCAAATTCTCTCTCCAAAAGCTCAATGATGCTCCTTCTCTTCTGAGCATTGTAGTTCACCCCCAGTGCACTTCACGTCCACTTATTGGGTATTTCCATACTCAGAAGAGATGGGGTTACAAATTTTGGGGGGTATTTTCTGCTATTATCCCTTGTAAAAATGTAAAATTTGGGGGAAAACAAGCATTTTAGTGTAAAAAAATTTTTTTTTTTTTTACATATGCAAAAGTCGTGAAACACCTGTGGGGTATTAAGGTTCACTTTACCCCTTTTTACGTTCCCCAAGGGGTCTAGTTTCCAAAATGGTATGCCATGTGTTTTTTTTTTTCTGTCCTGGCACCATAGGTGCTTCCTAAATGCGGCATGCCCCCAGAGCAAAATTTGCTTCCAAAAAGCCAAATGTGACTCCTTCTCTTCTGAGACCTGTAGTGCGCCAGCAGAGCACTTTTCATCCCCATATTGGGTGTTTTCTGAATCGGGAGAAATTGGGCTTCAAATTTTGGGGGGTATTTTCTTCTATTACCTTTTTTAAAAATGTAAAATTTTTGCTAAACCAAGCATTTTTGGTAAAAAAAAAAAATATTTTTTTTTTACATATGCAAAAGTCGTGAAACACCTGTGGGGTATTAAGATTCACTTAACCCCTTGTTACGTTCCCCGAGGGGGTCTAGTTTCCAAAATGGTATACCATGTCATTTTTTTTGCTGTCCTGGCACCATAGGGGCTTCCTAAATGCGACACGCCCCCCGAGCAAAATTTGCTCTCAAAAAGCCAAATATGACTCCTTCTCTTCTGAGCATTGTAGTTCGCCCGTAATGCACTTCAGGTCAACTTATGGGGTACCTCCATACTCAGAAGAGATGGGGTTACAAATTTTGGGGGGTATTTTCTGCTATTAACCCTTGCAAAAATGTGAAATTTGGGGGGAAACACACATTTTAGTGATTTTTTTTTTTTTTTTTTACATATGTAAAAGTCATGAAACACCTGTGGGGTATTAAGGCTCTCTTAATTCCTTGTTATGTTCCTCAAGGGGTCTAGTTTCCAAAATAGTATGCTATGTTTTTTTTTTTTTGCTGTTTTGGCACCATAGGGGCTCCTTGTCGCTCCTTCGCTTCTGAGCCCTCTACTGCGCCCGCCGAACAATTTACATAGACATATGAGGTATGTGCTTACTCGAGAGAAATTGGGCTACAAATTCAAGTATAAATTTTATCCTTTTACCCCTTGTAAAAATGCAAAAATTGGGTCTACAAGAACATGCAAGTGTAAAAAATGAAGATTTTGAATTTTCTCCTTCACTTTGCTGCTTTTCCTGTGAAACACCTAAAGGGTTAAAACACTTACTGAATGTCATTTTGAATACTTTGGGGGGTGCAGTTTTTGTAATGGGGTCATTTATGGGGTATTTCTAATATGAAGACCCTTCAAATCCACTTCAAACCTGAACTGGTCCATGAAAAATAGCGAGTTTGAAAATTTTGTGAAAAATTGTAAAATTGCTGCTGAACTTTGAAGCCCTCTGGTGTCTTCCAAAAGTAAACACTTGTCAATTTTATGATGAAAATATAAAGTAGACATATTGTATATGTGAATCCAAAAAAAAAAATATTTGGAATATCCATTTTCCTTACAAGCAGAGAGCTTCAAAGTTAGAAAAATGCAAAATGTTAAATTTTATCATCAAATTTTGGGATTTTTCACCAAGAAAGGATGCAAGTTACCACAAAAATTTACCACTATGTTAAAGTAGAATATGTCACGAAAAAACAATCTCAGAATCAGATTGATAAGTAAAAGCATCCCAGAGTTATTAATGTTTAAAGTGACAGTGGTCAGATGTGCAAAAAAGGGCTGCGTCCTAGAGGTGAAAATGGGCTGTGTCCTTAAGGGGTTAAATAGATGTAATTTACAAATCTGTTTAACTTTCTGGCACCACTTGATTAAAAAAAAAATAATGTTTTCCAGCGGAGTAGGAGTACCACTTTAAAGCTGTAAGTTCAGAATACAAAGGATCTCCATTCACATCTTGCACCATTGCACCACTTGCCCATCAGTAGATTAGACAAACATGATAAGGGGTCTCAATAGTAAAATAATGGTGTGTCTACAGTAAAGCTAAGCACAAAATGATGCTCCTTTTTGCAAATACTGTGCTTCGAATATACCATTATAGTGTAAATTTGTTATAGGAGTAATCCTTTCTTAAAACATCTTCTTCGACTCATGTCATTATTCTGGAAAATAAGTGGTTAATTCTTCATGTACAAATTTATGAAACATGTTTAGTTTCTTTGAAGCCTGACACATGCCGGGCACCTGAATAGATGAATAAGCACCAGTGACATGGTAACACGCTCAACACATACTCATATTCCCTGTACAACTACTTGTACAGCGCAGCTCTGAATCGGTGTACGGTGTGTTATCATGTTCACACTTGCTACAACCACTACACATGGTGATCTAATCAAGTGATGCCAGATGTGTGTGTTGTCTCCAGTCGTGCGTCCACTTCCACGTCTCAACTCTTAAAGGGGTACTTCGCTGCTCTGCGTTTGGAACAAACTGTTCCGAACGTTGGAGCCGGGAGCTTGTGACGTCATAGCCTCGCCCATCATGACGTCACGCCCGCCCCCTCAATGCAAGTCTATGGGAGTCTATACAGTCTATACAGCTGTCACGCCCCCTCCCATAGACTTGCATTGAGGGGGCAGGGTGTGACGTCATGAGGGAGCGGGGCTATAACGTCACGAGCTCCCGGCGCCATCTCCGGCGTTCGGATCAGTTTGTTCCAAACGTTGAGCAGCAGAGTACCCCTTTAAGCCAGCAGTGCTCTAAAGAAAGACAAATCACCGGTATAATAGCAAATGCATACAATCCAGCAATGATTTCCTTTTTTGTTTTCTGCTGCATAAAACTCTCAAAGGCACTTACCATCTGTGACTCCATAGCAACTCTTTCATGACAAGGATCTATCAATACTTTGCTGCCATTAATTGTGTCTATTTGTACACTGGAAGCGGGAACACTGGTACGCGTTCATATGAAAGCCTTTACTGATGACTGTACGTACAATGACATATGACAGAACCAATGAAGCCCCCGCAGCGATGACAAGTCACAAATATGTTGGGTATATCCTCTAGGCAAATTAATAGGACAACCTATAGAAAAAAAAATCACTCTTTCGTAAAAATGTAAATCAAATTGCAGGATATGTGACAAGCGAGGACATAACTAAGGGTGCATTTACACCACATTTTGGGGATATGGCAGCCAAACCTGGCGGGAGAATTTAAAAACTGCCCACTGTTGTATCACTGCCGGACCGGCACTGCACTCCATTCATTTGAATGAGCCGGATGGAGTCAGATAGTCACCCCAGTCGGCTCATTTTTTAACCTTATGGGTACATTCCCACACGGCGTATTTGCTGCGTATTTGCTGCTGCGTATTTTATTTTCTCTGTTGAAGTCAATGGGTAGGAAAATACGCAGCACCAAATACGCAGCAAAATACGCCGTGTGGGAACGTACCCTATTAGTGTTTTTGTCCGGCAACAAAACTGGATACGGTCAAAAAATTTGCCGACCGGAATCACTATCTGACTCCGTCAGGCTCATTTAAATGAATGAGGTGCGGCGTGGGTCTGGTGGGGATACGGCAGTAGCCGGTTTTTATATTATCCTGTCGTATCTGGCTGTTGTATCCCCAAAACTTGGTGTAAATGAGTCCAACCACAACATAGGCCTGATGAGCTTACAAGGGAAAGGCCCTTGTGAGGTGAGCGGCCGTGTGAGCATAGTTGGGATAGTGTCACAATGGAGGCCATGTTGTAAGTTACTCTAAATAGGTGACCATTTAAAGGGGTACTCTGGTGGGGAAAAAATGTGTTCAAGGCAACTGGTGCCAGAAAGTTAAATAGATTTGTAAATTACTTCTATTTAAAAATCTTAAGCCTCCCACTTGTACGCTGTAGAGAAAGTTGTGTAGTTCTTTCCAGTTTGACCACAGTGCTCTCTGCTGCCACCTCTGTCTGTGTCAGGAACTGTCCAGAGTAGAAGCAAATCCCTGTAGCAAACCTTTCCTGCTATGGACAGTTCCTGACATGGACAGAGTTGTCAGCAGAGAGCACTGTGGTCAGACTGGAAAGAACTACACAACTTCCTCTGGAGCATAGAGCATCTTAGAAGTAATTTATAAATCTGTAAATTTCTGTAAACATTTGTTCCCCCCCCCCCCCCCGGAGTACCCCTTTAACCCCTTAAGGACCAAGGACGTACCGGTACGTCCTTGGTCCTGCTCTTCCGATATAACGCGGGGTTACACAGTAACCGCGTGTCATATCATGGCGGGCCCGGCGTCATAGTGAAGCCGGGACCCGCCTCTAATAGCGCGCAGCGCCGATCGCGGCGCCGCGCGATATTAACCCTTTAGCCTCGCGCTCAAAGCTGAGCCGCGCGGCTAAAAGTGAAAGTGAAAGTTCCCGGCTAGCTCAGTCGAGCTGTTCGGGATAGCCGCGGCTAATCGCGGCATCCCGAACAGCTGACAGGACAGCGGGAGGGCCCCTTCCTGCCTCCTCGCTGTCCGATCGCCGAATGACTGCTCAGTGCCTGAGATCCAGGCCTGAGCAGTCATCCGGCAGAATCGTTGATCACTGGTTTCTTATGAGAAACCAGTGATCAACATAGAAGATCAGTGTGTGCAGTGTTATAGGTCCCTATGGGACCTATAACACTGCAAAAAAAAAGTGAGAAAAAAAAGTGAATAAAGATCATTTAACTCCTCCCCTATTAAAAGTTTGAATCACCCCCCTTTTCCAATAAAAAAAAAACACAGTGTAAATAAAAATAAAAATAAACATATGTGGTATCACCGCGTGCGGAAATGTCAGAATTATAAAAATATATCATTAATTAAACCGCTCGGTCAATGGCGTGCGCGCAAAAAAATTCCAAAGTCACTTTTTATATCATTTAAAAATGAATAAAAAGTGATCAATAAGTCCTATCAATGCAAAAATGGTACCGTTAAAAACTTCAGATCACGGCGCAAAAAATGAGCCCTCATACCGCCCCATACACGGAAAAATAAAAAAGTTATAGGGGTCAGAAGATGACAATTTTAAACGTATTAATTTTCCTGCATGTAGTTATGATTTTTTCCAGAAGTCCGACAAAATCAAACCTATATAAGTAGGGTATCATTTTAATCGTATGGACCTACAGAATACATATCAGGTGTCATTTTTACCGAAAAATGTACTACGTAGAAACGGAAGCCCCCAAAAGTTACAAAACAGCGTTTTTTTTTTCAATTTTGTCGCACAATGATTTTTTTTCCCGCTTCACCATAGATTTTTGGGCAAAATGACTGACGTCATTACAAAGTAGAATTGGTGGCGCAAAAAATAAGCCATCATATGGATTTTTAGGTGTAAATTTGAAAGAGTTATGATTTTTTAAAGGCAAGGAGCAAAAAACGAAAATGCAAAAACGGAAAAACCTCCGGTCCTTAAGGGGTTAAAGACCATCAATGTCAGATCGGTGGGGAAGATTCCTTCAAGCGTCTGTGGTGCTAAAGTGACATTGTTACCCAGGCACAGTTTGGTACATGTGGTAGTGGCAGTGAATGAGAATAGGATGTTACTAAATGAATGGAGCTTTGTAAACAATGAACAGGGCCCAGCACTCTCTACAGTGCCATGACCCCTTTAGCCAGTCGATCAGAGGGGCAGCCATCAGCCTGATTTCCATCAATCTAGTATAAGGCTAGGGCTACTTGGTGATTTTGGCCGCATCAGGGGGGTCACGTCACCTGCACGGATTGTGCTGCGTCATAGCTAAGCAAAGTAAATGCGGTCACATTGCAACCCACGAGGGATCGTGACTTGAAAGTTGCAAAAAGTCCTCCTTGAATGGATTTTTTGTGACCATAGTTCAGCATTTTCCAAACAGTGTGCCTCCAGCTGTTGCAAAACAACAACTCCCAGCATGCCCGGACAGCCTTTGGCTGTCCGGGCATCCTGGAAGTTGTAGTTTTGCAACAGCTGAAGGCACATTGTTTAGAAAACACTGCCACAGTTCAATGGGAACTTTAGAAAAGTCCATATAAGCATATGTTCACATGTGGCAGATTTGTTGCAGTTTTTTTCGATTTTCAACCGAATTGGGAAAATCCGCAACAAAATTTGCAGGAAATCTGCAGCATGTCTTCCATGAACATAGCATAAAATCGGAATCCCACATACACACACACTTTTAGCTTTTTGTTTTACCAAAGCCAAGAGTGGGTAAAAAATTAAAGAAAGTATAAAAGAAATCCATGAGTTACTTATTTTACATTCGCTTTAGTGTTTTGCGCTAAAACTACAACAACCGCCACAAATATAGTCAATTACTTCAGTAGCTCCAGATAGATAATAATAAAACACTGCTGGTAATATCTATAAACATCATTATTGCTAGTTTCCAGGAAACCAATATTGTAATAAAAATCCACCTAGTCTGCCGCAATATGAATGTCAACCACTAGGGACGGTTTCACTTATCATCCACCATGAGAGAATATTGCGCATTTTCTTCCACCACTTGCATTCATTATTGCCCTGAAAAGGCCATGATGGAAATGTAATCTCTCAGGATGCGCAGAAGAGTGATCGCTAAGGTCAGGTTCACACAGGGCATTTTCCTTGCAGTTATTTTTCAGGATTTTTATTTTATTTCAGCTTTTGAAATAAACATGGAAAGGGCGTATTAACCGCATCACTATCATTAATGTTTATATGATGACTAATACAGATTATTGCCAAAAGTGTTGGGCCACAATTTAAAATCTATGGAATGGGCCCGGCGGACAGAGGGGGAGATTTATCAAAACCTATCCAGAGGAAAAGTTGCTGAGTTGCCCATAGCAACCAATCAGATCGCTTCTTTCATTTTTAAAATCCGGAAAATGAAAGCAGCCATCTGATTGGCTGCTATGGGCAACTATACCACTCTTCGGGGAGATTCATCAAAACATGTCCAGAGGAAAAATTGCTGAGTTGCCCATAGCAACCAATCAGATTGTTTCTTTCATTTTGCAGAGGCCTTTTCAAAAATGAAAGTAACGATCTGATTGGTTGCTATGGGCAACGCCACAACTTTTCCTCTGGACAGGTTTTGATAAATCTCCCCCTCTGTGCACAGCAGGTGCCAACTGATTCAGTTGGTGCTATAACCGCTCGGACATGCGCCATCACTATTTATGGCAATGCATATCTGAGTGGATTCTTCCGAATTAACCTAATAATTCTTTTATTTATTTATTTATTTTTTATAATTCTTTATTTTGCATGTTCAATGCAAACAAAGGTGTTATGGATAATATATGATAATGAAGATCATTCTTCTAAAATGGAGGTTACATCCTGTATTACGCCCTGTGTGACCATCCCCTTTTGGCACAGAGAGAATATGATGCAATGCTTACGTAAAGTAGTCTGCTAACCAATTAGAATGCTTACATAATGTGCTACGCCCTACTGAAGGATATATCTTGTGTGTACGCTATACAATAGCTGCTTTGACCCAAAGAGAGAGTCAGCGTCTGTTTTCTCCGTGCACGTATTTATCTAATTTGGCTCAGGAGCGGTCACTTGGAACGCATGCAAAACAAAGGTTCAGAAATAGAACCAATAAACAAAAATCTATTCATTCTTTTATCATAGTTCAGAATTTCAATAGTTGAATTTGCGCAGCACAATCTTTCGCTGTGGAAATTCAGCAGTGTGCATGGTGCAGCAGAATTGCATAAAAAATAAAAAAATTATGGGAGGCTGCTGCTCAAAATTTCTCCACTCAGAAATTCCATAGTGTAAATGCGCCCTAAAGCTTTGATCAGACGGCGGAATTTCCATGCTTCTGCTCAGATTCTGTTCTTCCAAACTGGCAGTGAAGTTTTTGCAGTTTTGCGGATTCCATGCAGAATTTATGCAGAATTTATGCAGAATTTCTTGTGCTCCACACACAGATTCCAAGCGAAATTTAAAGTCCTTCAATAGGACTCTACTGTGGAATTGGAAATGAATATGTCAATTTTTTTGCGGAATCTGGCATGCAGAATTTCCGCAGATGAAATTCTGCAGCAGAAAATCTGCTGTGTTTATGGGACAGCCGAAATTCCTTTCACTACAATGGTAACTTCTTGTAGCAAAATTCCCAGCTGAATTTTTCCACCGGAAATGTGATTGCTTCCGACAAATTAAAATCAGTCTGTCAGTCCATTTATATGAGGAGCATAGCCAGGTCCCTGTGATTCTACTGAACCAAAGCTCTAGTATTGTAGAATCCTATGACTAAATTTACATGGGACGGAAACACAAAGGATTTTTCCAGCAGATTTGGGCTAAACAAGTGGTTGAGATTTTACAATTTGAGAAAACTGAACATGCTGTAGATTTTCAATTTTTAAAAGGGGTTATCCTGCTAAAATCTTTTATTTTTTTTCCTTTAATAACCCCAGAATGGCGTAATAAAAAAATAAACCTGGACTTCTCCTACCACTCCCGGTCGTCATCAGGGTCGCTACTGTGATCCCCTTTCTATGTCTTAAGCCTGATACGCAGATAAGCTAGCGGTGTCCCTCTTCGGCCAGTGATTGGCTGATTATCGAGCCCTGGCCTCTTCCTGGGCCCGATCTGTCATCTTGCCTCTCAGCCAATCACTGACCCAGAAGCAGAAAGAAGACTGTAGTGGAGACTGTGATAATACTGGCGTCAGCTAGGTAGTGGTGGGAGATAATTCTGGGCTTGTAGTTTTTTAATGCTGGCATTCTGGGTTTATGAAATATATAAAGATTTTCACCAGATCACTCATTAAAGGGGTAACCCTTCCAATACTTATCAGCTGCTGTATGCTCTACAGAAAGTTGTGTAGTTCTTTCCAGTCTGACCACAGTGCTCTCTGCTGAAACCTCTGTCCATGTCAGGAACTGTCCAGAGCAGGAGAGGTTCGCTATGAAGATTTGCTTCTACTTTGGACAGTTCCTGACACAGACAGAGGTGGCAGCAGAGAGCACTGTGGTCAGACTGGAAAGAACTACACAACTTTCTCTAGAAGGATTAGGATTTTGAAATAGAAGTCATTTTACAAATCTATTTAACTTTCGGGCAGCAGGTGTTTTGAAAACATTTGTTTTCCATTGGAGTGCCCCTTTAAACTTGTCCATTGTGTTGCGGATCTGTTGCCAGTTTTCACATTTCAACCCTTTCAGTAAAGCAGGGATAAAAACTGCATAAAAACCATAGTAAATCATCAGAAAAATGCATATTATCTATGCAGTGTCTGCGGTGTATTCACTACAGATCTGCAGCGGGCTTTATTTCCGCCATGAATGGACCTACCTGGTTCTTACCTAGATTTACCGTATTTTTCGTCATGTAAGATGCTCCGGCATATAAGACGCACCTAATTGTATCGGATAAAAATCTAGAAAATAAAGATTCTTAACCAAATACAATGTAAAGTATAGGACAGTGATCTTCAACCTGCGGACCTTCAGATGTTGCAAAACTACAACTTCCAGCATGTCCTGACAGCTGTTGGCTGTCCGGTCATGCTGGGAGTTGTAGTTTTGCAACATTTGGAGGTCCGCAGGTTGAAGACCACTGGTATAGGAGGTAATACTCACGTGTCCCCGCCGCTCCGGACCCATCACCGCTCGTCACCGCTGCCCTGGATGTCGCCCTCCATCGTTGTCGCCGTGTCCTCGGGGTGTCCCCATCACTCCGGAACGTCTCTGCTGCCCGGTATCCTCGCTCTCCGTCGCCGCCATGACGTCGCTACGTACGCCGCTCCTATTGGATGACGGGACGGCATGCGCGAAGACGTGATGATGACGAAGGAGAGCGCCCACCATGCAGGGGATCCCAGCACGGAGCAGACACCGAGGAGGCAGGTAAGGTCCCCCCCGGTGTCCTGTAAGCTGTTCGGGACGCCGCGATTTCACCGCGGCAGTCCCGAACAGCCCGACTGAACAGCCGGGTTAGTGTTATTTTCTCTTCAGACGCGGCGGTCAGCTTTGATCGCCGCGTCTGAAGGGTTAATACAGGGCATCACCGCGATCGGTGATGTCCTGTATTAGACGCGGGTCCCAGCTGTTGATGGCCGCAAGGACCGCCGCGATAGGTGTGTATTCGCCGTATAAGACGCACCGACTTTTCCCCCTCAGTTTTGTGGAAGAAAAAGTGCGTCTTATACGGTGAAAAATACAGGTACTTCACTTGGATAGTGAGAGTGACCGGTTGGATTTTTGCTGGTCAGATTTTGACTCTTTAGTCGAGGCTTTCCTTAAAAAAAAAAACAACATCTCTGCAGACATGTTTTTAGTGTAAAAAACAAAACCTGAAACTATAGCGCAAACAAATCAGCATTACCATCTAGATAATGAGGAGCCAGTAATGCTCTCTCTCTCATGACGAGAAGCAGATGCAGCAGATCTGAATTTGTCATTGACCTTCTGCTCGGACATCATGATTAGGCTCTGAATTAAGATAATGAAGATACCTGCAATTCTATTAACACACCAGCGCAGAGGAGACATTGTGCCATGACGGTGAGTGGTGTCAAATGACAAACTCAGCTCTGCTACATCTGCAAGTTTAGTTATCCATACTGCATCCAAAAGATAGGGTTAAATATGACATGTGCCCCGCCTCCAATGGATCTGCGCTGGCTCTCCGCTTCTGTCAATGCAGACACCAATCCAGTTCTGTAGAACTCTATCCAGACTTCTTGCTGTTCCCTGGCTGTGGCATCATTCATCTCCAGCATTCTGCAGCGAGTAAAGAAAGAATGAGGAAAGAGGAGGAAATAATCCGTCTGGAAACACCCACCTTGCAGATCCTGGTCTCCCCAGCCAGTGCAGGCAAAGATGCTCCACAATCCACCGCCTACTTCACACACACTCAGCATCATCTTGCTTGTGAAAGTTAATATTTTATCCGGCAGGTGCAGAGCCAACTCCGAGCCATTGTGTGGTGTGTGTATTTGTTCTTCCCCCTTCTCTCCTGGGCTTTGATTTCATGACATCCCTCTTCAGCCCTGCTTGTGTGTCTGTGTCTCCAGCAAATGATGGATCTGGGAAGGAGATTCACACACTCCCCTATGTGTCAGCTTAAAGTTGGGTTGGAATATTTGTGAGAAGGAGAATCCTGTGGGGACGGACATTCACGGTTGGTCTCCCGATGGACATTTTCCAGCTGGGATGAGGCTGCAGCACTTTGGAAAGTGACTTGTAATAATCCGTCCTTCTCCGGAATTGTCATACTAACTGAATGACAGGGAACAAGAGAAAGGCTGAACCTGCAGGAGCGTACCCTGGATTGCGGCGACAAGTGACCTTAAGGTCACTGGTGAGAAAAGTCACTTGTCTTGGGCAATCATTTTGCGGACATTGAAAAGAAGGGGAAAACATAAGTAACCCTGCAGCCTTAACTCCTTAAGTTTGGATACTTTGGTCCTGGTGGCACTGGCATCTAACAAATATGTCAGAGCAACCGACGGAAAGGATGCATTCGAAAAAAGCTGGGATCCGAGCGGCCGTGGTTTTAATAGGATTGCTACACAAATCCAGAAAACAGAATAGAGAGAGGAGGTAACGCTGCATACAGATCATTGTTCTTATTCCTGTACTTATGTATTTGTTTTGCTACCTCTAGACGGTGCTTGCCAGGTACTGTTACAGTGGTCTCACCTTGAGCACTGTAGAGATAGGGGCTTGTTACATGGCTGTCGGTGGTGTATATTGGCACCTTTTGACCTGTCACTGATGTTGGCGTGTTCTCTGTATTGTCACATGACACCTCCGCTGCAATACATCTCTCATATAGGCAGTGACAATGACAGGCCAACCTATCGTTTATATTTTCCTTGTAATGAGGTAGCATGTCTGATTTTATACAGAAAATGTTGGATGTACTATCTCGTAGAAGATAGTAACAATGGGTGTTATTAGGGGTCATTTATCAGTAGTGTAAAATATAAAGTATATTCGTCGAATCTGGAATCCCTTGGCATCTATGGCATTGATGCTGCTGTACATTGCTCTCAGTAATGCACTGCCATCCCCTGGACTGGGCTGTAATAGTGACAACTACATCCTACTAACATGACTTGAAGCTGAAATACTAACGTCCTTGACCTTAACATGACCAAAATGACTCCCAATGTGAGTGTTGTATTCCTGACTTTACTTTTCTCAATACAACATGGTAACATGACACATATTCACACCTTCTGGTCCATGCACGCTTCTATGGTGCATCCTAAATAGAACAGCTGTCATCCACATCATGCAGATGAAGGTTTTCCGAACTTACGGAAATAATCCTTGTCCTCAGTGTGTGCATATCCTGCCTGATCCCTATCAGTTCTTATACGTAACTACATTGCAAAAAGGAGCCATTGATGCTGAATAAAATACCCTACATGAAATAAAATTAAATATCTTTATCTTACAGAATTGGTAACTTTTACTGCTTATACCAATCTGTCCATTTTTCCTAGCACGATACCTTTAATAGTCCATTTTTGTACAGTATCAATGGCTAGTCCCATGAAAAAAGTGCACAATAAGAAAAAAGAGTCACCTATAGAATTCATTATTCCAAAAGGCTGAACATTTGCTAGTTCAACAGGGGTGGTCCCATAGAGAATGAGTGGAGTGGTGGTCATGGAGGCATGGTGCATATCTACTTGATATTTCCTATACTGAAGGTTGGAGGTCACCTAATGAAATGGGAAAACCCCTATAAAATATTTTAAAAAGAAACGGTCACACGTGGACAGAAGGACAAGCCTTGTAACAAGTTTAATCTTTGTACTTGTACGTCATTTTTGGCACAACTAATTATAATGACGAGGAAAGTGTTTTTTTTTTTTTTTGGGAAAGAAGGAAACAGATAGAACTGTGGGTGTTTGGGGGAAGGGATGTTGCAATTGGCAAACTTTACACACATTTTGTGATGAAGAGTACATGCTCCTTTATCCTATTAAAGAGACCATTATATAGGTGAGCCCCATAACAGATGCCTCCCTCTGTGCGAGGCCCTACATATACTGTAGTGCGGTACTGAAGGGTTGTAATTACTCAGTAACATTGTGTTGGTACAATCACTGACTGTGGGATGGTTGAGGGGGTAGTGAAAACAAGAGTGGGAGAACAAGGGTGCTGTGAAAAACACTAGACCTGCTGAGGCAGATATACAAAGAGTGCGGTGAATAACAATAAGTCATTAGCACTGGTGTGATGGGGGGGGGGGGGGCAAAATGACACAAGGAAAACACAGTGTGACAGAGGACAAACTTGCAGATACATAAATATGACACAAAACAATGTTTCTGACATCATTAAAGTAAATTATTTTATTCATGACTTATGTGTTCCCAGACCAAGTAGAGGATGAATGATGGAATCACTCAGTGTTGAGGAACCAACACTAAACCAAAGACAAGTGTAAAAATGTGAAATAGTCTGCAAGAAAAAAAAAAGAGAAAGTGCTTAGAAACATTACAGAGCAGTGGACTTGGCTAATAGAAAATATGGCCGCAACAAGATAGTTGTCAGTTGTAACAATGGGAAGTATTCTAAAACTGCTTAGCATGGAAATCTAACAGAGTGTGGCAAAAGATGTTAGTTATACCCAATCAGCCGTGACAAAAGGAAAACACATGGGTAGAACAAGGAATATATCAAAGTACCAAATATATAGACAAGAACAGGAGTGAATGAAAATGAATTTATACTTAGAATAGTCGAATGAAAAGCAGCTCCAACACCTAAACAGAAGCAAACACAGCTACAATGGGCTAAAGAGAAATCATCAAAAGTTGTGGAAAATTGGATAAAAGTGATATTCAGTGAGGAATAACTAATCTGCATTGACCAAGGAGATGAAACGAGAACTTTCTTCTGCTACCGTTCTAGTAAAAGATCTAAAGAAGACACCTGGAGAAAACAACCAGTCAACAATTGGTCCATGATAAGACTCCATCATGCAAAGCTGATCTGGTGAGGAGGCTGGAACCGGCTTCATTGAGAAACCTGTTTAGGGAGAGCAGAAAAGTACTGTACTTATTTGAAAAGTACTGTACTGTACGGGACTTTATTTGATGATTCCATAATGTTCTCTACTTGATCTGGAAATACTTTGGCCATTATGATTTTCTTTGTTTGAGAGATGTTTCATGAAGCCATTAAACATTGTTCTGTGTCATATCTACGATTTATGTTTTTCTATAAAGTAGAAAAGCTGGATGACCATCATTTAAGTCTGGCGACCCCATCATTTTTGCCAGAGGTTTGGAAGTATACATCAGTGGTCTCCACACTGTGGACCTCCAGATGGTTTAAAACTACAACTGCCGGCATGCCCGGACCACCAAAGGCTGGAGGTCCACAGTTTGAAGACCAAGAGCATACATGCCCTAGTGGTAATATCCTAGTAAACCAATCAGCCTATAGATACATTAATAGCCATGATAGCTGCAATGTATTCTGCATTGGTAACCAGCAATGGTCATGGGAAAATCATGAAATTAGGAGTGTGGGAAGAAATTAGAACATCCTTAAAATACCTATGCAAATACAGAGAAAACATACAAATATCATGTAAGTTTGCATACTCCATTGCTATAAACCAGCAGTGATAACCACTGAAGTAGGGTGTCACTGAGGCATTTACACCACATTTGGGGCATACGGCAGACAGATTTGTTGGGAGACCAGACCTGTGCCATTCCCCATTCATTCCAGCTAGTGACTTCAGTCAGCTCATTTTTGGACCGTACCCAATAATTTACCAGACTGATAACCATTGTCTACTGAGCTTTTTATTCCGCCAAACAAAAAAATAATAATGTCCAAAAATGACACAGCTGGAGTCACTAACCAAATCTGTCTGGCTTATTGACATGAATGGGGTACAGCATGGGTATGGCTGTATATGGCTGCCATATGCCAAAATGTGGTATGAATGCAGCCTCACATAATGTCACAATACTGTCACTGTCAGTGTGTGGGAAGAAATGGCCCACGTTGATAAATATATAGATTCCTATATGAAACCTTTCTGTATACATTATTTTTGACTCTTGGATGTCTTCACACCTTACAGTTGTGATATTATGGAGGAAAGATAGGAGTATGTTCCTGTCATGTAAATGGAAGCGTCTCGGACACAGCTGATGCTGCTTAGCAACCTAGGGGGGAAACATACACTTCAAGCAGAGGTGAAGTCAGTAAGCACTATGGATCATGGAAAGGAAGAGTAGAACATACTGAGTGCAAATGATTAGGAGAATATGGAGAGGTGGAAAAGAGATGGGGGCAAGATAGAGACCACAATAACTATTAACATTATATAAAGAGAAGCATATAGGATTCTCACACTCCCAGTATAAAGTAAATCATACCAAAATGGTGAGCATAAAATGCAACCAAAACTCTGACGCATTTTGAACCGCACAGATATACTTATGACTTAAATCATCATCAACATTTGTTGCCCTAAATGGGAACTGTCAGAATCAAAAACCTTTATATGTTGTACATCTTGGCAAAACATTAACCTTTCTATTATACTTCATTAAAAAAATGTATTTTCTTTTTATAGAAATCATGGCTTATAAAATCATGGCTTTGTCCAAGCTGAAGCACAGGCAGGGACAAAGTCCAGTAAGTGAGAGTGGGCTAGCACTCCTCTGTGCTCTTGCCTGTCTGATAGGATTCCTCTGTGTTCTCTCCTGTCTGATAGTACTCCTCTGTGCTCTTGCCTGTCTGATAGGATTCCTCTGTGTTCTCTCCTGTCTGATAGTACTCCTCTGTGATCTCTCCTGTCTGATAGGATTCCTCTGTGTTCTCTCCTGTCTGATAGTACTCCTCTGTGCTCTTTCCTGCCTGATAGCACTCCTCTGTGCTCTCTCCTGTCTGATAGTACTCCTCTGTGCTCTCTCCTGTCTGATAGCACTCCTCTGTGATCTCTCCTGTCTGATAGGACTCCTCTGTGCTCTCTCCTGTCTGATAGTACTCATCTGTGCTCTCTCCTGTCTGATAGCACTCCTCTGTGCTCTCGCCTGTCTGATAGGATTCCTCTGTGCTCTCTTCTGTCTGATAGTACTCCTCTGTGCTCTCTCCTGTCTGATAGCACTCCTCTGTGCTCTCTCCTGTCTGATAGTACTCCTCTGTGCTCTCTCCTGCCTGATAGCACTCCTCTGTGCTCTCTCCTGCCTGATAGCACTCCTCTGTGCTCTCTCCTGTCTGATAGTACTCCTCTGTGCTCTCTCCTGTCTGATAGTACTCCACTGTGCTCTCTGTCCTGTCTGATAGGACTCCTCTGTGCTCTCTCCTGTCTGATAGGACTCCTCTGTGCTCTCTCCTGTCTGATAGGACTCCTCTATGCTCTTTCCTGTCTGATAGTACTCCACTGTGCTCTCTCTCCTGTCTGACAGTACTCCTCTGTGCTCTCTCCTGTCTGATAGTACTCTTCTGTGCTCTCTCTTGTCTGATGGTACTCCTCTGTGCTCTCCTGTCTGATAGCACTTCTCTGTGCTCTCTCCTGTCTGATAGTACTCCACTGTGCTCTCTGTCCTGTCTGATAGTACTCCTCTGTGCTCTCTCCAGTCTGATAGTACTCCTATGTTCTCTCTCCTGTCTGATAGTACTCCTCTGTGCTCTCTCCTTTCTGATAGTACTCCTCTGTGCTCTCTTCTGTCTGATAGCACTTCGGTGTGCTCTCTCCTGTCTGATAGCACTCCTCTGTGCTCTCTCCTGTCTGATAGTACTCCCTGTGCTCTCTTGTCTGATAGTACTCCCCTGTGCTCTCTTCTGTCTAAGTCCCTATGCTGCTGTATTCGGTTGTAGTGAAGTGAACCCATAATGATATTTGTACTGGGGCTGCATGGATTTATATTAGGCCACCAGTTTCATGTCTCTATTTCCTCCATCATCCACATTTTCTTCAGCTGGTCTCACACCAGAAACTTTAACTCACTATTTTTACAAAGTTTAAGCATTTCATTTTGTCTCCGCCTGAACACAACCTCACACGGTTTACGATCCATTTGCACCGACCTTTATGGTTTGTATAGGTTTCATTATTCAAAAACTCGGAGAAATCAGTTCAGTCACAAATTAAATCCCTTAAATGATTCATGGCTGCAGCTGGGATGTGCTGCCTGTTACCGTATGTATCCAGCCAGGTACAAGAGACGTTTTTTTTTTTTGGATGAGATGAGCAACATCTATTTACCTTATAAGTGAAATACAGCAAATGCCGTAGCTGCATGGTGTGAGGAAGCATTTACATTTCCTCCAAATCCTTATAACGTCAGACAGGGCTTTAATGTGAGGGCTGAGAAGACGTTGTGCTTCTGAATGTTTAATTCAATCAGACCTGAAGAGCAGCAAAGGCGAAGCATTAGGAAAGTTCAATATTTATTTGTTGCAGATCAGATGAGCCTTACGTGACGTCCTGCTGTCTGGGATAAGACTGGGAAAAACTTTGAGCACTCTAAGCATGCTACCATGCCCTGGTTGACATACTTTTTAACACTCTACTTTATCCATAAGGCCTGAAGCTTATAGCTATGTGCGGCTAAGGCTTAGCAGCATTATGTGACAACTATCTAAATAGGGTGAACAACTTCAAACATACAAGATGTACTAAGCACTAGAGTAGGGTTGAGTTTAAGAAATAACTTCTCTTTAGTAATCCATGTATGCCGTGAAACCTCCTATTGTATATGCTAAACATCTCTAAATAATTTTCTGTCTGGTCAGTAAAATGTCCTTAAAAATGTCCTCCAGCTGGTGGTATATGTTAGAATACCACAAAAAGAAAGGGATGGAATAGTATTGAAGACTACACTACCATCCCACAGAGTCCTGTAAAAAAAATGTATGGTAAACCTATATGTAAGTGCTTTCAGCTGCTGGTAGACATTAAAGGGGTATTCCAGTTTAGGAAAATGGATCCCCCTGTACAAAGGATAGGGGATAAGTGTCTGATCATGGGAGTCCGACTGCTGGGACCACCACGATCTCCTTCACAGTGCTCTGGCTCTTCTCATGAACAGATCGGGGGTCTACAAGCCCCCTTCCTGCATCTCTTTGTAAGAGCCAAAGATACACGAGAGCTGCAAACTGGAGTAACCATTTAAATGGCCATTTATTGCACAAAAAAAAAAGTATGCAGGACAGTACAGTATACAAATGATTATTACGGTAAGGGTAGGGATGACAGATGCCACTGAATGGGATCCATTCAATGTATATGTCACTGCGAATATGTTAAACGGAGATCATAAAGTGTTGTGAACCAACCCTAAATCTGTTTTTAGCTATACTTACTTCTATACAAACTGGATAGTAAAAAATATTGCTGTGTTTACGGCCTTGTAGTGGTTTTGTCTCATCTTTACAAGAAGTCTTTTAGCACTGTTTTCCAAATTGCGTGCTTCCAGCGGTGGCAAATACTCCCAGCATGCCTGGACAGCCTTCACCTGTTCAGAAATGATAGGAGTTGTAGTTGTGCAACCACTGGAGGCAGGCTGTTTGGAAAACTCTGTCTTAAAGGAAAGTGTCACATGGAAAACATAGTCCAATCTACAGGCGTCATGTTATAGATCAGAAGGAGCTGAGCAGATAGATATATAGTCAAAAAGTATAACATCATATATTCAGGGTAATCTCTGCTCATTCTGGGCTAATTAATCAAGTAGGTGGTCCTAATCAGTGATTAACACACAGATAGCTGTCAATCACTGAGTAGGACCACTCACTTGACTACTTACCCCAGAATGAGCAGAAGTTTACATAAATCAATATATCAAAATATCTGTAACATCAGTGCTCCAGCCAGACAGGCTGGCCGTGAGCGCTCTCTTGACATGTCCCGGCTGGTGGCGGGGCTGGGATTCGCATTGCGTGACGTGCCCACATGCGAATCCCAGCCCCTCACTCACCTCCCTGGTCTTGCAGCCCCGGCGCGCGTGCCCCCGCCTCCTAGGGCGCACGCGCGCCAGAGCTCTTTCATTTAAAAGGACAGTACTTCCCTAATTAGTGTATTCACCTGTGCTGTTGTTATAAGTACTTGGTCCTCCCTTGTATCCCTGCCGGATCTTTGTTGCCTTGTGCCCTAGTGAAAGCATACTGTGTTTCTGATATCCGTGTTCCTGATCCTTGTTCCGTTGCCTGACCCTGCACCTGTGCCACCTGCCCTGACCTACTGCTAACTTGACCTCGTCTTGCCAGTTTCCTTTTGTGCCTCGCCACATCTCAGCAACCTGTGTGGACAAGTCATGCCAGGGATAGCGACCTGTGACCATCTTGCTTTGTAGCGAGCTCTGGTGAAAACCAGCAGCACCTTAGACTCCGCTACCTGACATGGCTCACGTCATCATCCACACAGGCCCAGTGGATCCACCACCTGCCGTGACCCTAACAATATTCTGGAACTTTGCCCACAAAACTAGATATCTGTCTGCCCAGATCCACCTACTCTATAACATGATATCTGCAGATTGGACTGTATTTTCAATGAGACAGTTTTCCTTTAATTGCAACTCAGATACCTACTGCTTCATTACTAGGTAGATTTGCCATTCAGCTGTGCTATTGGGCCATTCGCAAGTGATTCCCAACACATATCATTATTCTATAAAGAACCTGTGAATATGACATTTTATATGATGCCGATATCATTGCCAAGGAGGCTTGGCTTATAGCCGAGGGGTGTGGTTTTGCACAAGGGGACACACCAAATTTAATACAGTTTACACCTGCTAGAAGTCATACATTGTAGTGAACATTTACACCAGCTCAGAGCAAGTAGCATCCTCAGAGAGCCTGAATGGGGTCCTGTGGGATCCCATTCCCAATGCAGGGATCTACTCTGGTGCTCTAGTATGCTAATCTGACTCTGCATAGTACAATAGTATCCATGGTGCGTAACTACAAAAAGGTATTCTTTGCTTTCATACAAGCAGTCTCCTAGCATTGCCCTACTTTATCTTTGTCTTCAAGATCAGCACTTCAGTGTCTACTATACTGTACATAGCAAACTGTAAGGCTATCTAGAGGTCTTTCAGTTTAACCCTTTTTGTGTTTAGAGTGGAGCAAGCATGAATAAGTATTTGGATAGAAACAATACAGATGCAATAACTCACATCATGTAACAATTTATGTCAAAAAGATCAATAGTATAGAAACAGAGGAAAACTGCTGTCTTAGGAGCTGACTGCGCTCTAGTCAATAATTCCATATTCAGGTTGGTTTCTCCTGAATTTGGGGCACGATGATGACTGCAAGAACCTTCTTATAAACATTTATGTATATAAAGATGTCACTTGTACCTTATATCACACACTCTGGTTGATCTATATTCAGATGTCACATTTTCAGGCTTTCTATTTCATTTTCCTTGTGACTTACCGTAGATGGAAAGCCATCATTCACTCTGGAGGAGGCGGACAGGACTATATCGTGGGAGTTCCCGTTAATCATTTCTCAATTAGCTCTGTAGCATTTGGAAAGCGCAGGGTGGAAATAATCCAGATTAGGATTAGGATTTTATCCAATGCATGATTCTCTATGGACAAATAACTAGAGGTAATTTATTTAGTTCTTTATGGTTTGGATGAGGAGATCTTAAAGGAACCCAAAACCCTTTAACTGTAAAACACTGAATCCTAGAATCCATCCTAAAGAGGCTGTTCGAGTGGACCTGTCATCTCTGAATCACTAACAAGCTGGGGGCTACTGGTACATGGCATATGGTGTGACAATATGTCATTCTTGTTCTTCATATTGTGCCAGCATACCTTCCTCATACAGCACTGAAGAAGACAGTGTCCTAAAGAGAAAACCTCTTTAAGGTGTAAAATACTCCTATGGACAGAACATAACAGTCAGGGCCATCTGTTGGCTTGTGAATAGCATCCAGATCTTATGTTAATGGTCATAGATGAGCACATCTGTACAATAAAGGCTCCACACAACCGTAGAGATCAGAGGAGCTGCTATCTGACATGTCTTTAGTTTTATCTCTCCTGTGGAAAGTAGGGAAAAGCAGGACTTTTTAGAAGGCTAGAAGGATATAGAGCTGTACAGGACATGGAGGGTTAAACTTCTTTATCCCCTAAACATAGTACTGGGATAAGTTAACTGATCGGGATCTGAACACTAGGAACCCCAACAGTTATGAGAATGGGAAAAATGAAATGAATGGTGCGTGCTGCTTGTGTGTGGCCTGCACTCCATTCATTCTCTATGGGGATTTTGCAGAGCTGTGGATATGAGATGATAGGAGACTGATACTGTAATGGGGGTGCAGAGTTACTGAACACTGTGCAAGGGTGTATGTTCCATAGAGACAGACCATGCAGTTGTTATAGGCCACTTGGAAAGAGGGGCCCAGCCCGGGTTGGTTCCATTCCTTTTGCTACTGGTAGGAAAGTTTAAAGGACCCTTCTTCCAAAGGAACTGAATTGTCAGCAAATAAAGGTATGGAGGTATTAACCTACATGAGGGGTTATGATAAACAAGAAAAATAAACACCAGGCCCTTCTGTCCTGGGGGTACAATAGGGTACTGTAATAGGATGCCCATCTGGGCCCCATAATGGGACTGCTCAGTTTGAACTGCATTAAAGTCTGTTACAATATAAGCACAAGTAAACTACAAAGTGAGGCAATACAGCTAAAATAGTGACTTCAATTGAGATCTAGCACATGACCCTTTAGTGAGTCCCTTTCCCTTTAAGCAAGGATATCTGTAAGATGGCCTATAGCAGAGGTCCCCAACCCAGTCCTCAAGACCCATCAACAGTCTAGAATTTGAACTATTGTTCCCTGTTCTATTGCAATGAAGTTACTAAAAAAAAAACAAAAAAAAACAGAATGTTAGTGGCCCATAAGGACTGGGTCGGGGACCACTGGTCTATAGGACAGAAACATCTTCAAGGTCCCAATTTAAAGCACATATTTACTGCAGATTGTGGTGGCCCAGTACAGGAGTTGTACCCCTGTACCCTAGCTGCCCTGTCCTGCAGACTCCATCCTGTGACCCCTGGGCTCCTCTTCACCTGTCTCCTATGTATATTCCCTTAAGTGCCTCTGTTATCCAGTGTACTGTACATAAAATGTGTTATACCTTTAACTCCTTAAGGACTCAGGGTTTTTCCGTTTTTGCACTTTCGTTTTTTCCTCCTTACATTTTAAAAATCATAACCCTTTCAATTTTCCACCTAAAAATCCATATTATGGCTTATTTTTTGCGTCACCAATTCTCCTTTGCAATGACATTAGTCATTTTACCCAAAAATTCACGGCGAAACTGGGAAAAAATCATTGTGCGACAAAATCAAAGAAAAAACGCCATTTTGTAACTTTTGGGGGCTTCCGTTTCTACGCAGTGCATATTTCAGGAAAAATGACACCTTATTATTATTCTGTAGGTCCATACGGTTAAAATGGTACCCTACTTATATAGGTTTGATTTTGTCGCACTTCTGGAAAAAATCATAACTACATGCAGGAAAATGTATACATTTAAAAATGTCCTCTTCTGACCCCTATAACTTTTTTATTTTTCCACGTACAGGGCGGTATGAGGACTCATTTTTTGCACCGTGATCTGAAGTTATCGGTACGATTTTTGTTTTGATTGGACTTCTTGATCACTTTGTATTCATTTTTAATGATATAAAAAGTGACCAAAAATACGCTTTTTTGGAATTTGGAATTTTTTTTGCGCGTACGCCATTGACAGTGCGGTTTAATTAATGATATATTTTTATAGTTCGGACATTTACGCACGCGGCGATACCACATATGTTTTTTTTTATTTACACTGTTTTATTTTTTTTATGGGAAAAGGGAGGTGATTCAAACTTTTATAAGGGAAGGGGTTAAATGACCTTTATTAACACTTTTTTTTTAACTTTTTTTTTGCAGTGTTATGGGTCCCATAGGGACCTATAACACTGCACACACTGATCTCTCATGCTGATCACTGGCGTGTGTGGTGTCCCAGTACCGCATTTCATACGGTACTCATTTATCTATGGGTCCCGTAGCCAGAGTCCCTAGGACTTAGTAATATCTGTTAGTCAGTCCGCCCCTAGTCGCCTCTATTATAGTGCATAGATTCCTAATTTATCCATTGAATAATGTATATAGTATTATTTCTGCATATAAATGGTTAATTACTTGTTTACATGGTGTCGCAGGGCCTTCGGGTCATGTGATGCGTTTCAAGCCTCATTCTGGATGCGTTCCAGGCCTCACTTTTGTATCTCTAGCCTCATTTTGGGTTTTGCAACGTATATAGATCCTGTGATGTAAGCAATCCCATGATACCATGTAAAGTGAGTGGCAGACGTTCGGACCAATCAAAATCGCCACGCCCCCTGCCCATATAAGGGAGCGGCGGCCATCTTATCTCTCTCTTGTTCCTGGGATAGCAAGCAAGCAAGACCTGTATAGCAGTAATCGCAGTGAGTTAGGCCTGAGCCTTGCGGCAACGGCTGAATGATCTAAATTATAGAGTGTTTCATCCCCTAAGCACTCTGCAGTATCACCGGACCCAATATTTCCCCTAAATCCGGACGGATCTGCACATCACTCCCTAAATTCAGAGACTATAAGTTTAATGCAAGGTCCGCAACTTCTGCCAGTCGCTAAGCAACCTAAGAACTGTTATATGAGACTGTTACTATGCATTGGATATTGCAAGCACTGCAGTAAAGTTATTCAAGTTCAAGTTAAATCTGCTTGTGGACCTTCAGTCATTTCATTGCACCTATCGCTTCTGGGAAGGGCGGCGATAGGCCGGAACATAGATTCAGCATACCAGCCCTCACCCTGGCGTCACGAGTGACTGGGTTAATATTAACCCCTCATATACCAACATCATACCATCCCTACCATACACCCCCCCAAGGGCTACCACACGTGTATTAACATGCCTGTGATCAGTGTTATTGGTGCTTGACTGCTCTTGCCTGGATCTCAGGCACGGAGCAGTCATTCGTCGATCGGACACCGTGAAGGCAGGTAAGGGCCCTCCTGGTGTCCTGTAAGCTGTCCGAGACGCCGCAATTTCACTGCAGCGGTCCCGAACAGCCCGACTGACTAGCCGGGATAGTTTCACTTTCACTTTAGAAGCGGCGGTCAGCTTTGACCGCCGCTTCTAAAGGGTTAATACCGCACATTGGCGCGATCGGCGATGTGTGGTATTAGCCGCGGGTCCCGGCTGTATCGCGGGAGCCGGCGCAGGACGTATATTCGGGGACGTATATTCGTCGTTAAGGGGTTAAGTAATGTTGCTATTTGTTATAACCAAGAAAGGTACCAGTGACATGTGACCTACAGGGTGACCTATGGGACCCATCCTGAGTCTCCCCTATATAAGCCCTGGGTAGAGCTAGCTCAATCTCTTATGCTCTTGAACTCTTTGCCGAGCTACAGTAAGGTCAAGTCCTAGGTGTGTGTCTGGAGTCCAGAGGAGGCTTATAGTCTACCACACAGCAAGTCCACTTCCCCCAGGTCCAAGTCAAAGCCTAATAAGCTACAAAAGGGGAAAAGTATGTCATAGTCATCTCAGTCAAGTCAGTCCAAGTCAAGTTTGTGTCAAGTCAACGTGGCCATGCATCAAATTGTCCAAGCCCACTATAAGTCCCAGCAAAAACCTGTGGTCTCCGAAGTCACTGGTCACCTCCTTTGGCCTAGCCAAGCTGTAGAGACTTTTACACCTGTCTGACTCAGTAAAGCTACCATTGTCCGTAACTTGGTGTCAGAGTCATTATTTGCCCCCGTGCCTAGCTCAGGATCCAGCGGTTTACCTTCGGGTGGTGTAAAGAATAAACCACGCCCTGGCTTCATGAACACAAGGGGCTAATACCATCTGCTCCTAGGGTAATTCCATCTGCCCTCACACCCTAACCACAAGATGAATGTGTCTAATTAATGTCCTCACCTAATGGGTACAGGAAACAGATACCGGTACGAAGATTAATGGAGTTAGAGATGGCGTCCCCATAAGGGTTTACCGAGGGATGCGGAGCCACAGTGACATATGCAGCACTACTTGTTACTGCAGCCCTCCAAAATCTAAGGAAACTTTTAGTAGATGAATTGACAGCTACTAGTTGAGCTATTTAAGATACGGTGAAATGTAGATAATATGATATTAACAGTTTCCTGTGCTCTTGTTGACATCGTGGTGAATACATCCCATGCTAAGGGCCTTTTATACCTTTTACATACTTTTCATACTTACAAATTTAATAACAGCTTGTCAAATGTAGGCGCACTCCGAGGTAACACGGCTGCCAAGAAGACAACCCATAGAAGTACCAAGGGAGAAAAGCTGTGATTAAAGCTGAAATACTGTGGCTTCTTCCAGTGTAAGCGGGAAAGTAAGGTCTAGTAAGAATAGGTAGTCAGTGACCTGTACCCTGCCTGCTACGTTACACTGTGTTCTCTATGTAGAAGTGATCAATGCCGCATATTACTCCGCAGCAGTGAACTACAATGAAAAAGCGAAACTTTACTAACATTTCCTGCATTCTCGGAGATACTTACCGTATTTTTCGTCCTATAGGACGCACCGACGTATAAGACGCACCCAATTTATAGGTGCAAAATCTAAAAAAATAAAGATTTTGAACCCAATAGTGGTCTTCAACCTGCGGACCTCCAGATGTTGCAAAACTACAACTCCCAGCATGCCCGGACAGCCGTTGGCTGTCCGGGCATGCTGGGAGTTGTAGTTTTGCAACATCTGGAGGTCCGCAGATTAAAGACCACTGCAGGAGGAGGTAATACTCACGTGTCCCCGCCGCTCCGGACCCGTCACCACTGCCCTGGATGTCGCTCCATCGCTGTCGCCGTGTCCCCATCGCTCCGGAACGTCTCTGCTGCCGGCCGAGTATCCTTGCTCTTCATCGCCACCATCATGTCGTTACGCACGCCGATGCACATACGCGACGGCGTGATGACGAGGAAGGAGAGCGCTGGCCATACAGGGGATCCCTGAACAGAGAAGACACCGAGGAGGCAGGTAAGGTCCCTCCCGGTGTCCTGTAAGCACTAACCCGGCTATTCAGTTGGGCTGTTCGGGACCACCGCGGTGAAATCGCGGTGGTCCCGAACAGCCCGACTGAACAGCCGGGTTAGTGTCACTTTCCCTTCAGACGCGGCGGTCAGCTTTGATCGCCGCGTCTGAAGGGTTAAAGGGGTAGTCCAGGGGTGAAAAACGTATCCCCTATCCATAGGGGATAAGTTTGAGATCGTGGGGGGTCCGACCGCTGGGGCCCCCTGCGATCTCTCTGTACGGGGGCCTGGCTCTCCGGCCAGATAGCGGGTGTCGACCCCCGCGCGAAGCGGAGGCCGACACGCCCCCTCAATACATCTCTATGGCAGAGCCGGAGATTGCCGAAGGCAGCGCTTCGGCTCTGCCATAGAGTTCTATTGAGGGGGCGTGTCGGCCGCCGCTTCGTGCGGAGATCGACACGCCCCCTTCCCGCGGTCTGTCGGGGCTCCGTACAGGAGATCGCGGGGGGGCACCAGCGGTCGGACCCCCCGCGATCTGCAACTTATCCCCTATCCTTAGGATAGGGGATAAGTTGTTCACCACTGAGTCACCACTGGACTACTCCTTTAATACAGGGCATCACCGCGATCGGTGATGTCCTGTATTAGCCGTGGGTCCTGGCCGTTGATGGCCGCAGGGACCGCCGCGATAGGGGTGTATTCGCCGTATAAGACGCACCAACTTTCCCCCCCCCAGTTTTGGAGAAGAAAAAGTGCGTCTTATACGGCGAAAAATACGGTACTTAGTCTGCGTAGTCTATGTAATAATGCACATTGCTATACCAGACATTAACTCTTCAGAGAAACAAAAGGGGAGATCTATTAAAACCTGTCCAATGGAAAAGTAGCTCAGTTGCCCATAGCAACCAATCAGCTTGCTTCTTTCATTTTTAACAAGGCCTCTGCAAAATGAAAGAAGCGATCTGATTGGTTGTTCAGGGCAACTGGGAAACTTTTCCTTTGCACAGGTTTTGATAAATCTCCCCCAATAAGAGTACATACTGTACAATGCAGTGTTAGTTAAAGGAGTACTCCAGTGGAAAACGTATATTTTTATTTTTTTAAATCAACTGCTGCCAAAAAGTGAAACAGATTTTTAAATTACTTCTATTTAAAAATCTTAACCCTTCCAGTACTTATCAGCTGCTGTATGGTGCAGAGGAAGTTGTATAATTATTTTCTGTCTGACCACAGTGCTCTCTGCTCACACCCTTGCCCAAGTCAGGAACTGTCCAGAGTAGTATAGGTTTGCTATTGGGATCTGCTCCTGCTCTGGACAGTTCCTGACATGGACAGAGGTGTCAGCAGAGAGCTCTGTGGTCAGACGGAAAACAATTATACAACTTCCTCTGCAGCATACAGCAGCTAATAAGTGCTGGAAGGATTAAGATGTTTAAATAGAAGTTATTTACAAATCGGTTTAACTTTTTGGCACCAGTTAAAGATTTGTATGGATAATTGGTACTGTATGGCATTTTTTTTCACTTTTTGTTGCTCTGTACTGCTACCTAAT
This sequence comes from Hyla sarda, assembly GCF_029499605.1. Classification (NCBI taxonomy): domain Eukaryota; kingdom Metazoa; phylum Chordata; class Amphibia; order Anura; family Hylidae; genus Hyla; species Hyla sarda. The sequence goes on along the minus strand of NC_079190.1, from coordinate 375,817,156 downwards.
GACTTCCATTTTCTTTTCTTTAAAAAGGACCTGTGACCCTGATCACACTCCTTTTTCCAGTTTCTTGGTCTGCCTTTTCGTTTCCATTCCGTTAGGTTTATTATGTGTCTGAATGGTCGTGAATGGGATTTTAATAATAGGAGGGAATATCAGGTGATAGGTGTGGTTATGCAATTGGGAGGTGGGAAAGTTTTACATTAAGGGGCATATTGAGGGGCGTACCCATTGCATTGATTATCACTCCCTATATCAGAAGTAAGACCACACCCAAATGACTATTCCCTGAATTGTCAGACAAACTATAAACCCTCATATCTCAGGAACAAAAGAGTGTATGAAGAAATTGTCCAAAGTTTATAATAAAAACTGACTTGTCATGACAAGGGTGTATATATGATTCCATACGTATGTACTGTCATTTTCATACTTCCTGGGCTTCTCTATGGGAAATCAGCACCCATAATACATCGAATGGAATGTGACACATTGGCCCTCATTTACTAAGAGTGTTGTGTAGGTTTCTTTGTGGGTTTTAATTCCCTACAATTTATTTTCCACGGTATTTTCTAAGGTTTCCCTACTTTTTCCACTTTCCCTACACTTTGCTTTTTTTACACATGCTCTGATCTGTAGGGTTTTCCTCAGCTGAAATCCACCACATTTTCTGTGGAAACCTTAGTAAATATGTTGGGTTTTTGTGAAAATGTTGGGAACACGCCCCTTTTCAGAGACCACGCCCCCTTTCCTGGCGGTCACACTACTTTTTGGGGTTTTCATAGCAAAATGGAGAGTTAGTCTGGGTTTTTTCAATTCTGGCGCAAATTCTGGCGCACAATCTGGCGCAGACAGAATTTCTTGCGCAATGCGACAGAATCTGGCACACAACCCGACAAAACATGTCGGGTTTGCAATAGTAAATGAGGGCCAATATTTCTATACAATGGCACACAGAATGAGGGTTATTTACTAAGAGTGGAGTGTAGTTTTCTTTGTGGGTTTTCATTCCTGACAGGTATTTTACCAAGGTATTTACTAAGGTTTCCCTACATTTTGCACTTTTCTCTACGTTTTGCTTTTTTTTACACATGCTCTGATCTGTAGGGTTTTCCTCAGCTCAAATCCACCACATTTTCTGTGGAAACCTTAGTAAATATGTCGTGATTTTTTAAAACTGTCAGGGAAACACCCCTTTTGTCGGAACCATGCCCTCATTTCTCCTGTGGCCACACCCCTTTTCGTGTTTTCTTGTAAAATGGACGGTTTTGGTTTTTTTTGGTCGCAAATTGTGTCGCATGGAGCGTGTGACAGGATTTTGGTGCAAAACCAGAGAAAAAAAAGAGTCGGGGTCACATTAGTAAATAAAACCCCAATGTGTACATGTCCTGTTCTAATAGAAGAACCAACCTGCGCACACTCCTTTTGTCACAACCTGGATCAGAGCAGTTTTTACACTTGGGGCAGCTTTATACCGTTATCGTACTGGTTATTATGAGAAGTAGGACGTTTTATGCACATAACTCGTTGAACAGACATTGTGACAGCAGATCAGTGGACGGGGATGAACATGGAAGCATGCAGCAGCTATCATGTGTACAAGACATAATGGGTAAACCAGTTGTGAGATGAATGTGGGTAATGGTGCATTCACACAAGTCACCGTTGTGCTATGGGGTTATTAGCCACATGGCGTTTAGAGGTTAAACCAATTTTTCCATGACTTACCTTTAAAAACACTACTTCTCCTCTCCATGGGTTCCTGCAGGTAGATTGCATGCAACAATAAGGAACCCCATTGCATTCATCTGGGCTGTGTATTCAGCAAATCTGCTAACATTGGCTTGAGCAAGCAGTCTATGAGATGAGGAAAATGACAATACCTACTTAAAGGGGTTATCCAGGAAAAAACTTTTTTTTACATATCAACTGGCTCCAGAAAGTTAAACAGATTTGTAAATTACTTCTATTAAAACATCTTCATCCTTTCAGTACTTATGGGCTTCTGAAGTTGAGTTGTTCTTTTCTGTCTAAGTTCTCTCTGATGACACGTGTCTCGGGAACCGCCCAGTTTAGAAACAGATCCCCATAGCAAACCTATTCTACTCTGGGCAGTTCTCGAGACAGACAGAGATGTCAGCAAAGAGCACTGTTGCCAGACAGAAAACAACAACTCAACTTCAGCTGCTGATAATTATTGAAATGATTAAGATTTTTTAATAGAAGTCATTTACAAATCTGTTTAACTTTCTGGAGCCAGTTGATATATAAAAAAAAGTTTTTTCTTGGAATACCCCTTTAAATAAACTCAGAGTGCCCCTTTAAATACTCAGTGTCCGCAAACAGAGGTGAGCATGCTTTAAATTCCAGTTGCCAGAAGAAGTGACTATTTTTGGAATGAAATCCCATACTTCCATGCTTCTGCACTCAGGTATGGAACAGAGAACGTGATGTTCTTTTCTGAGTCTGCACTAAATCTTTGCCATAACACCCGCAGTAAAGCTGTCATCAGGGTCATTGTGCTGCTGCTACTGAGGGCTGAGGAAGTCGCTGTTACTTGACAAAACAGTGTATCCCAATGCTGAGCAACTGCACGAGCAACTGATTGCATGCGACCGGGTAAATACGATCTTCAGTGACTCGCGTAATTATTATTGGCGCAAGTATGGCACTATATCACTCATACGGTGTTGAGTGTCATCATCATCGTATACAAGTATTTACGGTACTCCAATTGTCTCTCAGTAACACCACATTTTTTTTTTAAACTAAAATGTTTGAATACTGAAAATTATATAGAATATCTTATAGAATATCTTCCTCGTCTTGACTTATATATTACGAAGTTTCTATAATAATGATTTAGAACAGTCCAGCTGAAGTGATGCACCTTGACAATGGCGTGGATTTTATGAGTTGTCTTTTATTTATATGAAATAATTATTATTATTCTTTATGGTCATACACATAATCAGTCTGTTTTTACATATATTATGCAGTAGTAATAATAATTATTATTATTCGTATTATTATTATTTTCCGATTCATTTAAAATTATTGATTGCGAAATGTATTAAACGTGTTGTAAAGTTATTATCTGCAGATCAAGTCTCTGCAGTTTTTAGTAGTTTACTGAGAATTTAACATGGTATTTCCATTGACATTTAAATTATAAATAGTTTAGATTATGAAAAAAAAATATATATATATTGCTGTAAATGGCTCAGCCTTGATCTATACAGATCATGTGCATGTCTACTTATAGCCGCATTGTCATCATTGTACTCAGATTCTAGAACACTATAATAGATTTGAGGATATTATTGTGGATAAACCTATTAGAAACATACTGTAGTGGTGATTGGTCATATGGAATTGTTAAATTTTGAGGGTCCTGTTTGTGCTTATCTAAGGATTTTTGGGGACTAGGTGAGATAGTCTAAAGCTGCCACTAATGTACTAAAGAGGGGGCTCACCCACCCCTCACCAGACCCCACTTATACAGTTTCTAACAAGTTATACAGATTAGAAAATTACTTCTTTAAAAAAATCTTAATCCTTCCAGTACTAATCAGCTGTTGTATACTACACAGGAAGTTGTGTAGTGCTTTCCAGTATGACCACAGTGCTCTCTGCTGCCACCTTTGTTCATGACAGAAACTGTTTAGAGCGGAAGCGAATCCCCATATCGAATCTCTTCTGCTGCCGACAGTTCCTAACATGGGCAGAAGTGGCAGCAGAGAGCACTGTGGTCAGACTGTAAAGAACTCTACAACTTCCTCTGTAGTAAGAGCAACTGAAAAGCTTAGTACTGGAAAGCTTATTTCTAAATAGAGATAATTTACATATCTTTAGGCACCAGCTGGTTTGAAAATATTTTATTTACCCCCGGAGTACCCCTTTAAGGCACATAAAAATGTTTGCCAGAAAGTACTTCCTAGTTCGTAGGGATGTACAATAAAGGGGTTAAAACAGAGTAAAACAAATTTCTTCTGAAAATAGCACCCCACCTGTTCTCAGGTCATGTGTGGTATTACAAGTTGGCTCCATTCACTTCAGTGAAACCGAGCTGCAAGAGTGGTGCAGTTTTGGGAAGAAATTAGCTCTGTTTGTGCAATGCTGGATAACCTGATTCAACACTGGAGGATTGGTTTACTTTAGGCTCCAGTTCCGTATACAATAGGATCATCAGTTCAGTTCTGTTACCCCAAATATTCCCTAATCCAGCCAGCAGATCACTCTTTCTAAAACTGACATAAACTCATCCTGGCAATAAAATGGCCCAATATCAAGCATTGTCTATACACTATAAAAGGCTTATCTCTGGACACCAATGGGTTAGCTGTATGGAAGGAAGAGCAGCTGGAATTCAGTGACCCCCAGAGAATCAGATGCTTGTTGCTAGAACAAGTGAAAATGATTCTGTAGTGTGATGAGGCCCTTGTCACTGCTCCCTAGGAGTGCTGCATATACCACTTACTTCTGCGACCCCCACATTTACACTGGCAGAACGCTGCCGGGATTCGGGAAATCTATGTATTAGCGCTGTGCATGACTGCTCCCTCCTCAGCTGCAGCAATAAATAAGAAAAGCAAACGTCTTGTCTACATGATGTACAGTACTATGTAATAAAGACATATCTATACAAAGATGGCAGAAAATTACATGTCAAAATGATGAAGCCATAATAATTCATCACATTACGTCGCACTCCCAGACATTTTACTTTAATATTTTTGGGAGCTGCATAACCTGAAATAATGAATCTGCTTCTATACATGCGAATCTACTGACATGAGTAAATGCTTCAGTTAAAGTGTTTTTTTTTTCCGTAACTATAGAGAAATTCTACTTAAAGGTGTACTCCACCCCTAGACATCTTATCCCCTATCCAAAGGATAGGGGAAAAGATGTCTGATCGCGATGGTCCCGCCGCTGGGGACCCCTGCAATATAGCATGTGGCACCCACGGAAGTTCGTGACGTCACGCCCCGTCCCCTCAATGCAAGTCCTCTCAATGCACGCCCCCTCCCACACACTTGCATTGAGGGGACGGGGCGTGACGTCACACGGGAGCGGAGTCGTGACGTCATGAACTTCCGTTCCTGTGGTCGGGACCCAGACCCTTCAGCGCTTCCGGACCAGAAATAGGTGGGTGCCGCATGCTATATTGCGGGGGTCCCCAGTGCCGGGACCCCCACGATCAAACATCTTATCCCCCATCCTTTGGATAGGGGATAAGATGTTTAGGGGTGGAGTACACCTTTAACTCCTTAAGGACACATGACGTACTGGAACGCGTCATAGGGGGTCGGGCCCGTGGCTAATAGCGGGCGGCATTGGTCACGGTACTGCGCGCTATTAACCCTTTAGACGCGGCGTTCAAAGTTGAACGCCGCGTCTAAAGTGAAAGTGAAAGTATGCTGGTTAGCTCAGTGGTCTGTTTGGGATAGCTGCGGCGAAATCGCGGCATCCCAAACAGCTTACAGGACAGCAGGAGGGTCCCTACCTGCCTCCTCGCTGTCCGATCGCCGAATGACTGCTCAGTGCCTGAGATCCAGGCATGAGCAGTCAAGCGGCAGAATCAACGATCACTGGGTTCCTATGAGACACCAGTGATCAATGTAATAGATCAGTGTGTGCAGTGTTATAGGTCCCTATGGGAGCTATAACACTGCAAAAAAAAGTGAATAAAGATAATTTAACCCCTTCCTTATTAAAAGTTTGAATCACCCCCCTTTTCCCATAAAAAAAACCAATGTAAATAAAAATAAGCATATATGATATCGCCGCGTGTGGAAATGTCCGAATTATAAAAATATATAATTAATTAAACTGCATGGTCAATGGCGTAGTGCATTTTTGGTCACTTTTTATATCATGAAAAAATGAATAAAAAGTCTGATCAATAAGTCCTATCAATGCAAAAATTGTACCGCTAAAAACTTCAGATCACGGCGCAAAAAATGAGCCCTCATACCGCCCCATATGCACAAAAATAAAAAAGTTACAGGGGTCAGAAGATGACAATTTTAAACGTATACATTTTCCTGCATGTAGTTATGATTTTTTCCAGAAGTACGACAAAATCAAATTTATATAAGTAGGGTGTCATTTTAATCGTATGAACCTACAGAATAAAGATAAGGTGTCATTTTTACCCAAAAATTTACTACGTAGAAACGGAAGCCCCCAAAATTCACAAAACAGCATTTTTTGTTCAATTTTGTCTCACAATGATTTTTTTTTACATTTCGCCATAGATTTTTGGGCACAATGACTGACGTCATTACAAAGTAGAATTGGTGGCGCAAAAAATAAGCCATCATATGGATTTTTAGGTGCAAAATTGAAAGAGTTATGATTTTTTAAAGGCAGGGAGGAAAAAACGAAAATACAAAAACTGAAAAACACTCGGTCCTTAAGGGGTTAAAGGGACCCAGTACTTTCCTGGTAGCGATTAGGATAATGTACAATTTCCTAAAGTACACCCCATAAGGCTGGGTTCACACTACGGAATTTCCTGACCAGAATTACGCTTCTTATTTTCAGTCGGAAATTCCCCTGTATGACAGTAAAATGCAGGTGAATGGATTTTCCGTTAACCCATTGACACTGCAGAATTTTTGGGTGGAATTTCCATCAGAAAATTCTGATCAAATAATTCCACCAGAACAGTGCACCTGCTCAATGTTATGGCGGAATCCGCACCGCAGACATTGCCGTCTATCGGGATCAGTCGACGCTGACTGCACTTAGAGTCTCTGTTCGGAAATTTTCCTGCCGCAGATTTTGTAGTGTGAACCCGGCCTTAGGGTACATTCACACGTGTGGATTTTCGCAGCGTATTTCGCTGTGGATCCGCCGCTGAAGGACCTCCTATATGCTGCCTTTATATGTGCCTGCTTGGAGCGGCAATACGCCGCTACGAGCAGACACACTGTGATGTGCGAGTCGCCACACGCATGCGCAGTATACTTGCACATCGCGGCTGCTCTTGGCCTAGCTCATTGAGCAGGGGAAGCGGCCGCGATGCGTGCGAGTACACAGCGCATGCGCAGCGACTCGCAATGTGTCTGCTCGGAGCGGCGTATTGCAGGCACATTTAAGTGCACCATACAGAGGTCCTTCAGCGGCAGATCTGCAGCATAAAATACGCTGTAAATCCACACGTGTGAACGTACCCTTACAGTTCTGCTGCCTTACATAATCCTGGGGCCTGAGGGAAGAGCTACCATTGATAGGAGAGCATTATATCATCTGAATATGACATCCAGGGCTTTCTTCTATGTATAGAATACAATTCATAATATAACAGAATATAGACAGTACCTGCGGGATTTGCTCTCCTAGATATCCACTGAGAGATTGGGTTTATATGTAATATTTTAGTCAGCATTTTTTTTAAATTAACCAAAAATATATCCATGAAGTTAAATGTTTTACACCCACTAGATATGCACAACCAAAGAAAGAGAAAAAACTGCGTATTTAGACAACCAAATAAATATCTTTATCACAAATACAGAGAAGTACAAGAAAAAACATGTAAAATGATATAAAATTGGTTCAAGCAAACCTACTCCCTATGGTAAAATGGAGAAAGTGGTGGGATCCCTTGATAACACATCTATCACAAAAGGGGCAGGCGGAATGGTTACAAACATAGATGGGGTACAACAAATTGTAGTGAGGCTCCAAGCATTTACTAAAAACACACAGTAGTGAACAAAAAGTGAACAAAATTGGATTAAAGTGCAAGTGCCTACCTTATTTCTACCTTAACCCCTAAAGGACTCTGGGTTTTTCCATTTTTGCACTCTCTATTTTTCCTCCTTATCTTTAAAAAATCATAATCCTTTCAATTTTGCACCTAAAAATCCATATGATGGCTTATTTTTTGCACCACCAATTCTACTTTGTAATGACATCAGTCATTTTACCCAAAAATCTACGGCTCAATGGGGGAAAAAAATCATTGTGCAACAAAATTGAAACAAAAACACCATTGTATAACTTTTGGGGGCTTCCGTTTCTACATAGTAAATTTTTTGGTAGAAATGACACCTTATTCTGAAGGTCCATAAAAGTAAAATGATACCCTACTTATATAGGTTTGATTTTGTCGTACTACTGGAAAAAATCATAACTACATGCAGGAAAATTAATACATTTAAAATTGTCATGTTCTCTGTAACTTTTTTAGTTTTCTGCGTACGGAGCGGTATAAGGGCTCATTTTTTGTGGGGGAGGGGAAAGGTAAAAAAGGGTGTGGGGGAAGGGAAATTGAACAGGAACAAGAGAAGAGAGGGGGGGGGGAAGTAGCATGATCAGACCGTAGTGTGGTAAATAATTGGCTATATTTAGTTAACTTATACAATGGTGGAACCAAGTGAAGGGGGTGCGCTGGGCCCTAGCGACCACCCACCTGGACACCTATTACAATACTAAATAACATAATAATTATAAGAATAAAAATGTATATTATAAAACAGATATGCAGAAAATCCCCTTGTGATATTAGGAGGTGTGGGTTGTTGACTTCCCTTGTAATTCCTAATGTTGCAGTATTGCCGCTGTGTAATTTGTGCTGTTTGCCACTGTGTGGCAGATATTCAGCGCTATGTGCTCTAAAGGCAGGCACCTAGATCCTGCTGTGCCGTGGAGTATATTACTATGCAACAGATACATGAGCAAACAAACATAACGAAACAATAGCTGCTATGCAGTCATAATACAATATACAGGTAATGTTACTATGTAACCAATGATTAGAGCTCTGTGTGCTCCCTGGGAAAAAAAAGCAGTTAGTGGCCACTTATTGTAGTTCCAATAGAAATGCCCACATACGCTCTCCTGTAGAGGGAAAAAAGCGCTATATTGTCCTGTGATGTAAGACAGGCAGAGCATTGTTGTCGCTGGGTCCTCCTGTGAAAAGAAATGCTGAGGGGAAAAAATCGGCGGTGCTGGTCTCTGGCCAGTGACTCAAATCCTATGAAGGAACACAAGTACAGTGGGGACTATGTCCTGCTCACCCGGTCTGATGCGTCGCTGTGAACGGCTCTCCAGCAGCGAGCTCTCAGTCAGATGATGCGGTATTAACGATGTCCTCCTTGTGTTGGAGCGCGCGCTTTGGGATGAGATTGCCGATGCTGTATGTAGGTAACAAACGAGCCACGGGTCCCTCCATACTTTGTATAGCTGTGGATGGTGGGGATTGCCGTCTGATATGAGGCTATACGCATTTCAGGGGCTCCACTATTTTCTTCAGTAGCTGGAGTAGTGCTCCTTTTATACCATAATTGGAATAGATCTGATCAAGGAAAAGGTGGGAATGGAGTATAGGATTGGAAGGAAAGAAAGGAAAGAATGGGACTGGGAAAGAAAAAGTGGTGGGGAGTATCAAGGAATGGGTTAAAAGGTTGCTGGATCACGGTGTTCTTGGGATAAGTATCTCCTTTAGTTTTTTCATCAAATAAATATATCATAAGTGTGTATGAACATTCGGTAGATAGGTAGTGATGTGTGAATTAAATGTGAAATTCATTATGTGTGGCTTTGTGAGTACTGATCAATATAAATATAATAAAATTAGATAAAATATGTGTTAGTGGATAAATAGTGTATGCAATACATATGTGTATAAGACTGTAAAGAGTGAATTGCAAAATAATAAAAAAAAATGTATTATCAATATTGATAATACATAAGTATACATATAGGGGAGTGTTGGACTTATTGGGGTAAAGGGATTGGAGTTAAAAACAGAATGGGTTCCTACAGGTTCATAGAAGAGTAAGTCCGACAGTGTGGTGAGGGGTGTGCACAATGGCTCGATCGGATATGAAAAAAAGGGGGAAGGAAGGGAGTAAGGGGCATAGCTAATGGGGCTGCCAGGTCTGGGCACGCATGGGTGCTAACCAGCCAGACTCCGTGCCTGCCATAACCAGTGGTATCTTCTCTTGTTCCTTTTCAATTTCCCTTCCCCCACACCCTTTTTTTTACCTTTCCCCTCCTCCTCCCTCTTCTCCCATTTCTCATAGTTCAATTTCACTGCAAATAGGATTCTTCTTGTGATTTAGGAAAATGAACATAACAAGCGCTGATGGCAGCCAGCAGCTGACCAAGGTAGAGAGTAAATAATCCCTAAATACAATATGAAATAGGGTTGTTAAAATATACACCCCCATTTATTGTATAGTAAAATGTGGATTTTCCTATATACCAGAACAAAACTCAAAACTGCTACCCAACTCCTCAAGTTCCCACCATTGACTTGACATTCTAGACCATTGTTTCCCAACCAGTATGCCTCCAAGCTGTTGCAAAACTACAACTCCCACTACAACTGTCTGGGCATCTAAGAGTTGTAGTTTTTTAGCAGCTAAAGGCAGACTAGTTGGGAAACACTACTCTGGCAAATAAGACACCACATTTCTGTCCTTCTTTCTTTTTCACAGGTCTTTGGCTTTGACCTCATGCAGACAACAAGCACCACACCAGCTGTAACATGGCAGGGATTTTACCCTGTTGAGGCTTCTGTGTGATGTTGTATCTTTGTTATAGAGGTCTTTTCATTTGCTCTCCATGCCATGCTTCATTGGATGCCATATGGACATAGATTTACCCCCCATAAAAGCCAATGGAGAATAAAAATCCACATTCATGTATGTAGATCCATTCATAAATTACCCCTATGAAACACCATATACCAATAACCCAGTACTATACTGAAACAAAGCAGTTAATATACAGCACCATACGGAATGTCACAAATACAGTTTGCTGATCGGTACTGACTTTTGTTTAGTTGTGCATGAAACCAATTATGGTTGGTCCTGAAATCCTATGTTACAGGATTAGTTGTGCATGAAACCAATTATGGTTGGTCCTGAAATCCTATGTTACAGGATTTTTGTGGAGTAAGGGCTAAGGCACAAGCTTCAGTAGTCATTTAACACATACAGTACAATGGGGATCTTTTCAGAGTTTGTTGGTCTATCCATTAGAAGGCCAGAGCCGTCCAATTAGTTATGCCATGCATGACAACAAACATTAAGACCCAGCTGCTCAATGATTAGGCCACACACTTGGGTGGTTACATGTGACAAAGGAGATTGCCTTGGAGATCATGTGGTCCATTTAGCACAGTCGGCTGCCCTAAGTAATAGTGGCAACTAGGTTTTCATTCAAGAATATATTGGACTGTAGACAGCTGTAAGCCATTTATAGGAAAATATATAATAATAAAAACTTAATCATACATGTAATCCCTTTTTGTGGAATGACTTGTGCTATCTACATTGAAAAGACCCTGGGTGTATTAGTTACCGCTACTTAATCCCACAGATATTGGGGGTAACACCAGAAAGATGTACATACAAAGGGAACCTGTCAGCACATTCATACTGTCCTTTATAAAGGCATGAAAGGCTTCCTACTTACAGTGAACTACACTATATGGACAAAGGTATTGGGGCACCTACACATAACACCTACAGGACATCTTATTCTAAATCCATAGGCATTAATATCAAAATTGCCACCCCCTTTGCAGTAACTACAGCTTCCATTCTCCTGGCAAGACTTTCTACAAGATTTTGGAGGTGTCTGTTGGAATTTTTGCCAATTCCTCTAGAAGAGCATTTATGAGGTCAGACACTGATGTTGTATGCGAGGGCTCACATTCTTTATTCTATTTCATCCCATGTCTGTTGGATGGGATTGGGGTCAGGGCTTTGTGAGGGCCAGTTAAGTTCTTTTACACCACACTCCCACAACCATGCTGGACATTGGAGCACAGTCGTGATGGAATGGAAAAGGGCTGAATCGAAACTGTTTTCACAAAACTGGAGGCACACAAGTGTCCAAAATGTCTTGTCATACTAAGGCATTATGATTTACTTTTTTTACTGAAACTTTACAGTTTGAACAATGCAGTCAGTCAGGTCCATCAGACCACAGGCCACATAGAGACTTGTCATTCCTTACTCCAAAGAACATGTTTCCACTGCTTCAGAGTCCAGTGTGGCGTGCTTTATCCCACTCCATACATTTGCATTGTTATTATGTCTTGTTTGCTTGGTGATGTATGGCTTGCATGCAGCTGCTTGGTTTTAGAAACCCATGCAATGAAGGTCCCTGATGAAGTTCGGAATTCTTGAGTCCGTGTTGGGGATTTTTATACACCTCAGCACTCAGGGACCCTTCTTTGTAGCTCTTCATGGTCTCCACTTCATGGCTGAGTTGCTGTGGTTCCTATTCACCTGGGACAGAAAGAAATGACCTGAATTCAATTATTAAAGGGGTACTCCCTGCTGCACTCGGTGTTCGTTTAGAGCATCGGGTGCAACGCAGGAGGCTTGTGACATCATGGCTGCACCCCACTCGCGGCCATGCCCCCCAATAAAAGTCTATGGGAGGGGGCGTGACGGCTGTCACTCTCCCTCCCAGGCCGGGGGGCGGGGGGGTTGTTTGGGTTAGTTCTAACAGCTGGAGGCACAATATGGGTCGGGTCACTGGTGCATCCGCAGCGTAAAATACGCTGAGGATCCGTTATGTGTGTGCCTGCCCTAAAGGGGTCATCCAGAAATAGAAAAACAGAGCAGATTTTTCAAAAAAACCGCACCACATTTGTCTACAGGCTGGGTTTGGTTTTGTACATCAGTTCCATTGAAACAAATGGAGCCACGTTGTAATACCACACACAACCTAAGGACAGCTATGGTGCTGTATTTGAAAGAAATTAACTTTGCTTTTTTTTATTACTGGTTAACCCCTTCAAGATTGAGCACTGCCATCGCTCTCTGTATGCACAATAGATTTTCTGCGTTCAGATACACCTGTTGCAGTTCTGTCTCGATCTATATACTGAGCCTTGGATTGGTTTATTTGGTTAAAGACTCGACTTTCCCATAAAATCAATTGAACACAATATCAGGACAAGCTATCAGAGTACTCAAAAGGCTTCATTCACATAACAATCACTGGGCGAGACACATAGACAAACACAGCATATAAATCTCGTGATAGCATGTCACAATATCACATTGTTGTCAAAAGCTGGTAATCTCGCACTATACATGTCAGGTTATGTTAATCTTAGAGATAAACAGTTCATCTGTAGATATAGCCGAGCTCTTTTTCTAGCAAACAAAGGTGTGAAAACCATGTTCTTCCTACTTTTTCCTACATAAAAAGCAATGTGGTTAACTATAAATGCTGGACCCTAGCGTCCATAGATGGGAAATAAGGTGACCTAGACCAACCCAAGGAATGGATTTTGGTGACCCTGTACTCTACTAGGCCTTGTTCACACCATATAATTTCTGACCGGAATCTAGCGGTTTCAATGGGATTCTGCTCCACCGCACACCCATCAGAACTTCCATTGTGGAAACATCTGCCATGGAAATACTTATATGCCTATAGGCAGAGCCGGCCCTGTGTGTGGCCAACCAGTGATGGCTCTGTGAATTGCTATTCCTGTTTAGGGTACTGTTACCATGTTACAATAAATAGAAATTGAAATCACTGATAAAATTGACAAAAAAAATAAGAGATGACGCAGCATAGATGTCATTCAATAAATATCAATTTTATAGTGTCAATACTTTTGGTCTGTATATATGATCACTAACATGAGCTGGAGTGATTTGGGATGTAAAGGCCACGTTTCATACCAATGATGGCCCTGGTAGGTTGTCTATGAAAACTGTTAAGAGTTTTGACCACCCAAGAGTCTTTATGGCCCCTCCTGTTGCCTCATTTCACCTGCTTTCCTGTGGAGACAAGAGATAAAGAAAGGCGGCAGTGATGATAGATGCATCAAACAAATGGGAAGTTTAAAACCTGCATCTATGTCTATTTATACTATGAGAGAAAACACTTAACACTGCTATCTTGGTAATATGTGGCACTACTTGGCTCTTTACGGCACATTACCATTATAAATTAGCAAGGTATAGGAGGATTATGTGCAAGTGTACGGATATCACACTCTGCCATCCATCACTGCGCCCCAGTAATCGCAGATCATTAGTTACCGACATAAATGTGACTTTCCAATTATTTATGGATCATTGTGCTGGGATTCTACAAAGCTGGCGGCAATTACAGCTGGCTGCAGTGGTACTTGCTATGTCTGCATATTAAGGATATTATTTCACCAATATCGGCATCTGACTGGAGCGGCACCACTTCCTTCACATTATATGGCAGCGTTTCCCGATAAGGGTGCCTCCATCTGCTGTAAAACTACACCTCCCAGCATGCCCGGACAGCCTTTGGCTGTCCGGGCATGTTGGGAGCTGTAGTTTTACAACAGCTGGAGGCACCCTGGTTGGAAAACACTGTTAGGCTGGGTTCACGCTACGATTTTCAAATACGGTAACGGTATACGGTTTTCTGCAAAAAAACGTATACGACCGTATCCGAAACCGTATGCATAGAGAATGCATTGTAAACCGTATTCCAAATGTTGTGTACGGTTGCATCCGTTTTGCCTCGGATACGGTTTTGCCGATTTTTCAACCGTAGGCAAAAACGCTGTCGACCACGTTTTTGCCTCCGGTTGGAAAAACGTATGCGAACCGTATGCGGTTCTTTTTACACTGTTGTCTATGAGAACCGTACACAGAGTTTCAGAATACGGTTGCACACAGTTTTTCTAATCCGTTTTTGGAGTTGACGGATGCAAACAGATAGAACCGTCCATACGTTTTGGAACCTTATACTGGGAAAAACCGTATTTGGAGTCATACGGTTGTATGCGGTTGCATACGGTTTTTGGCATACGTTTTTTAGGGGAAACCGTATACGGTTACCGTATTTGAAAATCTTAGTGTGAACCCAGCCTCATATGGCATTAGCACTGTGATTGAAATGCTGTAATTTTTAAGAAAAAACTCTAAAAAAAATTGGTATGGGCCTTGATGATCACAACTGATAGTTCATTCCACCCAACAATATTTTAACACTTTTTTGGTTGCTTTATTAATAGCCTGAAACAAATTATAGGACGTCATAAGGAAACAAACCACAGCGATACAAAGAGAGCCAATGCTAGCATTTCGCTAGCCAAAGTGATGCCAGGAGCATTTGTGGTCCCTTAGTAGCTTCAGCGAAAAGGGACATTGAACCTCAAACCTCACAGGTACCTTTTGGTCCGGAGGCGAAGGGTAAGGTTTGTTGGGGGCCTCTCTCCCGTCGGAGAAGTGCTTGCGATAGACCGAATCCTTTGTGTATGTTCTTTTAGTGTAACACGTTTGCACTTTTTCTTACACCTTGTGTGATTCTAGAGCACGTTCCTCGGCTCTTATATAAATAAAATTAAAAAATAATAATTTTCCTCTAATATTGACATCCTTATTGCCTTCATAGTAAAGACAAGCTAAGAGCTTCTATAAAATACAGTAATACCAAAATTCACCATATATGCTAGCCAGAGAGTCCCAAAGCTCAGACTCCCTTACAGTACGGAATTTCCGACCAGAATTCAGTTCAGGAATTTCGGTCAGAAATTCCACTACACTACAGGAAGGTTAAATTAAAGGGGTACTCCGGTGAAAAACTTTCTTTTTTTTTTTTTTAAAATCAACTAGTGCCAGAAAGTTAAACAGATTTGTAAATTACTTCTATTAAAAAAATCTTAATCCTTATTGTACTTATTAGCTGCTG
Source organism: Hyla sarda (assembly GCF_029499605.1). Classification (NCBI taxonomy): domain Eukaryota; kingdom Metazoa; phylum Chordata; class Amphibia; order Anura; family Hylidae; genus Hyla; species Hyla sarda. The sequence continues at coordinate 375,801,484 of NC_079190.1, read as the reverse complement.
AATACTACAGTGGAAATTATTTTCCGTTTGAAACACAGAGCTGTCTGCTGAATCACGAGCACAGTGCTCTCTGCTGACATCTCTGTCCATTTTTAGGAACTGTCCAGGGTAAAAGGAAATCCCCATAGCAAACATATGCTGTTCTGGACAGTTCATAAAATGGACAGAGATGTCAGCAGAGAGCACTGTGCTCGTGATTCAGCAGACAGTTCTGTGTTTCAAAAAGAAAAGAATTTCCGCTGTAGTATTCAGAAGCTAATAAGTACAGGAAGGATTAAGATTTTTTAATAGAAGTAATTTACAAATCTGTTTAACTTTCTGGCACCAGTTGATTTAAAAAAAAAAAAAAAGTTTTTCACCGGAGTGCCCCCTAAGTGCAGGTAAATTGATTTTCTGTGAACCCATTTACACTGCATAATTTTCTGCTCAGAACTTTTGACAGTAAATTCCACACAGACCAGTCTCAAAAGGGTATTCCAGTGGAAAACAGATTTGTAAATTACTTCTATTAAAAAATATTTGTCCTCCCAGTACTTATTAGCAGCTGTATGCTACAGAGGAAATTCTTTTCTTTTTTAATTTATTTTTTGTCTTGTCCACAGTGCTCTCTGCTGACACCTGATGCCTGTATCAGGAACTGGCCAGAGGAGGAGAAAATCCCCATAGCAAACCTATGCTGCTCTGAACAGTTCCTGACATGGACAGAGGTGTCAGCAGAGAGCATTGTGGATGAGACAAAAAAGAAATTCAAAAAGAAAAGCATTTCCTCTGTAGCATACAGCTGCTAATAAGAACTGGAAGGATTAAGAATTTTAAATAGAAGCTGTTTACAAATTTGTTTAACTTGCTGGCACCAGTTAATAAAAAAAAAAAAAAAGTTTTCCGCCGGAGTACCCCTTTAATTTGCACTGTACTATTACTACCTGCATTGGTATACCTGGTAGCCACTAATACCAGCACAAGGGTCCATTAAGTTGTAGCAATGAATTGTGATGTCCCTGCACAGCTTTTTTTTTTTTACCTTCTACCCATCTGAGTAGTAGGGTGACTGAGTAGATAAAAGGTTTGCTGGGTGTAACTTGTGTATTTTAGGTACAGAAAGCCAAAATAACTAAAGTTAGACATACCTGACCTGCCACATGTCATCAGTCTAGTTTGCTACCAAGTTGTTCCTAAGCTTAGTTCCAGTCCTAGAGAGAGGATACAATTCACATTTCTGCCCCAAGAGCTACATTTTTCAAGCAAGGATAATGCTGAACAAGGGCCTTACTGTATTTCACTTGGTATTTTATTGGCCTCCAGTCAAACTAGTGCCAGGCTGTCTGCCAAGTCAGGCAGGGTTTTTCTACATACTCTTCTCTTTGTATCAAAGACTACAAGCTTATGTATCAGAAAATGTTCAGTCTTCATCCGCATTAGACAAATTTACATCCACATCCTAAGAAAGCACTCAAGATTTATTCCTTCAACACATTTGCTAAAGAAGCATTCAGTACTTAATATCTTCTATTCAAAGCTGTACTTTCTTCAAGGGGTATTCCAGGAATAAAACTTTTATATATATATATATATATATATATATATATATATATATCAACTGGCTCCAGAAAGTTAAACAGATGTGTAAATTACTTCTATTAAGAAAGCTTAATCCTTCCAGTAGTTATCAGCTGCTGAAGTTGAGTTGTTCTTTTCTTCCTGACAACAGTGCTCTCTGCTGACACCTCTGCTTGTCTCAGGAACTGTCCGAAGCATTAGAGGTTTGCTATGGGGATTTGCTTCTACCCTGGAGAGTTCCTGAGACAAGCAGAGGTGTCAGCAGAGAGCACTGTAGTCAGGAAGAAAAGAACAACTCAACTTCAGCAGCTAAGAACTACTGGAAGGATTAAGATTATAATAGAACTAATTTACAAATCTAGAAGAAGAAAGCAGGTAAATGCCAGCTGATAAGAAACTTCCTCTTTATTTTCATCACGTTAAAAGCATAGACATGGAGAGACTTGAATAAGACATGTGGATAAAATCCTTGGGATAAGCGCCAGGCATGGCGCATTTCAGGTCATGTGACCTTTCATCAGATGCATGCATAATTTACAGATCTGTTTAACTTTCTGGAGCCAGTTGATATAAAAAAAAAAGTTTTTTTCCTGGAATACCCCTTTAAGCTCCATTTATATTGTGCTGGATTTGCATCTGGAGCTAAGTAATGTTAGAAGTTGTTTCACAAAACCTTGGCTTCAGAGGTGTCAGTCCTGGGCTTTGTGTGTGGAAACTGCTTAATTTAAGATAAAGGTACATTGGGTGGACACCACTCAGCTACATGACATATACACCACATGGACTGCTATGCCTTTAAAGGGGTAGTCCAGTGGTGAAAAACTTATCCCCTATCCTAAGGATAGGGGATAAGTTTGAGATCGCGGGGGGGTCCGACCGCTGGGGCCCCCTGCGATCTCTCTGTACGGGGGCCAGGCTCTCCGGCCAGATAGCGGGTGTCGACCTCCGCACGAAGCGGCGGCCGACACGCCCCCTCAATACATCTCTATGGCAGAGCCGGAGATTGCCGAAGGCAGCGCTTCGGCTCTGCCATAGAGTTGTATTGAGGGGGCGTGTCGGCCGCCGCTTCATGCGGAGGTCGACACGCCCCCTTCCCGCGGGCTGTCGGGGCTCCATACAGGAGATCGCAGGGGGCCCCAGCGGTCGGACCCCCCGTGATCTCAAACTTATCCCCTATCCTTAGGGGATAAGTTGTTCACCACTGGGTCACCACTGGACTACTCCTTTAAGACTCCTCCCCTGGCTGCCACAGAATATTATATAATGATAATGCATTAAATTCTTTGCCATTGATGCACCTGTCTAGCAGCTGTGACCCTGAAGTTTGCACCTAATGTTGTCCCTGGTGGCCTATGTTTATGAGTCAGTGCTTTTGTCAGTCTACATCAGTGTTTCCCAACCAGGGTGCCTCCAGCTGTTGCAAAACTACAACTCCCAAAATGCCCGGACAGCCAACGGCTGTCCGGGCATGCTGGGAGTTATAGTTTCGCAACAGCTGGAGGCACCCTGGTTGGGAAACAATGGTCTACAGCAGTGTTTTCCAACCATGTTGCCTCCAGCATGCCCAGGCGGCCTTTGGCTGTTGGAAAACACAAGTCTACAGGGACGCTCAGCACAATCCCAGGCATCCAGATTGTAACAGAAGGAGTTAATAAGGTTAGAGAGGGGACGGAGGACAGAACCGAGCTGATGCAGAGTTGATGGAAAAGGCCTTTTGTCTAGGGCACTCTATCTTTGCATTTGCAAATTGAGAGTTGGTATCTCCATGGGCTGCCATCCTACAGACATAAATCACTGGAGAGAAAGACTGCAGGCCGGGGATGGCACTTAGCTGAAAAGAGGCTTTGCTGATGGATCTGTATCAGCTGAGAGACTGTAGGCCCACATAAAGGTACACGTGTAGTTCTCTTATGTAAACCTAGCAAGGCTAAAAGCTGTTTGCTGATGTTGACAGAGCAGAACATGGGAGTGTTGGTGATACATTTGTGCAGAATAACCTTCAGCATAATAGGACATTAACAGCCCTATATCTAGAAAGCTTACTGTACATATGGCAAATTAAGGTTCCTAGTATACTCATCACTGCCATTACCATAATCATAGGCACCGAATAAACCGAGGAAATGTCAATTAACGTCTGGTTTCAAATGTATTTTTAGATATATTATTGCAAAATTAGCTTTTAATTGTTGCTGTGGGATCCCCCGTACTAAGAGAGATGTGCCTGAGTGCATGCGTAGCAATTACCTGTGTAGTTGGTTGTACAGTAAGTATGCTTCTACTGGGCTTGTGCTCATACATGGAAGACAATCTGAACAAGCAGAGCTGCAGTTTAAAGCATAGAGATCCAGCAGCAACCTAAGTGATCATACAGACAGGTAGGTTTCAGACAACCTCAATCCTAATGAAACTCTCTTAATGGAAAAATTTAATGTTTTGCATCTTATAAGTTGAAACAAAAGAAAAACAGAAGCCACAAATTATAATTCAGGGGGTCGCAGTGGCGGATCCAGGGGGGGGGGGGGCAAGGGGGCAATTCCCCCCCCCCCCCCCCCCGAGATTGCTGCCCCCCGCCCCCTAGCATGGTGGGGCCGAAGCTGTAAGCTCCCGCTCCACCATTCACTAACCTTGGCTGTCACACGCTGTGAGTACACAGCGTGTGAGCTGCGGGAATGCGATCCACTGCAGGCCGGCGCGATGATGTCACATCCCGTCCCCGCAGCCTGCATACTGTAAGTACTAAGAGTATGCTCAGGGCCCAGGGGATTTGGGGGACAGAATATGTGCCACTGTAAGGGCACTATATCGTACAGGAGGCGGGGAGGGGGATTTAAAAACTTAGGGGGGGGGGGGGGAGAGAAAGGGGAATTTTTAATGTGAGGGGCTGCAGGGCATAGCACTAGGGTCACTATGTGAAGAGCACATGGCAGGGGGGCCCCGTGTGCTGTGCCCTTCACATATAATGCACCCTGTGCTGTTCCCCTCACATATAATGCCCGTGTGTGCCCCACACATATAATGCCCCTTGTTCTGTGCCCATCACATATAATGCCCCATGTGCTGTGCCCCACACATATAATGCCCCCTTTGCTGTGCCCCTCACATATAATGCCCCCTTTGCTGTGCCCCTCACATATAATGCCCCCATCATGCGACCCTCATATATAATACCCCCATCCTGTGCCCCTCATATATGATGCGCCATCATGCGCCCATCACATATAATGCCCCCTGTGCTGTGCCCCTCACATATAATGCCCCCTGAGGGGACAGGACAGGGGGCATTATATGTGAGAGGTGCATGATGGGGGCATTATATGTGAGGGGCACAACACGGGGCATTATATGTGAGGGGTGCATGATGGGGGCATTATATATGAGGGGCGCATGATGGGGGCATTATATGTGAGGGGCAAAGAACGGGGGCATTATATGTGAAGGGCACAGCACAGGGGGCATTATATGTGTGGGGCATATGACAGGAGCATTATATGTGAGGGGCACAGCACAGGGGGCATTATATGTGAGGGACGCATGATGGGGGCATTATATGTGAGGGGCAAAGAACGGGGGAATTATATGTGAGGGGCAAAGAACGGGGGAATTATATGTGAAGGGCACAGCACAGGGGGCAATATATGTTAGGGGCACATGACAGGAGCATTATATGTGAGAGGGCATTATTATTATTATGTGGGGGGAACAGGACGGTTCATAATTATTATATGTAGGGGCACAAAATGGGGCATTATTACTATATGTGAAGACACAGAGTCTTCTGCATTTCAGAAGTATATTGTATATTATGAGGAATTTCTGGGGTGGTACATTTTTTTATGGGCCACAATACATTTGGGTATTTTATTCAGAGGGTGCACTGCACAGCAAGTTATATTCAGAGAGTGCAGTGTGTGGTAGTATTAAATTTAGAGGGCACAGTGTGTGGTAGTATTATATTCAGAGAGTGCAGTGTTTGGTAGTATTAAATTTAGAGTGCACAGTGTGTGGTAGTGTTATATTCAGAGGGCACAGTGTGTGGTAGTATTATATTTAGAGGGCGCATTGTGTGGTAGTATTATATTCAGAGGGTACGGTGTGTGGCGGTATTATATTCAGAGGGTACAGTGTGTTGTTTATTCAGGGGATACAGTGTGTCAGAATTATATTCAGAAGGTATGTGCCAGTATTATATTCGAAGAATACAGTGTCTGGCAGGTTTATAATAATAATTGTTTTCATATAGAGGATGAGAATGTGCTGACATAGTGAGGAGCCATCTGGGCGTCAAGTTCTGCAGAGAGAAGATTTAGCTGGAACAAGTCCCGGTGGTATGTACCAGCTGAATTAGATAAGGAAAGACTATGGAGAAGACGTCACCTGTAGTCACTGATATCATTCTGTATCCTCCTGTGTGTGTCCCATCAGAGCTGGAGTCACTGAAGAAGTTCTGCAGTAATGATGGGTGAAACAACAACTCCCAGCACCCCCTCACCACTGCTTAGGTCATACTGGGAGCTGTAGTTTTAAATGGTAAAAACTTCTTTAGTACTTTCCCATTCTGTGGCAATTGGTATATTTGATAATTATTCTGACATGTGAGCATGGCCTAAGAGTCTTAAACAAGGTTAGGACTGTATGATACATTTAATAATATTGTAAGTTCTGTAAGCAACATCTTATTTTCTGTCCGTCAACACAAAATACTCTAATAGTGCCCCTCCCGAGTCTCGACTCTGGATCCGCCCCTGGGGGGTCGAGTATCCGAATTCGTTACGAATTTCAGGAAAAAATTTGATTCACAACGAATGCGAACATCGCCGCGTTTCGATCACGCAAATCGCTTCATTAAACTCCATTTAGTGCGGTCCAGGCTCCAGGGCATCTAAAATGGCAGATCCACATGTGAGGACATGGGGCAAGGAATCCTGGGAAGACGGGAACAAGGGTAGGCGGGATTACACTGAATCACATGCTGCATGCAGCCTATTAGCAGCCAATCACCCCTGTGATGTCACAGCCCTATATAATCGGCAGCCATCTTGCGGCCAGTCACATCAGTGTTCTATTACAGAGAGAGAGAGAGAGAGAGGGATAGACAGCAGTGTGTGTTGCACAGAAAAGCATTTTACAGCAGCGATTCACCTCCCAGTCACATCAGCATTCTATTGCAGAGAGAGGGACAAAGAGCAGTGTGTGTAGCACAGAAAAGCTGTGATAGGGAAGGGAGTGAGAATGAGAGAGAAAGTGCACTGGTGTGTACAACAACTGAAAAGCTAATAGTAGCCAGACAGTTAGGGTGAGCAGAGCACTAAATGCGTATTGTCGTCTATTAAGTGTAACCTGTGCGTACAACTGAGTGATGTACCATTTTGTTCCTATTAGTCTTAAGGGCCTAGATACTGTGAAAGGCCAGGCAAAGGTACACACCTGCTGGTGTTGTAGACAAATACTGTTTTAGGCGTACTGGAGAGCACTGTCCTTCCCTCATAAGTGCATACCACATACATACATCTTAGTGGTATATACACCATTTTGTTCCTCTCACAAAAAATTTGGACAAATATGGAAAAAATGTATTAATCTTTATTAGAAAACCTATTAATATATATATATATATATATATATATATATATATATATATATATATATAAATAAATATATATATATATATACATAAAATCACAAAAGCAATGAAGAGGTGGTCAGAAAACACATACTGAAAGAAAGGGGTGAGTATATCCCAGGTAATACCTGGGATATACTCATCCCTTTCTTTCAGTATGTGTTTTCTGACCACCTATTCATTGCATTTGTGATTTTATGTATATATTTTAATTTGTTTTCTAATAAAGATTAATACGTGTTTTCCATATTTGGCCTCATTTTTTGTGAGAGTATTGTATAGTGGCCTATGGTACTATAATTTTTGCCTATATATTTTGTTAATACCATTTTGTTCCTGTTAAAGTCTTAAGGGCCTAGATACTGGGAAAAGCCAGCGAAAAATACACACCTGCTGGTGTTGTGGACAAATACTGTTTTAAGCGTAGTATAGCATATTGTACTCCCCTCATATACGCACTAAGTATGTCAGGCAGAGAAGTGCCAGGACATGCACAAAGGAGTGGCAGAGGCCTAAATTCATCAGGCAGAGGTTGCAGAAGACTAGGGACGATTGGCAGCAGGAGTCGCAGCAAGAGGCCTGAGCTCCCGGTATCAGCGAGCGGTCGTGTCTCGACCAGCAACCCATCTGCCGTCATCGATTGGTTAAGACTGTCATCCACTTCATCACAAGTGACATCTGATACCCTCAGTCAGCAGTCAGTGGGTTCCTCAGACTCAACCCTCAGTTACATGGCCCAGTAGCAGTCCCTGTCCTCCCATTGACTCTGTCCTATGCTGTTCCCTCCCCCCACAGAAGTATCTTATGTTGTGGGTTCAGCTTCACTATTTAATGAGGAAGATCTGCTAGAGAACAGTCAACAGCTACTGCCCAGCCAAGAAGTGAAGAAGACATCCGCCGCTTCCTCCGCTAGGTGGGCAAGTAGTGATGAGGAGAATGGCGTGGGAGGTGGTGTTGTGAGCGTTCAGGCTCCTGAAGCAAACACTGTTGAGGAACCTGAGGAGGACATCAGTGATGTACAGACACAACTCGATGATGATGAAGCCGATCGCACTTGGGAGCTGGGTGCAGAAGGGGCTTCATCATCAACAGGAGAAGAGGGTTGCAGGTTGCCCATGAGGCAGAAGCTGAGCCAGCATGGTGGTAGCATGGTTGTCAGTCAGCATGGTGTCAGAAGTGGAAAGTCTGGAGCCAAACGTGCCCAGGGTAGACCACCTGCTTCACGGCAGCCTACCTTCCCAGGAGGTAATGGAATAGGGGTTCATAGAGTCAGTGGCAGTACCAGTCAATCAGTGCGGACTGTTAGTAGGAAAATCAGCTACTTGGCGGTGTGGCAGTTTCTCATGAAGCATCCATAGGATGTTAACCTGGCCAAATGCAAGATGTGTCTGCAGAAGGTGAAGCGTGGCCAGGGTCCCATTGTTGGTACCATGGTCTGGCATCAACATATGCAGCATCACCATAAAGCGGCCTTGGAGAACCATGGCTTCGATGTGGTGGTCCAGCCTGCTGAATCACCCAGTGGCACGCCGCTCCCTGTTTCAGCCAGCCAAAGCTCCAACCACCTCAGCTGAAGGGAGCTGTGTGTCATACCCATCTTCTGTTGCTCCAGATACTCCTGCCCCTCCTACTTCGAGTCAGTCATTCCACCAGCAATCCATCAGAGAAGCCATGTCCTAGAGACAACAGTATGCGCAGAAGCTGAAAGTGCTCCTGTCCAAGTTGCTGGTGCTGCAGTCCCTCCCTTTTTAAGTGGTGGAATCTGCACCTTTCAGAGAATTGATGGCTTGTGCCGAGCTGATGTGGAGAGTCCGAAGCCATCATTTCTTTGTGAAGAAGGCAGTACCACTCTGCACAATTTTGTCCTCAGCCGTGTCCTCAGCCTCCACTGCACGGACAAGTCTCAGTGCCCCTCTAGCATACCATGTGTGCACGCTGTTCTTCACATTTTTTGCCTTGGGCAACTGAGTCACACAGGGGAGGAACTGCCAAAAGTCATTCATCAAGAAATCAAATCATGGCTTACTACATGAAAACTGGAAATGGGAACCATGGTGACTGACAACAGGAAGAACATCTTGTCGAAAAGGATGTCTGTGATATGCGCCCTGCATGGCACACGTGTTCAATCTGGTTGTCAAGCGGTTCCTGAAGTGTTCCCCCAATCTGCAAGACATCCTAACAATGGGAAGGAAACTTTGCATACACTTCAGCTACTCATACAACCCAAAGCACACCCTACTTGAGCTGCAGCGTCAGAACGGCATCCCCCAACATAGTCTGATTTGTGACGTTTCCACACATTGGAATTCCACCCTCCATTTGTTGGACCAACTATATGAACAGTGAAAAGCCATCACCAATTTCTTGATGGTCCAAGCGGATAGGGGTACACCCCTGTGTAACTTCAATGTCGACTAAAGGCAGCTCATATGTGACACCTGCCGTTTGCTCAGGCCCTTTGAGGAAGCCACCTAATTAGTCAGTCGCCAGCAGGATTACTGGAAGAATGATGTCTTTCCACTGCTTCATTTACTACAACACGTGTTGGAAACGATGAATGGTCAGTGCACTGGAGACGTGACGTCTTCATCTCAGGGCAACATGAACCCTGTGGGGGCTGAACTGGAGGAGGAGGGGCACACTGGAGCACAGTTTACGTTTTGCGAGATAGGCAGTTTTTCTAGTCATCTCACAGGAGAGGATGAGCAGGAGCAGCCAGAGGAGCTAGAGGGTGATGAGGAAGGCGAGACAGAGGACCCAGACACACTGTGGCAGTATGCAGTGGAGATGGAGGCAGGAAGTCCCTCCGAATCACTTGCACAAATGGCACGATGCATGCTCACTTGCTTGCGTAGTGACAGCCGAATTGTCACCATTTGGCAGCGGGATGACTTCTGGCTCTCTACTTTATTGGACCCTCATTACCAGCACAAGATGGGGGCTATTTTTTACACCCACTGAGAGATAGGACAAACTAACCTACTATAGAGACATCCTACGTAGTCAATTGGCCAATGCCTATCTGCGCCATCGTCCATCCTCTCGCAGGTCTGGCTCTAGGGGCCCTCTGCACTCACCTTCCACTGCCATGGCTGCTGGGGAGGGGTGGGGCGGCAGGAGCAGTACCAGCTCCATCAGCAGCAGCCTGAGTCTACAGTCACTGTTGAGTAGCTTTCTTCACCCGCATAATGAAGCAACTCATCAGCAACAGGTAGATCTGGAGCAGGACCTGAACCAACAGGTGGTGGAATACCTTGACATGACCATGCCAGCACACCTTGAAGATCCGCTGGACTTCTGGGCAGCCAAACTTGATTTGAGGCCGTAACTAGTTTGCCCTGGAAAAACTGTCCTGCCCGGCCAGTAGTGTGCTATCAGAGCGGGTGTTTAGTGCGACGGGGCCATAGGAACCACAAGGAGAACTCGATTTTGTGAAGATGAATCAGGCATGGATCAGCCAGGATTTTCACCCACCAATGCCTGATGCATCAGAGTAGATTGACCATGGTACCACACCAACACTTTCCAAATATGGATAGTGCTAAACATATTTAACGCGCTGCTCCCCAGTTACAGGCATCCTCTGCATCAGACCACAAGTAAGTATTGAGGATATGCATTACGCAAAACTTAACTTTTATTAATATTCTTCGGATAAAATATTTGGACCCAAATTAAACAAAAGGAAAGGTGTGCAAAAAACACCATGTGCCACCTAAACCACCAAGTATTGATGTCATGCAAAGACCTCTAAAAGGTGGAAGTGAACAACGTATGGTCCATTGTAACCGGTGGGGATAAAAACTTCCCCTGTAACGCCCTACTCTTGCATTATTATTTCCCTTCTTGGCAAGTGTTACTCACCCTAAAAAGGGCAGCCCCACACAGGAACCTCTCCCTATTTCTGCCTGCAAACACTGCCATTTCCCAGGGTTTTTAGGGGGAAATAGAGAGAGTTTCCTGTGTGGGGTCGCCCTTTTTAGGGTGAGTAACACTTGCCAAGAAGGGAAATAATTGGGCGAGAGTAGGGCCTTATAGGGTATGTTTTTACCCCTACCTGCTACAATGGACAATACGTTGTTCCCTTCCACCTTTTTGAGGAAAGTATTACTCATCTTAAAAAGGGTGGCCCCACACAGGAACTAATCCTTATTTCCACCTAAAAACCCTGGGAAATGGCAGTGTTTGTAGGGGGAAATAGGGAAAGGTTCCTGTGTGGGGCCGCCCTTTTTAAGACGAGTAACACTTGCCAAGAAGGGAATTACTAATGCGAGAGTAGGGCCTTACAGGGGAAGTTTTTACCCCCACCAGTTACAATTAACCATACATTGTTCCCTTCCACCTTTTAGAGGTCTTTGCATCACATCAATACTTGATGGTGTAGGTTGTGGGTGGCACATGGTGTTTTTTGCACACCTTTCCTTTTGTTTGATTTAAACAAATCTTTTGGGTCATTTATTTTATCCTAAGTATATTATTAAAAGTTTTAAGTTTTACGTAATGCATATCCTCAATACTTACTTGTGCACACTAACACTTTTACAAAAGAGACCGTTTTCTTCTGCTTACCTGCCTCAGCTACTATTCTGATCCTGCCACCCGCCTGATGCCACACATCTGATGTGGAGTTCTCCTTTTTTTACCCACCTTTGTCTCCGGGTACTGGTATTGCCACCCACCGGACCACTCTGTCACTGGGTCACTTTCAGGAATCCTGATGCTGCCACCTCCAGGCTGTCTCATTCTGCCACCATATGTTCTCCTCATACTGATGCCTGCTCTAAGCTGTCTCAAACTGCCACCATATGTTCTTCTCATGCTGCTGCCACCTCCATGCTGTGTCATTCAGCCACTATATGGTCTCTTCATGCTGCCGCCAATGCCACACTGGGTAATTCAGCCACTATATGGTCTCTTTATGTTGTCACCACCTCCACGCTGGGTCATTCAGCCACTATATGGTCTCTTCATGCTGCCACTAATGCCACACTTGGTAATTCAGCCACTATATGGTCTCTTCATGCTGCCACCTCCATGCTGTGTCATTCAGCCACTATATGGTCTCTTCATGCTGCCGCCAATGCCACACTGGGTAATTCAGCCACTATATGGTCTCTTCATGCTGCCACCAACTCCAGGCTGTGTCATTCAGCCACTATATGTTCTCTTCATGCAGCCACACACTCCAGTCTGTGTCATTCAGCCACTAAATGCTGCTGCCATCTCCACGCTGTGTCATTCAGCCACTATATGGTCTCCTCATGCTGCCAACACCTCCATGCTGTGTCATTTGGCACTATATGGTCTCCTCATGCTTCTGCCACCTCCAGGCTGTGTCATTCAGCCACTATATGTTCTCTTCATGCTGCCACAAACTCCAGTCTGTGTCATTCAGCCACTAAATGCTGCTGCCAACTCCACGCTGTGTCATTCAGCCACTATATGGTCTCCTCATACTGATGCCACCACCAGGATCTGTCATTGTGCCATTGTGACGCTCTGCGACATTTATTCTAATAGCGATGCCTGTGATCTGCATGTCATACTGAATAACAGTATTATTTCACTAATCCAGCACACACTCTATGCTTGTTACAGCAAGGCAGAGTGTTCTACACCCCTTTTGAGGCTCTCTGTAGGCCAGAAATTGCAGTTTTCAATAGCGATTCGCCGCTACTAAATTCGAACTGAAAAAAATTTTGGGGGAAAATTTGGCAAACCGGCCGAATCAATTTTTCAAAAAATTTGTTCATTTCTATAGTCATCACAGTTCAGTTCACATGGACTGTGGCGTGCCCGGATGTTTTGGCCGTAATACAATAAAATGTTGATGCACAATGTTCATAGTGTTTATTGGTATTTTTTAGGGACACTTCCCTCTAGTACTGCTCCTGTCTACAACAGTGTTCACAAAAAGGTAAAGGTCAGTCACAATCGATATCGCTGGGTTCTTTACCTTGTTGTTAATGATTGATAAAGGTTATCGCAATGCAGTGGAAACCCCGGCAAGCAAAACAGATACTTATTCACCCATATTTTCGGCACAGAAAAAAAGTCTGCTTTTTTAAAACAAGAACGGAAGAACAAACCATGTGCTATAAACATTCGCAGAGGGATAATATTCATACAGTATGTGGGTGCCACTACGAGCACAGAATATTTCTGACAGGCTTTAATAAATTATATTTTGTAAATTGTAAGTTAATATTCAGCCTAGGCCAGTGTTTCTCCACCAGTGTGCTCCCAGCTGGTGCAAAACTACAAATCCCAGCATGCCCGAACATGCCCGAGCATTGTGCAGCTATTGGTCATCGTGTACAATGTGAGAGGGTGGACGTGAGTGTCAGGGAGCAGAAGAGATAGGGCCTATAGGATAACTATTGTTTTTCTCTAAAATATATGCAGTCACCAAATGCTTCGATTTTCTGCACTTTACCCCTGTCCCTATCCCCGCTCACTCATTTAAATGCATACTCTCCAGCAGAGGGCAGAAGGGGATGAGCTGCAAGCAGACACCTCCAGCACCATGTATCTGCTGGGGAAGAATAAGCAGGATGAAAGCTAACAAGCTTTTTGTTATATAGAATAAAAGAAACAGGGAGACATGAGTGCTGCCTTGTCAGTGGATCCCATTGACAATCATCTATAGTATATGTCCTCCTTAGGTCTAGTAATTCTATCTTTGGCAAATGCAGTAAATCATACCGTAAAAATATGTGGGGAATTTACTATAATTGTCTGTGGTAGATGTGTTTTACGGTCAATAATTTTCTGCTGTGAAAGTGCTGACATGCACCAAATATATGAATATGATACATTTGTCTTAGCAATAGAAAGCTGGGGAAAATTACCCCAGCACCGTCAATTTTACACTGAAAGAAAAAGTAGCTGTGTTTAAATGCTGCGTGTTGTTGTATTGCATTCCTGACCCTCTGTTGACCCCCTATAACTTTCTTATTTTTCCATATACAGGGCAGTATGAAGGCTAATTTTTTTGAGCCATGATCTGTAGTTTTGAACAGTACCATTTTTGAGTGTTTGGGATGTTTGGTAATTCTTCTTGCACTTTTTTGGGATGTGATAGGACCAAAAATCGGCAATGTTGGACATAGTTTTTTTTTTGACATTTTATATTAATAGATCAGACATTTCCGCATGTGGCAATACCAAATATGTTTATTTATTTATTTCTTTATTTTATAAAATGGTAAAATAGAGTAAACAATTTTTTTTTTTTTTTTGGGGGGGGGGGCTTATTCAAATTTACTAAAACTCAGAGTATGCTGGGAGTTGTAGTTGTTTACAATATAGAGAGACATGTTAGGTCCTGCAAGCCCCAACATATCACTCTCTAGCTGTTGCAAAACTACAACTCCCAGCATGTCCTAACTTAATTTTTTACTTTAGTACATCCCTTTGTAAGTTTCCTACTTTTCAACCCGCAGTGCCAAAATGTGTGTCTTTTAAAACATATTCAAAGGCAGTTTTGTAAGATAGGGTTTTTAAAGAGTTTGCAACTTTTTACAAAAAGTTACAATGATAAATTCCTGACCACTGCATGTGCAAACACAGATTTGACTGTCAACAGTGATTTCTCAGTAAGACTGGGTTCACACTACGATCTCACTCTACGATTGCTACTCTACGACTCAGCCCGTCTCTAATTCATTTCAATGAGCCGACCAGAGTCAAACGGGGACTCCAGTGAGCTCATTCTTGCCCTGTATACGGTTTTCTGACCAGACCTAAAACCTTGGTATGTCACGGCAGCCGTAGAGTGAAATTGTAGTGTGAACCCACCCTTATCTGCTGTGCGGTGAAAAGGCCTACAAAGTTGCATTCAAAACACGTGCAACTTTTTTGTCCCATACGTCTCATAATTTATCAAACTTTACTGTAGATAAAACATATAATGCGTCATCTGTAGTATACAGAGAGAAGGAAAAACACTTTGAAGTACATTTGTCCTCTGAAGTTACCTGCAGAAAGTCTTTACTTGATGGAAATAGCGCAGTCTCCTCAGTCTAGCAGCTACATGCCATTAACGCACATGAAGTGACAAGAGTAGGGTTGGATTAGACCTGCCATCAGATGCTTAAGGGCACTAATGGGCAATATGTGGCACCACTCTAAAAAAAAAAAAATGCCTTTGCGAGCTGAACGAATAGAAGTGTATTCAGGCAAGTTAAAGCCATTAAGAAAGAAACCATTTTAGCTTTAGTGTTCGCTATGTATTGACTGTTTTCCAAGAGAAAAATGGAAGTTTTATGGCTATGGTCAAAAGCAGAACTATTTTATAGTACCCTTATAGTGCCATTAAGATGTATGTGAAAAGTGAGGGGATATTGAAGAATTGTATAAGAAAAGACTATCAAGGTCAAAAATTCAAACCACAAAAGCAAGTGCACTAGGGGGAATTTATCAATGGTTTTTGTGTAGGTTTTGGCAAAAATGTGTCCCAAATTATTGAGCAATTGCTTATTTGCGAAAAAAATGTTCAGTGTGTTGTGCAAAAATTCTGCCAGGGGAACAAAATGCTATGTGTATGACTTTACCTCTAGCCAGGGTTCACACGGTGAAAAAAATGCTCATATAATTTTGTACATAATTTACTTGCTGCTTTTTGCCAAGTATAGAAAATGCGAGCGTAAATAATATACGAACACAATTTTTCTGCTTTGCGAACCCGGCCTTAGGGGGTCAACCTTGCTTTCCAGTTGTAGTCACAAAAACAAGTATATGTGCCATGCTGCTAAACAGACATGTCTGCTCTTATCCAAAATGCCTCTATTGTGCAATTTCATTTCTGTTTACTTGTTTACACTTTGATTTAAGTTGTTATAAAGTCAGACGTGCCCCTCTAGGGTATGGGACAGTTAACTGAAATACCTTGTAGCGGCCATATTCTCTGTCCCATAGTCACTTGCATTGTTTATAATTTATATTTTCAAAAGAAATGCATTTCATTATAGCTCATGTTCAGAAGGAATACAAATGTCTCTCTAGTGCCCTCTATGAGTGGTTACCCTGTGTAGGTGCCACCAGAAAGACATCTTTCTTCCTTCTGGAGGGGATCTATTTTGCATACCCTTTTCCCAGAAAGAATTACACTAAAGATTCCTGTCAGGATCCGGACTGGTATGCAGAGAGGACACTGGAGGTGGATCCTCTGTGTCAGTGAGGTGATAGCGTGGGCCGTAGCAGGGGAACGGAATCTAAAGGGTTACAGGTTTTCACCAGAGCCCGCCGCAAAGCGGGATGGACTTGCAGCGGCAGGTAACCCCCAGGTCGTTCCACCCGATAGCGACTCAACCCCACTGACAGCTGAGACAGGCGCGGTACACAGGGACAAGGCAAGAGCAAAGTCGGACATAGCAGAAGGTCAGGGCAGGCAACAAGTCAGGGGCAACAGCAGAAGGTCTGGGTACACAGGCTTGGGAACACACTAAAACGCTTTCTCAGGGCACTAAGGCAACAAGATCTGGCGAGGACAGGAAGGGGAAGTGGGTTTTTAAATCAATGGGAGTGATTGACACTGATTGGGCCAGGCACCAATTAGTGGTGCACTGGCCCTTTAAATCTCAGAGAGCCGGCGCGCGCGCGCCCTAGAGAGCGGGGCCGCGCACGCGGGGACGTGAGAGCCGGGGGACGGGACAGGTGAGTGGATTGGGATGTGATCCGCGGGTGGGCGCATCCCGCTATGCGGATCGCATCCCCGCCGGCAATGGCAGTGCAGCGCTCCCGGTCAGCGGGTCTGACCGGGGCGCTGCAGAGAGGAGAACGCCGCAAGCGCAGGGGAGGAGCAGGGACCCGGAGTGCTCGGCGTAACAATTCCCCACCAGCTGGAACTTCCTAAGGAGGATCAACACCTTCTGAGAGCCCATGACTATTATAAAGAATACAGCTCACAGGCAAGAAAAATACAAGTAATTGCTGCTTTAAATAAGAATAATTTTCCCTTGTGTTACTTTTGTTTATGAAAATATTATTGAGAAAAAAAATAAGAAAACAGATTGTGCCAAGGAAAATGTGAAATCTAGGAAATATGGTAATATATTTATAGAATCTTTATAAAACAATACTCAATTCTAAAGGGTATATAATATATGTAGAGTAATGGAAATAGAGCGTGTACTCCCTGGCGGTGTATTTCACTTCACGTAGTATTCAATGGTGCATATATACACCTGGTGGGCTGGTTAGGGTTAATGCAGTGGCCCTCAGAGAAATCACGCTGACACCTGCGGGGTGCATCCACTAGGGTGAGGCATCACAATATTCACAACAAAAGAGAGATAAGTGTGCACTCACCGCAGGGAACGTCAGGCAGTACCGGAGTCCGGGTCACGAGCAGCAGGTTACCGAGGACGCATGCGTCCTCGGTAACCTGCTGCTCGTGACCCGGACTTCGGTACTGCCTGACGTTCCTTGCGGTGAGTGCACACTTATCTCTCTTTTGTTGTCAATTCTAAAGGGATTGATACAATCGAGGAAACACCAGGCTTTATTGTCCAGCTTGTGCAAGGTGAAAATGCTGCCCTTTGGTACAGGATAGTGTGCGCACATATATATATAGCGCATTTTCATGGAACTGACAGCACAAGTGGAACTAGACAATTGAAGACATAAGCCTTTACATTCTTCCCGAAAGGTGGGTTATGCGTAGATTCTACTACACTGAACACATTTTCTATATTTAGAGCACCGACCACGTTTAATTTTTCCGAGCGAGCTTGAAATTATTTTTAGACTTTAGTATCTCTGTTATCCTGGAGGTGGATGTGAAAAAGAAGTGTAAAAAGATGAGAATGAAATGACTTCACCCACTTAAACAAAGGTCTTAGCGTTTAAAAGCATCATTATCATAGCTGGAATAGCATTATCATTTCTAGTGTCACCACCATGTGAACCCATTATCCTATCTTCTTCTCATGGAAGCAGATGATTTACTTATCACCACATGTATGTAAAATCGGACTGTAGTGAAGTCAGTGCGGCGTGGTCTATTGATCACTTTTCTTCATATTTTATTTTTTAAGAAGAATATAATGACTGCAGTAGGCAAAAAGTACCCTTGTGAAATGTCTCGTAGAACATAGTATTTTGAAGGTATTCACTCCTAGAAGAATTACTTCAACATTGCTTAGTGGCACCATATGGCAGTTGTTATTATTATCGGTACTATGGACCTGTAGGTGTCCTATGTTCTGCATTACAGGGTCTATACACAAGGGACCACCATGTTCTTGAGCCTAGGGTAACGGTGTTGGTAGTTATTAGATCCAGTAAGAAGAAAAGATCCATGGCACTCATTGGCGAGTGCCTTGGATCTTTTTTTCTTTTGGTATCTTTATGCTACATGCTGGACTTACACTGGGAGTACCACAGTTATATACTTTTGGGATTTTATTTACCATCTGGTATGAATGAGGAAGGTGCCAACTTTATACTGTCTGAACTGTCTGAGTGTTGGTAGTTATAGTTATTGGGAGACTTGAGTATTGGTAGACTAGCATTATTAAACATACATTAGAAAATTGCTAACTGTGTATCAGCATGAATAATGTATTAGGTAATGCCTGACAAAGTTGAAATGAACCATGAATGGGCCTCCCACGGGCAATAATGTGGTTTTCACATACCTACACAACTGGTTTGTTCATAGCCAAATTGTCTACAGGGTGGGCCATTTATATGGACACCTTAATAAAATGGGAATGGTTGGTGATATTAACTTCCTGTTTGTGGCACATTTAGTATATGTGATGGGGGAAACTTTTCAAGACGGGTGGTGACCATGGCGGCCATATTGAAGTCGGCCATTTTGAATGTAACTTTACTTTTTTCTATAGGAAGAGGGTCATGTGACACATCAAAATGATTGGGAATTTCACAAGAAAAACAATTATGTGCTTGGTTTTAACGTAACATTATTCTTTCATGAGTTATTTACAAGTTTCTGACCACTTATAAAATGTGTTCAATGTGCTGCCCATTGTGTTGCATTGTCAATGCAACCCTCTTCTCCCACTCTTCACTAGTGTTGAGCGGCATAGGCCATATTCGAATTCGCGAATATTCGCGAATATATGGACGAATATTCGTCATATATTCGCGAATATTCGCATATTCGTTATCTCCTAGTCTTATTTTCGCATATGCGAAAATTCGCGTATGCGAAAATTCGCGTATGCGAAAATTAACATATGTGAAAATTTGCATATACAAAATTAGCATGTGCGAAAATGCGCATATGCGAATTTTCGCACGCCAGTCTCACACAGTAGTATTAGAGCCTTCTTTACACCACACAAGCTGGAAGCAGAGAGGGGAGATCACTGTGATGTGTACTGTGAAGAAAAAAAAAAAAAAAAAAAAAAAAAAAAAAACGAATATTCGTAATTACGAATATATAGCGCTATATTCGCGAAATTCGCGAATTCGCGAATATGCGATATTCGCGAATAATATTCGAATTGCGAATATTCGCGAGCAACACTACTCTTCACACACTGATAGCAACACCGCAGGAGAAATGCTAGCACAGGCTTCCAGTATCTGTAGTTTCAGGTGCTGCAGAATGGGCAAAACAAAAATTGGAACAGGACCCTCAGTTAACGCAGAAGATTTTGTTCAGTGATGAGGTAAACTTTTATGTGAATGGTGAAGTTAACAAACAAAACCACCGCTATTGGTCTGACACTAACACACATTGGATAGATCCCTCCAAGACTGTTGGAACACAAAAATGGATGGTATGGTGTGGTATATGGGGTACAAAGTTAGTGGGGCCATTCTTCATCAATGGAAACCTCAAGGCCACTGGATATGCAAAATTGCTACATGATAATGTGTTTCCCTCTTTATGCACTGAAGCTGGCACGTTCCCTGAGTTTTTCCAGCAAGATGGTGCACCACCGCATTATGGGTGTCAGGTCCGAGCATTCCTAGATGAACAGTTTCCTGGAAAGTGGATTGGTCGCCGTGGGCCAGTTGAATGGACCCCAATGACTCCAGATCTGACCCCCTTAGACTTTTATCTTTGGGTTAATCTGAAGGCAATTGTCTATGCTATGAAGATACGAGATATGCAGCACCTGAAACTACGGATACTGGAAGCCTGTGCTAGCATTTCTCCTGCGGTGTTGCTATCAGTGTGTGAAGAGTGGGAGAAGAGGGTTGCATTGACAATCCAACATAATGGGCAGCACATTGAACACATTTTATAAGTGGTCAGAAACTTGTAAATAACTCATGAAAGAATAAAGTTACATTAAAACCAAGCACATCATTGTTTTTCTTGTGAAATTCCCAATCATTTTGATGTGTCACATGACCCTCTTCCTATTGAAAAAACAAAAGTTGGATTCAAAATGGCCTACTTCAAAATGGCCACCATGGTCACCACCCATCTTGAAAAGTTTCCCCCTTCACATATACTAATGTGCCACAAACAGGAAGTTAATATCACCAACCATTCCCATTTTATTAAGGTGTATCCATATAAATGGCCCACCCTGTATTATGATTAAAAACAAGCCGGTTTGAAATGCCTAGGCATTTGGTTACATATCATGGCTGTCTGTGGCAAAAATTTACAGAATTTACTTGAGGAGACCATTAGAGATCGTGGAATGCTCCATGAGAAAAGAATATGTAAAGTAGGTAATTTCTAGAAGATGCCTGAGGAAGCATTTGTGCTGTGAAATACGTTGCATGATGGTCTATTAACCACCTGAGGATGCCACCTGTTTATCTTAATGACTGGTCCAATATTTCAAATCTGTCATGTGTCTCTTTAAGTGGTAAAATCTCTGACATGCTTTTTTTAGTGACGTGATTCCGGCATTGTTTTTTCATGACATATTGTTATGTACATTAGTGGTAAATCTTTGTTGATTTATGCAGCATTTTTTGTGAAAAACTCCCAAATATTGTGAAAAATTTGAAAATTTCTGACTTTTTTATGGTATTCACTGGTAAAAATTATGTTATTTTTATTCTGTGGTTCGGTACAATTATGGTGATACCCAATTTGTATCATTTTTTTATATTCCATTTACTTTTCACAACAAAATAAGTTTCCCCCTTTTTTGTGTTGTCATGCTTTGACTTTTTTTTTTTTTTTCGTCCAACGCCATTGTGTGATGGCTTATTTTTTGCTGAATAAGCTGTACTTTTTATTGGTACCATTTTTGCGATCATGCTTCCTTTTGATCTTTTTTTACTCCATGTTTTGAACCAAAATTAGCGATTTTTGCACTTTTTTTTTACGCAGTTCACCATGCAGGATAAATAATATTATTATTTTATTGAACAAGTCATTATGATCGTGGCAATACCTATTATGTATAGGTTTGTGAAATTTTAGTCGGGTGATAATATAGGGTTTTATTGGGAAAGGGCATTTATTTATTTTCACTGAATAATTTATTGAAAAACCTTTTAATTTTATTCTGTAAATACTTTTGATCATTTCAGGTTTTTCACATTTTGTTAAATTAAGGACTTGTACTAAAATAAAATAAAATGAAGCTTTCCTAATTGATCTGCTCTCAATATCATATAATTAATTTTTTATAGTATGAATGGAAAGTTTGGTAGTGGGCTACTTAATCCCACTTTCTGGGCCAATCGAGATTGTCAGGTTGATCCCAAGTCAGCACAAGTTCTGATGCCATTTAATACTGGGCTTCCAAAAGATGTAACCAAGTCTGCTCCGAGAGGCTGTGATGACCCTCTGATGAGAGGTGGAGTCCTGAAGTGGGCAGCCTCAATAGGGGGACATTTACACATTTACGTTGTGTGAGTAATACATTTTTGGTGACTGTTTTGTTAGATGGTGGTAGTTACCCTCCTGTACAAAGAGGGAAGATTTTGTGCAGTTGATGTTGGACAGGCAGGATTCATTTTGTATTCATTTTGTGCCTGAAGTTAAAAGCTGTATTTGTTACTGAGAAATAAAAACAGGAGAAGCCCTATTCAAATGTTACATCTGTGTCCCTGTCTCTGATTGCTGGTTTGCCAATATTTGACTGGCTCTATGGAGTTGATCTCCTACACCTCATACACAATAGAGGAAAGTCATTCACTATGTAATATGCAGAGGGCCCCTTACTGTTCCTGACACGCGATGGTGTATTTTAACTCTCTTTTAAATCTCTGAGATATCTGAGGAAGGAAAGCGTTCTTTCTGAAATGCATCAGATACCTTTTTGGCCCAATCTATATTCAGTAGTGACGTCAATGACTAACAAGAACGCCAAAATCTTTTGTGGGTCACGGTGCCTTTTTGCACTAACAGGGAAACGAACTGGTGAGATGCTTCCGGACGGGGCAGTTCTCCCGGTGTACGGCTCCCTGCCAGGAACTCTGTAACTGTCCAGTATACACCTGGGGATTCCGCTAACCGCAAACAGCACTGGAATACAGTGAAGGACCGCAACCCGATACCGAAAGAAAACTTACAACCATCAGGTACTTCGGGGCAGAGTAACACCTATGGACATATGGTTTACTAGATATCACGATAACAGTGCTGCATATTTGACCAACGGAACGTATTTATAAAGGGGTCAAAATCAATGTGGAATTAGTAGACATCAACAAAAAACGTGGTCTCAAATGGCTGGAGGTGCTCAACCCCAAATGCAGTTGTGCATTTATACTGGGGGAGCACATCCTGCCCTTGTAGTCCATTGCTAAGGGCGATCCCCAGCATAAAAATGCATACAATGGAGGATGCCTGCAGCGGACTACAAGTGCCACAATAGAATCCTACACCAGATAAGCAGTGTGGATGTGTAACAATTAGAATCATACAATACAGAAATTTAGGTGCCCTACTGTGGTAGATGTATACAATGACATTGGCTATCCCTCAACTCTGATGTTAAAATATATGAAGGACATACCAGAGCCTGCACACCAATGCCAAGGTTTCTCAAATGGCACGGGACCTAACACTAACCTACCTGTGAGTGATAAGCAAAAACCAGGGGCCAGTGGGCAATTACAGCAGCATTAGCCTGACATGCAGCCTGCTCCCAGTTCCCTCCTGTAGAATCACAACAGAATGACCGTAAATTCAGGAGTTAGTCCGGCGCAGAGAGGAACCATCAGGGAGCCAGATAAAATCAATGGATTTATTAGATGCAACGCATTTCGCTGCGCATGCGCAGCAAAATCAGGCATTCATGACGCCTGATGAAGCTGCGCATGCGCAGCAAAATGCGTTGCATCTAATAAATCCATTGATTTTATCTGGCTCCCTGATGGTTCCTCTCTGCTCCGGACTAACTCCTGAATTTACGGTCATTCTGTTTTGATTCTACTTCTACCCAGGAGGGCTGCAGCGGACCAATACATATATTAATTCTATGCTTTACCTTGTTGTGTGTGGGTGCACAACCAACTCTGGTAAGCGGCTTGGGAATTACCTTCCTCCACTAACAAGACCTGCTGATCCCGCACATGAGGTGCCTTCCTCCCTCTCTCTAGAGTTCCCTCCGGTGTGACTGAGCACACATACAATGGGAGGAGGGAGAGACAGGCTACAACCCCCACCTAAGTTGGCTGATATAAGTGCATGGCCTCACAGGTGCAACCTTAATGCTGCCTGGAAAATGTTCAAGGCGCATTACATATGGAGTTTACACACCTCCAAGTATAAATTTTAAACAACAACAAAAAACGTGGTCTCAAATGGCTGGAGGTGCTCAACCCCAAGTGCTTGCAAATAGAGGGGGATACTAATTAGTTACATTTGTGTTTTCTTTGTAGTGAAATGTATCCATTTTTTGAAACTGAACTTGCAGGCTCCTGTTACGTATCAAAATAGATTTGTAAATTACTTCTATTAAAAAAATCTTAATCCTTCCAATAATTATCATCTGCTGAAGTAAATTTTTTCCTTTTCTGTCTGGCAACAGTGCTCTCTGCTGACATCTCTGCTTGTCTCGGGAACTGCACAGAGTAGAAGTGGTTTGCTATGGGGATTTGCTTCTACTCTGGACAGTTCCCGAGACAGGTGTCATCAGAGAGCACTTAGACAGAAAAGAACAACTCAACTTCAGCGGCTCATAAATACTGAAAGGATTAAGATTTTTAATAGAAATAATTTACAAATCTGTTTAACTTTCTGGAGCCAGTTGAACGTTTTTTCATGGATAACCCCTTTTAACATCAGAAGCTGATTTTCTTCCAGCGTTTCCTTGCTTCATAAGCTGTTTGTCTGGTTGTAAGAATGAATTTGAAGAATGTATAACAGATTTGTAAGTTAAAGACATGGGAGATAGAGTCGGTGGCCTAAAGGGAACCAATCATCAGATTTTACCCTATATAATGCTTGGCAAAGCTTTATATAGGGTAAAATTGTTGTCCTCACATCCCCGGGGGACGCTCCTGCCCCCAGGGATGGTGAAGATATGAAGTTATAAACTAGTCACCGCCGCAAGTAGTCACCTGGGCGGGAAGCTCTTCTCCCCTACTCCCGTTCTTCGGCCGGGAGCGACGCCCCCTCTGCTTGATTGATGGGCCGCATCATTGTTCCGCTCACTGAACAGACGGAGCAGAGCGATGATGCGGCCCATCAATCAAGCAGAGGGGGCGTCGCTCCCGGACGAAGAACGCGAGTAGGTGAGAAGAGCTCCCCGCCCAGGTGACTACTTACGGTGGCGGCGGTGACTATTTTATAACTTCATATCTTCACCATCCCTGGGGGCAGGAGCATCCCCCCGGGATGGTGAAAATAAAGTTTTTACCCTATATAACGCTTTGCCAAGCATTATATAGGGTAAAATCTGATGATTGGTTCCCTTTAATATTGTAAATCATTCACTAAACTTGATTTGTTCTTTTCAGGATACGAAAATAACACAGCTATAGCTTCTTAAATATGTTAGAATCTCTTCTATTATTTTTCTCCATCAATTTCTCTGTTTTTATTGGGAAATAAATCGTTAATACATAGCATGGTATAATTGTATCCAAAGAAAATATAAGCATAATATAAAGCTTTTTTCCCACATTGCCTTGCACAGTGAAGATAAGAGATTGGAGGCCGGATCCCAGGCTAGATTTGTGCTGTATGTGTTCCTGTTTCAGTTTTAGTTTGTAATCTGGCAAGACAGATATGTAGAGTGTCAGCAGCTGAAACCGTGGCGGTCATAGTAAAATAGTAGCAAAGTGTGGATGACTGAAAAATACATATGTCCATCCAGCTCAGCCTATGACCCGGCAATGTTGAATATCTACCATGAGGAAGAAGCCAAGTTTCCTCATTCCTTCCTGGCTCTAAATCTATAAACCAGATCAAATATGTAATGGGAGAAATCTCTGTACTGCCCCCTATAATAAAATAATACATAGGTATTTGCTGACCCCTAAAATGTATTTTTGTAATAACCCTAATTCTGGTAATCTTTCTCCCATTCCCCTTTTTACTTTGGTTGCCCGTCTTTGAACCCTCTCCAGCTCCACTATATCTTTCTTGTACACTGGTGCCCAGTACTGTACACAGTATTCTATGTGTGGTCTGACTAGTGATCTGTACAGTGGTAGTATGATTTCCTTGTTTTGTATATCTATGCACCTATTGATGCACCCCATGATTTTATATGCCTTGGCAGCAGCTGCCTGACACTAGTCGCTATAGTTAACTTTACTGTTAACTAAAACTACATGTCAGTCGCCCCCAGTGTTTTCCCATTTAATATATATATTTTTTTTCCTGTCTCGATTTTTCCTCCCTATTTGCATAACCTTACATTTATCAGTGTTGAATCTCATCTGCCACTTCCCAGCCCAAACCTCCAACCTATTCAGATCCATTTGTAACAGTGCACTGTCCATTATTGTAGTAACCACTTTACAGAGTTTAGTATCATCTGCAAAAAGGACTTATGCTCTTTGTGAGGGATTGTGTGTTAAAATTTGTATTTAAATTTAAATGGATTTACTCAAAAGCTGGATGGTTTTGATAGTGCCCAATAAACCATCTAAGCTGGTCATCCAGGCTGCATTAATGTTAATATCCTATCAGTATCAGGGCCAATATGTCAACAGGGTACTTTAAAACGTATCCCCTATCAACAAAATATTACCATATTTGCTACCGAGAGGGACTATAACATCCAGCATTTATTTTCTAGAATCTGTATGAATCCAGTAGAGTATTCTTCTGTATGTCTCTCAATAAAAAAATTACATATATTGTGAATCCATAGCAGTTTATAACACAAAACTATAATCCGACTGTGTCATGATGATGACCCAGTGTCATACTCCTTACTGATCTGAATATGGGAGGGGCTGATAAGACCAGGTATATGAGGATATGGTGTAAAAAAAACTTTTGGTTAAGGTTTTATGCAGTTTAGTTTTCCACACCATTATCCTTTTACTATAATTTTTCTAGTAAATGCACAAAATATCTTAGTCAGATTATTTATTCAGACATAATAATAATTGTCCGGCCGCGACTGGAAATCTCCTGTAAAAAGTCCTGTGTATTTAGATCCAAAGCACTGACAGAAGTGTCATTCCTGGGACTTTTGTACTTTTCGGGGACTTTGTTGGGAAATTTTTCTTTCATTATCTCCATGGGAATAAACAAATAATCCCTCCATTATTATTTCTCCTCGGTGGTACAATACCTGAAATAAACAATTTGACCTTACTATAACATGCTGCCTCTTAGTGTCCTGAGGGGGACAGTTTCCTTGTAGGTTGTGGAAATGTTGATGTTAAAGGGGTTCTCCGATGCTTAGACATCTTATCCCCTATCCAAAGGATAGGGGATAAGATGCCTGATCGCGGGAGTCCCACCGCTGGGGACCCCCATGATCTTGCACGCGGCACCCCGTTTGTAATCAGTCCCCGGAGCGTGTTTGCTCCGAGTCTGATTACTGTCGATCACGGGGCCGGCAGCGTGTGACATCATGACTCCGCCCCCTCCCGTAGGCTTGCATTAAGGGGCGGAGCGTGACATCACACGGGGCGGAGGCTTGACGTCACACTCCGTCGGCCCTGTGGTCGCCGGTAATCAGACCCGGAGCAAACACGCTCCGGGGACTGATTACAAACGGGGTGCCGCATGCAAGATCACGGGGGTCCCCAACAGCGGGACTCCCGCGATCAGGCATCTAAGATGTCTAAGCACCGGAGTACCCCTTTAATCCCCCTCATTATCTCCTGGAAAGGAAGCAAAACTAGTTTGTTTTGTAAAGAAACAGTAGAGTATCTAACCACATTATTTATTCTAGATTCATTGAAAACAATGTAGTGATGGACAGCATGTGCCTAAATGCAAAACAATATGATTTTGTATAGTAGTATTTGCTATCAGCCTCTTCTTGTCTTGTTGGACCAATGTGAGATGACTGCTGTTTTGCAACTAGAAACAAAACACAGAATAGCTTTATAATTGGTCACTTATCAGCAGAAGTGTCCACGGACTAAAAGACGACCTGTGGTCAATCAAAAAAAAAAATATTATTTTTATATAATTTTATAAGATTGGGCAAAGCAATGAAATTATTTTGAAAAGTTTTTGTTTTGGACTGACAACAGGTCTTCTTTCAAAATTAGTCCCTTTTCACATGTTGCTAGTACCACCAGTCCTAACCAATGAATTTCTCCTCATAGAGCAGCTTGCAAACCCAATGCCCCAGTAAGCCCTTCTACCTCCACATGCCATCTATATAATACTGTGCTGTGAAAATCATCTCCCACCACAAAGTCAGCCTGTTCAGTCCACTTTCACCAACTGAATGTTGAGGCTAAACTGTAAAGAATGAATGTTGTGCTGTGATTGGCTAGACGACTAAGGGATTTTGTGTACAGGCAAACAGCTCATACATGGTACCACTCTTTAAAATGGACAGAATGAGAAACAGCTGTGCACCATGGAGGGGGCTGTCAGAGACTCAGAAACAGCAGTGTGAGCACTAAAATTACCTTGCTATCACTTTGAAGGATTAATCTAACAAAACTAGCCAGGTTTTTAACCTCTTGGGGATGCAGGGCATACCTGTACGCCCTGCTTCCACTTCCACGATATAACACGGGGTCACGTGGTGACCCCGCGTCATATCAGGTCGGTCCTGGTGGCTAACAGTATCTGGGACCCGGGGCTAATACCGGACATCACCGATTGTGGTGATGTCCGTTATTAACCCTTTATTAACCCTTAAAACTAAAAAAAATATGTAAATAAAAATAAATATAAACATATGTGGTATCACGGTGTGCGTAAATGTCCGAACTATAAAAACATATAATTTATTAAACCACACGGTCAATGGCGTACAAGTAAAAAAAAAATACCAAAGTCCAAAATAGCGTATTTTTGGTCACTTTTTATACCATATAAAAATGAATAAAAAGTGATCAAAAAGTCTGATCAAAACGAAAATGGTACCAATAAAACCTCAGATCATGGCGCAAAAAATTATCCCTCATACATCCCCATATGCAGAAAAATGTAAAAGTTATAGGGGTAAGAAGAGGACATTTGTAAGGATTTAGTTATGATTTTTTCCAGAATTAAGACAAAATCAAACCTATATAAGTAGGGTATCATTTTAATTGCATAGACCTACAGAATAAAGATTCAGTGTCATTTGTACCGAAAAATATACTGCGTAGAAACGGAAGCCCCGAAAAGTTACAAAATTGCATTTTGCTTAAGTTTTTTCAATTATGTCGCACAATGATTTTTTTTTTGTTTTGTTTCACCGTAGATTTTTGGGTAAAATGACTGATGTCATTACAAAGTAGAATTGGTGGCATAAAAAAAAAAAGCCATCATATGGGTCTGTAGGTGCAAAATTGAAAGGGTTATGATTATTAAAAGGTGAGGAGGAAAAAACAAAAGTGCAAAAACGGAAAAACCCTGATTCTCCAAGGGGTTAAAAATCTTTTGAAATGACAGGTACTCTTTGAGTACTTTCTCCACTTTCCTATGCAAATTCTCATCAACCATTTAAATAGAGACAAGACCAATCTTGAATAGCCACCCAATCTCCTGAGGTTCCACCTCAGCCATTTGGGCTGCCATTATCATACATGTAGCCATCAGTTCCTGATGTGGTTAGCAAAATTAAAAGAAGATGTAATCCTTGGCTGATCTCTCATTTCTTCATGCCTTGGGGTGTCCTGCAGAGCTGTAAGGAGCAACGATGAGCTTTTGGAGCTGCTTTGGGCAGGTTTTTCTTAATAGCAATTAAACATTGGATGGCTTATAGGAACTATGTGCGGCATGTTGTTAGGAAATATGCTTCACTCCCAACCTTCCAATGGATTCGCACATCTGTGTGGAGGGTTACACCCATTTTCTTCAAAATCCTAAACCACCATTGTGGAAATGACCCATGATCTAGGGAGCTGTGTTTTGTCATTTGGGAGCATAACCCCCATTCAAATAGGGAAAACTGCTATGTGTAATGTACCTTTCATCCTGAATTAAAGGGGTATTCTGGCTTTATACATTATATGCACTATCCAAAGGATAGGGGATAAGATGTATGACCACAGGGCTCCAACCGCTGGGGACCCCTGCAATCTTGGTGCAGCCCCCTTAATTCTGTTCCGGGTGCTGCCTCTGAGACGGGGACATGACGTCACACCCCCTCCATTCATGTCTATGGGAGGGGGCGTGGCACTTCTACAGCTTTCATTTTTTGTTGTGTTGGAAAAAAGCCATAGTATGACCAGTGCAACTAAACATGTTGCGTTGTAATATCTGTATTTCTATAATGACCTTGTTGCTCATGGGGAATCAGATCTTTTTAATTCAACTGAAAAAGGAAAGAAGTATTGTCCTAAATGATAACTTCATATTGTATATGGTTGAGGTCTGATACAATACCTGGAGACCAGGACAGCCAACATTAAGATGGCTTTAACCATTTGGGCTATGGATTTGCTTTGAAGACTACCCTCATCATTTATTCCAATTTCTTGAGTCCATACATGTATTAACTCTTACTGTGCAGTATATGGTGGTGATGTTGACAATACCACAATCTATTATTTATCTTGCACAGGCGACTTTCTACTGAAGAAGTCTGGCATGTAAAGTAGGTCAGAAACCTTGTGTCATTCTAGGTTGTGCACCACCGGAGATGGAGAGCTCCTCACACATTACTTCTAAAGATAGCAGAGAGGGCCCCAATTGGCTGCAATATCATTTAGATGCAGGTGGAGGACAAAATTATGCATGAGATGTAACAACGAATAAATTATTCAAATCATGTGATTCATGTTTGTCTCTCCCCGAGAACTGACTTCACGTAGTTGTCTGCTTGGTTGGTGTCTTGTGAAAAAAAAAAAATAATAATAATAATCATAATAATTAATTGGTGTAATGGTAGAAACCCTAACTCTATAATCCCATTTATAACTGAACTAAGTTAAAATGAACCTTGTAAATATATTTAGCAAAGTTCAGGTAAATGTTACTAGAGATGGTACAGTAGTAGCATCTCTAGTTGACATGTAGTCAGTTGCATAGCTGCTTTCTGTCCCAGTTTATAGGCTTGTTGAGTGTTCCCGTGTGGGAAGAATATAACATTTATTATAGTTTCAACATTAAAGGTGACTGAGCGTATCAACCCTTTCATGGTGTCTAAACAGGAACTGTACAGTAGCTTCAGCTATGTTCTACTTTTGTGAGCTTTTGTTTTCTATAGATTTTATTATTTTTGTAGGCAAGCATTAGACACAAATGGTTAATATCAGGACAGTTAACACATGCCTAAACAAGGGGGCTCTTTGGATACACAATGGGCAATGTTGGAGAGGTAAAGGGTCTTTGTTAGGTCCATCAAGTTCAACTTATAAACATACTGTGTTGATCCAGAAGAAGGTAAAAATTATTTTGAGGCAGATGCCAACTGTAAATATATACATATAACTGTAAATGAATACATTTGTAGATCAAGGCTCCAAAAGCTAATAACCAATACTTCCAGGTCTCTCTTGAACTTGTTCACTGAAGTTTATGGGGCCATTCAGTAACACGTTAGCTTTTTTGACAGTATTCAGACATGTAACCCAATGTTGGGCCTACTCAGCTTCCCCCCCACCCCCACCCCACCCCCGTCTTTGAATATGTCTCAGCCTAAAACAGCCTAAAACATTTATGATTTAAAAAAAAAAAAAACCTTAGATTATTGTTTTATTCATTTTCTTTAATATATAGTAGTTTACCAAGACTTAGGCTTTCACACCAGACTGCGAGTGTAAATGACATTCTAAAATGTTGTGACTTAAATAAATGAGTCACTTCACCTACATCCGTGCTTAATGTACCCAACAAGATAAGGAGCTGAAATATCATAAATGCTCACAACTTACATTTAAGCAGTGTTATATTTAACATTGATACATAACATTTCTAAAACACTTAAAATAAAAAGCAATATGCAACATGGACCTCGTCTGTGATACAGTATTCCTTCTATTCGAAGTTGTCAGGATGAAAGGTTTTCCATAGTTTGCAACCCCATACTTAAAATATGTCAGTTTTATTATTTGTTTATTAGAAATAACTCTACAGATGATTTTTTTTTTTTTTTAAAGATTCTGTCATTTAGGTTAACATTCTAATAATAAGTTGACACCTTTTCTCTCCCAAGTGAGCTACAGAAAGAAAGTGTCATTTGTCGGCCAAAAATGGTGCTATAAGCATTTTACCAAAAGGAAAATACATGCCGCAGAACCTGTGCATGACATACAGCTGCAATAGGGCCAAGGGTACAGTTTTATACTGTTGCCTGGATATCCTGTACAGACCAGGTGGTGACGGAAGTTAACAAGGAGCATTACCAAGTATATACAGTTGTTTACATAGTCAGCAGACAATAGTGCCATATAGGGGGGGGGGGGGGGGGGGCTTGTCCTTGAATCTCAGCACTGACAGACATGTGCTCAGTATGTTCCTTTCTATATGTCACTATTCCCCCATCCTGTGCCACTTCAGCTGTAGGACTACAATTCCCAGGATGCTGTGACGGTCACAGGTTGGGGAATACTGATCTAGCCCATAGAGCTGACATGAAAGGGCACTTTGAAGTGTATGAAATAGAATGAATGGGAGGTTTTGTGCTTTCCTGTGTAACCAAATCTGTCCACCCAAAAACTGCAATTCCCGTCATGCCTAGATAGCCTTAAAGGAGTAGTCCGGTGCACACTTTTCTTATTTTATCTGGTCCAGGCTGTAAAAAAAAAAAAAAAAGAAAACAAACTTTCTCTTGCCTGCCGCGCCCCCGGAGCTCCGGTATAGGTGTTCGGTCGCCGGGCTGTTTGCTTCTTACTTCCTGTTAGAGCGGCACATCACACGGAGCTTCAGCCTATCACTGGCCGAGGCGGGACATCGCTGCAAGAGAAAGCTTGTTTGCTTTTTTTTTGCAGCCCGGACCGAATAAAATAAGAAACGTGCGTACCGGACTACTGCTTTAAGGCTCTGCAACTGACCCAAACCAAAACTACGACTCCAAGCATGCTGCATTTATAGTGCAACCATCTGGAATTGCAGTTTTTGTTTTGGTCGGGGTCAGCTGCAGAGCCGTAGGCTGTGTAAAATTCTAACATAATACAATTATGCAATTTTTTTCATGGATGGGACAAGTCATTTTCAGGTTTCAAATTTCAGCCAAGCACATCCTAAATTTTTGGTTTCGACCCAAAATTTTCATTCCGCTGCACCACCAATATATCCAGTACATTGTATCCTTGAATTTCATATATTTATGTACAAACATATATGAAGCGCTTTAGGGAGTACATGTACATCACAATTTAATAAGACCTTATTATTTTAAAATAATAAAAATACTTTCAAGACATATTGAAACATAAATAATGAAGCAATATATATGAATCATGTAGAGGATTCTGAGATATACACATTATGTCAGTGATCCAACAGGGACAATGGATGTATTAGTTGCTGTGTAATGCTCTGCTGAATCTGAATTTTAATCTAAAATATGAATGTTGCCTTACATCTCTTATTCTGAATATGAATAGTATCTGTTATTGGCTTTGGCAAAATAAACTTTACTTATTTTATCGATGGCCTATACTTAGGATAGGCCACCAATATAAGACGTGTTGGGGTCCAACTCCAGGCAAGTGCTGTGGCTTCTTTGTTGTTGTCACAGTGCCATACATTTTTTAGGGGTTGTTTATCTTACTATAGCTTAGCCTGTTCCAAGTGAATTGGACTAAGCTATGTGTAGTACCAGGGATAATCAGTGAAAGTGTAGAGAGTGGTTGCTGGTAATGAAGAGGTCATAACATCCACCTGAGCACAGCAGCCCCTTAATTTATCTAGTCCATGAAGGGGGGCTGGGATCAGACCCCGCCAATCTGATGTTGATGGCCTTGCCCAAAGATCCTGAAAAACGCCTTTGATGAATAACTCTACCCTGAAGAATGAGGGAAGAGGGATGTTTAATATAATGTTATCTATCACTAACTTCAGCGATCTATATGTCCTCTGTTGATCAGTTTTGGAGTGTCTGACTTGGGCTGTGATAGCTTCCATCTGGGAAAAGCATATGCACAGCAGCTCTCTGACACCATTTTGGAGGTAGCTTTCTCTTTAGGTTAATATTTGGCCCATTTAAAAAGCCTCAGAACATGACGGAGTTACCTATCTATAGACAGCTGTTTAAGGTTTGTCACTGCAGAGATCAGGGAGTTGGCTAGATGCAGAGGGACCTATCCAGGCCCGGCGGAACCACCAGGTGGACCAAGTGGCCGCTTAGAGGCGGGCAGGTCCGCAGCCGGGGGTGGGGGCGGAAAAATGAACCTCTTTTTTTTTTTTTTAAATACTTGTCTAAGTTGTCTGAGTTGCCGCCGGCTCCCGGTGTCCCGCTCCAGTCTGATCACTTGTCTCCGCTGGCCGCCCTGGCCTGGGCGCCTGTCACTTTGTTGCGTGCGCCTTCTAAACTTCCGCAGTCCCCTGGGTCCGGGCCTGACTGTACGGCACTGCAGTGAGTCAGTGACGACGTCCTCCTCTGCGCAGGAGAACGTCTTACATCACTGAAGGGGCGGCCCTCCGCTGCTGGCACCACCGAGGCTGTGGATAGTACAGTAGTACCCAGTCTGGGCAGCCTGTTCGAGCCGCGGCTCTGTAATCCTGAATGGCGGGTAAGGGAGCAGGTGATAAAATGAAGGAGTGGGTCGGGAACGGGTGATCATGAGGGGCCGGAGGTCTCGGGGAGAGAGATTTTTATGAGTGGCTGTAGGCGGGGGAGCCACCGGGGGTAATTTGGTAAATGTATGGCCGGTCCAGAATCTTGTAGTAGGGTCCAGACCTGCTCAGGGGGATCAGGGGGGGGGTTAAATTGAACCCCCCCTGATCCCCCTGTGGTATTTTCATTGAGATTCCCCCCCCCCTAATTAGGGCACAAATGGATCAGGGGAGAATTAAATTGGCTGGGGGGGGGGGGGGATTAAAATGAGACAGGGGCCCTGTGTCATTTGTTCTCAATCCTCCCTCCCCTCATCCTCCCTGTGCCATTTTAATCTCCCTTCTTTCATTTTGATTTACGCCAAAATTTGCGCCAAAATGAAGCTTCGCTTGTGTAGGCAGAAAACCTTGCACCGGCCCTGTACCTATCCATAGAAAGCTGTTTCACAGTTGTTACTCTTTGTAAGTACAGAGCAGGGTGCTGGTTGACTGAAGAGAAGCCTGTCATTGTAGGACCAAAGGGTAATGTTTTAGTTACTCAAGCTTCATAGTTTCTGTATATAGTCAATGAAATCTACAAGTTGCCAAATAATCAACTGTTCTTGGTATCATATTGTCAAGGAGAATTAAGACTAAATCATTTAAATTTAAGAAGTGTTCCACATGGATGCAAGTACTATACTACTTTAGTATATGACATGTACTATAGGGCCCAATAACTATAGAATAAATACATTAGAAATTACTTCTATGAGGCATAGTGCCAAGCTTATTACGATCTGAAGGACACCCATTTTCATCATGTAGAAGAGACATAATTTTAGCATTGTTACTGATACTGTTACTGCAAATGGGAATATTAAAATATTCTCTCTAGTGATCTTAGCTCTAGTGTGCTGCATGACAATTCTGTATTTTGCAGCGTTTTTTTCAGGACAAAATACCTCCAGGCAAAGCGCTTCTCCCAAGTAGTGTTACATTTATTGGATAAAACTTCACACAGGATGGTCGACGCGTTTCAGGCTTGAACCGAACCCTTTCTCAAGTGGTGCATGGTATAAATAATGTGTGGCTCTTATAATATATTCGTGAGCAGGTACACAGGTAAAACTTCCGGGTGTAGAATTGCCCAGGAATTACTTACACCCAGCCCACGGCTTCAGTGCTGGGTGTAGTAATATGGCAATTTCAGTTTAAAAAAAAAAAATGTCAGTTCAGTTAAACATAGTAAAAGGTCATAAGCATTATCAGAATTACAAAATGCATAATATTGTTAAAAAATTGTTCATAAAGGTGTCTGCCTCAAGATGTTGCAGTGTTTAGGGGGAATGTGAACTGTTACAAGTACAGGTATCCGCTATGTAGGGGGAGCGCTGATCCCTGTCTAGTTCATCGTGTCCGAGGGCGCTGATTATGATGGTGATGCGAGATGCATGATGGGACAATAGTATGTAACGAATGTTACAGTGATGACACGGCAACAGCTGAACTGTAACATTCAGGATTTTTGTTGCAAGGGGGAGCGCTAGTAACTGTATAGTTCGGAGTGCTAGAGGACAGCCGGTATATAATAATGAACCATTATAAATCTTGTGCCATAGATGAAAGTAATAATTCTTCATTTATCAAATGTTACAGTATAGGGGATGATATAGAATATTGTTATTATTCCCCATCTTTTTTCTTGCACCATTCTTCTATGCAAGACCTGACAATGATTATAGCACAATTATATCTTGTGGTTTGTATAAAAGTAGTGGTATACCAGTGGTTATAATAGCATTAGTATAATAGTGATTATTTGTGTATATTCATAGGTTCATTATGGAGCTAATGCATGTATATAATAATAATTAGGATAATAGTAGTTATATTGGGTATATTCATAGGTTCATTGTAGAATGACAGTTTGGGTTTATTGAACTGTGGATGGTAATAGTTGATTAGTGAGTGATTTGAATAATTTCATATTAAAGCCTACACGATGCTCGACTTTGTAAGAGCAAGTGTTATGGGGACAGTACTTTGACTTAATGTTTCTACCAATTGGACCAGTCACCTACAAAGCCTTAGAAGGAGACCACTACCCACTTGTGTATTCTTTCAGTTGATAATAGTTTCAGAGATTTCTGGATATATAAAATGGACACTTTATCCCTGGGGGGCCTTAATGAAATCTCTGAAACTATTATCAACTCAAAGAGAAAGGGCTCAGTCCGAGCCCAAAATGCGTAACATGTTACACTTCTTGGGAGAAGCGCCATGTCTGGAGGTATTTTGTCCTGAATTTGTCCTGAAAAAAACTCTGCTGTTTACCTGCTGAGATCGACTGGAAATTGGGTACTCCAATGCTGTTGACCCGCTCCTGATACACTATCACAGATATTATGCTCTTAGCATAACTCTCATTCGTGAGCATAACCTAACTACATCTCTCTCTATAACCTTTTCCACCAGATATAATGCACTGGGACTGCGCTCCTATATATATTTTTTTGTGTTTTTACTTGAATTCTGGTATTTTGACATTGATGTCATGAATGTTTGTACAGGTTCATTGTATAATGGTATTATAACACTATTGGGAAAATGTCTGCTTAAGTAATTATAGTGCTGAACTAGAAGCAATATGAAAGTCATAAAAGTACAGGACTTGACAGACATTTGAGACATGAGGTTTCTGACTAAGAAAAGCAGAGCCTAATTTGAGATAATAACTCACTATATTTTCTTATTGGGTCTCCTTTTAACAAAGTCTACTTAGTAATGTTTTATTTCAGAGGCACAGTTAGGGCGTGTTGACACAGCAAAATTTCTGCACTGAATTTCTGAATAGACAATTCACTTCAATGGAATTCCTGCAGCAGAAAGTCTGCAGCAGAAATTCTTCTGTGTGAATAGGACAGAGGCTAAAAATTCATGTAGATTTTTCATGCAGAATTCCATGCAGAATTCCATGCAGAATTCAGTGCAGAAATTCTGCTGTGTTAACGCGGCCTTAGGCGGAATCGGTGCATAATTTGTGCGGAATGTATACGGAATTTCGTCACGGATTCCGCTGCTCAGTTAAAGATACACTTTATTTAATTAAACAGTCAAAGTTCATGTGGATTCCCTTCTCCCCCTCCCTCCTATCATCAAGGGACAAGATCAGCGATGTCAAGGGGGGTAGCTGGTATTACTGTTCATTAGATTTATGACTGATTGGATAAGGCAGCAGGGAGTTCATTCTGATATAAACTACTGTGACTAAGAATGGGCTCCCAGCTGCCTTATTTAATGGATGAAAAATCTAATGAATAATAATTCCACATCACTGTCTCATTCAGTGCTGACAGCAGAGGAGGGTGGGAGGAGGGACAGAGAAGACTGCTTTCAGAGTCTGTGACATAACAGCTTACAAGAAAAGCTAAAACATTATATTAAGTTACTTTTTTGACACTGTACACAGTTTGTTTCCTTCGCTAACACCCCCTTTAATGACTCATGGTGACTCTTGACCCTTTTGCTGGTATACTGGTGTTCTTTTCTTGAAGTACTTCTGGAAAGAAATAACAACTGTGTGCTGATAACAACTCCCAAGCTCTGTCATTTTAAAGATGCTTTGGCCCAGTTGGCTAGTCATCACAATTATGCCCTCGTCAAAGTCTCTTACCCATTTTTTTCCAATATATCCACTTTAACAATTCACTGTTCACGTCCTGCCCATTGACACAAACCCTTGTCATTGTTATTCAGTCTATGTGATAAAATTAAAATGACTATATTGTAACCTACTGTACTAAAATTAGCTGACTGACAAGTCTTGTTCCCCAGACACACAGTCCCTAATAGCTTGGCTACCTTCTGCTCTGGCGTCTCATTTTATTTCTTGTCTTCATCCTTCATGATCCATGACATGCTCATTAGGAGGATAAAGGGATCACACCATCCGCTATATTCATAAGTTTTGGAACATTTTCCACATCTCTCCACATGTCAGTATCTGATAAATACAGAATAAAAACAAATTGCATTTTAGATTTTACTGTAAACATTTTGTA
This sequence comes from Hyla sarda, assembly GCF_029499605.1. Taxonomy (NCBI): domain Eukaryota; kingdom Metazoa; phylum Chordata; class Amphibia; order Anura; family Hylidae; genus Hyla; species Hyla sarda. The sequence goes on along the minus strand of NC_079190.1, from coordinate 375,763,053 downwards.
ATAAAGCCAACACAAGTTGAGGTTCATAGTATGACCAAATATATGGGGTGAAGGCCATAAGAATCATTCATATTATACAACATGTTAAAACCTTATTGTACTTTTCGCAAGCAGGGATGAAACAACACAGCAAGCAAACATTTTATCTCCCTTTTCCCATTATAAACAAAACAAAAACATATTTGGTATTGTCACTACCAGAAATGTCCAAACTATAAAAATGTTAGGTTAGTGAAGCCACATGGTGAATGCCATAAACAAAACAAAACCAAAAAATACCAATTGCCATACTTTTTTTTTTTAACACATCACATCCAACTAAAACTGATATCAATAAAAATTACAGTTTGGGCTGTAAAAAATTAGCCCCCATACAGTTTCATAGTCAGAAAAGTAAAGGGGTCAGAAAATGGCCATTTTAATATTTTTTTTTGTTAAAGTTTTAAATTTTTTTTAAGCAGTAAAGCAAAGCAGAAACTATACAAATTTATAATAATAATAATATTTAAATTTTACTTCACATGGAACAGTGTAAAAATGAATGCCGTGGCCATTATTATAGAGTGTTGGTCCTCTGGTTTCTTTGATGGTTTTCCAATAAAGGCTGGTTGGGGCAGGGGGAAGCTGCTGGGGACCACTCTAGTGACTTGTGGTTCAGGCAGCATGAAAGTGATGGCAGATTCCCTTAATGTTACAAGGCCATAGTAAGGTTAGACACTCCTGTTGATAGCTAGTGCACAAATTTATTAGCAAGATATTTAAGTGGTTAAATAAGGTAATACGTGTGATTTTTGTGTTGAAAGAGCAAGGAAATATTTTGATAATGAAGTATGATCTACTGGAAACAAAGTCCGTCTTCAGCCAATGCTTGACGACGTTCATGGTATTCTCAGACTTGTGTGTGGATTTGTTATCATAGACACAGAAATCCATGAGGCTTCTGGCGAACAGCAGAGATGAATTCTAGAGGCGGTGTTGAACTTCTGCTGCAACCGGGGAGACAGATGCATTATGTTTCGTGGGCATGTGTGCCCTACCACCAAATCTCTTAAATGCTGGCTTGACTAGAGGGTCCATTTCATAATAACTGCGCTTAAACATTGTCTTTGAATATCAATCTATTATGTTGATACTATGGTTGTAAATGTATCTGACTTATGTATCTAAATGTATCTGAGTTATAAATGTTGCATTAGCCACAAGAGTAATGAAAATAACTTAAGAAACATCCATATTGTGTTATATCCGAATATTGGCCATACTTGTACTTGAATTAAGATCCTAATTTGTCAGTAAGTGTAAACTTCAGAAAGTCCCTGAGCTAATATTGCAAATGGTGTTGCTCGCGAATATTCGCAATGTGAATTTTATTCGCGAATATCGCATATTAGCGAATTCACGAATATTGGCGAATATAGTGCTATATATTCGTAATTATGAATATTCCTCTTTTTTTTTTTTTATTATTTTTTTTTTTCACAGTACACATCACAGTGATCATCCCTCTCTGCTTCCAGCTTATGTGGTGTAAAGAAGGCTCTAATACTACTGTGTGAGACTGGTGTGCGAATTTTCACATATGCCAAAATTTGCATATGCTAATTTTCGTATATGCGAATTTTTGCTTATGCTAATTTTGTATATGTTGATTTTCGCATATGCAGATTTTCGCATACGCGAATTTGCGCGTATGCGAAAATAAAACGAGAATATGCGAATATTCGCGAATATATGACGAATATTCGTTCATATATTCGCGAATATTTGCGAATTCGAATATGGCCTATGTCGCTCAACACTAATTGCAAAGTGTGCTGCTGTGTTTGAACCCCTGACAATCATATATACTGTATTTGGTGCGTCATAGTTTACTTTCTTTGACCTAGAAATCCTTCATGAGCTGTTCCTTGTATCTTATAATTTCTTGGTATTCTAAGTATCTGTACTATACATAAAGGCAATATAGAAAATGAATAATTATTACCATATGCAACAAACCAGTATATAGCTTGGTTTTTCACTTTAACTTTTTTTTATAGGAAAAACAGCCAAAAAAACCTCCTAAATCGCCACATGCATTTTTTTTCAGCAAAAATCCTGATGTTAGCTAAGTTCAATAAGGAAATATGAAATGCCAAACCCACTTGGTACTTTTTTCCACGCTTCTTTGGCATATTTTTTGTTCAGTGGCAGTATTAAAAAAATCGTTGCATGGTGTTTTTCATGGAGTTTTGGCATTTTTGGCATATTTAGCTTGTTTCAGATGTCTATGTATTCTGATTTTTTGGGGGCAAAAAGTTACCAGAGTCTAAATAACAGGCTTTCATATCTAAACACTAAAGTCCAGATATGACAGCCGCAAAATAAATCATGGCAGTGCGCTATAAAGATATTGTAGTGCACCTCTTGACCCTGCCGTAACGCTGTTCTTTACAGTACAGTAGCAGAACTGCTCTGTAGAGAACAGCTTAGACAGAACTGCTATGCTATGCTACTGGCATAGCCCGCACCATGGTAATAGTGCAGGACACTGCTAATCTTTTTGGTGCCTACTGCATCTATACCAATGAATGAGGTCTTGTTAATAGGAATGGTATAGATGGGTGAATAATTGGGGGTGACCTGCAGGACAAATATTCATGCAAACATACTCTTCCATTTTTGTTAGCTGCACATGTTTACATGGGAATTTGCTGGTAAATGTGGTGTTCATCCTGATTTTAGGTCATAAGGGCAAGAAGAATTACTAACCCTCTTGGAGGTCTTTCTATTGGCCAGAGCAGAGAGGTGCCCAGAATGGCAACATCATTGATGGCACAAAGGACATAAAATACTATATTGCACCTGTTGCAGCTGAAATAGGGAGACAACATAAAAAATGCCTGGGAAATATATGTTGATTGCTGGAAAATTTCAGGAGCCAGACTCTCGGTAAACTTATTTCCCTTTAATAAATTGGTAAAAATTGAATAATAAAAGTGGAGTTTGTTGTGGTGCAAGTAGGTTTGAAGAATTTTTTATATTTACATTATCTTATGCCTGGTATATGTATGAGATTATGTAATGCTAAGCTACCCTATAGGTTTTACCCTTCATCCCCCTCCAGGATGCAGTAGCTGGACTTCTGCTTTTAGAAGGTACTAGGTTGCTATCCCATAGTACCAGTATGGGTAGTGGATAAGCAGAGGTAGTGCTGGTGCTAGCCTGGGTGGTAGGCTGCAGACAGATAGTGGAGTCAAGTCCACATAAAAAAGTTGTAGCAGGTGGCACTGGTTCAGTGTCAGGTTCTGACAGAAGAATTGTGGCAGGTGGATCAGGGTGAACGACCCAGGTTATGAATGGAAGGATCAATGTAATATGCAAAGATTAGGCAGTGGAAAAGTCTGGTAAAGGGCAGAGATCAGGTACAGGATGCCAGATCAACATTGGCAAACATATATTTGCCATGACAAAACCACACTATTCCTCAGGTCCAGGTAATCAGGCAGGGAAGACTTACATAGGCAGTGTCAGGCAGGGAGGTGGAGGACAAATTTAGAGAATGGGTGCGCATCCTGGAGGGAGCACCAGAAACCGCAGCCACAGGAAAGACAGAAGGAGGAGGAAGCCTTGAGCCCAGGGGGAATTGGAGGAACAGGAGAGACCCAATGGCAGTAAGGTGTAGGGCAGACAGTATTTGCTGTGCCCAACCATGCCACATGAATATCTTTAACATGATAGTTAGTGGTACAACATGATCAAATGCCTCAATATTGTTGTAGGTACCATATCAGCTGACTAGCTCCAACATTGGAAGACTGATTTTGCACTAATCTGAAAGAGTGATACATATCAAAAGTCCTCCTACTGTATGACGAGTGACACAGCTGGCTCTCACTAAGAGTTACCCGCCAGCTGTGGCCTTTGTTGCTAAGCAACAACTCGAACATATTCAGGCTCCTGCGCGACAAGCAAACAGCTTAAAAATTATTCATTAGAAAGACTAAATATTTAAAGTCTGTTAAAGCCCCCCACACCTGGGTATTTAACCCTTCAAAAAGGACAAATGGCATTATACCAGTTGCTAAAACAACCAATCAATGTTCATGTCTAGAAAATTATATTTAAAGGGGTATTCCAGGCAAAAACTTTTTTTTATATATATATCAACTGGCTCCAGAAATTTAAACAGATTTGTAAATTACTTCTATTAAAAAATCTTAATCCTTCCAATAGTTATTAGCTTCTGAAGTTTTCTGTCTAACTGCTCAATGATGATGTCACGTCACGGGAGCTGTGCATGATGGGAGAATATCCCTTGCATGATGGGAGAATATCCCCATAGGAGCTGGACAGCTCCTGGGACGTGAGTCATCAGAAAGCAGTTAGACAGAAAACAACAACTCAACTTCAGAAGCTAATAACTATTGGATGAATTAAGATTTTTTAATAGAAGTAATTTACAAATCTGTTTAACTTTCCGGAGCCAGTTGATATATAAAAAAAAGTTTTTGCCTGGAATACCCCTTTAAGTATCTTTCGTCTTTTTTTTTTACTCCAGTATATATTTTATTTGTGGTTGTGGCCACCGAGTGTGACAAGCCGATATATTGTTATTTACATAACTATATTCTGATACTACTGATATTCTCCCATATGCAATTGAGCTGCTACAGAAAGAATTCTATTAACCGAGCTTCCTGAGTAACTTGTCGGAATATGCGGTTTAGAAGGCATTGCCTTATCCCAATGTGGCAGCATGACCTGTTGTAGCTATAGAAAAGTGAAAAGTGGCATACAAAATGTATTTGCTAAACTACTATTAGGACTGCTGGCTTGGGAAAGGGTGACAACAGTTTAGTAGGTAGTGAGGTAGGTGGGGAGTTTTCCCAGCAACTCATGCAGTACCCCTAACAGACGTATAGCATTCTAGGTGGCAAAATACTTACTCCCTATGTTATCGCCTACTCATATCATGCTTAGAATGGGATGTTGATACCTGATAATCCTTATCCCATCTATAACGATAAAAAAAGTGGATGGCTGGTAATTAGAAATGATAGTGTTATATGCTAGCCTTATATCTAAATGGCAAACATAATTGAGCAAGTAGGTAAATGGTATGGCCCTCTTGATGAATGTGAGGGCAATATCCTGCCTTACATCCAGTGACGAGAGCCACAGAACTGAATTCATGCTGGTAAAGACCAACTCCCCCAATTACTTGGGGTATTATGCTTGAAACAGAAAGTTTATAATGCTAGTTCGGTTTGATCCTGACAACTTGGCAGGCTTCACTATGACTAAGTCTGAATACGTGACGGTTTTGCTCCTGATAACTTGGCAGGCTTCGCTATGACTAAGCCTGAATATGTGACAGGCTCAGTGATGTGGTAGAACCAGTAGATAAAACAGTTATATTATCTATACAAACTCAAGTGGGAAAGATATATGATATGACCGAGCCTGTAGACATGACAGGATTTGTTGAAACATCAAAGCTGCAGCCTGCAGACATAAAAAATGAAAAAAACTTATTTGAACAACTGAGACGTGACAGGTTTTGAACCAGCGACTGAGTCCGTAGACATGCCAGGTTCAGGAACCTTGCTAACTTGACATTGTGAATGTTATTAGAAAGCAACTGAGGCCAACATATAACCAGTACCAAAACAAGTAATGTATCGTAATGATATGAGGCCTGAAGGTGGAAGCAGCTCCAACCAATTATACCGTAGACTTCCCCATGGTATCCAGCAAAAACCTCTGTAATAAACTACTGTAAAAAACAACATTAACTGGAACATTCTAACAAAGTAACAATGCCACTGACATGAGGCTCTGACGATTGACGAGGGCAAACTGCAGCTACCAGGGCATATGTAACATGTGAAAAACCAGAACACTGTTGTAAACCATGTGTGAATTAAGAACTACCACTACCGAAATCCTGGGATGTCAACCCTAAATTAAATAATGGCTAGTGAATACAAAGATAAGATATGTAAGGATAACAAGATGAGACGTTCATGACTTGGCAAGGGTAATCAGCCGGTACCTGAGTTATGTAACATACTAGAAGCTAAATGCAAGGTCATAATGGGTGCTACAACAATGTCTAATGGGTGCTACAACTTTCCAAAATAAAACAGGATGCACATAATGAAAAACACATATTGATGGATGATGCAATGAAACGTACCTAAACCCCATTATTGACACCCCATAAAATGAACAAGGCTTATTACTCTGAGAACTGCAAAGCTACAATACCTATGTATTGGACAAAGCCTGGTGGCACAACGCTTCAGAGTTGTGGTGGGTAACTGGTATATGGGGACCCATGCTTTATGTATGTATAATATCCACACTATATAAGTATATGCTGCTTTATTCTAAGCATGAGGTTTTTTCCCCCTAGCACTTTAGCACTTGCACCTTGGCTCTGTTGTAGATAGAGGGTGTGATGCAAAGGGCTGATGGAATTACCCTTGGGGCAGATGGCATTAACCCCTTGTATTTGTGACGCCAGGGCATGGTTTATCTTCATTACCACCGAAGGTATACTGCTAGATCCTGGGCTAGGCACACGGGCAATAATGACTCTGACACCAAGTTATGGATAACGGAAGCTTTACTGAGGGTAAACAGATGGTAAAGTATATACAGTTCAGCCAGGGCCCACAGAGGTGACCAGTGACTCAGAGACCTTAAGGGCTTGCTGGGACTGGGGTCAATTTAATGCAGGCCACGTTGACTTGACAAATGGTGACTGTGACTGACTTGACTTGACTTGATGACTGACAATACTGAGACTGTGGCTTACCTGTAGCTGCTTGTGGCTGCAGACTGGACTTGAGGCCTCCTATGATTTTGGATAATCTCTAGGACTTGACTTGACCTCAGCAAAGACTTGTAAGGAAAGAGAGAGAGAGCTAGCTCCACCCAGGGCTTATATGGGGGAGACTAGCAGTGAGCCCATAAGTCACCCCTGGGATCACCTAATCACTGGGTAACAATCACATGACAAGTCACATGGTGAACAGTCTTAAAGTGACAACGCATTCTGAACACATTACAATGGTATAATACTTTAGAAACATATTTACATGATGTATATTGCCAATTATTACTTATTATGCTTCCTTATATGTTCTATGGTGCTTATACACATGCCCAGATATTACCAGGTTTATTCTATTTATTAATTGTATGCTTCTTTGCTCAATGAGCTTTATCAGCATATTAATAAAGTGCGTAGCAGGATCCTCTTCCCGTTACCCATCCTTTGTTCTACTTCTTCCGTAATGTTTATGAGGTATAATATGGTCCCCTTAGTGTTTTTTTGTTTTGTTTTGTTTATAGGCTATTAGTATCCATGAGAATAGGGAAAAAATAAAAAGAAACACTACCATAATAATAATGTAACTGCCTAAAACTCTACCAGGCCATAACAGAACTGTACTAATAATTTAACTTCCTGAAAACATGACAGGCCTGACTATATAGGAAACGTAACAATATTGTTACTACCTGAAAACATGACAGGCCAGAATACATGGGAAACAGTAATATCATAACTGCCTGACTATTTAACAGTCCTGCATTTCTGCAATTTTGTTAAACTTCTGAGGCTCCTGAGGCTCCTAAAAAATCTATAAACATTATGCAACCGTAGTGAACTTGAATAAAGAAAATTATAAAGGTAAAGTTTACCTATATTGATATTCCTCAAGTGAAATCACTGCTAAACATACGACAGCAATAGATCGCCATCCATATTGCCCATGTAACCCACCTATACTACCACCAAAGGTTCCTCCATGGCCCCCCATGACTAAGATACCTCAAGACCCTTAATGGGGTACTTCGGTGGGAAAAAAAAAAACATTTTTTAATCAACTGGTGCCAAAAAGTTTAACAGATTTGTAAATTACTTCTATGTAAAGATCTTAATCCTTTCTGTACTTATCAGCTGCTGTATACTACAAATTAAGTTCTTTTCTTTTTGAATTTCTTTTCAGTCTGACCACAGTGCTCTCTGCTGACACCTCTGTCCATGTCAGGAACTGTCCACAGTTCCTGAAACGGAGAGAGGTGTCAGCAGAGAGCACTGTGGTCAGACTGAAATGAAATTCAAAAAGAAAATAACTTTCTCTGGAGCATACAGCAGCTGATAAGTACTGGAAGGGTTAAGATTTTTTTTTAATAGAAGTAATTTACAAATCTGTTTAACTTTCTGGCACCAGTTGATTTTAAAAAAAGAAAAGTTTTCCACCAGAGTACCCCTTAAACATTTGACTGACCCAAAGACAGATGTATTAACAAATACAGCTTGGAAGTAACCCCACTATCATGTTCACTTGATGGTTATATGGCCCATTAATGGTGCCACTCTCCCTTATTACTTTTCTCCTGCCCCTTAATGCATCCAATGTTAACCCTTTTGACCCATCTTCCCCAATCTTAATGAACAGCTATTATTCCTCAACTCATTATACCAACCCCACATGCATTATTATACTGTACATCAGGTATGCACGCCAGGATGACGTCACTGCGGTCCTGTGACGTTTAAGTAACACCCATTGCCCCTCCCACAAATACAGGCTGACACATCAGCCTTAATGCCTTGTGAGACAAAAATATGTGGGAGACCACAAATAAAACGTATTACATGTATAACATGTATGTGTAAAACAGACCAAATGTAATGACAAGTAGACTATATTTGGTATATCAAAGCCTATGGCCATGCCATTCTGATGTATGCCTAGAGCATACAGCCAAAATATGATGTGAAATACGAATACTAATTAAAGGGGTATTCCAGGAAAAAAACTTATATATATATATATCAACTGGCTCCACAAAGTTAAACAGATTTGTAAATTACTTCTATTAAAAAATCTTAATCCTTTCAGTACTTATGAGCTGCTGAAGTTGAGTTGTTCTTTTCTGTCTAAGTGCTCTCTGATGACACGCGTCTCGGGAACTGCCCAGTTTAGAAGCAAATCCCCATAGCAAACTTCTTCTACTCTGTGCAGTTCCCCAGACAAGCAGAGATGTCAGCAGAGAGCACTGTTGCCAGACAGAAAACAACAACTAAACTTCAGTTGCTGATAATTATTGAAAGGATTAAGATTTTTTAATAGAAATCATTTACAAATCTGTTTAACTTTGTGGAGCCAGTTGATGTATAAAAAAAAGTTTTTTTCCTGGAATACCCCTTTAATTTAGTGGAAAAGACTGTAGTATCTATTTAATGTAAAAACAGATGTCTTCCTTAATAATCAAGTGGGATCAATCTCAGGGGGAGATTTATCAAAACCTGTGCAGAAGAAACGTGGAACAGTTTCGATGAATCCCCCCTTCCTTTCTGCAGCATTACACAATTGACAATTGAGCAAGGAGAAGGCTGCAGGGTGACAATTGGTATAGAATGTTCTGAATTTTGCCAACCTCAAAAAATAACTAATAACATTATGCCATTGACAGAAATAAGTTTAGTAATTCTTATGGATACAGCTGAATTTAGCCTTTGTTTATTTTGTCTGGAATATCCCCTATGCTTTTGCCAAATGCTTTACTGATGATTGTCTTTATTTGGCTTTAAATCTTTAAAACAAAGTAAACCTTCACTGGCCACTTGGACTCTCTCCACACATAACAAGTGCCCCGGGTTAACATTGGTGCATTATAATAGACAAAGTACCCCGCGCTGTCATCTCTGGCACATATACATATTAAGAATAAATCACCTGTTGGAAATGTTTTTTAATAATTTAAAATAATAATTTATTTCGTGTAGGACTGTAACACAAAAACCTGTGACAGATTAGATAGATTATTTATAATAGAAGTAAATTGCTGGTTTATCACATTGTAACTAGAGATGAGCGAACTTACAGTAAATTCAATTCGTCACAAACTTCTCGGCTCGGCAGTTGATGACTTATCCTGCATAAAGGTGGATACAGTCCTAGGAGACTCTTTCCTAGGATTGTCTCCACCTTTTCCAGCCCACCGGAGCACTGGAAAGCTGAACTAATTCATGCAGGATAAGTCATCAACTGCCGAGCCGAGGAGTTCGTGACGAATCTAATTTACTGTAAGTTCGCTCATCTCTAATTGTAACCTTCCGTTCCACTGTTTAGTAAAAAGCTTTTTTCATTTGCTCCATAAATTCGAAATCAATCAAATCTGCATTTCCTGAGTTTCTTCCGTTATATGTTTTATACATTCAATATAGGGGAAGAAATAAGCCATTGATAAAATGCCTTAGAGATGTCAAGTACAGTACTGTATATGTTATTTGTAGGCACAATTGTTGTAATATGAGCTACGGTTTTAATATATAAAAGTAAAAATGTGCAGCCATTGTGAGTAGTTACTACTAACTAATCGCAGTACATGGAGGATACCAGCACCGATCTATATTAAAATAAAAGATCCTTTATTCCATTACAGCAAGATATTCAAAATAAAAGTCACTCAAGACACAGGAACTGACCCATGTGTACAGTGCCCAAAAGAAGGACGTATATGTCCTATACATGTGGGTCACTTCCTGTGTCCTGAGTGGTATTTATTTTGCACATTGTCTTAAAGGGGTACTCCGTTCCCTTGCTTTCGGAGCTCCGCTCCCCAGCGTCCGGAAGTTATTGTTCCGAACGATGTGTGTGCGGGCTTCCATGTTCAGGGCCGCCCCCTCAACAAAAGTCTATGGGAAGGGGGGGTGTCGTTCGGAACAACAACTTCCGGACGCTGGGGAGCGGAGCTCCGAAAGCAAGGGAACAGAGTACCCCTTTAATGAAAAGAGATTATCATGTTGGTTTATAAGTGTTTGGAATAAAGGATCATTTATTTTAATATAAAACGTTGCCAGTATCCTTCATGAATTACGAACGGTCTTAGTGGAATGCCAAGAGCATGCCACATACAAGGTGAGCCAACCGCATCTATTGTTACAAATAATTTATCTCGGAGTTTTCCAACTTTTTGTTTAGTAACAACAGGAACTAGCAACAAGTACAACTCCTTCAAAGGTTGCCACCTATTTTTTGAAGGATGAATCAGCTTAGATGTAAAGGTGTTTTGCCTTCCTCTGGATCAACACAGTATGGACACAATAGGGTTATAGGTTGAACTTGGTGGACTCTGGTCTTTTTTCAACCTAATGAACTGTTACTATATTTAGTAATTCTCTATATGATTTCTAATATTTTGATTTCAAGAAATCAGATTTCTGTAATATTTAAAAATTAAATTCATCGTATATTTAAAGAGTATAATGTACACGTGTGGGAGCTCTACGTAAAATATAAGAGACCTAAACTGAGGATACCTACCCATGGGCAATATATATATATATATATATATATATATATATATATATATATATATATACTGATTTAAAAAATAGAAAAATAGCAGTCCTACTAGGCTAGGAAGAAAATTTAGAATGTGGCTGAATAAATAGAGATAAATAAAAAAGAAAGAAAGAAAGTGTCTGATAATAAGATATAAAATATAATGACATTTATTGAATAATACTGTGAGGTCTGGGGGCAGGGCTCTTGCCGCAGACAGCTCACTAAAATAGAATGGTAAAAGTTAGTTATAAACATTTAAAACATGACGGTAAAATAGTATTGCACTTAAACGGTGGGACAATGATGGGGGTTTCTAAACCAATGTATGTAATAGGATATGTCCAATAAACAGTTTTTTCAGCTCTGGAGGCTCGCAGTTACGAGCCCACTGAGTATACTTTTATGCGCAGTAGCGCTAACGATCTATCCTCTATACCCCGACGGCACGGGGACAAAGTACAAGAGGGAAAATAGATCAAAGTCTGGCACTTAGTGCCTCTTACCGGCTCCGGCGAAAGCAGTAATATGCGCATAGCAGCGCTTAACGGTGATCCGGATTGATGCCTCTCAGCCCCGGCAGCACAGAGAAGGTGTAGGAGAGGTGAAGATGTCCGGTAGAGATAGGTATTGCGTAGTCCGCTGGAAAAGGTAATGTTTGTTTGTAGCGTGTGGCAGCGCTGGAGGTCTTTGGCGTAGTATCCCTCTCTACCCGGACGGCGCAGGGAGAAGCTGAGAGGGCAGTAAAAGACCAATAGTGGTTGACAAATAATCCAAATAGTCCCGACTTCTTGTGCAAAGGCAGTCTTGGATCAGACGCGTTTCGGGGAGCAGCGTCCCCTTTTTCAATGGTGGATATGCAAAGACAATCATAGTTTTGGGGCTTTGTAAAACATCTAGGTGCCACAGTTACTATTGACTAGGGTATTTAAGGGGTTAAATGTATAGGATTAGATGTTCTTCTGATTCCAGCCATTAGAGCTGTCATTAGACTACCTGCGATGGAACACCTGTACTAAGCTTTTCCACAATGGCGTAAAAAGGTACATGTAGCAGTATGAAGTCCATTAGAGACTGCCGTAAATAGGCGCGTTATTGCTCACCTGTCTACTTTGTTATTGCTGTACTGTCTAATTTGCAAAACACTGTAAAAACAATAGTGTAATAGTACTGATACTATAAAGCCTAGTCATAAATAGTGTTGCTCGTGAATATTCGGAAATATCGCATATTTGCGAATTCGCGAATATTCGCGAATCTAGCACTATATATTCGTAATTACGAATATTCGTTTTTTTTTTCACAGTACACATCACAGTGATCACCCCTCTCTGCTTCCAGCTTGTGTGGTGTAAAGAAGGCTCTAATACTACTGTGTGAGACTGGCGTGCGAATTTTCGCATATGCTAATTTTTGTATATATAAATTTTCGCATATGCAAATTTTCGACAGGGCTCTGCTGCTCAATATGGGTAAGGTTACTATATGTACTTAACTTGATTAGTTTCTATGTCTCTCTGTAGTCTGCATGTATCCATGGATAGTGCTTGAGTAATTACTATATCTTTATATGCACATTTGCATTCTAATATTCTCAGGCACCTTATTGAACTGGTTTAATATTTAGTAATACCCACAATTGTGGTAAGTGTATACTATATATACCGCACATAGAGCACTCTAGCAGGAATAATTTATGTGAAGTGCAGTTCTCTAAGAGACTGAGAAACCATACTGATTACCTTCTACACCATATTATATGTAAGCTTATTGTAGCTGGCAGTAGTCCTATTTTTTTGTACTGGTGTTTAACCTTAATCCCATTTCCAATCATTATCGTCTGTTTACATTGTTTTTTAAAAATTGCTTTAATGAAATCATGATTTTAATTATTAAGGTGTTGTCTGAACTTGATTCTCTTTTTGTATACATGGTATTATGAGTTCCCTTGTATCTATGCAGGAATCGGTGTACCCCCGAATATATGCCACTAAGGCAAGGGGTGATCATACACGACATATGCTAGAACCTGTATTAATGAACTTTTTCTAGACACTTGTGAGGGAGGGAAGTAGACATTTTCCCGGGTCCTGAATTTGGCAGGTTAGGTGTTTTTACTTACTTTCACAGAGCTGCTGGGACATTTTTTACTTGCATTATAGATGCTACAATCAAATTTGATTGCGGTGTCTAAGGGGTTAAATCCGGGCATCACCGTGATCGGTGATGTCTGGCATTAGAGATGGGTCCTGGTGGCAGATAGCCGCCAGGACCACCCAGCTATGACCCGCGCTCAGCTCCTGAATGCGTGTCATAGAAGGGGAGTGGGATGCTGTCGTCCACAAGGGGTTAAAGGTTGAATTGTGGAAGGTAGAAATTATTAATAATTACCTTTGCGCACAAAATAGCGACCTTTGACAAAAGTCGCAAATGATAAATATGTGACCACTGCATGGTCAAAAAGAAAAAGTTCTACAGGTAGGCAAAAAGAATGAAACTGTCTATATCAAAAGACGCATAAAAGTTGCTAAATATGCTGCTTGCGCCTGAACTGCGCCAAAACATAGACAAAAAAATGCTCAAAAAGCAACGATAAATCTCCCCCATAGTGTCCTGGAACATAAGGATTTTGAACAATTGGTCCATCAAGAGTGAAAGAATCATTACATTAAAAAGTTTTCAAATGACAACATGATGGACAACAAGATGGATAAGTCCTTTTTTGTCCTTTTTATAAGAGCAGATATTTTTACAATATTTTAGTGGAATACACTCCAGGCTTTTATAGCTGGAAGGTCCATAACTCTCTACTATCTCAGACATTTTACAGGGTTACTGAGAGCGTTCTCCTCCGCTCGGCTGCCGACCTCACACTGAAATCCATAAAATGAGTTCAACTGGATAAAATGGAGAAGAATAAGAACTATTTGTCCTTTAGTTTGGGAGCCTTTTTGCTGTTCAATTTGTTACTTCAAGAGATTAAATTACATGAGATATAAAGGGTCGGAAACAGAAAAACTTTTGTCAAAGAAACTGGCAGGACTATGTAAGTGCTCCTGTCGACAGTTACATTTTCTGATTTAAGAGCATAGATCATACTGTTCTTATTCCAGGCAGAATGCATTTTAGTTGTCAATTGTGAATACTGATATCTCTCACCTGGAGCCATGAAGTGGCCTATGGAAATAACACACAACTGCAATGGTTTGACAGCACAGTAAAGGATGCACAGTCCAACATTTATCATTGTCTTTAGACTCTTGTGTCTAGAAAAGCCGCAAAAAAAGGCACAAGCAGGGTTTATTTGCACCTTTTTGTTTACACATTTCTGCTGATTTTGAGTTGCAATCCACAGATTTTGGCAATACACATGATATGGAAGGGTTTTATCAACTGCGCCTTTTTGGGAAAAGGTGCAAAAAAGGCGCAAAGCCACTGAAAAGTCTCTAAAACTCCACCAGCCCAGACTTAGCTTAGCATTTTGGTGTATGTGAAGAGAGAAATTTCAGAAAATGTGACCTGCACAAAATTTATCAAATGCTCTGTGACCATATAATATATTTGGTGCTCCTACACATTACCAGCACACAAGAAAAGGTGCAGAAAAATGCTTCACTTACACCAACAATGATAAATGCTTCACTTACACCTACAATGATAAATGCTTCACTTACACCTACAATGATAAATGCTTTGTTTCCTGAATGCAAAATTTTGCAACATACTGGCCCACATTTATCATTGTAGGTGTAAGTGAAGCATTTTTCTGCACCTTTTTTTGTGTGCTGGTAATGTGTAGGAGCACCAAATTTATTATATGGTCACAGAGCATTTGATAAATTTTGTTCAGGTCACATTTTCTGAAATTTCTCTCTTCACATACACCAAAAAGTTACACCAAGTCTGGGCTGGTGTAGTTTTAGACACTTTTCAGTGGCTTTGCGCCTTTTTTGCACCTTTTTACAAAAAGGCGCAGTTCATAAATCCCTTCTATATAATGTGTATTGGCGAAATCAGTGGATTGCAACTCAAAATCAGTGGATTGCAACTCAAAATCAGCAGAAATGTGTAAACAAAAAGGCGCAAAAACAGCGCAAATAAACCCTGCTTGCGCCTTTTTGTGCCTTTGGTAGACACAAAAAACAGTCTAAAGACAATGATAAATGTTGGCCACAATCTCCATTTAGGGGTTATCCAGGTTGTAAAAAAAATTAAGAATAACACATTTAAGGGACCCCACATTAGATAGTATAACAAACCAACAGTTCCTCACCTCTCTGATTTACGCTGATACCCATTAAAGGGGTACTCTGCTGCTCAGCGTTTGTAACAAACGATTCCAAATGCTGGAGCCGGTGCCAGGAGCTTGTGACATCATAGCCCCGCCCCCTCATGACATCACGCCCCGCCACCTCAATGCAAGTCTATGGGAGGGGGCACGTCGCTCTAAATGAATGCTAAGTGCAGCAGGGAGATTGCAGTGGTCCCCAACGGCGGGACCTCCACGATGAGACATCTTATTCCCTATCCTTTGGATAGGGGATAAGATGTCTAGGGGTGGAGTACCTCTTTAGGGTCTATTCACACGTACAGTATTCTGCGCAGATTTGATGCGCAGGATTTCAAGCTGTGTTCAGTTTACATTGAAATCTGAAGCAGAATACTGTACGTGTGAATAGACCATTAAGGTCTACTTTTGGATCTTTTCACATCTGCAACATGGTTTCTGTATCTAACAGAAGCCACAGCACTGTGCTCAATCTATCACAGGGTGGACATCAACAGACTTTATTATTTACATAATTGGGTATGTTATCACAGTGGTGCCCGCCATTTTGATTGGATACATAGTGGTGCATGCAGTCCCATTTTTAATAAAATACAGTTTTAATAAAAATTAAGGTATCTATGACGGTGTGTTCTAATGATGCCTCCTTTGCAGATGTGAACAGAGCCCAAAAGAGGTAATTGAAGTTAAACATTTATTGAGATTGTAACTCAGACACTAAGGGAAATGAACATGGGTGGTTATGTCTGTATATTTACTAAAATGACATTAGCACGTGCTTCATCTACAATAAAAACTCCCATCCTTATGACAGAACCCATTAAATGCATTTTGCTAATTAAATTTGTACCTATTACAAGTAAAAAACAATTCACACAAGGGGAGTATATAGTCTAAAACATAACCTTTAATACGTCTAAGAAGTTCAGATTTCTTTTCTCATTGATAAAATGTGAATCACAGACATCAGACAATAGATGGGACATTTTTGTATTTGACTTTTAAATGGTGCATTTTCATTATGATACAAACTGACCAGCGGCCCTAAGGGTACATACAGTATCTGAGTGTCCTCACCATCCACAAATCAAAGCATACCTCAAGAAATATCCAGTGATTCCCAGTATGTAGAGGTCCCTTGAGCTACAATGGTCTTTTTGCTGGCATCATAACTTAATAACTTAAACGTTTCACAGGGATTGATAATTTATGGTGTATAGTCCACCTATGTGTATTTCACTGGAAAGATGTCTGCAAATCTTATTGGGGGCAAATCTAACATGACTTTCTGAACTGCATGTGCTGCTTGGCTCACTAGCAATGCTTTTTGCACAGTGTTAAATATTGAAGGCCATGTCAACATCTTGAACGCTTTGTCATGTCCCATAAACCATTCCCGAACAACATTGAAGTGGCCGGGAACATTATCCTGCTAAAAGACGCCATTATGGAATACCATTGAAAAGAAGTGGTGTATTTGGGCTGAATCAATGTTTAGGTCGGATAGAGTGTCATCCATAGAATGCCTGCTCAGAACCTAAATTTAGGATTAAACCAGATGACCTACCCAAATGCAATATTGAGCGTTGGGCACCCATGACCAGTTCCAAGGCTGGTGCAAGGATTTTAGCCACCCTAGGCAAAACCTCATTTTACCACTACCCCCCCCCCCCAACCCTTAGGGGTTTGGCTTTTGGTCAAAACTAATTATTTTTGTCCGATATGTAAACAAGTGTTCCCCCATTTGTAAACAATACAACCATCCAATGACTGAATAACACTGCCATACCAGAATAGAATAATACCACCATACCGTCACTGAATAACACTACCATACCAGAATAGAACAATACTGCCATACCGTGACTGAATAACAACGCCATAACAGAACAGAACAATACCGCCATACCATGACTGAATACAACGTCACAGAAAAACACAACAATACAGCCACACCTTGACTAACACTGCAATAACATACATCTATACACACACACATACAGTCATGGCCGTAAATGTTGGCACCCCTGACATTTTTCAAGAAAATTAAGTGTTTCTCACAGAAAAGGATTGCAGTAACACGTTTTGCTATGCACATGTTTATTCCCTTTGTGTGTATTGGAACTAAACAAAAAAAGGGAGGAAAAAAAGCCAAAAAATTGGATATAATGTCACACCAAACTCCAAAAATGGGCTGGACAAAATAATTGTCCGGCTTATCTTAATATTTGGTTGCACACCCTTTGGAAAAAATTACTGAAATCAGTCGCTTCCTATAACCATCAATAAGCTTCTTACACCTCTCAGCCGGAATGTTGGACCACTCTTCCAAACTGCTCCAGGTCTCTCTTATTGGAAGGGTGCCTTTTCCCAACAGTAATTTTAAGATCTTTCCACAGGTGTTCAATGGGATTTAGATCTGGACTCATTGCTGGCCACTTCAGAACTCTCCAGCGCTTTGTCACCATCCATTTCTGAGTGCTTTTTGATGTATTTTTGGAGTCATTGTCCTGCTGGAAGACCCAAGATCTCGAATGCAAACCGAGCTTTCTGACACTAGGCTGTACAGTGTGACCCAAAAATCCGTTGGTAATCCTCAGATTTCATTGCATGCTGCTTGCCTAGTAGCGGCGGGGGGTGGGGTTTGCGCAGGCTAGCGGCCTAGAGTAGAGGGCGAGTGGCGGGGAGGAGGGGGTTGTTCTTGTGCCTTTAACAGGAAGCGGGACCTGAGTGAGGGGTGCTGTGCTTTTCTGCCAGCTATGGGACAGTGTACAGACAACTTTCTTGCATCAAGAGAGCGCTGTAGGCGACTGCCTATCCCGCCTATAGGTGGTGCTGGCCCTGACCAGTTCCACCTGTTGTTCTTTTTTGGACAATTTCTAGTAGGTCCTAACCACAGCATACTGGGAACACCACATAACACCTGTCCTTTCGGAGATACTCTTACCTAGTTGTCTAACCGCTACAACTGGGCCCTCGTCAAAGTCACTCAGAGCCTTATATTTGTCTATTTTCCCATCCCCTGACTGGTGTCATTGTCTCTAGATAAATATTTGTATATCAGACAATCAGGTAATACCCCAAAAAATATTAACGCTTTTTTTTTCTTCGGTATAACCAAGTTTAACTGTGTCGAAAGAATTTTCCAGCAGCCCGATCATTAGTTATCGCAGTTAACCTTTCCTGATAAGGTCATGCAGTGCACGCTGTAATTGCCTTCGGGTTTGCCTTACCCATTAATGACTCCACAATATGCATCTAATATATACTGTGCTACAATTAAACCAAGAATCCTTGCAATGGTCGTCACACAATGTTCCCGTAAAGAAAGATCAACCATTAACTACAATAGACTGCTTTCTAAAGAAAACAAAGCCATTCATGTGGACATTAGCCTTAACTGAGCTATGCTGTTTAATATAAAAGTGGAATAATGTTGTTCCTTTAGGCAACTTAGAAACCATTTACAAAGGTCATGACTATTTCTTGCATGACAAAAATATTTTTTTGGGGGGAATTTATCATCGCATTTAGAGCTTTTTTTTTACTTACTCCGGGCGCACAAATGTTGCACTTGCACCTTTTTTTTTTGTGACTTTCATTGATATACATAAGGTAGCAAACAGCCTTACCCAAACAATTTTCAGTTTTTGCCTTGCAGTTGTTTCAAATTTATAAAGTGTGCATGTCTCTCATAGGCATAACAAAAGCAGTCAACCCCATCAAAATGTTGCAAGCCAAAGCCAGCCTTTGGAGTTGAGAAAAAGTAAAATTTATCAATCCCCCTCTGATGGTATGATAAATAGTGTTGAGCGGCATAGGCCATATTCGAATTCGCGAATATATGGAGGAATATTCGTCATATATTCGCAAATATTCGCATATTCGTAATATTCTCGTTTTATTTTCGCATATGTGAAAATTCGGGTATGCGAAAATTTACATATGCGAAAATAATCATATACAAAAATTAACATAAGCAAAACATCGCATATGCGAAAATTAGCATATGCAAATTTTCGTATATGCGAAAATTCGCACAACAGTCTCACACAGTAGTATTAGAGCCTTCTTTACACCACACAAGCTGGAAGCAGAGAGGGGTGATCACTGTGATGTGTGCTGTGAAAAAAAAAAAAAAACGAATATTCGTAATTACGAATATATAGTGCTGTATTCGCGAATATTCGCGAATTCGCGAATATGCGATTTTCGCAATGCAAATTTTATTCGCGAGCAACGCTAATGATAAATGTGTCAGCTCTATTGGCTGGTGAAAGCTACATGCACCATATGATTGCTGTTGGGGTATAAAAGCAAACTGTGCCGTTCCTGGAGCAGAAGGTTGTTGCCAAACTTATCATATTGCCTTTTTGTTTCTCTGCCAAGTCTCAAGGAGGTGGAGCCAAGCTACTCAAGTGCCACAGCCTGGCATGCCTTCTTGCTTGACCTCCCAGACCCTCTATGACTGGCATACAGGGATTAGCATGTAATTAAGGAGGGGCTGAGTGAGGAGGCAGGCCAGGCTGTGACACTTGAGCAGCTTGGCTCCGCCTTCTTGACACTTTGCTGAGTAATAAAAAGGTGATTTTTATAAGTTTGGCAACCATCATCAACTCCAGGAAAGGTACAGTTTGCATTTATACCCCAACAGTTATCCAACAGTGTCTGTAGCTCTGAGCAGGAAATACAGATGACAGGTTCCCTTTAAGACAAGCTTTTTAGTGACAGACAGTTTCTTGAAATCTACAGAGAGACTGCAGAGGGGGGGGGGGATTGGAGGAAATAGTGACCATGCGAGTAAAATTCATGATTCTGGAGTGGCAAATTATATAACTAGATATATAACATATAAATGGATTTATCTCCCAATGAACAATATGCAAGATGATTGAGATATTTTACACACTTTTATATTTACAGCAGACAGATTGCAGTACATTTGCCAAACTATTAATATTGCGTAGCTGGTGTGTGACAGTGTGGCCCACCTACCTTTATGTAAACTATACTGTTTATATATGATGGCTGAGCCGTTATACAACTAAAGCCTTTTGTCTCAACCCCCTTCCTCAGAGAGTGCAAGCTCTTGTGAACAGGGCCCTTACTAGTTACAGCAAGTCATGTTTGATTATTGTCTATTTATGGCCCAGAATTGTAGCGCGGCAGAATATGTTGCCACTATATAAATGCATTATGTTATTATATTATAATACAATATGTTTTTGAGATTACTTTTATTATTATTATTATTATTAATAATAATAACACAACTTTTATTTCTGATGAAGTGGAACAGAAAATACCACTTTATTCTAGTACAGATTTTTCACTATGGCGTCAGCTCAGAAGTTTGTTTGTTCATATGACAATATGACAAAAGTTAAAATATATGTTGGAAACATTGAAATCTGGATGACCATGGTATTGATGTTGATCACTTATATAATTTGGGGTTTTGGTCATATTTATGCAGACTTACCTTACTGTAATGTAAATGCATATAAGCTTCTGAGAATAATATGAGAGTAACCATAGATGGTAGCTACAATTATTGAAATCTACTAATGGACTACAAACAGTCTCTCCATCTATTTAACCAAATTACTCAAATGCATGATATTAATGACACCATGTCCACTAGGGGGCATATAACTACTACTTTCATTTCATGTGTGATGTGTCCATGTTACTGATGGGAAATTACAGTCCTCCGGACATGCTCTGTTACATTATCCCTCCAGTAGCAGCAGCAGCTAATCATAATACAACCATGTGCATAAACTTTCAGGCTATGTTCACACACAGTATTTTGGCGGGGAAAAAAATAGTTTTTTTTTCATTATTGAGTTTTATTGACAAATAAAAACTGAAAGTCTTGAAATATTGTTTAAAAAAAAAAAAAAAAGACCAAATGGCAGATAAAAACAGCCTAAATTGCCAGCTTTAAAAAAAATTGTTAGCTGGAAGTACCAACCAAAAAACTTGAGTGTTCACATAGCCTAAGGGTATAAATAACATTTAGACATCATAGGAAGCTTTAAAATGCTAAAGGTGTTGACTATTTATACCGTATTCAACTTTTAGAAGAGTATTTGATTTGTTTTTCCACTGAAGAAAAATTTAAACAAAAGAGAATAATTTTTTGTTTAAAGGGGTTATCCAGGAAAAAACTATTTTTTTATATATCAACTGGCTCCAGACAGTTAAACAGATTTGTAAATAATTTCTATTAAAAAAATCTTAATCCTTTCAGTACTTATGAGCTTTTGAAGTTAAGGTTGTTCTTTTCTGTCTAAGTGATCTCTGATGACACGTGTCTCAGGAAACGCCCAGTTTAGAAGCAAATCCCCATAGCAAACCTCTTCTAAACTGGGCGTTTCCCGAGACAGGTGTCATCAGAGAGCACTTAGACAGAAAAGAACAGCCTTAAATTTAGAAGCTCATAAGTACTGAAAGGATTAAGATTTTTTAATAGAGGTCATTTAGAAATCTGTTTAACTTTCTGGAGCAAGTTGATATACATAAAAAAGTTTTTTCCTGGAATACCCCTTTAACATATCCAGTTCCATTCATACACGTAGGTATCCAGGAGTTTTTTTTTTTTTTTAAGCTATAACCATTTGCATTGATCATATCCTTGACTTTTATGGATGAAACCTTGTCCCGTTCCATGCAGGGTATCTCCGGTAATCTTCTCTGTTAGCTTAAAGGGGTACTCCGGTGAAAAACTTTTTTTTTTTTTTTAAATCAACTGGTGCCAGAAAGTTAAACAGATTAGTAAATTACTTCTATTAAAAAAAATCTTAATCCTTCCTGTACTTATTAGCTGCTGAATACTACAGCGGAAATTCTTTTCTTTTTGAAACACAGAGCTGTCTGCTGACATCATGAGCACAGTGCTGACATCTCTGTCCATTTAAGAACTGTCCAGAGTAAAAGGAAATCCCCATAGCAAACATATGCTGTTCTGGACAGTTCCTAAAATGGACAGGGATGTCAGCAGAGGGCACTGTGCTCGTGATGTCAGCAGACAGCTCTGTGTTTCAAAAAGAAAAGAATTTCCGCTGTAGTATTCAGCAGCTAATAAGTACAGGAAGGATTAAGATTTTTTAATAGAAGTAATTTACAAATCTGTTTAACTTTCTGGCACCAGTTGATTTAAAAAAAAAAGTTTTTCACCGGAGTACCCCTTTAAGCTCCAGGCCCGGCCTGGGGCATGAGCGGAGCTTAGTGACGTCTCCGCTGCTGTTCTCTTCTGGGTCCCGCTGCTAGAGAACAGCAGCGGCGACATCAAGCCCATGCTGCCCATGCCCCAAGCCGGGCCTGGAGCTTAAGCTAACGGAGAAGATTACTGGAGATCCCCTACATGGAACAGCCTGAGTGTGGGAGAGAAAAACGGAGAGACCGACACAGGCGCCTTGTGCGTTACCACTAGACAGGAATAACAGATAAAAACAAACACAGTGAACGGGCAGGAATTGCCCCTTAGGTAATGGCCGCTCACCTTGAGCGAATAAGGTATTCGCATATAACCCACACCGTGGGTGACGGAAAGATCGGAACTGCTCCTGAGGAAGTTGGTTGCTCCCCCGAAACGCGTCATCTGTGTACTTCATTGTCTTCTTATGCTCTAATAAACCACTCCGGTGTTTTACCAATACCTCTGGTTGGCTTCTACATTACTCTGGAACTAGCAGCGCCTCTGTAAGGGTCATATTTTCCTTCTCCGCCTACATGGAACAGGACAAGGTAAGTACCTTTGTCATCAGTGTCACCTGCACTACCTGACGGTACAGACAGGTTAGTGTAGGTGACACTGGTTGAAGATTTCCTTTAATGAAAACTGGGCATGATCTGCTGTTCACTGTGAGTCAATCTACACTAGCTTCTAAAGATCAGCTGGATTGTATCCAATATAACCAAGCAGATAAACACCAAAACAGCATAACGCTATCCCTAAATTATGGCTATTATGAATTCAAAAAGTAAAAAATTCTCTGAAATCCAATTTTTAGGGGAAATTTAGAACAACTTTGATTAATTCCAAATCGATTTGCTCATTTTTAGTAACATTACATTGTGACATTTAACTCATTGGTTCTCCATTTATTACATTATTGGGATGAGTTTTCCAGAGGAAAAGCTGATGTTTAGTAGCAGCTACTGTGTCAGGTCACAGAGTAGGTGTGTAGGCAGTAAACTTCCCTTCATGGTATTCATATGGCACAATGACATTAAAGGGGTACTCTGCTGCTAGACATCTTATCCCACAGCATTCGGCATTCTAACTGTGGCAGTGGTCATGACATCATGGCCACACCCCTCATGACCTCAAACCATGCCCCCTCTATTCATGTCTATGGTAGGGGCGTGGCTGTGGCATCATGATCATGGGCTCAAACTCTGAGCGTTCTGAACAAAAGGTTCAGAAAGCTGTAGCTCCGAAATTACCCTTTAAAGTGCACCATAGCCTACCAGGGGTTGGTCTCACGATGCCGAACATACCTTTGTTACTAGTTTTTGAGTCTATATTCTCTCAAAAATAACATTTCTTCTGTATTTAATAGTGTCGGAGAGGTATGGACAGGGGTCTTCTTTGCCCCTAGGCTGAAACGCCTCTGCATGAAGTTGGGCCCCTTTGATTGACACTGCTGATAGCAGCCCTGTGTGTTATGTCCACGCATGTGCAATGAGTCGCTGACCCATCAGACCTGTTACTAGAGGCCGGGAGTGATCTCTCACTTTATATGAGGTCAGAAATTACATATATTTAAAGTGGATATTTTGGATTACCAGATATGATTAAAGGGGTTATCCACCATAAGGAAATTTTAGAACTCACTTGCCAGAACTGGGTATTTCCTGTTGGATTTTGTTCTCTGAACTACATATCCCACAGTTACATGCCTGAAAGTTTGAGGTCACTTTCCTTCCTCCCACACATCAACCACCACACCCATTGAAACACAGTGTTTTCTAACCAGGGGCCTACAGCTGTTGCTAAATTGAAGCAGGACAGGCTTCCTCTGATCACCTGACTAATGATGTCAGGTCTCGACGCACTGCAACCTGGGAAATCCGATGATATGAGTAATTTTGTATGCTGTTAAAAATAAATATTGGGGCGATATTCACAGAAGAATTGCGAGATCGTTGTTACACGTAGGTACAGACACTATGAACTGCACTAAGTTTACAGCCCCTGTAGCATAGTCAAATAAAAAAAAAATCCAGGAATACCCCTTTAATATACAGGTAAATTGGTTTGATGTTAACATTAAGTATAGGATTTAAGTTGAGAAATGTGCATTCTCAGGAATCAATGGCATAATAAAGAAGTTCACAGCCAGTCCCTGTGAGATAGGAAGAAGAAATGATGATCCATGCTTTCTATGGAGCGAAGGGAAATGCAATGAGTACATATTCACACTGAATTGTTGCCTATGACCGAATATCATAGGGGATGAGTCAGGATGCAGACAGATGTTCACAAAGCTTCTGTGAGCTGGAAGAATGTATCTACAGACGTCATTGTATCCTCTAACTTTCTTCACCAAGATTATATCCAGCACTCACACTATCTCAGACTGTAGAAGTGTTATCTGATGATTGAGACACTCTTAAAGGGGTACTCCAGGGGAAATAATTTTTTTTTTTTAATTAACTGGTGCCAGAAAGTTAAATAGATTTGAAGATTACTTCTATTAAAAATTCTGTATCCTTCCAGTACTTATTAGCGGCTGTATATTACAGAGAAAGTTCTTTTGTTTTTGGATATCTTTTTTTTTTTTGTCTGTCCACAGTGCTCTCTGCTGACACCTCTGTCTGTATCAGGAACTGTCCGGAGCAGGATAGGTTTGCTAGGTTTGCTATGGGGATTTGCTATGAGGTGTCAGCAGAGAGCACCGTGGACAGAAAAAAAAAAAAATCCAAAAAGAAAAGAACTTTCTCTGTAGTATATAGCAGCTAATAAGTACTGTGAGGATAAATATTTTTTAATAGAAGTAATTTACAAATCTGTTTAACTTTCTGGCACCAGTTGATTAAAAAAAAATGTTTTCCACCGGAGTACTCCTTTAATTTACCTTGTATGATCTGTAGTGCAATATTGTGTTATGGGAGAGGTCCTATATCTTTGCTAGGAGGAATATTTGAGGAAAAGAGACTTTCTATAATGGATCTTTCTCATAAGCAGAACTCACTGACAGCTTTGTCATGTAAGAAACCTCTAGATGAACTGCAGTGCTAGGAACAGTCTGGTCTGGACACGGTTATACCGTGTTAGCAGATTTCATCATGGTGAATTCCTTATTATACAATATAACCAGAATTTCCCCCTTTACAATCAGTAGTGATTGTTATATATATCCTGGACAGTTCCCATTCCCTGAACAGCACAAGACAGTTTGTAATCGGTAAATGGGGTGGTACAATCATAGTGCAATCTTCTTACTTATT
The DNA here is from genome assembly GCF_029499605.1 of Hyla sarda. Lineage (NCBI taxonomy): Eukaryota > Metazoa > Chordata > Amphibia > Anura > Hylidae > Hyla > Hyla sarda. The sequence continues at coordinate 375,736,953 of NC_079190.1, read as the reverse complement.
TAATGTAGTATCAGCACAACACAGAGGGGTTATACAGTGAAGGACAGCAGGGTTGTGAGAGGTGACAGCTTCGGAGAACTGCAAATCGCTTGAAGAAGTGCGATATGCACAAAACGACAGTCACCTTTCACACCGTTGATGTCCTTCACCGTATTGTCCAAGACAAGGTAAGGGTTAATGGTAGCTTTACTGAGGTAGACAGATGGACCTCGCAGCTTGCTGGGACTTGTAGTGACTTTGACAGACTTTAGGACAGCCACGCTGACTATAACAGACTTGACTGTAGGTACTGACAGCAGACAAAGACAACTTGACTTACTGGCATGTGGCTGTAGGTAAGCTTGAAGCCCCCAGATGTGCTGGACACTAGCTCTGAGACGTCTGGTCTTTACTGTGTCTCAGGATATAGGAGAGAGACTGTAATGGGTGCCCCTCTTATAAAGAGGGGCTGAGCCAGAAGCCCATAGGTGAAGCTACAGGTCACCTGGTTAACTGGTGCTCTCTGGGTAACAAACACATCATGTGAACACATGATCATTTGACTAATTCAAAGGTCCTTAAAGGTCCTTTATCCATAACACACATAGCACTATACATTATATATATATATTTATATATATATATATTACTATGGGGGAGACACTGCAGGAGAGCTAATAGGACACAGAGGGACTCAAGCTGACAGGGCCTAAGTACTGTACGGGACTATATCCCGTACTTGGACATCACAGAACAGTGCTGACATTTGTGCCTACATGCATAGTGATCTGCTGGAGTAATAAACCAAGGTCTCTGATTTCATGGACTATGTTCCTCTCAGTTTGCAACAAGTGGCAATAACTGGCCTGTCATCTAACAGGAGGCATCACCCAATCATACTGAACTTACTTGATACAATATCTGAGGTTTCATGTGGCTGAAAAAATTTGCTTTCGATCTGGCTTTTATACTTATACATTTGCTAATTTGCAGATCATAATGACTCCTGTTATTTCCTCAATTTTCATAACATTATTGTTCTTTTTGGTGTTTTTGGTGTAATTTTATTGTTGAGGAGTGTAATATCACTGTTACCCCCACACTGTTAATATTCTGTGGAAACACTAAGCACAATTTCTAGTAAAATGATTAAATAAAGCTATCAGCAGGCAGCAATTTAATTTCTCTAAGAGCAATATAATACACAGTAAGTGAAGCTTTCCCATGTAAATAATGCTAGGCTTGTCAACTCACACACATGAAGATATTCTCTTCCACAGCAAATTATTACCTGTGGCTGGATTCACCCCAGGTCATTGCTCATTTCAATCTAATAAAGTATAATCACATATAGCACATTCCCGTTTAGCGTGTTTATAAGATGCATTGAATTTTAATATTCCATTTTATTCTAATATACGCTTGCTGCAGAAATAGAGTATTGCATATATAGGCAGAGAACAGTGTATTAGTATAATACGGTTATTGGGAAGGGTTATGAGAAATATGCCATAAGTCAGATATCATTGTTTCCAATTATGTCTGGTTTCATTGGAAACAGGATTACCCTACTGCACTGTAAAGTCTACTAATAATATGTCTTTACATTTGGAAGGGAATAACTTTTATATGAAAAGGAGCGGGTATGACAACTGGAAGAACCAAAGGTAAAGCTATGACCAACATTTTTTTTTCTATAGAATTTATGCACATACATTAGGACATCTTAAAGGGGTTGTCCCAAATCTACAGGAACAACTTCTGGGGTCCTCATAAATGCTCCATTCATTCTCTGTGGGGCTCAGCAGTGTTCCAAAGAGAATACTGTTCCATTCACTGGGGAAAAATTCATCATTTAGGTGATGCCCGGGAGTCTAGTTTAAAGGGGTTATCCAGCATTTATTAACTTTTTACTATTGTGCCCATGATGCCAAGTAATGTCTTAAGTACATTTACTTGTGTTACCTGGATGTGCCCCTTTTTATGATTTTATGGTCCCCCCCCCCAGGTTCAGCATTCCACTGGACTCTGGATGACTGTTGTCTCGAGCCTTTCCCATCCGGTTTGGCTCAAGACAACAGCTGATCACGGGGAGGCTTCTTCTTGTCTTCCCTAACAAGTCAGCTCTCTGATGACCTGTGCGGTCCAGCTAGACGTGCCGCTGCCCCTGTGATCAGCTGTTGTCTCAGAACAGCAGAACAGGATCCAGGGAAAGGCTCGAGTCAACAGTCATCCAGAGTCCAGAGGAAGTCATTAGTGATAGTGATAAGTTAATAAACCCTGGATAACCCCTTTAATATTTTTTAGCTGTATTCTGTAGTATCATCCTTCATATCTAAGAGGTACCCAGCTAGTCACCTGCTGTTGTCCCAGCACAAACACTGTATAATGTAGAATTCTACCTGAGCATTATATAATAGCTTTAGTTTAGAATTCTCAGCACCATTCCACAACATCAGAGGATACAATGGTGTCAGTTATATCTGTTTGATGTAGTACTGTTACTTACTGTTATAGTATCACTGCAAACATGTGCAGAAAACTATTCTACAGTTTACATTCAGTTATCATGCAGTTAAACCTGATCCATATGGAAACAACACCTATAGGTTGTTTCCTTGTTTCCACAAAGTTCTGGAAGTGAGACCTGTACCCTAGTAAACCTTCTTATGCTATTTAATGTGTTCCTTTTTGGACTGATTTTCCCCTCCAAAACAAAAACCTGCCAAGTGGAAAAGTGTGGTGTCCCAGTACAGAACAGTACAGAGTCCTTAAGTCCCCACAGGAAGAGTCCCTCAGGTCCACAGGGCTCTCTTGCAGGGTTTCCCCCAGGTTATATGGTATAAGTGCCTTGTATATTCAATATGTTCATTTATTGTCTTTGTCAGTATGTATAAAGCTGTACTGATTGTATGAAATGTTGGTCATGTGTCTTGTAATCACATGACATATCCAGAGTTCCAAGGGCACAGGTACCCCAGGCAACCAGCTACCAATGGGCTATAGTCCAGCCCCCTAGTATATAAGAGGCTGTAGTCTGTATATTCACTCTCTTAGTTCCTGGCATTAAAGAAAGCACAAAGTCCTGTACTATCCAAGTTCAGCTTATCTAGGCCAAAGCCTAAGAACCTGAAGCCACAACTAAACTGTAAGTGAAATCTACCTCTACAATTCAAGTCCGCTACTGTCCCGCTAAAGTTACAACGGTAGTACAGTGGCCTGCATCATTACTACAATAACTACAAGTCCAAGCAAGCCTGAGAGGTTCCCTGTGTCCCGGTCACCTCTGTTGAAGTTGGCTATTTGTAAAGACTGTTATCTGCCTTTTCCAAGTAAAAGTTCAAGTTGCTTCAAATCCTTGCTGTGGACTCTCATTTACTGCATGCCGTTTCTGGACTGGTTGTCAGCGGTGCCCTATACCAAAACAACCACATTCTGGCGTCACAAACACTAGGGGTTAACAACATCTTGCCCCAGGGGTTAATACCATCCGACCCCACCACTCACTGCAACACCCAGTGGTCACCACAAAAGCAGTCTTAGGCCAGGTTTACACTGTGAAATCTCTAGACGGAATTTAGCTTACATTGTCCTGGGCACCTGGACTGAATACACCCCATTAGTGTGATTCCACAAGCATTGCATCTCTTAAAGGGGTTCTCTGGTGGAATTTTTTTGATTTTTTTTTTTTTAAATCAACTGGTGCCAGAATGTTAAACAGATTTGTAAATTACTTTTATTTAAAAAATCTTATTCCTTCCAGTACTTATCAGCTGCTGTATACTACAGAGGAAGATATTTTCTTTTTGAATTTCCTTCCTGTATGACCACAGTGCTCTCTGCTGACACCTCTGTCCATGTCAGGAACTGTCCAGAGCAGGATATGTTTGCAATGGGGATTTGTTCCTGCTCTGGACAGTTCCTGACATGGACAGAGGTGTCAGCAGAGAGCACTGTGGACAGACAGAAATAAATTCAAAAAGAAAAGAACTTCCTCTGTAGTATACAGCAGCTGATAAGTACTGGAAGGATTAAGATTTTTAAATAAAAGTAATTTCCAAATTTTTAAGTTTCTGGCACCAGTTGATTAAAAAAAAAAAAAATTCCAATGGAGTACCCCTTTAATGCAGATGTGTCACAAATACACAGCAAAAGCTATACTTGTTACATGTGCATTTTTTGCAAGTTCACTGGGTATATCATCCCTGTAAACATAAAATGGTGAAATGAATAACAAATTCACAGCATATTGTGCGGCTGCAGCAGCCAATCTGAAGATAAAATTCAGAGCATGTTCAGACTCATGTGGATTCAACCAAATCTTTTAAGTGCTGTCCCCTCAGCACTGCTGTCCTAGGCACTAGTAGAAATGCAACCCTAGTAGAAATACTCAAATAATTTTAAACAAGTATAGATCACAGACAAGGTACACATTAAGCTAAACATAAATGTGCCTGGGGTTCTCCAGCAGCAATATGTTACAATAATTTATGTCTATGAAGCGAGCGCAGAAGCTGCGGTTACTTCATAGATGGTGAGGATCAGCTGCTACGATGACAGCTAATGACGAACATCAATGATTATGCTGGTGTCTGCCATAAACCCTTTAGATGCTACGATGAATACAGATCTCAGCATCTAATGGATAAAATGAAGGTGCTGGTGGATTCAGAGTGCTCCTCGACCCTCACAGCATGATCACGGGGGTCTGATGAGTTGAAATGGCTGATGGAAGGTCTACTCCTTATCGCTGATCAGTGCTCCACTCATACAGTCTCTGTACTAGTAGATTGCCATTATCACTGAGCAATGCTATGCTAGGGCATAACACTGAGCAGTATAAACAATCGAATAACCGTTTATAATACTTCTCTGTGGACATTAAAAGTGTTAATAAATGGAGTAAAAAAAAAATAATCCAGAATTGATGATCTTTTTTGCATATATATATATATATATATAGAAATAAAAAGTGATCAAAAACTCTTATCTAAACACGAATGGTACAGATAAAAACTACTGATCACGGTGCAAAAAATCAGCCCTTGTACAGCCCATATAAAGAAAAATACATAAGTTATAGCGGTCAGAATAGAGCAGTCTTAAGCATACTGTAACCCCAGTATCTGCCATTCTTGCTTATCTTGGCCAAGTTGCTCACTCAGCTCCCTGCTGCAGGCTCCAGACTTCCATTGTACTGTCGAGGGGGTTGCAAGTTGTGGGAACTTTCCCCATTTATAACATTGTTTTTTTGTTTCGCCATGCATTTTATTGTAAAATAAATGGTGTTAATACAAAGTACAATGGTTGTGCAAAAAAAAAAAAAAAAAACTCATATGAAAAATAAAGGTGTTTTTTAAAAGACGAGGAGGAAAAAACTAAAACACAAAAATGAAAATTGTCCACAAGGCCAAAATGGGCGGTGTCCTTAAGGACTTAAAGGCATTTTCTAATGATAATATATTGATGGCCTATCCTGTGGACACCAGGCACTCCGCCTATCACTGTACTCGTACTAGACATATGAACAGATACAGAAGCCCTGGCTCCATACATTGTGTAGTGGCTGTGCTGTGTTCAACTTTGTTTCTTGGATAACGAGTGATGGAGCAGATTGTTAGTGTAGCATGTGGTGTAGTGTATAGCTTAGGGAACCTGTGCTGTATATTGCACACGCTTTGTGTGACTGTAATTTCTTGTATGACTTGTAATGGCGACTGAATGATCAATAAAGTTCTTTCAGTAACTATTGAAGTGAATGGCTCAACAACTTCCTGCTCTATTTCTCATGTAGTGTGTGTCCCCAGGTTCTGCAGAAGAGCTCATCAGCTCCCTGCCAAATAGATATTGATGAAGATTGATATATGTACAAAAGATTGATATACATCTAGAGATGAGAGTGAAAAGATTGAACAGTAAGAGAGAATATGTGTTTGTATATGGGAATTTATCCTGTGACTTAGTGATAAATTTCATATCAATAGGACACGTGCATAGAACTTGCTGAATGACAGTATGGTTGCCTCTCCCAGCATGAGCAGTATCTCTTCGCCAAACTTTGCGGAATGGGCTGGACTGGACACTGGACTTGTGCTCTTAAGACTTCTGCTGCTGTCATCTTCTATGCTATGAATTTTTTGTGATTTTTGGCATGAATGTTGTCCCCTTCAATGGCTATCCTACATGTTTTTTTTTTTTTTTTTTTTGCACAGGAACCACTTCAATAAATAACATGTCCCTTTTTTTTTTTGCAATGCAGATTTCGTAGTTATAGTGGAAAAATATGAACTATGGAACAGATTCCTATTGAAAACAATGGTACCCGGGGTGCAGGCAGAATTCATGCAGATTTCGGTGCAGAATACATGCATATCCTTTGCTGAAATCCACATGAAAATCAATTGTGCAAACCTGCCCCATGGCTCACCTTTACAAAAGGAGGAAAATAGCAAAGACAGTATGAACGCAAACCTTTCGAGGTCCAGGATTGATGTGAGCCCATAAATTATTTGTACAGCTCTAAATTTCCAGGGATTTTCTTTAAAACATTACCTGATAAAAAGACTATTCATAAAAATGCCTTTTGCACATAGGGCTTCTCAGCTTCCAGTGTATTGGACCATTTAGGATGTCTGCTAATGTTACAGCATTCCTAGTTGTTTGCTGTGTGATTCATTCGTCGTGTGCTTTCCCTTTGGTCTATAATTGTCCGCGTCCTCCGAGGTGCATCGTTCAGGTGGACTCTGTGGTGCTAGGGAACCATGCGGCCTGTTGCTCCAGCAACCCAGCTTGTTTGAAGTGTGATAAAAGCTGTATATTGCATTTGGTCCCAGCTGTTACCAGTTTAGACTGATACACTAACAAAGCCTCGGCACCTTTTAGGCATGGTCTCATTATAAGAGAAGGTAGTGTGCACTGCGGTTTACATTGAACACTTTTACTTTCATGGGGATGACTGGAATCGTGGTTACCGGCTTTCTCTTCCATTATTTCATGGCTTAAAGGGGTACTCTGCCCCTAGACATCTTATCCCCTATCCAAAGAATAGGGCTTAAGATATCTGATCGTGGGGACCCCGCCGATGGGGAACCCCGTGATCTCCCTGCTGCACTCCGCGTTTGTTTAGTTTGTCGTGTGCAGCCCTGGAGGCTCGTGATGTTACGGTCGCTGCCGATGTCATGTACACGCCCCCTCAATGCAAGTCTATGGGAGTGGGCATGACTGGCATCACGCCCACTCCCATAGACTTTCCTTGAGGGGGGAGTGGTCATTGAGTCATAAGCGGGGCATGACCGTGAGGTCACGAGCCTCCACCCCACATCGCCAGTCATCCAGCGCAGAGCAAAGTTCGCTCCATGCACTGGATTTCTGGGTTGCTGCTTTGGATAGGGGATAAGACATCTAGGGGCGCACCCTTTAATCCTGGGTTTTACATTCTACCTATTATTATAATTATTTGCCATGAATAATTAATATATGTGAATATAAAAAGCTGTAATAGATATTGTAATTAGGAGGAGATAGCATCATTATTTTCTTCTATAACCCTATTTCTCTGTTTGCAGGCTCCTTAAAGGAGTACTCTACTGCCTAAGCGTTCGGAACATTTTCTGAACGCTGAGGCAGTGGAGTACCCCTTTAAATATGGTAAATAACAAACACATACTAAAAATGTATCTAGAATGTATGAACTAGGGGGTAGGATGGTAAAGGCAGCTCTAATAAACAAGTCAAAAGTTTTAATTGGTCAGAGTCTTAGTGCTGAGACCCCCACCAGTACTTAGATGTAGTCGGGTGAAGTGCATTGCAGTGTGTTTCACTCCCTAGCTAGGCGTTTAGTCTGTCTGATTGCAGATGTCAGGCACTATAGACTTGTAATGGAGTCTGACACCTTCAATTAAATTGAGTGCCAGGTGAGGGAGTGACATGTCTGAAGTTATTTTTATTAAAAAGTATAGCTTTAATGTCTTAGTATAAAATGTGTAATTATTAATAGCGAGGGGCATAGCTAAGGGTTTATGGGCAATAGTGGAAAAGTTTAGCTTGTCTTTTATAATCTGTTCCACCATGACCTAATGTGTTATGCCACCATGCCCCTGATGATCTGTACAGCCATTCCCCAATTATTTGTGCCACCATGCCCCATGTACTGTGCTAACACATCACAATAAACTCAGCCACCATGCCTCTGATGTATTATGCCACTATATCTCAATGAACTGTGCTGCCATGCTTTTAAAGTCTAATAAATAATAAACTGTGCCACTGTGCCCCTTAGCCCTAAATCATTGTTTCCTAATCTGTGGTTCTCCAAATGTTGCAAAATGACAATTCCTATCATGCCCTGAAATCAAGCAATGATGGAAGTTGTAGTTTTGCACCATCTGGAGAGCCAAAGATTGGGTAACACTGACCCTAAATACCCTGCATCCCTGGTAATACTCACCTGTCGTCACTCCTACGCTGCTCTGGCTTCTCTTTTCAGGTCTGACTGCTGTGGAGGCAGGCAGTGCTAATCAATCCTGCAGGACAAAGCAAGCGCTGAAGGGGGTTAGAGGGAGCCAAACATTCTTTTGTTTCTGTCGCCACATAGTTTTTCAATTGTATTGCTGTCCTAAGGATGCCGATACTATTGAGTAGGTGAACTGGACTGAAGTTCCAATATGTGGCAAGAGGGGCTTGTCGGTTCCCCTAACCTAGGGGCGCAGTCTCAATTGTGAGCATTGCAGCCCATATAGAGAAGTTGTAAAATATAACATGATGCTGCCATGCACACCAGTGAGCACACCACAATCCCTGTCTCAGTAATACTTACCTTTTTTGGCGGGATTGGCTTTCGACATGTTGACTTTTTAAATACAAGGCTAAGGGTATTTTACGCTGCAGGTCCGCCGCTGAAGGACCCCTACAGGGTGCCTTTAGATATGCGTATTGCCGCTCTGAGCAGACACACTGCTGCGATGTGCGAGTTGCCGCACATACGCGGTGTACTCGCACACATCGCAACGGCTCCCCCTGCTCCCTGAGCTAAGCTGAGAGCAGCATCGATGTGCAAGTATACTGCGCATGCGAGCGGCGACTCGCACATCCCAGTGTGTCTGCTCGTAGCGGCGGATTGACGCTCCGAGCAGGCATCTGTAAAGGCAGCATATAGCGGTCCTTCAGCGGCAGACCCGCAGCATAATGCGCACTGGGGATCCACTCGTGTGAACGTACCCTAAAACATCAGTGTTTCAACAAATACAATATTCCACCTAGTACCTTGTTCATTTACTTTTTAGCCCCATCCACACTGCCAGGTGGAGATTCTTTCTGTAGTGGGCGCTGCTAAAATCATCAGAGGGAGTATCGCGTAAGCATGCACCATCGCCATAAACAGCAATGTAGTATGGCGGAATTCTGCTAAAAGAATGAACATTCTTTTGGTGGGTCCTGAATCATGAAGGTCTGCTATGGAATTTTTCGCTGTATACATTCCTCAGTGTGAATGCTGCGGCAAAATGCCATTGGATACAAATGGAAGCGGAATTCCATGGTGGAATTTCGCTGGCGGAAATTCAGGAATGTGGACGAGCCCTTTATATCCTTGTGATTTTCTCCTTGAAATTTTCAAATCCCAGAGGTGGGTTTATAGCAGTATGTAACAGCTGTAGCTGCTGACCAATTTACTGTATATACAGCCCACTGTATAGCACAACGCTTATAATTATTCCATATCCACTTCATTATCCATATTACACTATTATATTCCAGTGTCCTTTTTGTTTCCCCCTTTCAAGATGTTCTCTTCTCGTTCCCAAATTCTGATCAGATTTGTCCTCCTATTACTAGGTACTATATAACACTTCATGAAAATTGGAGTGAAGAATGGGAGTGGAATACAGATGGAGCAATAGAAGGGAAATTGTTACATTCTAGGAACATTAACCAAAAACACTGAAAATTTGAGAATTGTTTTCTTCTGAAATACTGTCAGTCAGTGGAGTTAATCCATGTCCAAACTTCCCAACACATAATCCACATAAATTGTGCATTATTAAAATGACCTAGCACAAACAATCACACAAGGATTTTATGTGGTTTTCCCTGGGATTCCGATGTGGTGTTCATGTGAATAACCCATAATGAAAAATACACACTGTGAGTCTAAGAAGACACAAAGGAAAGGGAATTATTAAAGGCTGAGCTCTTATGTTCTTCTAACACCATAACTAGTGGGTGCATACCGTATATCTTTCAGTAGCATTTCCAAGGTTTGTCTCATGAAGACTATCCCTTTTTATATGGCCTATTAATGGGAATGAATATCTTAGGGGGGAGTCACATACGGAGGTCACCCCTCTATGATCCAGAATAAAGATACTCTATGAAGTTAACTCCTGCTCTTATAGATTCAGTAAAATGAATGACCAATATCTAATAATATCTAATACTATATTTACCATATGGGGGAGAGGGGGAAGTTGTCCAAGGCCTCTAATTCCCAGTAATATACTCCTCTGCAATAAAATATGATGAGTTTAACAAAGTAAAAGTATGAATGAATGGCTAGCACATGCTTGGAAATTAAATTCCCCTTCTTCCTGCACAGCTTATGGGAAGACATCCAATGGTTTAACATGCAGTTTTATTGGACATAGATACAGTGGGGCAAAAAAAGTATTTAGTCAGCCACCAATTGTGCAAGTTCTCCCACTTAAAAAGATGAGAGAGGCCTGTACTTTTCATCATAGGTACACCTCAACTGTGAGAGACATAATGAGAAAAAAAAAATCCATAAAATCACATTGTCTGATTTTTAAAGAATAGTATGCATATTATGGTGGAAAATAAGTATTTGGTCAATAAAAAAAGTTCATCTCAATACTTTGTTATATATTCTTTGTTGGTAATGACAGAGGTCAAACGTTTTCTGTAAATTTTCACAAAGTTTTCACACATTGTTGCTGGTATTTTGGCCCATTCCTCCATGCAGATCTCCTCTAGAGCAGTGATGTTTTGGGGATTTCGCTGGGCAACACGGACTTTCAACTCTCTCCAAAGGTTTTCTATGGGGTCGAGATCTGCAGACTGGCTAGGCCACTCCAGGACCTTGAAATTCTTCTTACAAAGCCACTTCTTTGTTGCCCGGGTGGTGTGTTTGGGATCATTGTCATGCTGAAAGACCCAGTCGAGTTTCATCTTAAATGCCCTTCCTGTTGGAAGGAGGTTTTCACTCCAAATCTCACGACACATGGCCCCATTCATTCTATCCTTTACACGGATCAGTTGTCCTCATCCCTTTGCAGAAAAACCCCAAAGCATGATACTTCTACCCCCATGCTTCACAGTAGGTGTGGTGTTCTTTGGATGCAACTCAGCATTCTTTCTCCTCCAAACATGACGAGTTGAGTTTTTACCAAAAAGTTATATTTTGGTTTCATCTCAGCATGTGACATTCTCCCAATACTCTTCTGGATCATCCAAATGCTCTCTAGCAAACTTCAGACGGGCCCGGACTTGTACTGGCTTATGTAGGGGGACATGTCTGGCACTGCATGATTTGAGTCCCTGGTGGCGTAGTGTCTTACTTATAGTAGCCTTTGTTACTTTGTCCCAGATCTCTGCAGGTCATTCACTAGGGCCCCCATGTGGTTCTGGGATTTTTGCTCACCATTCTTGTGATCATTTGACAGCACGGGGTGAGATCTTGAGGGGAGCCCCAGATCAAGGAATATTTTCTGTGTTCTTGTATGTCTTCCAATTTCTAATAATTGCTCCCACAGTTGATTTCTTCACACCAAGCTGATTGCCCATTGCAGATTCAGTCTTCCTAACCTGGTGCAGGTCTACAATTTTGTTTCCTGTGTCCTTCGGCAGCTCTTTGGTCTTGGACATAGTGGAGTTTGGAGTGTGACTGTTTGAGGTTGTGGACAGGTGTCTTTTATACTGATAAAAAGTTCAAACAGGTGACATTAATACAGGTAACGAATGGAGGACAGAGGAGACTCTTAAAGAAGTTACAGGTCTGTGAGAGTCAGAAATCTTGCTTGTTTGTAGTTGAACTAATACTTATTTTCCTCTATAATTTGCAAATAAATTCTTTAAAAATCAGACAATGTGATTGTATGGATTATTTTTCTCTCATTATGTCTCCCATAGTTGAGGTATACCTATGATGAAAATTACAGGCCTCTCTCATCTTTTTAAGTTGGAGAACTTGCACAATTGGTGGCTGACTAAATACTTTTTTGCCCCACTGTATGAACACTGTAGAAAAGTAAAAACCATCATACTGATTGGGGGACCATAATGCGCCCTTAAAACTTAGATTGTTGTTATCTTGTTCACATTTACTGACAATTATCTAATGTTTAATTCCCACTTTTTAGTCAAATATGATGCTGCTACTGCTGAAGGGTGCCCCTCTAATTCTATTGTCCATGGGCCTCTTCCTTTTTTTGATTTGGCCTTGAGTAAGATACACTATTTGACCAGGGGCACCCATATAGTGTTGACATTATACAATTGCATTACAGATTGGCTACAATGTAACTTTTTTATATCTTAGTATTTTCCTGTACATTAAAGGGGTACTCAGTTGAAAACCTTTTTTCTTTTAAATCAACTGGTGACAGAAAGTTAAACATATTTGTAAATTACTTCTATTAAAAAATCTTAATCCTTCCAGTACTTATTAGCTGCTGAATGCTACAGAGGAAATTCCTTTCTTTTTGGAACACTGATGACATCACGAGCACAGTGCTCTCTGCTGACATCTCTGTCCATTTTAGCAACCGTGCATAGCAGATGTATGCTAAGGGCAGTATGGTGGCTTAGTGGTTAGCACTGCTGCCTTGCAGTGCTGGGGCCTTGGGTTCAAATCCCACTAAGGATAACAATAAATAAAGACTTATTATTATTATTATTATTATTATTATTCTAATAACGTCAGCAAAGAGCACTGTGCTCGTGATGTCATCAGAAAGCATTCCAAAAAGAAAAGAATTTCCTCTGCAGTATTCAGCAGCTAATAAGTACAGGAAGGATTAAGATTTTTTAATAGAAGTAATTTACAAATCTGTTTAACTTTCCGGAGCCAGTTGATTTAAAAGAAAAAAGGTTTTCACCGGAGTACCCCTTTAACATTCTATTCTTTTTATAATATTGCTACACTGTAACACCAAGCTACATCCCATATTTCAGCCTTTTTACCAGAGATCCTTTTTACTAAGCACTTAATGCACCTTCAAGCTATAATAGTCACTGAACCATAAGAAAACATGTCTCTGATTTTCCATGCCCCTTTATTCACTCTGCCGCTCTTCTAGAACACAGATACAATAGAGCATCCGGTTTTATCCTCCGTAGTTGGTCTCCAGCATCTCCCCTATCATACGCGCTCCATGTAATCCTTTATATCATAAAAAGGAAAGCCAGAAACAAACAGAATGTGGTCCATAACAAGCTAATGCCAGATGGGAGACTGGAGGAGGGAGGGCCAAGGGAAATTTGGCGTAAGGAGATTGTCATGGTAACACAAATCTATCTGCCTTTTTTTTCCTGTGTGAAAAGCACCTGAAATTAATTTTACCTGCAACACTTTGCAGGGGGGAGTCCCGAGTCACCTGCTGCATCACAGGTTACACCGGTCCCTATTTCTTCAACCTTGTGCAGCACAATGAAACTGTGGTAAGAAGATGCCCCATCATGTCCTGTATTTACAAATAACCAGTAGTGTGTTAGTAAATAAGATGACGTTCCTATAACAGGTGTTACATTGGATATAGTGGTTGTATTTCATAACTTTTTCATATATATAAGAAGTGCAATAGTAATAATCATCTGTTTTGTATCAACAGGAAACAGGAGATGTCCAACTCTTCAGAAGCTACCACACCTGATCGCCCCCTCTCCCCTCCGGCCACTGCTCCCCCAATTATGAAGGTAATAGGTTCTACTATTCATCTAACCAACCCTATGATGGTCAATCATTATCAGTGTCTTAAATACACTGATTTCTATAATGCACCTTTATTTTTTGGCTGTTTCTACTGACCTTGGAAAAAGGTGTATGCTGTGGGATGTGGTCACAGCTGTAATATTACTACTGTGTTATTGCAGTACCCGAGTGGAGCTTTTGGCGACTTGTGTTGTACTTGTAGTACTTGTGTTGAGCTGTATGTTAAATGCATCACATAAATGGATCTTTATGAGGGATATAGTAAGCAGGCATACCAGTTTTTTGGCATGCAAGTTTTCGGAAAGAAAATTACTATTTTATGCTATACTCTCTCGCAACTTAAAAAAAAAATGTGATTTGGGGTTAGCAAGAGGGGCATGATCTCTTGTGGTCCTGCAGATTTACTATAGTTTACCCTAGAAAGTGGCATAAGTTATGGCACAAATCAACTTTATCTTGTGCAGTACAACAGACTGTGAAGATTTATTACAATTATTAGTATGATTATTATTAGCCAGGAGTGGGTCCAAAGACATAGAAATAGGTGCAAATCTTTCCACTATAGTTTTTTCTCTGTGTGATTTCCATTGCTTTTTCCATTGCTATACTGACCAAAATACTACTGGGATAAGAAATACCCCCTATATGTGCCAGCTTCATCCCCACATGCTGTGGTTCCGTAAATCTGATTTTAGGATTTTATTCATTGGAAGGTCTAATCATAAATGCATCATCTGATCATTTCAAATATCTCGATGTTCAAAGATTCCTTTTATATGATGATAAGTTTAATGCCCTATTTTTTGGGCTAAGAGATTATACTCTAGGACTAGAATAAGCCTTTTTTGTCTTTCTTCTAGCTTTGACATATATCAATATATTTCTATTAAAGTATGTTTTGTAAAGTAAAAATAAACACCAACTTTTAGCATGTTACAGAGAAATATTGGGGTTCCTTGCTGAGAACCCCACCAATCGGTAGGACCAGCAGGCATAAGTGCTTTACTTCCCAGCTCTCACAATCTTTGTCTCACTGTCCCATAGACTTACAATGAAGCAACGAGACAGAGATTGCTGAGAATCAGGCAGTAAAGTGTTCTACACTCGCTTATCCCAGCTTGTTCTCTTTATGGGGGGGGAAGGGGGAAGTTCAGCACTGAGACCCCAACCGATCAAAACTTTTTACATATCTCTGTGAAATGTCAAAAGATTTTTTATGTGACAGGCACACTTGAAGAGATGTAATATATCCGGTAGAGACCTCATTGCAATAAGTGCCCCTTATGAAAGGGAGTATTCATGACTACCACTAATACTGAGAAGTATTGGTCAATATTGGGCATTAAAACTCAGATAAGACTCAGGTTCTCTGCAATAACGATTTGTTCTAGAATTCAAAGCAGTACGGTTTTCAAAGTATCCCCCATTCCTCATAGCTGTTGTACGTACTATAGTTGCAAGCATAGGATCCCCAGTGAGTTACTAGTAAATAGAAAAATGGAATAAGAAAGATGAATGGCAGTATATGTAAGTAGATATGCATTATAAAGGAGTCCTTTATCATACAGCTCTGTGCACTGCCATAGAGGCTTCTTCAGGCTGCAGATGCATGCTTCTTAGGTAGAGTACCTTCAAACAGTACCTTTGTATTTCTAATGGAACATGCCACAATTTTTTACATTTTCTAATATCTATCTATCTATCTAGTACAAGGAAATGGAGCAGCACTCAGAGTATGCCAGTAAATGGGTGTGTGCTGACGTCAGACCCCGGTCCTGGGTCCCCACTCAATATATCCAATAGATAGATGCACAGCAGCACTCCAGAGTAACATGGTTAAATCTGGGCTTTTATTCAATCACCAAAATGTAGCGACATTTCGGTCACCTTAAGTGACCTTTATCAAGGCTTGATAAAGGTCACGTGAGGTGACCGAAACGTCGCTACACTTAGGTGATTGAAGAAAAGCCACCATTTAACCACGTTACTCTGGAGTGTTGCTGTGCATCTAATCTATCTATCTATCTATCTGAGTTATAGATGAGATATCTATGTATCTATCTCATCTATATCTCATCTTTATCTCATTTATCAATCTATCTCATATCTATCTATCTATCTCTATATCTACTGTATCTATCTATCTATCTATCTCCCATATCTCCCATATCTATCTCTCTATCTCACTATCTACATATCTATCTATCTCATATCTACTATCTATCTATCTATCTATCTTTCTTGTATCTATCTCATATCTATCTTTTATCTATCTATCTCATATCTATCTATCTATCTATCTATCTATCTATCTATCTATCTATCTATCTATTTGCTTTTCAGCATTCATTATGGAATCACAGAATATCCTAAATGGGATTCAAGGAATTATTATAGTATCATATTTTGATTGATTTCTTATTCATATGAGCCATATATGAACAACTCCTCTTTTCTCTGTACACATTTCCAAGTAGGACTAGAACAATAGAAATGTACAAGCTGATCAGGTAGACTCCAGATATAGCTGACAGGCATGAACAAGAATTTGTGTATCTTGTGTATCCCCCTGTTATGTATGTAAGCAGCATGATAACATAGCACAAACATTGATCACATTGTAGACTATTAGGGCCATACAGGTTTTTGTAATAAAAACCCATATTTATTCCTCGGCAAGTTCTGTAAAAAGTTAATTTCTTTATTCAAAATTCATTAGCATAGTACCACAATTACAAGGCATTATGATAGCAGACCACATCTTACTGACGCATTTCAAACAGCTAAGTGCTCTTAGTCATAGCAATTCCTTCTTTTAAAAGACATACTATGAGAGATAAACAAAAATGGTCTAATTGTATGACTAGATCGGTATTTTTTAACCAGCGTGCATCCTGCTGTTGCAAAACTACAACTCCAGGCATGCTTGGACAGCCTTTGGCTGGAGGTGCGCTGGTTGGGAAACAATGAACTAGACAGAGAATGTGCCAAACATATTCTAGTGGCACAGGCTGTTTGACAAATCTGTCACATCTTTTAGACTGTCTAGCCCTTTTTAGGCCAAAAAGGTGTGGCAAAATTTGGCGTACTGCATCATATATGAGCCATGTCCCCTTACAATGAAGCCTGTAAGGATTTCACCCTGGGGATAGCTCTGGAATGATCCTTGACACAACCACGGGACACGTTTCTACTTCATTCAGAAAGCAAACAACATAGTTCTTTATGCAAGTCTGGTTCCTCACCAGCTTTATTACACAGGTTGCAGGATAAATAAAAAACATAACACAGGAACAAACAAAATCCTAGATCATCCAGTCACTAACTAAACAACCCAGCATGCCATCAACTGGAGGGCTTTTCCCTGCCAGTTAAAACTGAAGTTTCCTGCAACCTTTTACTCTGTTCACACACAGCGTTTGCAGCCTCTTGCTGTGTGTACTAAGACTCCTTGTCTTGTCAACTTCACTGTTGTGGGTGTCACTCACAGCCCTGGCTGTGTGCTCCTCACAAGGACCCCTGTCTCCCCCCAAAGCCACCTTGCTGTTTTCTGGGGAGAGCCCAGACTATTCTGTTTCCTTTCCTTATATCTAGACTTCCCACATTTCTGTTGGCCTCATTAATTAGGCCCCTGATGAGCATCTCTGCTAGCTCACCTTGGATAAAGGACTGGGGAAAACACCCTTTCATTTCCCTCAAACCTGCCTCAATGCCACAAGCTGTACTCACTTTCATCAAGTCATGGTGATGAAGTGCAAAAAGTATTTAAAAAAAGCCGAACACACATGCAAATATGATGCGATTCATGGCAGTTTTTTTTTGTTGGTGTACATCATGCCAGATTTTTGTATATATGCAGAAATCAATGAGCCATCCAAAAAAACAAAAGCTATATGAAAACATTTGGAGAACTATGAATGCATAGTAAAGTGTAAATTTATAGTAATAGAATATATTTGTCTTCTACTGCACTCTATATATTATAGCTTGTTGCAGGGACGTGCACAGACATTTTGGGGGGCAGGGCCTGAAGTGAACAAAGGGCACTTCTCATAATTATTTATTTAAATGACCACATAATGATGCCCCGCTGCCCAGTGTCAAAAGGGCAGGGGGTCAAGCCCCCTTTCTTGTCAATGTGTGCATGTCCTTGGCTTGTTGCACTGCTTTATGGCACCAAGCGCCACTATTGACCTTCATGAGCCACCTGCATTACTGCTCGGATTGACATTTGCAAACATTTAGGAGTAGATATATACTTTATTTACCATATGAACAGATGTCAATAATTGGGCACAGGAATGTATAACTGTTGCACTTTTCATTGTGCCTGAATATAATAGCTCATGACCATGTACTGCTAAGAAGATCAGTGACATAGTGTCTAGTCACGCCAAGATACTCCACCTTAACTGCACTTGATCTCCATTCATCTCTTCAGAAACAATAAGAAAAGTTCATCAGGTTCAGTTTTGATGCATTGTTCATGTAGTCACAGGGTTCACTACAAAGCTGGTTGAGACAATGAGCTATTCACCAAAGCCTGATATATACCTTACATTACCTGAGGCACTAGAGGCTACGATCTTACATTACCTGAGGCACTAGAGGCTACGCAGCAGTCAGCTTGAGTCGTCTCCCAGACACCAGAACTCCTGTCATCTTAATGTTGGAAAGGACTTTTGTGAAATCCTGAACATTCTTCATACTGCCTAATCCACACTACATACCATGAGAAATGTCATCCTGCCACAGTGATAGATATTAGGAGGAGAGAAAAAAAACGGGAGGACGGAAACATCAAACTGTCTGCTAGGAAGTATAATGCAGGCGGCAGGATCAGTTCTGCAGATGTGACACATGACATTTACATATACATGGAAACTATACAAAAAAAAAGTAATAAATGGCTCGCTCACCTCCTGCCATGCACTTTTTTGGCAATTCTTCACCTCAAAGGGGTACTCCCATGAAAAACTTTTTTTTTTTTTTTTTTTTTAAATCAACTGGTGCCAGAAAGTTAAACAGATTTGTAAATCACTTCTATTAAACAATCTTAATCCTTCCAGTACTTTTTAGGGGCTGTATACTAAAGAGAAATCCAAAAAAGAAATGCATTTCCTCTGATGTCATGACCACAGTGCTCTCTGCTGACCTCTGCTGTCCATTTTAGGAACTGTCCAGAGCAGCATATGTTTGCTATGGGGATTTTTTCCTGCCCTGGACAGTTCTTAAAATGGACAGCAGAGGTCAGCAGAGAGCACTGTGGTCATGACATCAGAGGAAATGCATTTCTTTTTTGGATTTCTCTTTAGTATACAGCCCCTAAAAAGTACTGGAAGGATTAAGATTTTTTAATAGAAGTGATTTACAAATCTGTTTAACTTTCTGGCACCAGTTGATTTAAAAAAAAAAGTTTTCCATGGGAGTACCCCTTTAAGCAGCAACTTTAAACATGCAAAAAACGGCCCTTTATCCCATAAAACTTGACGTATTTGGATAGAATCATACAGGTAAAGCCCAGCTGGTGCAATCTGGTGACAAACAAACGCCCCACACCCCTTTGACGTGTTTAACTCCTTGGGGACGGAGCCCATTATAACCCTAAGGACGGGAGCATTTTTTGCAATTCTGACCACTGTCACTTTAAGCATTAATAACTCTGGAATGCTTTTACTTTTCATTCTGATTCCGAGACTGTTTTTGTCGATACTTGCATCATTTCTTGGTGAAAAATTCCAAAATTTGATGAAAAAATTGAAAATTTTGCATTTTTCTAACTTTGAAGCTCTCTGCTTATAAGGAAAACAGACATTCCAAATAAATTACATATTGATTCACAAATACAACATGTCTACTTTATATTTGCCTCATAAAGTTGACATGTTTTTACTTTTGGAAGACATCAGAGGGCTTAAAAGTTCATAAGCAATTTTCCGATTTTTCACAAAATTTTCAAAATCCGAATTTTTCAGGGGCCAGTTCAGGTTTGAAGTGGATTTGAAGGGCCTTCATATTAGAAATACCCCATAAATTACCCCATTATAAAAACTGCACCCCCCAAAGTATTCAAAATGACATTCAGTAAGTTTGTTAACCCTTTAGGAATATCAGCAAAGTGAAGGATAAAATTCAAAATCTTCATTTTTTACACCCGCATGTTCTTGTAGACCCAGTTTTTGAAATTTTACAAGGGGTAATAGGAGAAAAAGACCCCCAAAATTTGTAACCCAATTTCTCTCGAGTAAGGAAATACCTCATATGTGTATGTCAAGTGTTCGGCGGGCGCAGTAGAGGGCTCAGAAGGGAAGGAGCGACAATGGGATTTTGGAGAGTGAATTTTGCTGAAATGGTTTTTGGGGGCATGTCACATTTAGGAAGCCCCTATGGTGCCAGAACAGCAAAAAAAAACACATGGCATACTATTTTGGAAACTACACCCCTCAAGGCACGTAACAAGGGGTCCGGTGAGCCTTAACACACCACAGGTGTTTGACGACTTTTCGTTAAATTCGAATGTGTAAATGAAAAAAAAATGTGCAGTTTCTTTTCCCAAATTTACCATTTCTACAAAGGGTAATGGGAGAAAAATCCCCTCAAAATTTGTAACGCAATTTCGAACGAGTACGGAGATACCCCATATGTGGCCCAAAACTGTTGCCTTGAAATACGACAGGGCTCTGAAGTGAGAGAGCGCCATGCGCATTTGAGGCCTAAATTAGGAATTTGCAATAGGGGTGGACCCGGATACAAGGATGGGGCTTGTCTCCACCAAAACCCTACAACAGTGTTTCCCAAACAGGGTGCCTCCAGCTGTTGCAAGACTACCAGCCTGTCAGGACAGTCTATGGCTGTCCGGCAACACTGGGAGTTGTGGTTTTGCAACAGCTGGAGGCGTCGTTTAGGAAACACTGCCGTATGAGAAGTTTTTCATTTTTATTGGGGGGGGGGGGGGGCGACGTATAAGGGGGTGTATGTGTAGTGTTTTACTTTTATTATATGTTAGTGTAGTGTTTTTAGGGTACTTTCACACAGGCCGGGGTTCACATTGCCAAACTACAACTCCCAGAGTGCACTGACAGACCGTACATGCTGGGAGTTGTAGTTTTACAACAGCTGTAGGCATATTGGTGGGGAACCACTGAGTTAGAAAACAGACTCTAGCTCAGTGATTCCAACCCATGTGCCTCCAGCTGTTGCAAAACTATAACTCCCAGCATGTACGGTCTGTCAGTGCACTCTGGGAGTTGTAGTTTGGCAACAGCTGGAGGCACACGGGTTGGAATCACTGAGTTAGGAAACAGACTCTAGCTCAGTGTTTCCCAACCAGTGTGCCTACAGCTGTTGCAAAACTACAATTCCCAGCATGCCCAGACAGTCAGGGATGCTGGGTGTGTAGTTCTGCAATATCTGGCCCTTCAGATGTTGCAGAGCTACAACTCCAAGCATGCCTGGACAGTCTGGGCATGCTAGGAGTTGTAGTTATGCAACAACTGGGGAAGAACAGTTTGGAGACCGCTAAGTAGTGGCCTCCAAACTGTAGCCCTCCAGATGTTGCAAAACTACAACTCCAAGCATGCCCAGACTGCCCATGCATGCTGGGAGTTGTAGTTCTGCAACATCTGAAGGGCCAGATATTGCAGAACTACACGCCCAGCATCCCTGACTGTCTGGCCATGCTGGGAATTGTAGTTTTGCAACATCTGGAGGGCTACAGTTTGGAGACCAAATTATAGTGGTCTCCAAACTGTGCCACTTCAGATGTTGCAAAACTACAACTCCCAGCATGCCCAGACAGTCAGTGCATGCTAAAAGTTGTAGTTTTGCAACATCTGGAGGACCACAGTTTAGAGACCACTATACAGTGGTCTCCAAACTGTGACCCTCCAGATGTTGCAAAACTACAACTCCCAGCATGCCCAGATAGCCTTTGGCTGTGTGGGCATGCTGGGAGTTGTAGTTTTGAAGCTTTTAGAAGGTCACAGTGAAGATCACTTATCGGGATCTTCACTGCAGCCTTCTGCGCCGCACTTTCCGGCCGCCGCTCCTCCTGCTGCCACCGCTGCTCGTTGATGCCGCCTCCGCCGCCTCTGAAGGTCCGGGTAAGCCGGGCCATGCTCCCCCTCTCCGCCCGTGTTCCCCCGCTCTGTACCGACTTCCGATCGGTGGGCAGAGCGGGGGAAATGAACTCTAACCCCCACCCCCCCCCCCCGCCCCCTCCAGCCATTGGTGGTCAGCCGTACTGACCAATGGCAGGGCATAGGAAGGGGTGGCAACACTGCCACCTCGCTCCTATCCTTTAGGCTGGTCGGAGCTGGCTCTGACAGCTCCGATCAGTCTTATTTTCTGGGTGATCGGGTCACCAATGTCTGAATTTGCCTGCGATTTGCTGCGATCGCCAACATGGGGGGGGTCTCAGGACCCCCGTAGGCATTGCCACGGGATGCCTGCTGATAGATATCAGCAGTCATCCTGGTCCGATAACCGCCCAGCGCGCGGCAGTGATCGGAAATGCCGAGGGCGTATGGATACGCCCTCCGTCCTTAAGTGACGGGACGCGAGGGCGTATGCATACACCCTTCGTCCCCAAGGAGTTAAAGGGATACTCCGCCCTCAGACATCTTATCCCCCGGTGATCGCCCAGCGATCTACTGTATGGGGTCTGGCTACTTACACATCCTCAGTGCACTCTGACCCACACCTTCCTGAACAGAGCCAAGAGACAGCCCACTCAGCCAATCAACAACTCAGAGGCCAACAGATCGGGGATAAGTGTCCGATCGTATTGGGGGAAGAGGGGGAAAGGATAGCCGCTGGGACCCACAATGATCTCCTGTATGGGCCCCCTCACCCAGATCTCCTTTCTGTAGATAGGGGATAAATGTCCAAAATGTTCAGTTCCCTGGAGTACCCCTTTAAGCACAGATTACGCATATACGTACATGACTTCCAACTTTACAGTGAAATGCAGTTAAGTACATATAGTTACGTATAAGTATTTATCAAAAGTCATAAATTTATGGTGTACAGACAGCAATAGATATGTCAAATGTGTTAACAGGCATGTACTTGTTAATACATCTGATGCTTATTATTTACAGCAAGGTTTTCCTTATGACCAGCTTGTGAAATCGTTCTTAGTAGATTCCCCCCCTTAACGCTCTTACAAATGGTTTTATGTGGAGTTATTGTACACAAGAGATCTGTACAGTCTGCACTGATGTCCAATAATGGCTATTGACTGATCTTTGTTCTGTCTCAGGGGGAGATTTATCATATCCTGTGTAGAGGAAAAGCTAACCAGTTGCCCATAGCAGCCAATCAGATCGCTTCTTTCATTTTTAAAAAAGGCCTCTGAAAAATAAAAGCAGCAATCTGATTGGTTGCTATGGGCACCTGGACAATTTTTTCTCTACACTTCTCCCCCTCAGTCTTTACATTGGTATTTTCAGAACGTTTTCAGTATCTACACAAGGATTATACACCTCAGTGATCAACATGAACAATGGGGGAGATTTATCAAAACCTGTGCAAAGGAAAAGTTGCCCAGTTGCCCATAGCAACCAATCAGATTACTTCTTTCATTTTGCAGAGGCCTTGTTAAAAATGAAAGAAGCGATCTGATTGGTTGCTATGAACAACTGGGCAACTTTGTCTTTGCACAGGTTTGGATAAATCTCCCCCAATAAGATTACCACTACACAGTGGGGGAGATTTATCAAAACGTGTGCAGAGGAAGAGTGGTGCAGTTGCCCATAGCAACCAATCAGATCGCTTCTTTCATTTTCCACAGGCCTCTAAAGAGGCCTGTGGAAAATGAAAGAAGCAATCTGTTTGGTTGCTATGGGCAATTGCACCACTCTTCCTCTGCACAGGTTTTGATAAATCTCCCTCAGTGACCGACCACACATGAGTAGTGTTATTATTGTACCATTATTGTGACTTCAACACACGATTAAGGGAGGAAAAGTATTAAGGATTATTGCACACAGTAATGTCAGAGTGCAGAAAGCATGGTCACTAGGGAGGAGATTTATCAAAAGCCCCCATGGCAAAAGTGGAGTAGTTGCCTATAGAGACCAATCAGATTGCTTATTTTATTTTCAAAAAGTCCTCCAAAAATAAATAAAACTAGGGATCTGATTGGTTTCTATGGGCAACTGCTTCACTATTCCTCTGCACGGGTTTTAATAAATCTCCCACAATGTGTCATAATGTATTAGTGTAGAAACAATATGAATAATGATGTCACAGTGACATCACAGTACATAGAAAAGGAACACTGTCAAATAATATAGTTATTGTACACAGTGATGTCACAGTACATACATAATAGAGTGAAGTCATAAGGTTTATTGTACACAGTGATGTCACAGTACATACATAATAGAGTGAAGTCATTAGGTTATTGTACACAGTGATGTCACAGTACATACATAATAGAGTGAAGTCATTAGGTTATTGTACACAGTGATGTCACAGTACATACATAATAGAGTGAAGTCATAAGGTTATTGTACACAGTGATGTCACAGTACATACATAATAGAGTGAAGTCATAAGGTTATCGTACACAGTGATGTCACAGTACATACATAATAGAGTGAAGTCATAAGGTTATCGTACACAGTGATGTCACAGTACATACATAATAGAGTGAAGTCATAAGGTTATTGTACACAGTGATGTCACAGTACATACATAATAGAGTGAAGTCATAAGGTTATCGTACACAGTGATTTCACAGTACATACATAATAGAGTGAAGTCATAAGGTTATCGTACACAGTGATTTCACAGTACATACATAATAGAGTGAAGTCATAAGGTTATTGGGGGAGATTATCAAAACCTGTCCAGAGGAAAAGTTTCTGAGTTGCCCATAGCAACCAATCAGATTGCTTCTTTCATTTTGCAGAGGCCTTTTAACCTCTTAAGGACACAGGGTGAAAAAAAAAGTGAAAAAAAAAAAAAAAAGAAAAGTTAATAAAGGTCATTTAACCCCTTCCCTAATAAAAGTTTGAATCACCCCCCCCTTTTCCCATAAAAAAACCTGTGTAAATAAAAATAAACATATGTGGTATCGCCGCATGCGTAAATGTCCGAACTATAAAAATTTATCGTTAATTAAACCACACAGTCAATGGCATACGCGCAAAAAATCCAAAATAGCGTATTTTTGGTCACTTTTTATATCATAAAAAATGAATAAAAAGTGATCAAAAAGTCCGATCAATACTAAAATGGTACCAATAAAAACTTCAGAACACGGTGCAAAAAAAGAGCCCTCATACGGGCCCATACGCGGAAAAATAAAAAGTTAAAGGGGTCAGAAGATGACAATTTTAAACGTATAAATTTTCCTGCATGTAGTTATGATTTTTTTCAGAAGTACGACAAAATCAAACCTATATGAGCAGGGTATCATTTTAACCATATGGACCTACAAAATAAAGATAAGGTGTCATTTTTACCGAAATATGCACTGCGTAGAAACAGAAGCCCCCAAAAGTTACAAAATGACATTTTTCTTTAATTTTATCGCATAATTAATTTTTTTTCCGTTTCACCGTGGATTTTTTGGTACAATGATTAATGTCACTGCAAAGTAGAATTGGTGGCGCAAAAAATAAGCCATAATATGGAATTTTATGTGAAAAATTTAAAGCGTTATGATTTTTAGAAGGTGATGAGGAAAAAATGAAAATGCAAAAACGGAAAAACGCTGTGTCCTTCAGGGGTTAAAAATAAAAGAAGCAATCTGATTGGTTGCTATGGGCAATTCAGCAACTTTTCCTCTGGACAGGTTTTGATAAATCTCCCCCATTGTACACAGTGATGTCACAGCACATACATAAGAGTGAAGTCATAGAGTTATTGTACACAGTGATGTCACAGTACATACAGTGGGACAAAAAAAGTATTTAGTCAGCCACCAATTGTGCAAGTTCTCATTTAAAAAGATAAGCGAGGCCTGTAATTTTCATCATAGGTATACCTCAACTATGAGAGATATAATGAGAAAACAAAATCCATAAAATCCCACTTGTCAGATTTTTAAGAATTTATTTGCAAATTATGGTGGATAAGTATTTGGTCAATAACAAAAGTTCATCTCAATACTTTGTTTTATACCCTTTGTTTACAATGACAGAGGTCAAACTTTTCTATAAGTCTTCACAAAGTTTTCACACACTGTTGCTGGAATTTTTGCCCATTCCTCCATGCGGATCTCCTCTAGAGCAGTAATGTTTTGGGGCTGTCGCTGGGCAACACAGACTTTCAACTCCCTCCAAAGGTTTTCTATGGGGATGAGATCTGGAGACTGGCTAGGCCACTCCAGGACCTTTAAATATTTCTTACGAAGTCACTTCTTCGTTGCCCGTGTGGTGTATTTGGGATAATTGTCATGCTGAAAGACCCAGTTACATTTCATCTTCAATAGCCTTGCTGATGGAAGAAGGTTTTCACTCAAAATCTCAAGATGCATGGCCCCATTCATTCTTTCCTTTACACAGATCAGTCGTCCTGGTCCCTTGGCTGAAAAACAGCCCCAAAGCATGATGTTTCTACCCCCATGCTTCACAGTAGGTGTTCTTGGATGGTGTTCTTTGGATGCAACTCAGCATTCTTTCACCTCCAAACATGGCGAGTTGAGTTTTTACCAAAAAAGTTCTACTTTGGTTTCATCTGACCATATGACATTCTTCCAATCCTCTTCTGGATCATCCAAATGCTCTCTAGCAAACTTCAGACGGGCCAGGACATGTACTGGCTTAAGCAGGGGGATACATCTGGTACTGCATGATTTGAGTGTAGTGTGTTACTGATGGTAGCCTTTGTTACTTTGGTCCCAGCTCTCTGCAGTCCATTCATTAGGACCCTCCGTGTAGTTCTGGGATTTTTGCTCACCATTCTTGTGATCATTTTTAGTTACAGTACGGGGTAAGATCTTGCGTGGAGCCCCAGATCGGGGGAGATTATCAGTGGTCTTGTATTTCTTCCATTTTCTAATAATTGCTCCCACAGTTGATTTCTTCACACCAACTGCTTGCCTATTGCAGATTCAGTCTTCCCAGCCTGGTGCAGGTCTACAATTTTGTTTCTGGTGTCCTTCGACAGCTCTTTGGTCTTGGCCATAGTGGAGTTTGGAGTGTGACTGTTTGAGGTGGTGGACAGGTGTGTTTTATACTGATAACAAGTTCAAACAGGTGCCATAAATACAGGTAACGAGTGGGGGACAGAGGAGACTCTTAAAGAAGAAGTTACAGGTCTTTGAGAGCCAGATATCTTGCTTGTTAATAGGTGACCAAATACTTATTTCCACCATAATTAGCAAAAAAAAACTTTCAAAATCAGACAATTTCTCATTATGTCTCTCATAGTTGAGGTATACAGTACCTATGATGAAGATTACAGGCCTCTCTGATCTTTTTAAGTGGGAGAACATGCACAATTGGTGGCTGACTAAATACTTTTTTTGCCCCACTGTACATCATAAACAAAGTGAAGTCATAGAGTTATTGTACACAGTGATGTCACAGTACAAACATAATAAACAGAGTGAAGTCATAGTTATTGTACACAGTGATGTTACAGTACAAACATAATAAACAGAGTGAAGTCATAGAGTTATTGTACACAGTGATGTCACAGTACAAACATAATAAACAGAGTGAAGTCATAGAGTTATTGTACACAGTGATGTTACAGTACAAACATAATAAACAGACTGAAGTCATAGAGTTATTGTACACAGTGATGTCTCAGTACAAATATAATAAACAGAGTGAAGTCATAGGGCTAACATACACAGTGATGTCACAGTACATACATAATAGAGTGAAGTCATAAGGTTATTAAGGAGAATTTATCAAAATCTGTTTAAGTTGGAGCTCTATGTACCCCTTATTGCTGCGTCTATCCCCTATGCTGCTATGCTCAATTTACTAGGCATGCTCACATATCTTGGTAAATTGTGCGCACCCTTAGAGATCACCTCATCTCCTCTATGTTGCACACTAAAGAGGAACATGCGTTTACAATTCTCTGATGCTTTCTGACACTTAGGTACATGTCCTCCAAAGTGGTGTATATTTGCGCTAGAAAAGGGCTTTTGCACATTTTTTGTGCAATAATATCAAAAGGATGCAGTTAATAAATCCAAGTCTACAGGATAAAGTGCTCTACGGTAAACATGAACGTAGACATCGCTATGAAGAACTCCATCAAACACGGCATACAAAAAAACGCAAATATACACACGAAAAAACCTCTATATCCTATGATAAATCTCCCCCATTGTACACAGTAATGTCACAGTACATACATCATAAACAGAGTGAAGTCATAAGGTTATTGGACACAGTGAGGTCACAGTACAAACATAATAAACAGAGTTAAGTCATAGAGTTATGGTACACAGTGATGTCACAGTACATACATAATAGAGTGAAGTCATAAGGTTATCGTACACAGTGATGTCACAGTACATACATAATAGAGTGAAGTCATAAGGTTATTGTACACAGTGATGTCACAGTACATACATAATAGAGTGAAGTCATAAGGTTATTGTACACAGTGATGTCACAGTACATACATAATAGAGTGAAGTCATAAGTAGTGTTGCTCGCGAATATTCGCAATTCGAATATTATTCGCGAATATCGCTTATTCGCGAATTTGCGAATTTCGCGAATATAGCGCTATATATTCGTAATTACGAATATTCGTTTTTTTTTTTCTTTTTTCTTCACAGTACACATCACAGTGATCACCCCTCTCTGCTTCCAGCTTGTGTGGTGTAAAGAAGGCTGTAATACTACTGTGTGAGACTGGCGCGCGAAATTCGCATATGCGAAAATTAGCATATGCTAATTTTCGTATATGCGAATTTCTGCATATGCTAATTTTTTATATGCTAATATTCACATATGTCAATTTTCGCATACGCGAATTTTCGCACATGCGAAAATAAAACGAGAATATAACGAATATGCGAATATTCGCGAATATATGACGAATATTCGTCCATCTATTCGCGAATATTCGCGAATTCGAATATGGCCTATGCCGCTCAACACTAGTCATAAGGTTATTGTACACAGTTATGTCACAGTATATACATAATAAACAGTAAAGTAAGGTTATTGTGCACAGTGATGTTACAGTACAGAAATAATAAACACAGGAATGTCACAGAACACCCACAGCACAATAATTACTGCCAATGGACAATGAAGTACTGTGATATCACACTAGAAAAGTAATAAACAAAGTATTCACTAATGTGGCAGAGCAGATACTATGGGTGCTTAGATCCTAAAGCTCAGATATGCCTGAGCTCCCTATAGCTTTCATTTTAGCAGTATGTGTAACAGTGTTATGTATGGGTTTTTGGAAAAATATGTGCTTTCTTCATTCATAAATATATATCTACAGTGGGGCAAAAAAGTATTTAGTCAGCCACTAATTGTGCAAGTTCTCCCACTTAAAAAGATGAGAGAGGCCTGTAATTTTCATCATAGGTATACCTCAACATTGTCTGATTTTTTTAAAATGTATTTGCAAATTATGGTGGAAAATAAGTATTTGGTCAATAACAAAAGTTAATCTCAATGCTTTTTTATATACCCTTTGTTGGCAATGACAGAGGTCAAATTTTTTCTGTAAGTCTTCATAAGGTTTTCACACACTGCTGGTATTTTGGCCCATTCCTCCATGCAGATATCCTCCAGAGCAGTGATGTTTTGGGGCTGTCGCTGGGCAACACGGACTTTCAACTCCCTCCAAAGGTTTTCTATGGGGTTGAGATCTGGAGACTGGCTAGGCCACTCCAGGACCTTGAAATGCTTCTTATGAAGCCACTCCTTTGTTTCCCGGGCGGTGTGTTTGGGATCATTATCATGCTGAAAGACTCAGCCATGTTTCATCTTCAATGCCCTTGCTTATGGAAGGAGGTTTTCACTCAAAATCTTACGATACATGGTCCCTTTTATTCTTTCCTTTACACAGATCAGTCGTCCTGCTCCCTTAGCAGAAAAACTGCCGAAAGTATGATGTTTCCACCCCCAAGCTTCACAGTAGGAATGGTGTTCTTTGGATTCAACTCAGCGTTCTTTCTCCTCCAAACACGATGAGTTGAGTTTTTACCAAAAAGTTCTACTTTGGTTACATCTGACCATATGACATTCTCCCAATACTCTTCTGGATCATCCAAATCCTCTCTAGCAAACATCAGATGGGCCTGGACATGTACTGGTTTAAGCAGGGACACATCTGGCACTGGAGGATTTGAGTCCCTGATGGCGTACTGTGTTACTGATGATAGCCTTTGTTACATTGGTCCCAGCTCTCTGCAGCTCATTCACTTGGTCCCCCCATGGGGTACTAGAATTTTTGCTCACCGTTCTTGTGATCATTTTGACACCATGGGGTGAGATGTTGCATGGAGCCCCAGATCGAGGGAGATTATCATTGGTCTTCTATGTCTTCCATTTTCTAATAATTGCTCCCATAGTTGATTTCTTCACACCAAGCTGCTTGCCTTTTGAAGATTCAGTCTTCCCAGCCTAGTGTCCTTCGACAGCTCTTTGGTCTTGGCCATAGTGGAGTTTGGAGTGTGACTGTTTGAGGTTGTGGACAAGTGTCTTTTATACTGATAACAAGTTCAAACAGGTGCCATTAATACAGGTAAAGAGTGGAGGACAAAGGAGATTCTTAAAGAAGAAGTTACAGGTATGTAAGAGCCAGAAATATTGCTTGTTTGTAGGTGACCAAATACTTGTTTTCCACCATAATTTGCAAATAAATTATTTAAAAATGTGATTTTATGGACTTTTTTTTCTCATCATGTCTCTCATAGCTGAGGTATACCTATGATGACCGATTTGACCGATTATATATATATATATATATATTGTGCAGTGTGGCAAGGAAAAGGTGTATTTCCCTTGCTAACTCTGGAGAATGCTCCACCTGTGGCCTGATTAATGAGATATCAGGAAGGGAAAGTATGTTTAAAAGTAAAGGAAACAGAATAGTTGGGACTCTCCCTTGGAAACAGTATGCTGGTTGTTAGAGGGGGAGACACACGGACCCTGTTTAGGCAACACACAGAAGGCGCTGTGAGTGGTCCAAGAAGTGGTGTGAACTGTGAGTAACAGGTTGCAGGAGTCACATGTTTAACTGGCTGAGGGTAGCTCACCAGTTCGTAGTCAGGGAATGCTGATATGTGTAGTCAGTGACCAGACGGTCTAGGTCTTCATTTTGTTCCTGCGTTATGTTTGTTTTCCCCCTGCAACCTGTCTAAATAAAGCTGGCGAGGTGCCAGGCTTGCATGAATAACCGTTGTCTGCGGGTTTATTGAGTGGAAACGTGTCCCGTGGCAGTGTCCAGGACGATCCCGGAGCTAATCCCCAAGGAGGAATCCTTACAATATATATATATATATATATATATATATATATATATATATATATATTTATTTTTATTTTTTTGGTTTCCTGAATTCATGTATTTATGTTTACACTTTCATACATGTTTTTATTTACTTACATATTTATTATTTTTTTTATTTTTATTTTACAAACTTATGGTACAATTGCAGTAAACAGTGGTCTTGGCATCTTTCATGTAGACGGTATTTTTTTTAATGGTCACTATGCATAATGTACAATGCACTCTTAATCCATTGCAAAAACTGTGGTCTGAATAAAAGTAAGGTCTTCATGTTTATTATACAATTAAAGGGGTACTCCAGGGAAATATAAATATATATATATATATATATATATATATATATAAATAAAACTGACCACACTACCGTGATATGTTCCCTGACTGATGTGCATGGCTTCTGTGGCCCCTGTTGTCTTCATTGGCTGCTTGATTTCCTTTGCCATCCTTCCTTCCCCCTTGCCTACATCTCCCAGCAATCATTGCAGCTCTGCTCTGCCAGCCAGCTCCCTCTCTGAGAGCAGCCCCCACCCTCCTGCTCTGATCAGAGAGAAGTTCAGTGGCTGAGGCTGCACACACCTCCCAGTTCTCAACACTAAAGAGATCATGGCTCATCAGTGCAGAGCAGAAACCACATGGTCTGTGCCTCTCAGGAGGGTGGGGGCTGCTTTCGGAGAGGAACTTGGACAGAGACAAAGTGAATGACTGGATGATGTCATTCCCTCACTTCATGCATGCAAGTTACAAACAGAGAGGGGAAACTGCTCTATATAGCTCATCTACTGTATGTATATATATATATATATCAATGGCCCTTATTTACTAAGAGTGGAGTGTAGGTTTCTTTGTGGGTTTTAATTCCCTACAATTTATTTTCCACGGTATTTTCTAAGGTTTCCCTACATTTTCCCCTTTCCCTACACTTTGCTTTTTTTACACATGCTCTGATCTGTCTGGTTTTCCTCAGCTCAAATCCACCACATTTTATGTGGAAACATTAGTAAATATGTTGGTTTTTCGTGAAAATGTCGCGAACACGCCCCTTTCGGATACCACGCCCCTTTTTCGGGATTTCTTAGCAAAATGTAAAGTTAGTTGGGGTTTTTTCACTTCTGGAGCAAATTCTGGTGCAAAATTTGCCGCAGACAGAATTTCTGGCACAATGCAACAGAATCTGGCACACAACCCGACAAAACATGTTAGGTTTGCAATAGTAAATGAGGGCCAATGTGTGTGTATGTGTGTGTGTGTGTGTATATGCTCCAGCATCACTTCCAAACGACTGATATTAACATGAAACTTGGCACACATGTTACTTATATGTCAACAACAAACATAGGATAGGTGATTTAACCCCAACTCACCCCTATTTGCCAGGGTCGGGGTTTTTGTTTAAAGTCCCATACAAGTCTATGGGAAATATATGTTACTGCAAAGCTTCCAAATGGCTTGAGATATTTCGATAATACTTGGTCACATGTTACTTATATGTCCACTTAAAATATAGGGTAGTTAATTTAACCCTTAACTATGCCCATTTGTGAGGGTCAGGGTGTCTTGTTTAAAGTCCCATGCAAATCAATGGGAAATGTATGTTCCCACACAACAGGAGGGTCTCGGCAGTACAGTGTATGGGAGACCATGCAGTGGTTGGAGTCCTGCGGTTGTACAGTGTTGTGGTTAAACTTTACTTTCCTGGAAAAGCTGATGAGTTGCCTATAGCAACCAATCAGATTGCTTCTTTCATTTTTCACAAGACCTCTGCTAAATGAAAGAAGCAATCTGATTGGTTGCTATGGGCAACTCAGCAGATTTTCCTGAAAAAGCTGCTGAGTTGCCCATAGCAACCAATCAGATCGCTTCTTTAATTTTTCACAAGGCATCTGCAAAATCAAAGAAGCGATCTGATTGGTTGCTATGGGCAACTGGACAACTTTTCTTTTGCACAGGTTTTGATAAATTTCCCCCTATGGGGGAGATTTATCAAAACCCGTCCAGAGGAAAAGTTTCTGAGTTGCCCATAGCAACTAATCAGATTGCTTCTTTCATTTTTGAAAAGGCCTCTGAAATATAAAGGAAGCGATCTGATTGGTTGCTATGGGCAACTCAGAAACTTTACCTCTGGACAGTTTTTGATGAATGCCCAGCCTTACACCTTACATCCAGTTTCAATTTACCCCAATACCCATATTTGGTACCCCATTAACCTAGTTCCCACGGTTCAAAGGCTTTCTTAATTTCTAATTGACCTACATTTTTCAATCACGAGTAAAAAAGTTTAACCACAACACTGAACACTCCGTCCCACCCCGGCACTTGAACCACCAGTCTCTCATCCACTGTACTGCCGAGACCCTCCTGCTTATCTTACAGTTTTACATACCGCGAGATCCCCATAGACCACAATGGGCCTATTGGTTTTAATGGGCAAAAAATCTCAAAGTTAATGCACTAGGGCAGTGGTTTCCAACCTGCGGACCTCCAGATGTTGCAAAACTACAACTCCCAGCATGCACGGACAACCAACGGCTGTCCGGGCATGCTGGGAATTGTAGTTTTGCAACATCTGGAGGTCCGCAGGTTGGAGACCACTGCACTAGCACATTAGTTCCCTATACCATTAAAGAAGGGAGGGCTCAATATTCGTGCATATGTGAAGAGAAGAGAGGGATGATCGGTGATGTGTACTGTGAACAAAAAAAAATAATGAATGTTCGTAATTGCGAATATATAGCTCTATATTCGCAATATTCGCAAATTTGCAAATATGCGATATTGGCGATTAAAATTTGTACTGCGAATATTCGCGAGCAACACTAGTCGGGATATGAGGATAGGATATGAGGTCGGGATAGGAGGTCGGGATAGGAGGACGAGATAGGAGCTCGGGATATGAGGATGGGATATGAGGTCGCGATATGAGGATGGGATATGAGGTCGCGATATGAGGATGGGATATGAGGTTGCGATATGAGGATGGGATATGAGGTCGGGATATGAGGTTGAGATAGGAGGATGGGATATGGGGTTGGGATATGACAACAATATATGAGGATGGAATATGAAGTCAAAAGCTTCCTCCTTTGTTGATTTTCCTCCCCAACAAGGATTAGGAAAGAAAAAACGGGCAACGCCGGGTACTCAGCTAATGAATAATATTTAAACAATTAAATAGGGTTAGGTTGGGCTACATCTAATTTACATTACCACATCGTATATAAGATTGTCCTTGGATTTGCTAGCAGTTTCAATGTAATGTAATGTAACATATGCCAGAAACTTGAGACGGTGCATTTCTGAGCAGTCCTAGCGCCCGCTGGATTGCTTAAATGTGCATAATGTCCAATTGTGTTTTCCGGGTGGACGTTTCGCACATTTTCGGCCGTGTGAACCCGGTTTGACAAGTGATAGCATTCACAGAGTCGCAGTATACACCAGGTTAAATGTCCAGCCCAAGTTTCCCATCTGCAAACACAGCAGCCTTTGCTAATTGAATTCTTTACAGTGCTTCCTGTGTTATTGCTCCATAGGGCATAACGTTCTGGGGAAGGGCAGGGGAAGGGCAGCTGTTCCTTTGTTATCCGCATACTGTGGCTCTCGCATGCAGCATAAGCTCTATTATAATTTGGGCTGTTTTGTTTTTAATTGGCTTCTATTCTTGTTTGTGGAGAAGACCTTGTGGAATTGTTCTGTTCACAGCATTTTTCTGTTCACATTTGGGCTCTAAGAAATGGCTTGTAAGCAGGCTGGTGCCTATAGTATTATTTAACTGTTGCCAATGTAGGCATTTTAGAGCACTGTTTATCAACCAGCGTGCCTCCAGCTGTTGCAAAACTTCAACACCCAGCATGCCCGGACAGCCGAAGGCTGTCCGGGCATGTTGGGAGTTGTAGTTTTGCAACAGCTGGAGGCATGCTGGTTGCCCAAGCCCCTGTTTTAAAAGGTATATTTGTCACAAACCTGATGTAGCATGAGTTTCTAAATGCTCATAGGACATCATAAAGCTTGAGGATTGTTGTAGAGGTAATGGTATGCTGCAGCATCAGATGTAAAAATAATAATACATTTCGGCCGGGAAATCCGACGACTGAATCAGTCTGCACTAGAATCGTACCCATAGACGGCAATTAAACACAAAAAGGATAAACTGCACCAATTAGGTATATATTGTACTCTATTTTTCATGATATGTACTAGGTGCAAGGGGTCTATAAATCGTGAATCAGTATAGCTCCATAAACTATTTTATACAAAGAAAGAGAAAAACTCAAACAAAGAGCAATTGCTACTGATAAATATGCAAAATTTTATTAGTATATCCAAAATGTTAAAAAGCGTCACACATATGTGACTGATTTCGATAAGGATAAAGTACCAGGTGTGTATGTATAAAGCAATACAAAATGAGATGTCTCAGATACAACCAGAAAACACGTAGGTGGATCAGGTGCAGTAGAAGTAAAAATCACAATGGATGTATGTATAGTGAGGTCAGGAAATGATGTAATATGGCTCCTATTCAAAAAGAAGTAACCAGGGGTCCAGAAAGGGCCCCAGTAGAATAAGAAGCTAACTGCTATATCACATGATTGGTATAGAGAATGGGCCCAAAGTATAACAATAATGATTAGTGAAAAAAGACCTCACTTACCCATAATGGAAGCCTGTAACCACCGTCCCAACGTACGTTTCGTCACCCGACTTTCTCAAGGGACGCTCATAGACGGCAATGTCTGCAGAGCGGAGATCTGCAAGAACATTGAACGAGTTCAATGTTCTGATGCAATTTTTCGAGGGGATTTAATGGTCAGATAGTCGGCCTCAAAAAACTACAGTTTACACTGTGCCAGCAATGGGACTCTGCTGCACCAGAATTACCGAGCGGAATTTCAAAACGGGATTCCACTTGGAAATTCCATCGTGTGAACCCGACCTTAGCCTAATGCTATTAGATTCTTCTTTCGTTTCAGCCTAAATATTACTTGGAAGTTATTACAATGTTCTGCCCTCATTGACCTACTGTCAGGTACTTACATTGCATCCTCTTAGGCCATGTTTCCACGGCAAAATTTCCAGGTGGAATTCTGCAGGAGAATTTCGCCTTAAATTCTGCTGAAATTTACTGCCCGTAGACTTCCGCTGTCCCATTCACAAAGCTGAATTTCCAATTTTACTTGCAAGTCCGCCATGGAATTTCCGCAAAATTTTAAGACCAGTCTTTAATTTTGTGGAATTCAGCAGCCAAATCTCATTGAAGTTTTGAGAATTCCGCAATTTCGTTCAGTAACCTTTGTGGAACGGAAATTGTGCAGAGTTGTGGAAATCACACCATTTGAACAAGGATGGCTTCACACAAAGGATTTTCCAAGTGTCTGCTTGGAATTGTTTCGTTTTTGTTTTTTCCATCGCACACTGATTTTTTGATTTCCTTGCAGAATGATGCAGGAAATTCAGTACGGAAATTCCGAGGCAGAAAATTCCACAGTCTGGACGACTAAGTGAAATCCCCATTGTTTCCAATACAAAGTGAAATTCACCTAAAATTCAGAGCGGAATACCACGCAGAATGTCTGTTGGGTAAATGTACCCTTAGGGTATATTTGCATGATGGACTTTATGATTTTGCATTGATATTAATGGGGATCCCGCTTGGTCATGCAGACTGTGGATTTTCTGCCTCTGAATTACCGCACAGAAATTCCGCTATCATTCCTGCGCTGAAAACCAAAAATTCAGTACGGAAAGCAAAAATCACTAGAGATCAAAATGGACATTCAAGTTCTTGGTGTGAAATCATCTTAGGCCATGTTCACACGGTGGAATTCGGATTAAAAATTCTGCCTAGAAATTATGTTGCAGCAGAGTCCCATTATTTTCAATTGGATTCTGCTGCACCATACACTCGGCTGATTTTCCGCGGGAGATGTTGCCGCCAGGGAAATTCCTCTTCCAATGTCCGCTGAAAGAATAAACCTTCATTCTTTTGGCCTAATCCACTTTCAAATACATTGCTGTCTATGGAGACGTTGCATTTCCGAGCAGACCAAACAGAAGCATATTCTAGCTGGTGCCCACTATTTTTGGAATGTCCGTCTGTTTTTTGGCCAGACATTCTGCCAAATTTACGCCATGTGAACATGACCATAGGGTGGTACATATAAGACAGGTCAGTTCCGTCCTAATCATGTAGATCGATGCTCATTTAATGAGTCTATTACATGGCTTGGTTATGGTCAGGCAGGGCCACACAAATGACTTATGAATCGGTCCTTTACTACCGTCTGTTTTCGGCCACACATCCTTTATTATACAGGTTGATGTGCAGCTGTGAAGTCCTCAACCAATGAACAAGCATTTGCTGATCATTAGATATAGCTGGGGGAAGTGCATGGCTGTGCGGTTCACTCTGAGGCTTTGCGCTCAATGTAAGTCTATGGAGCTCAACTCCTGCAATCAGACTCAGCGCCGATCCGGGGAAGAGAACCGCACTACCACTTCTCCCAGCTATATCTAGTCACTGAGATCCTGACTGATCCAGATCTGCATGATATGTTAAAAGTTTTATTTTTAATTTTTATAAATCATAGTAACCCAGTAACCCTTTTAAAGGGGTTATGCAGGGTTAGAAAAAAACAGAGCTGTTTTCTTCCAGAAAGAGCACCACTCTTCTCCTCAGTTTGTGTGTAGTAGTGCAGCTTAGCTCCACTGAAGGGAATGAAGCTGTGATGTAATACCACACACAACCTGAGGACATGCGTGGCACTGTTTTCAGAAGAAAGTAGCTATGTTTTTGTTTTTTTAATTTTCGGAAAGGCTGAATTTCCCCATGGCAGTTTTTTGGATCGAAGTGGACCCAGCAGGCAGGAGAAGTATAAGTACTTCTTTATATTTCTCATTCCTTTTGAATACACTTCTGGCTTTGCCTTGTAGTGACAGTTTTCCAAAAAGCTGCCAAGGGGAATTTCAGCCTTACTCCTGTAAAGCCTTGTCACATGTGATGCCAAAAATATATAGTGCCTAGTAGCAGTGCCACACAGTATAGGTACCAACATGCAGTATCCACATTACTGCACTACAGTATAGAAAATTTACCATGTGCCATACAGAACTGCTGTACAATAAATATAGTAATTTCCAGGGGCACCTATGTCTGTGTAGGTGTTTTGTGGGTGCTGTATGAATACTGTGTGGGTGTTGTGTTGGTGCTATAAAAGTACTGTGTGGGTTTTGTATGGAAACAGGCGGGAGAGGGCTCTCTACATTACACATTTGCAGAACATAATATACAAGATAAAGTTGTTTCTTCTAAAATGCAAAAAATAAAAAAATCTACACATTCAGAATCAAATAAAACCTTTTTAATTCAAGTCTTGTTACTGTGGCAAGTTCTGCTCTGCTATATCTGTATGCAGGGCTGGTTTTAGGCTTAGCGTGGCCCTGGGCAAAATCA
Organism: Hyla sarda; assembly: GCF_029499605.1. Lineage (NCBI taxonomy): Eukaryota > Metazoa > Chordata > Amphibia > Anura > Hylidae > Hyla > Hyla sarda. The sequence goes on along the minus strand of NC_079190.1, from coordinate 375,698,122 downwards.
AAAGTGGGTCCCCAAAAGTCATAATAGTGCACTAACCTGATTTGCACATTTTTGGTCACTTCAAATACCATTAAAAAATATCTAAAAAGCAATTGAAAAGTCCCATCAAAACAAAAACTACAAATCACAGCGCAAAAAATGACCCTCATACATCCCCATATACAGAAAAATAATAGAGTTATAGGGATCAGAATAGTACAATTTTATATTTTTGCATAGTTCCCCCACATTAGGTTGGCAGCATAGTTCCCCACATTAGGTACAGTATAGTTCCCCACATTAGGTACAGTATAGTTCCCTACATTAGGTGCAGTATAGTTCCCCCACATTAGGTGCAGTATAGTTCCCCCACATTAGGTGCTGTATAGTTCCCCACATTAGGTTGTAGTTCCCCCACATTGGGTTGGCAGTATAGTTCCCCACATTGGGTTGGCAGTATAGTTCCCCACATTAGGTGCAGTATAGTTCCCCCACATTAAGTGCAGTATAGATCCCCACATTAGGTGCAGTATAGTTCCCCCACATTAGGTGCAGTATAGTTCCCCCACATTAGGTGCAGTATAGTTCCCCCACATTAGGTGCAGTATAGTTCCCCACATTAGGTGCAGTATAGTTCCCCCACATTAGGTGCAGTATAGTTCCCCCACATTAGGTGCAGTATAGTTCCCCCACATTAGGTGCAGTATAGTTCCCCCACATTAGGTGCAGTATAGTTCCCCCACATTAGGTGCAGTATAGTTCCCCCACCTTAGGTGCAGTATAGTTCCCCCACCTTAGGTGCAGTATAGTTCCCCCATATTAGTTGCATTATAGTTCCCCCATATTAGGTGCAGTATAGTTCCCCCAAATGAGGTACAGTATAGTTCCCCCACATTAGATGCAGTATAGTTCCCCCACATTAGGTTGTAGTCCCCCACATCAGGTTGGCAGTATAGTTCCCCCACATTAGGTTGTAGTTCCTCCACATTTCATTGGCAACACAGTTCCCCCACATTAGGTTGGCAGTATAGTTCCTCCCACATTAGGTTGGCAGTATAGTTCCCCCACATTAGGTTGGCAGTATAGTTCCCCCACATTAGGTTGGCAGTATAGTGTCCCCACATTAGGCTGGCAGTATAGTTCCCCCCACATTAGGTTGGCAGTATAGTGTCCCCACATTAGGCTGGCAGTATAGTTCCCCCACATTAGGTTGGCAGTATAGTTCCCCCAAATTAGGTTGGCAGTATAGTTCCCCCACATTAGGTTGGCAGTATAGTTCCCCCACATTAGGTTGGCAGTATAGTTCCTCCCACATTAAGTTGGCAGTATAGTTCCTCCCACATTAGGTTGGCAGTATAGTTCCTCCCACATTAGGTTGGCAGTATAGTTTTCCCACATTAGGCTGGCAGTATAGTTCCCCCCCATTAGGTTGGCAATATAGTTCCCCCACATTAGGTGCAGTATAGTTCCCCACATTAGGTTGGCAGTATAGTTCCCCCACATTAGGTTGTAGTTCCCCCACATTAGATTGGCAGCACAGTTCCCCCACATTAGGCTGGCAGTATAAGTCCCCCCACATTAGGTTGTAGTTCCCCCACATTCGGTTGGCAGTGTAGTTCCCCCACATTAGGTTGTAGTTCCCCCACATTAGGTTGGCAGTATAGGTCCCCTCACATTAGGTTGGCAATATAGTTCCCCCACATTATGTTGTAGTTCCCCCACATTAGATTGGCAGCACAGTTCCCCCACATTAGGCTGGCAGTATAAGTCCCCCCACATTAGGTTGTAGTTCCCCCACATTCGGTTGGCAGTGTAGTTCCCCCACATTAGGTTATAGTTCCCCCACATTAGGTTGGCAGTATAGGTCCCCTCACATTAGGTTGTCAGTATAGTTCCCCCACATTATGTTGTCAGTATAGTTCCCCCACATTAGGTTGGCAGTATAGTTCCCCCACATTATGTTGTCAGTATAGTTCCCCCACATTAGGCTGGCAGTAAAGTTCCCCCACATTAGGTTGGCAATATAGTTCCCCCACATTAGGTGCAGTATAGTTCCCCACATTAGGTTGGCAGTATAGTTCCCCCACATTAGGTTGTAGTTCCCCCACATTAGATTGGCAGCACAGTTTCCCCACATTAGGCTGGCAGTATAAGTCCCCCCACATTAGGTTGTAGTTCCCCCACATTCGGTTGGCAGTGTAGTTCCCGCACATTAGGTTGTAGTTCCCCCACATTAGGTTGGCAGTATAGGTCCCCTCACATTAGGTTGGCAGTATAGGTCCCCTCACATTAGGTTGGCAGTATAGTTCCCCCACATTAGGCTGGCAGTATAGTTCCCCCACATTAGGCTGGCAGTATAGTTCCCCCACATTAGGTTGGCAAGATAGTTCCCCCACATTAGGTGCAGTATAGTTCCCCACTTTAGGTGCAATATAGTTTCCCCACATTAGGTGCAGTATAGTTCCCTCACATTAGGTGCAGTATAGTCCCCCCACATTAGGTTGTAGTTCCCCCATATTGAGTTGGCAGTATAGTTCCCCCACATTAGGTGCAGTATAGTTCCCCCACATTAGGTGCAGTATAGTTCCCCCACATTAGGTGCAGTATAGTTCCCCACATTAGGTAAAGTATAGTTCCCCACATTAGGTGCAGTATAGTTTCCCACATTAGGTGCAGTATGGTTTCCCACATTAGGTGCAGTATGGTTCCCCCACATTAGTGCCGTATGGTTCCCCCACATTAGTTGCAGTATGGTTCCACCACATAAGGTGCAGTAAAGTCCCCCACATTAGGTGCAGTATAGTTCCCCCACATTAGGTGCAGTTTAGTTCCCCCACATTAGGTGCAGTATAGTTCCCCCACATTAGGTGCAGTATAGTTCCCCCACATTAGGTGCAGTATAGTTCCCCCACATTAGGTGCAGTATAGTTCCCCCACATTAGGTGCAGTATAGTTCCCCCACATTAGATGCAGTATAGTTCCCCCACATTAGGAGCAGTATAGTTCCCCCACATTAGGAGCAGTATAGTTCCCCCACATTAGGTGCATTATAGTTCCCCCACTTTAGGTTCAGTACAGTCCCCCCACATTAGGTGCAGTATAGTTCCCGCATATTAGGTGCAGTATAGTTCCCCACATTAGGTGCAGTATAGTTTCCGTATATTAGGTGCAGTATAGTTCCCCACATTAGGTGCAGTGTAGTTCCCCACATTAGGTGCAGTATAGCTCCCCACAGACATACAGCCTTCAGCCATATGCAGTGTATGGCTGAAGCTGTATGCTTGTGTACTGCCCTACTTCAGTGTTCTGTCCACCGCTCCTCCGGTCAGTAGTCACAATCTACTGCTATGGCCTAAAGGTTTTTAAAGTTAACGCGGGGCTGCAGAAAGGTAACTGGGATATCCTTGAGTCCCGAAAAGATCTTTCAGGACACAGGGATGTCCCGAATGTGACGGGGCCCCCTGCTGGCTGCTCAGTGGAGGGTCCCCCCCTGGATCCACCACTGAGCAGCCCGCAGGGGGCCCCCTGGGGCATGGGGGCCCTGGGCAATTGTCAGGATAGCCCCGCCCTAACGCCGACCCTGTATGTCAATGTTATGTAGAGATAAAAGCACCTAGTTCAATGTATAATATACTATACAGAAGTTTTAATGATGTCAAATGTCCTACTAGCTCTCTATGAATAGCATTAAACATGTATATCAGCTAAATATTGATATTTTACAGACCTTCTATTAATACATTTAATACCTATGTTCCATGTAGCCTCAAATCCATGTCAGATTAGGCTACATTCATTATTTCCAGACCAGTGTTTCCCAACCAGGGTGCCCAAGCTATTGCAAAACTACAACTCCCAGCATGCCCGGACAGCCTTTGGCTGTCCGGGCATTTTGGAAGTTGAAGTTTTGCAACAGCTGGAGGCACCCTGGTTGGGGAACACTGTTCCAGAGACTTAAGTATTTAAAGTTATATTTTGATTTCAGCACATAAATGATATTGTATGAAGGAAACATTATAATAATATTTCCCAATAAACCTTCTGCATCCATTATAAGATCTCTGCTTGCATTCATTCAATAGCAACTTTCACCATTTACTCCCAGGGGGGAAAAAAAAATCTTCGTTGTCCAGTGATCTGAGCTGCATCTGGAAATGTGTACAGTAAACAGTGTGTAATTAATTGTGAAAAAAAACATTGTCATCTCCCATTATAAATTATAACTCTAAAAGTTATGTCATCTCTCAATATAAATTATAACTCTAAAAGGTATGTAATCTTTAAATATAAATTATAACTCTAAAAGTTATGTAAACTCTAAATATAAATTATAACTCTAAAAGTTATGTAATCTCTCAATATACCTTCTGCATGGCTTTCCCATGACCTGGAGGTTTTTCTTTTTTTTATTGTTTTGTATTCCCCCTAATAGTAAACACAATAATAGTAAATAATAAGAATAAACACAATAGAAGAAAATAATAATAGTAAACACAATAGTAGTAAATAATAATAGTAAACACAATAGCAGTAAATAGTAACAGTAAACACAATAGCAGTAAATAGTAATAGTAAACACAATAGTAGTAAATAATAATAGTAAACACAATAGCAGTAAATAGTAATAGTAAACACAATAGCAGTAAATAGTAATAGTAAACACAATAGTAGTAAATAATAATAGTAAATACAATAGTAGTAAATAATAATAGTAAACACAATAGTAGTAAATAGTAATAGTAAACACAATAATAGTAAATTGTAAATAAAAGACAATAGTAAATCTTTATGTGTATCATATCCCCTCCTGAAAATGGAACAGGAGATCGCGGGGGGTCCCAGCGGTCAGACCTCCCCGCGATCTAAAAACTTACTCCCTATCCTTTGGATAGGGGATAACTTTTTTCCCCATGACACTTCTCCTTTAAGGTCCTTCAGCCTTTCCTATTCCATCTTAAAAATCCACTGTCAGAAGTCATGTATTTACCAATGTGCATGTGCTTTCTTATATTTCATGAATATTGTAACATGTTTAGTCAATTTGTTTAAAAAAGACCCTTTGCTCTAAAGCTGGGTTCACATATGTCTGGCACCCGACTTACTGTAGGTGAACTCAGCCTAGATCTGGACACAACTGATACCACAACTGATGAAAAGTTGTCATAAGTTGTATGGCATCAGGTGTCCATTGTTTCTGGACGGCGGACAGGGGAACGCAGCAATCTGCATTCCCCTATCCGGTGCTCGTGAACTGTCCTATTCAAATGAATGGGATCAGTTCTAGCTTCAGTTTCCCTCCGGTGCACGCCAGAGTGAAACTATGCCGGACAACTGATATATGTGAATCCAGCCTTACAAAATAGCTCAAAAAGAAGTTAGAATGTTCTTACAGTGCCTAAAGGGGTTATTCGGGTGAAGACCCATTTTTCCTAAAGACAACCAGGCTATAAAAAAATGTATATACCTCTTCCGCTGCTTCCAATCTCTGGTGTTCTCCTCTTCTGGTGGCTGGGACCCAATACCTCAGTTGCCGTTCAACCAATCACTGGCCACAATGGTGTCCCACCTTATCCAGAGACTGGCTGAGGAGCACTCTGATGTATTGGGCCCAACAACAAGGAATAGAAAATCACCGGAGCAATGTTATAAGGAGCAGCGGGAGAGCACGGTTAAGTTCAACTTTTTTTAAATTTATTATACCAGATTTTTTTAAATCAACTGGTGCCACAAAGTAAAACAGATTTATAAATTACTTCTATTAAAAAATCTTAATCCTTCCAGTACTTATTAGCTGCTGAAAACTACAGAGGAAATTATTTTCTTTTTGGAACACAGAGCTCTCTGCTGACATCATGAGCACAGTGCTCTCTGCTGACATCTCTGTCCATCTTAGGACTGTCCAGAGCAGCAAATGTTTTCTATGGGGATTTTCTCCTACTCTGGACAGTTCCTAAAATGGACAGATGAGTCAGCAGACAGCACTGTGCTCATGATGTCAGCAGAGAGCTCTGTGTTCCAAAAAGAAAAGAATTTCCTCTGTAGAATTTCCTCAGCAGCTAATAAGTACTGGAAGGATTATGATTTTTTTTTAATAGAAGTAATTTACAAATCTGTTTAACTTTCTGGCACCAGTTGATAAAAAAAATAAAAATAAATTCCAACCGGAGTACCCCTTTAAGGCAGTGTTCAGACATTGCAGATAATTAGTGGTACCCCTACTAATTACTGTATGGGGTTTTGTCCTTTTTCACCACAATTTACCAGACATTTGCGTCAAAAACGCATGTGGTAATTAGTTGCAGTACCACTAATTAGCCACAGGGTGTGAAGTCAGATTAATACAATCACTTATTTTAATGAATTAGCCTGTGTTACTATTTACATCTAAATATGTTGCAATATACAAGATGCAGGGTAGATCGCTAAACCATGCAGTAAATAATATTTAATAAAAGTTCTGTGTATTCCAATCAATAAAGTCAACACGAGGGACCTCAGGGCATCTCTTCTTCCAGTGCAGATAAACATTCATGTTTGATGTTCTATACAAGTTTGATCAGCTTGAAAAGGTCTCCAAACAATTTCATATGTTTCAATGAGAAATCCACGGCTGATAATGACTTTATGATGTGGCTGATGTTCCTATTGTAAAACCCAATCACTGATTAATACATTCGGCTTACTTTAGGGTGTGTTTGCCGCCAGTTGCAGCTGACATTTGTGATGGGGGTGAAGTGATGTGGGAAAGTCAAATGGAAATGTCAAGATCTGCAATCTCCCCACTGTTGACCAGACAAATGAGACTGGTGGCCTTGCAGTTACAGATTAACACAGAGCTAAGAAAACTTACACAGGCAATTAGTTACACACTTTCAATAGGTAAATACGGAATTTCATGTTATAGTTAGACTGGTAAAAGGAAAATGTGCATCTACTTATTATATAGTGGTTATTGAAAGAACTGAAAAATAAAGGAAATTCATTAAATCACAATGCTTGATTAATAATACAGAATTAATACTTTTTTTGTACAAATCTTTATTACCGTATTTTTCGCCCTATAGGACGCACCAGCATATAAGAAGCACCCAATTTTAAAGGTGCAAAATCTAGAAAAAAAAGATTCTGAACCCAACAGTGTTCTTCAACCTGCGGACCTCCAGATGTTGCAAAACTACAACTCCCAGCATGCCCGGACAGCCGTTGGCTGTCCGGGCATGCTGGGAGTTGTAGTTTTGCAACATCTGGAGGCCCGCAGGTTGAAGACCACTGGTTTAGGAGGTAATACTCACGTATCCCCGCCGCTCCGGACCAGTCACCGCTTCCCTGGATGTCGCCCTCCATCGCTGTCGCCGCGTCTCCGTGGTGTCCCTGACGCTCCCGACGTCTTCTTCACCGGGATCCACGCTCTCCGTCGCCGTCATCACGTCGCCGTCATCATGTCGCTAAGCACGCCGCTCCTATTGGATGACGGGACAGAGTGCGCGATGACGTGATGACGTCGAAGGAGAGCGCCGGCCATGCAGGGGATCCCGGCACAGAGCAGACACAGAGGAGGCAGGTAAGGTCCCTCCCAGTGTCCTGTAAGCTGTTCGGGACGCCGCGATTTCACCCGAACAGCCCGACTGAGCAGCCGGGTTAGTGTCACTTTCCCTTCAGACGCGGAGGTCAGCTTTGATCGCCACGTCTGAAGGGTTAATACAGGGCATCACCGCGATCGGTGATGTCCTGTATTAGCCGCGGGTCCTGGCCGTTGATGGCCGCAGGGACTGCCGCGATAGGTCTGTATTCGCCGTATAAGACGCACCAACTCCCCCCCAGTTTTGGGGAAGAAAAAGTGCGTCTTATATGGCAAAAAATACGGTAGGTTTTTATGCATTTTTTTCCCCACTTTTTTCCAGTCAGTTTATTTTTTACTATTATGACTTAAGAACCAATCATTGGTCATTGTTTTTATATCTCTTATTCTCTATTTAGTTATTCTTATTATATCTTTCATCATATGACTATTTAGTTATTGTTATTTTATAGCTTATTACATCTCTACTCCAAGGTTTTCAAATCAACTGGTGCCAGAAAATCATACATTGTAAATTGCATCTATTTAAAATTCTTAATCCTGCAGTCATTTTCAGCTGCTGTATACTTCAGAGAAAGTTGTGTACTTCTTTCCAGTGCTCTCTGCTGCCACCTCTGTCCGTGCCAGGAACTGTCCCAAGCAGGAGAGGTTTGCTATGGGGACTTGATCCTGCATTGGACAGTTCCTGACACGGACAGAGGTTGGATCAGAGAAGACTATGGTCAGACTGGAAAGAACTACACAACTTCCTCTGCAGCATACAGCAGCTGATATGTATTAGAAGGCTTAAATAGGCACTGTCAGATACAAACACTTATGATATGTTGTAAAGCATGTATAACCAATAGGTTTTGCAATTGCTTTCATTAGAAAATGTTCGATATTTCATACTGAAAAAGCCAGTCAAACAACTGCCTCCCCCCCCCCCCCCCCCCCCGCCTGCTTGGACTCATACTAGTCCTGCTGTGTCCATGCATCATCACCGATGTCATGGACACACTTCCTTGATTGACAGCTGTGAGCGCAGGGCTCACAGCTGTAGGAAAAATCCTCCCAGTGTCAGCTTGTGTCCCGCTACTGTCAGTGAGGACAAGCTGGGAGTTGTAGTTTTTCTAATGCTAGGGGAGATGTGAGCAGCCAGCATACTGAGGGAGGGGGCGGAGACCTGCACAGTGAGGCCACACCCCCTCCCTTTGAGAGGAATTCAGACTAGTGAACTAAATTAATAGTGTAATAAAAAAATAAATAAAGGTGCTAGACATAAAAATTAGATGTACATGGTCAGGATTAGGTACTAAGTGATATATTAAAAAAAAAATTTGTGGGATCTGACGGGTACGCTTTAAGTTTTCTTTTAAATAGAAGTAATATACAAATATGTATACATTTTTGACACCAGTTGATTTAGAATTTTTTTTTTCCCCTTTGGAGTACCCTTTTAAGTTATACTTATTACAGTATATATTTTATTCTTCTTATAACTCTATTTAGTTCTTCTTATTATATCTCTTATTTTTTATATATCTCAATTTAGTTGCAAAACTACAACTCCTAGCATGCTCGGAGTTGTAGTTTTGCAACAGCTAGAGACACAGGGGGAGATTTATCAAAACCTGTCCAGAGAAAAGTTGCCCAGTTGCCCATAGCAACCAATCAGATCACCTCTTTCATTTTTAAGAAGGCCTCTGAAAAATGAAAGAAGCAATCTGATTAGTTGCTATGGACAACTCAGCAACTTTTCTCTGGACAGGTTTTGATAAATCTCCCCCGCAGTGCTTGGAAAACACTGTATAATGTCTTGCTGTGATAGACTGTTGGTGTTTTGTGAAGTATTTGTGAATTTGTCAAAATAAATAAATAAACAAACAAACACATAAATAAATACAAACAAATAAATAAATTAAATAAATAAATAAAAAAGCCAGTTAAAAATGTGTAAGTACAGTGATCCCTCGAATTATGATGGCCTCGACATATGATTATTTCAACATATGATGGCCTCTCAGAGCCCATCGTATGTTGAAGGCAGCCTCGACATATGATACTGCTGTGTGTCGGGGCCATCATACAAACAGCTATCTGACAGTGCTGACAACTTCAGCAACTGACAGATAGTTGTTTAATGTCCCCGTGTGCCCCGTTCTGCCTCCTGTCACTCACATGCTGTCCTGCTAACTCACGGAGGCTTCCACTGTGAGCTCCGTGTAAGCCCCCCCCCCCCCCCCCCAGTGCAACCATAGCCAATAGCCTGCAGCATCTTGCTGCAGGCATCCAATGAGCTGCTGGCTGCCCTCCCCTTCCTTTCCTATAGAGCTGTAGTCGGCAGGATGGTAATTGAGGACATTCTGTCTCCCCTGAAGGTATTTAAAGAACTGTATAGTACTGTATGCGATGTCACACATCACATACAATACATATACACACTATACACCCCATACATCAATGTTTCCCTATCAGTGTGCCTCCAGCTGTTGCAAAACTATAACTCCCAGCATGCCCAGACAGTCAATGGCTGTACATACATGCTGGGAGTTGTAGTTGTGCAACAGCTGGAGGCACCCTGGTTTGTTAAACACTCCCCATACACTCCACATACAATGGTCATCCCAGAACCAATTAGCAGTTTCCCATAGAGATATGTATTCAACATACAATGGTTCCAAGGCCCCAAAACCAATTACCATTTTTACATAGACATATGTACTCGACATATGATGGTTTCAACATATGATGGTTCTCCTGGAACCAATTAATATCATATGTTGAGGGACCACTGTATCAGCTTGTTAATAGTTGCCAGGTGGCAACATGTCTATTATTTTTTGTGAACAGTTGCAAAATGCAAAGAAAAATGTGTTACATAGGAAGAAGATAATGAAAATGCATAAAAAAGCACTGAATTTACCATTAACCAACCCTACACATAAATTAGAAATTGCTTTATCTCTGTATTTTCCTGATTTGTTTTCTTTACAAACACTAATATTGTGATTTTCTAGCCAGAATCCAATAATCGCTCCATAGCAGGATGGCGCCAGAAATTCATTTATTCTCTCATATTAATTCCACTATATGGGCCTGGATTTTGTATAATCTTATTTCTTATGCTGATATTACCATTCACACAGTGATTATTGGTCTGCAGCTGCCATTCTATGGGGTTATTCTTCTCAGTAAACATTCTGCGGCTCTCTTGTTAGCTAGTGCCAGTCACATATCCAACAAAATTTTGTATCATGTATTCAATTTGAATGAACTATGGGAAAACACTAAAATCTCATTGGCATAATTTTACATTTCTTTACAATAATTCTTGTAAAATGTAAATGCATACTTAAAGGGGTACTCCAGCCCTTTAAAAAAAAAGTGTTGAAGTGTGTCAGGGTGTTATAAAATTAAAAAAGAAACCAAACTCACATGCCACGGTCCCTGTAGCTGCACTTTCAATGGCTCACGGTACACACTTCTTCCTGGTTCCTGTGATGCACTGTCCTTGCAAGAACTGCCTACTCAGTCAGTTGTTGCCTGCAATGGTTACCCACCTCAACTTGTGACTTGCTGAATGGGCAGTTATGGGAGAATGACACAGGGGGTCTCACAGGAACCTCTACTAGATTAGAATTTTGAGCCCCCATTGTTGAGTGAATACTATGAGCAAGACTGTGAATGGAGCAGATGAGTGAGGGCCATGAGGAAGACTATGAATGGAGCAAATGAGTAAGGGCCAAGTGGAAGACTATGAATGGAGTAGATGAGTTATGGCCATGAGGAAGACTATGAATGGAGCAGATGAGTGAGGGCCATGAGGAAGACTGTGAAGGGAGCAAATGGGTGAGTGCCATGAGGAAGACTGTGAATGGAGCAGATGAGTGAGTGCCATGAGGAAGACTATGAATGGAGCAGATAGGTGAGTGCCATGAGGAAGACTATGAATGGAGCAAATGAGTAAGGGCCAAGAGGAAGACTATGAATGGAGCAGATGAGTGAGGGCCATGAGGAAGACTATGAATGGAGCAGATGGGTGAGTGCCATGAGGAAGACTGTGAATGGAGCAGATGGGTGAGTGCCATGAGGAAGACTGTGAATGGAGCAGATGGGTGAGTGCCGTGAGGAAGACTGTGAATGGAGCAGATGGGTGAGTGCCATGAGGAAGGCTATGAATGGAGCAGATGGGTGAGCACCATGAGGAAGACTATGAATGGGGCAGATGGTGAGTGCCATGAGGAAGACTATGAATGGAGCAGATGGGTGAGTACCATGAGGAAGACTATGAATGGGGCAGATGGTGAGTGCCATGAGGAAGACTATGAATGGAGAAGTTGTGTGAGAGCCATGAGGAAGACTATGAATGGAGCAGATGAGTGAATGCCATGAGGAAGACTATAAATGGAGCAGTTGTGTGAGAGCCATGAGGAAGACTATGAATGGAGCAAATGAGTAAGGGCCATGAGGAAGACTATGAATGGAGCAGTTGTGTGAGAGCCATGAGGAAGACTATGAATGGAGCAAATGAGTAAGGGCCATGAGGAAGACTATGAATGGAGCAGATGAGTGAGGGCCATGAGGAAGACTATGAATGGAGCAGATGGGTGAGTGCCATGAGGAAGACTGTGAATGGAGCAGATGGGTGAGTGCCATGAGGAAGACTGTGAATGGAGCAGATGGGTAAGTGCTGTGAGGAAGACTGTGAATGGAGCAGATGGGTGAGTGCCGTGAGGAAGACTATGAATGGAGCAGATGGGTGAGTGCCATGAGGAAGACTATGAATGGGGCAGATGGGTGAGTGCCATGAGGAAGACTATGAATGGGGCAGTTGTGTGAGAGCCATGAGGAAGACTATGAATGGAGCAAATCAGTAAGGGCCATGAGGAAGACTATGAATGGAGCAGATGAGTGAGTGTCATGGGGAAGACTATGAATGGAGAAGATTAGTGAGGGCCAAGGGGAATACTTTAAATGGAACAGTTGTGTGAAAGCCATGAGGAAGACAATAAATGGAGCAAATGAGTAAGGGCCATGAGGAAGACTATAAATGGAGCAGATGAGTGAGGGCCATGAGGAAAACTATGAATGGAGCAGATGAATAAGTGCCATGGGGAAGACTATGATGGGGTTGGCCAACTGTCTAAAGTGTATGGTGGCCTTCTGACTCCTCTCCAACAGATGATGTTGAGGGAGAGAAGAGTTGGCCATGGTGGATTTTAACTGCCTCACCCTTTTGTTTTCTGAGAGGTAAGCCACCAGACCAGTCTGGCAGTGTCTTAACCCTCCTATCTCCATTGAGGTTGTATAAACTTTCAGATGTGTCAAACATTCACATGTATGGGGAGGTCAGGTGAAATATGTGTCCACCTTTAATTCTTAACTGCTTCTAGTTTGTACACCTGGTCAACCAGATTTTTTTTCATATGGAAGATTTTACAATGTGATTCTTCTTTTCAGTAAATTATCTCATGCCCTTCTACCAAAACTTGTCGACCACAAAAAGCCCATGCAAAAATTGTCATCCAGGTACTAAACCACACGCCAATGTCTTTCTCCGTTTTTTTTATAAATGTGCCCCTGTGTCATATGTTCTGTATTGTATACTTTGTGATCTCTGTTTTCAATTTACCAAACGTATTTAAAGAGACCTCCAGAGCTATACTGAAATAACCAGCGCTGGAAATAGCTAATACCTCCTGAAACACAATGTGGCAGATCAATACATGACAGATCAATAATTGAGCCGGTGCTAATGACGCAGCGTGTCTGCTGATCGATCGTGTGCTCTGACTAATTGGCTATTAGGAGCTGTGGTTCCCCTCAGTTTTTTCTCTGTTTTATATTTCTTTGGTGGTTTGGGAGACAAATAGCTGCCAGTCCACCCCTCCCCTTCATTCATTACATCTTGAAATAGAGCCATATAGAGCTTCCAACAGATCTTTCTTATGTACTTATTGAAGAGTTCATGTGCACTTTTGTGTTTTTTATTGTATCACAGATAAATCTAGGCTTGGTGAGCTGAATTCAGCAGAATCTTAAGTCCTGCACTTGGCCTTAATACAACATGCATGGGCCTTATATGTGCTGCCAGGAGGGGACAGGAGCCTATTCCCTGAGTAATCCCTTCCCAATCTCCCATGATAGTATCCAATCCTTTTATTAAATGGTATCCAATGTTCTGCTTCTGTATTAGAGAAAACCAAATATAATTTCTTTGCCAACTGCAGAAGAAATTAGAGTGTAAGGCTAAGTTCACATCTCGGAATGTCTGCACAGAAAATCTCCGTGCGTACATTCTATAGACTGCAGGTGCCGGCATAATATCCCGCTGCTAAGACTGTACGGAAATGCGCCATCTCATAGACGGCTATGCATTCTGTGTGGAGTCCGCAGAAAGAATTAACAGGACACAGGATTTGAAATTTCTGTGCCGGAAACATCTGGCACGGAAATTCCCCCATGTGTACATTTCAGCAGAATCGGACTCTGCTGCAGCAGAATTTCCATGCAGAATTCCACATGGAAATTCCAAGGTATGAACATAGCCTTACGGTTTCCTTCATCCTTGTTGTTAGACTAAGTTCCCATTGTGTTATGCTCCGTTCCTTTCTGGGTCTGTTTGTGTTTTTGTTCAACGGACCTGGAACGGGGCAGAGAACAACTGACACCACCAGGTTCAGATGGATCCCTTTGGCTTGAATGGGGTTGGTCAGGGATCCGTTATTGTACTGGAGTTGAGTGGAGAGAAAAAAAAAGGACAAGTAGTATTTTTTTCCTCATTATGAATATATATATATATATATATTCATAATCAGCAAATCAGCAGTGCTTTTTCTTGGTTGAATGTCCTCCAAGGAGACTTAAAAAAAAAAAAATGGGTGCAAGCAAAAATAAGAGTAAGGACCACAAGCAGACCTGGTAAGATACAAAAAAATCAAGTTGAATGCAACACTCCAATATTGGTGAAAAAAAAAAACAGTGAAAAGGTTTTATTCCATCACAGTGTAAACAGAGACGTATCGACTCTTTCCAGCTTGAAAAAGACTCTGAAGAGGGTCAAAATCTCGCTGTTCACATTGTAATGAAATAAAATCTGTTCACATTTTTTTTTTCACCAATATTGTGTTGCTGCATTCGACTTGATTTATATATATATATATATATATATATATTTATATATATATATATATATATATATATATATATATATATATATACAAAGGAGAGGAAGGAGAAGCACCGTGAACCAGGATTCCAGATCCGTTTGGGTACTCAGCTCCGGGGGCAGACCTACCCCCACTGTAATATCCAAAGCAAAGTAGAAGCGGCACTCCAATGTCACACAAAAAGTGGTTTATTCACTCATCTGTGTACAGCGACGTTTCGTGGTCTCTTAAATGGTATTGTGTTTGTTGTGTTGACACTGTGATATCACGCCCCCTTTATTTGCATCTGCAATTAGGGGGTGGATATATGTGCACCATTTTGCACTGTTTTGCTTATGTTTGAGAAAGGCTTAATTGATAAGCCGAAACGTCGCTGTACACAGATGAGTGAATAAACCACGTATTTTTGTGTGACATTGGAGTGCTGCTTCTACTTTGCTTTGGATATATATATATATATATATATATATATATTTGCTGTGTTAATGCTCCTTTCCCTATATATATGGATATATATATCTCAATCTTCCAAGCATCTCTGGATACAGTATATAACAATCTACTTGCCAATATGACTCTTTCTAATGGGACTGATCCACTTTAAGACACTGAGAAGATGCAGATTTATAATCAATAGGATTTCATTGACATCTTAGTTTTGATTCCAGCCCAGGTGTGTCATATAATCGGAGATGAAATTAACGGTAATGAAACGTTATTAAGATATTCCTGTAAGAACGATGCAAATAAACATTTACAAGGGTTGTAAGTCATCCGTATAATTAGATCCTCTGTTTACTAAATCAGCTGCATCTGGCAATATATTACGGCTGCAAATTGCAGAATTGTACCTGTTAGTTACAGCAGGCTTATAGCTGCTGTCTGAGAGGCAATCACATGATTTATCTTGGCCATTCAGGAAGAGGGGATTTCTCTTTTGAAGACAGGGCTAGCTTCTAGTCAACTTAGGGCAGTGTTTTCTAACTAGAGTTTTTCTAAATATAAGACCTATGATACTATGAAACTATGTATGGTTGTTTTTTTGATCTATGCTATCACTTTTAATGATCTTGTCTCACATGGTATTTCTATAATTTTCTCCCCTGAGGATGTTGTTGCTATAGACAACAGAAACATGTTGGGAGTATCTGTATGTATTAGGACGGTCTGTGTATATTACTGTTCACAACTTTTTTCCAGTCTTTAGTTGGAGCACTTTGACGTTATTGCCTTTTTTGGGGTTCACTTGTTTCTGTGATTTTTAATAAGAAATACTAAAACTTTGTTTTAACGGCACTTCTAGGATTTGTTTAGCTTTTTGTTGTAGGCCAAGAAGGAGGATTATGATTTAGGCAGAGGATAGGCTGCATAACATCCTGCCATGCCTCCAGCTGTTGCAAAACTACAGCTTCCAGCATGCCTGGAAGGCCGAAGTTGGGAAGTACTGACTAAGGGGTTCAGAGGGGGTTGTAGAGAATGCCATTATATAACTGTTTGGTAACTGGCATTGTGAAACAGGAAAGATGTGTAGGGCTAGGTTTCCACACAGGTTTTTTTTCTGGCGTTTTTTGCTAAACTGCTACTACAGTATTTGAGCCACTGCTGAGTTTGGCTCAAAAACTGCAGTGGCAGTTTTCAAAAAAACGCCAGCAAAAACCTGTATGGAAACCTAGCCTAAGGTTTCATTCACTTTTGCATTGGAGGCTCTATTTGGATCTCTGTCACAGATTTTGTTTAAAGGGGTACTCCGGTGGATTTTTTTTTTTTTTTTTTTTTTAAGTCTGAGGCTAGAAAGTTAAACAGATTTGTAAATGACTTCTATTAAAAAATCCTAAACCTTCCAGTACTTGACAGCTGCTGTATGCTCCAGAAGAAGTTGAGTTGTTCTTTTCAGTCTGACCACAGTGCTCTCTGCTGATACCTCTGTCCATGTCAGGAAATGTCCAGAGCAGGAGAGGTTTGCTATGAGGATGTTCTTCTGCTCTGGACAGTCCCTGACATGGGCAGAGGTGTCAGCAGGGAGCACTGTAGTCAGACAGAAAATAACTACACAACTTCCTGTGGAGTATACAGCAGCTGAAGTACTAGAAAGATTAACATTTTTAAATAGAAGTAATTTACAAATCTATTTAACTTTCTGGCACCAGTTGATTAAAAAAATGTTTTCCACTGGACTACTGCAGCCATAGAACGCATCCCTTATCGCCAGAATAGGTGATAAGTGTCTGATCGCGGGGGGTCCGACCAATGGGACCCTCCGTGATCTCCCGTACAGGGACCCGGCATTGCCGTGGCTCTGCCCAGCTAATAATTGTGCTGTCAATCTCACTAAGAGGTCGACAGACACTCCCCCTCCATTCAGCTCTATGGAAGAGGTGGGGATGCACGAACGCTGCAGCTCCACCTCTCCCATAGAGATACATGAAAAGGGGTGTGTCGGCCATAGCGTTATGCTGCGGCCAACGTGAATCCTGCATTGGGAGATCTGCAGCAGAGCCGGGGCCCGTACAGGAGATAGCAAGGTCCCAGCGGTAAGACCCCCCACGATCCTGCGGATAGGGGATAAGTGTTCTATGGCTGCAGTAAACCTTTAAATATCGGAACAAGAAAATGCTACATTCAGGAAAATTTCCATCATAATATGATGGGCTAAAAATGGAAACCACATGGACCTCATTAAAGTCAATGAGGTCCCTTGGGATCCATTGGTATCTGTCATACAGTAGACCATTCTACAGTACTTTGTATACTCCTGAATGAAAAATCTGTCATGGAAACCCTGAATGGAGCCAAGACACAGATGGAAAAATAGTCATAGGCAGAATAGAGGTGACCCTATGTGCCCAATGTGCCACCCTGTAGTATGGGATCTGATAAAGTACAGCACAAAAACAACCTGTGTATGACTCTGGTTAGAGCCAGATACGGAAACATGTAATTTTTTTATATTCTGTTTATATTTTCTGATTAGTTTGTTGAACCATAGTAGTAAAAAATAGACTGGAGGAGACTCACTTACTTTAATCTGTTTAGTACTTACAAAGTTACAGACCTTTATACTTTTATTGATATTGAGCTTCTGAGCACAATGGAGGCTGAGAGGCGGCTTGCCCAGCTCCCCTGCCTCCTCCATATTCACTGCCCTGCCCACCCCTCTCATAAATATGCTAATATCTTCACTCTTACGTCATTAGGATGTGAGAGCCTGATGTGGGTGACCGTTCTGCTCTCTAAACAGGCTTTGCTGCCTTCCAGGTTTAGAAAGGCAGGGGCACCTGTGCTTGGCTCAGAGAGCAAAACGCTCCCCCCCGCAGACTTGAGTAAATCCATTGGCATAATGATGAGAGGGGAAGGCCAGCCAACTCCCTGCCTCCATTGCACACAGGATGGCAATACTAAGGAAAGAATAAAGGTCCATAACTTTGCAAGTACTAAACAGATTAAAGTAAGTGACAACAGTTTTTAAAGCTGTTCACCCTCATTATAACCCAGTATATTTGGTTTAGTGCATGTGAACAGCCTGTGAGTTCGTCTTTAACTTCTATGAAAAAGTGTTTCAGACATGTTCTTTCACCTGTGCAGAGATCATTGTGCAGGGAGGGGGAGGAGGGGAGCAGTGATCATTATCAGGTATTTTGAATGAGCTGATCCTGTTTTATACTGTTACCTTTCATCATAGTTCTGCATGTGATGATAATGATGAGACTGCTCAAATGTTTTCTCTACAGAACGGAAAGTGTTAGGCTTAATAGCAAGATTTCAGGTTTATTCTATAATAAAGATAGTAAAATTAGAAACAAAAAGCACCCAAAATTCATAAAAATCTATAAAAACTCAATTTAACCCCTTAAGGACTGAGCCCTTTTTCACCTTAAGGACTCAGCCATTTTTTGCAATTCTGACCACTGTCACTTTAAACATTAATAACTCTGGAATGCTTTTAGTTATCAATCTGATTCCGGGATTGTTTTTTCGTGACATATTCTACTTTAACATAGTGGTAAAATTTTGTGGTAACTTGCATCCTTTCTTGGTGAAAAATCCCAAAATTTGATGAAAATTTTGAAAATTTTGCATTTTTCTAACTTTGAAGCTCTCTGCTTGTAAGGAAAATGGATATTAAAAATATTTTTTTTTTATTCACATATACAATATGTCTACTTTATGTTTGCATCATAAAATTGACGTGTTTTTATTTTTGGAAGACACCAGAGGGCTTCAAAGTTCAGCATCAATTTTCCAATTTTTCACAAAATTTTGAAACTCGCTTTTTTTCAGGGACCAGTTCAGGTTTGAAGTGGATTTGAAGGGTCTTCATATTAGAAATACCCCATAAAAGACCCCATTGTAAAAACTGCACCCCCCCAAAGTATTAAAAATGACATTCAGTCAGCGTTTTAACCCTTTAGGTGTTTCACAGGAATAGCAGCAAAGTGAAGGAGAAAATTCACAATCTTCATTTTTTACACTCGCATGTTTTTGTAGACCCAATTTTTGAATTTTTGCAAGGGGTAAAAAGGAGAATATTTTTACTTGTATTTGAAACCCAATTTCTCTCGAGTAAGCACATACCTCATATGTCTATGTTAATTGTTTGGCGGGCGCAGTAGAGGGCTCAGAAGGGAAGGAGCGACAAATGGTTTTTGGGGGGCATGTCACATTTAGGAAGCCCCTATGGTGCCAGAACAGCAAAAAAAAAAAAAATGCTTGGTTTCCCAAAAGTTTTACATTTTTAAAAAGGGTAATAGCAGAAAATACCCCCCAAAATTTGAAGCCCAATTTCTCCCGATTCAGAAAACCCCCCATATGGGGGTAGAAAGTGCTCTGCTGGCGCACTACAGGTCTCAGAAGAGAAGGAGTCACATTTGGCTTTTTTGAAGGAAATTTTGCTCTGGGGGCATGCCGCATTTAGGAAGCCCCTATGGTGCCAGGACAGCAAAAAACCCCACATGGCATACCATTTTGGAAACTAGACCCCTTGGGGAACGTAAAAAGGGGCAAAGTGAACCTTAATACCCCAAAGGGGTTTCACAACTTTTGCATATGTAAAAAAAAAAAATTACCTAAAATGCTTGGTTTCCCAAAAAATTTACATTTTTACAAAGGGTTAAAGCAGAAAATACCCCCCAAAATTTGAAGCCCAATTTCTTCCGATTCAGAAAACGCCCCATATGGGGGTGAAAAGTGCTCTGCTGGCGCACTACAGGTCTCAGAAGAGAAGGAGTTACATTTGGCTTTTTGAAAGCAAATTTTGCTCTGGGGGCATGCCGCATTTAGGAAGCCCCTATGGTGCCAGGACAGCAAAAAAACAAACACATGGCATACCTTTTTGGAAACTAGACCCCTCGGGGAACGTAACAAGGGGTTAAGTGAACCTTAATACCCCACAGGTGTTTCACGACTTTTGCATATGTAAAAAAAAAAATTTTTTTTTTACCTAAAATGCCTCTTTTCCCAAAAATTTTACATTTTTAAAAAGGGTAATAGCAGAAAATACCCGCCAAAATTTGAAGCCCAATTTCTCCCGAGTACGGCGATACCCCATATGTGGCCCTAAACTGTTGCCTTGAAATACGACAGGGCTCCAAAGTGAGAGTGCCATGCGCATTTGAGGCCTAAATTAGGGACTTGCATAGGGGTGGATATAGGGGTATTCTACGCCAGTGATTCCCAAACAGGGTGCCTCCAGCTGTTTTAAAACTCCCAGCATGCCTGGACAGTCAGTGGCTATCTGGCAATACTGGGAGTAGTTGTTTTGCAACAGCTGGAGGCTCCGTTTTGGAAACAGTGGCGTACCAGACGTTTTTCATTTTTATTGGGGAGGGGAGGGGGGCTGTGTAGGGGTATGTGTATATGTAGTGATTTTTAATTTTTATTTTATTGTGTGTTAGTGTAGTGTAGTGTTTTTAGGGTACAGTCACACGGGCGGGGGTTCACAGTAGTTTCACGCTGGCAGTTTGAGCCGCAGCTCAAACTTGCAGCCGGATACTTACTGTAATCCTCCGCCCATGTGAGTGTACCCTGTACGTTCACATTGGGGGGGGGGGGGGGGAACATCCAGCTGTTGCAAAACTACAACTCCCAGCATGTACTGTCTATCAGTTTTTAATTTTTATTGGGGAGGGGAGGGGGGTTGTATAGGGGTGTGTGTATACGTAGTGTTTTTTACTTTTTATTGTGTGTAAGTGTAGTGTTTTTAGGGTACAGTCGCACGGGCGGGGGTTCACAGTAGTTTCTCGCTGGCAGTTTGAGCTGCGGCAGAAAATTTGCCGCAGCTCAAACTTGCAGCCGGATACTTGCTGTAATCCTCCGCCCATGTTAGTGTACCCTGTACGTTACATTGGGGGGGGGGGGGGGACATCCAGCTGTTGCAAAACTACAACTCCCAGCATGTACGGTCTATCAGTGCATGCTGGGAGTTGTAGTTTTGCAACAGCTGGAGGCACACTGGTTGTGAAACACAGAGTTTGGGAACAAACTCAGTGTTTTGCAACCAGTGTGCCTTCAGCTGTTGCAAAAGCTACAACCCCCAGCATGTACGGGCAGCGGAAGGGCATGCTGGGTCTTGTAGTTATGCAACAGCTGGAGGCATACTACTTTGGCTGGGGATGCTGGAGACTGTAGTTATGCAACAGCTGGAGAAACACTGGTTTGCTACATAACTCAGTATGCCTTCAGCTGTTGCAAAACTACAACTCCCAGCAGTCACCGACAGCCAACGGGCATGCTGGGAGTTGTAGTTATGCAACCAGCAGATGCACTACTACAACTCCCAGCATGCACTTTAGCTGTTGGTGCAAGCTGGGAGTTGTAGTTACACAACAGCTGAAGGTACACTTTTGCATAGAAAAAATGTGCCTCCAGCTGTTGCAAAACTACAAGTCCCAGCATGCCCATAAGGGCATGCTGGGAGTTGTGGTGGTCTGCCTCCTGCTGTTGCATAACTACAGCTCCCAGCATGCCCTTTTTGCATGCTGGGAGCTGTTGCTAAGCAACAGCAGGAGGCTGTCACTCACCTCCAACGATCCAGCCGCATGAGGTCAGTCCCTCGTCGTCGCCGCCGCGGCCGTCGCTCCTGGGGCCCCGATCCCAACATTGACGCCGGGGATCGGGGTCCCCAGCACCCGGGGTCGTCTTCCCACACCCGCTCACGTCCTCCGGAAGAGGAGCGGAGCGGGTTGCGGGAGTGACACCCGCAGCAGGCGCCTTGATTGGTCGGCCGGTAATCCGGCCGACGAATCAGGGCGATCGTGAGGTGGCACCAGTGCCACCTCACCCCTGCAGGCTCTGGATTTCCGGGTCACCGGGTCACTGGAGACCCGATTGACCCGGAATCTGCCGCAGATCGCTGGACTGAATTGTCCAGCGATCTGCGGCCATCGCCGACATGGGGGGCATAATGACCCCCCTGGGCGATATGCCCCGATGCCTGCTGAACGATTTCAGCAGGCATCGGGCACCGGCTCCCCTCCAGCTAGCGGCGGGGGGCCGGGATTTGACAGGACGTACTTAAGGACTCGGAAAAGGGGCCGTTTGAGTACGTCCTGCGTCCTTAAGGGGTTAAACAATAGGTAATATTCTGGTTACACATCCCCTTTACATAGACACTTTAAGATATAAAAACTTTTGATATGTTGTAAAGCATGCAAAATCAATATGATTTGCAATTGCTTTCATTAGAACATTTTCAGTATTTCATACTGAAAAAAACAGTCAAACATCTTCCCCCCCCCCCCCCCCCTGCCTGCTTGGACACATACCAGTTCTGCTGTGTCCATGCATCATCTATGTCATGGACACACTTCTTTGATTGACAGCTGTGAGTGCAGGGCTCACAGCTGGAGGAAAAATCCTCCCACTGTCAGCTCGTGTCCCGCTACTGTCAGTGAGGACAAGCTGGGAGTTGTAGTTTTGCTAATGCTAGAGGAGATGTGAGCAGACAGCATACTGAGGGAGGAGGCAGAGACCTGTACAGTGAGGCCACACCCCCCTCCCTTTGAGAGGAATTCAGACTAGTGAGCTAAATTAAAAGTGTAATAAAAAAAAAAATAAAGGTGCTAGACACATAAAAATTAGATGTACATGGTCAGGATTAAGTACTGAGTGATATATAAAAAAAACATTTTGTTGGATCTGACGGGCACGCTTTAAGGGTTACAAATAGGTTTATAAGTTTAACAGAGATTGCATGAAACCACAACATGAATAAAAATTTAATATAAAAGATATTGAGATTCAGATATATTTCACATGCCTAAATAAGCAAACTCTCATTACATCAGAAGAGTACATAGCAGGGAATAAACCAACTTGGCCTACGAGCCCATCTGTGTATATAAAAAGCATTAGCCAAGATGAAGTAGTGTAGGCATTCATCCAGGAGACAGGATGCCTGAGTGCAAATGATCATTGCCTCTCATAGCATATAGCATTGAATTGCAATCTGCAGACATCATTATTCGTTCATTGGTTACTCTTCCCAGAATATGCACTAATGTTACTGTACTGCTGGATCTCATAGGTCATATCTCCATTATATATCTAGATGTGGTTAACTGGGAATTACTGTTCATTGTTAATTCCTAAGAAAAATACTAAATATTTATTCTACTTGTTTATATTATAATCATTTTTCACTTCATATGTCGCAACGTTTAGGCTATAATACAGAGATCAGTCATATTCACATGGGTCAGATTATCTTCAGATTATTTCTGCAGAAAATCCACAGGAAACCTGCAGAGAAATCCACAAGACAAGTCTGCACAAAATGATGCTGAGATGGGTGAGATTTGTATCTGCAGACTTTCCTGTGGAAGCACACACAAAAAAAGGAGAATCTGCAGCAAAATGGGTCTCATTTACTGAGGCTTCTCTGAGTAAATTTAGTAGGTTTTTTGCATCACATGTGTTGTGTGCCAGAATTTCTGACAAAGAATCCAAAAAAACATACCAGCTCTCCACTTTACACAGAAAACCTGAAAAGGGGGGGGTGGCCATCGGGGGGAAAGGGGTGTGTCTCCCTTTTTGAAAAAAAAATATTAAGAAACTACAAATTTACTTATGTTCCCACATAAAAATGTAGTGGATCTGAGCTCTAGAAAACCCGACTGCTCAGAGCATGTGTAAAAAAAAAAAAAAATGTAGTGACCTCTGTACATCAAATACAGAGGGGCTGGGAGGTGAGCAAAGTGGTGTGTCAGGCTGTGGCATTTGAGCAGCTTGGCCCTGCCTCCTTGACACTTGGCTGAGAGATTAAAGGAGATTTTATTAGTTTAGCAACTACCCTCAGGTCTAGGAAAGGTATAGTTTGCTTCTGTATCCTAAGGCCCCTTTCAAACTATGGTATATTGTGTGTACAGTGGACGCTGTCAAAATCGCACAGACATGTGCCTTCCCCATTGATGGCAATGCAGTCCATGCAAAGTCTGCAATTTAAATTTCTATGGGGGAAACAGGATACCTTGAAGTGTGCAACTTTTCCTATTCCTATCTATGTATCTATCTATTTATTATTGTGATAGTATTTCCATTTTAGATCTATCTACTGTATTTTTCGCACTATAAGACCATAAGATGCACCTAGGTTTTAGAGAAGAACAAGAAAAAAAATATTCTGAACCAAACGGGTACTAAAATATTTAATAAACTATAACAGAATAATTATTCAACCATGTTATTCAACCCCCCTTGTGGCCAGCAGGACCCCCCTTGTAAACAGTAGGACCCCACTTGTAGTTGCTTACTCATGGCCGCTCCGCAGCCCCGTACTTATCACTACTGCTGCCCTGTACAGTCCAGTGGCGTCGCTAGAGGGGGGGGGGGGGCAGAGGGGGCCATGGCCCCCACTAGATCAGGCCATGCCCCTCCTTGTGCCCCCCCCCAATACAAAATAAATAGGGTTGTCCCGATACTAGTATCGGGGCCAGGGGCGGACTGACCGGCTGGGTAAAGAGCCCGCTGCAGCTGCTGGGGATGAAGGTACCTGATGATGGCTCCGCCCCCAGCACAGGAGAGGACGGGCCGAGAGCTGACAGGCCTCTGGAACACAGAGCAGCTTCATGTGAGGTGAGTGATGTCCGTGTCCTCCCTCTCTCCCCCCTGATCAACAGTATATCCTGGGGCTGGGCATAGGCGTGCGCAGCCTATTGCATTAGGGTGTGCACCCTAAAGCACAAACTCCCGCCGCGCGCGCGTGTGTGTATATATATATATATATATATATATATATATATATATATACACACACATACACACAGTTAGTATAGTTCCCCCACATTAGGTGCAGTATAAGTCCCACCACATTAGGTGCAGTATAGTCCCCCACATTAGGTGCAGTATAGTTCTCCCACATTAGGTGCAGTATAAGTCCCCCCACATTAGGTTGGCAATATAAGTCCCCGCACACTAGGTTGGCAGTTCAGTTCCCCCACATTAGGTGCAGTTCAGTTCCCCCATATTAGGTGCCACCTAATGTAGGGGAACTGTACTGCACCTAATGTGGGGGAACTGTACTGCACCTAATGTGGGGGAACTCTACTGCACCAGTACAGTTCCTCCACATTAGGTGTAGTATAGTTCCCCACATTATGTGCAGTACAGTTCCCCACATTATGTGCAGTACAGTTCCCCCACATTAGGTGCAGTATAGTTCCCCCACATTAGGTGCAGTATAGCTCCCCACATTAGGTGCAGTATAGTTCCCCACATTAGGTGCAGTATAGTCCCCACATTAGGTGCAGTATATTCCCCACATTAGGTGCAGTATATTCCCCACATTAGGTGCAGTACAGTTCCCCCACATTAGGTGCAGTATAGTACCCCACATTAGGTGCAGTATAGTCCCCCACATTAGGTGCAGTATAGTCCCCCACATTAAGTGCAGTATAGCTCCCCACATTAGGTGCAGTATAGTTCCCCACATTAGGTGCAGTATAGTTCCCCACATTAGGTGCAGTATAGTTCCCCACATTAGGTGCAGTATAGTCTCCACATTAGGTGCAGTATAGTTCCCCCCACATTAGGTGCAGTATAGTCTCCACATTAGGTGCAGTACAGTTCCCCCACATTAGGTGCAGTATAGTCCCCCACATTAGGTGCAGTATAGTCCCCCACATTAGGTGCAATATAGCTCCCCACATTAGGTGCAGTATATTCCCCACAGACATACAGCCTTCAGCCATATACAGTGTATGGCTGGAGGATGTATGTCTGTGTACTGCCCCACTTCAGTGTTCCGACCACCGGTCCTCCGGTCCGGGGTCACGATCTACTGCTATGGCCTATAGACCATAGCAGTAGGTCCCGGGACTGGAGGAGCGGTGGTCGGAACACTGAAGACGACGTGCTGCCAGCTCGTGTTGGTCACTTACCATTCCAGCCGGCGCGCATCCTCTTCCTTGACGTCCCTGCGTGCGCTACTTCCCGGCGGTCCCTGTGTTTTTAAAGTTAACGCGGGGGCCGCTGTAGAAAGGTAACCGGGACATCCTTGTGTCCCGAAAAGATCTTTTGGGACACAGGGATGTCCCGAATGTGATGGGGGGGGGGGGGTCCTCTGTGGGCTGCTCAGTGGTGGCCTCGGATGCCCCCCTGGGCTTGATTAGGGTGTGCCTGGGCACATTTTTCGCACTATAAGACCATAAGATGCACCTAGGTTTTAGAGAAGAACAAGAAAAAAAATATTCTGAACCAAACGGGTACTAAAATATTTAATAAACTATAACAGAATAATTATTCAACCATGTTATTCAACCCCCCTTGTGGCCAGCAGGACCCCCCTTGTAAACAGTAGGACCCCACTTGTAGTTGCTTACTCATGGCCGCTCCGCAGCCCCGTACTTATCACTACTGCTGCCCTGTACAGTCCAGTGGCGTCGCTAGAGGGGGGGGGGGGCAGAGGGGGCCATGGCCCCCCCTAGATCAGGCCATGCCCCCCCTTGTGCCCCCCCCAATACAAAATAAATAGGGTTGTCCCGATACTAGTATCGGGGCCAGGGGCGGACTGACCGGCTGGGTAAAGAGCCTGCTGCAGCTGCTGGGGATGAAGGTACCTGATGATGGCTCCGCCCCCAGCACAGGAGAGGACGGGCCGAGAGCTGACAGGCCTCTGGAACACAGAGCAGCTTCATGTGAGGTGAGTGATGTCCGTGTCCTCCCTCTCTCCCCCCTGATCAACAGTATATCCTGGGGCTGGGCATAGGCGTGCGCAGCCTATTGCATTAGGGTGTGCACCCTAAAGCACAAACTCCCGCCGCGCGCGCGTGTGTATATATATATATATATATATATATATATATACACACACACACATACACACAGTTAGTATAGTTCCCCCACATTAGGTGCAGTATAAGTCCCACCACATTAGGTGCAGTATAGTCCCCCACATTAGGTGCAGTATAGTTCTCCCACATTAGGTGCAGTATAAGTCCCCCCACATTAGGTTGGCAATATAAGTCCCCGCACACTAGGTTGGCAGTTCAGTTCCCCCACATTAGGTGCAGTTCAGTTCCCCCATATTAGGTGCCACCTAATGTAGGGGAACTGTACTGCACCTAATGTGGGGGAACTGTACTGCACCTAATGTGGGGGAACTCTACTGCACCAGTACAGTTCCTCCACATTAGGTGTAGTATAGTTCCCCACATTATGTGCAGTACAGTTCCCCACATTATGTGCAGTACAGTTCCCCCACATTAGGTGCAGTATAGTTCCCCCACATTAGGTGCAGTATAGCTCCCCACATTAGGTGCAGTATAGTTCCCCACATTAGGTGCAGTATATTCCCCACATTAGGTGCAGTATATTCCCCACATTAGGTGCAGTACAGTTCCCCCACATTAGGTGCAGTATAGTCCCCCACATTAGGTGCAGTATAGTCCCCCACATTAGGTGCAGTATAGTTCTCCACATTAGGTGCAGTATAGTTCCCCACATTAGGTGCAGTATAGTCCCCACATTAGGTGCAGTATAGTTCCCCCACATTAGGTGCAGTATAGTCCCCCACATTAGGTGCAGTATAGTCCCCCACATTAGGTGCAGTATAGTTCCCCACATTAGGTGCAGTATAGTCCCCCACATTAGGTGCAGTATAGTCCCCCACATTAAGTGCAGTATAGCTCCCCACATTAGGTGCAGTATAGTTCTCCACATTAGGTGCAGTATAGTTCCCCACATTAGGTGCAGTATAGTTCCCCACATTAGGTGCAGTATAGTCTCCACATTAGGTGCAGTATAGTTCCCCCCACATTAGGTGCAGTATAGTCTCCACATTAGGTGCAGTACAGTTCCCCCACATTAGGTGCAGTATAGTCCCCCACATTAGGTGCAGTATAGTCCCCCACATTAGGTGCAATATAGCTCCCCACATTAGGTGCAGTATATTCCCCACAGACATACAGCCTTCAGCCATATACAGTGTATGGCTGGAGGATGTATGTCTGTGTACTGCCCCACTTCAGTGTTCCGACCACCGGTCCTCCGGTCCGGGGTCACGATCTACTGCTATGGCCTATAGACCATAGCAGTAGGTCCTGGGACTGGAGGAGCGGTGGTCGGAACACTGAAGACGACGTGCTGCCAGCTCGTGTTGGTCACTTACCATTCCGGCCGGCGCGCATCCTCTTCCTTGACGTCCCTGCGTGCGCTACTTCCCGGCGGCCCCTGTGTTTTTAAAGTTAACGCGGGGGCCGCTGTAGAAAGGTAACCGGGACATCCTTGTGTCCCGAAAAGATCTTTTGGGACACAGGGATGTCCCGAATGTGATGGGGGGGGGGGGGTCCTCTGTGGGCTGCTCAGTGGTGGCCTCGGATGCCCCCCTGGGCTTGATTAGGGTGTGCCTAGGCACACCCGGCACACCCCGTGCGCACGCCTATGGGGCTGGGTCATGTGTATAGTAGCAGTCCAGTGGGGTCACTTTCCCTCCTTCAGTGTCCACAGGTCACATTATCAGAAAAATTTTTGGGAAAAATTGCGGCAAAATTGCGCGGTTTTACCGCGATTTTTCGTAAATCGCGGTAAAACCGCTCAATTTTTGCCGCAATTTTTCCATAAATTGTTCTGGTAATGTGACCTGTTGGAGACCTGTGGACACTGGAGGAGGGAAAGTGACCCCTCTGGAAGGACAACATGTGAACACACTGCTAGTTTATCATTAACCCCTTAAGGGTACATTCACATGTACAGGATCTGCTGCATATTTTTGCTGCATATTTTGTGCAGCTGATTTTGCAACCTATTAGCTTCAATAGGAAGCAAAATCAGCTGCAGAAAATATACAGCAGATTCTGTATGTGTTAACGTACCCTAAGGGCTCATTCAGGGATGGATCCCCATCATATTTTACGCTGTGGACCCTACAGTGCTGCCTCTATCTGTGCCTGCTCATAACGGCAATCCTCCGCTACGAGCAGACACACTTTGATGTGTATACTCGCACACATCATGGCCGCTCCTGCTCTCTGAGCTAGGCCGAGAGCAGCCGCGATGTGTGCGAGTATGCACATCAAAGCGTGTCTGCTCGTAGCGGAGGATTGCCGTTATGAGCAGGCACAGATGGAGGCAGCACTGTAGGGTCCATTGTCGGGGGATCCGCAGCGTAAAATATGCTGGGGATCCCTCCGTGTAAATGAGCCCTAAGGCGTATGTGTACGCACAGTGCCTGCTCCCACTGTGTTGTATAAATCATTAGCTAGAACCCTCGGCTAATGCCAGACATCACCAATCAGGCTGATGTTTGACATTAACACTTTAGATGCCGCTATCAAAGTTGATGGTTGTGTCCAAAAGTTTTAACCCCTTAAGGACATAGCGTTTTTCTGTTTTTGCACTTTAGTTTTTTCCTCCTTACCTTTTAAAAATCATTACCCTTTCAATTTTTCACCTAAAAATCCATATGATGGCTTATTTTTTGCGCCACCAATTCTACTTTGTAGTGACATTGGTCATTTTACCCAAAAATCTACGGCAAAAACGCAGAAACGGAAAAAAAATCATTGTGCAACAAGAATGTATGAAGATTTTAAATACATTTTTTTTACATTTTTTTTTAATTAAACATGTTCTGCACAGTGTATTTATTTATGATATATATATATATATATATATATATATATATACACATACATACACACATGTTTTAAAATTGCCCCCCCCACTTTTGTCACTGGCCCCCCCATGTGCCCCCCCTAAATATGAATGCTGGAGACGCCACTGGTTCAGTCGTCCGCATAATGGAGTCTATGGAGAAGCATGTGACACACACATCACTCTGCTTCCTCTGTGGCGTTAGGCTGGGGGCAGGGGAGGAAGCGGAGTGACGTGTGTGTCACATGCTCCTCCATAAAACTCCATTATGCGTACGGCAGAACGGGACAGCAACAGTAAAGGGGATGGCAGAACGGGGCAGCGGTGTGAATCAGAGAACGGGGCAGCGGAGCACTTCTCCGTACAGACCCAGGAGCAGGTAAGCTTCAGCAGCCTCCCCTCTGCAGCCTTCCCTCCTCCATCCTGCCGGTTGCGATATTTCCTCCTCTATGCCGCAAGCCAGGATCTGCTCTCCGCCCCTACACTTCGGCACACACATTCGCTCCATAAGACGCACAGATATTTCCTTCCCACTTTTGGGGGAGAAAAATTGTGTCTTATAAAGCGAAAAATACGGTATTTATGATTGGTGACCAGCATGGGATCCTTCACTGGAAGAAGAATTGCAGGGGATCAGGCTAGGAAAGTATTTATTTTTTAGCAACATATGATGCATTTTAGGTTACTGAAATACCCTTTTAAGTATCCAAATTAAGCAAAAATAAAAATTAGAAGCTAATATTTGTGTCTCAGTAGCACATTATTATGTTCGGATAGAACATCATCCTGTTAAGGCCATTAGACAGGTACATGGACAGGTTCTGCCTTGCTTTCAATAAACTAGTGAAAGTAGAATTATATCCACAGTTTATCTCTATTCTCTGAAGCTAATAAAACGGAGCTGATGGATGGATCGCCTATGTTATCAATGAACAGACTGGTTTATAGCTGGTATCCTGTTTTCTTTTAGTGATTTACTGTCACAGTGCAACAGTCTGTGCTAGAGAAGCAATAGGATAAAATGTAAGGAGTAACTGCAGTGCAATATCTTATCATTAGTGATGTCCTTTAAAGTTATAAGTACTATAGCCACCAATTACCCCTAATCTCCAGAGATATTTATTTTTCCCTACAAATGACATTGTATAATTGTCACAGCGGGGCTTGTTTATTATTACTGGTGTACTGTATCACGGGGGTCAGTATGAGGCTCTGAACTATGCCAAGAAAAGCCTAGTAGTGTTAAACAAGTGCGGTTAAGTGGGATTTGTAGAGCTAAAGGGGTACTCCGCTGCTAGACATCTTATCACCTTTCCAAAGGATAGGGAATAAGATGTCTGATCGTGGGGGTCCCACTGCTGGGGTCCCCCGCGATCACCCACAGCCAGGTTCATGATGTCACGACCACGCCCCTCACGATGTCATGTCACGAGCCCTCCATTCATGTCTATGGGAGGGGGGCGTGTCGGCAGACACACCCCCTCCCATAGACATGAATGGAGGGGGCGTGGCTTGACATCACGAGGGGGCATGGTTGGGACGTCACAATCACCGCCTCCAGCTTCGAGCGTTTTAAACAAACTGTTCAGAACGCTGGAGCATCGGAGTATCCCGTTAATTAAAATGACTATGATAATGAATAAAAGTGGCAAAGAACAAAAAAAGTGTCAATATTCATGATACGGTGTAATGTTTTTTTAATAATATTTTTGCTTTACTTCAATTTTACCTGAAAATAAAAAGCATTATTTGAATTTATTTAACCACATATGGGCCACTGAAATGAATGGGGACTTCTGCAGTACACCATAGTATACATCGGCATCCCTTTCTTGGCGTGATGCCCTTTGCGTATTTATGATGTAATGCATAAATGCAGTGTAAACCTAGCCTTAAAGGAAAAGTCCAGAATATAAAAATTGTCCTCCATATTGCCGGCAGTAAGAAAATAAAGATGTACATACCTTCCTTCGCTCCCCCGTTGCCTCCGGTAACCGGCTCCGGTCTCCGCCACAATCTTTTTCCTGGTTGCCGGTGGTTGGCGAGTCATACTGCACTCAGCCAATCACTGACCGCAGTGAAGTCCCGGCTCGGCCGGCGATAGGCTGAGCGGCAGTGTGACGTTTTCGGCCCCGGCAGCAGGTGCTGGTGTAGTGAAGGATTTTGTGTCTTGAAGCGTTCTCACACTGAGTTGGGACTTCACTGCGGCCGGTGATTGGCTAAACGCAGTATGACTTGCCGACCACCAGCAACCAGGAAGAGGATCGCGGCGGAGACCGGAGACGGTTACCGGAGGCCCCGGGGGAGCGAAGGAAGGTATGGACATCTTTATTTATTTTTCTGCCGGCAGTATGGAGGACAATTTTTATATTCTGGAGTTCTCCTTTAATAGAGAGGGAGGTTCATCAATGGAGATTAATTTCGATGGTGGTCACATACCTTAGAGTTTAGCTGAATACTCAATTGACAGCTTTTACTCCTGAGTCATTGACACTTCCTTGCCCCAATACACATTCAAGCACAAATGTCTTCCCATTCTGGATATGAAAATAAACTACTGCCAAAAACCTCTACTGGCGGCATTCAGTCGACATTTATCTGTTGTGTAGGTTTAACTTTAGAACATCTCTATTCCTTGTGGACCTGTCAGGTCCATACCTTACAGTGCCAGTGATTGAGTATCATGTAATGCTTCTTCTACTCCGAGGTGGCACAGATTACAGCAGATTACTAGAAATCAGTACATGACAAAATGGGATTTTCCAAAGGGAACAACCCAGCCATACAGTGACTAAACCATGGAAATGTAGGCGGCTGATATTGACACCGTCAACATCTCTTATTTTTTGTATTACTTTCACTGTCAGCTTTAAATGGGTATTCCAGTGAAATTTTCTTTTTTCAATCAACTGGTGCCAGAAAGAAAGAGATTTGTAAATTACTTATATTTAAAAATCTTAACTCTTCCAGCACTTATCAGCTGCTGTGTGCTCGTCAGGAAGTTCTTTTCTTTTTGAATTTATTTTCTGTCTGACCACAGCGCTCTCTGCTGATAGGGATTGCTATGGGGATTTGTTCCTGCTCTGGACAGTTCATGACATGGACAGATGTGTCAGCAGAGAGCACTGTGGTCAGACAGAATAGAAATACAAAAAGAAAAGAACTTCCTCTGGAACAAACAGCAGCTGATAAGTACTGGAAGGGTTAAAAATGTTAAATATAATTTATTTACAAATCTGTTTAACTTTCTGGCACCAATCAGTTGTTTTTTTTTTGTTTTTTTTTTACTGCAGTACCCCTTTAAACCTTGTTACCCAGTGTACACCCTAGAGCACTGTTTCCCAACCAGTGTGTCTCCAACTGTTGCAAAACTACAACTCCCAGCATGCCCAGACGGACTTTGGCTGGGAGTTGCAGTTTTGCAACAGCTGTAGTCACATTGGTTAGAAAACACTGCCATAGAGTGTATGTATGTATCCATATGTATGTTCGCCTAGTCATGAAACCAGAGAATACTATTGTACATAAAGAATAACCATGCCATGAGCTGAACATAGCTGATAAATCGTTCTGCCTTCTATTGCAAATTCATTTTACTTGGATACTGTATGCTGCACATCTTACTGGTCTTACAATTTCCCAGCTTGCTTTGGATGAGCAGAGATCATAAGATGTATAGAAATCATGCTTTATTGTATGTCTTTAAATTAACTTTATTTTCCATTGAATTTTAATGTGTCCCATTAGTTTGAGGATGTGAACGATATTGTATTACATCTAGGTTAGATTATCCTCTATTTGACTTTTTGACCTCATTAAAAAGCATAAAGATGTCTGTTCACTGTAGATGAAATATGAGATTTCCTTAATTTAGACTAGGGATGAGCGAGTCGAATCTGACAAATCCGAATTCGTTACGAATTTCAGGAAAAATTAGATTTGCAACAATCGTACAATTCGCTAAATTAAACTCCATTTAGTGTGGTCCAGGGTCTAGTGGGCCAGGCATCTAAAATGGTGGATCCACATGTGAGGACATGGGGCAAGGAATCCTGGGAAGGCAGGAACAAGGGTAGGCGGGATGACCTTGAATCACATGCTGCATGCAGCCTATCAGCAGCCAGCCACCCCTGTGATTTCACAGCCCTATATAATCCCCAGCCATCTTGTGGCCACTCACATCAGCGTTCCATTACAGAGAGAGAGGGGTAGAGAGCAATGTGTGTTGCAAAGAAAATAATTTTTAAAGCAGCGATTCACCAACCAGTCACATCAGCGTTCTATGGCAGAGAGAGAGGGACAGAGAGCAGAGAAGCACTGGTAGGGAAAGGAGTGATATTGAGAGAGAGAGTGCAATTTTGGGTGTAGTACACATCGACTGTGTGCTGCAGCACTGGTGTGTACAACAACAGAAAAGCTAATAACAGCCAGCCAGTTAGGGTGAGCAGAGCACTAAAAAAGTATTGTCCTCTATTAAGTGTAACCTGTACGTACATCTAAGGGGTGTACCATTTTGTTCCTGTTAAAGTCTTGAGGACCTAGATACTTTGAAAGGCAAGACAAAAGTACATACCTGCTGGTGTTGTAGACAATTTCTGTTTTAAGCGTACTGGAGTGCATTGTCCTCCCCTCATAAGTACATACCACATACGTGCATCTAAGTGGTGTACCATTTTGTTCCTGTTAAAGTCTTAAGGGCCTAGATACTGTGAAAGGCCAACAAAAAGTACACACCTGCTGGTGTTGTACACAAATACTGTTTTAAGCATAGTTCAGCGCATTGTACTCCACTCATATATGCACTAAGTATGTGTTACGCCTAGCGCTCCGGGTCCCCGCTCCTCCCCGGAGCGCTCACGGCGTCTCTTTCCCTGCAGCTCCCCGGTCAGTCCCGCTGACCGGGAGCGCTGCTCTGTCATGGCCGTTGGGGATGCGATTCGCACAGCGGGACGCGCCCGCTCGCGAATCGCATCCCAGGTCACTTACCCGTTCCCGTCCCCTGCTGTCATGTGCTGGCGCGCGCGGCTCCGCTCTCTAGGGCGCGCGCGCGCCAGCTCCCTGAGACTTAAAGGGCCAGTGCACCAATGATTGGTGCCTGGCCCAATTAGCTTAATTGTTTCCCACCTGTTCCCTGGCTATATCTAGTCTCCTCCCTTGCACTCCCTTGCCGGATCTTGTTGCCCTTGTGCCTTGTGAAAGCGTATTGTGTGTTTTATAGCCTGTGTACCAGTACCTTTGCTATCTCCCCTGACTACGAACCTTGCCGCCTGCCCCCGACCTTCTGCTACGTCCGACCTTGCTACTGCCTACTCCCTTGTACCTCGCCTTTCTTCAGTATCTTCAGCAGCCAGAGAGGTGAGCCGTTGCTAGTGGATACGACCTGGTCATTACCGCCGCAGCAAGACCATCCCGCTTTGCGGCGGGCTCTGGTGAAAACCTGTAGTGGCTTAGAACCGGTCCACTAGCGCGGTCCTCGCCAATCCCTCTCTGGCACAGAGGATCCACCTCCTGCCAGCCGGCATCGTGACAGTAGATCCGGCCATGGATCCCGCTGAGGTTCCCCTGCCAGTTGCCTCTGATATCACCACGGTGGTCGCCCAGCAAGCCCGACAGATCGCCCATCTAACCCACCAGATGTCAGAAATGTCCACCATTGTGCACCAACTTCAGTCGCAACTTCATCAGCAATCATCTCCTCTGCCAGCTCCTGCACCCCTTCCGCAGCGAGTGGCCACTCCTAGCCTCCGCCTGTCTTTGCCGGACAAATTTAATGGGGACTCTAAGTTTTGCCGTGGCTTCCTTTCGCAATGTTCTCTGCACTTGGAGATGATGTCGGACCTGTTTCCTACTGAAAGGTCTAAGGTGGCTTTCGTAGTCAGCCTTCTGTCTGGAAAAGCCCTGTCATGGGCCACACCGCTCTGGGACCGCAATGACCCCGTCACTGCCTCTGTTCACTCCTTCTTCTCGGAAATTCGAAGTGTCTTTGAGGAACCTGCCCGAGCCTCTTCTGCTGAGACTGCCCTGCTGAACCTGGTCCAGGGTAATTCCTCCGTTGGCGAGTACGCCATACAATTCCGTACTCTTGCTTCTGAACTATCCTGGAATAATGAGGCTCTCTGCGCGACCTTTAAAAAAGGCCTATCCAGCAACATTAAAGATGTTCTGGCCGCACGAGAGACTCCTGCTAGCCTGCATGAACTCATTCATCTAGCCACTCGCATTGACATGCGTTTTTCTGAGAGGCATCAAGAGCTCCGCCAGGAAAAAGACTTAGATCTCTGGCCACCTCTCCCACAGTCTCCACTGCAATCTGCGCCTAGGCCTCCCGCCGAGGAGGCCATGCAAGTGGATCGGTCTCGCCTGACCCTGGAAGAGAGGAATCGCCGTAAGGAAGAGAATCTTTGTCTGTACTGTGCCAGTACTGAACATTTTCTGGTGGATTGCCCAATCCGTCCTCCACGTCTGGGAAACGCACGCTCGCACTCAGCTCTCGTGGGTGTGGCGTCTCTTGATGCCAAGTCGGCTTCTCCACGTCTCACGGTACCTGTTCGGATTTCCACTTCAGCCAGCTCTCCCCTCTCAGCCGTGGCCTGCCTGGACTCTGGAGCTTCTGGGAATTTTATTCGGGACTCCTTTGTGAATAAATTCCGTATTCCGGTGACCCGTCTTGTCAAGCCACTCCACATTTCCGCGGTCAATGGAGCCAGGTTGGACTGTACCATACGTTTCCGCACGGAGCCCCTTCTTATGAGCATCGGATCTCACCACGAGAGGATTGAACTTTTGGTCCTCCCCAATTGCACCTCGGAAATTCTCCTTGGACTTCCCTGGCTTCAACTTCATTCCCCAACCCTGGATTGGTCCACTGGGGAGATCAAGAGTTGGGGGTCCTCTTGTTCCAAGAACTGTCTAAAACCGGTTCCCAGTAACCCTTGCCGTAACTCTGTGGTTCCTCCTG
The DNA here is from genome assembly GCF_029499605.1 of Hyla sarda. Lineage (NCBI taxonomy): Eukaryota > Metazoa > Chordata > Amphibia > Anura > Hylidae > Hyla > Hyla sarda. The sequence goes on along the minus strand of NC_079190.1, from coordinate 375,661,371 downwards.
TATCTGGTCCCCCTAAGGTCATTAAGGACTCTGCCTGCCACAGGAAATGCCCCTCCCCCCCTCCCAGTTCCATCAGGCAAGCTTCTGTGTCCCCTCATGGCCCTCGTCCTGGTGTCACACTGCCCCGTGCCAGGTCCCGCCCTCTGCCCTCTCTCCCCATTCCTACTCCTGCGGTTCTGCCTGCCGTTGAGGAATCCCTCCATCCTTTCCCGGTGTCCTCATCCCAGGGGAGGCAGTTACCCGATAAAGAGAAGGGGAGACCTAAGGGGGGGGGTACTGTTACGCCTAGCGCTCCGGGTCCCCGCTCCTCCCCGGAGCGCTCACGGCGTCTCTTTCCCTGCAGCTCCCCGGTCAGTCCCGCTGACCGGGAGCGCTGCTCTGTCATGGCCGTTGGGGATGCGATTCGCACAGCGGGACGCGCCCGCTCGCGAATCGCATCCCAGGTCACTTACCCGTTCCCGTCCCCTGCTGTCATGTGCTGGCGCGCGCGGCTCCGCTCTCTAGGGCGCGCGCGCGCCAGCTCCCTGAGACTTAAAGGGCCAGTGCACCAATGATTGGTGCCTGGCCCAATTAGCTTAATTGGTTCCCACCTGTTCCCTGGCTATATCTAGTCTCCTCCCTTGCACTCCCTTGCCGGATCTTGTTGCCCTTGTGCCTTGTGAAAGCGTATTGTGTGTTTTATAGCCTGTGTACCAGTACCTTTGCTATCTCCCCTGACTACGAACCTTGCCGCCTGCCCCCGACCTTCTGCTACGTCCGACCTTGCTACTGCCTACTCCCTTGTACCTCGCCTTTCTTCAGTATCTTCAGCAGCCAGAGAGGTGAGCCGTTGCTAGTGGATACGACCTGGTCATTACCGCCGCAGCAAGACCATCCCGCTTTGCGGCGGGCTCTGGTGAAAACCTGTAGTGGCTTAGAACCGGTCCACTAGCGCGGTCCTCGCCAATCCCTCTCTGGCACAGAGGATCCACCTCCTGCCAGCCGGCATCGTGACAGTATGTCAGGCAGAGAAGTGTCAGGACAGGGACAGAGGAGTGGCAGAGGCCTAAATTCATCAGGCAGAGGTCGCAGCAGACTAGGGGTAAGTGGCAGCAGGAGTCGAAGCAAGAGGCCTGAGCTCCCGGTATCAGCTACCGGCCGTGTCTTGACCAGCAACCCATCTGCCGCCATCGATTGGTTGACATCTGACACCCCCAGTACACAGTCGGTGGGTTCCTCAGACACAACCCACAGTTGGCATGGCCCGGGAGCAGTCCCTGTCCTCCCATTGACTCTGTCCGATGCTGTCCCATCCCCCACAGAAGTATCTTATGCTGTGGGTCCAGCTCCACTATTTAGTGAGGACAATTTACTAGAGGACAGTCAGCAGCTACTGCCCAGCCAAGAAGTGGAGGAGACATCCGCCATTTTCTCCGCTAGGCGGGCAAGTAGTGATGAGGAGAGTGGCATGGGAGGTGGTGTTGAGAGCGTTCAGGCTCCTGAAGCAGACACTGTTGAGGAACCTGAAGAGGACATCAGTGACGTGCAGACACAACTTGATGATGATGAAGCCTATTGCACTTGGGAGCCGGGTGCAGAAGGGGCATCAACATCATCAGGAGAAGAGGGTTGCAGGTTGCCCGTGAGGCAGCAGGTGAGCCAGCAAGATGGTAGCATAGTTGGCAGTCAGCATGGTGGTAGAAGTGAAAAGTCTGGAGCCAAACATACCCGGGGTAGACTATCTGCTTTGTAACAGCCTACCTTTCTGGGAGGTAGTGGAACAGGGGTTTCTGGAGTCGGCGGCAGTAGCAGTCAATCAGTGCGGACTGTTGGTGGGAAAATCAGCTACTCGGTGGTGAGACAGTTTTTCATCAAGCATCCGGAGGATGTTAACCTGGCCACATGCAAAATGTGTTGGCAGAAGGTGAAGCGTGGCCAGGGTCCCAATGTTGGCACCATGGCCCTGCGTCAACATATGCAGCATCCCCATAAAGTGGCCTGGGAGAACCGTGGCTCTGATGTGGTGGTCCAGCCTGCTGCATCACCCAGTGGCACGCCACTCCCTTTTTCATCCAGCCAAGGCTCCACCACCTCAGCCGAAGGGAGTTGTGTGTCATACCCATCTTCTGTCACTCCAGATGCTCCTGCTGCTCCTACTCGAGTCAGTCATTCCGCCAGCAATCTATCGGTTAAGCCATGTCAAAGAGACAACATTTTGCGCCCACTCATCCAACGGCAAAGAAGCTGAATGTGCTCCTGTCCAAGTTTCTGGTGCTGCAGTCCCTCCCTTTTCAAGTGGTGGACTCTGCACCTTTCAGAGAACTGATGGCTTGTGCTGAGCCAAGGTGGAGAGTCCCAAGCCGTCATTTCTTTGCAAAAAAGGCAAGACCAGCCCTGCACAATTTTGTGAAACAGAAGGTGGGCCAGTCCTTGAGCCTGTCGGTGTATACCAATGTGCACGGCAGCGCCGACGTGTGGAGCTGTAACTACGGTCAGGGACAATACGTGTCCTTTACAGCCCATTGGGTGAATGTGGTTCCTGCACAGCCACAACAGCAACTTGGACAGATCCCGCCTATTCCTCCTCCATGCTCTCAGGCCATTGGTCCTGTGACAGTTTGCAACTCCGCCACCGTGTCCTCACCCTCCACTGCCCAGACAACATTCTCGTACACCGCAAAGCACACCCTCCTTGAGCTGCACCAACAGAATGATATCCCCCAACATAATCTAATTTGCAATGTTTCCACACGTTGGAATTCCACCCTTCATATGTTGCACTGACTATACGAACAAGAGAAAAGCCATCACCGATTTCTTGATGATCCAAGCGGATAGGGGGACTCCCCTGTGTAACTTCAATGTCAGCCAGGGGCAGCAGCTCATATGTGACACCTGCCATTTGCTAAGGCCCTTTGAGGAAGCCACCTTATTAGTCAGTCCCCAGGATTACGGTATAAACAACGTCATGCCGCTGCTTCATTTATTACAACATGTGTTGGAAAAAATGGCTGGTCAAGGCATTGGAGACATGGCGTCTACATCTTACGGCCACATGAGCCCTTTGGGGGCTGAACTGGAGGAGGGGGAGGGGCACAGTGGAGCACAGTTTAGGTTTTGCGAGTTGGGCAGTTTTTCTAGTCATCTGACAGAAGAGGAGGAGAAGGAGCAGCCAGAGGAGCTAGAGGGTTATGAGGAAGGTGAGACAGAGGACCATGACACACCGTGGCAGTATGCAGTGGAGATGGATGCAGGGAGTCCCTCCGAGTCACTTGCACAAATGGCACGATTCAAGCTCACTTGCTTGGGTAATGACCGCTGAATTGTCACTATTTGGCAGCAGGATAACTTCTGGCTCTCCACCTTATTGGACCCTCGCTCAAAATGGGTGCTTTTTTACAACCACTGAGAGGGAGGACAAACTGACCTACTACAGAGACATCCTACGTAGTCTGTTGGCCGATGCATATCTGCGCCATCGTCCATCCTCTCGCAGGTCTGACTTGGGGGGGGGGGGGGGGGGGGGCTCTGCGCTCACCTTCCACTGCCATGGCTGTTGGGGAGGGGTGGAGTGGCAGGAGCATTGCCAGCTCTATCAGCAGCAGCCTGAGTCTACAGTCACTGATGAGTACCTTTCTTCACCCGCATAGTGAAGCAACTCATCAGCAGCAGGTAGACCTGGAGCAGGACCTGAACCAGCAGGTGGTGGCATACCTTGACATGACCCTGCAAACACACCTTGAAGATTCACTGGACTTCTGGGCAGCCAAACTTGATTTGTGGCCTTAACTAGCAGAGTTGGCCCTGGAAAAGCGGTTCTGCCCGGCCAGTAGTGTGCCATCATAGCGGGTGTTTAGTTCGGCGGGGGCCATAGTAACCTCAAGGAGAACTCGTCTGTCTACGAAATATGTGGAGAGACTGACCTTTGTGAAGATGAATCAGGCATGGATCAGCCAGGATTTCCATCCACCAATGCCTGATGCATCAGAGTAGATTGACCATGGTGCCACACCAACACTTCACAAATATGGATAGTACAAGACATATTTAAGGTGCTGCTCCCCAGTTACAGACATTCCTCCGCATCAGATCACAAGTAACTTAACTTTTCTTTTTAGATCAAACAATTTTTTTTTAGATCAAACAAAAGGAGAGGTGTACAAAAAACACCATGTGCCACCTACACCACCAAGTATTGATGTGATGCAAAGACCTCTAAAAGGTGGAAGGGAACAACGTATGGTCCATTGTAACCGGTGTGGGTAAAAACTTCCCCTCTATGGCCCTACTTTTGCATTTTGAATTCCCTTCTAGGCAAGTTTTAATAGCCCTGAAAAGGGCGACCCCACACAGGAACCTCTCCCTATTTACAGCTACAAACACTGCCATTTCCCATGGTTTTTAGGTGGAAATAGGGAGAGTTTCCTTGGTGGTGCCACCCTTTTTAGGGCGAGTAACACTTGCCAAGAAGGGAATTAATAATGCGAGACTAGGGCCTTGCAGGGGAAGTTTTTACCCCCACCGGTTACAATGAACTATACGTTGTTCCCTTCCACCTTTTGTGTTCTTTGCATCACATCAATACTTGGTGGTGAAGGTGGCTCATGGTGTTGTTTTCACACCTTTTCCTTTTGTTTGATTTGGGTCCATATGTTTTATCCTAAGAATTTTATTAAAAGTTAAGTTTTACGTAATGCATATCCTCAATACTTACTTGTGCACCATAACACTTTTACAAAAGAGACCATTTTCTTCTACCTACCTGCTCAACTACTATTCTGCCAGCCGCCTGATGCCAAGTTCTCCTTTTTTCACCCACCTTCATCACCGGGTACTGGTATTGCCACCCACCGCCCCACTATGTCACCAAATCACTTTCAGGATTCCTGATGCTGCTGATGCCACCTCCAGGCTGGTTCATAATGCCACCATATGTTCTCCTCATGCTGATGCTAGCTCCAGGCTGTCACATTCTGCCACAATGTGTTCTCCTCATGCTGCTACCACCTCCAGGCTGTCTCATTCTGCAACTATATGGTCTCCTCATGCTTCTGCCAGCTCCAGGCTGGGTCATTCAGCCACTATATGGTCTCCTCATGCAGCCGCCAACTCCAGGCTGTGTCATTCAACCACTATATGGTCTGCTCTTGCTGCCACCACCTCCAGGCTGTCTCATTCAGCCACTATATGGTCCCCACATGTTGCCGCCAACTACAGGCTGTGTCATTCAGCCACTAAATGGTCTACTCATGCTTCCGCCACCTCCAGGCTGTGTCACTGTACCACCATGTGGTCTACTCATGTTGCTGGCACATTTAATAAAACTTTTTAGGTTTATCTATTTGAAATCTTCAATTTAAATGTTAAAAATATCTTTAATCTTTTCAGTTGTGAGGCCCTATGGTCTCGTCAGGCTGTTGCCACCTCCACGCTGGGTCATTCAACCACTATATGGTCTCCTTATGCTGCCGCTACCTCCAGGCTGTGTCATTCAGCCACTATATGGTCTCCTCATGCTGCCGCCACCTCCAGGCTGTGTCATTCAGCCACTATATGATCTCATCATGCTGCTGCCTCCTCCACGCTGTGTCATTCAGCAACTATATGGTCTCCTCATACTGATGCCACCCCCGGGCTCTGTCATTGTGCCACTCTGTGACAGTGATTCTAATAGCGACACCTCTAATCTGCATGTCATACTGAATAACAGTATTATTTCACTAACACAGCACACATCCTATGCGTGTTACAGCAAGGCAAAGTGTTCTACACCCCTCAGAAATAGCCATTTTTAATACAGATTCTCTGCGAATAAATTCGTATCGAACCAATTTTTTTCAGGGGAAAAAATTCGGTGAATTGACCGAAACAAATTTTTAAAAAATTCACTAATTTCTAATTTAGACAATATGAATAGGTGCCGATCATTACCGCTGCTGGTTCTAGATCTTCCAATGCACTGATCTGCTGTGTTTTAAGATGTCTCTGTTGATACTCAGATATACCAGTTCAAGGCATTTTTCAGCCTAGATTTACACATTTCTCCAAACAGCCAACTTTAGCTTCCCAACTCCTCTCCTGACAGGGTCAACATCAGCCACCTACATTTCCTTGGTGTAGATTTACACAGTTAGGCCATATTCACACTGTGGAATTTCCTAACAAAACTTGACGGGGATATTCCACTCAGACATTCTACTGCAGCAGAGTGCCATTGACTTCAATTTCCACAACATATCTTTCTGCTGCGGAAACCCCGATTCCTGAGTTCACAGAAAGAAAAGACTTGTCTATTCTTTCTGCGGAATCCACTCGGAAATGCACTGCCGTCTACATTTTCTAGCGGTCCGCTGTCTGCGGAATGTCTACCTGAAAATTTTCCGGGCGGACATTCCACCGTGTCAACATAGCCTTATCCATATTATTTACCTCTTCTCATGTTAACATGTCCACAACATTAACCCTCTGTATCCTGACAAACAGATCTCAAGGTTTTTGGTGTATATCTTTGATAAGTTTGTAGACCTGACAAATTATTATATCTCTTGGCACGCCTATATACTATTCCAGTTTCTATACCATACAGGCCTGAAGAAGAGACCTAATCTGTCTAGAAGGTTTACATCTGTAAACTCACCCTTTAAAAAATGTATCACAAAACTATAATGCTTGTCTCTTCAGATGACTAGTCTTGTACATTGCTCCAAGACTGGCTTTCCTAAGGGATTATATCCAGGACTTAAATGCCATAATTACAAAGATAAGTCAACAGAACCCCTTATGTGTTAGACTCATATATATATGCTCTGCATCCATTTCTGGGTGCTTTTTGACGTATGTTTGGGGTAATTTTCCTGCCGGAAGACCCAAGATCTCTTATGCAAACCCAGCTTTCTCACACTGGGCTGTACAGTGCGATTTAAAATCCGTTGGCAATCCTCAGATTTCATGATGCCGTGCACAAATTCAAGGCACCCAGAGGCAGCAAAACAACCCCAAAATATAATTGAACCTCCACAATTTTTCACTGTAGGTACTGGGTTCTTTTCTTTGTAGGCTTCATTCCGTTTTTTGTAAACAGTAGAATTATGTGTTTTACCAAAAAGCTCTATCTTGGTCTCATCTCTCTACAAGATGTTTTCCCAGAAGGATTTTGGCTTACTCAAGTTCATTTTGGCAAAATGGAGTCTTGCTTTTTTATGTCTCTGTGTCAGCAGTGGGGACCTCCTGGGTCTCCTGCCATAACAATTCATTTCATTTAAATGTTGACATATAGTTCGCACTGACACTGATGCTCCCTGAGCCTGCAGGACAGATTAAATATTTTTGGAACTTGTTTGGGGCTGCTTATCCACAATTCGAACTATCCTGCATTGATAAATTGCACCTTTCATACATTTTCTCTTCCGTCCACTGTGGACAAAGGCACATCTAGATCTCTGGTGATGGACTTGTAACCTTGAGATTGTTGAAATTTTTTTCCACAATTTTAATTCTCAAGTCCTCAGACAGTTCTCTTCTCCTCTTTTTGTTGTCCATGCTTAGTGTGGCACACACAGACACACAATGCTAAGACTAAGTGAGCTTCTCTCCTTTTTATCTGATTTTGGGTGGGATTTTTAAATTGCCCACACCTGTTACTTGCCTCAGTTGAGTTTAAAGGAGAATCACATGCTTGAAACAATCTTATTTATCCACAATTTTCGAAGGGTGACAATCATTTTGTCCAGCCCAATTTTGGAGTTTGGTGTGACATTATGTTCTATTTTCTATTTTTTCCTCCCTTTTTTCTTTAGTTTTAATACACACAAAGGGAATAAACATGTGTATAGCAAAACATGTGTTACTACAATCCTTTTCTATGAGAAATACTTCATTTTCTGGAAAAATTTCAGGGGTGCCAACATTTGCGGCCATGACTGTATATCTCTTTAAAGGATAACACATATTTTATTGGAGTAAAAAATTATAAGTTTTACCTTTTACAAGTACAATAAAAAATTCCAAAAATAATCCAAGCAACAACTAAAGCTATTTGTTCAGCCAATTATATGTGCAGATTAAGCAATTCGCTGTATGCAATCACCACAGAAACTAAAGAAAGCTCAATCTCATCCAGTTCCTCAGGTTATAAGGCATTAGCTTGGAATTGTATCCAATGATAACCTTTTATGTATTGCAGACAGTCATGTATGTAGCCCAACCCAACTCTTTTGTGGGCCTAAGCTAAATCCTAGTAAGAAAAATGTAATAGGGGTAACTACTAAAAAATGTTCAACATTCCGGTTATTTGCCCTGTATCCAAAAATACACTGTTGAATCCCTGTATGGCCCCGTTCACACTACAGAATTCTCGCAGCTGAATTCCGCGAGCAGAGATTCCGCCTGGCGGCCGCCGCCGAACTTACTTTGGCGCTAGGGCCGCGAGGCACTGGGCCGTCACCATTGAATCCGCGCAAAGAACGAACATATTCTTTCTTTGCGCGGAACAATTTCAGCGGCGGAATTGTCCGCCGCGGAAATTCCGCAGTGTGTACGGGTCTCGCGGAGACCCATTCACACTAATGTTAAGTTCACACCGCGGAGTTCCGCTCGTGGAATTCCGCGAGAATTCCGTAGTGTGAATGCACCCTATGTATTCCTGTCCATATGCACTGTGCAACAGGTGAGGACTTCCAATGGGCGGTAAGGGATATCGGCGCTGACCAGGAACGGACATGTCCGGTGAGTAAAATATTTTTAATTTAAATGCAACGCGTTTCACCGTACTGAGACGGCTTCATCAGGCATGACAAACAGGGTTAATACTATTTTGTATATAAACCCCCTCCTTATACTATCGGGTCAGGATACATCATTTAAAAAACTTAACCCATTCAGGGTATATAACTACATTGCATGAACATTAAAAAAAGGAAAGAAAATTTAAATCAATGTAAAAGTACATACAGACTGCACATATTATTTAGGCAACCCTATAAACCCTGGATTATTATTTTGGCGGACCCTATACTTAGGGAGATAGTTCCAAATTCCCCAAATATCACATTTCGACGTGCTAAAAATTTGAAAAATATTCTGGCACCCAGCAGTTTCAAAAATTATTCTGCGGTAGTTGCACATGCGACTACACTAAAAGGTTGTGTTCCTTGCAATAAAAATCGTTGTTTGTGCTGTGATATGATTCAGGGCTCTAGAGTTGATAGTTTCACCTCACTTCAAACTAAAAAAAACTTTTTCTATAAAACATAATGTTGACTGTGGTACACAATTCGCGATATATCTCTTGACTTGCAGTTGTGGTTTGCAATATGTGGGCCGCACCGTGCAAGCATAGATCAAATATCAAAAATACATTTTTATTACATAGTGTCTCCAGACACTTTTCAATTATTCATAAAGGAGACATGAGCTCTTTAAATTTAGTCATACTAGAATAAATCCCTGAGGGTTGCCCTGGGAGATTCCAGCATTTAATCAACAGGGAATCCTTTTGGATTCATAAACTTGCCACATTGGCCCCTCAGGGACTAAATGAGATGATTGAAAATGTGAGGTGAATGTTATCTCCGTGCCCTGTTCACACCCAGATTTGTTGTCAGATTTTTTGTCAGAATTTTTTTCCCTATATATATATATGTGTTTTTTATGTTTTCATGTACCTTTATATCTTATTAGTTTACGTTATACATGAAAAACATTTTTTTATGTTAGAATGTCTTAATTGATTATATGTTTTTACACCCAGTTATATATAAAAATAAAAAAATGTCTTATATAATACTTATTTTTTGTATATTTGTGCTTCCATAAAATCCAGTGTTTGTAGGGTTGCCCAAATAATATGTGCAGTCTGTATGTACTTTTACATTGATTTAAATTTTCTTTCCTTTTTTTAATGTTCATGCAATGTTGTTATATACCCTGAATGGGTTAAGTTTTTTAAATGATGTATCCTGACCCGATAGGGTTAACACTATTTTGTATATAAACCCCCTCCTTATCCTGTTTGTCATAACTGATGAAGCCGTCTCAGTACAGTGAAATGCGTTGCATTTAAATTAAAAATCTTTTACTCACCGGACGTGTCCGTTCCTGGTCAGCGCCGATATCCCTAACCGCCCATTGGAAGTCCTCACCTGTTGAATATTGCCTAGGTTGGAAAGCTGCAGACCAGACTTGTTCTCTCATTCACGCAGACCATTGTTGTGTGTGAGTTCACACAACCGCCTTCGGTAAGGGTTTTTTACTATTACTAATTGGACCCTGGAGTGGCGGTTTTACGCTATAGAGCGCTCTTCCTTCTTGTTTTAGTCATATACACTGTGTGCACAGTTATGAGGTAAGTATTTTTACCATATAATTTTTTTAATGCATATTTTTCAACTCTGAACAGCTGTATAAACTTGAATGCTTATTTGATTTAGCCATACCAGGTGATATCAGTGTATGTTTGTGAGGAGGGAGGGCGAGATAAAAACCCTCAAAAAAATGTTAAAATATATATCGGTGTGTGATCACAGAAACATCAAACGTTTTGTTGCAAATAATGTCGTGGTGAGGTAAAAAGACACCTTTGTTACAAACCGAAGAACTTTGCCCTTGCCAGCTTTCCCATAAAAATAGAAGTTCCCAGAATATCTAGCCAATCTCCATGGTGCCATAATACTCACCTCTATACTATTCCAGGGACATATATTGTGGGTTGTCAGTGCATGGGGAAGTTCATTATTGGGCCCCTAACCTGTTCCTGTTTACTCAAACTGAGAGTAGGACGACAGATGTAGTGGATGCCAACATGATATCCGGGGTGTGCCACAGAATGTATGTACAGAAGCTGGACTCCTGTGTGTCTACAGACTTCCTTATCCTATACAAGACTGAGCAGCCATGCATACACTATGTGCATCGCCGCTCCCTTCACATTCACCATACCTGGTGCGAGAATATCTAATCCAGCGAATGTGTACTTACTAAAGTGCGCTTTAATGCCTTCGATTTTTGTATCACTACTTGCTTTACATTTTACCCAATACTTGCCATTCAATGTAGGTATACTAACAGATTATCTGAACATATTTTGCACTCCTCCCCCACACTACAATACTGCCCTTTTCTACTTTACCACCACTACCAGGTAAAGCAATTTTTGTTCACATCTATGGAATCTCTCCGATGTCTCCATTAAAACATATAAATTACTTATAAATACCCGGGGTTACTGGTTTCCATCCTAAACTATCTACACCCAACTAAAACTCTACTATTTTGTGATGTGGAATGCACTTATTGTCCTTGTTCTATGAAGGTTCCGTCTCCTTTGACTATGCCACTAGCTAACAAGGACAAATGATGTTGCCCAATTATGTAGTAAACAAGCGTGCTTCAGATCTGGGAAGTAATCTTTCCATTTTATAACATATGTCATGCTGCTCTAAGAATTTCATTAAAGTACTTTCTGTCCCCAAGCAACTGAACAATCAGCCCCATTAGTTCTTACAATGGTAACAGAAAGTCATGAAGCTAAACTGCATCATTTATTACAAATAGAACATATAACAATTAGCAAAATCTGCAAATAAAAACAGCCATTTTGCTTATCTTAATTTAATGAATCGTAGGCAGAGTAATTTTCCAGAATTAAAATGACTTTGCTCGCTCACTGTATAGTAGATGTCCCCAAGTCTGAGAGTTTGCACTGAGATGTTTGTTATTTTGGCTCTTTCTTGTTTTCCAGAAATGACAACTAACATGGCCTCTATTCTAACTCCTATAGATTGTCATTCCCTAAAAAGCAAATCTGCCTGGTCATGTCTATAGCTCTATAGGGAGGAGTAGCGAAAGAGAATACCATGATCCAGCAGATCCTTAAAACTTCAATAATTTATTGCTTGCTGTTAAAATTCCACAGTATAGGACATCACACCACCTAGCTGGTTACAAACCACACACAACGGACACGTTTCGAGCGCATGCGCTCGAAACGTGTCCGTTGTGTGTGTTGTGTAACCAGCTAGGTGGTGTGATGTCCTATACTGTGGAATTTTAAGTGCAAGTAATAAAGTATTGAAGTTTTAAGGATCTGCTGGATCATGGTATTCTCTTTCGCTGCTAATGTGTGACGCCGGGCCAACAAGGATCCGCGCACACCGAAGAGAGGTGAGCTGAAGAATCTTTTCTTTCTTATACACTATAGGGAGGAGTGCATTTATTTCATAGTTACACAAAGCTGACCTTCAGGAGTTAAAAAGGAAAAAATGGCTTTTCCTTAAAGACCTAACACTACTAAGAAATGACTGACTTGTATGTACTAGTGAATTTCTATTTATTTCAGGTTCCAGTGTTCTCTTTCTATTTGGATTGCATCCTTTGTACTTTATAACTATCTAAGTCAAGACAATGCAGTTAATTTGCCTCCAGAATTGGAGTTTCTCATGGCCCTATTAGGGCTCATTCACATTCCAAAATTTTCGAGTAGAATTCCACTTTGAAATTCCAATCTGAAAACCTGGTGCAGCAGAGGCGGCAATTCTATAGCGGTGCATTCCACTGCTGAAGGCCTCAGCTGAAAGAATGAACATGTTAATTCTTTCAGTGGAAAACAGCACTGAATACATTGCCATCTATGGGAATCGGCATGTCTGCATCATCCTAGAGCTGTCTGATTTGGTCTGTGCTGCCCACCCTCGGAATCTCCATTGTGTAAATCGGCCCTTACACAGAGCGAATATAAGCCGAACCAACCAATATCTCCCTGTGTAATAGAGCCAGAGATCAGCCAATAAATGGGGTTGTTTGACACCTGGTCGCTTCATTTTTCTACTGGCTAAAAATCATCTTTTGTTGGATACACGTCTTCCTGTGTAATAGGGTATGTGTGGCCTATGAATGATGGGAACAGATATCGAGTCATTGTTAATGCAGCCCTCCTGTGCATTTGTTGAGCCCTGTATTACGCTTGCGAATTCCACCTCAAATTAAAGCCCATAGACTTCTATGGGACACCACACTCTCATCCACACTTTTAAATTTCCACTTGCGGAATTTTGCTGAAATTCAGAAGTGTGAATGGGAGGGTGGAATCCCATAGAAGTCTATGGGCTTTAATTTGAGGCGGAATTCAGCAAGCGGAAATTCTGGCATGTAAATAGACCCTAAATGAGCGCTGATCTACAATAGCAGTATTTGTTTAAATTGCACATCATATTTCATGTGATAGGACAAACCCATAAACCCACCAGAGCACATGAAAACCCAACCTCCATCTATTTAGAAAATGTGCGCATCCTGTTGTGTTGTTATCGGTACACACACTGGACAAATCACCAATAAGGAATCAGCGCCTAAGAAAAACAATAGGGTTGAACATTTGGAACCCTGTTGTGCCCTGTCAGGCCCATTATTGATCCTATCCATAGAAACAGTTTAACAGAGTTAATTTCTTTAAAAAAAAAATATCACCACACCTGTCCTCAGGTTGTGTTTGGTATTACAACTTGGCTCCATTGACTTTAATAATGACTTTTTTTTAAAGAAATCAGCTCAGTTTTTTCTAACCCCTTCAATGTGTAGCCCCCAGAAATGAATCCATTTGGTGAACTCTTCTACATCTTTTCTTTATTAAATCCAAAGTAAAAAAAAAAGAACTGTTGTGACGCTCCAATTCATACAAGCAACCACTGGAAATCAAGAACACTGTTTTTCCTGTTGTTTCTTTCTTATAACTATCTGCATATATTGTTGCTTTATTCAATGCTTAAGGCAAGTCATTTTAATTAAATTAGTATTAGGATAAGAAAAAGTACCAATAAATGCTCCTTGTGATCCCTGCGCCAGTCCATCAAGATTAGTTGTAGAACCGCAGGAAGAGATTTGCTTGTTACCTGCTCACGTCCTCGGTGTAGGAGTGGATGTAATGTGTTGTCCCCTGGGCCTCTGCAGACGTAGCAAGCAATAAACAAGCTGAAGTTTTACAAGTCTTTCAATAAGGACCTGCAATTCTTTTCATTTTTCAGATTTATACACGTTATATTTCACATTATAAGACAAGAAAGATTAATATAGCCATTAACAGCAAAGAAGCTGTCCATATCATGTTGCTGCCACTTGTTGGGAGGTTGAACGGCGAATACAGATTTGCTATAAGCTATTCAATGTCACATTGTCACCAGTAGACAGCCATAAACAATATATTAAATAGTACATGTACTAAATGTATATAATGTGGTTAATTTAGTCAGTCTGCTGAACCTGATTTTGCCATTAAAGGGATTCCCCAGTGAAAATGATCTTATCCCTATCCATAGTATAGAGGACAAGCATCTGACCAAACAGGATCCAACCACTGGGGCAAAGCCTGAACCTTTGGATTAAGATCATTTCTAGCAGATAACCCACAGAACTAGAATATCATACAAGAATATCATACATGCACATAGTAATAAGAACACAATAAAGTTAACATTTCTGATTAACAACTGATCCCTGCGGAACAACATGAGGTCCTCATGTTCAGGTGATTCTTGACCTCTACAGGGAGAATATGTCTTCTGCAGGGACATAACTATAGGGGGTGCAAAAAGCGCACTGCCTAAATCTGTGATGGCTGAAGGGGACCTTTTCAGGCTTGTTTCATTTTGTCCTCATGGATACCTTTCTGAAAAGGAACTTAAAGGACAACTGCAGTGGTACATATTTATATATGCCCGTGCCCGGGCCTCAAAAGTAAACAAAATAAACTCATACATACCTTCCTACGAGCCCCCTTTGGTCCGGCACAGGCCTCATGGTCCGGCAGTGCTGACATCATTCCACTTCCTGGGGACAGGGACGCCGCAGAGCCATCGGCGTATCACTGTCCATAGCGGTGTCCCACCCCGGCCTGTGATAGGCTGAGCCCACTGTCATGTAAGGAGCTCTGGCCGGCTTCTTAAATGACAGTGGGCTCAGCCTATCACGGGGCGGGACATTGCTACGGCCGGTGATACGCCGACGGCTCTGCGGCATCCCCGTCCCCAGGAAGTGGAATGACGTCAGCACTGCCGGACCGTGAGGCCTGTGCCGGACCAACGGGGGCTCGTAGGAAGGTATGTATGACTTAATTTTGTTTATTTATGAGGCCCGGGCACGGGCATATATAAATGTGTACCACTGCAGTTGTCCTTTAACTATACTTAAAAATGCAATTCAATCCACAGACATCATGGTATAGACCAAGCATATCTAAACAGGTTGATATATATATATATACGGTAGTTTTTATGTAAATCTCTGGTGCAGAATTGGGGCTAAATAAATAATTTAGGCTAAGTAGTCAAGTGGGCGGGTCTACTCAGTGATTGGCAGCTCTCTCCCTATATGAGCATACACACAGATAGCTGTCAATCACGGAGTAGGACCCACCTCTTAGCTACTTAACCATTAATGAGTAGAAATTTACATGAATAAATGACAAGTCACCCGGGAACAATACTATATATCATTCTGCTCAGCTCCTCCTGCTCTATAACATGATCCTGGCCGATTGAATTTTTAGAATTGAAAAAGTTCCTTTTCAGATAGGAATCCATCAGTACAATGAGGGGTATGTATAAAACGTTGTACTCCATTATTTTGGCTGTAGTTTGTCACTTGTTTTTTTTGGGTGCAGTTGTTTTTCAGTTGAAATCATACAGTGGTCAGGAATTTATGATTTGCGACTTTTCAGTTTGTCGCATATTTTTGGCGCAAGTGCGCCTATTTAGCCGCAATTCTACACCACTCCTTAGTTTGCTTAGAAACTGACTGTGGACAGCATTATTAAAAAGTCTCACATTTGTCGCATGATTGAAAAAGTCGCACAAAATGTTACAGAGGAATCACCATACAAAGGAGTGGAGTACTGAAGTAAGAAATGTGATCGGCACGAGATTTTATACATGCCTTGCACCATTTAGTAATTTCGTGCAGGTACACAGTTTCCACCACTTGAATTAATGGAGTAAAAAGACGTTCTCCACCTCCACTTTTCATGAATACCCCCAATGTGAATGAAGCCTTAAAAAGAACCCCTCAGTTCTCAGAGGGAAAAGCACTCAGTCCCCTTGACAGCTGAATGTGACCGATTCTTTTTAAATGAGTCTTGACAGCTTTAATTTAATAAAAAGGGATGGATCTCATTGACTGATAATGGGGCAGTCAGGTTTCCGCCACTCAAAAGGAACCAAATGTGGTCACTTTGTCATCATATTACTACCGATTGTCTCCCAGGACAAGCCTGATTACAAGGTTTAACCTGCGTGGAAATCTTTCTAAGAATACAATACATAAATGTCCTAAGGGACACCTTGCAGTGCCCTCTGGGTATTTCAGCCACCTATAGAGACGTGAGAATGATGACACCGCAGTGTAGCTGTCATCATCAGTTAGAATGATTGTTCTCAGAATTGTCTATAATGTTAATAAAATGAATTAACATCAAACAGAAATCCATCTTTTTCTAAATGTTTTCCCCTTTTACACTGGATATGGAAGAAATAACCTGAGTTATCTGCTGAGTGCCTATTCAGAAAAGTCTGTAATTCCTTTCATGTTTTCATTAATGAAATTACCACCTATTCATTGTTACTCAGAAATATGCCGCCTTGACCACGTAGCCAATTTAACAATAAAAGCAATTACCGTGTGGCGGTTGCATTGAAGGAATTATATAGGACACATTGTATTTCTAGAGATACATTTCAAAAGATCTAATGCTTTTCACAGAACTGTAGAAACTGGATGTTTAAAAACCGTTCACATCTTTATGAAGGCGATAATAAGTGTTTAAAGCTACTTAGCTAAAATATTAGGAAACAGCTTCATAAGTCATTCCTTAATAAATTGACGTGGGTTGGAGAATTGGAGCTGCCAACAAAGGCGTTTGAAGACAGAACTGGCAGTGGAGTTCTTATAACCCTAAGAGCCTGTAGGCAAAGTATAGTCTGTCAGTTATCTGAATGACATATAGCGTCTTATTCTATAGGATAAGACAGAAAACCTGTCAACCTGTTATGACAATGTAACTTGTTTCACATAATATGTCTGTAATATAATGAATATGTCTACTGTGTAATATGGTGAACTTCACTTGTTCGTATTTCACATTCAGTCAGCTGTGGCTCATGTCATTTCTATTGTCATAGTGACATGTATGTGTGCATATTATTACAGATAAAGTCTAGCCTGGCTCCGACTTACCCAACTGAGAACTGCGCTGTGCAGCCATTTCTCTCTCCCTGACTACTCTTCTATTGATCATAAAAGAATCTATTAACCTATATCAGAGAGATAAGGCACCATTCCCATTCGTTTAACCCCTTAAGGACTCAGCCCATTTTGGCCTTAAGGACTCAGACAATTCAATTTTTACGTTTTCATTTTTTCCTCCTCGCCTTCTAAAAATCATAAGTCTTTTATATTTTCATCCACAGACTAGTATGAGGGCTTGTTTTTTGCGCGACCAGTTGTCCTTTGTAAAGACATCACTCATTATATCATAAAATGTATGGCGCAACCAAAAAACACTATTTTTGTGGGGAAATTAAAACGAAAAACGCAATTTTGCTAATTTTGGAAGGTTTTGTTTTCACGCCGTACAATTTCTGGTAAAAATGACGTGTGTTCTTTATTCTGGGGGTCAATACGATTAAATGATACCCATTATTATATACTTTTATATTATTGTTGCGCTTAAAAAAAATCACAAACTTTTTAACCAAATTAGTACGTTTATAATCCCTTTATTTTGATGACCTATAACTTTTTTATTTTTCCGTATAAGCGGCGGTATGGGGGCTCATTTTTTGCGCCATGATCTGTACTTTTTTTTGATACCACATTTGCATATAAAAAACTTTTAATACATTTTTTATAATTTTTTTTTTAATAAAATGTATTAAAAAAGTAGGAATTTTGGACTTTTTAAATTTTTTTTCATTCACGCCGTTCACCGTACGGGATCATTAACATTTTATTTTAATAGTTCGGACATTTACGCACGCGGCGATACCAAATATGTCTATAAAAAATGTTTTTTACACTTTTTGGGGGTAAAATAGGAAAAAACGGACGTTTTACTTTTTTATTGGGGGAGGGGATTTTTCACTTTTTTTTTACTTTTACATTTTTTTACATTTTTTTTTACACTTGAATAGTCCCCATAGGGGACTATTCATAGCAATACCATGATTGCTAATACTGATCTGTTCTATGTATAGGACATAGAACAGATCAGTATTATCGGTCATATCCTGCTCTGGTCTGCTCGATCACAGACCAGAGCAGAAGAGGCCGGGAGCCGCACGGAGGCAGGAGAGGGGACCTCCGTGCGGCGTTATGAATGATCGGATCCCCGCAGCAGCGCTGCGGGCGATCCGATCGTTCATTTTAATCGCGAACTACCGCAGATGCCGGGATCTGTATTGATCCCGGCACCTGAGGGGTTAATGGCGGACGCCCGCGAGATCGCGGGCGTCGGCCATTGCCGGCGGGTCCCTGGCTGCGATCAGCAGCCGGGATCAGCCGCGCATGACACGGGCATCGCTCCGATGCCCGCGGTTATGCTTAGGACGTAAATGTACGTCCTGGTGCGTTAAGTACCACCTCACCAGGACGTACATTTACGTCCTGCGTCCTTAAGGGGGTAATCTGTCAGGTTGGGAATTGCATTTTATAGTTCTTACCTGCATCTTTACATAGAGGAATTTTTTTTTTTTTTAAATCAAATCTTTATTTTGTTTTTGAAATATATAAACAGCACAAAGAACAGAACGGTTCCAAAAGGTCCCTCATGGGATACAGCAGAAAAAACTTGTTACAGAATAGGTGGCGGGGCCAAGATTCATAACACCTGATCAATAAAATGAAGGAAGTTTTTGAAAAGAACATTTTAGATGGTGGTAGGCTACGATCCTTTGGTCACAAACAGTGCCACTCCTACTTACAGGTTGTGTGTGGTTTTACAGCTTGGCAACCTTAAAACTATGGAAAGGTGAGGCACTGTTTCTGCATGAAAGCAGCCATATTTCTTTAATGCTGGACAACCTCCTTCAAGGGGTACTCCGCTGCTCAGCCATCACGCCCCCTTCCATAGACTTGCATTGAGGGGGAGGGGTGTGATGTCATGAGGGGGCGGGGTTATGACATCACAAGCTCCCGGCGCCGGCTCCATTTGTTCGGAACAGTTTCTTCTAAAAGCTGAGCAGCGGAGTGCCCCTTTAAATGGTATTCCTGGGGAAAACAAATGTTTTCAAATCAACTGGTGCCAGAAAGTTAAACAGATTTGTAAAAATATTTAGCCTTCCAGTACTTATCAGCTGCTGTATGCTTTAGAGGAAGTTGTGTAGTTCCAGTCTGACCACAGTGCTCTCTGCTGACACCTCTGTCCATGTCATAAACTGTCGAAAGTAGGAGTAGATCTCCATAGCAAACCTATCTTCCTCTGGACAGTTCCGGACAGGGACAGAGATGTCAGCAGAGAGCACTGTGGTCAGACTGGAAATAACTACACAACTTCCTCTGTAGGATACAGCAGCTGATTAGTACTGGAAGGGTTAAGATTTTTAAATAGAAGTAATTTACAAATATGTACAACTTTCTGGCACCAGTTGATTTGAATTTTTTTTCCCCCACCGAAGTTCCCCTTTAAATTTGTATTAGTGTATTAGTATGGGACATATTTACTTTATTTGCCATTTCATATGCCATTTTCACCTGCGGATTCATGATATTCCCAGTGGTCTAATCCCCACCACTAGGCATGTTCTCCTGTATCCTGCTGAAATATCCAAAAATAGGAATATCCTTTTATGTACCTGATGTTCTTAGGAACGCCTGATCACATTAGACTGTAACCTGAGTTGACAGATGAACAGGCTAGAGCAGTGGTTCTCAACCTTGGGTACAAGTATCCCCAGGGGTACTTAGAAGTTCTCCAGGGGGTACTTGAAAAAAGATCAGTAATGGCGGCCACAGCCACTAGTTACTGGTCTTGACCACTTTGAAAGAAATAGTAGGCAGATGTCACTGCACCGAGGAGCGGAGCAGGAGGACAGCAAAGGGGAAGGACAGGCACTGGGCTGTTGTGGGCAGTAATGACCAGCAGTTTTGTTGCTCCACTGCCCCTGCAGACCGGGGACCTACTGCTATGAGCCATAGAAATTGGTCCCAAGACCAGAGGAGCAGTGGAGCAACAAAACGGACAGTATGGTGGCCAACAACTATATATGGGGCAGTTTGGGGGCCTACAGCTATATTTGGGGGCACAGAGGGGGCCTAACATCTTTATAGGGAACCATAGCGGGTACTATTACTGTGTGACAATAAACATGGGGAGTTTGTAAATAGATGGGTATTGTACAGCAGTAAGGAGATTCAAATGTTTGTTTGGTTCTGTGGAGAAGTCTTGTATGGGAGAAATCTTATTGGCGGTCTAAACCATAAAGTGAAGAAAAATAAACATCTTCGGTTAGAGAAAACGTCACCTGTAAATCGGGGGACTGGGGAGATAAGAAGAGAAACAGGGGGCCTGTTACAGAGGTGAATTACCGTATTTATCGGGGTATACCATGCACCGGCCTATAACACGCACCCTCATTTTACCAAGGATATTTGGGTAAAAAAAGTTTTTTACCCAAATATCCTTGGTAAAATGAGGGTGCGTGTGTGTGCATGCTTATACCCCGATACACCCCCAGGAAAGGCAGGGGGAGAGAGGCCGTCGCTGCCCGCTTCTCTCCCCCTGCCTTCCCTGGGGTCTAGAGCCCTGCTGCCGCCGCTTCTCTCGCCCTGACTATCTCTGCCGGTGCCCCATTGCCGGCGCTGATAGCCAGGGGGAGAGAAGCGGCGCCGGCAATGGGGCAGCGGCGCCGATAGCCCGGGGGAGAGAAGGGGCAGCGGCACCCATTGCCGGCACCGCTGCCCCGTTGCCTCCCCCATCCCCGGTTGTATAATTACCTGTTGCCGGGGTCGGGTCCGCGCTGCTTCAGGCCTCCGGTGTGCGTCCCATGCGTCATTGCTATGCACTGCACGGCAGGGGACGCACACCGAAGGCCTGAAGCAGCGCGGACCCGACCCCAGCAACAGGTAATTATGCAGCCGGGGATGGGGGAGGCAACGGGGCAGCGGCGCCAGCAATGGGTGCCGCTGCCCCTTCTCTACCCCTGTCTGTCGGCGCCGCTGCCCCACTGCCGGCGCCGCTCCTCTCCCCCTGGCTATCAGCGCCAGCAATGAGGCGCTGGCACCGATAGTCAGGGGGAGAGAACGGGCAGCGGCGCCGTTAGCCAGTGGGAGAGAAGGGCCGGCAGCAGGGCTCTAGACCCCAGGACAGGCAGGGGCAGAGAAGCCGGCAGCCCTGGCGGTCTCTGCACCTGCAAAGCTGCTGCAGTTCATTGATTTAAAGCGCCCGCTTTAAATCATTGAACTGCAGTGGCTTATCGGCGTATAACACGCAGGTAGACTTTAGGCTAAAAAATTTTACCTAAAAAGTGCGTGTTATACGCCGATAAATACGGTATACTATAATGATTACAAAAATGTCTCTAATATAAGGGTACAATTTTTTTTGAATGGGCTGTGAAAGGGTACTCAGGCAAAAAAGGTTGAGAACCACTGGGCTAGAGAGCTGGTCCAAAATGATATAGTTGTAAGTGAACACTATACTGAGACCATATAACTGCTTTAGGAATGATCTATGTATTGTAAAGTTTAGAATACAAAGCAAAATGGACTATACTGAAAGTTCAGTGATGGATTGTTCAGTTTATGGTCATAACGTAGCTAAAATAATGTTTTCTTTATGACGTTTTTAGGGTCAGAGGTCTACCAGGTTAGAGATGTACCAGAGGGTGAGTGATCTCACTTTCCTCTGAAATTTGAGACCCTCTTAGTGTCACCACTAATGTTCTAGGAAACAAACAAACATTATGCAGGTATATCAATGCTGACATTTACCTCTTACTGTCTCTTTTGAGCTCCATTATTTATTTGTGTTTCCTTGGGTTCTCATGAGAATCAAAACTTTTGTTACATCTCATCAAAAATACTGGGATTGTATTTTTTCTTATGCAGGGTGGAACCTCTGTTGTGACAGCATTGTACTTCTATGAGGTTGACAGCTATGAATGATTCTGATACATTGTTAATTACCATCGAGGCTAAAAATAAATGCTGGTTTAATCTGTTATTATTTCTAATGCAGAACCAGAAAGGTAGGAGACCTGGCCCTGTGCAATGGAAAGGAAGTTTAATGCAGAAGTAACATTACAGTTCTCAAGCCACAATAAAGAAAAGAAAATACTAGTTACAAAATCACAAATATGACCAATTACGATATAAAATAAAGAAAGATATGTTCACCATTCCTCCAAGACCAAACTCATATTCAGGACATAAAAAATGAATAGCTATATTAATCGTGTGTTCAAAGCTTAAAGGGGTACTCCGGTGAAAACCTTTTTTCTTTTAAATCAACTGGTGGCAGAAAGTTAAACATATTTGAAAATAACTTCTATTAAAAAATCTTAATCCTTCCAGTACTTATTAGCTGCTGAATGCTACAGAGGAAATTCCTTCCTTTTTGGAACACTGATGACATCACGAGCACAGTGCTCTCTGCTGACATCTCTGTGTGTCCATTTTAGCAACCATGCATAGCATAGCAGATGTATGCTAAGGGCAGCATGGTGGCTCAGTGGTTAGCACTGCTGCCTTGCAGTGCTGGGGACTTGGGTTCAAATCCCACTAAGGACAACAATAAATGAAGCGTAATTATTATTATAATAACGTCAGCAGAGAGAACTGTGCTCGTGATGTCATCAGAGAGCATTCCAAAAAGAAAATAATTTCCTCTGTAGTATTCAGCAGCTAATAAGTACAGGAAGGATTAAGATTTTTTAATAGAAGTAATTTACAAATATGTTTAACTTTCTGCCACCAGTTGATTTAAAAGAAAAATGGTTTTCACCAGAGTACCCCTTTAAAGGGGTTATTCGGCCAAAGAGCAGCATCCGCATTCTATGCGAGGCTGCGTCTCCAGTCTCAGAAAGCTCTTTGTTTGTTTCCAGGACTGGGGACATAACGCCACCCCCCCCCTTTTTTTTTTTATCACAGCCCCTTTAAGACCTAGTCACCTTGGTCTCAATTCCCATGTTACCTATAGCAAATAATGAGCAGACTGGAAATGGAAAAGTTAAGTGTTTGTGTATTTGCTTTGCTCCTATTAAGTGCTCCACCCTGATGATCGGAATAGGCCATGCAGTACAGCACTTCTAATAAACTCTTTGTAAGGAGGTCAAATACTTTTCCAAGTACTGTGTTGTACATCTTGTTATAGAACTTGCATGTAATTTAATGTGGTTATGTGGCATAGCCAGTTCCTTGACGTTCCTCATCGTTGCTCACTAGAACTGACATAAGACATCCATTGCATTAAGAGTGCTACAACTTTCCTTCAGTAAAGTGCAAAAGATATTTATAGAAGTATCTGAAAGATTTTGGATAATTGTAAAATTTAGTGAAGCAGAAAAATAGACATTAAACTGAGACTCAAGACGGACAAAAGCATTTGAGTTATGGTGCGTTAAACCTAAAAATCAATACTTTCAGGAGATCTGAGTTACGGTAGATAAGTTCATATAACACTGCAGATTTTTAACATCAATAGTCATTACAAAATAACATTGTGTTGGAGGTTACCTGATCATGTGGGGACAGGTGCCTGCCCCCGTGTTTACATGTATATTCACTTTGGCAGTCAAGTATATTAAAGGCATTTCTTAAAAGTTGCCCATTGTAGAACATTTCTAATATCTATTCTGTCTCAAGGCTGTGTTCTCCTAAATCTGTAAATCTGTACCTTTGTCCCATGCTAGCCATGTAATCCTTGAAGGAACTTAGTCAAGGTGCACATTCCAAATTTTGTGTCCTATTCTGTATCCTGTTCCTATTCTGGTTATTTATCTATAATAATTATAGTGGTTGCAGACAACAGCAAGTGGACATTGTACTGTTGCTGTAAGGTAACACAATAAATGTAATTAGGAAAACCCAATTCACAGGTACAGAAGCCTAATACCACATTTAAACAGCCTAAATAGGGCTCTATACAAGCTCAGAGTTGTAACTGTACTGAGGTTTTGTGCATTTTTCTGTACTGTGCCATATGGACAATTTGGAGATTGTACAGCTATAAAATAGCTGTGTGCATGAGGCCTTAAAAGACAGCCTGATAGCTATTACAATGGGAACAGAGCCCTAGGAAAATCTATGAGCACCAACTAGTTCAGTACATCAGGCCATTAGTTCAGTACATCAGGCCATAGACATTTATTGTGGTGGTCACTAGGACAATGATGAGGGTAATATAAGTATATGTCATGAGCTGAGTGGTGTTAACCCAATGTTCCCAGTAAACACCACAAAATGACATTCTTTTTAAATAAAGCTGTTCCCACATATAAAGCCTAGGAATAAGACCTCTGAAGCCAGAATGGTTGCTGATATGATAATTCCTTATTCTGTACAATAGAGATGGGCCGATGTGTACAATACTTTCTGCTGCCCACTCCAGCCGATGTCACCACCCCCATCATGATGTGAAGTAACACAAACAAAAGAAAATAGAGGATAGCACTACTGGCTTCTACACAATTAGACTTCCCAGAGGTACAGATGCGATTCCCAGCAAATTCCACTCTCATCGGTGCTCTAATCCTAGTAGCAAATAGCAGTACACAATGGTCCCAATAAGAAAGAAGGTGGATGGCACTAGCAAGTGGGATGCAAAAACTTGAATTTATTCACTCACATAAGTCGGGCGGTTACAGTAGTGTGGGAAGGAGCAGACAGAATGGAACGTTCCACATACATGCAGCGGCCCACCTCCATTGCACAGAACGAGGAATTACCATATTAGCGACAAAATGAATATCCTGAACAGCTGCATCAATTTTGATGCCCGGTGAGCAGCATTAGGAACAGGGTTACCCGCACTATCTACCTGTATAATCAGGTTAGTACGGGTGACCCTGATGTCAGTTTCCCTTTAGGGTAGGGTCAAACAGAGTGCATCTGCAGCATATTTTACGCTGCGGATGCGCTTCTGGCTGTCACAGAGCAACAGCAAATTGAGCTCCCTGCTGCAATGTGTCAGCTCGTGACTGCCAGCCAGAAATCGTCCACAACGAGCAGACACACAGAGCTGTAGGGAGCTTGTTCTGCCATCGCTCTGTGACTGTTGGCAGAGCTCATCTGCAGTGTCAAATATGTTGTGGATGCGCTGTGTGTGACCCTACCCTCAAAGTGGATTACAAATGTTGCCATTAATGCACAGGGAAAAGTAATCGATAATGTCTTATAGGTTGTACATGATGAATCCTATAGGGAATAGGCCACAGTAGTATAAAGTCAACTTCAATTGGGCTTGTTTTCTGCTACATATATAGGTCCAAATATTGTGTTCAAACTTTGGGAAACTGCAGGATTATTTGGTATTCTGGTTGGCAGTCTGATCCTGTATCATGCAAGACATTTCTAATGTATTATGTAAAACATTGTGTTGTTTGTTTTTGCATAAATGTTAGGAAAGAAGCTGATCTAAGCCTCTCCTATTAAAATCGACAATTTTCCTAGCAGCCACAACAAACCCGCGGCATAATTTCCTTCTCTATGGTAACTGATGCGCCAATCGACATCAGTCGTAGGGTTGGAGTTGTGTTATATCACGACACAGTGTGGTCTGCTCTTCAATCAGCAAAGTGGTTAACATCCCTGGTACACAATAAAGCTGATAAATGGGCCATATTGATAGCAGCGTGAGTTTTGCAGGCGCTGAATTTAGACGGCTGTTTGCAGAGGGATTATTATTTCGACCGCAGTACTTTCCTTCTAAGAGCAAGAAGGCTGTTTTATTATTGCAGATTGCAGTGATGAAGGTCTATCCTGTAGAGGTGATGGCTCCGTTCTTATAAATAGCCTGACTAATTACCATAAAGGATGTCTATAGACCATTCTGTACAGTCCTGGGGGAGGGGATTTTCAGGTCAGACAGCGGACTAAGATGTAAAGGCTGTCTATGTTGTTTTTCTCAATAAAGCTGAAATAAGACAATATATCTATCAATCTTCCTGATAATACCTGAGCCCTGAAATTGGAGACTGGCGCTGCAGATACAATTTTAACTCATAGAGTGATAGCTATGTCCTTTCCTTTGAGGTTTATTGACAATAAAGGATCCTTTAAGTCAATAGTTTTAAGCCGTGACCCTACAGCTTTTGCAAAGCCACGGCTCCCAGCATGCCCGGACAGCCGTTGGCTCTCCGGGCATGCTGAGAGTTGTAGTTTTGCAACATTTGGAGGCAATGGCAATGCCAGTGTTGGAAAAGAAAAAGGCATCACTCAGCATCATGACATCACTAGTGTGTTCTCCTAATCAGTATCTAAGGAACAAAATTAAAGAGGTACTCTGGTGGAAAACATTTTTTTTAAATCAACTGGTGCCAGAAAGTCAAACAGATTTGTAAATTACCGTATTTTTCGCCGCATAAGACGCACTTTTTCTTTCCCAAAACTGGGGGGGGGGGGAAGTTGGTGCGTCTTATACGGCGAATACACACCTATCGCAGTGGTCCCTGTGGCCATCAACGGCCGGGACCCGCAGCTAATACAGGACATCACCTATCGCGGTGATGCCCTGTATTAACCCTTCAGACGCGGCGATCACAGCTGACCACCGTGTCTGAAGCGAAAGTGACACTAACCCGGCTACTCAGTCGGGCTGTTTGGGACCGCTGCGGTGAAATCGCGGCGTCCCGAACAGCTTACGGGACACCGGGAGAGACCTTACCTGCCTCCTCGGTGTCTGCTCCGTGCCGGGATCCCCTGCATGGCCGGCGCTCTCCTTCCTTGTCATCACGTCGTCGCGCACGCCGTCCCGTCATCCAATAGGAGCGGCGTGCGTAGCGACATGATGACGGCGATGTGATGACGGAGAGCGTGGATCCCGGGGAAGAAGACGTTCGGAGCATCAGGGACACCACGGGGACGCGGCGACAGCGATGGAGCGACATCCAGGGCAGCGGTGACGAGCGGTGACGGGTCCGGAGCGGCGGGGACACGTGAGTACTACCTCCTATACCAGTGGTCTTCAACCTGGCTGTCCGGGCATGCTGGGAGTTGTAGTTTTGCAACATCTGGAGGTCCGCAGGTTGAAGATCACTGTTCAGAATCTTTTTTTTCTAGATTTTGCACCTTTAAAATTCGGTGCGTCTTATATGCCGGTGCGTCCTATAGGGCAAAAAATACGGTACTTCTATTAAAAAATCTTAATCCTTCTAGTACTTATCAGCTGCTGTATGCTTCAGAGGAAGTTCTATTCTTTTTTTACTTTCTTTCCAGTCTGACCACAGTGCTCTCTGCTGACACCTCTGTCCATGTCAGGAACTGTCCAGAGCAGGAGAGGTTTGCTATGGAGATTTGCTCCTGCTCTGGACAGTTCCTGACATGGACAGAGGTGTCAGCAGAGAGCACTGTGGTCAGACAGAAAAGAACTATACAACTTCCTCTGGAGCATACAGCAGCTGATAAGTACTGAAATCTGTAATTTTTGTAATTTACAAATCTATTTAACTTCCTTGCACCAGTTGGAAAAAAAAAACAATTCCCACGTGAGTACGCCTTTAATCCTACTGTAGGTACTACAAATGCTGTCCGGGCATGCTGCGAGTTGTAGTTTTGCAACAGCTGGAGATGCACTGTTTGGAAAACACTAAGATAGAGAGTGGTGCGCTATTTCTGACAATGTCTAGAGATCGGTGGGGGTCGATCGGAGGGGGTCTCAGTGCTGAGACCCCGACCGATCTAAACTTTTGACATGTCAGTCTGACATGTCCATTTTATTTTATTTATTTGTTTGTTTTTAAATGACAGTAACACCTTAAATATTATATACAAATTCCATTCATTCTATCAGTAACACAAAATATCTTGCTATTAGATTTCCATTACCATCTGAAAGATGAGCCAGGATTTAACTCTTTTTAGTATCCTCATTAGAATTAGCATTCAGAATGGAAAAAAATATATATATAAGAAATGCCATTATTTCGGCAGAACAAAAAGTAAGAGATTCTGAAATATTTGCATAATTTCTCTATTTACAGTGGTCCCTCAAGTTACAATATTAATTGGTTCCAGGACGACCATTGTATGTTGAAACCATTGTATGTTGAGACCATATCTCTATGGAAACCTGGTAATTGGTTCTAAAGGCCCAAAATGTCATCCAAAAATAGGAAAAAGTGAGGATTAAAGAAAAATGAGTAGATAACTAATAGAGATAAAGCAAATCCTTATATATAAAAGTAAGAAAGATCTGCTGGGAGCTGTAAATCACTATCTATGTTAGTGTTTCCACAGCAGGGCGCCTGCAGTTGTTGCAAAACTACAACTCCCAGCATGCCCGGACAGCCGAAGGCATGCTGGGAGTTGTAGTTTTGCAACAGCTGGGGGCACCCTGCTTGGGAAACACTGGTCTATGTAGAGGAAAGGAACTTCTTCAGGGTCCTGTACAGTAGACCCAGTGTCCTAAAAAAGTAACATGGAGTCGCCCTGGTACAGGTAAAGAGTACAGAACATGTAATACCTCGCTGTACTGTAGGGGGCACTACCAGACACCAGGCAGTGCATACACTTCAGTAATACAGGTGTTTTACCAGTGAATGTCCATTCTGATTGGTCGGTTCTTTCAGCCATTGACACATTTCACAGACCTGGACTGTCCGTAGCATTGTATGTTGAGTCTGGTTTCAACTTACAATGGTCCAGAAAAGACCATTATATGTTGAAACTATTGTATGTTGAGGCCATTTTAAGTTGAGGGATCACTGTATTTAATAATATTTAATTCAGCCAAGTTATTTTATTTAGTGTTTGTGATTAGAAAAGGGATATTAGGCTAATTTTTTTTGCCTTTTATGTTCAATATATTATGCATGATATAAATATTTATGTACTTTTATAGGGCTGATGTTGTTATTATATATTTCTCCTGCATTATATATTTATATGTACCGTATTTAAGCATCTGTTTGCAAAACTGTATTTGTTTATATCTGGGCTTATCTGTTTAGGTACTTTTAGAATTGGCACTCTGTAGTGATAGAATTGTTCCCTAATCTTGACCTCCATTAAAGAAGAACTCCGGGTTAGAAAATTGTATCCCTTATCCTAAGGATATGGGGATAAGTGTCAGATTGCAGGGGGTCCATCCGCTGGGACCCCGGTGATGTCCTGCATGGCTTCCCGGCTCTCCTGCTGAATGGGGTGTGTCGTCCACCACATGCACATGCATCTCTATATGGGAGAGCCGGAGCACTGCACTCGGGTATCTACAGCTCTCCAATAGACCTGTGGCATGTGGGCCCCACCTTTGTGCAGTGGTCGACACAGTTCTTTTCATGCAGAGAGCTAAGGTGCTATGCGGGAGATTATGGGGGGTCCCAGTGGTTAGATCCCCCCCCCCCCCCATGATCTGACACTTATTCTTAGGATAGAGGATTTTTCTATCCCGGTGCTTTGAGATGTGCGTAGATATTTTGTGATTCACTATTTTTCTTGGGTTGCTTTATGTTTTTTTTTTTTTTTTATGAATTCTAGCAACTAAACAACCAAACTAGTTCCTGGAGTGCTCTTATTGGCTCTAAAAGTCTCTAGAAATATTGTGGGCTAGTAGTAGATAGTGTTGCTCACGAATATTCGCAATACGAATTTTATTCGCGAATATAGCACTATATATTCATAATTACGAATATTCCTTTTTTTGTTTTTTTTTTCAGTGATCCTCCCTCTCTGCTTCCAGCTTGTGTGGTGTAAAGAAGGCTCTAATATTACTGTGTGAGACTGGCGTGCAAATTTTCGCATATGCTAATTTTTATATATGCAAATTTTCGCATGTACGAGTTTTCGCATACGCAAATTTTCGCATATGCGAAAATAAAACGAGAATATTACGAATATGCGAATTTAGCGAATATATGATGAATATTCGTCCATATATTCGCGAAATATCGAGAATTCGAATATGGCCTATGCCGCTCAACACTTGTAGTAGAGATGAGCAAAGCAATTTGGCACAAATCAGAATTTACAAAAAAAAAATTAAATAAATATACATTAGAATCTAAACTTTTTGTAATTCATTTAAAATTAGTTTTGTCCCTGTTCCTGCAAACTGAAACTGGTACCAGAAACAGAATTGTAAATTATTTCTATTTAAAAAAAAAATCTTAATCCTTCCAGTACTTCAGCTGTCGTATACTACAGGGGAAGTATTTTCTATCTGTCCACAGTGCTCTCTGCTGACACCTCTGTCCGTGTGAAAAAAATGTCCAGAAAAGAAGCATATCCCCATAGCAAAACCTCTCCTGCTCTGGACAGTTCCTGACACGAACAGAGGTGTCAGCAGAGAGCACTGTGGTCGGACAGAAAAGAACTATGCAACTTCTCTGCAGTATACAACAGCTGATAAGTACTGGAAGGATTACCATTTTTAATAGAAGTAATTTAGAAATCTGTTTAACTTTCTGGCAGCAGTTGATTAGAATTTTTTTTTTCCAACGGAGGACCCCTTTAAAGTCAGTCAAGCAAATCTAGGAAAATTTGCTCATCTCTACCTAGTAGGCTATGACTAAACAAAGCCCCCATTGGCTATTTTCATTTCTTACTATGCCAAATGCAGACATAAAACATCACACATCACAAATATTTTCTTTACTGTATATACATCAGCTCCATGCTATGGCTTATGCAGGGGGGTTTGAGTAGGAGATCTCCCTTTTTGATATCTACATGCATTTATGACTAATGGATATTTAATACATCAAAGATTAGGCCCTTGGTTAATGTGGCTACCTAATACCTGTATTCTGGTCTCTATAAAGAAAGTTTCAATCCTCTAGAGAAGACTAGGATTAAGCGCACCAATTCCTTAGGCTACAGGGATAAGTAACTGGAGAAGATTGAGGTGTCCAGGTATTAGATCAATGAAAGCCACATCAATTAGGACGGCTCCTTTAAGGAGTATGTGTAAACAGGCAAAGGATTG
This sequence comes from Hyla sarda, assembly GCF_029499605.1. Taxonomy (NCBI): domain Eukaryota; kingdom Metazoa; phylum Chordata; class Amphibia; order Anura; family Hylidae; genus Hyla; species Hyla sarda. Next base: position 375,630,275 of record NC_079190.1, on the reverse strand, counting down.
ATGGAAAGAAACACAGGAGTACATTGAGGTTGAGAGAATGAGTTGTGGTTTAGGAAGATAAGAGAGTTCAAAAACTTGGGACATTAAAAGGATGTGTGGAGGGAATAGTCCTGGCTGCTTCTTATGAAAAGCTCTCATACCTCTGTCTGATACCTCTGGTTTGTCCGATGAGCTTTGTAGATACAGAATTTTATTTGCCATCTGAAAATAAAGAATTGATAGGGAAGGTTGTGTTATATTCAATCTTTAAATGGTCACTCTCATTAAAACTAATTGTTGCTATTGCACTCCTTGTAGTAAGTAAAAAATATTTCTAATATACTTTGTTTTAAAAAAAATAATGAAGTTTTCTATGTCTTATTTGTGCTTAAAAAAGCTCAAGAGCACATTTCCCCCATCCTATACACAGACTTAGGACCGGAGCCCAAACACAGGAAGTGCAGCCTGGAGTGCTGAGGGGAGCTAAGTGTGAGGGGAGCTATGATTGGATGAGGTTGGACACACCCCCCTCAGCACTCCAGGCTGCACTTCCTGTGTTTGGACTTCGGTCCAAAGTCTGTGTATAAGATGGGGGAAAATGTGCTCTTTAGCTTTTTAAGCACAAATAAGACTTCATTTTTTTTTTAGCAAAGTATATTAGAAATATTTTTTATTTACCATAAGGAGTGCAATAGCAAAAATTAGTTTCAATGAGAGTCACCCTTTAAATAGCACTTCATTGATTTCTATAGCTCTGTTGAGGAACTGTATAAAGTACTTAGGTCTCCTTTACACATATGTTTTCAGCATTTCATACATTTAAAATGTTTTACTATTTTTACAAGCACTTCTTTGTCACAGTTGTACAACACATTTTTTGTTCATTGGCTTCTGTCCATATAATAACTTCTCCATCACTTGACATCTTCCTGTCTATTAACCCTCCCAATACATGACATATCTACCCCATTTAATACCCCTCCCAGTACTTTGAATCCCTCAATACCCCCTCCTAGTGCAATAAATCTTCCCATGTTCCCTTCCAGTAAATAACTCATCTAATAAACCTTACTAATACACCTTATTATACTACCTCCGGGTACACTGCACCTCCCTACATCACATGACACCACGCAATCTCTTCTCACCATGTTCACAGGGCCGGTGCAAGGATGTTGTTACACAGGTGAAGGGCATTTTGGCACCCTACCCCTTCCTTACTCCAATTTGATGGATGACCCTAGTAGGTAGGTAGGGAATCCTTCAGATGGATAGGTAGGGACATGTCAATTCTTTCTGGAGAATCCGCTCGGAAATGCGTCAAGGAGGACATTCCGTGTGAACATGGCCTAAAGCTGGGTCCACACACACAGTATTTTGGTCACTATTTTGCTTTATCTGTACATCCAAAACACAGAAAAAGGAGCAAATCTTTCCATTATAGTTTTTATTTTGGTATCATTTCCACTCCCGGTTTTGAATAAAAAAAATACTGACCAAAATATTTGGTGTGAACCCAGCCTAACAGTGTTCATAGACTTTAATGTAACAACTGGCTCATAAACTGAAACTAACCTTAAGTGATCGACCTCAGCTACACCTATGTTTATATTGTATACAGCCCTATAAGCATGGGCTATGATATACAGACCATTTTGGGTAGCAGAAGAGGCTTTGGAAAGGCTAGATTCACATCTGCATTAGCAGCTCCGTCTGTCGCGGAGACCATTGTTGTTGACAGGAAAAATAATGCTACACCCTGTTAAAATGACAGACAGCTCAGCAATCCATCCGGCAGTATTATGGGTTTTCTTGATTAGTGTTTAATCCTATCATTACAGCTTTATATTCTTATTAACATTATTAACATGGGCCCAGATTTACTAAAACTATTTAATTCTCTGGACGTTCAATAACATAAACATCCAATTCTTATACAGAGATGATTTACAATACACATGAAAGTAATACTTTGAGATCAGGCTGCAGGAATCTTTATTATCACTAGGAACATGGTTACATGTTTACAAAATACCCGCATTTATCTCATTCATCTCTGATAGTTTGTGTATTAAATTGTAACATCTTGCCTGTTCTTGTTACTACAATCCTAACATGGTCATCTCGTAGACTCATGAAGTTCTGCAGAACTAAGCCGTGATTCAAGGGCTGGGAATGTACCGCAACATAACTATGCAGATTTGTCATTCAGTACTCTGGGAAAGCAACGTGACAACTCATGTATATGATAACAACTTGTGGTGTTTTTGGTTTGTGTCCATTACAACTTTCAGAGCTTTTTTGTTTACTTACTGTAGTTTACTGTAGTTTTAACACTTCTTCATGTATTTATTCCCTTGTCCCTTAGAATCTATTACGGTAAATTCCCACAATGCAAGTCTCATTTTTATTGATTCTGTGATACTGTAGATTAATGTTTTTATTCTGACCTAATACAATTTGATTGGGTTCATCATGACAGCAAATTGTTACTGTTACAATTGAATCAGAAATCCAACCTACTGGGCTTTATTAGGCTACAGAAAAAAAATAATTGAAAGGAAAGCAGTTGGGGCAAATTATGATCAAAATTTAACTTTATATTCCCTTTTTTATACTGTCATGCCTATATATATATATATATATATATATATATATATATATATATATATGCAGTACATTAATAACTGACATTTTATTAGTACTTTATTTAAGAATGTTACCACTTATACACTTATACAGCTCTACCATGCAGCCAGAAAGTCTTCCTGTCTATAAATTAGATCAGCCTTTCCCAACCAGTGCGCCTCCAGCTGTTGCAGAACTACAACTCCCAGCCTTCGGCTGTCCAGGCATGCTGGAAGTTGTAGTTTTGCAACAGCTGAAGGTGCAGTCGTTGGGAAACACTACATTAGATGAATGTTGGCAAACTTGCCTATTTTATCAGGACTGGATGTAGGCCTGCCACTTGTGTAAGACTGCTCAAGCAGCCACTTGAGGCTTTGGTGTGCGCTGACGCTGCGAAGCTCAGGGTGGGGGGATCATTACATTTAAAAAAAAAAAAAACAATAACTAAGCACTCACACGTTGCTTAAGTTGCGGGCGATGTGTGTGTGCTGGCCTCCGCCCGCCGGGCTGGGATACTGTGATTGACATCACGTGCAGGGCTGGTGTATAGCAGCCCAGCAGCATCCAGGCGGCTCAGGGACTGATTGCCACAGTGGCGGCAGGCGACAGAGGGGCTGCGCATCCTAACTTAGCAAAATGAAGCTTCACTTGTGTAGGCAGAAAACCTTGCACTGGCCCTGACTGGATGACCATCAAATTCTGTACATATGGAAGTTTTCCAACTCTCCTCTAACAGAGGATGTTGGGTAAAGATGGATCGGCATGTTGGATTTTACCAGTAGATAAGCAGCTGCCAGAGGTATCCAGCAGTGGTCTATACAAGCATTGGGAGCAACAGATAGCTACCTGGCCATAACGATAGGATTAATGTCAGCCAAATGTGCAGGACCATCCAACTATCTAATGTATATGGGTGTGTCTTGATTTTCCCCTGATGGAAGATTCAATATAGTCAATTCATTTCATCTAATGGGAAATAAGGCACTACCAGAGATGTCTGCAAACAGCTCTCTCCCCTCTGTCCCTTCAGAGCACATTCTGCTGAACTAAGCGTGCATATGTATAATAGTCTAGAGAAGAATAGCTGATAGCAGAAAAGTGCAAGGCCAGTTTAGGCTTAGATCAGTTATAGACATGTCAACTATATATAAGCACAACATTTCTTGTGTATTGTTAGTGGACAGTGGTAATAGTCTATCTAAGTTACATCTCACCACATCTTACCTATAATAATCTGCCTGAAGAGATTGTTTGTTTTACCTTGATAGCATCAGAACAGATAGTAAAGAACTAATCTCTGAAAGCCAGAAACCCAATAAAAATACAAACAAAAACAAAAAACACAGAATTGTATCTCGTCTCTGGTAAGTATTACATATACAGGCTTAATGCCAAGCTTGATGTCCTTAAATAGTCTAATACACTTGTTATGCTGGCTTCTGCAGTATACTTCTGTTTTTCTGCACATAACTTGTTAAATATCACTTTAGATCAGTTGTATCCTGGGCCTTGTGGAAGACCAGGATAGACATACGGAATAGTGTTAAAGGGGTATTCTGACTTAAACCATCTTATCTAAGGCATAAGTGTGTTATTGGGGGGTGGTCTGACCACTGGACCCCCTATGTTAGCCTGTAGAAGGTATTGCAGTGCAAAATTACTGAACATGAATATGGGTAAAGGACCACAAATGTTAGCTTGAGGTTCTCCACATGTCTGCTTGAAGTTCTCCACCTGTCAGCTTGAGGTTCTCTGCTTGAGGTTCTCCACCTGTCAGCTTGAGGTTCTATGCTTAAGGTTCTCCACATCAGCTTGAGCTTCTCCACATGTCAACTTGAGGTTTTCCACATGTCAGCTTGAGCTTCTTAAAGTCAGTTTGAGCTTCTCCACCTCAGCTTGAGGTTCTCCACATGTCAGCTTGAGCGTCTTCATGTCAGCTTGAGCTTCTCCCCATCAGCTTGAGGTTCTCTGCTTGAGGTTCTCCACATGTCAGCTTGAGGTTCTCCACATGTCAGCTTGAGGTTCTCCACATGTAAGCTTGAGGTTCTCCACATGTCAGCTTGAGGTTCTCTGCTTGAGGTTCTCCACGTCCGCTTGAACTTCTCCACATGTCAACTTGAGGTTCTCCACATGTCAGCTTGAGCTTCTCCACATCAGCTTGAGGTTCTCAGCTTGAGGTTCTCAGCTTGAGGTTCTCCACATGTCAGCTTGAGGTTCTTCACGTGTCAGCTTGAGGTTCTCCACGTGTCAGCTTGAGGTTCTTAGCTTGATGTTCTCCACATGTCAGCTTGAGGTTCTCCACCTGTGAGTTTGAGGTTCTCAACATGTTAGCTTGAGATTCTCTACATGTCAGCTTTAGATTCTCATCTTGAGGTTCTACACATGTCAGCTTGAGGTTCTCAGCTTGAGATTTTCCACATGTCAGCTTGAGTTTCTCAGCTTGAGATTTTCCACATGTCAGGTTGAGGTTCTTAACTTGAGGTTCTCCACATGTAAGCTTGAGGTTCTTGTTTCGAAGTTCTCCACATGTCAGCTTGAGGTTTTCTGCATTTCTTTTAACATAGTGAATGAAGATTTTAGGTCAAGCTTTGGAACAGGCTCATTTTGTAGTAGATTGCTAAGGCTATATTCAGGCATAGCAGACTTTTACGACTTCATAGCAAAACTACATTAAGTCAACTAAACAAAAAAGTACTACTGTTTTTTTTTTCTTTTTTTTTGTGTGCAAATGTCACTCTTTGCATTTGTGGCTTCTGCTCTAAAGGGAATCTTTCTATAAAGGGAAAATGCAACTTAAAGTGAAGTTCTAGTCATATGACACCATAGGATTTCCTAAGTAGCAGAGGTTACTTTTCACAAGAAAACACTATCAATACACGTAAAGCCAATAATCATGTGGTTAGGCGAATGTTGGTGAATTTATTTATATAACTATATATATATATATATATATATATATATATATATATATATATATAGTACAGTAGGGCTCAGTAGAGAAATCTCTATCTTTATGTACAGAAGAAATATGTCTGCGTTGTTAAACACACTTACAGTAGATATTTCCTTAACGTTTACTGGTAACTCTGGAGGCTGCCAAGATGTCTGTCTACATTATAATTCATTCCAGATGCCAACAAAAAGAACCAACTGCCTATATACTTGGCTGGGAGCTCTTGTCAGGTATTCTGTGCTTCTTTAACACATTAATATTTACACAGACCCCACGCCAAATCCATGTGAGTCTTTTATTTTTTATTTTTTTCGTGCTACCTTAAACCCTATTTCCTGCACAACCTGTTTCTTGTCATCAGCCTTGGCAGCCGACCCACCCTTTTAACTCTTCAAGCATTACATGGAAAGCTCAGTGAGAGCAGGTGGAGGAATCAGGTGTGTGTCGGGCTTGTCAGGACTCTCTCTGGTGGCCCGGAGGCGGGATTCCCCGCTGTTTAACTTTTGGTCCAAGGATACTGTCTGGAATCATGATGGATTTCCTTAGGAATATTTTGGTGAGTGGTGTATATTTTATTCCGTTGTATCAGGAGTGTACTTTAGTTTTACCGTCTGGTTCTGTAGTGGCGTTTACCTTTCTGCAGGCTGTGTACACATGACACTTCACTAACTTATTCCTTCAGGGGCCAAAATAAAAGGCCAAAAAACTGTCTCTATTCCCCTCTGTGACCGTTGCTTCTGCTTGCATATGCTTTGTATTATTTTGTGCTGCTTTCATTATCTTATGTAGTGAATTTTGTATTCATCTTCATATTTGTTTCACATAACCGATATGTCTCCAGCTGTTGCAAAACTACAACTTCCAGCATGCCCGGACAGCCGGAGGCTGTCCGGGCATGCTGGAAGTTGTAGTTTTGCAACAGCTTGAGGCACACTAAACTAGTCATATCAAACTTTATACTTTATATCTGTATATCATTGCAATGAAGTTATCAGTTGTTCAATCAGTTTATTATTATTTTAGTCTATTTATTTATTTACATACTATTTATTTATTAATTTACTATCTATTTATCCAAAAACACTATTTGATGAAAGTTTTTGACAGACGTGTGACAGCGATGTAAAAATGACAGAAAATGACTTTTACATATTGTACAGTACATTGGCAACAAGAACAGCAACATTTTGACACATTTTAGGCTAGTTTTAGGCTAGGGCAACAGCAGGACTTTGGTCACACAACTTGAAGACTCCAACATCACATCTAATGATAGTCATGTGGTCATGTTGTGTTGCCACATGGCCCGACTGTGACATGGCATTGGCACAAAATCCAACTTGGTGATGGATTTTGTGTCACTGATTGCACTCAACTTTGCAACAATTGACCTCAATGCAAGTTGTGTGCAACTGGGACAGGCTTGTGACTGTGATCTGCCACAGGGTGTATTCACAGTGCAGTATTCGGTGCAAATATTTGATGCTGCCAATCTTATGATGCAGATTTCAGTGGAAACTAAATGATTTAACACAGTATCAAATATATACCCTAGGGTAGGGTCACACGTTCCGTATTTTGTTGCATATTTGCTGCTGTGTAATTTCCTGCCTACTAAAGTCAATGGATAGGAAAATACACAGTAGCAAATTAGCAGCAAAATACGGAACAAGTGACCCTACCCTATAAGACAAATCCCAACAGTAATAAAGTCACATGACAAGTCACAAAAGTTATGCAACAAGTAGCCCTAGCCTACGGCTTTGTTCACAGCACAATTTGGGCCTCCGAGGCATGAAAACGTTGGAACATATGTCAAAATTACATGACAATTTGTTCATACCCAGACCGGTATGGGCCCCATTCATTTCTCCGGCCAAAGCATAGCCAGCTAGTGGCTATGTTCAGGTCAATTTCATAGTGTGTACAGGTTTTAGATTGGACTGAAAAGCGGAGTTGCAGGACTTTTCAGTCAGATATACAAGTCTGGTAAATAACCATAACATATTGGGCGAGATTCATCAAGACCTGTGTAGTGGAAAAGTTGACCAGTTGCCCATAGCAACCAATCAGATTGCTTCTTTTATTTTTCAGAGTCCTTTCTAAAAATGAAAGAAGCGATCTGATTGGTCGCTATGGGCAACTGGTCAAATTTTCCTCAGCACAGGTCTTGATGAATCTGCACCATAGTCACTAGTTTAGGCCATAGAAATGAAAGGGGCCTGTGCCTGTCCAAGCACAGATACATGTCATTTTGACATTTTCCAATGTATCCATGACTCAGAAGCTCAAATCATGGTGTGAACCTAGCCTAAGACAGATCATCCTACAAATGAGTTTATTAAAACAAATATATGACTTTACTAGATAAAAAGAACGATAGAGATCAAAGTAGGGCAACATTTCTACCCCCACATAGAAATTGTCTCAAAGGGGGCAGAATTATTGCTCTTTTTTCTTGACGTATGATGGAATAAATTAAATCTATGCGCTAAAGTCTCTTCTTTCATATTTGTGTGGGCCCTGGGCAAGGCCTGGACTTGCTGGCACTTTTATTATTAGACATATTGTTGTAGATAGATATGAGATAGATAGATACACCCCTTAAAGTATTCAAAATGCAATTCAGAAATGTTAACCCTTTAGGTGTTTTACAAGAATAGCAGCAAAGTGGAGGAGAAAAATCAAAACCTGCATTTTTTTACACTAACATGTTCTTGTAGCCCCATTTTTTTCATTTTTAAAAGTGGTAAATGGAGAAAAAGCTCCCCAAAATGTGTAGCCCAATTTCTCTTGAGTATGGAAATACCTCATATGTTAACATAAAGTGCTCTGCGGGCTTTAAGAGCAACTGTGGGATTTTTTAAAACAAACTTTGCAGTCGTGATTTTTGGGGGCCATGTTGCATTTAGGAAGCCCCCATGGTGCCAGAACAGCAAAATAACCCCCACATGGCATACTATTTTGAAAACTGCACCCCTCAAGGAACATAACAAGGGGTATAGTGAACCTTAACACCTCACAGGTGTTTGAATACTTTGCATTGAAGTTGCATGTGAAAATGAAAAAGTTGAGTTTTAACATTAACATTATGGTGTTACCCCATATTTTTCTTTTTCACAAGGGGTAATAGGTGAAACTGGGCCAAAAATGTTATGCCAAATTTTTCTCGATTAACAAAAATGCCCCATATGTGGACGTTAAGTGCTCTGCTGGTGCTCTACAATGCTAAGAAGAAAAGGAGCTAAATTTGGCTTTTTGAAAGAGAATTTTGCTGAAATGGTTTTTGGGGGGCATGTTGCATATAGAAAGTCCCCAGGTGCAAGAACAGAAAAAAAGAAAAAGAAAAAGAAAACATGGCATACTATATTGGAAACTACACCCCTCAAAGAACGTAAAAAGGGGTATAGTGAGCCTTAACACCTCACAGGTGTTTGACGACTTTGCGTTAAATTTGGACGTGAAAATGGAAAATTAGATTTTTAACACTAAAATGATGGTGTTACCCAAATTTTTCTTTTTCAAAAGGGGTAATAAGAGAAAATGGACCCTAAAATTTGAAGCCCAATTTCTTTCGATTAAGAAAACACCCCATATGTGGACATTAAGTGCTCTGCTGGCACACTACATGTCTCAGAACAGAAGGAGCGCCATTGGACTTTTGGAGACAGAATTTTGATGAAATTTAAGTCAGATGCAATGTGCAGTTACAAACCTCCCATAGTGTCAAAACAGCAGAAACTCCCCACATGTGACCCCATTTTGGAAACTACACCCCTCACAGAATTTAATAAGGGGTGCAGTGAGTATTTATACCCCACTGGCATTGAACAGATCTTTGGAACAGTGGGCTGTGCAAATGAAAAATCTGTCAGAAACCTGTGGGGTGTAAATGCTCACTGTACCCCTAATTACATTCTGTGAGGGGTGTAGTTTCCAAAATGGGGGGGTCTACTGTTCTGGCACCACGGGGGGCTTTGTAAACACACATGGCCTTCAATTCCAGACACATTCTCTCTCCAAAAGCCCAAATGGCACTCCTTTTCTTCTGAGCATTGTAGTGCGCCCGCAGAGCACTTTACATTCACATATAGGGCATTTCCATTTTCAGAAGAAATGGGGTTGCAAATTTTGGGGGGCTTTTTTCCTATTACCCTTTGTGAAAATTAAAAACACCAGCATTTTAGTGAAAAAAATAAAAACATTTCATTTTCACATCCAACTTTAATGAAAATTCTTCAAACACCTGTGGGGTGTTAAGGCTCACTATACCCCTTGTTACGTTTCATGAGGGGTGTACAGCGTTTATGTCAGAACCACTGTAACAATCCTGTGCAATCACCTGAAATGTACATGGCGCTCTCACTCCTGAGCCTTGTTGTGCATCCGCAGAGCATTTTACGTCCACATATGGGGTATTTCCGTACTTCCATTACAAATTTTGGGGGCCTTTTTTTTTTTCCTTTTATCTCTTGTGAAAATGAAAAGTATAGGGCAACACCAGCATGTTAGTGTAAATTTTTTTTTTTAACAATAACATTCTAGCATGTAGACCCCAACTTTACCTTTTCATAAGGGGTAAAAGGAGAAAAAGCCCCCCAAAATGTGTTAGGCAATTTCTCCTGAGTACGGAAATACCCCATATGTGACCCTAAACTGTTGCCTTGAAGTACGACAGGGCTCCAAAGTGAGAGAGCACCATGCGCATTTGAGGCCTAAATTTGGGATTTGCATAGGGACTGACCTGGATGCAAGAATTTCACTTGCCTCCAATACCAAAATAACCCTACAGCAGTGTTTCCCAAACAGGGTGTCTCCAGCTGTTGCAAAACTCCCAGAATGCCTGGACAGTCAGTGGCTGTTACGCAACACTGGGAGTTGTTGTTTTGCAACAGCTGAAGGCTCCGTTTTAGAAACCGTGCCGTACCAGACGCGGAAACCAGGTAGGGGTAACTGTGTAGGGGTATATGTATATGTAGTGACACTCACCGGAGCACACGGGGCACATTAAATGGCTATCCGGTGGCAGCTGAAGCAGTCTGCGCTGCCGGATAACCGTTTATCCAATGGCCCTGACATATAAAAGCATAGTATGTTGATGCTGCCTTCTATATATGATGGCCTCTGAGAGGCCGTCGTATGTTGAAATGATCGTATGTCGGGGCCATCATAGGTCGGGGGATCACTGTATTTGGGACGTGATTTCATAAGGCCAGTAATTTCATAAAATGCTGAGTACCTGTAAGATAATAATGTGAACAAAGCGTCTGTACTGATCGGCTGTAAAAAGCTCCATCTGCCTGTTACCCATAAAATGACTTACTTTGGTCACAATGTTATCACAAGTGTATTTTTAGAGGTGTAAAAGGTAACTGGAAAAATAAATAATTGTTATTTAGTAATCTGAATTTATTTAAGATTCTACCAGAAAAGGGTCATCTGAAATCCATGTTACCTTTCCTCTAATTACCATATAAATTACAATAGGATATTGTAAGACAATATCCTCAAATATACAATAAACCTACTGTTAGGGAAAATTCTTAATAACATAATCACTAAATGATCTTGTAGGTTTGTGGAGACCAGCCCAAGTGTGACCACAACCATTGACTATGTTGTCTGCTAATTTAGTCACAATTCTGCATTTATTACATAGTTTATGAACATCTCTTCTAGTAAAGGGTGGAATTCTAATACAACACTATAGAGTTACTATTTACACACGGAAGAATGATCCAAAACGTATGCGCCCTACCCCGTAACAGAAATTTAGGCAAGGCTTTCATATGTCTCAAACACAATATCATGGCATTCATATGCCATTCGGGGAAATAAACCCACATAACCCAACCTTTATTTTCCTTTGGGTAATATGCGGGAATATATAGCAATTTCCTGACCCTATTGTTCCTGTTCATCAAGATTCTTTAGGAATCCTAGCAAAATAAACAGAGAACCAATACTTCATTACTAATAATAAAAAAAAAGAACAGGAAAAGTGTAACATGACTGGCACATGGAGACATTTGGACAGTGTACTCAGTGGCGGTTGTAAACTACACAATCATTTGTTTTTTGTTCTCGCAGCCCGTAGCATTGTTTTTAGATTTTGCACACAAAGTCTTCTTTATTGTGACTTGCTTGAAGACTTTACAGCACAATTCCAATGGTGTATATTGTAAATATAGTTCATGATGTGATACATTTGTAAAAATAATCTTATTATATTACAAACTTGTAGAGTTTTCGGTGACCTAAGTATTTGGAACCTTGTCCAATATTTCACAGTTATCTAATGTACCTCGTAGGCAAGGGCTTAGTTTCTAATTTAGTTAATATCTAATGTCTATTATCTATTAGAAAGGTGGTTAAGCTATAGTCAAATCCTGATGTTTTGTTTTCTGTAGGCATCTATGGGTATCCAGTGGCCATCCTTAATGGTCCAGTGGTTTGTTGGCTAGGGCTTTTCTAATAACATTACTGAAGGTTCATAAATAATATCCAGAATCAAGAATAACACTAGGTCTTGGGGGGGGGGGGGGCAATAATACCCCTGGTAATGTGTGGCAAAAACTTGTTTAATTTCTAAAATATGAAAAATGTTCACCTCAAAGCGGAACTGTCAAGAAGTTTTTAGGGTATAAAGTAAGGACATACCTCCCGTTAGTTACCTGACCCCTCTAGCTTTGAGATAAAAAATATATGCAAATTAGATTTTGGAGTCCGCTGAGTGTTCCCCTCGGCTGCTAGAGCCCAGCACAGTTCAGCCCCTTCACCATTTAGTCACTCCTCTCCATGAATTAGTCACCTCCTCTACCCTTCTGACTGACAGAAAAGTTACTAACTGGTGAAATGGACAAACTATGTCAAGCTCTAGCAGCTAAGGGGAATGCCCAGTTGACTCTAAAGCCACAAATAAAGGAGTAAAGAGTTAAGTCTAGCTCAAACTAGCTCAGCTTCAGGTAGTCAGGGATGTGGTGGTGATTACCTGCTTCAGAAAGGGGTCCCATTTTAATCTTTGAGGCCATCTCAACTGGTATAATATCATTATATAAGGTACAGTATTCTTGTTCATGTGGCTAGTATAGTTAATCAGTTACACCTCTATCAATTCAAAGAGATCTTGTGCATGTCACCAGTCATATGAAGTATGGCAAACACTGTATAAGCCGTCCTGCCCATCTGATGGAGTAGCAAGACAGTCAGAGGGGATACTGAGCCCTATATCTCTGGAAAGGAAGGGGCTGATCACCATTCTATAAAAAGATATGTGACCAGCTTCTCTAAGCTATTTATACATGACTGTATCTCATTTTTAAAGAGAGACCGCTGGTCCTCTTTAATGACTAGACAAATATCATGGATTCTAAACCATAATAACGAGCCATTCAATCTACTCTACTTAAAGGAGACCCTGCCACCATGAAAATGCTGTCTAATCTATTGCCATCATGTTATAGAACAGGATTGGGAAACATTTTGGATAGCTTGTTACTTATTGATAGAAATGTATGCTCTTCCCATGCTTACAAGTCCAGTGGGTGGTCCTATGATTGAGTGACACTTTCCCTGGTGTAACACTCACGTTTCTGAAGACAGGAACCCCGGTGGATGTGGATCCGCTGGACCTGTGTGGCAGATGACTCAGACTGTACCAGGGAGCGGAGTCTAAGGTGCCACTGGTTTTCACCAGAGCCCACCGCAATGCAGGATGGACTTGCTGCTGCAGGCGGAACCCAGGTCGCTACCCCTGTCATGGCTTGACCACACAGGCAGCTGAGGAGATGTGAGGCACAGGAGGGATAAAGCAACTCGTAGTCTGGATAGAAAAAGGTCAGGACAGGCGGCACAATAGCATAGTCAAAGCGATCCAGGAGTTCAGTAGGCAGGCGGCAGAGGAGCAAGGTCAAGTCACAAGAGCAAGAGATCTGATACACGGCAAGGCAATACAGAGGAACGCTTTCTCAAAGGCACAAGGCAACAAAGATCCGGCAGGGAACTGAGGAGTGTGGAGGAATTTATAAATGAGCCACAGGTGAATTACACTAATGAGCGTACTGGCCCTTTAAGTCTTAAAGCTCCGGGGCGCGCGCGCCCTAGGGGACAGGGACACGCACGCAGGAGCAGAGAGGCAGGAGAAACACCCAGAGAGTGACTGACTGGGGCTCGCATGCGGGCACGTCCCGCGATATGAGTCCCAGTCCCGTCGGCAGCAGAAGGTAGGGGGCCATGCGCTCATGGCCAGCTTGTGTGGCCGGAGCACATAATGTAACACCTGGCCTTCTAAGACTAGAAAGATCAGAGATTTAAATCAATAAGTTGCAAGTTATACTGAATCTTTTCCAACAAAGATATATATATATATATATATATATATATATATATATATATATATATATATATAATTCTTCTCCGCTCTTACAGCTTGAAGTGCTTATCCAAGAGGTGGACCAAAAAAAATAAAAAATAAATAACATGGATGCTTTCTTCCTAAAACAGTGCCATTTTTGTCCGGTATTACAGCTCAGTTCTGTTGAAGTGAATGGTGCTGAATTGTACTATTACACAAAATCTGAGGTCAGGTGTAGCGCAATTTTTTTGGGAAAAAAACAGCTATGCTTTTGTAATCAAGAATATTATAATCTATGCAAATAAGACACACAAACCTTTAGTAGACTGGAAAACTGTGAAGACTTTGCGTGTTATGTTCAGTGCTGTGTCACGATGCCGGCTGGCAGGTAGTGGATCCTCTGTGCCAGAGAGGGATTGGCGTGGACCGTGCTAGAGGATCGGTTCTAAGTCACTACTGGTTTTCACCAGAGCCCGCCGCAAAGCGGGATGGTCTTGCTGCGGCGGTAGTGACCAGGTCGTATCCCCTAGCAACGGCTCAACCTCTCTGGCTGCTGAAGATAGGCGCGGTACAAGGGAGTAGACAGAAGCAAGGTCGGACGTAGCAGAAGGTCGGGGCAGGCAGCAAGGATCGTAGTCAGGGGCAACGGCAGGAGGTCTGGAACACAGGCTAGGAACACACAAGGAAACGCTTTCACTGGCACTAAGGCAACAAGATCCGGCGAGGGAGTGAAGGGGAAGTGAGGTGATATAGGGAAGTGCACAGGTGTAAACACTAATTGGAACCACTGCGCCAATCAGCGGCGCAGTGGCCCTTTAAATCGCAAAGACCCGGCGCGCGCGCGCCCTAGGGAGCGGGGCCGCGCGCGCCGGGACAGGACTGACGGAGAGCGAGTCAGGTACGGGAGCCGGGGTGCGCATCGCGAGCGGGCGCTACCCGCATCGCGAATCGCATCCCGGCCAGAGGCGGTATCGCAGCGCCCCGGGTCCGTGGAACCGACCGGAGCGCTGCAGTGAGAGGAGTGTAGCGAGCGCTCCGGGGAGGAGCGGGGACCCGGAGCGCTCGGCGTAACAGTACCCCCCCCCTTGGGTCTCCCCCTCTTCTTGGAGCCTGAGAACCTGAGGACCAGACTTTTGTCCAGGATATTGTCCTCAGGTTCCCAGGACCTCTCTTCTGGACCACAACCCTCCCAATCCACTAAAAAGAAGGTTTTCCCTCTGACCTTTTTTGATGCCAAAATTTCTTTAACGGAGAAGATGTCCGAGGAGCCGGAGACAGGAGTGGGGGGAACAGATTTGGGAGAGAAACGGTTAATGATAAGTGGTTTAAGAAGAGAAACATGAAAGGCATTAGGAATACGAAGAGAAGGAGGAAGAAGAAGTTTGTAAGAGACAGGATTAATCTGGCGCAAAACCTTAAAAGGACCAAGATAGCGTGGTCCCAACTTATAGCTAGGGACACGGAAGCGGACATATTTGGCGGAGAGCCATACCTTGTCTCCAGGGGAAAAAATGGGAGGAGCTCTTCTTTTCTTATCCGCGAATCTCTTCATGCGTGAAGAAGCCTGTAAGAGAGAATTTTGGGTCTCTCTCCATATGATGGAGAGATCACGAGAAATTTCATCCACAGCGGGCAGACCAGAGGGCAAGGGGGTAGGGAGGGGGGGAAGAGGGTGACGGCCGTACACCACGAAAAACGGGGATTTGGAGGAAGATTCAGAGATTCTGAAATTATACGAGAATTCGGCCCAAGGTAGAAGATCTGCCCAGTCATCCTGGCGGGAGGAAACAAAATGTCGTAAATAGTCACCCAAGATCTGGTTAATTCTTTCTACTTGTCCATTGGATTGAGGATGGTATGCAGAAGAAAAATTTAATTTAATCTTGAGTTGTTTACAGAGAGCCCTCCAGAATTTAGACACAAATTGGACGCCTCTATCCGAGACGATCTGCGTAGGCAACCCGTGAAGACGAAAAATGTGTACAAAAAATTGTTTAGCCAACTGAGGCGCTGAAGGAAGACCAGGAAGAGGGATGAAATGCGCCATTTTGGAGAATCGATCAACGACCACCCAAATAACAGTGTTGCCATGGGATGGGGGTAAGTCAGTAATAAAATCCATACCAATCAGAGACCAAGGTTGTTCGGGGACAGGCAGAGGAAGAAGAAAACCAGCGGGCTTCTGGCGAGGAGTCTTATCCCGGGCACAGATAGTGCAGGCTCGCACAAAGTCCACCACATCAGTCTCTAGAGTCGGCCACCAATAGAAGCGAGAGATGAGTTGCACAGATTTCTTGATGCCCGCATGACCTGCGAGATGGGAGGAGTGACCCCATTTGAGGATTCCGAGACGTTGGCGTGGAGAAACAAAGGTCTTTCCTGGAGGAGTTTGCCTGATGGAGGCTAGAGAAGTGGAAATCAGGCAGTCAGGAGGAATGATGTGTTGCGGAGAGAGTTCAATTTCAGAAGCATCCGAGGAACGAGAGAGAGCATCGGCCCTAATGTTCTTATCAGCAGGCCGAAAGTGAATTTCAAAATTAAATCGGGCAAAGAACAGAGACCACCTGGCCTGACGAGGATTCAGCCGTTGGGCAGACTGGAGGTAGGAGAGGTTCTTGTGATCGGTGTAAATAATAACTGGGAATCTTGATCCCTCCAGCAGATGTCTCCATTCCTCAAGTGCTAATTTAATGGCTAGAAGCTCTTGATCCCCGATGGAGTAGTTCCTCTCCGCCGGAGAGAAGGTCCTAGAAAAAAAACCACAAGTAACAGCATGCCCGGAAGAGTTTTTTTGTAGAAGGACAGCTCCAGCTCCCACTGAGGAGGCATCAACCTCCAATAGGAAGGGTTTAGATGGGTCAGGTCTGGAGAGCACGGGAGCCGAAGAGAAGGCAGACTTGAGTCGTTTAAAGGCGTCTTCCGCTTGAGGAGGCCAAGACTTGGGATCGGCATTTTTTTTGGTTAAAGCCACAATAGGAGCCACAATGGTAGAAAAATGTGGAATAAATTGCCTGTAATAATTGGCGAACCCCAAAAAACGTTGGATGGCACGGAGTCCGGAGGGGCGTGGCCAATCTAAGACGGCAGAAAGTTTATCTGGGTCCATTTGTAGTCCCTGGCCAGAGACCAAGTATCCTAGAAAAGGAAGAGATTGGCATTCAAACAGACATTTCTCAATTTTAGCATAGAGTTGATTGTCACGAAGTCTCTGAAGAACCATACGGACATGCTGGCGGTGTTCTTCTAGATTGGCCGAAAAAATTAGGATATCATCAAGATATACAACAACACAGGAGTATAACAGATCACGAAAAATTTCATTAACAAAGTCTTGGAAGACAGCAGGGGCGTTGCACAGGCCAAAGGGCATGACCAGATACTCAAAGTGTCCATCTCTGGTGTTAAATGCTGTTTTCCACTCATCCCCCTCTCTGATGCGGATGAGGTTATAGGCGCCTCTTAAGTCCAATTTAGTAAAGATGTGGGCACCTTGGAGGCGATCAAAGAGTTCAGAGATGAGGGGTAAGGGGTAGCGGTTCTTAACCGTGATTTTATTAAGTCCGCGGTAGTCAATGCAAGGACGTAGAGAGCCATCTTTTTTGGACACAAAGAAAAATCCGGCTCCGGCAGGAGAGGAGGATTTACGGATAAAGCCCTTTTTTAGATTCTCCTGGACGTATTCAGACATGGCAAGAGTCTCTGGGGCAGAGAGAGGATAAATTCTGCCCCGGGGTGGAGTAGTGCCCGGGAGGAGGTCGATAGGACAATCATAAGGCCTGTGAGGAGGTAGAGTCTCCGCTTGTTTTTTGCAGAAAACATCCGCGAAGTCCATATAGGCCTTAGGGAGACCGGTTACTGGAGGAAGCACAGAGTCACGGCAAGGGTTACTGGGAACCGGTTTTAGACAGTCCTTGGAACAAGAGGGCCCCCAACTCTTGATCTCCCCAGTGGACCAATCCAGGGTTGGGGAATGAAGTTGAAGCCAGGGAAGTCCAAGGAGAATTTCCGAGGAGCAATTGGGGAGGACCAAAAGTTCAATCCTCTCTTGATGAGATCCGATGCTCATTAGAAGGGGCTCCGTGCGGAAACGTATGGAACAGTCCAACCTTTCATTGTTTATACAATTGATGTAAAGGGGTCTGGTGAGACTGGTCACTGGGATGTTGAACCTGTTGACGAGAGAGGCCAAAATAAAGTTTCCTGCAGATCCAGAGTCCAATAAGGCCACAGAAGAGAAGGAGAAGGCAGAGGCAGACATCCGCACAGGCACAGTAAGACGTGGAGAAGCAGAGTAGACATCAAGGATTGTTTCACCTTTGTGCGGAGTCAGCGTACGTTTTTCCAGGCGGGGAGGGCGGATAGGACAATCCCTCAGGAAGTGTTCGGTACTAGCACAGTACAGGCAGAGGTTCTCCATGCGGCGTCGTGTCCTCTCTTGAGATGTCAGGCGAGACCGGTCGACCTGCATAGCCTCCACGGCGGGAGGCACAGGAACAGATTGCAGGGAACCAGAGGAGAGAGGAGCCGAGGAGAAGAAACGCCTCGTGCGAACAGAGTCCATATCTTGGCGGAGCTCCTGACGCCTTTCGGAAAAACGCATGTCAATGCGAGTGGCTAGGTGAATAAGTTCATGAAGATTAGCAGGCATTTCTCGTGCGGCCAGAACATCTTTAATGTTGCTGGATAGGCCTTTTTTAAAGGTCGCGCAGAGGGCCTCATTGTTCCAGGATAATTCAGAAGCAAGTGTACGGAATTGTACGGCATACTCGCCAACGGAAGAATTACCCTGGACCAGGTTCAACAGGGCAGTCTCAGCAGAAGAGGCTCGGGCAGGTTCCTCAAAGACACTTCGAATTTCCGAGAAGAAGGAGTGTACAGAGGCAGTGACGGGGTCATTGCGGTCCCAGAGCGGCGTGGCCCAGGCTAGGGCTTTTCCAGACAGCAGGCTGACTACGAAAGCCACCTTAGACCTTTCAGTGGGGAACTGGTCCGACATCATCTCCAAGTGTAATGAACATTGGGAAAGGAAGCCACGGCAAAACTTAGAGTCCCCATCAAATTTATCCGGCAAGGATAGTCGTAGTCCAGAAGCGGCCACTCGCTGCGGAGGAGGTACAGGAGCTGGCGGAGGAGATGATTGCTGGAGCTGTGGTAGAAACTGTTGTAGCATAACAGTCAGTTGAGACAGCTGTTGGCCTTGTTGCGCTATCTGTTGTGACTGCTGGGCGACCACCGTGGTGAGGTCAGCGACAACTGGCAGAGGAACTTCAGCGGGATCCATGGCCGGATCTACTGTCACGATGCCGGCTGGCAGGTAGTGGATCCTCTGTGCCAGAGAGGGATTGGCGTGGACCGTGCTAGAGGATCGGTTCTAAGTCACTACTGGTTTTCACCAGAGCCCGCCGCAAAGCGGGATGGTCTTGCTGCGGCGGTAGTGACCAGGTCGTATCCCCTAGCAACGGCTCAACCTCTCTGGCTGCTGAAGATAGGCGCGGTACAAGGGAGTAGACAGAAGCAAGGTCGGACGTAGCAGAAGGTCGGGGCAGGCAGCAAGGATCGTAGTCAGGGGCAACGGCAGGAGGTCTGGAACACAGGCTAGGAACACACAAGGAAACGCTTTCACTGGCACTAAGGCAACAAGATCCGGCGAGGGAGTGAAGGGGAAGTGAGGTGATATAGGGAAGTGCACAGGTGTAAACACTAATTGGAACCACTGCGCCAATCAGCGGCGCAGTGGCCCTTTAAATCGCAAAGACCCGGCGCGCGCGCGCCCTAGGGAGCGGGGCCGCGCGCGCCGGGACAGGACTGACGGAGAGCGAGTCAGGTACGGGAGCCGGGGTGCGCATCGCGAGCGGGCGCTACCCGCATCGCGAATCGCATCCCGGCCAGAGGCGGTATCGCAGCGCCCCGGGTCCGTGGAACCGACCGGAGCGCTGCAGTGAGAGGAGTGTAGCGAGCGCTCCGGGGAGGAGCGGGGACCCGGAGCGCTCGGCGTAACATGCTGTCAAAACACATTCCTCTAAAAAGGGAAAATAATGTCACTAATTGAATTAATATAACTGTAAGCATAACACAATGTGATAATAATGCATCACAATCTTATTTCAGGTAGCACCTCATTGGTGCATGCTGTCTGTCCTTAACACTAAGAATTTCCTGATAAGTCAAAGACAGTTAGCAGTGCAATCCCACATTGAATTATCTTCTGCTATAATAAGGTCATTGGGGCTTACATGGATATTCCAGCCCCAGAAAGAAAATTAGAAATTGGCCCTTGGAGATATAAAAAGAAATGTTATTCACCTACCCCAATCTCCCACAGCTGCCGTTCTGATGTGTCCTGGTCCCCACCATTCACCACTACTTCCTAAGACATGGACTAATCACTGAGGGTTGCAGTGTTGACCTACCTCAGACAACGAATGGCTGAGCAGGCAGTTCCTGCATAGTTGCGTCACAGAGAGAAGCAGTAAGTAGCAGGGACTGGGAGAGATAAGAGTGGCAGCTATAGGGGAGAT
Organism: Hyla sarda; assembly: GCF_029499605.1. Taxonomy (NCBI): domain Eukaryota; kingdom Metazoa; phylum Chordata; class Amphibia; order Anura; family Hylidae; genus Hyla; species Hyla sarda. The sequence goes on along the minus strand of NC_079190.1, from coordinate 375,609,844 downwards.
GAGTTTCTTTAGTGACTCATTACTTAACAGCTATAAACACTATTAAATGCTATTTGTTTTATTATTTTTTGACTTATGGTGCAATAAAAGTCCCTAGAATATAGGTCAGGACATAAAAAAGAGCTAGAAACAGAGATGACAAGCTTCTTCTTTGACGGAACAGGACACATCAGATAACACTATAGAAACATAGAATTTGTTGTTACATAAGAACCATGTGGCCCATCTAGTCTGCCCAATAATCAGAATCCTATCAATAGTCCCTGGCCCTATCTTATATGAAGGATAGCCTTATCTCTATCTTATATGAAGGATAGCCTTATGCTTATCCCATGCATGTTTAAACTCCTTCACTGTATTTGCAGCTACCACTTCTGCAGGAAGACTATTCCATGCATCCACTACTCTCTCAGTAAAGTAATACTTCCACGATTGTCCAGGTTGCTATTGGGAAAACCATACAACAATTTTCTGTTGTTCCTAACAGCAACCAGCAAAACAAAGAGGCTGTAGAAGAGAAACTAAACAGAGTTTAAAACTCTGATGCAAATTGTAACAAACCCTGCAGTAGCGTGTCTATTACATGATCAGGAAAGATTTTTATTCTCTGAAATAAAAGTTGCCAGCAAAGTTGGTAAAATTAGATGTACCGTATTTTTTGCCGTATAAGACGCACTTTTTCTTCCACAAAACTGGGGGGAAAAGTTGGTGCGTCTTATACGGCGAATACAGACCTATCGCGGCAGTCCCTGCGGCCATCAACGGCTGGGACCCGCGGCTAATACAGGACATCACCGATCGCGGTGATGCCCTGTATTAACCCTTCAGACGCGGCGATCAAAGCTGACCGCCGCGTCTGAAGAGAAAGTGACACTAACTCGGCTGCTCAGTCGGGCTGTTCGGGACCGCTGCGGTGAAATCGCGGCGTCCCAAACAGCTTACAGGACACCGGGCCGGACCTTACCTGCCTCCTCGGTGTCTGCTCCGTGCCGGGATCCCCTTCATGGCCGGCGCTCTCCTTCGATGTCATCACGTCGTCGCGCACGCTGTCCTGTCATCCAATAGGAGCGGCGTGCATAGCGACGTGACGAGGGCGACGGAGAGCGAGGATCCCAGGGAAGAAGAAGTCCGGAGCGTCAGGGACACCACGGGGACGCAGCGACAGCGATGGAGTGACATCCAGGGCAGGGGTGATGGGTCCGGAGCGGCGGGGACACGTGAGTACTACCTCCTATCCAGTGGTCTTCAACCTGTGGACCTCCAGATGTTGCAAAACTACAACTCCCTGCATGCCTGGACAGCCAACGGCTGTGAGTGTAGTTTGCTGGGAGTTGTAGTTTTTCAACATCTGGAGGTCCGCAGGTTGAAGACCACTGTAGGGTTCAGAATCTTTTCTTTCTAGATTTTGCACCTTTAAAATTGGGTGCGTCTTATATGCCGGTGCGTCCTATAGGGCGAAAAATACGGTATACTATACATATATGTGTGTGTGTGTGTGTGTGTGTGTGTGTGAAGGAGTTCATGTCCAGTTTTTAGGTACAATGACCCACATCCCTGTACCGTTCTTCTCGCCCAAGGACCTGATCATGTCATGGTTTCCTCTCTGAACTGTGACCCTGCTGTTTCCAGGCAACAGTGCATACATTTTCCCACAATTCCACTTTATGTATCTTTGTGGCAAAACCCGTTTAATTATTAAAGATTCAACAAAAGACTTTTCTATCTGCGAGACAAAGACCCCATGTACTGTCTCCTTTGAACATCATCTGATAATTCAATAGAAGCCAATAAAAACCAGTTACTAGTGCTTTATATGTTAGTAAAGAAACATATTGGCATGTTGAATTGCATAGAACCCAGTATTTAGGAAACTTTTAGTAGGTTTTACAATTTTAATGCCAGAGCATGCAAGTCTAAATAATGATAAAGCCCCAATGGTTTATTGTGAGGGACGTCTGGAAGCATTGTTTATATAGACTTCCCCATTGGCTGCCCCATCCTCCTGCATTTTTAAACACCTGTTAAACATGTAATCCTCTTATGTGATGAATTTTACATGTGACGGGGAATAAAATGCCATGGAAAGCATCAAATGAATTCTGGGAAATTTCTATTGTCTAGTGTGAGCTTAGCATTGTGACTGGAATGATCTTAAAGGGGGTTCTCCACCACAAGGTGATTTTAGTACATACCTGGCAGACAGTAATGGACATGCTTAGGGAGGATCTTTGCTTCTCTTGGGGCTAAATGGCTTTGTTGTGAGATTACCATAATACTGTGGCAAGCTTTTTGTGAACTTGTATTTCCTGTTTGATTTTCCTTTTTTGACTACAAATCCCACAATTCCATTTTCCTCCCTCCCACACATCAGCCACCCCACCCATTGAAACAAAAGACCAGTGGTATTCAATCAGGGTGCCTACAGCTGTTGCAGATTGATCCCTCCACCCATTGAAGCAGACAGGCTCCCTGTCATCAACTGACTAGTGAGTCAGGTCTCGGTCGCATTACAAGCTGGGAAAAATCCGAGACAACAGTCATTTTGTATGCTGTTAAAAATAAATAGGGGGGTGAAAATCCCAGAAGAATTGTGAGAAAACCGTCACACACAGGTACAGACACTATATTATGAACTACACTAACTTCACAGCCCCTGTAGCATAGTCAAATAAAAAAAAAATCCTGGAATACCCCTTTAATATTACTGTGCAAAAATAGATGTATTTTTTATATTCACATAGCAATGCATAAAGAGTATTTTTATCCTCCAGGGGTCTCTTTTTAAAAACAGAGAAACAGAAAAAAGACACAAGTCAATATTCTACATACTATACAGTAGTACTTCATTGTGTAGACATGGGGCTCGCACACATCCAAGTTGGAGCTCCATTTGGGAGTCCATTCAAGTGTCAAAAAACTGAGCTGGGTCCCATTGGATTCCATTCATCTGGTTGAATGTTTGGTGTCTGTAGATTTGTATGCTTTGAGCGAAAAAAAATTACGCCTTACTGTATTTCCTACTCCGCTCATTTCCCGCTGTATCAACGCACTCGGCGCCTAGAACTCCCCTGAATGGAGCCAAACACTGATGTGCATGCAGCCTTAGACACAAGCTTGAAGAGGGGGAGGAATTTTCACATCTTCCATTTCCATAAAAGTTTCTCTTTAGTAACATCTTTTGTTAGGTAGATAAACATATGCCCATCAAATTCAGCTAATCACCCTGTAGTGCTGACCCAGAGGACGGCAAGAAAAAAGCCGAGCTGCTCAAGTGCCACAGCATGGCACACCTAACTTGTCCGCACAGTGGCTCAGATGTTGTGGGTGATAGTACAGCTGCACTCCTTCCTGCCTGATGTCACATTAAGCCCTAGTGGAGACAGGGACTGACTTCATTAATGACAGGCTCTGTACAGTGCTGCAGAAAATGTTGGTGCTATATCAAATTATTATGTATTATTATTACCTCCCATTAAGGAATTAAGGTTGAGCGAAGATGCATGCCAAGCTGTGGCATATGAGCAGGTTGGCTCCACCTCCATGACACTTAAAAATAAAAGAGGAAGATTTTATAAACTTGACAACTTATATAAGTAGCCTGGTTGGTTCGTCCAACTTATTCAGGCTAACCAGGCATGAAAAAATTGTAGCTCTTGCAGTTAACCCCCTGCCTCACTTTTGTCCTCTGCTCCCCCGCACATATCACTATTCTGTCTGTGGTTTTACATTGTTAAAATAAATTCCCATCTGGAAGTTATATTCGGTGAGTGCTCCATTTTTTTCTGAACTTTCTTTGCTCTGTATTTTTGGATATCTATACATATTATGTGTAGCACCACCGATTCTGGCTCCATGGGATAGTGTGTGAATGCCTTTATATTCTTACAACTTTCCAATGGTGTTGGGAACTTTTAGCAGCAAATACAACTGACATATTCCTTTAAAACATTGCATCAAGGATTTTATCTATTAGAAATAACATACATTAATAGGACTCCTATAATTATCTTGTTCCATGACTTCCACAACTATTGGGTAGATGTGACCTTGTAGTAAATATATCCCCATGCCTGAGATGTAGCATGCCTTTCTACGTTCCGTACGTGTAAGCAAACAATTAAACATACTATTGTAGACTATGTTTGTCGCTTGCATGCAACTTTTACTTTAAATAGCTGCTGAGCAAACATATTGTTCCTAGTCTGGACTTATTATATCGTAGATGAAAGCCTATGCCCAGCTCAATGCGTAACTACACAGGAACATATTACCCAGGCACGGAGAAAAACTATTTCTATCAACACAAACACAAAGCTTATTTTGATGATTTTATTCCCCCGGGAACTTCTTTTCCTGTCCGTAATTAAGCAGAAGTTTAGATTACCATGAAACTAATTATTACAAAATTTTTTATTTTATGCAAATTCTGAAACGGTTTATTATGTTGATAGCTGGTTATACTTAGGAGACACCTTGGCATCAATAAATAGTAAGCAGAGCTCTTTGTACTATCCAACAGTAATTCCCAACTGTACTACCACATGGGAAGACCTAAAAAAATGTTTTCTCCCCTGGGAAACCCCTAATGCCTTTCCTGCCTTAAATGAAGCACTCCATAATTCTTGTCCATTATTTGGCTATTATTTGGCTCCGATATGTTTGCCATTTTTGTAAAAAAAAATTTTGCAGGCTTAGATCAGTTTGCTTTTCATACTGTAAAATGACTTGTCTTGTTGCTATGTTCACATCTGATAGGGTCCATGGCGTACAGCGGCACACCAGCAAAAGGGTATGCCAATGTTTAATGTGGCATACCTGTGTGGGGGCCATGGCCCAAGCATGGTCTGCTAGTGATTAGGTTCTGTCCATTTCCGAACATGTACTGTTTTTGTTTTACCAGACTTCAAAGCGCAGGTGTTAGCACTTTTGAATCATGAAATATAACAGTTTATACGTGGAATCGGACCAAACTTAGTCCCACTATTCAGACCAGTGGGCTCAATGGACCTGGCGCAGGTACTTTGTGGTACCATTCTGTCAGTATGCTGACATATCCTCTAGCTGTTTTTAGATGTGAACTTACAGTGAAGGAAAATGATTTGACCCCCTGCTGATTTTGTACATTTTCCCACTGATAAAGAAATGATCAGTCTATAATTCTAATGGTAGGTTTATTTGAACAGTGAGAGGCAGAACAACAACAAAAAAACGTATTTGATCCCCTATCAATGAGCAAGCTTTCTGGCTCCCAGGTGTCTTTTATACAGGTAACAAGCTGTCTTACAGGGAGTGCTCCTAATCTCAGCTTGGCTTCTGTATAAAATACTACTTTCCACAGAATCAATCAATCAGATTGCTAACTCTCCACCTTGACTACGGTAAGTCCAAAGATCTGTTCAAGCATGTCAAAGAAGAGAATGTAGACCTACACAAGGCTGGAATGGGCTACAAGACAATCGCCAAGCAGCTTGGTGCAATTATTTGCAAATGGAGGAAACACAAAATATCAATTTCCCCCGATTGGGGGCTCCATGCTGGATGTCACCTTGTGGAGTTTCAATGATCAAAAGTATGGTGAGAAGTCAGCCCAAAACTACACAGAAGGATCTTGTCAATGATCTCAAGGCAGCTGGGACCACAGTCACCAAGAGAACAATTGATAACACACTATGCTGTAAAGGACTTAAATTATGCTGTGCCCACAAGGCCCCCTGCACATGTACAGGCCGTTTGAAGTTTGTCAATGAGAATCTGGATCATTCAAATCTTGTATCAAGCTCACATGCCTTAATGGGGTACTCCGGTGGAAAACATTTATTTTTCCAGGAGAGGTTTGCTATGGGGATTTGCTTCTGCTCTGGACAGTTCCTGACGTGGACAGAGGTGTCAGCAGAGAGCACTGTGGTCAGACTTAAAATAACTAATCAACTTTCTCTAGAGCATACAGCAGCTGATAAGTACTGGAAGGGTTAAGATTTCTTAATATATGTCATTTACAAATCTGTTTAACTTTCTGGCATCAGTTGATTTAAAAAAAAAAAATTCCCACCGGAGTACCCCTTTAATGTGATCCATCATTAGGCTACGTTAAACAACCCCTAGAAGTACCCGGGCCCAATGCAAAATCTGTCATAAGGCCCCCCTCCTATTAGTGTTTTCTTAAGCGGCAGAGGGGACACTGGGTCCCCTCAGGCACCAGGAACTAGGTGTAACTGCTACTTTGGCATCCTAAATTGCTATGCCCCTATCTATGCTCCAGTCTAGATCTTTCCACCCTTCCAGAACTAATGCAACATTCTCCAGTCCTCCTTGAGATCACTTTCCGGCCTGTTAAAGATGTGATGATCAGATTACACTTATCACTAGTGTTGAGCAGCATAGGCCATATTCGAATTTGTGATATTTCGCGAATATAAGGACGAATATTCGTCATATATTCGCTAAATTCGCATATTCATAATATTTGCGTTTTATTTTCGCATATGCGAAAATTCGCACATGCAAAAATTAGCATAAACAAAAATTAACATATACGAAAATTTGCATATACGAAAATTAGCACGTCAGTCTCAAACAGTAGTATTAGAGCCTTCTTTACATCACACAAGCTGGAAGCAGAGAGGGGTGATCACTGTGATGTGTACTGTGGAAAAAAAAATAAAAAAAATAATGAATATTCGCGAGCAACACTACTTATCACCACTATCAATGGTAATGAACTAAGACTGGTATATCACGGGTTATTTTTGCCTTTTGCTGTACTATTTTTACATGTGAACTTGTTCCCTTCCTAGTATCTATGTGTAAGTGACAGCTCAGATGATGATTCCAGTATTATAGAGGCTGTAATGATATTTTGTACGTGTAGCATGGAGTATATTTTAGCTTTAAACACATAAATAAACTTTTTTTAAATATTGTTTGGACAACTGATTGACACCGATCAGCCACAACATTAAAACCACTGACAAGTGAGATATATAATATTGCTTATCTCATTATAATGACACTTGTCAAAGAGCAGGATATGTAGTGTGAACCAGGTCTTAATAAAAAGTTTTGAAATGTTGTCCAAGTCTCAGCCCTTAGGCTCGCTGTGATTGCAAGTAATAGCGGCCCAATCCAACTCTTTGACTTTTTTACTGACAGCCAAGAAGTGAAGTGCAGTGGGTCTCAGTACTGAGATCCAGTGCAATCAAACATTTTTATATGTCTGTGCTACATGTGAAAAGCCTTTAGTAATGACGCAAACTCTTTAAGGTCGTGGATACTTTTTATCATAAATTATACAAAACAATCATCATCAGCCAGCATCTGTAATCTGTTCTGAACTGTAGCTATTTATTGAATAAACATTATTTACATCTGAATAGGAACTGATTAAATAACGAGCAAATATGTTAAAAATAGCTCAGTGGCACACAGATATATCAGAATGTCAAAGTTACAGATACACTGCTGACATGTTACATAACAGATGTTAAAGGGGTACTCGGCTAGAAAACATTTTTTTTTAATCAACTGGTGCCAGAAAGTTAAACCCTTAAGGACGCAGTGTTTTTCCGTTTTTGCACTTTCGTTTTTTCCTTTTTATAAATCATAACCCTTTCAATTTTGCACCTAAAAATCCATATGATGGCTTCTTTTTTGCGCCACCAATTCTACTTTGTAATGACAACAGTCATTATCCAAAAATCTATGGCGAAACAAAAAAAAAATCATTGTGCGGCAAAATTGAAGAAAAAACAACATGTTTTAACTTTTGGGGGCTTCCGTTTCTACGCAGTACATTTTTCGGTAAAAATGACACCTTATCTTTATTCTGTAGGTCCATACGATTAAAATAATATCCTATTTATATAGGTTTTATTTTGTTGTACTTCTGAAAAAAATCATAACTACATGCATGAAAATGAATACATTTAAAATTGTCATCTTCTGACCCCTTCTGACCCACGTACAGGGCGGTATGAGACTCATTTTTTGTGCCATTATCTGAAGTTTTTATCGGTACCATTTTTGTATTGATCTGACTTTTTGATCGCTTTTTATCCATTTTTTCATGCTATAAAAAGTGACCAAAAAAACGCTATTTTGGACATTGGAATTTTTTTTGTGCGTACGCCATTGACCATGCGGTTTAATTAACTATACATTTTTAGAGTTCGGAAATTTACGCATGCGGCGATACCACATATGTTTATTTTTTATTATGATTACATATTTTTTATATGGAATTTGGGAAAAGGGGCGTGATTTAAACTTTTAATAAGGAAGGGGTTAATGGGTGATTTTTAAACTTTTTATTCAACTTTTTTTTTTTTACACTTTTAGTCCCCTTAGGGGACTTTTAGAAGGAATCATTAGATTCCTCATGCAGATCAATGTGGTTTCATAGAAACACATTGTTCTGTGTGCTCTTCTCTCGATTGATAAATAGTGTTGAGCGGCATAGGTCATATTCGTCATATATTCGCTAAATTCGCATATTCGTAATATTCGTGTTTTATTTTCGCATATGCGAAAATTAGCATATGCGAAAATTAGCATTTCAAAAATTACCATAAGCGAAAATTTGCATATGCGAAAATTAACATATGCAAATTTTCGTATATACGAAAATTCGCTCGCCAGTCTCACACAGTAGTATTTGAGCCTTCTTTACACCACACAAGCTGGAAGCAGAGAGGGGTGATCACTGTGATGTGTACTGTGGAAAAAAAAAAAAAGAATATTCGTAATTACGAATATATAGTGCTATATTCGCGATATTCGCGAATAAAATTCGTATTGCTAGTGTTGAGCGGCATAGGCCATATTCGAATTCGCGAATATTCGCGAATATATGGACGAATATTCGTCATATATTCGCGACTATTCGCATATTCGTAATAGTCTTGTTTTATTTTCGCATATGCGAAAAAGTCGCGTATGCGAAAATTAACATACAATAATTAGCATAAGTGAATATTCGCATATGCGAAAATTAGCATATGCGAAAATTCGCACGCCAGTCACACACAGTAGTATTAGAGCCTTCTTTACACCACACAAGCTGGAAGCAGAGAGGGATGATCACTGTCATGTACTGTTAAAAAAAAAAAAAAACTAATATTCGTCATTACGAATATATAGTGCTATATTCGTGAATATTCGCGAATTTGCGAATATGCGATATTCGCGAATAAAATTAGCATTGCGAATATTCGCGAGCAACACTACTCAACACTAGTCCTGCCAGGCTTTATCATTCTCGGCGCAGGAGCAGGCAGTGAAGGAGAGGTAAGCCCTCAGGCTACCTCAGAAGTGGATCACCCCCCGTGATCGTGCTGCAGGGGGGCGATCCACCCCACTGGACCACCAGAGATGGTTTAAATGTCCCTTTAGATGCCGCTGTCAACTTTGACAACGGCGATCTAAAGGGTTAATAGCCAGCCGCGGCAATCGCTTCATGTTGGCTATTAACGTCGGCCCAAGCTACAGGAATCAGCTGGGGGCCGGCCGGTATGATGCGGACTCAAGTCGGGAGCCCGCGTCTTACACCGCTTACCCTCTCAGGACGAGCTGGCTCGTCCTTAGTCGGCAACCGGTTCAACAGATTTGTAAATTACTTCTATTTAAAAATCTTGATCCTTCCAGTACTTGTCAGCTGCTGTATGCTCAACAGGAATTTTTTTTTCTTTTTTAATTTCTTTTCTGTCTGACCACAGTGCTCTCTGCTGACACCTCTGTCCATGTCAGGAACTGTCCAGAGCAGGAGAGCTTTCCTATGGGGATTTGCTCCTACTCTGGACAGTTCCTAAAATAGACAGAGGTGTCAGCAGAGAGCACTGTGGTCAGACAGAAACAAAATAAAAAAATAAAAGAACTTCCTGTGGAGCATACAGCAGGTGATAAGTACTGGAAGGATTAAGATTTATAAATAGAAGTCATTTATACATTTGTTAAAATTTCTGGCACCAGTTGATTTAAAAAAATAATAATTTTCAGTGGAGTACCCGTTTAATGTAAACGCTTAGCATAAATGGCTAAAAATAGCCATGTGTAGGGTTTATTTAGCTCCTTTTCAGCTGTTTATTGCCCATTAGGGTTAGGGTTACTCTATGTCTGTGACGGCTGACAGCAGAACCTATTAATAGATTAATATGGTGTTTAGATTGTGAGCCCCAGTGGGAGCAAGTATCAATTGAAAAAGGTTACAATCTCTTTTGGCACAAAAAAATCTAAATACAAACAACCAATACAAGAACAACAGCAATAACAGCAACCTACAGTAACCCCTTATTAGAAACAGTATATGCTTGAAATGTCACTGTGATCTCTAGAAAACAAGTTTTGATTGATAGAGTTCAGGGTGATAGGACGCCTCCAACCTTTAGGTGGCTAAGGCTGGGTTCACACCACGTTTTTCAAATACGGTTACCGTATACGGTTTTCCGCAAAAAAACGTATACGACCATATCCAAAACCGTATGCATAGAGAATGCATTGTAAACCGTATTCCAAATGTTGTGTACGGTTGGATCCGTTTTGCCTCGGATACGGTTTTGCCGATTTTTCAACCGTAGGCAAAAACGCTGTCGACCACGTTTTTGCCTCCGGTTGGAAAACCGTATCCGAACCGTATGCGGTTCTTTTAACATTGTTGTCTATGAGATCCGTACACAGAATTTCAGAATACGGTTGCACACGGTTTTTCTAATCCGTTTTTGGAGTTGACACATGCGCAGATTGGAATTTCAATAGAACAATAATAACTTTATTAAATTGCTGGAAAACTAATTCCAACAAAATAGCAAAACCGTTGGCAAAAACTGATGCAAACGGATAGAACCGTACGGGGAAAAACCATATACGTTTTAATTTGGAGTCATATGGTTGTATAAGGTTGAATACGTTTTTTGCCATACGTTTTTTCGCGGAAAACCGTATACGGTAACCGTGTTTGAAAAATGTGGTGTGAACCCAGCCTAACGTGGGTTTCTACTGTAAACTAGGCAGCTAATCGATAATGTACCTATGACAATTTTTTACTTGTATGGTACAGATGTAGGATAGATTTAGAACATGGAAATTATGTAAACTAAAAAAAGGGCCTCATTTAAATGGCCATTGTCATTAAAATTATATATATATATATATATATATATATATATACAAAGGAAAATAGGACAGCACTGGAGCCAGGTCTCTGTGCTCGTGGTCACCTGGGCGGCCAGCCCAGGAATCTTATGTGTAAATCCAAAAAACACGGCACCAGGAGACCAAGGATCATGCAAAACTGGATAGGTTTATTCCTAATTCAATTGCGACGTTTCGGCAGCAATAGCTTGAATGCTTGAAAAAGGCTATTGCTGCCGAAACATCGCAATTGAATTGGGAATAAACCTATCCAGTTTTGCATGATCCTTGGTCTCCTGGTGCCGTGTTTTATGGATTTGTATATATATCTCCCTCCTAGTCCGGTCCACATTTTGTGTCTTCAGCAGACCTGAATTTGGTCTCATGCCGGCCGGGCATGAGAACAAAGTCGGGAAATGGGGGCAGGACATCAGCTGTGTTCGCTCTCTGCCCTGTCAATCATGCAGGGCAGGGGGAATGCAGTGTGCAGCCAATCTCTGCAGGTGTGATCTGATCCCTCTCCTCTCTGTGATACACATGCAGAGAGAAGGGGAGAGAGAACAGCCTGTGGTGATTGGCTGTCTCTTCTATGCTAGGGCGGATGTTCACCCCCACATGGCTTTAGATGATGTAACGCCCCCTCCAGCACTCCCAAGCTCACACTCAGTGAGCTGAAGAGCCAGCCCAAATAAAAGGTTAAAATTGCCAGGGGATTAAAAATGAAGGCTGGGGGGTGGTTAGCAGAGTGGGGGAAATTAATAGGGAAAGGGGGAGGGGTGACCACTTAATGACAGGTACTCTTTAAGAAAACTATCTTTCTTATTTATTTTTACTAGTATGTTTGTTTGGCAAATATATAATACAAAAATGTGGCCACCTTGAGGCATAGGTGCATTCATCACTGCTACTGGTAACGTTAAGGGTTAATCTTTATCTGTACACTGTATTACTCTGATAAGTCTTCTCATGTGCTCAAAGTCATACAGGCATGTCCTTTCTTTCATTTCTCCAGTAACTGACTGGTAAGTGTTATTTTATTCCATTGCTAAGTTCACATTTTTCATGTTTAGTCTCCAGTGAACCGTATGGTTGCTGTATATTAGGGTTAGATAAATGATCGGGGACCCCAGGCTCAGTTTACCATTGGGACGTTTCTGTTAAACTGGCAGAAATCACAGTTACATTTTTGTGGAGGTATACTGTATGGATGGAATTTACAGCGTTTTATAATTTGGGGCTTTGCTGGGGGTAACATTCACATCATGTTATATACCACACATATATGTGGAATCCCATTTTCGCTGTTTTTGCTCTTTTTCCTTTATACGCCTGGATCTTTCTTCTGGAGTCAAGCTACTTTGCATGACCTAGGTGCCACTGCATCCTTTTAAGGGATACTCCGATTGCTGGGACCCTCCCCCCCCCCCCCCCCCGGCGACAACAGCTGCCACTCCCCCTCCATTCATATCTATGGGAGGGGGCGTGATGGTTGTGTACTAGTACCGTGTTCTTAACGCTGCTGTGCTGGCCCAGAGATCCCGATGGGTCACAGCGGCTGGACCCCCTGCCATCAGACATCTTAATCCCTATCCTTATGATAAGGGATAAGATGTTTAGGGGCGGAGTACGCCTTTAAGAAGGCTGTATGTCAGAACCACAAGGGCTCCCTTTGACCACCTGCTTTCAAATTGAATTACAGTGGTCCCTCAAGTTACAATATTAATTGGTTCCAGGACGACCATTGTATGTTGAAACCATTGTATGTTAAGACCATAACTCTATGGAAACCTGGTAATTGGTTCTGAAGCCACCAAAATGTCATCCAAAAATAGGAAAAGGTGAGGATTAAAGGGGTATTCCAGGAAAAAAAAACAGTTATCTACTTATATCAGTTATCTACTTATTTATCTTTAAAGGGGTATTCCAGGAAAAAAAAAAAACTTTTTTTTTTTATATATATTAACTGGCTCCAGAAAGTTAAACAGATTTGTAAATTACTTCTATTAAAAAATCTTAATCCTTTCAGTACTTATGAGCTTCTGAAGTTAAGGTTGTTCTTTTCTGTCTAAATCCTCTCTGATGACACCTGTCTCGGGAAATGCCCAGTTTAGAAGCAAATCTCCATAGCAAACTTCTTCTAAACTGGGCGTTTCCTGAGACAGGTGTCATCAGAGAGGATTTAGACAGAAAAGAACAACCTTAACTTCAGAAGCTCATAAGTACTGAAAGGATTAAGATTTTTAATAGAAGTCATTTACAAATCTGTCTATTTCAGTGTTTCCCAACCAGGGTGCCTCCAGCTGTTGCAAAACTACAACTCCCAGCATGCCTGGACAGCCAAAGGCTGTGCGGGCATGCTGGGAGTTGTAGTTTTGCAAAAGCTGGAGGCAACCTCTTTGGGAAACGCTGGTCTATGTAGAGGACAGAAGCTTCTTCAGGGTCCTGTACAGAACACGCAATGTCCTAAAAAAAAGGAAAATGGAGCCGCCCTCACCTGATGCCCAAAGGAGCAGCTAACCCTGGCACAGGTAAAGAGTACAGAACATGTAATACCTCCCAGTACTGTAGGGGGCGCTACCAGACACCAGTCAGTGCATACACTTGAGTAATACAGGTAAAGAGTACAGAACATGTAATACCTCCCTGTACTGTATGGGGCGCTACCAGACACCAGTCAGTGCATACACTTGAGTAATACAGGTAAAGAGTACAGAACATGTAATACCTCTCTGTACTGTATGGGGCGCTACCAGACACCAGTCAGTGCATACACTTCAGTAATACAGGTAAAGAGTACAGAACATGTAATACCTCCCTGTACTGTAGGGGGTGCTACCAGACCCCAGTCAGTGCATGCACTTTAGGAATACACAGGTTTTACCAGTGAAATATCCATTCTGATTGGTCGGTTCTTCCAGCCATTGACACGTTTGGCAGATTCCATAGCATTGTATGTTGAGTCTGGTTTCAAGTTACAATGGTCCAGAAAAGACCATTGTATGTTGAAACTATTGTATGTTGAGGCCATTGTAAGTTGAGGGATCACTGTAGTTAATTTAAGAACTCTGCTAACCTATTAGTCGCCTCTTATCCTGTGATCTGGTGGGTCTCTCCTGCAATATGTCCTGGAGTATCTTCTTTATTATTACGGGTAACCCCCCCTCTGATTGTTGCTTGTGTTTACCTAAAAAAAAATATGTAAAGACTAAGAGAGACTGCAAAAAGTGTGTGCAAAAAAATTCTATTTTATTAAACTTGCAATAAATAGCTCATATTTTAATTTACTTTTCTGAGAAGAAAATGAATGCAACTTAGTCACAAGAAGTTAATAGAAAACAATAACCACTCTTGGTTTCAGTTCATTACCACAGACCAGTAAGTTCTTTATTAATTTTATATTTTTATCCTTTCATCTATGAAAACTGTGAGCACAAAAACTAGGATCTTCTCGGTACAGTCTGCTGCGTCTAAATGCAGGTTCCATTAACACAAGGATTAAGGAAACCTCCAGGCTGTCTGGACAGGAATATGCCACAAATCCACTTTGTTATTTCCACCGCATGAATGCATTACTAAAGTTATTAAGATTCTTTCTTACACTGGCATGTAGTCAAATACATTAGTGGCCTAGCTTTTTATGTTTTACTTGGATCCTTTATTTGTTGTTGTAGTTGAGACTGTCTAAAAATACAAGAAACCATTTATAGTATCTTTACATGTTACACTATACCGTATTTTTCGCCCTATAGGACGCACCGGCATATAAGACGCACCACACCCTATTTTAAAGGTGCAAAATCTAGAAAAAAAAAGATTCTGCACCCAACAGTGATCTTCAACATGCAGACCTCCAGATGTTGCAAAAGTACAACTCCCAGCATGCCCGGAAAGCCATTGGCTGTCCGGGCATGTTGGGAGATGTAGTTTTGCAAAATCTGGAGGTCTGCAGGTTGAAGACCACTGGATAGGAGGTAGTACTCACGTGTCCCCGCCGCTCCCCGTGGTGTCCCCGACGCTCCGGACGTCTTCTTCCCCGGGATCCTCGCTCTCCGTCGCCGTCATAATGTCGCTACGCACGCCGCTCCTATTGGATGACGGGGCGGCGTGCGCGACGACGTGATGACGTCGATGGAGGGCGCCGGCCATGCAGGGGATCCCGGCACGGAGCAGACACCGAGGAGGCAGGTAAGGTCCCTCCCGGTGTCCTGTAAGCTGTTCGGGATGCCGCGATTTCTCCGCATCGGTCCCAAACAGCCCGACTGAACAGCCGGGTTAGTGTTATTTTTGCTTCAGACGCAGCGGTCAGCTTTGATCGCCGCGTCTGAAGGGTTAATACAGGGCATCACCGCGATCGGGGATGTCCTGTATTAGCCGCGGGTCCCGGCCGTTGATGGCCGCAGGGACCGACCCGATAGGTGTGTATTCACCGTATAAGACGCATCAACTTTTCCCCCCTCCAGTTTTGGGAAAGAAAAAGTGCATCTTATATGGCGAGAAATACGGAACATATTACTGTTCTGTGGAGGGAGGAGGGGGGCAGTAAATAGTAACTTTCCCAAATAATGTTCTTAATATAACAGAAGGCTCTGACAGAAATCATTGCAACTTTATGTTGTGTTTATTTTTTTTAGCATCTTTTTCTTAGAACTTCCATTTGATTGGTCGCTGTGTCACAATGAGACCTTAGCTGCCTCTGTCCCAACCCACTGATGATTGACAGATATCTGTCAATCATTGGCAGATGGAAGGGACCAGCAACAGCAAATAAACAGAAACCTCCGCTCCTGGTAGATTAACCCTTCACATACTAAAGTCAAATCACGTAGGTTGCATGCATGTGCATATGTGCACACTGGAGCTTTTCTGAGTTCGAGGAAAGGGGGTATCCAAGCCTTTGCCTCAGGCAACAAAAAGCTAAGACTGGTTGTGGTGACTGTTCCCGTGACAGTTCCCCTTCCAGTTTGATTCTTCTTCTCTGACCTTTCTTATGAATAAGACATCTAAGCAGCACTTACTGTATTTCTTACAAAGAGTCTAGAGTGTGAAGATCTCAAGAGTCATGAACCATTTTAGATGTCCTTAAATTACCCAACCTGGCACCGGCACAGTCGATCCTTACCCCGGCATTTCATGTAAACAACAGCTAAAATGTTTTGCCCATTTATGTAACAAAACTGGTGCTTAAAGGGGTACTCCGGTGCTTAGACATCTTATCCCCTATCCAAAGGATAGGGTATAAGATGCCTGATTGCGGGGGTTCTGCCACTGGAGACCCCCGTGATCTCGCACGCCGCACCCCGTTAAAATCAGTCCCCTGAGCGTGTTTGCTCCGGGTCTGATAACTGTCGCTCACGGGGCCGGAGCATTGTGATGTCATGACTCCGCCCCCGTGTGACGTCACACTCCAGCCCCTCAATGCAAGCCTTTGGGAGGGGGCGTGACAGACGTCACGCCCCCTCCCATAGACTTGCATTGAGGAGCGGGGCGTGACGTCACACAGGGGCGGAATCGTGACATCACGCTCTTTTGCTCGCGTGGTCGGGATCCGAAGCCTCCAGCGTTGCCGGAAGCCGTTGAGGTGGCTGCTGCAGCCGAGATCCCGGGGGTCCCCAGCTGCGGGACCCCCGCGATCTGACATCTTATCCCCTACCCTTTGGATAGGGGATAAGATGTCTAGGGGCGGAGTACCCCTTTAACAATATCTATGTGTAGATATATATCAATATACCAGGCACTGTAGATATTCAACCATCTTTACTGACATGCATCATATCCCTGCTTATTACGTTCTAACATTCAGACTTTCATGGAGCTCACCTGGTGTGAACTCTGTATTAGGATTACATGCAACTTTAATGTAATACCATGAATAGAAGTAATGAATCCTTTGTATATGCAGTAAAATAATACCTGTGTTATACATTTACCAATACTTGTCTTCATGTACAAGAGCATAAAGATAGCAGTAACTACAGTGAGCGCTACTGGAAACCGAGTGCAGATGAGTGGGCGGTGGATTCAAGGTGAACACATTTCTATATGTACTGTTCTCTATGTAAGGAAAGCTCTTATCTAGGCATCAGTAGAAAGGTTACATTATTATTTGAGCTCAGTCTCTACTCTTCAATGTGATGTTTTGTTGTATGCTTGTTTTTTCACTAGGCATTGATCGGGACAGACTAATTGTTGACTTTATGCCTCAGGCAGTTGCAAACTATGAAGGAATTTACTGTAACTACTTACAATATGTTTCTTTTGTCATCGTCTGTCATCCATGGATCATTTTAAGATGTTTATTTGTTATATTTGAAAGTCCTAGCAAGATAAAGTGTTAATTAGTTTTACTTGTCTTTAATTGTAGCTGAGGCCGAGCAGATTGTCTTAGAGAAGTGATAAGTTTTGTTGGGATTGTCAATGTTGAGTTGGACTAGAAGGACAGGGTTTTAGCCAGTCATCAGAGTTCGTTCCGTGCACCGAATGACAGGGTTGCCACAGTGGATATCGCGGGAGTCCCCGGTGGCGGGACCACCGCGATCTAACATCTTATCTCATCTGATCTTAAGATGTTTTCAGCAGAATACCCCTTTAAGTTTTTCTACCTAAGAACTGAATATTCTATGAGGAAGAATACCCTATCTAATCATACCTTCAAATTCATAACCAGGGTATATACAGTATTATGCAACATTCATATGAAGGAATATTTTAGCTTAATATATAATATACAAAAACATAAAAAGGAAAAGAAAAGAAAAAACGGTCCAATCTGGCACACCAGAGCACAAGGAAGGTTCTGTGATGGTCTAAATATAATAGGATCCTAATACAAGCAGACTTCAAGGGACCAGCAGTTAACAACTCAATTTGCCCCTATGGGTTATATGAAATGAAAAATGAAAGATGCGCTGTGATTGGTTGCAGTGGGAAAAAAGTGAAGCTATGGGTTACTAGGGAAACCTTACCTTGTCCTTTGCATTTTTCCTGGCTCTGTGATTGTTTGGGGGCTGTCCTTGGCAGCCCTTAGCAATCAAGAACAGATTTCATGGATCAATGTACTGCAATAGCATTACATTGATCTATGTAAGTCATCTGATGATGGCTTATTATAGGCTCCTAGGGGGTAAAAGTGTGTAAAAAATTATTAAAAAAATTGTTTTGAAAAATATAAAAACATCTCTCCCCTAATAAAAATTCAATTCACCCCCCTTTTTATAATTTTCTAAATAAAACACTGTACAAACAAGAAAAAATATACATATTCGGTATCACCGCATGCGTAATTGTCTGAAATATAAAATTATTATGTTTCTGATCCTGCAAGGTGAACGGCGTAAACGCAAAATAATTCCAGATGCCAAAAATGCAGATTTTTTGTTACATTATATCTAAAAAGAACGTAGTAAAAAGGGATCAAAAAGCTACCTACACAAAAGTGGTACCTTTTAAAACTACAGCTCATGGCGCAAAAAAACAAAACAAACCCTAACACATTTCCGTTTAAAAAAATTATAGGGGTGAGAACAAGGTAATGAACAAAGTTATTTTCTTTTTTCACGTTTTCAATTTTTTTTTACCATAAAACAAAACAAAAATTATTCATGTTTGGTATCATTGGAATAGTACTGGCCCAGAGAATAAAGATGGAATGTCAAATTTATTGTATTTTGAACTCCAAAAAAATGATTGCCCTACAAAATTGTGCACTTCCATAATTTCTTCAATTTTGCCCTACATTTTTTTTCTGGCTTTGTAATACACTGCTGATAAAAAAAAAAAAAAAAAAAATAAAAAACCTCATCAGTGGAAGGTACAAGCCATCACACAGAAAATAGGCCCTAATACAACTTTGTCAGTCAAAAATTAAAAAGTTATGGGTCTTAGAAGGTAATGAGAAAAAAAATTTGAGCCAGAAAATAAAATTAGGTGGGTTATGAAGGGGTTAATCCTTATTGTTGTTTTTTTTGTTTTGTTTTTTTTTTGCACACAACTGCTTAGCAAACTTTAATACTGACTATAATAGATTACTAATTAGACTTGGATATACTGTATCATAATTATATAAGCATTGGTATTTGATGATGTCATTTTGATGAGCCATAACTCATAGATTTAAGAAATGCAATACTTTTTATTTAAATTCTGTACATGATGGGCACATTTTATTAACTGTAAATAGCCTCTATTTTAAAGGGGTACTCCGCCCCTAGACATCTTATCCCCTATCCAAAGGATAGGGGATAAGATGTCAGATCGCCGGGGTCCCGCTGCTGGGGACCCCGGGGATCGCTGCTGCAGCACCCCGCTATCATAACTGCGCAGAGCGAGATCGCTCTGCACGTAATGACGGGCAATACAGGGGCCGGAGCATCATTACGTCACGGCCCTGCCCCTCGTGACGTCACGGCCCGCCCCCATCAATACAAGTCTATGGGAGGGGGCGTGGCGGTCGTCACGCCCCCTGCCATAGACTTGCATTAAGGGAACGGGCCATGATGTCATGAGGGGGGGGGGGCATGACGTCACGCTGCTCCGGACCCTGTATCGCCCGTCATTACGCACAGAGCGAACTCGCTCTGTGCAGTAATGATGGCGGGGTGCCGCAGCGGCGATCCCCGGGGTCCCCAGCAGCGGGACCGCGGCGATCTAACATCTTATCCCCTATCCTTTGGAGTACCCGTTTAACTTGTTTCAACAAGCTTTGTAAAAATCAGTAGTACAAACAAGTGATAAAAAACTATGTAATGTACAGTATTTTATCAGAGAAGGTGCCTCTTTCAAGCTACTTTCCCTACCTCCCTCTACCTGCTAAACCTTCATTCGCTCAAAAAAAGATCATTTCCATCCTGTCTTTACAAATTACCGTATATACTCGAGTATAAGCCGACCCGAATATAAGCCAAGGCCCCTAATTTCACCCCAAAAACCCAGGAAAACTTATTGACTCGACTATAAGCCTAGGGTGGGAAATACCTCATCCCCCATGTCATCATCCAGACCCCCGTCATCATCCCCCCCCCTTCATCATCACCACCTGTCAATCCCTTCAGCCATTGGCTGTCCGGGCATGCTGGGAGTTGTAGTTTTGAAACCTCTGGAGGTTCGCAGATTGAAGACCACTGCGGCCTTCGTCATCATTCAGACCCGCGTCATCATACCCCCCATCATCTTCCCCCCCCCCCCGGACTAGTGACGTTGACTTGACGACGACGCACATACGCCTCCCTGCGCATGAACGTCCCTGTGCGTCGTCAAGGCAACGTCACTAGTCCAGGTCAGGCCCGGAATGCGGAGAGGAGGGTGAAAATGGACAGCCTGGAACGACTAACCCTCCCCACCGGACGGTCCCTACAGCATAGATGGCCCGGACCAGCTCACCCTTCATTCCCACCGAGGGGAGGTGAGTAGAAAACTAAAGGGGGGTCTGGATAATGATGAAGGCCGCAGTGGTCTTCAACCTGCGGACCTCCAGAGGTTTCAAAACTACAACTCTCAGCATGCCCAACAGCTGATGGCTGTCTGGGCATGCTGGGAGTTGTAGTTTTGCAACATCTGGAGGTCCGCAGGTTGAAGACCACTGAGAAGGGATTGACAGGCGGAGAGTTCACTCGAGTATAAGCCGAGGGGGGCGTTTTCAGCACGAAAAATCTCGGCTTATACTCGAGTATATACGGTAAATGCATAAACTTCAGCCTGCCCCTATCCTTTGAACTGGCACTGCTATGGGGCTGACATAGCTCCATACAGTTTTTGATCTGTGTGGAGGCTGAGCTATTATTCCCCCGCACATTCATAAACGAGTTGCATAGTATGCCTTTGATAATATGTTCACAGTTCATCTATGAGCAAAATTAATGTGTTTAACACACAAAAAAAATATAGATAGGCTTTAATTGTGATCAAATCTCAATCAGATAGCCACATCAAATGGAGTTTCAATCTCTGCTTCTCTGTACTTTTTCCATGGCAGGGCTTAGAAGAGTTAACCTTCTAAGAAAAAAAAAATAATGAAAGGATAATTTTGTACTTAACTGGACAAGATAGGAGATGTGTCTGCATCTGGGCAATGCTATGGAGTTAGGAAATTACAGAGATGGCTCAGCAACACTTAATCTACTCATTATCTACATCTAGATATTAGCTGATCTGCTTATGAGTCAGTGAGGCAAATATGTTAATATGAACCTATAACCTTGTACAGTTCATCATCCCAATAAATATTCATGAACGTTTAGACTATGAATTCACTCAGATTTAGTGGCTTTGGTACGGCATAAAGCGGATTCAGCTTCATCCAGTGTTTCAGTTGCGTAACTAGGTCTTCACTTTATTGCTTCATTTATGGATTGGAAAGAACTCAGAAATGGGCGGATCTTTTGTAAGTAAATGACAGATCTTCATTAGGATTGAGAGGATTGTGCTGTGTGAAGTCATAATCCCAAAATTCATTGTGCAGCCACAAGCAATAAAGTATGAAAGTGTATTGAACACTTTTACATTTGTACTTCACTGAGAGTTCTGTGAAGTTCTATTTTGGAAATAAAAAAATATCAATGTTACTTAACTTGCTTTTACAAAGAAATTCATTCATCTGAAATAATTTTATCAAATAAATGTATTATTTAAATGATTCAGTAGTTAGTTTCTTCCTGTTTTACATCTCAATTTTACAACTTGTGTAGATTATTGGTCTAAAGTTTTCGACATGCTTCTGGTTGTATCAAGCAACAAAAGTTACTTGTTGTATTAGAAATCTCATTTTAAGTTTAAAGGAAAATGACAATAATATTTTCAACAATAAAGAAGAAATAGGTTGGAACAGTCCACCAGAGGATGACCCCAGGCTCTGATCCCTCGATGAGTCTATGCTCTGGCCAGGGTTGAACTGGTCCACTTAGGGATCTTCCAGTGAGCTTCTACTCTGAACAGGGTTGTACTGGTCTACAGGGCCTGGCTGTCCTACCAGAATACCATTGGAACTCCAGGTGAGCCCACACTCTGGTGAGGGTAAGACTGGCCCATCAGAGTAGCAAAGGATTCTTTAAAAATCCAATGCTCTGACCAGGGTCAAATTGGCCCGCCAATGTTCCAGAGAATCATTTTATGAGCCCAAGTTATGTAAAAAGTGAACTATTATTTTACATTCTGTTCGAATTCTGTAGAATATAAGTAATACATTTTCCATGTACAGCCAGATTTACTACTGCAACATGGTTGTTTAAACCTGGAAGTTGTTGCTTTTCCTTAACATGGTGAACTCTGCCTATGTGATATCGTAATTGTCTGTCTTCATAATTTGGTTTACTAGGGTTTTATTGTATGTAAAAGCATATCATAGCATGTTTTTGTTGTGATATTCTTTTTATACCGTATATGGCGCTCTTCTTTCCACAGTGGTTATTTCCATTGCCTTTGCAACCACCATTCTTGCAGCTATACATGTGAGTCTGTGCAGTCCCCCTGGGTGCATTAATACGACTCTTTTTCTTCCTTCAGCAATTAAAAGCCAATCCCACCACCACTAACATAGATTGCGGCGCAGTTTGATGTCTTGTCCATCAAAACCACAGGATATGCACTTAATCACCGAGCAGGAAACATTATGTCTTGTATAAAAAGAAATGTCACATGGCAGTTGAATAGACACATGTTTTCCCAGTGGCTATCAGTTCTTTGTCCGGATTTCATTCTCCATCTTCCCATCATACACCCACATCTCAGCATCCATCATTTGTTTGCTTTGTGTTTGTGCAAATAGATGGGAAAGAAAGGAGGAAAAAGCGGCATGCAGTGCTTAACTGAGCTGCTACAAGTCCTGTTTACATAACTCCCTCCTGGCAGATTTCAGGTTAAAGATTCAACATTTAGCTATGTAAGGTGGAGTACTAGAGAGAAAATTATATGTTTCAGTATAAGAAAATCTTGTCTGCCAAGAGAAAACAGAAGAGGTGATTTGCCCGACTTTCATATTATCAATAGCAGCAAATAGGGATGGACCGTTCAGTGAGTCAATGTGGCTTTTATATAACTTTCATATGCATCAATAGAAAATGATAGTCTTAGATAAAAAGGGCTTTCAAGCAAACGTGTGTATTGACAATCAATGTGTCTAATAATTTAAGGTGACAAAGTGAATTAAAGTCACTCAGTCCTAGCGAATAAAAACTGTATCCTTAGATGCAACAGGTTAAAAAGAAAAGCTACATTGCATGTGTGTAGAATCCTAAATATCTGTCAATCCAGATCTCCAGCAGTTATACGTATACAAACGTACATGCAGCCAAAAGTTAAAAGGGTTATCTCGGTCAAAAGGTGCTGCGAAAAATAAATAAATTAATGAATAAATAAAAAATAAATAAAAAAAGATCATACTCACCTGCCCTGTATCCCCACCACAGCTATTCTGATGGCTTTGGTCCCTGCTCTCTACTTCAGCCCGCTCCAGATGACTTGCTGACTCTCTTTTTTGCAGCACTGCTCAGCTAATCACTGTCTCAGGTGGATTACTGCTGTGGCTAGTGATTGGCTGAGCAAGTAGTTCCTGTAGGGTCAGCACGTCATCAGAAGCAGGAAGATAAAGGGAGCACTGGAAACCGAGAGCCATCAAAACTACAGTTTGGGGGATCAGGTATAGGTGAACATGCTGCATTTTTTAATTTGGATCTATAAAGTAAATAAATAAAAAAAAGTTCTTGGTCGCCCCCCTTTAATACTTAAAGACTTTAGGGGAGATTTATCTAAATCTGTGCTGAGGAAAAGTTGACTAGTTGCCTATAGCAACCAATCAGATTGCTTCTTTCATTTTTAAGAAGGCCTTTGAGAAATAAATAAAGTGACTGAAGATAACAGGAATCAATCCGGCACTGGATGAGTAAATGCAAGGGAGCAGCAGGTATAAAGGCCAGGTAGATATATTCAGCAGAGATGCAACGCGTTTCGCTGTGTATACGCAGATTCATCAGACATCCTGATGCCTGATGAAGCTGCGCATGCGCAGCGAAACGCATTGCATCTCTGATGAATATATCTACCTTTTTCATACCTGCTGCTCCCTTGCATTTACTCGTCCAGCGCTGGATTGATTCCTGTAATCTTCAGCCACTTTTTTGCTTACCAGTCTCCAGGAAGGCTGCGGACGACTTGGTTACCCTTTCCATGCGCTATCCATTGTTGTGTGTGAGTTCACACAACCTAATTTGGTAAGCAGCTGTGGATGGTTCCCTTCCCCCTCTATCTGAACTTGAGGTTCTACACATGGAGTGCCTTCTACCCTTCTTTCTTTGAGAAATTAAAGAAGAGATCTGATTGGTTGCTATGGGCAGCTTTTCCTCAGCACAGGTTTTGATAAATCTCCCCCGTTGTCCATTTGAGATTAAATAAGCTTCTACTGGATATCGGCTACTGCCAGTTGTCTGGCAGTATTATATGACAGTATAAAAAATCAGGTGAAAAGTACATGTAGTATATGTTCAGCTTTGATGGTGAAAAACTTGTTTGGTATTTAATGTGAAATATTATATTTCTGAAGAATAAGTGTATACATTTCTTGTGAAATTGTGTAGTCCACTCCTCTACAAGGTTAATGCCACATGTTACTGTCTGACGGCTTATATACTCCAGTCAGTACTGTGCAAATATTTATTTCCATATAGGATGTTTGAGCTGATCTTCCGGACTTAAGGCAATTCTCTACAGCTAATCTTTAGTTAGAGAACACAAAAGACGTATTGCAGATGTAGTAACTATTATTGCCTTATTTCATAAAAGATGTTATAGCTGCATTTTGTAGCACATAATATAGTTATAGTCACTTAGTAGACTACTCTAAAAGAAGATTGAATATTTAGTGCTCCCTCTACATAGACAATACTATGGAAAATAGAAAATATAGCACCTGGCAGGCAGACAGGCAATATGGCCACATTTTGGCCTAGTAATGTAATAATAAGGACAGAGAGGTACTGGAGTTGTGTTGGCAACTATATTTATTGTTGCAGGTCACATTTTAAGTGCATAAGATAACAGTTAACATCGACATGCCTTGGGACAATGCTTTCTATGCTGGGACTTCAGAGCCAAGGAAAAGTTGAATAAAGGATTACTTTTTTGGTGGGATGAGTTGGAGTTTTTATTGGCACTATTTTGGAGCATGTATAACTTATTAAATAATATATTTTTGTTAATTTTAATGAGATGGAAAAATTGCCATTTTACTTTTTTTTTATAATATGTATTAAAATGTTAAGTTGGTATAGCAACAATAAACACACTACACCCAGTGGGGCAAAAAAGTATTTAGTCAGCCACCAATTGTGAGAGAGGCCTGTTATTTTCATCATAGGTACCGTATACCTCAACTATGAGAGACATGATGAGAAAACAAAATCCATAAAATCACATTGTCTGATTTTTAAAGAATGTATTTGCAAATAATGGAAAAATGTAGTCACCTACAAACAATCAAGATTTCATGCTCTCACAGACCTGTTACTTCTTCTTTAAGAGTCTCCTCTGTCCTCCCCTCGTTACCTGTATTAATGACACCGGTTTGAATTTGTTATCAGTATAAAGGACACCTGTCCACAACCTCAAACAGTCACACTCCAAACTCCTCTATGGCCAAGACCAAAGAGCTGTCAAAGGACACCAGAAACAAAATAGTAGACCTGCACCAGGCTGGGAAGACTGAATCTGCAATAGGCAAGCAGCTTGGTGTGAAGAAATCAACTGTGGGAGCAATTATTAGAAAATGGAAGACATACAAGATCACTGATAATCTCCCTTGATCTGGGGCTCCACATAAGATCTCACCCCGTGGTGTCAAAATGATCACAAGAACGGTGAGCAAAAATCCCAGAACCACACGGGGGGGGGGGGGGGGGGGGGGACCTAGTGAATCACCTGCAGAGAGCTGGGACCAAAGTAACAAAGGCTACCATCAGTAACACACTACGACACCAGGGACTCAAATCATGCAGTGCCAGACGCTCATACATGTCTGGGCCCATCTGAAGTTTGCTAGAGAGCATTTGGATGATCCAGAAGAGTATTGGGAGAATGCCTTATCGTCAGATGAAACCAAAGTAGAACTTTTTGGTAAAAACTCAACTCATCGTGTTTGGAAGAGAAAGAATGCTGAGTTGCATTCAAAGAACACCATACCTACTGTGAAGCATGGGGGTGGAAACATCATGCTTTGGGGCTGTTTTTCTGCTAAGGGACCAGGAAGACTGATCCGTGTAAAGAAAAGAATGAATGGGGTCATGTATCACCAGATTTTGAGTGAAAATCTCCTTCAATAAACAAGGGCACTGAAGATGAAACATGGCTGGGTCTTTCAGCATGACAATAATCCCAAAAACACTGCCTGGGCAAAGAAGGAGTGGCTTCATAAGAATCATTTTGCCCAGTGACAGCCCCAAAACATCACTGCTCTAGAGGAGATCTGCATGGAGGAATGGGCCAAAATACAAGCAAAACCTTGTGAAGATTTGCTGAAAACATTTGACCTCTGTCATTGCCAACAAAGGGTATATAACAAAGTATTGAGATGAACTTTTGTTATTGACCAAATACTTATTTTCCACAATAATTTGCAAATAAATTCTTTAAAAATCAGACAATGTGATTTTATGGATTTTTTTCCTCATTATTTCTCTCATAGTTGAGGTATACCTATGATGAAAATTACAGGCCTCTCATCTTTTTAAGTACAATTGGTGGCTGATCAAATGCTTTTTTGCCCCACTGTAAAATATATATATATATATATAATTTTTTATGTAGATATATATTTATTTAGATCTATATATACTATATATATTGTGCTTAGTGCTAAGAGATTTTTTTGCTCTACGTTTTGGTACATATAATTTACTTGTTGATGTTTATATTTTGTTTATTATAGGGCAAATAAGAAAACAGTAACTCCTTTTTTCCACAGGATAGTGACTGGCGTCATTTGATGCTCAGGATTTTCTGCTGCAGATTTCAATGTAAACTAAATGACTGAGCACAGCGTCTAATCTGAAGTTACAAATCCTGCGCATCAAATCTGCACAGGATCCTGTATGTGTGAATGTATCCTAATGTTAGATTATATACAGGATTTCCTGTAGAATTGCAAACAGTAATTTTCCCCAAAATCAATGGACAGAGAGGTTTGACCTATTTTGATTCTGTAAAATGACTAAAAAGGCTTATGAAGGGGATGATCATCTCTCATAGGCTGGGTTCACACATTGTAGAAAAGAAAAGAACAGCAGCAAAATGGAATTTTGGTCTTTTTTTTTTTTAAACATTGTATGAACTGACGGACACTTTTCCTTAGACTCTGATATAACACATCATTAGATAAAAAAAAAAAAAAAATGTCAGGTTTCATACCTCTTTTACTGTTTATTTTTTTTGTTTTGTTTTGTTTTTTTTGCAATATATGAACTCAACCAAATGCTGCATAGTAGTCACAAATGCACTCATCAGTTCAGAATTACAGTATTATGTCTTCTTTACGCTGTCAAATGTATACTGTCCATCTAGTGATATATTCCTTTAAAGGGGTACTCTGGTGGAAAACCAAAATTCTTTAAATAAACTGGTGCCAGAAAGTTAAACAGATTTGCAAATGACTTCGATTTAAAAATCTTAATACTTCCAGTACTTATCAGATGCTGTATGCTCCAGAGGAAGTTCTTTTCTTTTTGAATTTATTTTCTCTCTGACCAGTGCTCTCTGCTGACACCTCTGTCCATGTCCAGAACTGTCTGGAGCAGGAGAGGTTTGCTATGGGGATTTGCTCTTGCTCTGGACAGTTCTGGACATGGACAGAGGTGTCAGCAGAGAACACTGTGATCAGACAGAAAAGAAATTCAAAAAAGAAAGAACTTCCTCTGTAGTATACAGCAGCTGATAAGTACTGGAAGGATTAAGATTTTTAAATAGAAGTAATTTACAAATCTGTTTAACTTTCTGGCACCAGTTGATTAAAAAAAGAAATTCCACCGGAGTACAACTTTAACACCATATCTTCAATGACTGTTTTTCTGTCAAATTCTAGCAATGTCACTGTTTCTGAACCTTCCACTAAGCTTGTCTCTTCTCTTCTTTTCAGTCAGCAGATTTTTTCGAGATGCTGGAAAAAATGCAGGTAAGAAATATACAATTTTGTATGATAGAAACAATGATAGATTGTTTAGCTTCTTCACAAAATTCACTGACATTTTAGATGTAAATTTAAGATATAAAGTGCAACTGTCTCTAACAAGTAGCCCCTATAAGAAGCACAGTATAGACAAGCTGTGTTGCTGTGTAATCTAGCCATACCCTTTAGCTGCTTAGTTGGTGGGTTTATGTGCTCGAAAATGACTTTTGTCTGCAGTCAGGAGAATTCGGAGAGGTGTGGCCGGTGTCTGCAATGCCCTGGGGCCACACCACCTCTCTCCATCTATGTCAACACTTGGCCCACTGTGTGATTGACCTGCACATGCGTGGGCCTTTTCCACTACATCCCGCCTGAGATGTCTCTGCAATCAATCGGTCTCAATGCTTTTCGGCACAGCATGCGTGCGCGGTGATAGAGGCAGAGAGCTCTCTCTCTTTCTCTGCCTCTATCACTGCACAAGCACGCTTAGCCCCCACATTCTGGCCAGCAGTGATGTTTGTCATCTTGACTGTGTGATGTGGCTAGGCCTGGCCTATTGGTAGGAAGGAGCATCGGGCCAATCAGTGCGGGTGCTCACACCTCCTGGCGGTGGGAAATTAACACACTAGCTGAGATGCCTATGATTGTGTTTTGCCCTTCACAAGCTTTTTGTCCTGCATTTGGTGTTTTGACTCCCTGTGACCTGACCTCTGCATGTTTCCTGATGATTCCTCCTGCTGGCTAATTTTGTATTACACTACTTTCATGGGTAGACCCTTGCTTGCCCTGAAGTTGTTTTTAAACCCTTTGTCTGCTGATTTTGTATCTGATTGCCTGTCTGCATTTCCTGACGCTACATCTACTTAATCCAGTATATGGACTGTTACCCAGTTGGGGGCCGCCATTAAGGGCAGATTGCCAAACTGTAATGCAATGACCTCACTGGGGCCATTGGGAAATAGGAGTATCTAGAACAACCAATAGCTTGGGAGCCAAATGCAGGGAGTCTAATAGGCAGGGGTTGGGGAAAATTGAGGTACATTAAATAAAATAGTTCTGAAATCCTATGTATTCAGCTATGAAATCCTATGTATTAAGCTAAGTTTATGTGTAAGCTTATCTATTGTTTGTAACACTATATTTAATGTCACGAAATGCATTTAGACTATGGAAAATGTTCAATGAGCTGTAATATTTGTTCTTTATATTCCCAGTGTATGTCACTTAACTGTACAAATGTGTCATTTTTCCTGTATGCATTGCCAAACATTTCTAGAGAGTCTATATCATTGTGTTTATTGTGTGTGTCGATGAGGAAATAGAGATCTTGGATTGTGACAGATGTTTTGGACCAGCTGTAGTAAGATGTAAGGTATATTGTGCCCAATATTCAAATATAACATTGTGGTGTCCCAGTACCGTATAGTATACCGTACCTTGTATGGTGGTCCCCAAAGTCAGAGTTACTTCATTCCAGTAGGGTCCTCCTGGTGGGATTGCCCCTAGTCGCCTCTTCCTTCTTCAATTCTATGATATTTACATGTATAAATAATTGTATATTTAATTATCTTTATGTTGTCGCAGGATCTTAGGTCACATGACTAATGTTAATTCTAGTAAGGTATGTTGAAGGACCTTCCTAGGTCCCGAGTGTGGTCACATGGTTAGACCATAATTCCTTGTAAAGTGAATGACAGATGGTATGAACCAATGAGCTCATGGCCAGCCCCTGCCAATATAAGGGAGCTGCTACCCAATCCTCGCTCTCTTGGGTTCCGGACTAGTGGAGAGAAATAAGTGATCCGTGCAACTTACAAAGACAAGCTTAGACCTGAAGTCTGCCAGCCACAGCCTGAATCTATTCATGAGTTGCGATATCAATCCCCGCTAAAACTAGTGTTACTGCTGGACCTAAACTCAATCCCCTAAATCCAGCGGAACAGCACTTATTCCTTTTCTAAGCTGAGAACTCATGGTCCCAACCGTCAGGTTCTTAATAGACTTTTGTACAAAGACTGTTCCTGTTTAATGTTGCATAAAAGCTGCAGCAAAAGTTCCGACAGTTTTCTGAAAACCTCCGGTTGTGGACAATCATTTATTAGACCTCCCTATCGTTCTTGAGACGGGTGGCGATAGGACAAGCATATACAGAGGAGCCCTCAGCCTGGAGTCATGAGT
This sequence comes from Hyla sarda, assembly GCF_029499605.1. Lineage (NCBI taxonomy): Eukaryota > Metazoa > Chordata > Amphibia > Anura > Hylidae > Hyla > Hyla sarda. The sequence continues at coordinate 375,579,408 of NC_079190.1, read as the reverse complement.
GATAAGGGTTAAACAAGCACCTTTTAGTTACCGCACAGCTACACCCCATACATCCTATACCCCCACAAGCTCACCACAACATAGCAACTAACAAATATCCCCTGACAAGATTGTAATATCTGATTTATGGGAGTCTCATGATATGGTAAATAGCCTTATTCTGTATGTCGTCCACATACAGTATCATATGTGATGTACTATACAATAGCATAGAGTGATAATGTCTTTAAATTGAAGTATCCAGAGACTTGTGTTGGCAGAATGTCTTGTATCACGACAGGACATGACCTTCAGCAGAAGAGATTGGCACAATAATAAAACAAAAAAGGGCAAGCTGTCAAGTGACTGGTTATCCATTCCCTATGATCAGAAGAAGCGACTGTCTCCCAACATCCTTTTCCTAGTATGTAATGACAAGAAAAACAAAGACCGGGGCAGATCACCTCTACTACTGATGTGAATGTGTAGTCCAGCAGAAGTCTGCCATGGTTAATGAGACCGACTTATGCTGCAGAAAATAATGGTTATTTTTTAGATTTTTCCAATATACTTTTTGTATAAATTCTTCCCATTTTTTAAGGTTAATGATTTAAGTTTTTCAACAAGAAGCTTCACTGTTACTAACAACCGATGATGGTCTGTCCAGGTCATGTGATGCTGCTCATCACAGTTACTGTACAGTTATCAGAGCAGTTTACTATATAAAGCAGAGCATCGGTGAATGCATCACATGATTAGGACACCAATGTGTAAGTCAGGGGCGTCCATACAATCCCCTGCCCCACCGCAAATAAGCCCACAGGCCACTCCATCCCCCTGTGCAGCCACAAACATTATGGGGCTGTATTGTTAATTGAGTACTGTGCAGGGGCATACATACAATTGACCCTTGTCTCCCCAATCCCACCACCTGCCGTGCTGCTGGTAAAGCATAGTGATGAGCGGCATTGCCCATATTCATATTTTGCGAATATATAGACGAATATTCATCCTATATTCGGGAATTCCGTGTATTCGTTATATTCGTATATTCTCATATTTCGAGGAAGAAAAAAGTGAGGGGGTGGGCAACTTTACTATTGGTTGATAGGGATGTTGTTGATAACATCTGACAAGTGTATTTGCATCATTCTAATTGGCCCACAAGTGAAAAGAAGGAATATGCGCATATGCGGAAAAAAGTGAATATTCCTAATTTCAAATATATAGCGAATATGTTCGCAATATTTGTAATTCGCGAATTTGCGATATTCACGATAAAAATTTAAAATGTGAATATTTGCGCCCAACACTAGTAAGGCAGTGTCAGAGCCACAGCGTTAGCTCACTGCGTCATGGCTTCCGAATAAAACAGCTGAACATTACTGTTCATTGGCCAGCCAAGTCCTTATTTTTATAAATCTGTTTCTATTTCTGGAGAAGAGGCCAGCAGACATTAGACATGTGCAATTCGGTTCGGCAGGAATGTCTAAATTAACGAATTTTACCGTTTTCGTGCATTTGGACCCATCCGAATGCACGAAAACATATTTTGAACATTCCCGAATAGCCACGATAATACGAATAGCAAAGTAACGAATACATTCGTTATTTCCCGACCATAACGAATGCATTTGTTATCCGTAAACGACGTGAAGAATTAATTCTGATAACAAAGTTAATAAAAAGGATACAGATAGTTTGATTTTTCGGATACATTCGTATTCGGGTACATTCGGTAAATCTTTTTATTCTTTTTTGGACTTTAGCGATCCTAAAAAGTTATGGAGACACCTTTTTTATTAAAATTTCGTAGGGTATCATAAAAAAATCATAATAAAAAAGATACAGTGGTGATGGAAAAAATTGTATCTAATGAAATGTATGATTTTTATTATGAAATGTTTATTCATTTTTAAACAGGGATCAATTTATGTGAGCGGGTAAAGCACTAAAAATGTAGCCGACAATAGTAAAAATGTAGTGTGTGTTTTTCACTTTTTTTTTTTTTTTAAACATTTTTTAGGTAGTACTATTACTCCCAGCATGGAACACACTTTTCCATGATGGGAGTAGTAGTTACCTGTACTAATTGACAGATCGCAGGGGTCCCTTGCGATCCTCTTGTATAATGTATAGATGCGGCGGCTGCTCTTCTATGGTCCCCTGCACTCACGTATATATACACATATTCATATTTCCCGCAGAGCTGTGATTGGCCAGATGGTTCCAGCCAATCACAGCTCTCTGTGAGAAATAGGAATATGTGTATATATACCGGCCGTGCAGGGGACCATAGGAGAACGGCCGCCGCATTCATACATTATACTGGAGGATCGCAGCGACTGTCAGGAGTGATACCTGCAGTGATCTTCCCGTTAGTACAAGTACTACCACTCCCAACATGGAGTACACTCTGCTCCATGCTGGGAGCTGTAGTACCTGTATTAATAGACAGATCGCAGCGGGTGTCAGAAGTTACACTCGCTGCCATATGTCTATTAATGCAGGTACTACAGCTCCCAGCATGGAGCAGAGTGTACTCCATGTTGGGAGTGGTAGTACTTGTAGTAAGGGACAGATCCCAGGGATGTCACTCCTCCTGACACCCGCTGCGATGGTCCTGATGTGAATGTCGGGATCAGCTGTTCTCAGGGCTACAGAGCCGGGAGAACAGCTGACGCTGAGCCGTAGGTATACATCGTATATCTACTGCCCAGCAAGAACTTACAGTGAGCCTGCAATGTGTATACAGTATACACATTGCTGGCTCACTTAACCCCTTGCTGAGCTGTGCGCTATGCGCAAGCCCAGCAAGGGAAGAGTTAACTTACACTGCTGGACAGTGTAAGTTAACCCTTTGGGCGGTATACACAATATACAACTATCTATAGATAGCTGTATACAGTGTATACAGAAGACGTAGTCCAGCTTACTTCCCTGAGTCCCAGGCCGGGTTCGTGTAGCTCCGCCCCCTAGTGGTGACATCATTAGGGGGCGGAGCTACAGAAGGGAACAAGACTAGTTAATCTGAAGCTCTGTTCACATTGTACGTTTTGTATAATGTGAACAGACCCTTCTGGCAGTGTCTACCCAGACAGGGAGACTCCAGCTGTTGCTAAACTACAACTCCCAGCATGCCCAGACAGCCAAAGGCTGTCTGGGCATGCTGGGAGTTGTAGTTTTGCACCAATTGGTGGCTCCCTGTTTGGGTAGACATTGCATCATGGGTGCTCTCCCCAGCGGACTGCGCCAAAAATGTCATAACCAATTTTTTGTGTTTTTTTCTTCTCGTTTCAGATGCGTGTATGCAGAGGATTACTGCGGATTCGATGGATTACGGCGGATTATTTATTTTTTCCTTTAATAAAATGGTTAACGAGGGCTGTGGGGGAGTGTTTTTTTAAATAAAATAATTTTTCCAATGTGTTGTGTTTTTTTGTTTTTTTTATTGAATTTTCAGGGTTAGTAGTGGAAGCTGTCTTATTGACGGAATCCATTACTAGGCCAGGGCTTAGTGCTAGCCCCAAAAACAGCTAGCGCTAACCCCCAATTATTACCCCGGTACCCACCGCCACAGGGGTGCCGGGAAGAGCCGGTACCAACAGGCCCGGAGCGTCAAAATGGCGCTCCTGGGCCTAGGCGGTAACAGGCTGGCGTTATTTAGGCTGGGGAGGGCCAGTAACAATGGTCCTCGCCCACCCTGGTAACGTCAGGCTGTTGCTGTTTGGTTGGTATTGTGCTGAGAAACGACCTTATGCGTTTTTTTTTTTAAATTTTTTATTTAAATAAAAAAAACGCATAGGGTTCCCCGTATTTTCATTCTCAGCACAATACCAACCAAACAGCAACAGCCTGACGTTACCAGGGTGGGTGAGGACCATTGTTACTGGCCCTCCCCAGCCTAAATAACGCCAGCCTGTTACCGCCTAGGCCCAGGAGCGCCATTTTGACGCTCCGGGCCTGTTGGTACCGGCTCTTCCCGGCACCCCTGTGGCGGTGGGTACTGGGGTAATAATTGGGGGTTAGCGCTAGCTGTTTTTGAGGCTAGCACTAAGCCCTGGCCTAGTAATGGATTCCGTCAATAAGACAGCTTCCGCTACTAACCCTGAAAATTCAATAAAAATAAAAAAAAACACAACACATTGGAAAAATTATTTTATTTAAAAAAACACTCCCCCACAGCCCTCGTTAACCATTTTATTAAAGGAAAAAATAAATAATCCGCCGTAATCCATCGAATCCGCAGTAATCCTCTGGATACACGGATCTGAAAAGAGAAGAAAAAAAACACAAAAAATTGGTTATGACATTTTTGGCGCTGTCCGCTGGGGAGAGCACCCATGATGCAATGTCTACCCAAACAGGGAGCCACCAATTGGTGCAAAACTACAACTCCCAGCATGCCCAGACAGCCTTTGGCTGTCTGGGCATGCTGGGAGTTGTAGTTTAGCAACAGCTGGAGTCTCCCTGTCTGGGTAGACACTGCCAGAAGGGTCTGTTCACATTATACAAAACGTACAATGTGAACAGAGCTTCAGATTAACTAGCCTTGTTCCCTTCTGTAGCCACGCCCCCTAATTATGTCACCACTAGGGGGCGGAGCTACACGAACCCAGCCCGGGACTCGAGGGAAGTAAGCTGGACTTCGTCTTCTGTATACACTGTATACAGCTATCTATAGATAGCTGTATGAAGTATATACCGCCCAAAGGGTTAACCTACACTGTCCAGCAGTGTAAGTTAACTCTTCCCTTGCTGGGCTTGCGCATAGCGCACAGCTCAGCAAGGGGTTAAGTGAGCCAGCAATGTGTATACTGTATACACATTGCAGGCTCACTGTAAGTTCTTGCTGGGCAGTAGATATACGATGTATGGTATACGGCTCAGCGTCAGCTGTTCTCCCGGCTCTGTAGCCCTGAGAACAGCTGATCCCGACATTCACATCAGGACCATCGCAGCGGGTGTCAGGAGAAGTGACATCCGCTGGGATCTTTCCCTTACTGCAGGTACTAATACTCCCAACATGGAGCACACTCTGCTCCATGCTGGGAGCTGTAGTACCTGCATTAATAGACATATGGCAGCGAGTGTAACTTCTGACACCCGCTGCGATCTGTCTATTAATGCAGGTACTACAGTTCCCAGCATGGAGCAGAGTGTACTCCATGTTGGGAGTGGTAGTACTTGTAGTAAAGGAAAGATCACTGCAGGTATCACTCCTGACACCCGCTGTGATGCTCCTGTATAATGTATGAATGCGGCGGCCGCTCTTCTATGGTCCCCTGCACGGCCGTATATATACACATATTCCTATTTCTCACAGAGAGCTGTGATTGGCTGGAACCATCTGGCCAATCACAGCTCTGCGGGAAATATAAATATGTGTACATATACGTGAGTGCAGGGGACCATAGAAGAGCAGCCGCTGCATCTATACCTTATACAAGAGGATCGCAAGGGACCCCTGCAATCTGTCAATTAGTACAGGTAACTACTACTCCCATCATGGAAGAGTGTGTTCCATGCTGGGAGTAGTAGTACTACCTAAAAAATGTTTTTAAAAAAAGTGAAAAACACGCACATAATACATTTTTATTATTGTCGGCTCCATTTTTTGTGCTTTACCCGCTCACATAAATTGATCCCTGTTTAAAAATGAATAAACATTTCATAATAAAAAAGATACATTTCGTTAGATACAATTTTTTCCATCACCACTGTATCTTTTTTATTATGATTTTTTTATGATACCCTGCGAAATTTTAATAAAAAAGGTATCTCCATTATTTATTAGGATCGCTAAAGTCCAAAAAAAGACTAAAAAGATTTACCGAATGTACCCGAATACCGAATGTATCCGAAAAAAAACAACACGAATACCCGAATACCGAATGTATCCGAAAAATCTAAACCGAAAATATTGCCGAACCGAATTTTTTTTCCAAAACGAAAAAACGAAACGAAATTAAACGAAAATTTTTCTAGTGCACAAGTCTAGCAGACATATTGCTAGAGCCCTCTGCACAGAGATGCTTTACAGCAGTCCCATAAATATAGGAAACAATAATCTGGAGCTGACTCATTGACTAGGCATGTTCTGTAAGTTGTGCAGAGGTCATTCTAAAAACCCCTATTGTGAATGACTGGTCCCGTCTTATCTATACACTGGTGTTACTTTTCACTGCAATCATGTATGTAATGATAAAGAGGAGACTGTTGAAAAGTTGTCTCTACAGAACAGAAAGTGCCAGTTTATTATTAGCCTTTTGCAGTGACCTGGTACCATCTCCCAGCTGCCGTAGTCTAGGACTGAGAAGTTTTTCTTCAAAAATCTTAATCTTTATCTGGGTTTCGTGATTCTAACCTTTATAACTTGCCATTTTGTCTGTCACACTGCTATCTCTGCATACACTGTGGTATTAAGGTAATGAAATAGTTACGGTAATATTTTTCTTTTTACTGCCACCACTGGTGGATTATGTGTAAAGGGTGCATGGAACTTGCTAGAAGCTTCTAGAAATTTTGGCGGGAGGAGTCTCCTAAGAGCAGTTTTTCAGTCTTTCCTTCTAGCTAAGCGTGCTGTGAAGCAGGGTAACCAAGTCCTGGCTTTGCCAACAAATCTTCACCCAGTTGAAGTTGATAAAGCCTAACCTGAGTCAGATCTGGGTCGGTCACAGTGATTAAGGTACGAATGGTATTTCAGAAGTTTTGCCCAAGAACTGTCTCCAGTCCTTGCTGAGAGGGCATTTATCTCTACTAGGCTGTTCCTGCTAGGGAATAGCTGTTCAAGGACTCTTCGGCCAACACCTAACTGTTTGAGGGCTTATATGCCAGGGTTAGTGTAATCTTTGTCTTATGCCCTGTGATAGGATATTGGGTACAAGTCTTTCAAGTACATTTGCCATTCAGCCAAGCTATGTAAATTTTCCTTGGTACAGTATCTCCTAATTAAACTGCCTACAGTTCCAATAACAATAAAGTTCTAGAAGCACATTCAAAGACTTTCCTGTCAGTATTACTGCTCTTAAAGTGACTGAAAGGGAACTGTGATCAAATTCTAAACATCCATCTAAAGCAGGGGTTCTCAACCGGTGGTTCAGATACCCCTAGGGGTACGCCGATGCGCTTACAAATACCGGCCATACATTGGTCAGTATTTGTCAGCGCACAGTGGAGAATGGCCACGGCAGCTCCCTGTATAGTATCGCGGCCGGAGCTTCGGCCATGGCTACTGTACAGGAGCTGCGTGGTTGCTGGGGAGACGTGTGACCTCCCCTGACGTGGCACGGAGGTGCCACACAGTGCACACGACGCTGAGACGCGCTGTATACCCCGACAAGCCAGTTGGGACGTGCTGAATACCCGAACAGACCATGTAATGTAAAAAAAAGTGTATGGGAGGGAGGGTTTTTGTGTGTGTGTATATTATATATATATATATATATATATATATAATATAAGGGGGTGGGTGAAATTATCCCTAGTGCCATTGTCCCTCTCCATCTTAGTTCCCTTGTGCCATTATTCCCCCTCCCTCTGATCCCCTTGTGTCATTATTCTGTCCCCCCCCCCCCCCCCCTTTGATCTCCATTTGCCATATCGGATAATAATGGCACAAGGGGATTAAGTATTGAATTAGGATAAAGGTAAGCACACGCCATTATTAAAATAAGTAATTTTATTACTTATTTTGTCCATGAGTACCCCTATCGTATGTACGGTGCGAATTTATGCACAAGGGGTATCTGCAGACATACTTTCACCCTTTGGGGTACAGTTGGGAAAATGGTTGAGAATCACTGATTTAACCTCTTAAGGACCCAGGGCGTATGGATACGCCCTCACACCCTGGGCCTTAAGGACCCAGGGCGTATCCATACGCCCTGGCGTTTTCCGGTCCCTGCCACGCGCCGGGCAGAGATCGGAAGCGGATGCCTGCTGAAATGCTTCAGCAGGCATCCAGGGCAAACGGCGAGGGGGGCCATGTCTGCCCCCCATGTCGGCGATCGCCGCAAATCGCGAGGGAAATCGGCCCTGCGATCTGCGGCAATACCGGTCTGATCGGGTCTCTGCCACCTCCTCCTATCCCCTGTGATTCCTCGGTTAGTTAACCGACCAATCGCCGGGGGGGAGGGGTTACTACCTCCCGCCCTGCCCGGCCCCTGGAAGTCCGGAGAGGACGGGAGGAAGACTGGAGGATGCGGTGGGGGACGGGGGAGTGCTGGGGACCGGCCCCGGTACTTACCTCGTCCCTGAAGACCAGGATCCCAGCGGCGGAGACGGCGGCGGTGGCGACAGGTGAGTTGATCTTCGTCGGCATCGAGGGACCTTTGCAGCAGTCCAGACCACCGTAAAGCGATCTGGACTGCTCCATCTGGTCCCCTTACACTACAACTCCCAGCATGCCCAGACAGCCCTTGGCGTCTGGGCATGCTGGGAGTTGCAGTTTTGCAACATCTGGAGGTCCCCCATTTGGAGACCACTGTGCCCTTCCAGATGTTGCAAAACTACACATCCTCAGCATGCCCATACTGTAGTTCTGTAACATCTGGCCCTGCAGTTGTTGCAGAACTACAACTCCCAGCATGCCTGGACAATTTTGGCATACTGGGAATTGTAGTTTTGCAACATCTGGAAGGGCACAGATTGGGAACCACTGTATTAGTGGTCTGCAAACTGTAGTCCTCCAGATGTTGCAAAACTACAACTCGAAGCATGCTGGGAGTTGTAGTTCGGCAACATCTGGCTCTAAAGATGTTGCCGAACTACTACTTCCAGCATGCCTGAGAATGTTTGAGAGTTGTGGTTTTGCAACAACTGGAGGCACACTGATTGGGAAACATTGTCTGTTTCCTAACTCAGTGTTTCCCAACCCGTGTGCCTCCAGCTGTTGCAAAACTATAACTACCAGCATGCGCTGATAGACTGTGCATGCTGGGAGTTGTAGTTTTGCAACAGCTGGAGGTTCCCCCCCCCCCCTCTGTGAATGTACAGGATACATTCACATGGGCAGGGGGCTTACAGTGAGTATCAGGCTGCAAGTGTGCGATGCAGCAAATTTTGCGCGGCAGCTCAAACTTGCAGCGGGAAACTCGCTGTAATCCCCCGCCCCTGTGACTGTACCCTAAAAACACTACACTACACTAACACAAAATAAAATAAAAAGTAAAAAACACTACATATACACATACCCCTACACAGCCCCCCTCCCCAATAAAAATGAAAAACGTCTGGTACGCCACTGTTTCCAAAATGGAGCCTCCAGCTGTTGCAAAACAACAACTCCCAGTATTGCCGGACAGCCGTTGACTGTCCAAGCATGCTGGGAGTTTTGCAACAGCTGGAGGCACCCTGTTTGGGAATCACTGGCGTAGAATACCCCTATGTCCACCCCTATGCAAATCCCTAATTCAGGCCTCAAATGCACATGGCGCTCTCACTTTGGAGCCCTGTCGTATTTCAAGGCAACAGTTTAGGGCCACATATGGGGTATCGCCGTACTCGGGAGAAATTGCCTAAAAAATTTTGGGGGGCTTTTTCTCCTTTCACCCCTTATGAAAAGGTGAAATAAATTGTTTACACTAACATGCTGGTGTTGCCCTCTACTTTTCATTTTGACAAGAGGTTAAAAGGGGAAAAAAGCCCCCCAAAATTTGTAATGCAATTTCTCCCGACTATGGAGATACCCCATATGTGGGCGCAAAGTGCTCTGGGGGCGCACAACAAGGCCCAGAAGGGAGAGTGCACCATGTACATTTGAGGTGATTTGCACAGGGGTGGCTGACTGTTACAGCGGTTTTGACAAACACAAAAAAAAAAAAAAAAACACATGTGACCCCATTTCAGAAACTACATCCCTCAAGGAATGTAATGAGGGGTGCAGTGAGAATTTACCCCCCACTGGTGTCTGACAGATCTTTGGAACAGTGGGCTGTGCAAATTAAAAATGTTGTACAGCCCACTGTTGCAAAGATCTGACAGACACCAGTGGGGGTTAAATTCTCACTGTACCCCTCATTACATTCTGTGAGGGGTCTAGTTTCCAAAATGGTATGCCATGTGTTTTTTTGTTTTTTTTTGCTGTCCTGGCACCATGGGGGCTTACTAAATGCGACATGCCCCCCGAGCAAAATTTGCTCTCAAAAAGCCAAATATGACTCCCTCTCTTCGGAGCATTGTAGTTCGCCCGTAGTGCACTTCTGGTCAACTTATGGGGTACCTCCATACTCAGAAGAGATGGGGTTACAAATTTTGGGGGGTATTTTCTGCTATTAACCCTTGCAAAAATGTGAAATTTGGGGGGAAACACACATTTTAGTGAATTTAAAAAAAAAATTTTTACATATGCAAATGTCGTGAAACACCTGGGGGGTATTAAGGCTCACTTAATTCCTTGTTACGTTCCTCAAGGGGTCTTGTTTCCAAAATGGTATGGCATGTGTTTTTATTTGCTGTTCTGGCACCATAGGGGCTTCCTAAATGCAACATGCCCCCCAAAAACCATTTCAGAAAAACATACTCTCCAAAATCCCCTTGTCTCTCCTTTGCTTCTGAGCCCTCTACTGCGCCCGCCGAACACTTTACATAGACATATGAGGTATGTGCTTACTCGAGAGAAATTGGGCTACAAATATAAGTATACATTTTCTCCTTTTACCCCTTGTAAAAATTCAAAAATTGGGTCTTCAAGAACATGCGAGTGTAAAAAATGAAGATTGTGAATTTTCTCCTTCACTTTGCTGCTATTCCTGTAAAACACCTAAAGGGTTAAAAGGCTGATTGAATGTCATTTTGAATACTTTGGGGGGTGCAGTTTTTATAATGGGGTCATTTGTTGGGTATTTCTAAGATGAAGACCCTTCAAATCCACTTAAAATTTTGTGAAAAATTGGAAAATTGCTGCTGAACTTTGAAGCCCTCTGGTGTCTTCCAAAAGTAAATTTTCTAATTTTTCATCAAATTTTGGGATTTTTCACCAAGAAAGGATGCAAGTTACCAAAAATTTTACCACTATATTAAAGTAGAATATGTCACGAAAAAAGAGTCTCGGCATCAGAATAACTAAAAGCATTCCAGAGTTATTAATGTTGAAAGTGACAGTGGTCTAATGTGCAAAAAATGGCCAGGTCCTAAGGTGTAAAATGGCTGGGTCCTTAAAGGGGTACTCCGCCCCTAGACATCTTATCCCCTATCCAAAGTATAGGGGATAAGATGTCAGATCGCCGGGGTCCCGCTGCTGGGGACCCCGAGGATTGCTGCTGCAGCACCCCGCTATCATTACTGCACAGAGCAAGCTCGCTCTGCATGTAATGATGGGCAATACAGGGGCCGGAGCATCATTACGTCACAGCTCCGCCCCTCGTGAGTTCATGGCCCGCCCCCATCAATACAAGTCTGTGGGAGGGGGTGTGGCGGTCATCACGCCCCCTGCCATAGACTTGCATGAAGGGGATGGGCCGTGATGTCATTAGGGGCGGAGCCATGACGTCACGCTGCTCCGGCCCCTGTATCGCCCGTCATTACGCACAGAGCGAACTCGCTCTGTGCCGTAATGATGGTGGGGTGCCGCAGCGGTGATCCCCGGGGTCCCCAGCAGCGGGACCGCGGCAATCTAACATCTTATCCCCTATCCTTTGGATAGGGGATAAGATGCCAGGGGCGGAGTACCCCTTTAAAGGAGTAGTCCAGTGGTGACCCAGTGGTGAACAACTTATCCCCTATCCTAAGGATAGGGGATAAGTTGCAGATCGCGGGGGGTCCGACTGCTGGGGCCCCCTGCAATCTCCTGTACGGAGCCCCGACAGCCCGCGGGAAGGGAATCGGCAATCTCCGGCTCTGCCATGGAGATGTATTGAGGGGGCGTGTCGGCCGCCGCTTCGTGCGGGGGTCGACACCCGCTATCTGGCCGGAGAGCCTGGCCCCTGTACAGAGAGATCGCATGGGGCCCCAGCGGTCGGACCCCCCGCGATCTCAAACTTATCCCCTATCCTTAGGATAAGGGATAAGTTTTTCACCACTGGACTACCCCTTTAAGGACTGTAGGTTTGCTTCCCTGTGCTATAAAGGAGTATATATTGTCTTGTGCACAGTGCACTTCAATAAAGTCAATCCCAGTTACCTGCATGTCTAAAATGATTCTATTGCATATACCAACAAAGGTACACCTCCCTAGACAACTCAACGATGTGGACCCTTGGGTCAAGGATTTCCTACAATTGTGCAGACCCCCATTTACAAAAGTTGCAGGAACATATACAGGGTTAGCCAGACTCAAAAGCCACCTGTGACCACACTAGAGACGTTACCTAAGGGACTACTATTCTCGGCTGCCCTGAGTTTCGTCACCCATCCTCCTTGTTGACAAAACACATTGGGGGAGATTTATCAAAACCTGTGCAAAGGAAAAGTTGCCCAGTTGCACATATCAACCAATCAGATTGCTTCTTTCATTTTGTAGAGGCCTTGTTAAAAATGAAAGAAGCGATCTGATTGGTTGCTATGGGCAACTGGTCAACTTTTCCTTTGGACAGGTTTTGATAAATCTCCCCATAGTGGCCAGAATGAAAACTGCAAGACTTCAGAATTATAAAAAAAAAATAGATAATAAAACACCAAAGTCGAAAAGAAATTACCAAAAGTAAAAAAATATATATATCTTTAGAGCTTCGCTTGGGTCCACCATCACAAACTCCATTCAGGGCCTGTACGGTCCATTGCACAACAGAGACCTACAGTGGTGACAAGCTGGAACGTGTAAAATGAATAAATGAACTACTGTGTTTCCCCAAAAAAAGTACCTACCCTGAAAATAGGCCCTAGCCGGATTATCGGGGTGGACTGCAATATAAGCCCTACCCCGATAATAAGACCTAGACCAGTGGTCTCCAACCTGCGGACCTCCAGATGTTGCAAATGTTTGCAACATCTGGAGGTCCACAGGTTGAAGACCACTGACCTAGACAATGCCCAGGCTGCAAATATTAAAAAACAATCTTTAACTTACCTTCGTCCTCCATTCCCCCGTTGCTAAGGAACCGGCCTCACTGTCCTCCGCTGTTTTCGCTTGCCGGCCGGCTTCTTACATGACAGTCGGCTCAGCCTATCATCGGCCGAGGCGGGACATCGCTGCGGCCGGTGATAGGCTGAAGGCTCTGAGACGTCACAACACCAGGAAGCAGCAAGAACAGCGGAGGGACCATGAGGCCGGTGCCTTAGCAACGGGGGAACGGAGGACGAAGGTAAGTTAAATATTGCTTTTTAATATGTGCAGACCGGGCACAGGAATAGATACAGCGCAGCGGCTGATAATTATTTGGCAGGGGGGGGAGAGAAGCTGCGCTCGCGGGTGACAAATGATCAGTACCACGATGTGGGGATTGTGGGGTGCAGCGCTGGGCTGATAAACCGGCGGGGGGGGAGGGTTAGGGACATTGGGGGGGCATTTACACCCCCCCCATTATCATTATGTGATATGCGCAGCTCGCGCATATCACATGATGATAATGGGGGGGGGGGTAAATACCGTGGAACCGCCATGTTGTTCAGTGTGCATACCATATATAAATAGATAAATAAGCCCTACCCTGAAAATTAGCCCTAGTGTGTTTTTTTGTGGCTAAAATTTATATAAGACCCGGTCCTATTTTCGGGGAAACACGGTATAATACCAGTTCTATAGTTTCTGGTAACACAAAGAGCTTATAAATATTCCTCTGTGTATAAGCGCTGAATGCACAGTCCACTGCTAACGTAACACAAGGATCATGGCATAGATATAAGATACAAATACATTGTTGCTTTCTTTGTGACTCAATATCCATCTCAGATCAAGAGCCTTTGCTTCTGAAGCGTTCTTGAGGCATGTTTGAAGTATACTTTCAAGATGGCTATATGAATGGAACCCTGTTCAAAGCTTCAGAAGTGTGTGTCTCCTCATGCACCTAGTTCAATAGCTTCAAAAGTGGATTTGTGCACTTGTCCCCAGTTCAGAAGTGGGGATTAATTATACCTACCTGACCTGAAGTGCATTGGAGAACGAAGAACACTGTGTATTATGGGATATTGCTCAGCACATGGGCTTCAATATCTGAGTCAATATCCATTATAGATAACTAATACCCATTAAAGGACATTAGGGGGGTATTTATCAATTTTGTCTGTTGACAGTTTCTTTTTATCCTTTTTTTTTTCCCCTTTGGTTTTCGTGGACATGCACCAAATTTTTAAATTGGTGCAAGTTGTTAGTAATTTTGGCTCAAATGTTGACATCAGCTGTTTACAGTGCCTTTTAGGGTGCATGCATACCACGTTTTTGCTATACAGTTCCCGTATAAAACCGTACTAAAACGTATTGAAAACCGGAGGTATTGACTTAACATTGCAAACCGTATTGCAAACGCATCATACGGTTATGTCCGTTTGGCGACTTTTACGGTTGGGCCCGGTTTTTCAGCCGTGTTCGCAACCGGAGTATACAGCGTTTTTAGGTCCGGTTGACCAACCGTATCCTAACCGGATACGTTTTTATTAACATAGAAGTCAATGAGAACCGGACTAAACCGTATGAGTGTACGGTTGGATCCGTTTTAATCCCTCCGTTTAATCCCTCCGCCGAAAACACCACCCACCTTCTAGAATGTTCTTTCTGGAAAAACTTTATTTAAAAACAAGGCGAACATTTACAGACGTATATGTTTTTTTAGGGTGAAAACGGTACAACCGGATTAAACCGTACATCACGATTCAAACCGGATAGAGGTTGATCTATGTGCACACGGTTTAATACGGTTGAGTCCGGATTTTGCCTATCCGTTTTTTTACAAAAAACCTGATACGGGAACTGGATAGCAAAAACGTGGTGTGCATGCATCCTTACACAGAACTTACCACCACAGAGGATGCGTATTTTACCCTGTAGAGCAGCCATTTTGGAGTCCCTCCTGCAGTATATCAGCAAGCGACATGAGTTATTTTCTTTTGAGGGGTTTATAGCCACCATGTGAAATGGATTTTATTTTCAACTTGAGTATTATTATTATTTTGGTTACTTAAGTGCAGTGGTCTTCAACCTGCGGACCTCCAGATGTTGCAAAACTACAATTCCCGGCATGCTGGGAGTTGTAGTTTTGCAACATCTAGAGGTCCGCAGGTTGGAGACCACTCCTTTAGTGCTTTACCTTTCCTGAACCTGTGTGGCCATGTCCAATGCTGGCTCAACGGAGGGTGAAGGTCCCTCAGAGACAACTATGTCGCAGGATAGTATTGCGCAGCCCTGGAGGCGTCGCTGCTTTTGACAAAAAAAAAAAAAATGTTTAATGTATTTTGATACCTTTACATTTTCTGAGATTGCTAAGTGTGTTTACCATGTGCAAAATTTCTTGGCGGTGATTTGCGCCAAGAAAAAAACAAAGATCGATTGGCGCAAATGAAAAGTTAAAGTCACACACAGGACCATGTGATTTTGAGAAAGTTGTAAAAATGACGGTGGAGAAGATGCGCCAAACTTTGGCGCAAAAAGACACTGGGGGACAATAATGGTGTAGCAATGTGTGATTTTATGTATGTTTTTTTGCGTCAAATGGAGCATATTTGCGCCAAAATGATCAATTGTCGTAGGCAAGTTTGTAATTTTGGCACAAATGTAGCCCTACAAAAGGCGCAGACCCCAGAATTCCAGGCAGTAAATCTGACTTTGGGACGTTCTATTGTTGTAGCTATTTTCTCTGTCACTTTTAATCATGGTGTAGATTTGCGCCTAAATGAAGGTATTTGCGCCTAAACTTGCGCCAAATCGAAAAGTCGCAATTAATGAATTCCAGACCAAAGAATGATTGTAACTGAAATCACGACTAACAAAGTGAAATCAGTGATTTTGTTCTAAACCATTTGGCGCAATTGTTTGTCGCAAAAAGTCACATAAAAGGAGATTTCAGACAAATCACAGTCAAAAGGTAAAATCCTTCATACATACCCCCTACTGTGCCGAAGTATTGCACCAAAGTAACGTGAAAAAAAAAAAAAAACATAAATCCTTTAATAAATACCCCCCAATATGTAAGAATTCCTTTATACAGAGATAAATATCACTACATAGAAAATTAAACTCCTCCTGCGGAACCAGACTTTCTCAGATTTTGCAAGAAATGTCTTCTCCTATCTATCCCCGATTCCCTGCAGGTCCTGCTGTAGCTAATGTTGCTGCTTCTTCCGATCCCTTATCTCTTCTACCTACTTCGGAGTTTAGGGGTTGGATAAAGACCTACTTGCACAACACAGCCCTAGCACTATGAACGTTTCTGGAACACCCCTTTAATAAGTACAAAAATTCCACAAAAAGCAGCATTTTCCTATTGTGAATATGACATAATTCTGGTGCAATTGGAGCCAAAAAACAAAAACTGGTATACACGCATTGCACCATGTTTGTTAGGGGGAGAATTTATCAATGCTTAAACTAGACCAGGCTCGTTCATAAAGGGAAAGTTGTTTAGTGGGAAAGAAGGCATTGCTTGCCTAAAAGGGTTGTGTGCCAAAACTATGCCAAAATTCTTGCACAAATTGAGCAAATCTTAAAAGTTTAGGAATTCTGTCTAGGAATTAGTCATCTTTAGTTAATCTGCCCCAGAGCATGAAGCCACTCTTTTTCATGTTTTTTTGTGACTTGCAAGTTGCTCTCTCTTTGACAGATCCATATACTATAAATAAATCAGCAGTGTGCATGGGCGAGACACTACATTTTTAAGGGCCCCTGTTCTGGAGATCTGACACTGTTCCCCTATCTTGAGGGTACAGCCCATGTATCGCCTATGCATTGTATTTCACACTGCACAAAATCTGCTCTTGCAGCGGGAAATATGCTGCTTAACCCCCGATCACCATACACGCAGGGCTTTCTGGCAGCAGCCCTGTGTGTGCAGTGAGTTTTGGAGGCGGGGCCGCATGCCGGCATCACTGTGACACGCGGCCTCTCCTCCAAAACATACTGCACACATAGGGCTACCGCTGGAAAGCCCTGTGTGTGTGGAGATCTGGGATTACGCATCATATTTCCTGCTGCAGCAGCAGATTTTGCCCAGCGTGAAATACGCTGCATAAGCGGTATGTGGGACCGTACCCTAAGAATAGGGATAAGATCACTTTTGTATGTCTGCTCGTAGCAGCAGATTTCTAGAGTGGGAAATCCGCCCTGTGTGTGTGGTGATCTGGGATTATGCATCATATTTCCCGCTGCAGCAGCAGATTTTGCACAGCGTGAAATATGCTGCGTAAGCAGTATGTGGGACCGTATCCTAAGAATAGGGGAAAAGATCACTTTTGTGTGTGTGCTCATAGCGGCAGATTTCTAGAGTGGCAAATCCGCCACTGCATGCAGATACACAAAGAGACCCGGCCTGAGCCACGAGCATGCTCTGCAGTCCCTCTATGGCTGCCGTCAGCGCAATCACAGCATCAAATATGCTGCAAATGTGCCCCATATGACTTTGCCCTTAAAGGGGTATTCCGCTGGAAAACATTTTTTTAAACTCAACTGGTGCCAGAAAGTTAAACAGATTTGTAAATTACTTCTATTAAAAAATCTTAATCTTTCCAGTACTTATCAGCTGCTGTATGCTCCACAGGAAGTTGTTTTCTTTTTGAATTTCCTTTCTGCCTGACCACACTGCTCTCTGCTGACACCTCTGTCCATTTTAGTTACTGTCCAGAGTAGAAGCAAATCCCCAATGCAAACATATGCTGCTCTGGACAGTTCCTGACATGGACAGAGGTGTCAACAGAGAGCACTGTGGTCAGACAGAAAGAAAATTCAAAAAGAAAATAGCTATTTGCGGTGCATACAGCAGCTGATAAGTACTGGAAGGATTAAGATTTTTAAATAGAAGTAATTAAAAAATCTGTTTAACTTTCTGGCATCAGTTAATTAAAAAAAAAAAATGTTTTCCAGTGGTGTACCCCTTTAATTAAAAATTATTTAGGTTTAATAGCCATCAAAGAAAACAGAATTCTTCCAATACATTCCTTTTATTTACAGGCTACTGAGGTCTGCAGTCTGCTGATGAATTTAAAGGACAATAAAAATATTTTAGAGAGTTGCTTGTATTGTCATTTTCTAATATAAATTACATAACTATATAAAATAATCAAAACAAATGTATAATAAATCTATAATATAAACCACTGTACACTGTGTGGACCAATTTTGAATGCTCATGTTGTATTCTAGAAATGTAACTTAAAGCTCCTGAGTCCCATTTACTCACTTACTTATTATCATTTGAGACAGAGGGACCATTGGACATGCACAGTTATTATGGCTCCTGTGTGACTTTAACTTTTGTAACCCTTAGGCTAGGTTCACACTACGGAATTTCCGCCTGCAATTCCGCTTTGAAACTGTAGAAATTCCGCTTACTAAAATGTATAGTGTAGTGAATGGGTTTCCGTTCACAAATTCACACTTCAGAATTTGTGAAGCGGAATTTGTGAATGGAAAATCCGCTTTAAAATTTCCGCCTGAGGAATGGCGTTGCTCATTCTTCAGGCGGAAATACTCAAAGAACACATTGCAGTCTATTGGAAACTGCAGTGTCCGCGTGGTCCTAGCGCCGACTGATTCAGTCAGTGCTGTCCGTATTCGGAATCTCCGGGTGGAAATTTTCTGCTCTGAGATTCCGCAGTGTGAACCTAGCCTAAGGCTGGATTCACACTGTGGAATTTCTGGGCAGAATTTCTGCCTGAGACCAAGCTGGCGGCACAAGGACTGCACGGACTGCATTGCTGTCCCCATGTCAGTTCAAATACATTCCTGAGCAGATCTCCCAAAAGATCTATCCAGAAATGCATTGCCGTCTATGGAGACGGCAATGCAGACTGTGCGGTCCTAGTGCCATCGGTTAAATCTCCGGCAGAAATTCTGCCCAGAAATTCCGTAGTGTGAACTTAGCCTAAGGGTCTATTCAGATGGCAGAATTTCCCGCTTGAGGAATTCCTCCTCAAATTAAAGCCCAATACACTCCCATTCACACTTCTGAAGAATTTCTGCTTGGATTCCACACCAATTCAGTACAAAATACACATAAATGGAAGCGGAATTGGGGCAGATGAGAGGAAATTCTGCCATGTGAATAGACGCTAAGGCTAGGTGCAGACTACGGAATTTCCGACAGTCTGTCTGCAAAATTTTCCGCGACTATTTTTTGCCTCCAAAGGCGTTTTTCAGTGTCATGCGTAATTTTGTCATTACCGCGAGTAATCGGCCTCTATTTCGAATGGAAATGATGCCACCAAATCCGCCTTTTGGACCATGTGATCACATGACCCGACCCAGGCGTATTTAAAAGGAAGAATGTGGGCTAGTCCAAGAACCAGTGGGCTGATCATATTAAAATTTCTGACTCAAATCCATACGGATTTTCCATATGTAATCCGCTTTCAATCTGCCTACGTTCTGCGTTCGAACAAAAATCCGCCGGGAAATGAGAGTCCCATTGAAGTCAATGGGATTCTGCTGCGGAAATCCATCTGAAGAAAGAGCACCTCCTTTCTTCATGTGGAAATTTTCAAGTAGAAATTAGGCACGCAAATTCCGAGTGAAAAAATACGAAGTTTGAACAGGGGCACGGAAATCCCATTGACTCGCATGTACTTTTTAGCAAGCGGAATTTCGGACGGAAATTTTGAAACGGAATTTCTGTCGGAAATTCCGTAGTCTGAACCTAGCCTTATTGTTAAATCCTGGATGTTTATCTCAGCTGGTCATTTGTTCCTTACTTTGGAAATAAATTTTTTTCATATTCTCTTTTCACCATATTATAGACCCCAAAACTGGAAGAGCAGAAAGGTAGCAGCCAGAAAAATAAGGTGGGTGAATCATGAGCAAAATGTAACAGTATTATTTATCCATGTTACCAATTCATCCGTGACTCTGATGTTGAGAAACAGATAACAACATTGTTAATTTTCCCGTCTGCTGAGATTTCTGTTACCCTTTTTGATTGGTCATTCTAGTTGTATGCTGGGTATGGTAGTTAAAGAGGTTAACCAGAAGCTGATATTTCCTTTAAAAAACAAACAAACAGCACCACCCCTGTCCTCAGGTTGTGTGTGGTATTGCAGCTCAGTTCCTTTGAAGTGAAGAAAGTCAAGTTGTAATACCACACACAACCTGAGGACAGGGGTGGTGCTGTTTTTGGAAGGCATTAGATCTGGTTTCCTTTTCCTGGATAATCCTTTTCACATCAGCACTGCAATGCTGTTTGTTGTAAGGAGTGTTTATGGATTTATAATCTGCTCCTATAATTTAATGCCCTTGGTTTATGAATTGAAATAGGTGTTATTTGTGCCTGTATTATGACTGCAATATGCATCAAATGACTTGAATTGATACAGTGATCTACTGAGCATTTTTGAAGTTAGCTTAAAAGTGGTTATCCGGCAGGAGGGTAGGGGTGTGGGATTCTTAGCTATGCCCATTTTGTGGTATATAAAAAAAAAATATATATATATAAATAAACATCTACTTACCTCCAGCACTCCCATGGTGCCTCTGGTGTCCTTCTCCGGTCTCCAGGTGCAATTCTCTTCCTGATCTGCAGAGTGACGTACCAGGCCCAGGATCACCCAGGCCCAATGTATCATACTGCTGCTCAGTGATAGGCTGACCAAGGCGGAACATCATTGTGTCTCATGCTGTCCATAAGTCCTTATTTATGACAGCTGGAAAACTCAGTTAACCATTTGTGGACTGCCAGATAGTCTAGCCAGTCCGCAAGTGACTTCGTAAGGATGCTCCTGACTGTCCATGAAAAGTCGTAGAGCTGCAGGAGAAGAGAGTGACATAGAAAAGGCAGTAATCTTTAATAGAGATGTGCAAACTTTTCAAATGTTGGCTTGGTAGGTTTGCCAAACCTCAGCAATATCCCTAACACTTATGTATAACACCATATAAGGTATGAAATCACAAAACGGAATATCTGAGTGGAATCCGCAAGAAAAAAATGGGATTCTGCTGCACTGTGCACACAACATATACTGCCGAAATCTTTATTCCGGACTCCACCTAAAGAATTTGCTCGAAAATGCATTGACTTCTATGGAAAAGAGCCTGGCAGGCAGCCTGAGCAACCCTGATGCCCTGACCGGCTGCCCCAGCTATAAATCTGCCCATGCCCTATCCTCTGTTTTGTGGTTAGAATACCCCTTTATTCCTTAATTCTACAGTATTTATGCACCTCATTTATATTTGGAACTAAGTACCATCCCTTCCACATGTTTAGATATTCATTCCTGATGTAATATAGATGGTAAACTAATTATATTTTATATTTTTTTCTTACCAGCCATTACAGACTAGATTTCTAAACACTGTGAGTTCTTAAAGGGGTACTCCCGTGGAAAACTTTTTTTTTTTTTTTTTTTTATCAACTGGTGCCAGAAAGCTAAACAGATTTGTAAATTACTTCAATTAAAAAATCTTAATTCTTCCAGTACTTATTAGCTGCTGAATACTACAGAGGAAATGGTTTTCTTTTTGGAACACAGAGCTCTCTGCTGACATCATCACCACAGTGCTCTCTGCTGACATCTCTGTCTGTTTTAAGAACTGTCCAGAGTAGGAGAAAATTCCGATAGCAAAAATATGCTGCTCTGGGCAGTTCCTGAAATGGACAGAGATGTCAGCAGAGGGCACTATGGTCATCATGTGAGCAGAGAGCACTGTGTTCCAAAAAGAAAACCATTTCCTCTGTAGGAAAAAGTACTGGAAAGATTAAGATTTTTAAATAGAAGTAATTTACAAATCTGTTAAACATTCTGGCACCAGTTGATTTAAAAAAAGTTTTCCACAGTAGTACCCCTTTAAGATCATTTATTTAAAGGAGTACTCCACTGGAAAACATTTTTTAATCAATAGATGCCAGAAAGTTAAACAGATTTGTAAATGACTTCTATTTAAACATCTTAATCCTTCCAGTACTTATCAGCTGCTGTATGATACAGAGGAAGTTCTTTCTTTTTGAATTTATTTTCTGTCTGGCGACCGTGCTCTCTGCTGACACCTCTGTCCATGTCAGGAACTGTCCAGAGAGGTTTGCTATTGGGATTTGCTTTTACTCTCGACAGTTCCTAAAATGGACAGAGGTGTCAGCAGAGAGCACTCTGGTCAGACAGAAAGGAAATTCAAAAAGAAAAGAACTTCCTCTGGATAATACAACAGCTGATAAGTACTGTAAGGATTAAGATTTTTGAATAGAAGTCATTTATAAATCTGTTTAACTTTCTGGCACCAGTTGAAAAATGTTTTCCAGCGAAGTACCCCTTTAAAGCTTGTTACAAGTTCAAACACCTTCAAAGCGGGAACATAAAAAGACATGCAAGTCATCTGTGTTCCATAAGCCCACATTTGCCCATAGCACCTGCCTTTAATGTGCCCCTCGGACCTGCCCCTGCCATTTGTTAGTGTTGATTTGTTTTCATAGGTTATGGCTCTTGTTTCATTGTGTGCAATAACCCTTGCATTGCTGTGTGATGACCCTCTCTCGGCTCTGCAGGTCATGCTGCCATTTAGTTGCTGAATTTTATATTGTGGAATATGTACCCTGTAGCTATCACTTGTTGAAGACATACTGGCAATAATAAAACATACGTCTATGTGAGCACAGGCAAAACCATCAACTTTTGAGACTCTATTGCGGTCTCCACACAGGAGTCTGATCATAATAGAATCCAAAATTTGCTTTAGAAAAGTTGGTAATACGTTTCGTAAATATTCCCCTTTGGGCCATTTCTCTATTTTTCTGAATTGTCAGCAACGGATATTGTTTTCATAGAATCCTCAGGGTAGCAAGAAAGCAGACAGCAAGCGCTTCTTTCTCCAGCCCATTACCAGACACGAGCAGCAGGAAGGCAATAAATCCTTATCTTCATTATATCCACTATTTCAGGCAGTTACATCTCAGTTCATCACACTTGTCAAAGAGCAGCTTCAGATCCAGGCAGACACCTCGCCCCTTATTACACAGATGGATTCATGTCAGCCTTAACTATCTATTTAAGGAATAGGCATTATCCTCCGAATGTCTGCAGATACTGTAAACTAATCCCAACTGGATTTTCTCAGCCAACACTAAATATACTAGCCACTTTTAGACAAATGGAAATTAAATGGGTCAGGTAGTGGACCAATTTTGGCCTTTTACCAAGTCTGCTTATATGGCCTGAAGTAGAGAAAATGTTAAAATATATTTCAAGTCATCTGGAAAAAAAAGAAACACTAGAGATGGGCGAATCGAAGCAGAGTAAGAGTAATCGAATTTCATGAAAAATTTTATTCTGAACAAATCCTAATTTCCTCTCGCTTCATGGTAATGAATCGTTTCATTCACTACATTTTGTGCGGGCCGGAGGGCTAAAATGGCGGCTACACGTCTGAGGACATAGGGCAAGGAAGTCTGGGAAGGCGGGTAGCCGGGATCACCCTGAATCACATAGCGGCATGCAGCCTATCAGCATCCAGCCAGTCCTGTGATGTCACAGCCCTGCATATTCGGCAGCCATTGACGAAGACAGGCATTTCCGAGAGCAGAGATTGTGTGCGCGCACTAATCACCGTTACTGACAATACTGCGAATCCATTCACCTCAATCCCGCATTCGTTCTGGCTAGAGAGAGAGCAGACACTGTGATGTCACTAATCAGTGTTACTGAATATACAGATCAGCATAGGGGAAATCCATTGACCTCAAGCCCACATCACTGCAGGCAGGCAGGGACAGTTTAGAAGTAATTTTTTCGGCGAATCGGCCAAATTGAATATTTGTCTAAAAAAACCATTTGGGTTTTGCATCATGGGGCCTAGAATA
This sequence comes from Hyla sarda, assembly GCF_029499605.1. NCBI lineage: Eukaryota > Metazoa > Chordata > Amphibia > Anura > Hylidae > Hyla > Hyla sarda. The sequence continues at coordinate 375,555,571 of NC_079190.1, read as the reverse complement.
AAATTGCTATAATTGTATTTTCTTGTGTAAACCCCCTACATGCAGTTATGGTGCATCACTTGTTCCATTGACCTATGCTGCCCAGATCACTGCACTGTCCATAATGATGTTTTAAAGGCTATAAATACTGTAACATTCTTTGGCTTTTAGTAGGTAATACACGTTTCAATGTACATACCTCATAACTATTCTCATTCCTACACCACTCTCTGTTTACTATCCTGTTTTAAACCCTCAAGCTACACAAATACTTAAAAAACAGGACTATTTAGTTAATACTACCCAAATGGTCTATTTTTCGTATTATAAGACAGTTTCATAATACTGTAACACTGTAGTAACATAATTATGTATTTGAATATTATGCAGCTGCCTTATACTGATCTTTGGCAAATTGACCATTTGGGTGATATTTATAGTCCAGGTTACTGATCGATTTATGGTGAACCATATAGACTATGGGCACGCCCAGTCCTCTCCATTGTATGCAATGTCTGTGTTGTCAGTGCCATACTCAGGCTGTCAAACAAACATAGTCAGGCTTAAGTAGGCATAATTATGGGCCAAATAGGTGTGATTACATTGAAGGGCACAGTGACTACTTCTGAAAGTCTCACCATCCCAGGGACTACTTGATCCAGCATTTGAAACATATTCTTTGCAAGTAAAACGTGTCGGTGCAGGTTACAGGGGGTCCATACTGATAACAGGTTCTCTTTACACACCTTCTATACAGGATGTGTTTTAAAATAAGTAGATTTATAATAGGATTTAAAATATGTAGATTTATAATAGGATTTTTGCAAATATTTGTGTTGCATTTTTTATTTTAATTCCAGCTTTTCTGTAGGATTGCACTGGTAAGGGATTATCCCCATTTGATTACTTTGCGATTTGTAAACATGGACACATCTAAATAGCAGCACCAGCATGGACACATAGGGCAGATATTCTGAGAGACCACCAGGAAGCACCGTAATGTATATGACAGCAATATCTTCACACAGGAACATTTTTTGCAAACTGGGTGTTGTTATTCTTCCAATTGACTCATATTTTTTTCTTTTTTTGCTTGATCTGAAACAGGAATGTAATACTGAATTGTATACTACCACTTGATGTTGTTTGATAGAAAAAAGGGTACTGCAGAGAAAAATAATGAGGTGGCCCAGTACGGGATGGTGTTTCCCTGTACCTCTCCTGCCCTATCAGGCAGTGTCCCTTCATGTCCCCATGATCCCCCCCCCCCCCTCCAGTGTTACCCACAGTGTACATATGTTATACATTAAAAGTGTAATGTTTCTTTAATTGCTATGATCATGTGATTGTTACCCAGGAGACAATAGTGACCAGGTGACCCCCCCCCCAAGTGACCTATGGGCTCCTTGCACCGCCTCCCTATATAATCAGGGGAGGGGCTGCAATCTCTCTCTTCCAGCATTCTTTCTCCTGCTGAGGTCAGTGCAGTCATCTCAGTGTGTGTGTCCAGAGCATTGGAGGCCTCAAGCCTAAAGTCTGCAGCCACAAAGTCAGCTCAAGTAAGCTAAAGTCATCATCTTGTCAGTCACATGTCAGTCATCAGTTTAGTCAATTGTCTAGTCACCGTGGCCTGCACTAAAGTGTCTCTACCTACTGCAAGTCCCAGCAAGCCTGCGAGGTCCCCCTGTGTCACTGGTCACCTCCTTGGGATTCTGTCTGTACTGCATAGACTGTGTTATCTGTCTAACCTCAGTAAAGCTACCATTTGTCCGTAACTTGGCATCGGTGTCTTCATTGCCCCCGTGCCTAGCCCAGGACCAGCGGTATTATCTTCGGGTGGTTAAGGCTAAACCATGCCTTGGTGTCACAACAAGAAGGGGTTAATAACATCTGCCCCTTGGGTTATAACATCTACCCTGCATTGTACCCCGCTGACACCACAGTAATTTATCCCCTATCTACAGGATAGGGATAAGTGTCAGATCGTGGAGAGTTTAACTGCTGGGACCCCCCAAGATCTCCTGAATGGGCCCCGGCTTTCTGAGCGGAGCACGTGCTGGGATCGGCATGCACTCCATTCATTTCTATGGGAGCGCTGGAGATTTAGATGTTCTTACCGAGTACAGATGTTCTTACCGAGTCCCATACCTGCTGATAGTTGGAATCTTCTTTTTGAAGGGAATCTGTCATCAGTTTGGATCCCTTATAACCAGCAACAACACGTTTCACTCCCAAAGATGATGTTTGCTTCCATGCTTTCACATGCTGGCTTGATTCTGGTAAAGTGAAGACAATCAGTTTATAAATCTCCTAATCTCCTGCACTGTTTGTAAGTCAGGACACCGTAGTCACCGCATTCCAGGCTATAATCACACCTATTTGTCCCATAAGCATGCCTACACAGCACTTTGGTCTCTTCAGTACTCCTATAGAGAATGAATGGAGTACATGCATGAATGGGTCCCGACTTTCTAAGAGGAATGTGTGCTGGGGTTGGCATGCGCTCCTCTCAGAGAGTCGGGACCCGTTCAGGAGATCGCAGAAGGTCCCAGTGACCTTCTGGGGCCCACTCACGGTCTGACACTTATCCTCTATCCTGTTGATATGAGATAAGTTACTTTTTGCAGCAGTTCCCCTTTAAAGTGTTACTACAGCGGTACTTTTTTTTAAAAATCAACTGGTGCCAGAAAGTAAAACAGACATGCCTCCTCATGTCAGGAACTGTCCAGCTCTGGACAGTTCCTGACATGGACTGAGGTGTCAGCAGAGAGCACTGTGGTCAGACAGAAAAGAAATTCAAAAACAAAAGAAAAATTTTTTTTTCCACGAGAGTACCCCTATAAAGCATACCTGTCAGTAGGAAAACTTTGGTGTAAATAACCACATGGCTAGAGAGAGGTTTTCATCAGGATTCTGGATATACCTTTTTCCATTATCTTTTCTAATGCAAAGATATCAGCCTTTTAGTTTTATTATTATACAAATGAGGCTCCTAAGCCCAGGGGGGTGTTTCCCAGCAAGGCAAGAGCCCAGGTCAGTCTAGGCCATGTCCCCTTTATCTAGTGGCTGTCAGTCACATGGGGTAGGTGAATGCAACCGGGCGGGCTAGTTGGTTGGACATAACTGGGCTCTTGCCATGCTGGGGAACACCCACTTGATTTTTTATCCTCATTTGCATAATAACTAAAAGGTTTATATCTCAAGACTGGGATGGACTATGGTATTTCTGAAGTCAAAAATCTGTTGAAGAGAACATGTTATTGGCTTCATGCTCCCTTATCTGAACAATCTATGATTCACATTGTGACATTCAGTCCCCGGTGGCTTCTCCATGCTCTACCAGCCCTGATTGGTAGATCTCTTCCTAGTTGTGTATAGAGAAGGATCCATAAATCAAACTATCAGTTAAAACTATGATCCTCTTAAAGGGGTATTCCATGATTTTTTATTTTTTTATTTGATTGTGCTATAGAGGCTGTAAAGTTAGTGTAGTTCATAATATAGTGTATGTACCTGTGTTTAATGTCTGGTCTTGCAATTCTTCTGTGATCTTTGTCCCAATGTGTTTTTTTTAGCATACAAAATGAGTGTTGTCTTAGGTTTTCCCAGGTTGCAGTGCAGTCTGAGACATTATATCACTAGTCAGATGTTGAAATGTCTCTTTCAATGGGTGGAGTGACTGATGGGTGGGAAGTAGATCATTCTCCACAGGGCAAGCAGGAAATTGTAGCTTCATAAACAGCACACATAGCTCAGGTGTGCTGCAAAGGGTGAATGACTGATGTGTGAGAGGAAGAAAAGTGACCTCACACCTACAAACAAGGGATTCTGGGACTTGTAGTTGAAGGGAGGGGACTCCAACAGGAAATAGCTATTTCACAAAAAGAATTCAGCAGCGTTATGGCGGACTCACAACACAGCCATTTAGCCCCAAGACAAGAATCAATCCTTCCTAAGCATGTCCATTACTGTCTCACATGTAAGTACTAAAGTCACCATATGGTGGATAACCCCTTTAAATGCTGCAACATTTTAGCTTAAATCATAAACCTTTACATGAAGGGCAGCATGAAACTAATGAAAGGTTCCCTTTGAGGACTTTATATTCTCTTATTGATGAACAACAAACATCTGGCCGGTGTGTTTTAGCAAACAATGACAAAAAAAGAGAGAGAGAAAAAATTCTGCAAATGCATTAATGCATTATGTGAGCTTGACCTTAGGAATTATACTGAGTACACTAGGCTAATGGCATAGCTTCCATGTGGCATTGTTGTGCTTGTACTGTATAAATAATAGCGCACATTCTTTAGCAAATTGTCTGAATTCCCAGTTCTCTTTTATTGATTTACCTTCAGAATCAACTTGTTGGTATAGTGAATAGTTTGCTTCGCCATCTGGCTTAATAAAAGCTCAACTTTGTTTTACAGCGTGCGTTCTGCATTTATAATGTAAGTGAGATTGTACACAGTGGAGTATTATGTTATGTGCTGCTCACACCATTGAGGCATATGAAAAGATGATGAAGAGTAATGTATTATTGAGGCACTACACTGCCTAGGTTAGTTTGGGAGGAGGAAGTAAATAGTCTGATAGCACATCATAACCACACTTTGTTTAGTACCAACTGGTTTGCACCGACGTCACTTTTTATCTTTTTCACCATATGCTGCTTTCCATGCCTAGAGCTCAACAAGGTCATCATTTGGTTGAGTCTTTTACAAAAACGCCCCCCTCTCATTACATAAACATCTAACAGATTGTATCCTTTTATTGGTACAATAGATAGCAATAAAGTTCTTTGTGAACCATGGCATTCTCTGTAACTTCTATTTTGTGGCCTATTCAGTCATCATACAAGTCAGTGTGCGCAGGCACAATAAATTACAACCATACAAAGCATGACAGTACAATATATAGCACAGGCTCCCTAGGCTATACATCATACTACATGCCACACTAACTCTCTGCTTCTACATATATTATAAAAATAACAACAAAATATTACAGTCTGTGATCAAGGAGTGGGTGGGAATTATGGGCAGTAAATCACAGGGCCAAACTACTGAGCACAAATATGGAAAGATGGGAAAAGTAAAGGGGCGTTAGTCTGTCCAAGATGGAATAGTCTCTAAGAAGGCTGTAGATCAGCCTGCAGCAGTCCCAGATGGACATGTTCCCCCTGTTGACGATGAGATGGTTCCTTGCCAGTCATATAACATCCTATTAACAGTGCACGAGACGCCAGTGTGGTGTCGGGTGAGGGTAGTGTGTGAATTAACCTTTTTGTGACGCCAGGGCATGGTTGAACTATACACCACACGAGGTAGACCAACTTCTCCTGTCCCAGGCACGGGGCAAATAATTACTCCGACGCAAGGTTACAGATAACTGGCTTTACTGAGGTTGCAGAGATGGTACAATCCATTGCAGCTCAGATTAGTATGGTGGAGATGCAGGGTGAACTTTGGGAAGCTTATCGGCTTTTTGGGACTTGTTGTTGATTGTGCTGTGTAAGAATGGCTTGACTTGTATGCAACCCACGCTAGACTGTAGCTACTTTGACTTGACTAACTTGACTTGAATTGATCCCCGGACTTTAGTGTTTACCGCCACACTTTGACTTTCTCCCAGGCGCAGGGTTAACTTGTAGTAGATGCATGGACTAGACCTTCTTCAGAATCACCTCCCAGACTCTTTAGACTTCTCTCATAAACTGAACTCTGAACTCTGGTTACACCATATATGGAGCAGATTTGCAGAAGTGCCATTGGGCAGCTAAGTCACATGATTCACCTCTGCATACCCCCCTAACAACAAGGTCCTTAATAACAGGTTTAAGGTTTAAAGTGACAAGTACATAGAAAATACCAATACATTAACCATTGCACAACATTGCGTTATACTGTGAAATATAAAGTCCTGATGTATGTGGGCCCAAGACGGACATTGAAGCAGCATCTGCCACACAAAATGGGCAGGAGTATAGAAGAACACGTTATTCTGTACTGGGTTACCACACCAGGCCTCCTGGATTGCCTCCACATCATGGACCCCAGGAAATAGCCCATAAAGCACCCAATGGTATGATACCAGCCAGACATTGAACAAAAGGACCCTCTAGTGTGTACATTGAAACTTTCCCGGTTAATGTGATGTGAACAGTCCCTAAGATTCAATTAAACGTGGCTGCTTTGTTTTAGAAATAGCATTACACCTATCCTTGAGTTGGTTCTGGTATTGAAGCTCAGCTCCACTAAAGTGAATGAGGCCCTGGAAGAAAGCATCCATTTTTTTTTATCCTATATAATCCAAAGGATCATAGGGACTCTATATGCAATGAAGGTATACTATATTGTGAAGACCCCCCCTCCCCCTCCATAGAGGTAATACTTCTCAATCAGTATCTGTGATACAGAGCCTGATACAGAAGGTTGTGATTTTTGTTTCCATGTGGCAAAAAAAAAATTCTATGGGGAATATTTATCAAAACCTATGCAAAGAAAAATTTGCCCAGTTGCCCATAGCAACCAATTAGATTGCTTCTTTCATTTTTACAGGTCTTCTTTAAAGAAAAAGAAACAATCTGATTGGTTTCTAAGGACAGCTGGGCAAGTTTTCATCTGCACAGGTTTTGATAAATATCCCCCTATATGCCTTTATATGAAATATACAAAACAAGAAACAAAGGCAAATGAGTGACTAAGTGGCAGGTAAGCACTTAGGGGGAGATTTATCAAAACCTGTCCAGAGGAAAAGTTGTTGAGTTGTCCATAGCAACCAATCAGATTGCTTCTTTCATTTTGCAGAGGCCTTTCTAAAAATGAAAGAACCAATCTGATTGGTTGTTATGGGCAACTCTGGGTAACTTTTCCTCTGGGCAGATTTTGATAAATCTCTCCCTTACTGTATTAACCAAATGAAAGAGTATTAGTCCCACAATGTAACACCCAATGTATACCAGCCCATGTGTGAACTCCTACCAAACTACACAAAAAAGCTAAGAAAACTGGAGTAACTTGTGCAATGTTATGTAGCGGGTTTTTGGGAGCGCCCCCTAGTGTCTCTGGGGTCCCTTACCCTAGCTACCTCACTACGCCTGACAGGCGGATCCTGAGCCTCCGCTATCTGGGAGCTGGGGTACATGTCTGCAGCAGTGCCTCCACCCAGTGGAGCATCCGGGATAGGAATGTGGGGTCCCACTGGGAACATACTTGGTACAATGAGACTGACACAGCCTAATGGGAACTAACTTTATATAATAAGTAGCAAAGGAAAAACATACATAGGATAATAAAATAGTGTAACACAGATAGGAATGCAGTGTGAATTTTCCTCACCCACCCACTAGTACACCTGCGGCCCACCCCCTTATCTTTGCCTTAATGGCCGATAGTGCACATAGGAGTGTTGGAGCCCCTATTAAAGTCCTGCTCCGCAGAGTCACTGAAGCAGCCTGTGTTGTACTATCCGCCACTGAACCTCAGAGTCTTTACTTTGAGTAAGGAGACAGGTGCCCTGTAGTGGAACAGGGAAGAGGCTTTATCTTACCCTCACAACACCATTAACTAGGTCAGTCCAGCAGCAGTCTCCTCTCACTGTATTTACAAGACATCTGGACTCAGTGCTTGTCTCTGCCAGCAAGTCTCTCTCAGCTAGTGTGGTCCTGTGTGAAGCAAGTTCTCTCAGCTAGGTGCTGTCTCAGTGGTGCAGTCTTTCACAGCTAGAAGCACGTCTTTTCTCTAGCTAAGCTTGTAGTCGTCTGAGCAAATCCTCATGGCACAGGACCTGTGTGATGTCACAATCATTTGACCGAAGTCTCCACCAATCAACATTATCTCTCATGAAATGGTTGGTAATCATGTGATCACAGCTCCAGTCTTAATTAACAGCATGCTAGTTCGTTTGAGGGCTCCATCCGCCATCTACTGCCAACTCCACAGGGGTTACAATTAAAAGGTATATACTTTATTTTCATGTTAAAATAATATAAAAATGAGGTAGGAATCCACCTATGGGGAAATAAAAGAATGACACCCCATAGATTCACATATAAATAATAACATGAAAGAACAACAATGTATTTCCAATCCCAATGTTTGACAGTGTAATAGATAATAGGATTATACGGTCATGGCCGTAAATGTTGGCACCCCTGAAATTTTTCAAGAAAATGAAATATTTCTCCATTCCCCATTTTTATACTTCATTTTTTAGATTATGTCTATTTTTCTATGTTTTAATTGGCAGATTAAATAGTGAATTGCTGTCCCATTATAGGCTATTCAGTTATATTATATCTACATGGGTTACTATGTCTTCACTGGTTACTTCTGGTACAGTTTGGCTTTTGCCAATAATTCTAATGATATGTGTATGGATCCTTTTTATTTCTCTAGGTGCATCCATTTCCATGATTCATCATTTGTCCTTATCATTGAGGTTAATGGGTGACAGATTGAAAACCCATATGGAAACAAGACCATTTGTCATCAGTTATTCAGTTACTTGAGGTCAATTACAGAAGAGACAAACCTTATGGATAAACACTCAAGTGTTAACGGAGAAATGGGGCTGTGTTATTATTAGGACTATATTTCATTTTGTTTGGTGTAGGTTGACAATCAACAAGTTTTATTCACTATTGTGTCCTTCCATGTGTCATAGGGGGCCATTTATTATTGTCTTTAGAGATTTTTTTGTTTTGTTTTGCTTATAATCGGAACATGTGCCCTAAAAGCAATAAAGCGACTTCACACAGTAAGCAAAAAAGCTACAAGCCATCTTGCAAAAGTCAATTTCAGTTTTTAACTTGCAGTGGTAACGGATTTACCATGCCCCCTCCATAGGCTTGCATTGAGGGGGTGGAGCGTGACTTCACACGGGGCGGAGCCGTGACGTCACTATTCTCCGTCCCCATGATTGCCAGTAATCAGATCCGGAGCGAGCACGCTCCGGGGGCTTATTCTACCGGGGTGCGGCGTGGAAGATCATGGGGGTCCCCAGCGGCGGGACCCCCCCCCCCGCGATCAGGCATCTTATCCTCTATTTTATCCTCTATGGATAGGGGATAAGAGGTCTTAGCGCCTGAGTACCCCTTTAATCAGACTTTTTGTGCAGAAAAGTCAGAAAGCAGACAAGAATCATAGAAAATGGTGTTCGGATGTCTATTGTTTTTTGCTTAGGTGCGCCAAGTTTATCAACCCAATTGCGGTATTATGATAAATATTTCGCACGTAAGCAAAACCAATGCAAAAATAAATGACATTAAAACAAGTTTTCCAAAGACAACAACAAAAAATCTCCCCCTTGAAGTATTAGTATGAATGACTACATATGTCTTTCCTTTCTTTTTACAGGATGACTACATACCATATCCCAGCATTGAAGAGGTAATCCTTTATATATCACAAATATTATACTCTCTTCTTCTATTAAGAGAAAAGTGCTGAATTGTGGGCAACAACAATGCAATGTTTAAAAGACTATAACACGTTGTTTTACATTATGTAAAATATGACAAGCTGAGCACAGATGGTTTTCCAAAGGTGGTAGTATATTTTATATAATATTAGCTAGCCTGACACAGTTCTTGTCATCAAATTTATTATTATAATTTTTTTTTTTTACGGTATATTAGCTTTTCAACCTACATTTTGCAGACTTCATTAGTGTATGTGGATAAAAGGTGCAACCATTGTAATAGAGCTAAATAAAACCTATAGCTGACCATAACATAATTAAATAAATTCCTTTGATACTTTAAGACCCCATTCACACGGCGGTAATTTCTGTCCGGAAAAATTCCGTCAGGATATTGCACAGATGGCAGGTACCAGCAGAAGAAGCCGGCTCTAGGACTACTTGGAAATGTGCCATCTTCATAGACGACAATGCATTACTGAGTGCGGAATTGGAAATTTTGCCCTGTGAAAACCATTGAAAACAATGGTAGTCTGCTGCAGGGCAATTTCCGAGTGGAATTTTGCCACCGGATTCCGCTCAGAAACCATATAAATGGGGCCAAAGAAGCTTTCTGGGAATTTATAATATATGTGAAAAATACTCTTTCAACTATGATAAAAATACCATAAAATCTTCTTTACTAGTGATCCCGTGTTGCCCTCCCAACAATGCCCAGGTCCTGCACTACACCCTTTTTCTTTGACTAACTGTCAAGCACAATACCAGAAGTCAAGCCAGGTCAGAACAGTAGGTCATGTAAGGTCCAAATCTTTATCTCAGTAGTGGTAGTCAGAAGGAGGCAGGGGTTCATAAGTCCAGGAACACACAGAAATTCAAAAATGTGGTCAGCAGACACCCATTTAAGTGTGCTCGACAGGGAGAAAGTGAAACACTGTCACCAGAACTGGTCACCTGTGTAACACAAACACATTCCCCACAGGGGCACATCCCAGCCTAAGACTTCAGGAGTATGGACAGGAGTGTTTGTGACACTAAGGGTCTACTCACACAGCAGAATTTCCGCTTGCGGAATTCCGCTTCAAATTAAAGCCCATAGACTTCCATGGGATTCTGCACTCCCATTCACACTTCTGAATTTCCGCAAGTGGAAATTCAGAAGTGTGAATGGTAGTGCTGAATCCCATAGAAGTCTATATGTTTTAATTTGAGGTGGAATTTGGCAAGCTGCAATTCTGCTGTGTGAATAGACCCTTACTATTGATTTTGCTAAAAGGTTATACATTTGAATTTGCAAATCTGTAAGATACTTTTTCCTAGGATTCTTGCCTTTCTTTTAACTTCTTTGGGTCCTGTGAAACCCCTAAAGTGTCGTCAAGACCCCATTTGTCCTTTTTTGGAGATTCTTTCTCAAAGTAGATCCAAAAGGCCATTGGTTTAATTATATTGAGCTAATCTTCCTCTATGAGATGTTACTTAAAGGGGTACTCCACGGGAAAACATTTTTGTAAATCAACTGGTGCCAGAAAGTTATACAGATTTGTAATTTACTTCTATTAAAAAATCTTAACCCTTCCAGTACTTAGCTGCTGTATGTTCCAGAGGAAATTCTTTTCTTTGTGAATTTCCTTTCTGTTTGACCACAGTGCTCTCTGCTGCCACCTCTGCCCATTTTACGAACTGTCCAGAGTTGAATCAAATCCCCATAGCAAACCTATCCTGCTCCGGACAGTTCCTGACAAGGACAGAGGTGTCAGCAGAGAGCACTGTAGTCAGACATGATGGAAATTCTAAACGAAATAAACTTCCTGTGGAGCATACAGCAGCTGATAAGTACTGGAAGGATAAAGATTTTTAAATAGAAGTACTTTACAAATCTATTTAACTTTCTGGCACCAGTTGATTTAAAAAAAATGTTTTCCAGGGGAGTACCCCTTTAACCCCTTAAGGACGCAGGACGTAAATGTACGTCCTGGTGCGGTGGTACTTAACGCACCGGGACGTACATTTACGTTCTGTGCATAACCGCAGGCATCGGAGCGATGCCCGTGTCATGCGCGGCTGATCCCGGCTGCTGATCGCAGCCAGGGACCCGAAGGCAATGGCTGACGCCAGCAATCTCGCGGGCGTCCGCCATTAACCCCTCAGATGCCGGGATCAATACAGATCCCGGCATCTGCGGCAGTACGCGATTTCAATGAATGATCGGATCGCCCGCAGCGCTGCTGCGGGGATCCGATCATTCAGAAAGCCGCACGGAGGTCCCCTCACCTTCCTCCTTCCGGCTCCCGCCGTCTTCTGCTCTGGTCTGAGATCGAGCACACCAGAACAGAAGATGACCGATAACACTGATCTGTTCTATGTCCTATACATAGAACAGATCAGTATTAGCAATCATGGTATTGCTATGAATAGTCCCCTATGGGGACTATTCAAGTGTAAAAAAAAATGTTAAAAAATGTAAAAGTAAAAAAAAAGGGAAAAATCCCCTCCCCCAATAAAAAAGTAAAACGTCCATTTTTTCCTATTTTACCCCCAAAAAGCGTAAAAAATACATTTAATAGACATATTTGGTATCGCCGTGTGCGTAAATGTCCGAACTATTAAAATAAAATAGCGCGTGCAGAAGAATAAATCGGAGCACTCACCCAATAGAAGCTTGCAAAATCTTCAGGCTTTATTCAATATTGGAGCAGGTAACAAACACAGTGCGGGAGAGAGGATTGGCGTGGGGGGTTGGGCAAATGGACCGTGTTCGGGCGAGAACGCGCTTCGTCAGGCCACTCAGTGAAAATGAAAGTATTTCCTGTTTATTCTTCTACATTTTAGATCCTGGAGAAGGACACCACTTACCCTCTCATAATCCTGCCTCAGTTTGGGGGTTATTGGATAGAAGATCCAGAAAATATAAGTACTCCAACTTCCTCAGACAGCAGTATATGTGATGAAGAGGAAGAACCCATTAGCCCCAGCACATATGGATATAAACTAGAATATAAAGGTTCAGCTCAGGCATACAGAAAGCACTTTTTGGGAAAGGTAAGTGTTTTTTTTTCAATACTTTTCACAATACACTTTACATTTACATATAATCTCTTATGGCCCTTTTACACTTGCAGATAGAGATGAGCGAACTTACAGTAAATTCGATTCGTCACAAACTTGTTGGCTCGGCAGTTGATGACTTTTCCTGCATAAATTAGTTCAGCTTTCCGGTGCTCCGGTGGGCTGGAAAAGGTGGATACAGTCCTAAGAGACTCTTTCCTAGGACTGTATCCACCTTTTCCAGCCCACCGGAGCACCTGAAAGCTGAACTAATTTACGCAGGAAAAGTCATCAACTGCCGAGCCGAGAAGTTCGTGACGAATCGAATTTACTGTAAGTTCGCTCATCTCTACTTGCAGATCATTGGGACCTAGCATTCCTAGAAACGCTTTATCATTGGCCCATGTTAAAGAGCTTTTAAATATATGTGGTTTGTTATATTTGTGCTGACTTAGAGGCTAGATTAAATAAAATTAATATGTATAAAAATATGTATAAAAAATGCCAAGGCCAAAATCTTTTCTGGGTTGTCTTTGACTTTAAAGAGGCCTATCTCAGGTTAACCCTTGTCATAATCCCTTTTTGGGCATATCGAGTATATATATGCACTATAAGCTATAGTAGAGAATAGCCCAAAAAGAGAGGAGTCTCATGGACTCAAGCCATTCGTTTGTTAGAAGATCAGCCACTCACTATCACAGAAAAAATGGTGCACAAATTATTTGAATAATCATATAAAAAGACACATTATACCTTCCAAATATGCGAGTCCCAAAAAATCTGAAAATGTCTCTGGTCTGAGAGGGGGATAACAAACCTAATCTGAATGTAGTTAAAGGGGTACTACGCTGCTTAGCGTTTGGAATAAACTGTTCTGAACACTGGAGCCGATGCTGGGAGCTCGTGACGTCATAGCCCCGCCCCCTCATGATGTCACACCCCACCCCCTCAATGCAAGTCTACGGGAGGGGGCGTGACGGATGTCACGCCCCCTTCCATAGACTTGCATTGAGGGGGCGGGGTGTGACATCATGAGGGGGTGGGGATATAACGTCATGAACTCCTGGCGTTCAGAACAGTTTGTTCCCAACGCTAAGCAGCGGAGTACCCCTTTATGGACCAGGCCATTTTTTTTTCACATTTTCAGAGCTCTTTATTTCTCCATATATAGAACTATATAAAGGCTTTTGTATTTTGTAATGACATCCTTTATTTTTCCATAAACTATGCTGAAAACCCGAACAAAATGATATCCACACTTTTTGTGCGTTCATTGGTAAGGGAATGGGAATGCCACCTGTCAGGCAGTAATAGACATTCACTGGTTAACAGGTGCCAACTATAATCAGCTGGCATTCCCTAGAGAGTGAAGCAGCTGTGTAGGGATGTAGCATTAAACACGTGCGGCACGGAGCTTTAAAATGATAGCTGGCCATACGCATTCATTTCCATACACATGAGATAGCTGTTGGCTGAACATCCATTTGGCCGGCAGCTATCTCTCCCGCTTCTGCCTTAAACATTCACGCTTTGCTTTCCTAAATCTGTGTGTTTTAATGTAAAGAGGGGATTAGACTGCAACCAGACACCTCTGGCAGAAAAGTATCCCCCATCACCACATCTGTGACATCTGTCGGAAATCTGTGGTTTGGGCAGCTGTTATGTAAAGCATATGGGTGTATGGTGGGTATTAGGTTGGGTTAATATAAAGTACTTTGGTCGGTATTTTTAGACAAAACCAGCAGTGTATCCAAATAGATTCCATTATGGTTTTTCTGTGTTAGGTCCACTCCTAGTTGTCTCTAAAGTGATGTTCACATTACGTTTTCAGGGCTCCATTGGGCTGTATACTGGCATCTTGGCAAAAAAGGATGCGGTAGTGCTGAGTCCTGCACATACAGAGTAACTTGGAAAGTGGAACAAACATAGTCACAATTAGCCTATGCTGGGCCCAATAAAGTCCAGGTCAGACTGCATGTGGGCATCTCTTTTTGACAGGACACTGATTTAAGGCACTATGGAGCGCTGAAAATATGATGTAAAGGGGGCCTAAAAATAGTGACCAAAACACTGACCAAAATATTATGTGTGAACCCAGCCTAAATATATGGAGGGCAGGCCCTTCTAAAACCTATGCCTTGGGTACCGGGAGGCCCTCTTCTCCGCTCCGGGACGGCCCCAGACTAGTGACGTTGGCTTGACGACGACGCAGAGAGACGTCTGTGCGCAGCAGACGTTCTTAATGTCCCTGCGCATGAACGTCCCTGTGCGTCGTCGTCAAGGCCCGGAGCGGAGAAGAGGGCCTCCCGGTGAAGATGGACAGTCCGGAACGTCTAACCCTCCCCACCGGACGGTCCCTGCAGCATAGATAGCCCGGACCAGCTCACCCTTCCTCCCCACTGAGGGCAGGTGAGTAGAAAACTAAAGGGGGGTCTGGATGATGACGAAGGTCGCAGTGGTGTTCAACCTGCGGACCTCCAGATGTTTCAAAACTACAATTCCCAGCATGCCCGGACAGCCGATGGCTGTCCGGGCATGCTGGGGTTTGTAGTTTTGCAACATCTGAAGGTCCGCAGGTTGAAGACCACTGATGAAGGGATTGACAGGCGGTGATGATGAAGGGGGGGATGATGATGGGGGTGATGATGACGGGGGTCTGGATGATGACAGGGTGATGATGACGGGGGTGATAATGACAGGGTGATGATGATGGAGGGTGTTAATGACGGGAGTCTGGATGATGGGGGGGATGATTTATTTCCCACCCTAGGCTTATAGTAGAGTCAATAACTTTTCCTGGGTTTTTGGAGAGAAATTAGGGGCCTCGGCTTATATTCGGGTCGGCTTATACTCGAGTACGGTGTGTGTGTGTATGTATATATATATATATATATATATATATATATATGTATATATATATATATATACATATATAGCTAAATATTGTACATCTAAACCTAGACTGTAGATTGGGATGTAGTTGTTGTCATTATGGGATTTTGAGAGGCTTGAGAGGATATAAGCTTGTACAGTACGTTAATAATAAATTGTAGTTCTGTCATGAACTCCTTCCCAGGGAATGTTTTCACTGAGCAATTTCTCTGTAGCTATACAGCTGGCCAGGTATTAAGAAGCTCAGCAGTGCTGTTCATTCCTGTACTCGTTCATTACGGGGTTTTGATTAAGTTGTCTCTCATTTCCCTTTACCCATGTGGGTCCTAATGACGGCTACAGAGACAATTCACTACTGGAAAAAAAAATGTAAAAAACAGATAAAGGCAGCAAAACGGGAGACAGAGAGACACATTGCTAAATAAACTAAAACTAACCCCAAAATCTTCTATAATTTTATAAATAGTAAAAAGGTTAAAATTGAAAGTGTTGGCCCTTTAAAGGGGTACTCCCGTGGAAAGCTTTTTTTTTTTTTTTTTTTTTTAAATCAATTGATGCCAGAAAGTTAAACAGATTTGTAAATTACTTCTATTAAAAAATCTTAATCTTTCCAGTACTTTTTAGGGCCTGTATACTACAGAGGAAATTATTTTCTTTTTGGAACACAGTGCTCTCTGCTGACATCACGAGCACAGTGCTCTCTGCTGACATCTCTGTCCATTTTAGGAACTCTCCAGAGCAGCATATGTTTGCTATCGGGATTTTCTCCGACTCTGGACAGTTCTTAAAATGGACAGATGTGAGATGTCAGCAGAGAGCACTGTGGTCATGATGTCAGCAGAGAGCTCTGTGTTCCAAAAAGAAAATCATTTCCTATGTAGTATTCAGAAGCTAATAAGTACTGGAAGGATTGAGATTTTTTAATAGAAGTAATTTACAAATCTGTTTAACTTTCTGGTACCAGTTGATTAAAAAAAAAAAAAGTTTTCCACGGTAGCACCCCTTTAAAAAGTGACGAGGCAGAATTATTACATATAAAATACACCTGAAAAAATACTGTATAAACATTATTGCCTTCTAGAGTTATAACTGAGCTTGAAGAGCTTATTATCTATAATAGAAACCATTAATTTGCTGCATAAATTCATTTTAGTTCAAAGGAGGACACACCATGCGACAGCCTTATATATTTCAATTGTTATAGTCTTTAAGGTGGTGAATTACTTTCTATCTATAACTCTTCCTTTTCTTATTATAGCTCTGGAAGGAAATAAGGTCTAGGTGCAAGTTCTTATAAATGACAAAGTGATGAACACTATTGATTGTTTTTTCTCTTTATTCAGGATTTGATGTAATTTAGCATTAATAGTTATTGTATCTTAAATTGGAAAAGACTTCCACCTTCAAATGACTTTATTGGTTTCCATATATCCTCAGGCAACTTTTTCTAAACATGTTTAATTTGCTTCTTGGTTTTTCCATGTATTCATAAAGGCCTGTATATTTATCTACCAGATAAGTTCTATATCCTGGGATTTGACACGGACAAAAAGAATGGAAGCACTGATATTCAATTGTATTGGAATTAGACAAATCTGACTTTAAATGGGCACTGTCAGATACAAAAACTTTTGATATGTTGTAAAGCATGTATAACCAATAGGTTTTGCAATTGCTTTCATGAGAAAATGTTCGGTATTTCATACTGAAAAAGCCAATCAAACAACTGCCCCCCCCCTGCTTAGACACTAGTGTTGCTCGCAAATATTTGCAACGCAAATTTTATTTGCGAATATCGCATATTCGCAAATTTGCGAATATTCGCGAATATAGCACTATATATAATTGCAATTACGAATATTCGTTTTTTAAAATGTTTTTATTTTTCACAGTACACATCACAGTGATCATCCCTCTCTGCTTCCAGCTTGTGTGGTGTAAAGAAGGCTCTAATACTACTGTAAGAGACTGGCGTACTAGCTTATGCTAACTTTTGCTTATGCGAATTTTCACATATGCGAATTTTCGCTTGTATGCAAATTTTTGCATATGCTAATTTTTGCATATGCGAATTTTTCGGCCATATATTCGCGAAATATCGCAAATTCGAATATGGCCTATGCCGCTCAACACTATTGGACACATACTAGTCCTGCTGTGTCCATGCATCATCACCTATGTCATGGACACACTTCCTTGATTGACAGCTGTGAGCGCAGGGCTCTCTCCTGGAGGAAAAATCCTCCCACTGTCAGCTCGTGTCCCGCTACTGTCAGTGAGCACAAGCTGGGAGTTGTAGTTTTGCTAATGCTAGGGGAGATGTGATCAGACAGTATACTGAGGGAGGGGGCGGAGACCTGCACAGTGAGGCCACACCCCCTCCCTTTGAGAGGATTTCAAACTAGTGAGCTAAATTAAAAGTGTAATAAAAAAATAAATAAAGGTGCTAGACACATAAAAATTAGATGTACATGGTCAGGATTAGGCACTGTACTATATTAAAAAAAAAATGTTGTTGGATCTGACGGGTACGCTTTAAGGATTACATATAGAAAGGAAGTCTCTCTGTCTAAACATTATTACAAGTTTATGGATTTTCCCTTTGGATAAATTGATTCAGTTTAGCACATACAAGAACACAAATGCTTTATATTTCATGATACCTGAATGGAAAATGTCCATTGTTTTTTGTAATGTTGAGTTTTCTATGTTATCATGGTCTTTTTGTCTTTTTGATTTTAGGACCATCTAAACTTTTATTGCACTGGCAGCAGCCTTGGGAACTTGATCCTATCTATTAAATGTGAAGAAGCCGACAGCATAGAATATTTAAGAATTATACTCAGGTGGGTACAATAGATGTAGGTTTTGGATAAAATAGCAGAGATTTCTCTAATATAAAAAATTGAAATTCGAATAGATAGCCCAGAGAGTGTTCACCAGCACAGCAGGAGCCGAGGCAAGTCCAGCCTATATCCTCGTATTCCACTCCTCTGTACTGCCTTGCTTCCGTCTACCCTGTTTGACTGACTTGTCACTAGTTAAACAGGACACTGACTGGCCCCCTGGAATGTTGAGCCTCATTTACAAATGAACAAAAAGGTTTATACTTTGGCACTGGAAAGCACTAGAAAAAAAAAAAAGGCAAACCTAGAATTATGGTGAGAAGCCCTATACAGCCATGTGTGTATTTTGGCTATGTTCACACGCCAGAATTTCTGCATAGGGCTTTGCATGAAAATTCTGCATGAATTCATAGTCAATACATTTCAATGGGATTCTGCTGTCCCATTCACACAGCAGAATTTCTGCAGCAGGAATCCAATTGAAGTGAATTTCTGCAGAATTTTCATGCAGAGTTCCCTGCAGAAATTATTCTATGTGAACATAGCCTTACACCAGTTTTCCTGTTTGCTTTAAACTGCTGGATACCCAGGCACTTGGACTTAAAGGGGTACTCCAGCCCTAAGACATCTTATTCCTTATCCAAAGGACAGGGGATAAGATGTCTGATCGCGGGGGTCCTGCCGCTGGGGACCCCTGCTATCTCGCATGCAGCACCCACCTCTGGGAGCTGCACGCAGTGCAGCCTCAGAGTCTGCCGGGTTACGACTACGGGGCCGGAGTATTGTGACGTCACGCCCCCGCCCCGTGTGACCTCATGCCCCGCCCCTGCAATGCAAGTCTATGGGAGGGGACGGGACCCCCATAATCAGACATCTTAACCCCTGTTCTTTGGATAGGGAATAAGATGTTTTAGGGCCGGAGTACCGATTTAAACCTTTAAATCATACATACGTTAAAGAAAACTTTATTAGGGTAGAGTCACATGTGCTCTATTTTGCTGTCCCATTGAAGTCTATGGGTAGCAAAATATGCAGATGATTTTGTTACCCATCAATGGGTATAAAAATATGCAGCAGCAAATACTCAGCAAAATACGCTACATGTGACCCTACGCTTACAGATATGGCCTCTCCCACTGGTCCTTTTATACTCTCCCTGAACAGGCCAAAATAATATTCTGCTCCTTTTTCCATGTTTAGGAATCAGCTTACATGTTCTTCTGCAAAATGGGCTTGAACTAAAAGTTGAATGGGCACTGTCAGATTAAAAAACAGAAATACGCTTTTAAAGCTTGTAAAAAGCCATTGATTCTTTACTTTCTAGGCACAAAACCTGTTGCTACTCCAAAAAAAAAAAAAGAGTGCAGTTTGTTTTTATGCAACCTATTAGTTACCACCAGGTATGATGTGTTTGCCCATAGCCATACATATTGATGTAGCTTTAAAATTAACAATGTCTTTAAAATAGCTCAGAAGTACATAAATACACTCCTAGGTGACTTAACAGTGCTATACTAAGCTTTAAAGAGGTACTCCCGTGGAAAACTTTTTTTTTTTTTTTAAATCAACTGGTGCCAGAAAGATAAACAGATTTGTAAATCACTTCTATTGAAAAATCTTAATCCTTCCAGTACTTTTTAGGGGCTGTATACTACAGAGAAATCCAAAAAAGAAATGCATTTCCTGTGATGTCCTGACCACAGTGCTCTCTGCTGACCTCTGCTGTCCATTTTAGGAACTGGAGAAAATCCCCATAGCAAACATATGCTTCTCTGGACAGTTCCTAAAATGGACAGCAGATGTCAGCAGAGAGCACTGTGTTCAGGACATCACAGGAAATGCATTTCTTTTTGGATTTCTCTTTAGTATACAGCCTCTAAAAAGTACTGGAAGGATTAAGATTTTTTTTAATAGAAGTGATTTACAAATCTGTTTAACTGTCTGGCACCAGTTGATTAAAAAAAAAAAAAAAAGTTTTCCACGGGAGTACCCCATTAAGGGCTCTTAGACAGTGTTATCAGAAGTAGTTTGGTCAAAACTATAATTTTTTGCCAGAGTTTGGCGAACTGGCAGAACCGAGCTTTAATATACTGGGTCATTACCATGTTAAGTAACCATTAGTCACTTTTGGTGGCAGAACCTGGCCCTAGTCACCACCTAACGTTATATTTTTTCCCATTTTCAATTAAAAGAAATATACATACAATCACTGTGTAAACACGGCTCTGCAGATCTCTATTCTCAATAACTGTGGAGGAAAAATATCTTTAACAGAAGGAAATGGCCGTGGCTATTATTATAATTTTGTAGAATTTTATTAACAGGTTACCTTCTACCTTGTTTAAAGTTTTATTTTCAAATCAACTAATGTATGTGGCTTCTGTTTAGGTCTAAAGCAAAAACGTTACATGAACGAATCCCGCTGGCTGGGTTTAGCAAACTTCCCAGTATTCCCCAAATAGCAAAGGTAAGTACTAATGATCAGTTGTGAACCCGAGGCATCATTTTATCTTTCTTCAATCTACCTTCATTTTTATTCTTTTCATACACAGTAGATGAAAAGACATATCCACGTGTTACATTTCACTGTTGGCGACATTAGTTCGTTTCTAAAATAAAAATTACTGTTTAATCCTGAATGCATCCAGCACCACTGCTCCAGTTCTCCACACACACAAACTGAGGAAAAGTGCGGTTCTGTTTTTGATAGAACAAATGCTTAATGTTTGTGTGGTGGCCCATCCACATGTTACACCGTACCCTTGCTGCCCTGTCAGGTGGCCCCCCAGCATCTGATTTACTGTAATTATATGTTATCCCCTATGTTATATATATGTATAAGGCTAGGTTTCCACTTGTATTTTTTTTTACAAAAACACCAATAAAAACACCCATTCTGCCGCATGTGGCCAGATGTTAGCTGCAAGTCAATAGGGAACTGCAAAATGGCAAATCCGCTTGGCGTTTTTCAGTTTGGCGTTTTTTTTTATCCTTTTGGCATTTTTGGGCTCCTTGGCAGTTTTTAAAAAATGACCTCTTGTCAAGACTTTAAGGGAATATACAGTGAACCCTACGCCTTTTTTTTTCCATAAATAAAAAAAAAAAAAAAAAAAATGCATAGGGTTCCCCCTATTTTCAGTATCAGCCAGATACCAACCAAGCAGCAACAGCCTGACCTTACCAGGGTGGGCGAGGACCATTGTTACTGGCCCTCCCCAGCCTAAATAACGCCAGCCTGTTACCGCCTAGGCCCAGGAGCGCCATTTTTGACGCTCCGGGCCTGTTGGTACCAGCTCTTCCCGGCACCCCTGGGGCGTTTGGTACCGGGTAATAATTGGGGGTTAGCGCCAGCTGTTTTTGGGGCTAACACTAAGCCCTGGCTTAGTAATGTATTCCGTCTATTAGACAGCCTCCATTACTAAGCCTGAATATTCAATTTTAAAAAAACACAACACATTTAAAAAAATTATTTTATTTTAAAAAACACTCCCTCACAGCCCTCATTAACCATTTTATTAAAATAAAAAAAATCCAGTTCATCTGTCGTAATCCATCGAATCCGCCGTAATCCTCTGCATACACTGATCTGAAACAAGAAGAAAAAAAAAACACAAAAAAATGGGTTAGGAGCGCCCATAATGCAATGTCTACCTAAACAGGGAGCCTCCAATTTTTGCAAAACTACAACTCCCAGCATGCAGAGAGTTTTAGTTTAGCAAAAGATGGAGTCTCCCTGTCTGGGTAGACACTGGCAGAAGGGTCTGTTCACATTATCCAAAACGGACAATGTTAACAGAGCTTCAGACTTACCAGCCTGGATCCTGTCTGTAACTCCGCCCCCTAATGATGTCATCACTAGGAGGTGGAGCTACACGGACCCAGCAGGGACAGAAACGAGGGAGGTAAGGGGACCTCCTGTTCTGTATACACTATATACAGCTATCTATAGATAGCTGTATATACTGTATACCACCCAAAGGGCTATAGGAGCAGGAATTCCTGTCAGTCTGGTGACAGGATTCCTGGCTCCTGTATAGTATGCACGGGTACACTATGCCCCCTTGTATACTATACAGCCGGGCGAGGTGATTAGTGATGCTATACATCCCTCCTCATTTCCTTACACTCTGTGGACCGGGCGCTCAGCATCTGACCCACAGAGTGGTACCTGAAGGTAGTGAGAAAACTGCCACAGGAGACAAATTTGGCTGTTTCCACACACCAGGGAAAACGCCAGAATAAACGCCAGAAAAACTGCCAAAATGCAGGAAAAAACTGTGGAAACCTAGCCTAAGAGTGTTGTATCTTTAAGACTGGTTAACATTTGAGTTGTCATGTGATTGTTACCCTGGAGGTATCAGGGACCAGGTGACTTAAGGGTGACCAATGGGACCCCCCAGAGCCTCCCCCATAAAATCCCTGGGAGGAGTTTCTTCACTCTCTCTTGCTTCCTGCTGAGGTCCAGTCAAGTTGAGCCTAAGTGTGTGTCCAGTGTCATAGGAGGCCTCAAGTCAAGTCTGCAGCCACAAGCTACAAACCTGCAAGTAATCCACAGTCACAGTATTGTCAGTCACAAGTCAAGTCAAGTTACAGTCATATGTCTAGTCAGCATGGCCTGCAATAAATGTCCACAAGTCTACTACAAGTCCCAGCAAGCCTTTAAGGTCTCTGAAGTCACTGGTCACCTCAGTGGGCCTGGCTGAACTGTGTAGACTTTTCCACCTGTCTACCCTCAGTAAAGCTACCGTTGTCCGTAACTTGGTGTCGGAGTCATTATTACCCCCGTGCCTAATCCAGGATCCAGCGGTATACCTTCAGGTGGTATTGAGGATAAACTATGCCCTGGTGTCGCGAATACAAGGGGTTAATGCTGTTTGCCACTAGGGTAATTCCATCTGCCCTGCATCTCACACCCCATACCACATTTGTTGTATGTGATCTTAGTAAGGACACAATGAAATACAACTACTCAACTTTTCGTATCTAATCTTCTAACTGTGGACTCTTGTTCTTGTTATTACAGGCCTTATGTGACGACGTCACTGGACTCAAATTTAATCCTGTTCTCTACCCAAAGGTACATTTCCCATTCCATTTCCTTTTTTGAAGTGTAAGGGCGCATTCACACTATGGAATGTCTGCCTGGAGAAATTCCTGGTGTACATTCTTTGCTCAGCAGTTGCCGACTGATTCAGGCCCGCTCAGACATGTGCCGTTACCTCTGACGGCAATGCCCATCGGAGCAGATAGAACAAGTTCATTTTTTTGGGCGGAGTTGAATTTTAAATTTACGCAGAAATTTCCACTGCTGAAATTCAGCAGTGTGCACGGGGCAGCAGAGTCCCAGTGAAGACAATAGGAGACTGCTGCATGGGAATTTCCACGCAGAATTTCTCCATTTGAAAATTCTGTAAAAATATTCTGTAAATGCGGACTTCATATTCTGCAGATATTCTGTTGCAGATTTATCATTGACTTACCAGCAGAAAATCTGCAGTATAAAATCTGCAGAATATATAGTTTGTGTGAACGCACCCAGAGACTGTAGATATTCTCAATTCACTAAGAATTTTTTGAATAAACTAGGCATGATCATTCCATTTTTTATATGATGTGTCCCTGTTGGTACTTGTGTGTAGGGATACACTTCATTGACGTAGCTAATGGTAATGCCCCCTTGTCAATTTATTCATCCATTGTCAGGAAGAATGACAGAGTGATGGCAGAACCCAGAGATGTAAGAATAGCACACTCCACATTTGTTATACTCCAGAGGAATACTGTTTATTATAAGGAGGTTCCACACACAGCATTTTTGGGGCAGTTTGTCATTCATTTTTATGCAGCTAAAACCAGAAGTGGATTCAAACGTAACAGGAAATATAAAGGAGAAACTTCTTCTTCTTACTGGATCTAATTCTGCAGCTTAATAAAACTGCATACAAAATTACAGTTTCATGAATTTATGAACCAAAGCCAGAAGTGTATTCAAAAGAAATGGATAATATATAGGAAGAACTTTTACTTCTCCTTCCTAATGGATCCACTTCTGACTTTGGCTCAAAAACTGCAACAGACAAAACTTTTGACCTTCCTTTTGGCCTGAAAAAAGCCTCACAACACTACCCCCTCATTTTTCTCCTCCATGATGCATTTTGGTGTTTTGTTTTTGTTTGTTTCAAAAATAGTGTTTATCAGTATAGCCATTTTTATTTGGTGTTTTATCGTCTGTATCGTTCTCAGTACAAGTCATGTGATTCTTTTATTAGGCAACCCCAGTTTGTCTATTGAAGAACTGGGGGCAAAACACGAGTAAAAAAAAAAAAAAAATAATTTGTACATACACACATGGCTATGGGAGGAAAAAATAGCTCTATTTCTTAAAAATTAAACAAAATGCCATATCCAGAGCATGTTACGGTGGAAAAAAAAAAACTGCGAAATTTCAGCGGTGGACAATTCCGCCGCTGAAATTGTTCCACGCAAAGAAAGAACATGCTCATTCTTTGCGCTGAAGTCCGCATAGCCGTCAATGATGACGGCGCAGTGCCGCGCGGTCCTTCCGCCGCCGCCGGCTGCCAGGCTGAATCTCCGCTCGCTGAATTCAGCGAGCGGAGATTCCGTTCACACACTGTAGTGTGAACATACCCTAAAGGATGAAGAATTATTGCTGTGGGTGTTTTCAGCCTTAGGCTATGGTCACACAGTGTATTTTCAGGCACAGATCAGGCCATGTTCACTCTACGGAATCTCTGACCAGAATTCCACTCAGGAATTTTGGCTGGAAATTCTGGTGCAGCAGAATCCCATTGCTGTCAATGTAGTGTGGGTGACCCTGTTTTTAAAATTTTTTAATTGAGTGAAAATTGGTGCAGCCGTTCAGGAGATTTTCATCTTGTTACTACTAATATTGTTTTTCTTAACTTCTTAACTGAACTGGGAGGTGGCTGCTGCTGTACGTACAAATCTGTCACCCACCCACTCTGGCTGATAACTCTGCCCCCTTCATGGACATGCTGAAAAAGAGGGTGGAACTATTTATGGAGTGGGTAGAGTTATCAAACAGAGAAGCTCCTTTGTAAACATGTAGATCAGTTGGTATTTGTTAAAGGGGTACTCCGGTGGAAAACTTTATTTTTTTTTAAATCAACTGGTTCCAGAAAGTTAAACAGATTTGTAAATTACTTCTAAAAAAAAAAAAATCTTAATCCTTCCAGGACTTATTCGCTGCTGAATACTACAGAGGAAATTATTTTCTTTTTGGAACACAGTGCTCTCTGCTGACATCATGAACATAGTGCTTTCTGCTGTCATCTCTGTCCATTTTATGAACTGTCCAGAGCAGCATATGTTTGCTATGGGGATTTTCTCCTACTCTGGACAGTTCTTAAAATGGACAGAGATGTCAGCAGAGAGAACTGTGGTCATGATGTCTGCAGAGAGCTCTGTGTTCCAAAAAGAAAATAATTTCCTCTGTAGTATTCAGCAGCTAATAAGTGCTGGAAGGATTAAGATTTGTTAATAGAACTCATTTACAAATCTGTTAAACTTTCTGGCACCAGTTGATTTAAAAAAAAAAAAGGTTTTCCACCGGAGTACCCCTTTAAGTGTCCATTTCACCAGTTTCTGTTAGAATCTGTTTTTTGAACAGTATAGATAAAAAACAGGAACCTATGGGTACGTTCACACCGGTGGGTTACCCGTGAGTTTCCCACTGCAGGTTTGAACCTGCAGTGTCCCGTTGCCGAGTTTCCAGAGAGGAAAATCCACAATAACTAACCTGCCCATATATACATTCCCTAACAGGTCCAGTGTTTGTTCACTGCATGTCTATGGGATCAGGATAATACAGGATAGGGATCTTGTTGCACCAACCTGTGTGACATCTGTTTTTCTTTAAAATGGTACTCCGGGTGGAACAAACATTTTTTTTTTTTTTATTCTAATGGTGCCAGAAAGTTATACAGAATTGTAAATTACTTCTATTTAAAAATCTTAATCCTTCCAGTATTTATCAGATGCTGTATGCTCCAGAGGAAGTTGTGTAGTTCTTTCCAGTCTGACCACAGTGTTCTCTGCCACCTATGTCAGCGTATGCAGATAGACTCTTGTTCAGCTTTATTCTCCTCTGATTTAGATGATATTCCTTCCTGGAGCTGGAAAGTTGAGCATGATGCCTTCACTTTGAGGACTGGAGACAAACATTTAGGCAAACACAGTGATTTGCTTGTAGCAGTCTTTTTCTTGAAAAGGTTACAGGACAGGACTTAGCCTAGGAGTAATGCTTTGGACTAGGTGTATGTGTGCTTAGAAGGAGCAGAGCTAAGAGACATGTTACCCTGGCAAAAGCCAGAACTAAACTGGTTTAGGTCCACCCTAATGGGAGAGATGGTTGGACTATGGACTCTTCACACAACCTTTTAGAAGTTTTTGCATAGACACTAGCTGGGAAGTATCATGTGACCAAGGCATCATTCATCTGATAAAATGCATATGTACATTTTTACTCCTACATTCCTGAACACCTCAGGCAATTAAGACAATGCAATGTGTAAAGCAATTGTAACTTCACCCACAGTAGCCCACACACAGTGTTAAGCAAGTGATAGATGGTTTCTCTAAGCCACATGACAACTTCTGATAGATTGCAGCTGGAACACAGATACTGGGACACTATACATAGTACAAAAAAAAGCTGTGGCCAGATGTTAGCTAAAAGTCAAAATTGAAATATATGTTTACAAAGCCTGGTACAATTTTTTTTTTTGTGCGTGTGTTTTTGTTCTTCTAGATTTCAAAACACAGCATGACCTAGATATGGCATTTTTTTTAGGACATTAAAACCTACCAAATAAGCAACATATGCACACTGTGTTCAGAAAAATCTTGTAAAATAATCATTAAAATAAAAGGCAGAAAAAAACAAAAAAAAATTGTGTACAGTTCAGTATGTCTCTCTATAAAATATGTTATTGTAAAGTGTTTGTGCTTTGGTCCACTTTCTGAATGTTTTTATTTTAGTCGAAAATTAGAAGGAATCATGAACTATTTGTGTTCCTTACACTTTTATTTAACACAAGATCAAGTTGTGACTAAAATAAAATATTGCATTGAATATCTGTGTTTTATACTTATATTAACCAATGTATTATGTGTATTTGTTTCCAGGCGTCACAAATGATTGTTACCTATGATGAACATGAAATCAATAATACCTTCAAGTTTGGTGTCATATATCAGAAGCTTAGGCAAGTAAGTGCAAGGTCATCTTTCTTACTTATTTATGTGTCTGGCTTGGTGAATATTCTGCACTCCCTTGATGTTGTCACCACACATCAGCATCAAGATTTTGCAGATTTTTGTTTTGGATTTCATTGGGAATTTGCTGCAGATGTTTTCATTTGCTTAAGTAGAAATTCACACAGGATACATTTGTTACAGAAATGTATTGACTGGAGATCAGTTCTGTTTACGTGAATGTTGTTTTTACTAGGGATTGATTGTGTATGCAGGGTGTATGGATCAGTTTGTGACGCCAAGGCACCGTTAACCTACATGGTCCAAGGTTGAGATAGCTTCTCCTTGACCAGGAGCGGGGTAATGAATACACCAATGCAAGGTTACGGATGACTATCTTTACTGTGGTTGCAATGACTGAATCCTTGACAATATAAGTAAGCTTTAGTGCAGAAGGATGTGCAGAGGGTAACCCGGGGAACCTGTCGCCTTGCTAGTAGTTGTAGTTGCTGTCACAGCAGCTTTCAGATTATTAGCAGCCCACGCTGGCTTGAGAGATTTAACTTGACTGACTGAAAAGACGTGATTTTCCCCAATAGCTTTGCTTACCACCAGGCTTTGACATTCACCTGTGCACCGGGGTTTTCCTGAGATTGACTTGGCTGTAGTATTTTGAGGCTTTCTTCTTCATAGACTTCTCCTCACAGTACCTGCACTCCACTCCTGAACTCCTCACTCTACACACTTCTACCCTAACTGCACAGCTCCTCCTCCCCTACATAGGGGCTAGGTTTGGGGGTCCCCCATTAGGGCATCAGGGCCATTTGATCCCTCTGCCACAATTCCTTAAAGGTACAGAGTATAATTAAGGCACAACATAACAATATATTACATTACAACAGGTCAGACTGTGGAGCATTGGGCCGAACATAGAGACAGCAGGGATACCCGAGGGAATCTTTTAGCCCACAGGACAGCCTTTGGTGCTGGGGCACCAAAGCAGGATCTGCAGGATCTATAGAAGTGCCAAAGATAGCTGAGTACAGCATTAACCCGATAACGACCATGGACGAGTATAGACGTCCAGGTTGGCGGGCGTTCCCGCACCTGGACGTCTATACTCGTCCATTATTCTCGTGGGTGCTGCCCAGTGCACCCACAAGATCGCGGCAGGGACTCGGCTGTATCACACAGCCGGGACCCTGCTGCACTGCCAGGACCGAAGTAAACTTCGGTCCTGGCAGTTTTAACCCTTACAGCCGCGGTCGGAAGTGACCGCGGGCTGTAAGTGTTATGACAGAGGGAGGGAGCTCCCTCTGTCTCCTCTGCAGCACCCTGCATCGCGATTGCGGGGTGCTGCGTGTGGCCACACTGCCGGGAGTGAAGTTCAACCCCTACAGCCGCGGTCAGAAATGACTGCGCGCTGTAAGGAGTTCTGACAGAGGGAGGGGGCTTCCTCTGTCTCTCCTGCAGCACCCCGCATCGCGAACGCGGGGTGCTACTGCATACCTGGGCTGCCGGGGGTCCTACAAAGACCCCCAGGTCTGCCCTGGGTATTGCCTGAGAGGCACGTCCTAATATACTGCCTGCTAGTGAAAACTGGCAGGCAGCATATAACTGCAATGCTTTGGAATACTAAGTATTCCAAAGCATTAAAAAGTGTAAAAATAAATAAATAAAATAAAAGTGTAAAAAAAATAAAAATTTAAGAAAAGTGT
The DNA here is from genome assembly GCF_029499605.1 of Hyla sarda. Classification (NCBI taxonomy): domain Eukaryota; kingdom Metazoa; phylum Chordata; class Amphibia; order Anura; family Hylidae; genus Hyla; species Hyla sarda. The sequence continues at coordinate 375,526,431 of NC_079190.1, read as the reverse complement.
AAAAAAAAAATATATATATATTAAAAATACATTTATTAAATTAATCTAATAAAAAAAAAAAAGCATAATGTGTAGGATCGCATTGGCGGACATCCGCAGCATGTAATATGCTGCGGATGTCCGCCACGTGATCCTACACATTATGCAGCAGTCACGGTAATGAGCTCGCTGCTGCGGCTGGGTAGCTTTGTGCGTCCACTCATAGCGGCGGATTTTCCGCCAGCAGTCATGAGCGGACACACTGAGCTACCCAGCCGCAGCAGTGATGGATATGTTCGCCATGAGCGGGTGCTTATTCCCACAACATGGCGGATATATCCATCAGGAGCCTTAACTGTCACAGACAGACGCGTTATACTGCCAGCCGACCAAGGACCAATCAGAGAGGTCCCTAGTCCAGCCAATAACTTGTAGGGGTGCGGTATATAAATGGGGTCACTTGTGGGGGTGGGGGTACTGTTCTGCCCTGAAAGCCAAATGGCGCTCCTCTCCTTCTGAGTCCTACCACGCGGCCAAGGAACCATATATGGCCAAAGCGGGGGTATTTCCGAACATGGGACAAGCAGCTAAATAAAATATAGGGTGCATTTCTTTCAATATCAGAAGTGATGTACAAAAAATATGCCCCCCAAATGATGCATTTGTGAAAAATTGCAATTTTCTAATTTTTAACACTGACTTTGTAATAATTCCTGCCAAAAAACTATGGTGTTAAAATACTCGCTGTACCCCCTAGCAAATACCTTGAGGGGTCTTGTTTTTAAAATGGGGTCATTTGGGGGGGTGTTCCTATGTTCTACTACCTTTTTAATTTCTGCAAACCTTGCATAGCACACAAACAAAGATGTACTTTTCAAATTTTAAAAATTTTAAAAATGTCAAGTTAAATTGTTAGGCTTCTAACTAATTTAAAATGTTAATTAAAAACTAAAAAATGACGTCAAAATAAAGTAGACATCTGAAAGTATAAGTTTCATAAACTATTTGGTCAGTATGTATAAATATATGCAACCAATTAGTGTTAAAATAGCAATAAATCGTAATTTTTTGTAAAAATTTCATGATTTTTTGCATTGTAAAAAAAAACTACAAATGATATCGGCTTACTTTTACTATGTACATGAAGGACAACTTGTGACAAAAAAAAACAATGTCAGAATTATCCTGATTGGCAAAACGTTACCAGAGTTATTCTCTAATAAAGACAGACATCCCCGATTTGAAAAAAACAGGCATGGTCTTTCAGGGGCATACAGGTTTATTTGCATTAGTCCTTAAGGGGTTAATCGCACCCATAGACAATGAATGTAGTGATGCTCTATGAACTGGCACCCCATTCAGGGTCCTGTTTGAGAGTCCTATTTTCTTGGTCGATTTGAACCCCTGTGATCAGTCACCTATCCATATGCCCTATGATTAGGGGATAAGTATCTATGGTGGTAAAACCCCTATGAGTTTTAGATGCCGTTTTAAAGACCAAAGACAAAAGCAGATACAACAGACAGGAGACATACTGGAGCAGATTTATCAATATCTGTTTTTCTTGTGTGTTTTTATTTATTTATTTTTTTTAAATCAGATATTTTTATAAATGTTTTACCTTTTTCATACAGAAATAAGATAAACCCCATTTCCCGCTCCTTAGCCACCCCACCTCCCCAACAATAGCACCCACCCCTCCCCAGCAGAATAGCCCCAAGACAACTATAAGTCCATGTCCACGTGTGCCATCCTACAAAATGAACAAATGCTCAGCAGAGAGAAGTCCCAGGTGTCACCTAACCTGACTTTGCCTAAAGAGATATTGGGAGACCACAAATAGAGTGGCAGAAAGCCTTATAACAATGAGACAGGACACATATAGCAATATAATCAGAAATAACAACAAACACCTACACGGGATACATTAGACACACAGGAACACATCTTTCTTATGTGTTTTAGACACATGGACGAGACTTGAAAGGGGAAATTCACCTGTATGTATTGGAAAAACTGCAGATCTTTTGTAGAAGTAAAAATCTGGAATAAATCAGCAACGTTGCAGATTTTTCTGCAGATCCCCACCAAAATCCACAAGTGCTACTTTTGACATGTTGTCCAGACATGTCAAAAATTTTGACAGCACTGGTCTCAGTCCTGAGACCCAAGGTGATTGTAGGTTATAAGCTAGTGAAGTGCACGGCAGAGCTCGCCGTCCGTCAATTAAATCCCATCCTTTCACTGCATTAGTCTTTGGAGTGAAAGAATCAGATCGGTGAAGAACGCTGCCTCACACTCTTCACAGCTTATAACTTGGGATTGCAGTGGGTCTTGATGTGGGACCTGGTGCAATCTAAACGTTTGTCCTTTCTGTTTGACATGTTAAAACTTTTTACAAATGACAGTTATGTTTTAACAATTGTAAAAATGTACACATAGATAGAAAAGTACCCTTATATATATATATATATATATATATATATATATATATATATATATATATATATATATATATGACAATATATCCAGACTACTACAGTACATGATATCTAAAATACAACTTTCAGAGCTTACACCAAATTTCCAATGATTTCACAATGCAGTGACACCCGCAAGAAATAATCCGAAAATCAATACACAAGCTGACTTGGCCTTCAGAAGAATTATTTGCAGCTATTAAAGCAGCTGCTAAAGCTGTCATCTAATCTACAAAGATTGATGGCAAGAAGTGTTTGTAACTACTTCATACATGGCATATGGCGTCTTAGTAAATTCCCTCCACTTCATTCTCAGTCCAAGGAGCATCTGCTGTAGCTGAAGACAAACAAAGATATGTATTACTAACTTGACATAGCAATCCAAATATAGGTGTGGTGAGCTCCAAACTGCTTTCTATGTCTATAGGGAAAGCAGGATATAACATCTACAATCTACAACAATGGTCTGCAACCTGTGGCTTTCCAGCTGCAAGTCCTACCATTCATTTATAGCTTCTAATTGTCAAACTGGCAACAGTATATATAGCAGCTTTTCTAATACAGTGGTCCCTCAACATACGATGGTAATCCGTTCCAAATGAACCATCGTTTGTTGAAACCATCATATGTTGAGGGATACGTGCAATGGAAAGAATAGGAAGTTATACTCACCTGTCCCCGCCGCTCCGGACCGTCACCGCTCGTCACTGCTGCCCTGGATGTCACCCTCCATTGGTGTCCCCGACGCTCTGGACGTCTCTTCTTCCCCGGGATCCTCGCTCTCCGTCGCCGCCATCACGTCACTACGCACGCCGCTCCTATTGGATGACGTGATGATGACGAAGGAGAGCGCCGGTGATGCAGAAGATCCCGAAGAGGACGCTCTGGAGCCCCGAGGACAGGTAAGAGACCATCACCGGAGCACATGGGGCACCGTAAACGGCTATCCGGCAGCAGCTGAAGCAGCCATTTATGTGATGGCCCCGACATACAAAACCATTGTATGTTGATGCTGCCTTCAACATGAGATGGCCTCTGAGAGGCCATCGCATGTTGAAATTATCGTATGTCGGGCCATCGTAGGTCGGGGGGTCACTGTACAATATATGTGTGTATATATATATATATATATATATATGTGTGTGTGTGTGTCTCAGTAAAAAAGAGAGAGATGGCACCGCTGATATCTTGTACCCACAGTACGGAGACTCAGGGAGCTCTGTGCAGTCCTCCAGTATACAACTAATGAGTCTTATGCGGCGGTGCTAGGATGTAGAAAATTAGATTTCAGCAAGAATTTGAGTAGGAAAATACAAAGAAAATCGTGCACTCACCGTCCAGCTATTGACTTGATGCTCCTCTTACGGGATAAACCGGGGACACCGGACTGCAGAAGGTGTGCGCTCAGAGGCAAACAACCGGTGGTTTTCGCGCAGACTAGCGCTTCATCCGGCCAGATGAAGCGCTAGTCTGCGCGAATACCACCGGTTGTTTGCCTCTGAGCGCACACCTTCTGCAGTCCGGTGTCCCCGGTTTATCCCGTAAGAGGGGCATCAAGTCAATAGCTGGACGGTGAGTGCACGATTGTCTTTGTGTTTTCCTACTCGAATATATATATATATATATATATATATATATATATATATATATATTATTATTATTATTATTATTATTATTTGCAGGTTTATCCTGCAAATCAGTTAACAAGAAACAGGCACTATATCACCCTGCTTGCTCCTAGTCCTGTGTCACTGCTGCATCAGGAGAAGTCTCATTAGGGCACTTGGAACTGGAAGTAGCACTGGACTGGAAGCAAATGCAAGGATATTTAATTTTTTTAATTTTTTTATGCCCTATAACTGTCATTGGGCCATTTGCTCAACAATTGAATGTTTAAGTGAAGGTTCTAAAAAAATTACATGAGATAAATATTGTGCAACAGAAACTTATTGTATTACCAAAAGCTCAAGTGTATTATAACCATTGTGGTTGATATGGGGTCAATGACTTTATTGTCCGGGGACCCAGACTTCTTTCAGTCTGCCAGTGATGGGGTTACATCTCAGTACCGATGTTTACTCAAGTGAACATTTGGTTTGAAGAGTTTATAAGACTTTGAGTTAGTAAAATGATTCGCTCTCCAAGGTGCTGAATTATATTTTGGTCACTTAAGCTCCTTTTAGTAGTTTCTTACTAAGACGTCTTCTATAATTTAGTAAATTATTTTTCAATATTCTATGTGTATATGTGTAACAGAAATTATAGTTGTTTGTATTCAGAATAAATAATACATTTATAAACCAATAAAACAATAACATAACATAAGATGTTATTCACTTAGCAGTCAATAGCTTCCCCACAGCTAATAGACAATGTTACGCCGAGCGCTCCGGGTCCCCGCTCCTCCCCGGAGCGCTCGCTTCTCTCTCGCTACCGCAGCGCTCCGGGCAGCTCCACTGACCCGGTGCGCTGCGATACCGTCTCCAGCCAGGATGCGATTCGCGATGCGGGTAGCGCCCGCTCGCGATGCGCATCCCGGCTCCCGTACCTGACTCGCTCTCCGTCTGTCCTGTCCCGGCGCGCGCGGCCCCGCTCCCTAGGGCGCGCGCGCGCCGGGTCTCTGCGATTTAAAGGGCCACTGCGCCGCTGATTGGCGCAGTGGTTCCAATTAGTGTCTTCACCTGTGCACTCCCTATTTATACCTCACTTCCCCTTCACTCCCTCGCCGGATCTTGTTGCCATTGTGCCAGTGAAAGCGTTCCCTTGTGTGTTCCTAGCCTGTGTTCCAGACCTCCTGCCGTTGCCCCCGACTACGATCCTTGCTGCCTGCCCCGACCTTCTGCTACGTCCGACCTTGCTTCTGTCTACTCCCTTGTACCGCGCCTATCTTCAGCAGTCAGAGAGGTTGAGCCGTTGCTAGTGGATACGACCTGGTCACTACCGCCGCAGCAAGACCATCCCGCTTTGCGGCGGGCTCTGGTGAAAACCAGTAGTGACTTAGAACCGATCCACTAGCACGGTCCACGCCAATCCCTCTCTGGCACAGAGGATCCACTACCTGCCAGCCGGCATCGTGACAGTAGATCCGGCCATGGATCCCGCTGAAGTTCCTCTGCCAGTTGTCGCCGACCTCACCACGGTGGTCGCCCAGCAGTCACAACAGATAGCGCAACAAGGCCAACAGCTGTCTCAACTGACCGTGATGCTACAGCAGCTACTACCACAGCTTCAGCAATCATCTCCTCCGCCAGCTCCTGCACCTCCTCCGCAGCGAGTGGCCGCTTCTGGTCTACGACTATCCTTGCCGGATAAATTTGATGGGGACTCTAAATTCTGCCGTGGCTTTCTTTCCCAATGTTCCCTGCACTTGGAGATGATGTCGGACCAGTTCCCTACTGAAAGGTCTAAGGTGGCTTTCGTAGTCAGCCTTCTGTCTGGAAAAGCTCTGTCATGGGCCACACCGCTCTGGGACCGCAATGACCCCGTCACTGCCTCTATACACTCCTTCTTCTCGGAAATTCAAAGTGTCTTTGAGGAACCTGCCCGAGCCTCTTCTGCTGAGACTGCCCTGTTGAACCTGGTCCAGGGTAATTCTTCCGTTGGCGAGTACGCCGTACAATTCCGTACTCTTGCTTCAGAATTATCCTGGAATAATGAGGCCCTCTGCGCGACCTTTAAAAAAGGCCTTTCCAGCAACATTAAAGATGTTCTGGCCGCACGAGAAATCCCTGCTAACCTACATGAACTCATCCATCTTGCCACTCGCATTGACATGCGTTTTTCCGAAAGGCGTCAGGAGCTCCGCCAGGATATGGACTTTGCGGATGTTTTTTGCAAAAAACAAGCTGAGACTCTACCTCCTCACAGGCCTTATGATTGTCCTATTGACCTCCTCCCGGGCACTACTCCACCCCGGGGCAGAATCTATCCTCTGTCCGCCCCAGAGTCTCTTGCTATGTCGGAGTACATCCAGGAAAATTTTAAAAAAGGCTTTATCCGTAAATCCTCCTCTCCTGCCGGAGCCGGATTTTTCTTTGTGTCCAAAAAAGATGGCTCTCTACGTCCTTGCATTGACTACCGCGGTCTTAATAAAATCACGGTAAAGAACCGCTACCCCCTACCCCTCATCTCTGAACTCTTTGATCGCCTCCAAGGTGCCCACATCTTTACCAAACTGGACTTAAGAGGTGCTTATAATCTCATCCGCATCAGAGAGGGGGATGAATGGAAAACGGCATTTAACACTAGAGATGGACACTTTGAGTATCTGGTCATGCCCTTTGGCCTGTGCAACGCCCCTGCCGTCTTCCAAGACTTTGTTAATGAAATTTTTCGTGATCTCTTATACTCCTGTGTTGTTGTATATCTGGACGATATCCTGATTTTTTCTGCCAATCTAGAAGAACACCGCCAGCATGTCCGTATGGTTCTTCAGAGACTTCGTGACAATCAACTTTATGCCAAGATAGAGAAATGTCTGTTTGAATGCCAATCTCTTCCTTTCCTAGGATACTTGGTCTCTGGCCAGGGACTACAAATGGATCCAGACAAACTCTCTGCCGTCTTAGATTGGCCACGCCCCTCCGGACTCCGTGCTATCCAACGTTTTTTGGGGTTCGCCAATTATTACAGGCAATTTATTCCAAATTTTTCTACCGTTGTGGCCCCTATCGTGGCTTTAACCAAAAAAAATGCCAATCCCAAGTCTTGGCCTCCTCAAGCGGAAGACGCCTTTAAACGGCTCAAGTCTGCCTTTTCTTCGGCTCCCGTGCTCTCCAGACCTGACCCATCTAAACCCTTCCTATTGGAGGTTGATGCCTCTTCTGTAGGAGCTGGAGCGGTCCTTCTACAAAAAAATTCTTCCGGGCATGCTGTTACTTGTGGTTTTTTTTCTAGGACCTTCTCTCCGGCGGAGAGGAACTACTCCATCGGGGATCGAGAGCTTCTAGCCATTAAATTAGCACTTGAGGAATGGAGGCATCTGCTGGAGGGATCAAGATTTCCAGTTATTATTTACACCGATCACAAGAACCTCTCCTATCTCCAGTCTGCCCAACGGCTGAATCCTCGCCAGGCCAGGTGGTCTCTGTTCTTTGCCCGATTTAACTTTGAAATTCACTTTCGGCCGGCCGATAAGAACATTAGGGCCGATGCTCTCTCTCGTTCCTCGGATGCCTCGGAAGTTGAACTCTCTCCGCAACACATCATTCCTCCTGACTGCCTGATTTCCACTTCTCCAGCCTCCATCAGGCAAACTCCTCCAGGAAAGACCTTCGTCTCTCCACGCCAACGCCTCGGAATCCTCAAATGGGGTCACTCCTCCCATCTCGCAGGTCATGCAGGCATCAAGAAATCTGTGCAACTCATCTCTCGCTTCTATTGGTGGCCGACTCTGGAGACAGATGTTGTGGACTTTGTGCGAGCCTGCACTATCTGTGCCCGGGATAAGACTCCTCGCCAGAAGCCTGCTGGTTTTCTTCATCCTCTGCCTGTCCCTGAACAGCCTTGGTCTCTGATTGGTATGGATTTTATTACAGACCTACCCCCATCCCGTGGCAACACTGTTGTTTGGGTGGTCGTTGATCGATTCTCCAAGATGGCACATTTCATCCCTCTTCCTGGTCTTCCTTCAGCGCCTCAGTTGGCTAAACAATTTTTTGTACACATTTTTCGTCTTCACGGGTTGCCCACACAGATAGTCTCGGATAGAGGCGTCCAATTCGTGTCAAAATTCTGGAGGGCTCTCTGTAAACAACTCAAGATTAAATTAAACTTTTCTTCTGCATATCATCCTCAATCCAATGGACAAGTAGAAAGAATTAACCAGGTCTTGGGTGATTATTTACGACATTTTGTTTCCTCCCGCCAGGATGATTGGGCAGATCTTCTACCATGGGCCGAATTCTCGTATAACTTTAGAGTCTCTGAATCTTCCTCCAAATCCCCATTTTTCGTGGTGTACGGCCGTCACCCTCTTCCCCCCCTCCCTACTCCCTTGCCCTCTGGTTTGCCCGCTGTAGATGAAGTGACTCATGATCTTTCCACCATATGGAAAGAGACCCAAGATTCTCTTTTACAGGCTTCATCTCGCATGAAAAAGTTTGCCTGGGTCCACGCTATCTTGGTCCTTTCAAAGTCTTGTGCCAAATTAATCCCGTCTCTTACAAACTTCTTCTTCCTCCTTCTCTCCGTATTCCTAATGCCTTTCATGTCTCTCTTCTTAAACCACTCATCATCAACCGTTTCTCTCCCAAATTAGTTTCTCCCACTCCTGTCTCCGGTTCTTCTGACGTCTTCTCAGTGAAAGAGATACTGGCCTCCAAGACGGTCAGAGGAAAAAGGTTCTTTTTGGTGGATTGGGAGGGCTGTGGACCTGAAGAGAGATCCTGGGAACCTGAGGACAACATCCTAGACAAAAGTCTGCTCCTCAGGTTCTCAGGCTCTAAGAAGAGGGGGAGACCCAAGGGGGGGGTACTGTTACGCCGAGCGTTCCGGGTCCCCGCTCCTCCCCGGAGCGCTCGCTTCTCTCTCGCTACCGCAGCGCTCCGGGCAGCTCCACTGACCCGGTGCGCTGCGATACCGTCTCCAGCCAGGATGCGATTCGCGATGCGGGTAGCGCCCGCTCGCGATGCGCATCCCGGCTCCCGTACCTGACTCGCTCTCCGTCTGTCCTGTCCCGGCGCGCGCGGCCCCGCTCCCTAGGGCGCGCGCGCGCCGGGTCTCTGCGATTTAAAGGGCCACTGCGCCGCTGATTGGCGCAGTGGTTCCAATTAGTGTCTTCACCTGTGCACTCCCTATTTATACCTCACTTCCCCTTCACTCCCTCGCCGGATCTTGTTGCCATTGTGCCAGTGAAAGCGTTCCCTTGTGTGTTCCTAGCCTGTGTTCCAGACCTCCTGCCGTTGCCCCCGACTACGATCCTTGCTGCCTGCCCCGACCTTCTGCTACGTCCGACCTTGCTTCTGTCTACTCCCTTGTACCGCGCCTATCTTCAGCAGTCAGAGAGGTTGAGCCGTTGCTAGTGGATACGACCTGGTCACTACCGCCGCAGCAAGACCATCCCGCTTTGCGGCGGGCTCTGGTGAAAACCAGTAGTGACTTAGAACCGATCCACTAGCACGGTCCACGCCAATCCCTCTCTGGCACAGAGGATCCACTACCTGCCAGCCGGCATCGTGACAGACAATTTTTGCACTCATCATTTATACAAATCTAGTTTAACACATCAAAAGCCAAGGCAAGTGCTGGATTATTTTAATGTACCTTGCATATGAAAGCTCCTAAAATGACCTAGTTGCGGATTGTCGGGTGAGATGAGCCTCAAGGCTAGAGCTGCTTTGTGTCACTCATGGATCAAGGTAAAATTGTGGAATTACAATAGGAAATATTGAGGTTGCAGTAAAGTGACTCATAAGTGAAGCTGTGAAGCTGTGAATTTACCTCCAGTGATAGTCATAGCATTAAATGGACAATGTCATTAAAATCAACTTTTTATATTGTTTTCCTTTATTGAAAATAAATATATTTCTTATATACTTCTTTTAAAAATGTTCACTATTTATATGTTTTTTAAGGACTTAAAACATGGCCACTAGGGGTCTCCCTTTCTATGCTGGCTGCAGTCTGTGTTTGCACGCCAACTGAGTTTGTACTCATTCCAGCCAGGCAAAAGTCCAAACTCAGGAAGTGCGGGCAGGACATCAGCTATACACTGCGTTCACTCTCTGCCCTGTCAGTCATGCAGGGTACAGTGAATTCTGTGTGCAGCCAATCACTGCAGGTCTGCTCTGATCCCCCATAGAGAGAGGAGAGGAGTGAGAACAGCCTGCAGCAATTGACTCTTCTCTGTAGTGCGAGCACAGCATAGAAGAGTGAGGGCGGAAGTTCACCTGGCAGAGCTTCAGATGTTGTTGAATGCCCCCTCTGACCACCGAAGCTCACACACCATGTGAGCTGAAGACAGGGGGAAAGATAAGGTAAAAATGTTTTAAAGAATTAAGGCAGGAGGAGCTTTATCAGGGTGGGGGGATGAATAGGGAGGGGGGTTAAAAATGTTGTTACTGACAGGTACTCTTTAAAAAGGTGGAATTCATATTTTTATTTTATTTTTTCAAATCAACTGGTGGCAGGAAATTAAACAGATTTGTAAATTACTTCTATATAAAAATCTTCATCCTTCCAGTACTTATCAGCTGCTGTATACTAGATAGGAAGTTGTGTGGTTCTTTCCAGTCTGACGACAGTGCTCTCTGCTGACACCTCTGTCCATGTCAGGAACTGTCCAGAGTAGGAGCAAATCCCCATAGCAAATAGTGTTGAGCGGCATAGGCCATATTCGAATTTGCGATATTTGTCATATATTTGCTAAATTCGCATATTCGTAATATTCACGTTTTATTTTCGCATATGCGAACATTCACGTAAGAGAAAATTTGCATCCGCGAAAATTGGCATATGCAAAAATTATCATAAGCGAAAATTTGCATATGCAAATTTTCGCACATGCGAAAATTCACACGCCACGTCTCACACAGTAGAATATTCGTAATTACGAATATATAGTGCTATATTCGTGAATATTCGCAAATTCGCGAATATGCGATATTCGCAAATAAAATTAGCATTGTGAATATTCGCAAGCAACACTAATAGCAAACCTCTGCTCCTCTGGACAGTTCCTGACATGGACAGAGGTGTCAGCAGAGAGCACTGTGGTCAGATAAGAAAAAAACTACACAACTTTTTTGGCAGCTGATAAGTACTGGAAGCACCTACAATTAGTAGCATCTAGTAGCACCTATATTTGGTCCATTTCCAGCTGAACTGAATTGGTCAGTACCAAGTTAAGTTTGTTCGATTGAAATTAATAGATCCTATTTAGTTAGACCTCAGTATACATTGGCATACTGCTCTGCCGGTATGCCAATGTATAACACAAATGTAGGCTACTTTATTGATGTGAATGTACAGATGGCTATCATGGCTACCATCACAATGGAATCCAAAAAGGCATTGCTGTGCCCGGGGATGGACAAACACTGTACTGATGGACCCCATTGACTTCTAATGGGGTCTGTCAGGTTCCATTGTGGTTTGCTTTGGTTCAACAGGAAGAGTAGTGCAGCATATTGCACTAGGTGACAGAAGCTCTCTTCCCATCAAGTTATGAGAACCTTTTAATGACAGCGTCTACGGAGCCTAACCTGTACTGACCAAGCCACCCTCCCCCTTTCCTTACTTGTTCTCTGATATTTGGCACAGTCTATCAGTAAAGACTTGAGCAACTTTTACCAACATTGTAGTAAAAATACAATACAGTTTCAAGATTAGCTTGCTAGCTTTTTGTAGCCTCCATTGTTTTAAATGGATCTGAAGAAAGATGCTGTTCGCCAAGTTCTAACATAAAAGATGATTCCCTTTACTGAAATATTTAACTATAAAGCCATGTGTGTAATGAAAATGTTGTAATTAGGGAAGAGTTCAGAATAGGAAAGACAGAGAGGAACGAATCCACTAATTTGTCCCCGAAAATTCTGGCAGGCGTCTTAATTAACTTTCCATATTCTGCCTCTATGCGGTGCCAGCGCTATGTAGCTACAAATTGCTATGGATTTGGAGTTATGTGATACTGAAGGCGGGAGCAGCAGAAGGTTAGAATACAAATGATCCAATAGCTACACGCTTCCATCTTGTTAGTCATGGCAGTTCTATGCTTCTTAAGGATATATCTATAGTTAACATTTATTATTTAGCCATTGTCTTGATGATAACGTTAAAGTGCACCTATCATTTTAAAAAGATTAAAAAACATGCACATTTTCTTTGATTAACCTATATTAAAGGGGAAAATGGAAATTCAGTGCTGTCTCTGTTGCTACTGAGCCCCTGAGAGTCCCTTCCATATTGCCAGATATTTCTCATTCTCTTAATTTCTGGGTGGTGGGGCCAGAGCTGAGCTTTGACACACACAGTTACTTCCTCCTTTACTTGTTTAGCTAATTACAGCACAGCTAATAACACACTTCTCTCTCTGCTTTGTCATGACGTAAAATTATGAAAGTGCACTGAACAGGCTTGTACTGTACTAGGGGATGAGTTACACAGTACAATACTATAGATGGCTTGTGGAGGAAAAGGGTTACTGATACAATGGTTTTGCTAGTTGCTATAAGTAAACTGGAAATAAACAGCACCATCAAGGCAAAAAAAAGGGTTATATGTAGCACTGTTTCTGCTGAGATGAGAGAGAAGCATTGATTTACCTTGCATGAACAGTGCAAATACTCTGGACACTCACAGATGCAGTAACACAGTCTTTCAGTCATCTCTCCAGCACATAGCACATGCTAAGCCCAGCCCCCACTAACTGTGCTCACTCCTGGTATATCTTTTACTAGAGACAGATTTACCCTAACAATAGGCAGTGAACAGCAGATTGCAGGGAAGTAGACACCTAGTGGCCATGACTTTAGAGCTGTGTTTCTTGTGTAACAAGTTCATTTTGGTAAATTAATTGATTTACAAATCAAATAGGGGAAATTGTATGAAATGACAGTGCCTATTGATATTAATTGGGTTTTACTACTGGGATACCACATATGAATAGAAAGGGGGACTTCATCATGGTAGGGACGAGTTACATTGAGCAGTGGCTAGACATACATGCTGCTACTCTATACAACAAAGCTATTTCTGCACTTTTCTTAAAAATATTGGGAGCAGCAATACACATTCTTGGCTCCTCACCCTGTTGGATTTTCCAATATAGAAGATAAAGGAACCAAGGTAGTGATCATGATGGTTCTAGTGATTATGGGGAGACCAATGGTTGGTTCTCCTCTGGTTTCTCATGTATCACCTGCTTCATGAAAGGGGACACCCTTTTAATCTGTATTGCATGCAAATATCCGTCAGCTACAAGGAGATGGCGGGTGTGTATCTCTTTGAACGTAGCACTAATGTTGAACAATTAATCCAAACTTTTCCAAAGGTCTCACACAATCCAATTTGTGTTCTTTGCAGACATTAGAAGAAGAGCTCTTCGGGAATAATGAAGAGAGTCCAGCTTTTCGAGAATTTTTAAGCTTGCTCGGAGATACCGTCTTACTTCAAGACTTTAGAGGGTAAGTTACAAAGATTAAGAGTCACAGATGAAATCTATAAAAAAACACAATTGTTTTGATTGCAATGAAACAGAAAACATAAGCAGTGGTGTAAAGTGACATGTAATGGGCTCAAAATCAATATTTTGCATCTTGACATTGAAAAGATCTGCTCATTCCCTTTTTCCTAAGGAGTAATGGTCGTTCTGTAGTCAGATTTGATTGCCCATTCATTTTGGTTCTTTTGTCTTTTCTAGAAAAATAGATGTAAAAAACTGCAATCTCTACAGTAATTAGAAAGTCTGACATCAATCTTGAGCATCCGGTGCATTCAGTCTTTGCATATGTAGATCCATCTGATAGGATGTTGTTCCTTGATTTTAAAAGGGATCCTGTCACTAGTTTCAGGTCACCCAAATTATGGGCAGAGTGACACAGTCTATAAGGACTTTTATTGGCATCACACTGCTGATATTTCTAGGAAGAAACAAATCATCTTAAATACAGAGTCCTACCTACATTGTGTTCAAGCTATTTTAGCTGTATGTCTAGTACATATTTTTTACATAATATGCTATTTTAGGTTTGACTTTATGATACTTACTTAGGCTGGGTTAACCGGGTTTATGTGCCATACCTTTGACCTTTAATCCTGTCCTTAGGCTTCCATTTCCAGATGGAGGCCGAAAAATTATCAAGAATGCTTTCGGTGGGCAACACAGTAGGGATATATAAGCCACATGTTGCTCCTGACTACATTGGGGACCACAAGGTTAATGGATACCCCAGTATACAGGGACCCCCTTTCTCTCCTCCCTCTGAACTCTTTGCAAAAGTTGGTTGATGTGTATATATGGAAAATTACATCATCAAAACTTCCCAACAAAAGCTATGTAAACACCTTCCTTTTAGGTGTAGGATACTGTACTTTAAAGCTGGTAATTTCCAAGCACTTACTTAAACAGTGGATAAATCTCTATCTATCTATATATATATATATATATATATATATATATATAAAACTCAACTTGTGTGTGTGTGTTTGTATGTATATATGTATGTGTGTATGTGTGTGTGTGTGTGTGTGTGTGTGTGTATGTTCCAGCATCACGTCCAAACGGCTAAAGATATTAACATGAAACTTGGCACACGTGTTACTTATATGTCAACAACAAGCATAGGATAGGTCATTTAACCCTTACTCACCCCCATTTGCCAGGGGCGGGGGTTTTTGTTTAAAGTCCCATGCAAGTCTATGGGAAATATATGTTACTGCATAACTTCCAAACGGCTGGAGATATTTTGATAATACTGGGTCACATGTTACTTATATGTCAACTTAAAATATAGGATAGTTAATTTAACCCTTAACTACCCCCATTTGTGAGGGTCAGGGTTTTTGTTTAAAGTCCCATGCAAATCAATGGGAAATGTATGTTCTCACATAACTTCCGTACGGCTGGAAATATTTCAATACCTGGTACGCATCTTACAGTTTGGGATATGAGGACGGGATAGGAGGTCGGGATAGGAGGTCAAGATAGGAGGACGCGATGATCGGGATAGGAGGTCGAGTTAGGAGGACGGGATATGAGGACGGGATATAAGGTGGAGATAGGAGGTGGAGATAGGAGGATGGGATAGGAGGACGGGATAGTCGGGATAGGAGGTCTAGATAGGAGGACGGGATAGGAGGTTTAGATAGGAGGGCGGGATAGGAGGACAGGATAGGAGGACGGGATAGGAGGACGGGATAGGAGGACGGAATAGGAGGTCAGGATAGGAGGACGGGATAGGAGGACGGGATAGGAGGTCGGGATAGGAGGTCGGGATAGTAGGTCGAGATAGGAGGTCGGGATAGGAGGTCGGGATAGGAGGACAAGATATCAGGACGGGATAGGAGGACGGGATAGGAGGTCAGGATAGGAGGTCAGGATGGGATATGGGGTTGGGATATGACAACAATATATGAGGATGGAATATGAAGTCAAAAGCTTCCTCCTTTGTTTATTTTCCTCCCCAACAAGGATTAGGAAGAAAAAAACAGGCAACGCCAGGTACTCAGCTAATATCTATATATATAAAACTCAATGTGTGTGTGTATGTATGTATGCGTGTGTGTGTGTGTGTATGTTCTCGCATCACGTCCAAACCACTAAAGATATTAACATGAAACTTGGCACACATGTTACTAATATGTGAACAACAAAACATAGGATAGGTAATTTAACCCTTACCCACCCCCATTTGCCAGGGTCGGGGTTTTTATTTAAAGTCCCATACAAGTCTATGGAAAATTAGTGTTACTGCATAATTTCCAAACAGCTGGAGATATGTTGCTAATACTTGGTCACATGTTACTTATGTGTCAAATAAAAATATATAATAGTTAAATTAACCCCTAACCTTCCCCCATATGTGAAGGATGGGGTTTTTGTTTCAAGTCCCATGCAAGTATATAGGACTTCTGGTGCCTTACTCCACAAGCTTCGCTCTGCATCTCCTGGTGAATGCGTCAGTCTGGCTGGTAAGCCACACCCCATCACACAAAGACACGCTCACCCTTTAAACCACACCCCTTTTATTTTCAACTTACAATATCTTTACTACAACGCAGCCCCACCTGAGGACGGGATATGAGGATTAGAAATGAGGATTACCTATGGGGACGGGATATGAGGACGGGATATGAGGTCGGGATATGAGGACGGGATATGAGATTGGGATATGAGGTCGAGATATGGGGTCGGGATATGGGGTCGGGATATGGGGTTGGGATATGAGGACGGGATATGAGGACGGGATATGAGGACGGGATATGAGGACGGGATATGAGGACGGGATATGAGGACGGGATATGAGGATGGGATATGAGGACGGGATATGAGGTTGGGATATGAGGACGGGATATGAGATCGGGATATGAGGTTGGTATATGGGGTCGGGATATGGGGTCGGGATATGGGGTTGGGATATGAGGACGGGATATGAGGACGGGATATGAGGACGGGATATGAGGACAAGATATGAGGACAAGATATGAGGACGGGATATGAGGACGGGATATGAGGACAGGATATGAGGTCAGGATATGAGGATGGGATAGAGGTCAGGATATGAGGTTGGGATATGAGGAGGGGATTTGAGGTTGGGAATGGGATATGGGGGTCAGGATTTTGGTACGGGATATGAGGAGAAAAGCTTCCTCCTTTGTTGCTTTTCCCCCACAAGGATAAGGTAGGAAAAACCGGGAAACATTGGGTACTCAGCTAGTGTATATATATATATATATATATATATATATATATATATATATATATATAAAACTCAACGTGTGTGTGTATGTGTGTATGTATGTGTGTATGTGTGTATGTTCCAGCATCACGTCCAAACGGCTAAAGATATTAGCATGAAATTTGGCACACATCTTACTTATATGTCAACAACAAACATAGGATAAGTAATTTAACACTTTCTCACCCCCATTTGCCAGGGCTTTTTGTTTAAAGTCCCATACAAGTCTATGGGAAATATATGTTACTGCATAACTTCCAAACGGCTGGAGAAATTTCGATGTCACATGTTACTTATATGTCCACTTAAAATATAGGATAGTTGATTTAACCCTTAACTACCCCCATTCGTGAGGGTCAGGGTTTTTGTTTAAAGTCCCATGCAAATAAATGGGAAATGTATGTTCCCACATAACTTCCGTACGGCTGGAGATATTTCAATATCTGGTACACATATTACAGGTCGAGATAGGAGGTCGAGATAGGAGGGCGGGATAGGAGGGCGGGACAGGAGGTTGGGATTGGAGGTCAGAATTGGAGGTCGAAATCAGAGTACGGGATAGGAGGTCGAGATAGGAGGTCGAGATAGGAGGACGGGATAGGAGGTCGAGATATTTGTAAATATAATTTTTTTGTAAATTTACTTTCTGTCTGATCACAGTGCTCTCTGCTGACACCTCTGTCCATGTCAGGAACTGTCCAGAGCAGGAGAGGTTTGCTATGGGAATTTGCAAAAATGGACAGAGGTGTCAGCAGAGAACACTGTGGTCAGACAGAAAGGAAATTCAAAAACAAAAGAACTTCCTGTGAAGCATACAGCAGCTGATACTGTACTGGAAGGGTTGATATTTTTAAATAGAAGTAATTTACAAATCTGTTTAATTTTCTGTCACCAGTAGAATAAAAAAAAATGTTTTCCAGTGGAGTACCCCTTTAAATTAAATAGGGCTGAGCTACTATACCACACGCAACCTGTGGATAGGTGTGGAGTTTTACATTGCTCTTATATGAAAGCATGCGATACAAACAACTGATATAAATTTACATGAGAAAGATCTACTAGTGTATTCTGGTGTGAAATGTGTCAAAAATTGTTTACACTTTAATCAACAGTTTCGAAAAGTGTGTAAAAAATGAAGCTGGTAGGTAGGAAAATACAGCAAATTTATAAAATATGTGTTACAATTTTTTTTTGCACAAAATACTTATGTAAAGTAAGCAATACTTTATGCTAGAGTTTTTGCCATTAGGTGGTATAAAAAAAAGACTTACCTGGGGGGGGTCTGCTACAAGTTCATCATGTCATGGACACCTATTTGATACACATAGAGCAACTAGCAACAGAAAACAGGACTTACCAATGTTCTTAGCAAACTAAGTGTTGCCAGATATTTTAACAACAGTAGGGCAAAAAAGTATTTAGTCAGCCACCAATTGTGCAAGTTATCCCACTTAAAAAGATGTGAGAGGCCTATAATTTTTATCATAGGTATACCTCAACTGTGAGAGACATAATGAGAAAAAAAAATCCATAAAATCTGATTTTTAAAGAATTTATTTGCAAATTATGGTGGAAAATAAGTATTTGGTCAATAACAAAAGTTCATCTCAATACTTTGTTATATTCCCTTTGTTGGCAATGACAGAGGTCAAACGTTTTCTGTAAGTCTTCACAAGGTTTTCATGCACTGTTGCTGGTATTTTGGCCCATTCCTCCATGCAGATCTCCTCTACAGCAATGGTGTTTTGGGGCTGTCACTGGGCAACATGGACTTTCAACTCCCTCCATAGGTTTTCTATGGGGTTGAGATCTGGAGACTGGCTAGGCCACTCCAGGAGCTTGAAATGCTTCTTACGAAGCCACTCCTTCGTTTCCCAGGCGGTGTGTTCAGGATCATCTTCAATGCCCTTGCTGAAGAAGGGAGGTTAAAAAATCTCACGATACATGGCCCCATTCATTCTTTCCTTTACATGAATCAGTCATCCTGGTCCCTAAACATAAAAACAGCCCCAAAGCATGATGTTTCCACCCCCATGCTTCACAGTAGGTATGGTCTTCTTTGGATGCAACTCAGCATTCTTTTTATTCCAAACATGACAAGTTGAGTTTTTACCAAAAAGTTCTATTTTGGTTTCATCTGACCATATGACATTCTCCCAATACTCTTCTGGACCATTCAAATGCTCTCTAGCAAACTTCAGACAGGACCAGACATGCACTGGCTTAAACAGAGGGACACGTCTGGCACTGCATGATTTGAGTTCCTGGCGGCATAGTGTGTTACTAATGGTAGCCTTTGTTACTTTGGGCCTGTCACTGCAGGTCATTCACTAGGTCCCTCCATGTGGTTCTGGGATTTTTGCTCTCGGTTCTTGTGATCATTTTGCCATCACGGGGTGAGATCTTGCGTGGAGCCCCAGATCGAGAGAGATTCTGAGTGGTCTTGTATGTCTTCCATTTTCTAATAATTGCTCCCACAGTTGATTTCTTCACACCAAGCTGCTTGCCTATTGCAGATTCAGTCTTCCCAACCTGGTGCAGGTATAAATGTTTCGCCAGGATGGCACTTTCTTTATTGCATGTAAGACAGGGTTACAGCAGCATGCTCGGAGGAAGAAGAATGTGAACTCGGAGAGCTCATGGGTAACCGGTTTCGCGGGTGTCCGCTTGGTAACGCCGACTCGACTCTCAAGTGGGCGTGACCAAGTGGACACCCGCGATATCGGTTACCCACGAGCTCTCCGAGCTCGCGTTCTTCTTCCTCCGAGCATGCTGCTGTAACCCCGTCTTACATGCAATAAAGAAAGTGCCATCCTGGCGAAATTTCCTGGTGAGTGCTGTACAGTCTGTTCTTCTATGCCCGCAGTTACATGTTCTTTAGTTTAAGTTCAAGCACCTGTGGATAGCCGGGCAGTTGTCATCATTATCACCACTGCGGCAGTTCTCCTATACTCCAATCCCAGAGTGCCGGACTCTGTTTTCTACATGTGTTTTCAGGTATAAATGTTTGTTTCTGGTGTCCTTCGACAGCTCTTTGTTCTTGGCCATAGTGGAGTTTGGAGTGTGACTGTTTGAGGTTGTGGACAGGTGTCTTTTATACTGATAACAAGTTCAAACAGGTGCCATTAATACAGGTAACAAGTGGAGGACAGAGGAGACTCTTAACCCCTTAACGACAATGGACGTAAATGTACGTCATGGTGCCATGGTACTTAACACACCATGATGTACATTTTCTATCAGCAGCCAGGGACCCGCCGGTAATGGCGGATGTCCACCATTAACTCCTCTGATGCTGTGATCAATACGGATCACGGCATCTGCTGCAATGCGGTACTATGAATGGATGATTGGATCGCCCTCAGCGCTGCCGCGGGGATCCGATCATCCAGCATGGCAGCCAGAGGTCCCCTCACCTGACTCCGGCTGTCTCCCGGGGTTTTCTGCTCTGGTCTGAGATCAGAGCAGACCAGAGCAGAAGATCACCGATAACACTGATCAGTGCTATGCTCTATGCATAGCACTGAACAGTATTAGCAATCAAATGATTGCTATAAATAGTCCCCTATGAAGACTATTAAAGTGTAAAAATAAAAGTAAAAAAATGTAAAATAAAAAAGTAAAAAAATGTGAAAAATCCCCTCCCCCAATAAAAAAGTAAAACGTCCGTTTTTCCCATTTTACCCCCAAAAAAGCACATAAAAATAACTAATACACATATTTGGTATTGCCACATGCGTAAAAGTC
This sequence comes from Hyla sarda, assembly GCF_029499605.1. Lineage (NCBI taxonomy): Eukaryota > Metazoa > Chordata > Amphibia > Anura > Hylidae > Hyla > Hyla sarda. Next base: position 375,505,829 of record NC_079190.1, on the reverse strand, counting down.
TGAACTATTTAAATATATTGTTAATCATCCCGTACGACGAACGGCGTAAACGTAAAAAAATTCCCCAAAAAATTAATAAAAAATTTATAAAAAGTAAAACCTAAGCAAAAGTGGTACTGATAAAAACTAAAGATCATGGCGCAAAAAATGAGCCCTCATACTGCCCCATATACGGAAAAATTAGAAAGTTATAGGTGGTCAAAATAGGGCAATTTCAAACATACTAATTTTGTTAAAATGGTTTGAGATTTTTTTTTAAGCGGTACAATTATAGAAAAGCATATAACATGGGTATCATTTTAATCGTATTGACCCACAGAATAAAGAAAACATGTTATTTTTACCGGAAAGTGTACAGCGTGAAAAATTCCAAAATTGCGGTTTTCTTTTACATTTTCCCACATAAATAATATTTGTTTGGTTGCGCCATACATTTTATGGTAAAATAAGTGATGTAATTACAAAGTTCAATTGGTGATGCCAAAAACAAGCCCTCATATGGGTCTGTGGATGGAAATATAAAAGAATTATGATTTTTAGAAGGTGAGAAGGTAAAAAATTAAAATGCAAAAATATAATTGGTCTGGTCCTTAATTGGTGCCAGAAAGTTAAACAGATTTGTAAATTTCTTCGATTAAAAAATCTTAATCTTTCCAGTACTTTTTAGGGGCTGTATACTACAGAGAAAATTGTTTTCTTTTTGGAACACAGTGCTCTCTGCTGACATCACGAGCACAGTGCTCTCTGCTGACACCTCTGTCCATTTTAGGAACTCTCCAGAGCAGCATATGTTTGCTATGGGGATTTTCTCCTACGCTGGACAGTTCTTAAAATGGACTGAAATGTCAGTAGAGAGCACTGTGCACATGATGTCAGCAGAGAGCTCTGTGTTCCAAAAAGAAAAACATTTCCTCTGTAGTATTCAGCAGCTAATAAGTACTGGAATGATTAAGATTGTTTAATAGAAGTAATTTACTTTCTGGTAACAGTTGATTTAAAAAAAAAAAAGTTTTCCACAGTAGTACCCCTCAGAAGAAGTTACAGGTCTGTGAGAGCCAGAAATCCTGCTTGTTTGTAGGTGACCAAATATTTATTTTCCACCACAATTTGCAAATAAATTCTTTAAAAATCAGACAATGTGATTTTAGGGATTTTTTCTCATTCTGTCTCTTATAGTTGAGGTATACCTATGATGAAAATTACAGGCCTGTCTCATCTTTGTAAGTGGGGGAATTGGTGGCTGACTAAATACTGTATTTCTGGCCTTTCCATATCTCACCAAGCTTTCCCTAGATGAGATATGATATGATGCCTGATGAAGCTGCGCATGCGCAGCAAAACGCGTTGCATCTAATAAATCCATTGATTTTACTTGGCTGTCTGATGGTTCCTCTCTGCGCCAGACAAACTCCTGACTCCCTGGTCATTCGCCTTTGATTCTAGATGAGATATGAACTTCCTGGAATCTGGTAGCTACACATGACAGGTACCTTAGGAAATATACTGATCCCTGACCTCCATTCCACTGTCTCACAATACATAATATTTTTTTATGAATCGGATTTGTTAGTTATTAATATGTGATTCTTAAATTTTTTTCTCCTCCTGTACAGTTTTCGCGGAGGGCTGGATGTAGCGCATGGCCAGACGGGCACTGAATCCATTTACACTGTATTCAGGGACAAGGAGATCATGTTTCACGTGTCAACTAAGTTACCATTTACTGAAGGAGATACTCAGCAGGTCAGAATGTATGAACTGTCAGCTGTCAGACACTGATAAAATTCTCTGCTTTCATATTTCTGTACTATCTCAAGGAATGTGCTGTCATATATTGCTGCCATCTAGCTCCTAATATCACGGCTGACTCGTGGATATTATACTATTTAGTAAAGCCAAATGTTCCAGACTATCACAGAGAGATAACTGAGGCAACTTCTGAGCTCCTTTTGAATCTGTAATATATTCATGAGGGAAATTTGCCTCTATTTGCCTGTAGGGGATATGGAATTGCGTTTCTTATTATTGTGTAAATTTAGCGTAGGTATATGGACATTAATCACTTTTATATTACCGTATTTTTCGTCCTATAGGACGCACCGGCGTATAAGACGCACCCAATTTTTAGGGGCAAAATCTAAAAAAATAAAGATTTTGAACCCAATAGTGGTCTTCAACCTGCGGACCTCCAGATGTTGCAAAACTACAACTCCCAGCATGCCCGGACAGCCGTTGGCTGTCCGGGCATGCTGGGAGTTGTAGTTTTGCAACATCTGGAGGTCCGCAGATTGAAGACCACTGCATAGGAGGTAATACTCACATGTCCCCGCCGCTCCGGACCCGTCACCGCTGCCCTGGATGTCGCTCCATCGCTGTCACTGTGTCCCCATCTCTCCGGAACGTCTCTGCTGCCGGCCGGGTATCCTCGCTCTCCGTCGCCGTCATCACGTCGTTACGCACGCCGACGCACGTACACGACGACGTGATGACGAGGAAGGAGAGCGCCGGCCATACAGGGGATCCCTGAACGGAGAAGACACCGAGGAGGCAGGTAAGGTCCCTCCCGGTGTCCTGTAAGCACTAACCCGGCTATTCAGTCGGGCTGTTCGGGACCGCCGCGGTGAAATCGCGGCGGTCCCGAACAGCCCGACTGAACAGCCGGGTTAGTATCACTTTCCCTTCAGACGCGGCGGTCAGCTTTGATCGCCGCGTCTGAAGGGTTAATACAGGGCATCACCGCGATTGGTGATGTCCTGTATTAGCCGCGGGTCCCGGCCGTTGGTGGCCGCAGGGACCGCCGCGAAAGGGGTGTATTCGCCGTATAAGACGCACCGAATTTTTCCCCCCAGATTTGGGGAAGAAAAAGTGCGTCTTATACGGCGAAAAATACGGTATGTCCTTGTGTACTTTTCTTGCATTAAAGCAAACACTGATCAGCCATAACACTGAAACCACTTGCCTAATATTGTATAGGTTCCCCCTAATGTCACCAAAACATCTCTGACCTGTCATGGACTCCACAAGACCTCTCAAGGTTTAGTAGCAAGTCCTCAGGTCCTGTAAACTGTAAGGTGGGATCTCCGTAGATCAGACATGTTTTTCCAGAACATTGAACAAATGCTTGATCGGATTAAAGGGGCACTCCGCCCCTAGACATCTTATCCCCTATTCAAAGAATAGGGGATAAGATGTCTGATCACGGGGGTTCCGCCTCTGGGGGTCCCCACGATCTTGGCTGCGGCACCCCAGACATCTGTGTATGGAACGAACTTCGCTCTGTGCCGGATGACTGGTGATGCAGGCGGAGTCTCATGACGTCACAGTCACGTCCCGCTCATGACGTCACGGCCATGCCCCCACAATGAAATTCTATGGTCACACCCCCTCCCATAGACTTGCATTGAGGGGGCATAGCTGTGACGTCACGAGTGGGGCGCCGCCATGATGTCACAAGCCTCCCGCGATGCCCTCAACATTCTAAATGAACGGCGGGTGCAGCAGTGAGACCTTGGGGGTCCCCATCAGCGTGACCCCCATGATCAGACATCTTATCCCCTAAAGGCAAACCAAAAAGGCTACATCCATTATTGTTGCCATGAGGGGGGAGGGATTTTAATTGCATAAAAATGTTTATATTGTGGAACATAGAAAAGCAGGAACAAGTAAGTGAATAAGTACACACACTGGAACTGTACTCCTCCCTGATTGCTAATAAAATGTGGTCTGATTGTTATGTTAGTTACAATTATAGGCAAATTAGCAATCTAAATAAACTACTAACAAATAGTTGTACTGCTCAGGTCCTTTATTAAGAATATTGAGTAAACATCCACTGTGCAGGAGGAAATTTTATAAACTGTAGATCCCCTTTAGCAGCACTCACCTTCATTAAAAATTTCCTGGAGCTGCAAATAATACAATATGATCAACTTTGAGGAAACATTTGGATCATTTCTCCCTGCAAATGTGTTTTGGTTCATCCATATTTCTTGGAATGCCTTGTTTGTATACTTCTCTTGCCACCGTATCTTGATAGGGTTAAATAAGCACTCAAGCCCACCTACTCTCTAATATGCCCTAACATATTTAGTCCTGGAGAAAGTGCACTGCTAAGGCTAAGTGCACAAGTGTGTTGGAGCTCCCTTCAGAGACTTCTGTTCTCAGAATCCGTTCCAATAGCGGGGCACAACCAAAGACAAAAATACTGAAAGCTGTGTTTTTTGTTTTTGTTTTTTTTACTCAAATCATGCAAATAAAGGTAACATTAGATTACCCTATTAACCCCTTATGGTCCATTTTCACCTTAAGGACTCAAAACAATTTTAGTTTTTGCACTTTTGTTTTTCCTCCTCCCCTTCTAAAAATCATAACGTGTTCAATTTTGCACCTACAGACCCATATAAGGGCTTGTTTTTTGCATCACCAATTGTATTTTGTAATGAGATCACTTATTTTATAACATAATCTGTGCCGAAACAAAAAGACCTTTTTAATGGGATGAAAAAAATAGTTCGGACATTTATGCACGTGGCGATACCCCATATGATTATTTTTATTCTTTATTACATAATTTTATTTTAAAAAATGGGAAAAGGGAGGTGATTAAAATTTTTAATAGGGAAAGGGTTAAAGCATTGATCAGTGTTCTCGGCACTCTGCTGCTCCAGCCTGCTGAGCAGGCTTAGAGCAGCAGATTGACGATCGGATGACCAAGAGGCAGGTGAGGACCCTCCTGTCATCCAGTAAGCTGATCGGGACATCGCAATTATGTTGCGATAATCCCGATCAGCTCCACTGAGCTGCCTGGATACTTTTGGTTTCGTTTTAGATGACGTGAACAACTTTTAATGCAGTGTCTAAAGGGCTAATGCCGGGCATTGGCCCGATCGGCCATCCTGGCATTAACCCTGGGTCCTACCTGTGTACAGGTACACCCTAAGTCCTTAAGGATTTGCGGACGGGGCGGAGCACTATAAATGGCATGTGGGGAAGGGGTGATTAATGACCTGGGTTTTCTGTATGAACTAAAAGTAAACTTATGGCAACAGAGAGGATTGCAGCATGGAAGGAGTTGCAACACAAAGGCAGCTCTGGCCTAAGAAGTGAACTGTAAATAGTGATGATGACTAAAGTGAGGGGAAGAAGGTATTACATTCAGGCTATATAACTGTGCATTGTACATAGTAAGAATAGTAGTATTTTTACCCATGCTTTATGGGTGGTAAGATATGAGAGAAGCTTAGATTTACCTTTCAGGCTTAACGTGGAACCCCAGGAGGACACAAACAGGTTCAGGATGCATCAACACAATCCATACCACTTTCAAGTTTGCCCATTGTGCATTTGGAGTTATCTCTACAGCATTCTCTCTACTAGAGACAGCAGCAACAGTCTTTATTTCTCCCCATTCATAGATATTTGTCTAACAATGGATTAATGTACACCTAAGGCTGCTTTCACACTATGAGAAGTAACCGTTATATAACGCCCGTTACAAAATAGCGGGTGATCGCGGGGTTAAACGGCCATTAGAAAATCCCTAACGGACGTTAGAAAATCCCATTATAGTCTATGGGATTTTTCTAATAGCCGTTTTAACCCGTTATCGCCCATTAATAATAACAGACTTTATTTTGTGACAGAAGATAGTAAAGGGAGTTATAGTGCATGCACTATTTCTTCCGTTCAATTGCCCGTCACAAAATAACGGCCATTATTTATAATGGGCGATAACTGGTTAAAACGGCTATTAGAAAAATCCCATAGACTATAATGGGATTTTCTAACGTCCGTTAGGGATTTTTTAATGGCCGTTTAACCCCGGGATCGCCCGCTATTTTATAAAGGGCGTTATATAACGGTTACTTCTCATAGTGTGAAAGCAGCCTAAGTATTTAGCAATGCTTTTGTAGACTTTTCCAGCATCCTGCATCTCTATAACACATATCCACTAAAAGTTGTATGCATTAAGGCATGGTTCACACTATCTAATCTCTTTTCAGGAGAACTGATCTGTCAGTAAACAGGCTTTGTGTACCTTAATTTAATGGCACCTATCAAACCCACTCTGCGAATTTCATCTCCATAAGTAAAACACTTTATGCCAAATAGACAATAAACCTCAGTAACACAGACATTCAATTTACCTTTTCTCCCTGCACTGTGTACATTTACTCGATGTTCTCATGAACAGTGTGACTGTTTGTTATTAATTTAGTCTGAGTTTGTCTATAATTTAGACTTAGATATCAGTTTAGACCACATTTTATTAGCAATCACTATGAAATCCAGTAAATTCCAGTATAATCACTTAATTTTTCTTGAAGCTGTGCTTCTTCTGTTATAAGAAGAAAAAAAAAATACCTTTCACTGTGTATAGACAATAGATCTTGGTAGGTTTACTCAATGTCTGTCTTATTTGCCAGTGGTAGTTTAGTTTATATTATTCCTTTATCACCAGTCTATAATAAAACGCCATATGAAATATGGAAAATGAGATAAGTGCTTCTATATTTAAACCAAAGTTACATACACGGAAACCTGCGCAAAGAATAGATCAGGTCACTAATTGGAGGCGGGTTGATTTCTGGTTAAAACTAGTGTAGACCTAATGACAGTCTCCAGGACAAGTAGAAGTGGGTTATGTGGGCAATGAGTGATGCAACAGTACATTATTACTATACACACTGTACACTTTATATAATACCTTCACTACATTATTACTATACACACTGTACACTTTATATAATACCTTCTTCACATTATTACTATACACACTGTACACTGTATATAATACCTTCACTACATTAGTACTTTACAAACTGTACACTTTATATTGTACCTTTGAAGGGGTACTCCACTGGAAAACATTTTTTTTTTAAATCAAATGTTGCCAGAAAGTGAAACATATTTGTAAATTACTTCAATTACTACTTGAAAACATTAATCCTTCCAGTACTTATCATCTGCTGTATACTCCAGAGGAAGTTATTTTCTTTCTGACCACAGTGCTCTCTGCTGACATTTCTGTCCATGTCAGGAACTGTGCATAGCAAGATAGGTTTGCTATGTGGATTTGCTCCTACTCTGGACAGTTCCTAAAATGGACAGAGGTGTCAGCAGAGAGAACTGGGGTCAGACAGAAAGGAAATTCGAAAAGAAAAGAACTTCCTCTGGAACATACAGCAGCTGATAAGTACTGGAAGGATTAAGATTTTAAAATAGAAGTAATTTACAAACCTGTTTAACTTTCTGGCACCAGTTGATTTTTTAAATTTTTTTTCCAGTGGAGTACCACTTTAATACATTGGTTCCAAAGGTTATAATATTACTAGAGATGAGCAAATTTTTTGGAAAATTGGATTCGGACAATTTTTTCCCAAAAATTTGGTTCGGTCCGAGTTTATTTGCGGTGAATCGCTATTAACCACTTAAGGACCAAGGACGTACAGGTATGCCTTTGCTCCCTATTACTTAAGAACCAAGGGCATACCTGTACGCCCGTGGGAATTTGGGTCCCCGCCGAGTGCTGGGTGGGGACCGGATTGGGGTGACTGCTGATATCTATCAGCAGGCACTCCGCGCAAATGCCCAGGGGGATCATCAGACCCCCCCATGTCGGCGATCGGCGCAAATCGCTAGTGAATTCACACTAGCGATTTGCGCCGATTCCGGGTCATGCGGGTCTATGGTGACCCAGTGACCTGGAATATAAGGGGGATCACGGTTGTCTAAGACATCTATGATCCCCCTGAAGGGATAGGAGCAAGGTGGCAGGGGTGCCACCCCTCCCATCCATGCTATTGGTCACCAGAAGCGACGATCAATAGCAGATCGGGGGCGTGGGGGGGGGGTTAACTTTCGGTTTCCCCTTCTGCCCACCCACAATAGACGGGGCAGGACGGGGAAACCGAAGAGGACCGATGGCAGAAGATCCACTTACCCATCCGGAGGCAGCGGGCGATGGTGATCGGCGGGCGGCGATGTCGTGCGGCTGGCTCGCTGGATCGTACGGAAGCTGGTGAGTTGCTTAGCAACATCTGGAGGGCTACAGTCTGAGACCACTATACATTGGTCTCTAAACTGTAGCCCTCCAGATGTTGCAAAACTACAACTCCCAGCATGCCCATACAGCTGTTTGGGCATGCTGGGATTTGTAGTTTTGCAACAGCTGGAGGGCTACAAATTGAGACCACTATACAGTGGTCTCTAAACTGTAGCCCTCCAGATCTGGCAAAACTACAACTCCCAGCATGCCCAAACAGCTGTATGGGCATGCTGGGAGTTGTAGTTTTGCAACATCTACATCTCCCAGCATGCCCTTCGGCGATCAGTACATGCTGGGAGTTGAAGTTTTGCAACAGCTGGAGACACACTGGTTGGAAAATACGGAGTTAGGTAACAGAACCTAACTGAAGGTTACACCCAGTGTGTCTCCAGCTGTTGCAAAAGTACAACTCCCGGCATGCACGGTCTGTCAGTACATGCTGGGAATTGTAGTTTTGAAACAGCTGGAGGTTTGTTCCCCCATATGAATGTACAGGGTACATTCACACGGGCAGATTTACAGTGAGTTTCTTGCTTCAAGTTTGAGCTGCAATAAATTTTTGCCGCAGCGCAAACTCCTAGCGGGAAACTCACCGTAACCCGCCAGTGCGAATGTACCCTAAAAACACTACACTAACACAAAATAAAGGGTAAAACACTACATATACACCCCCTTACACTGTCCCCCCCCCCCCCCAATAAAAATGAAAAACTTATTGTATGGCAGTGTTTCCAAAACGGAGCATCCAGCTGTTGCAAACCAACAACTCCCAGCATTTCCGGACAGCCGCTGACATTCCAGGCATGCTGGGAGTTTTAAAACAGCTGGAGGCACCCTGTTTGGGAATCACTGGCGTAGAACACCCCTATGTCCACCCCTATGCAATCCCGAATTTAGTCCTCAAATGCGCATGGCGCTCTCTCACTTCAGAGCCCTGTCGTATATCAAGGAAACAGTTTAGGGCCACATATGGGGTATTTCCGTACTCGGGAGAAATTGCACTACACATTTTGGGGTGCTTTTTCTCCTTTTACCCCTTATGAAAAGGAAAAGTTGGGGTCTAAGCCAGCCTGTTAGTGTAAAAAAAATAAAACGTTTTACACTAACATGCTGGTGCTGCCCCATACTTTTTATTTTCACAAGAGATAAAAGGAAAAAATAAAAAAAATTGTAACGAAAGTTCTCCTGAGTACGGAAATACCCCATATGTGGGCATAAAATGCTTTGCGGGCGCACAACAAGGCTCAGGAGTGAGAGCACACTATGTACATTTGAGGCCTAAATTGGTGGTTTGCTCAGTGGTGGCTGATTTTACAGTGGTTCTGACATAAACGCAAAAAAAATGAATACCCACATCCCATTTTGGAAACTACACCCCTCACGGAACGTGACAAAGGGTATAGTGAGCCTTAACACCCCACAGGTTTTTCACAAATTTTCGTTAAAGCTGGATGGGAAAATGAGAAAAAAAATAATTTCACTAAAATTCTGTTGTTACCCTAAATTTTTCCTTTTCACAAGGGAAAATAGGAATAAAGCCCCCCAAAATTTGTAACCCCATTTCTTCTGAGTAAGAAAATACACCATATGTGGATGTAAAGTGCTCTGTTGGCGAACTACAATGCTCAGAAGAGAAGGAGCGCCATTGAGCTTTTGAAGAGAAAATTTGTCCAGAATTGAAGGCCATGTGTGTTTACAAAGCACCCATAGTGCCAGAACAATTGACCCCCCCCCACATGTGACCCCAATTGGGAAACTACACCCCTCATGTAATGTATTAAGGGGTGCAGTGAGCATTTACGCCCCACAGGTGTCTGACAGATTTTTGGGACAGTGGTCCTTGAAAATGAAAAATTAAATTTTTCATTTGCACAGCCCACTGTTCCAAAGATCTGTCAAACGCCAGTTGGGTGTAAATGCTCACTCCACCCCTTATTAAATTCTGTGAGGTATGAAGTTTCAAAAATGTGGGGGGGGGGGGTTCACTGTTCTGCCACCACGGGGGGCTTTGTAAACGCACATGGCCCCCGACTTCCATTCCAAACAAATTCTCTCTCCCATAAGCTCAATGGCGCTTCTTCTCTTCTGAGCATTGTAGTGCACCAGCAGAGCACTTGATGTCCACACATGGGGTATTTCCATACTCAGAAGAAATGGGGTTACAAATTTTGGGGGTAATTTTCTCCCATTACCCCTTGCAAAAATGTAAAATTAGGGGGGAAAAAATGCATTTTAGTGAAATTTTTTTTTTTTACATTTACACATCCAACTTTAACAAAAAGTCATGAAATATCTGTGAGGTGTTAAGGCTCACTGTACCCCTTGTTACATTCCTTAAGGGGTGTAGTATGCAAAATAGTATGCCATGTGGTTGTTTTTTGCTGTTCTGGCACCATAGGGGCTTCCTAAGTGCAATATGCCCCCCAAAAACCAGTTCAGCAAAATTTGCTTTCCAGAAGCCAAATGTGACTCCTTCTCTTCTGAGCATTGAAGTTCGCCTGTAGAGCATTTTACATCCTAACATGGGGTATTTCCATATTCAGAAGAGATGGAGTTACAAATTTTGGGGGGCATTTTCTCCCATTACCCTTTATAAAAATTGTAATTTGGGGAAAAAAACTGCACTTTAGTGAAATTTTTTTTTTTCATTTACACATCTGACTTTAACGAAAAGTCGTCAAACACCTGTGGGGTATTAAGGCTCACTGGACCCCTTGTTACGTGCCTTGAGAGGTGTAGTTTCCAAAATGGTATGCCATGTGGGGGGTTTTCTGCTGTTCTGGCACCATAGGGGCTTCCTAAATGTGACATGCCCCTCAAATACCATTTCAGAAAAACTCACTCTCCAAAGTCCCATTGTTGCTCCTTCCCTTCTGAGCCCTCCACTGCGCACGATAAAATCGTGAGGCCCCGATCAGCTACCTGGAGTGAAAAAGGTCTCTTAACTTCTCTGGTGGCATCCGGGCTCCGATTGATTACTCCCAGCCTGAGTTACAAGCTGGAGCAATCAATCACCGATTTCACTGATTGTTGCCATGCAACAGCAAGGCAGCAGTCTGTGAATGAAATCAGCCATTGCAAGCTGATAGGTCTCTATGGCAAAAAAAAGTTAACCCTTTCAGGTATTACCTTCTGAATTAAAAGTTTGAATCACCCGGCATTTCCTAGTAACAAAATAAAACAGTGTAAATAAAATAAAAAATACACATATGTGGTATCACCGCGTGTGGAAATGTCCGAATTATAAAAATATACTGCTTTTTACACCGCACGTTCAATGGCGTACGCGCAAAAAAAAAAAAAAAAGAAATAAAAAGTGATCAAAAAGTCTAATCAGAACAAAAATGGTACCGCTAAAAACTTCAGATCACGGCGCAAAAAATTAGCCCTCATAGCCCCCTGAACGCAGGAAAATAAAAAAGTTATAGGGCTCATAAAATGACAATTTTAAACGTATAAATTTTCCTGCATGTATTTATGATTTTTTTCTGAAGTAATGCACAATCAAACCTATACAAGTAGGGTATCATTTTAACCGTATGGACCTACAGAATAAAGATAAGGTGTCACTTTTACCGAAAAATGTAGTGCGTAGAAACGAAAGACCCCAAAATTTACAAAATGGCATTTTTTCTTCAAGTTTGTCGCACAATTAATTTTTTTCCATTTCGCCGTGGATTTTACAGTAAAATTACTAATGTAGAATTGGTGGCGCAAAAAATAAACCATAATACAGATTTTTAGGTGTAAAATTGAAAGGGTTATGATTTTTTAAAGACAAGGAGGAAAAAACGAAAATGCAAAAACGTGAAATCGCCCAGTCCTTAAGGGGTTAAAATTGTCCTCTTCTGACCACTATAACTTTTTATTTTTTAGCATACGGGGCTGTATGAGGGCTCAGTCATAATTTTTTATCGGTACCATTTTTGGTTTTATAGGAGTTTTTGATTGCTTTTTATTAAATTTTTTTTATGGTATATAAAGTGACCAAAAATACGCTATTTTTAAATTTTGAATTTTTTTGCGCATACTACATTGACCGTATGGTTTAATTAACAATATATTTTTATAGATCTGACATTTAGGCACGCAGTGATATCACATATGTTTATTTTTATTATTTGCAATCGAGAGAGAGAGTAGTCGGCACTAGCGATACTTTTGTATATCAGGAACCTGGTCACGGCAATGACCGGTACATATAGTGTGGATACAGTCCTAAGATTTATGCACGGTGCATCCCCCACAAGCACAAAGCAAAATACACCATAAGACGAGAATGAAGACAGGGGGCACTCACGATTTTCTGTTGTCCAGACTTTATTCAGGAGGTTGTTACAGCAGCAGGGACGCCAGGTAGGTATTAGATTGCATCAGACCAGCACTGAACTGGAGCCATGATGGTAATAGCTATTTTGCGCTTCTGGAGCATGAGGGCCATTCCAACGGAGGGTTGAGTCTGAGGAACCCACCGACTGTTGACGGACGTGTCGGACGTCACTTGGGATGAAGTGGATGACTGAGTGAACGGATCAATCACGGCTGCTGGGTTGCTGGTCGAGACACGACTGCTAGCACCGGGAGCTCAGACCTCTAGCTGCGACTACTGCTGCCTGTCTGACCTACTTGTACACCAGCTGAGTGCATGTATGTTACACTTATGAGAGAAGGACTTAAAACTGTCTTAGACTATACAAACAAGTGGGTAGCTTTTGCTGACCTTTCACAGTAACTAGACCCAAATGAGTTTTACAGGGGAAAAAAATACTTACACCACCTATGTATACACAGGTTATACATATGAGAAGTGGACAATATGCTCCGCTTGAAACTGTATTAGACTACAAAAACAAGTGTGTAGCTTTGGCTGGTCTCTCACGGTAACTTGGCCCAAACTAGTTTTACAGGGGGGAAAAAAATGCACACCACCTATGTATGTACAGGTTACACTTATGAGAGGACAATAAGCTCTGCTACTCAACCTGTATTAGGCACTGTAATCAGGTGACAATGGCTTTTTGTGTTCACACTAACTGGCCCCTGTTAGCTATACAGTTGTTGTACACCCCACTGCAGCAGTACAGAATCGCTGTGTAGTAGAGCCCAGTACAGTATTATTAGGCACTAATAGCAGGTGACAATGGCTTTTAGTGCTCAACCTAACTGGCCCCTATAAGCTTTAAAGTTGCTGTACACTCCACTGCAGCAGTAGAGTCCCTGTGTATTACACCCAAAAGTGTACTTTCTCTCTCTTTCTCTCTCTCTGTCAGTGCTTTTCTGCAGTGATTTGGGTTTGTGCTGAATCACTGCTGTCAAGGTGTTTTTCTATGCAACGCACACAATGCTCTATCTCTCCCTGCAATGAAACGCGCTCTCTGAAATAAAACGCTTGAATGCCTGGCCGCAAGATGGCTGCCGATTATATAGGGTTGTGACATCACAGGGGTGGCTGGCTGCTGATAGGCTGCATGCTGCATGTGATTCAGGGTTATTCACCCTGCCTAACTGAATTACCGCCTTCCCAGAGTTTCTTGCCCCATGTCGTCACATGTGGATCCGCTATTTTAGATGCCCTGGAGCCTGGACCACACTAAATGGAGTTTAATGAAACGATTCGTGCAATCGAATCGCGGTGATATTTGGATTCGTAGCGATTCGCTCATCCCTAAATATTACTATTCCCAGGACAAACATTGTTAAAGGTAAAAATATAGTAATTTTAGCCAAACACTCTGTTAAAAAATTTTCTTCAGTTCTGAATCCTCAAAATCCCCACCCGAAATAAAAAGGTAACTAAAACATATAAAGCAAGTCCTTACTTATAGAATTGAGCAAGAACAAAAATTTATTTTTATATTTAAATAAAGTTTCCCATCACAATTTTAAAAAGCTTAAAAACGATACTTTTATGATAAATGTAAATGTTCTTGAATGGTGATACTTTCCTACAGAATTTGGAGAGAATGCCTGCTGTGATGACTTTAGCCTAAATTTATACAGAGCAGATTTTGATGCAGTCTTATAGTCATTGATACTTACAGTATATGTATGTGATCGTATAGAGTCTTATAGTCAGTGATATGTCAATGTTATAATAGAGTGGTGACCCAGTACAGAATCATGTGTTCTTCTATATTCCTGCCCATCCTGTGTGGCATATGCTGCTTCAATGTCCATCTTTGTCCCACTCTCCTCAGGACTCTCTATAATGCACAGTATAATGCAATGTTATATAATGGTTAATGTAAGAGTATTTTCTATGCACTTGTTACTTTAAGAAGCCTGTTGCTATGAGCCTTGTTGTTAGGGGAGTATTCAAAGGTGAACCAGGTGACTTATCCGGCCAATGGGAGCTCTCTAAATTCCTCCCATATATAGAGAGGTCAGAGTTCAGTTCGCTTTCTCTTGCTGTGGTACGGTTTGGTGAAATGTGAAGTCTGTGGGTGATTCTGAAGGAGGCCTGAGGCCTAGTCCAGCAACCATACATCTACTACCAGTTAACCCCATTACCCGGGTGCGAGTCAAAGCCTTGCAGTAAGCACTAAGTCCGGAGATTAATTCAAGTCAAGTTATTCAAGTCCAAGTCACTAAAGTCTAGTGTGGGCTGCATACAAGTCATGCAAGTCAGTCATATACAACACAATCAACTATAAGTCGCAGCAAGCCGATAAGCTTCCCAAAGTTCACCCTGCATCTCCTTCATGCTAATCTGAGCCCAAACAGATTGTACAATCTTTCCACCCTCAGCAAAGCCAGTTTTCCATTAACCTTGCGTCGGAGTGATGAGGGAGATGAGTGGTGGCGGGGGAGGGATCAGCGACGGTGGGGGAGAGATGAACAGCAGCGGCAGGGAGAGGAGGGGCCGGCGCAGCAGAGCCGTCTGGCTCCCAGAAATATGAAACTACACTGTTATTTCATATTTTCCGGGCACTGCCGTGATTGGCCAGTTGGTCTCGGCCAATCTCGGCACTGCCTGGGAAATATGGAATTATAGTGTAGTTTCATATCTCTGGAAGCCGGCCGACTCCGCTGCCCTGGCCACCGGCCTGCATCAACCACCCGCCCATGAGTTGAAACTACAACTCCCAGCATGTCCTCACTGTACGGGCATGCTTGGAGTTGTAATCTTGAAACAGCTAGTGGGCTGGTGGTAGATGCAGCTGGCATTTTAACACCAGGATGCCTCCAGCTTTTTCGAAACTATAACTCCCATCATGAAAGTTGTAGATTATAAACAGGTTGCCTCCAGCTGTTTCTAAACTTCAACTCCCATCATGGAAGTTGTAAATTGGAAACGGGGTGCCCCAGCTGTTTGTAAACTACAACTCCTGTCATGGAAGTTGTAGTTTAGAAATGGGGTGCCTCCAGCTGTTTCTAAACTACAACTCCCATCATGGAAGTTGTAGTTTAGAGACGGGGTGCGTCCAGCTGTTTCCAAACTACAACTCCCGTCATGGAAGTTGTAAATGAGAAACGGGGTGCCTCCAGCTGTTTCTAAACTACAACACCCGTCATGGTCAAAGGCTGTCTGGAAATGATGGGGGTTGTAATTTAGCAGCAGCTGGAGCCTCAAAAACAGCTGGTGCTAACCCACAATTGTTACCCCGGTACCCATCGCCCCAGGGGTGCAGGGAAGAGCCGCTACCAACAGGCCCGCAGTATAAAATATGGCGTTCCTGGGCCTAGGCTTTTTTTTGCTTTGGTAGTGGCTTTTTCTGCTCCATGTCTGAGCTGGAGTATATTTAGTAGGTTTTTCATGCGATGCGACTTTTTTGAAAAATCACTTTTTGCTTTGCTAAGCA
The DNA here is from genome assembly GCF_029499605.1 of Hyla sarda. Lineage (NCBI taxonomy): Eukaryota > Metazoa > Chordata > Amphibia > Anura > Hylidae > Hyla > Hyla sarda. Next base: position 375,489,980 of record NC_079190.1, on the reverse strand, counting down.
AGATTTTTATTTTTTGCTTAGGACACTGAAAATGCAAAAAGTCGCAGAAAAAAGAGCATAATCTCATGTGCGACATTTTTGCGACAATTTTAAGCAAAAAAAACCCCACTAAATGCTTTGATAAATGTCCCCCATAGAGTCTTATAGTCAGTGATACTTATACAGTATATTTGTGATCATATAGTCTTATAGTCAGTGATACCTATATGTATGTGATTATATAGAGTCTTATAGTCAGTGATACCTATATGTATGTGATTATATATAGTCTTATAGTCAGTGATACCTATATGTATGTGATTATATAGTCTTATAGTCAGTGATACCTATATGTATGTGATTATATAGAGTCTTATAGTCAGTGATACCTATATGTATGCGATTATATAGAGTCTTATAGTCAGTGATACCTATATGTATGTGATTATATAGAGTCTTATAGTCAGTGATACCTATATGTATGCGATTATATAGAGTCTTATAGTCAGTGATACCTATATGTATGTGATTATAGAGTCTTATAGTCAGTGATACCTATATGTATGTGATTATATAGAGTCTTATAGTCAGTGATACCTATATATATGTGATTATAGAGTCTTATAGTCAGTGATACCTATATGTATGCGATTATATATAGTCTTATAGTCAGTGATACCTATATGTATGTGATTATATAGAGTCTTATAGTCAGTGATACCTATATGTATGCGATTATATAGAGTCTTATAGTCAGTGATACCTATATGTATGTGATTATATAGAGTCTTATAGTCAGTGATACCTATATATATGTGATTATAGAGTCTTATAGTCAGTGATACCTATATGTATGTGATTATAGAGTCTTATAGTCAGTGATACCTATATGTATGTGATTATATAGAGTCTTATAGTCAGTGATACCTATATGTATGTGATTATATAGAGTCTTATAGTCAGTGATACCTATATGTATGTGATTATAGAGTCTTATAGTCAGTGATACCTATATGTATGTGATTATATAGAGTCTTATAGTCAGTGATACCTATATGTATGTGATTATATAGAGTCTTATAGTCAGTGATACCTATATGTATGTGATTATATAGAGTCTTATAGTCAGTGATACCTATATGTATGTGATTATATAGAGTCTTATAGTCAGTGATACCTATATGTATGCGATTATATAGTCTTATAGTCAGTGATACCTATATGTATGTGATTATATAGAGTCTTATAGTCAGTGATACCTATATGTATGTGATTATATAGAGTCTTATAGTCAGTGATACCTATATGTATGCGATTATATAGAGTCTTATAGTCAGTGATACCTATATGTGTGAGATTATATAGTCTTATAGTCAGTGATACCTATATGTATGTGATTATATAGAGTCTTATAGTCAGTGATACCTATATGTATGTGATTATATAGAGTCTTATAGTCAGTGATACCTATATGTATGCGATTATATAGAGTCTTATAGTCAGTGATACCTATATGTATGTGATTATATAGAGTCTTATAGTCAGTGATACCTATATGTATGTGATTATAGAGTCTTATAGTCAGTGATACCTATATGTATGTGATTATATAGAGTCTTATAGTCAGTGAAACCTATATGTATGTGATTATATAGAGTCTTATAGTCAGTGATACCTATATGTATGTGATTATATAGAGTCTTATAGTCAGTGATACCTATATGTATGTGATTATATAGAGTCTTATAGTCAGTGATACCTATATGTATGTGATTATATAGAGTCTTATAGTCAGTGATACCTATATGTATGTGATTATATAGAGTCTTATAGTCAGTGATACCTATATGTATGTGATTATATAGAGTCTTATAGTCAGTGATACCTATATGTATGCGATTATATAGTCTTATAGTCAGTGATACCTATATGTATGCGATTATATAGAGTCTTATAGTCAGTGATACCTATATGTATGCGATTATATAGTCTTATAGTCAGTGATACCTATATGTATGCGATTATATAGAGTCTTATAGTCAGTGATACCTATATGTATGCGATTATATAGAGTCTTATAGTCAGTGATACCTATATGTATGCGATTATATAGAGTCTTATAGTCAGTGATACCTCTATGTATGTGATTATATAGAGTCTTATAGTCAGTGATACCTATATGTATGTGATTATATAAAGTCTTATAGTCAGTGATACCTATATGTATGTGATTATATAGAGTCTTATAGTCAGTGATACCTATATGTATGTGATTATATAGAGTCTTATAGTCAGTGATACCTATATGTATGTGATTATATAGAGTCTTATAGTCAGTGATACCTATATGTATGCGATTATATAGAGTCTTATAGTCAGTGATACCTATATGTATGCGATTATATAGAGTCTTATAGTCAGTGATACCTATATGTATGTGATTATATATAGTCTTATAGTCAGTGATACCTATATGTATGTGATTATATAGAGTCTTATAGTCAGTGATACCTATATATATGTGATTATAGAGTCTTATAGTCAGTGATACCTATATATATGTGATTATAGAGTCTTATAGTCAGTGATACCTATATGTATGTGATTATATAAAGTCTTATAGTCAGTGATACCTATATGTATGCGATTATATAGAGTCTTATAGTCAGTGATACCTATATGTATGTGATTATATATAGTCTTATAGTCAGTGATACCTATATGTATGAGATTATATAGAGTCTTATAGTCAGTTATACCTATATGTATGTGATTATATAGAGTCTTATAGTCAGTGATACCTATATGTATGCGATTATATAGAGTCTTATAGTCAGTAATACCTATATGTATGTGATTATATAGTCTTATAGTCAGTGATACCTATATGTATGTGATTATATAGAGTCTTATAGTCAGTGATACCTATATGTGTGAGATTATATATAGTCTTATAGTCAGGGATACCTATATGTATGTGATTATATAGAGTCTTATAGTCAGTGATACCTATATGTATGAGATTATATAGTCTTATAGTCAGTGATACCTATATGTATGTGATTATATAGAGTCTTATAGCCAGTGATACCTATATGTATGCGATTATATAGTCTTATAGTCAGTGATACCTATATGTATGTGATTATATAGAGTCTTATAGTCAGTGATACCTATATGTATGTGATTATATAGTCTTATAGTCAGTGATACCTATATGTATGTGATTATATAGAGTCTTATAGTCAGTGATACCTATATGTATGCGATTATATAGAGTCTTATAGCCAGTGATACCTATATGTATGTGATTATATAGAGTCTTATAGTCAGTGATACCTATATGTATGTGATTATATAGAGTCTTATAGTCAGTGATACCTATATGTATGTGATTATATAGAGTCTTATAGTCAGTGATACCTATATGTATGTGATTATATAGTCTTATAGTCAGTGATACCTATATGTGTGAGATTATATATAGTCTTATAGTCAGTGATACCTATATGTATGTGATTATATAGAGTCTTATAGTAAGTGATACCTATATGTATGCGATTATATATAGTCTTATAGTCAGTGATACCTATATGTATGCGATTATATAGAGTCTTTTAGTCAGTGATACTTATATGTATGTGATCATATAGAGTCTTATAGTCAGTGATACCTATATGTATGTGATTATATAGAGTCTTATAGTCAGTGATACCTATATGTATGTGATTATATAGAGTCTTATAGTCAGTGATACCTATATGTATGTGATTATATAGAGTCTTATAGTCAGTGATACCTATATGTATGAGATTATATAGAGTCTTATAGTCAGTGATACCTATATGTATGTGATTATATAGTCTTATAGTCAGTGATACCTATATGTATGTGATTATATAGAGTCTTATAGTCAGTGATACCCATATGTATGTGATTATATAGTCTTATAGTCAGTGATACCTATATGTGTGAGATTATATATAGTCTTATAGTCAGTGATACCTATATGTATGTGATTATATAGAGTCTTATAGTCAGTGATACCTATATGTATGTGATTATATAGAGTCTTATAGTCAGTGATACCTATATGTATGCGATTATATAGAGTCTTATAGTCAGTGATACCTATATGTATGTGATTATATAGAGTCTTATAGTCAGTGATACCTATATGTATGCGATTATATAGAGTCTTATAGTCAGTGATACCTATATGTATGTGATTATATAGTCTTATAGTCAGTGATACCTATATGTATGTGATTATATAGTCTTATAGTCAGTGATATCTATATGTATGTGATCATATAGAGTCTTATAGTCAGTGATACCTATATGTATGTGATTATAGAGTCTTATAGTCAGTGATACCTATATGTATGTGATTATATAGAGTCTTATAGTCAGTGATACCTATATGTATGTGATTATATAGAGTCTTATAGTCAGTGATACCTATATGTATGTGATTATAGAGTCTTATAGTCAGTGATACCTATATGTATGTGATTATATAGAGTCTTATAGTCAGTGATACCTATATGTATGTGATTATATAGAGTCTTATAGTCAGTGATACCTATATGTATGTGATTATATAGAGTCTTATAGTCAGTGATACCTATATGTATGTGATTATATAGAGTCTTATAGTCAGTGATACCTATATGTATGTGATTATATAGAGTCTTATAGTCAGTGATACCTATATGTATGTGATTATATAGAGTCTTATAGTCAGTGATACCTATATGTATGCGATTATATAGTCTTATAGTCAGTGATACCTATATGTATGTGATTATATAGAGTCTTATAGTCAGTGATACCTATATGTATGTGATTATATAGAGTCTTATAGTCAGTGATACCTATATGTATGCGATTATATAGAGTCTTATAGTCAGTGATACCTATATGTATGTGATTATATAGAGTCTTATAGTCAGTGATACCTATATGTATGTGATTATAGAGTCTTATAGTCAGTGATACCTATATGTATGTGATTATATAGAGTCTTATAGTCAGTGAAACCTATATGTATGTGATTATATAGAGTCTTATAGTCAGTGATACCTATATGTATGTGATTATATAGAGTCTTATAGTCAGTGATACCTATATGTATGTGATTATATAGAGTCTTATAGTCAGTGATACCTATATGTATGTGATTATATAGAGTCTTATAGTCAGTGATACCTATATGTATGTGATTATATAGAGTCTTATAGTCAGTGATACCTATATGTATGTGATTATATAGAGTCTTATAGTCAGTGATACCTATATGTATGCGATTATATAGTCTTATAGTCAGTGATACCTATATGTATGCGATTATATAGAGTCTTATAGTCAGTGATACCTATATGTATGCGATTATATAGTCTTATAGTCAGTGATACCTATATGTATGCGATTATATAGAGTCTTATAGTCAGTGATACCTATATGTATGCGATTATATAGAGTCTTATAGTCAGTGATACCTATATGTATGCGATTATATAGAGTCTTATAGTCAGTGATACCTATATGTATGTGATTATATAGAGTCTTATAGTCAGTGATACCTATATGTATGTGATTATATAAAGTCTTATAGTCAGTGATACCTATATGTATGTGATTATATAGAGTCTTATAGTCAGTGATACCTATATGTATGTGATTATATAGAGTCTTATAGTCAGTGATACCTATATGTATGTGATTATATAGAGTCTTATAGTCAGTGATACCTATATGTATGCGATTATATAGAGTCTTATAGTCAGTGATACCTATATGTATGCGATTATATAGAGTCTTATAGTCAGTGATACCTATATGTATGTGATTATATATAGTCTTATAGTCAGTGATACCTATATGTATGTGATTATATAGAGTCTTATAGTCAGTGATACCTATATATATGTGATTATAGAGTCTTATAGTCAGTGATACCTATATATATGTGATTATAGAGTCTTATAGTCAGTGATACCTATATGTATGTGATTATATAAAGTCTTATAGTCAGTGATACCTATATGTATGCGATTATATAGAGTCTTATAGTCAGTGATACCTATATGTATGTGATTATATATAGTCTTATAGTCAGTGATACCTATATGTATGAGATTATATAGAGTCTTATAGTCAGTTATACCTATATGTATGTGATTATATAGAGTCTTATAGTCAGTGATACCTATATGTATGCGATTATATAGAGTCTTATAGTCAGTAATACCTATATGTATGTGATTATATAGTCTTATAGTCAGTGATACCTATATGTATGTGATTATATAGAGTCTTATAGTCAGTGATACCTATATGTGTGAGATTATATATAGTCTTATAGTCAGGGATACCTATATGTATGTGATTATATAGAGTCTTATAGTCAGTGATACCTATATGTATGAGATTATATAGTCTTATAGTCAGTGATACCTATATGTATGTGATTATATAGAGTCTTATAGCCAGTGATACCTATATGTATGCGATTATATAGTCTTATAGTCAGTGATACCTATATGTATGTGATTATATAGAGTCTTATAGTCAGTGATACCTATATGTATGTGATTATATAGTCTTATAGTCAGTGATACCTATATGTATGTGATTATATAGAGTCTTATAGTCAGTGATACCTATATGTATGTGATTATATAGAGTCTTATAGCCAGTGATACCTATATGTATGTGATTATATAGAGTCTTATAGTCAGTGATACCTATATGTATGTGATTATATAGAGTCTTATAGTCAGTGATACCTATATGTATGTGATTATATAGAGTCTTATAGTCAGTGATACCTATATGTATGTGATTATATAGTCTTATAGTCAGTGATACCTATATGTGTGAGATTATATATAGTCTTATAGTCAGTGATACCTATATGTATGTGATTATATAGAGTCTTATAGTAAGTGATACCTATATGTATGCGATTATATATAGTCTTATAGTCAGTGATACCTATATGTATGCGATTATATAGAGTCTTTTAGTCAGTGATACTTATATGTATGTGATCATATAGAGTCTTATAGTCAGTGATACCTATATGTATGTGATTATATAGAGTCTTATAGTCAGTGATACCTATATGTATGTGATTATATAGAGTCTTATAGTCAGTGATACCTATATGTATGTGATTATATAGAGTCTTATAGTCAGTGATACCTATATGTATGAGATTATATAGAGTCTTATAGTCAGTGATACCTATATGTATGTGATTATATAGTCTTATAGTCAGTGATACCTATATGTATGTGATTATATAGAGTCTTATAGTCAGTGATACCCATATGTATGTGATTATATAGTCTTATAGTCAGTGATACCTATATGTGTGAGATTATATATAGTCTTATAGTCAGTGATACCTATATGTATGTGATTATATAGAGTCTTATAGTCAGTGATACCTATATGTATGTGATTATATAGAGTCTTATAGTCAGTGATACCTATATGTATGCGATTATATATAGTCTTATAGTCAGTGATACCTATATGTATGCGATTATATAGAGTCTTATAGTCAGTGATACCTATATGTATGTGATTATATAGAGTCTTATAGTCAGTGATACCTATATGTATGTGATCATATAGCGTCTTATAGTCAGTGATACCTATATGTATGAGATTATATAGTCTTATAGTCAGTGATACCTATATGTATGCGATTATATAGAGTCTTATAGTCAGTGATACCTATATGTATGAGATTATATAGAGTCTTATAGTCAGTGATACCTATATGTGTGAGATTATATAGTCTTATAGTCAGTAATACCTATATGTATGTGATCATATAGAGTCTTATAGTCAGTGATACCTATATGTATGTGATTATATAGAGTCTTATAGTCAGTGATACCTATATGTATGTGATTATATAGTCTTATAGTCAGTGATACCTATATGTGTGAGATTATATATAGTCTTATAGTCAGGGATACCTATATGTATGTGATCATATAGAGTCTTATAGTCAGTGATACCTATATGTATGTGATTATATAGAGTCTTATAGTCAGTGATACCTATATGTATGAGATTATATATAGTCTTATAGTCAGGGATACCTATATGTATGTGATTATATAGAGTCTTATAGTCAGTGATACCTATATGTATGTGATTATATAGAGTCTTATAGTCAGTGATGCCTATATGTATGTGATTATATAGAGTCTTATAATCAGTGATACTTATATGTATGAGATTATATAGAGTCTTATAGTCAGTGATACCTATATGTATGTGATTATGTAGAGTCTTATAGTCAGTGATACCTATATGTATGTGATTATATAGAGTCTTATAGTCAGTGATACCTATATGTATGTGATTATATAGAGTCTTATAGTCAGTGATAGTGTTGCTCACGAATATTCGCAATTCGAATATTATTCGCGAATATCGCATATTCGCGAATTCGCGAATTTCGCGAATATAGCGCTATATATTCGTAATGACGAATATTCGTTTTTTTTTTTTTTTTTTTCACAGTACACATCACAGTAATCATCCCTCTCTGCTTCCAGCTTGTGTGGTGTAAAGAAGGCTGTAATACTACTGTGTGAGACTGGTGTGCGCAAATTCGCATATGCGAATATTCGTGCATGCTAATTTTCGCATATGCGAAGTTTCGCGTGCGCTAATTTTGTATATGCTAATATTCACATATGTTAATTTTCGCAAACGCGAATTTTCGCACATGCGAAAATAAACGAGAATTTAACGAATATGCGAATATTCGCGAATATATGACGAATATTCGTCCATATATTCGCGAATTCGAATATGGCCTATGCCGCTCAACACTAGTCAGTGATACCTATATGTATGCGATTATATAGAGTCTTATAGCCAGTGATACCTATATGTATGTGATTATATAGAGTCTTATAGTCAGTGATACCTATATGTATGTGATTATATAGAGTCTTATAGTCAGTGATACCTATATGTATGTGATTATATAGAGTCTTATAGTCAGTGATACCTATATGTATGTGATTATATAGTCTTATAGTCAGTGATACCTATATGTGTGAGATTATATATAGTCTTATAGTCAGTGATACCTCTATGTATGTGATTATATAGAGTCTTATAGTCAGTGATACCTATATGTATGCGATTATATATAGTCTTATAGTCAGTGATACCTATATGTATGTGATTATATAGAGTCTTATAGTCAGTGATACCTATATGTATGTGATTATATAGAGTCTTATAGTCAGTGATACTTATATGTATGTGATCATATAGAGTCTTATAGTCAGTGATACCGATATGTATGTGATTATATAGAGTCTTATAGTCAGTGATACCTATATGTATGTGATTATATAGAGTCTTATAGTCAGTGATACCTATATGTATGAGATTATATAGAGTCTTATAGTCAGTGATACCTATATGTGTGAGATTATATAGTCTTATAGTCAGTAATACCTATATGTATGTGATCATATAGAGTCTTATAGTCAGTGATACCTATATGTATGTGATTATATAGTCTTATAGTCAGTGATACCTATATGTGTGAGATTATATATAGTCTTATAGTCAGTGATACCTATATGTATGTGATTATATAGAGTCTTATAGTCAGTGATACCTATATGTATGTGATTATATAGAGTCTTATAGTCAGTGATACCTATATGTATGTGATTATATAGTCTTATAGTCAGTGATACCTATATGTGTGAGATTATATATAGTCTTATAGTCAGGGATACCTATATGTATGTGATTATATAGAGTCTTATAGTCAGTGATACCTATATGTATGTGATTATATAGAGTCTTATAGTCAGTGATAGCTATATGTATGTGATTATATAGAGTCTTATAGCCAGTGATACCTATATGTATGTGATTATATAGAGTCTTATAGTCAGTGATACCTATATGTATGTGATTATATAGAGTCTAATAGTCAGTGATACCTATATGTATGTGATTATATAGAGTCTTATAGTCAGTGATACCTATATGTATGTGATTATATAGAGTCTTATAGTCAGTGATACCTATATGTATGTGATTATATAGTCTTATAGTCAGTGATACCTATATGTGTGAGATTATATATAGTCTTATAGTCAGTGATACCTATATGTATGTGATTATATAGAGTCTTATAGTCAGTGATACCTATATGTATGCGATTATATATAGTCTTATAGTCAGTGATACCTATATGTATGCGATTATATAGAGTCTTATAGTCAGTGATACTTATATGTATGTGATCATATAGAGTCTTATAGTCAGTGATACCGATATGTATGTGATTATATAGAGTCTTATAGTCAGTGATACCTATATGTATGTGATTATATAGAGTCTTATAGTCAGTGATACCTATATGTATGCGATTATATAGAGTCTTATAGTCAGTGATACCTATATGTATGAGATTATATAGAGTCTTATAGTCAGTGATACCTATATGTATGTGATTATATAGTCTTATAGTCAGTGATACCTATATGTATGTGATTATATAGAGTCTTATAGTCAGTGATACCTATATGTATGTGATTATATAGTCTTATAGTCAGTGATACCTATATGTGTGAGATTATATATAGTCTTATAGTCAGTGATACCTATATGTATGTGATTATATAGAGTCTTATAGTCAGTGATACCTATATGTATGTGATTATATAGAGTCTTATAGTCAGTGATACTTATATCTTATATGTATGTGATTATATAGAGTCTTATAGTCAGTGATACCTATATGTATGCGATTATATAGAGTCTTATAGTCAGTGATACCTATATGTATGTGATTATATAGAGTCTTATAGTCAGTGATACCTATATGTATGTGATTATATAGAGTCTTATAGTCAGTGATACCTATATGTATGTGATTATATAGAGTCTTATAGTCAGTGATACCTATATGTGTGAGATTATATAGTCTTATAGTCAGTGATACCTATATGTATGTGATTATATAGAGTCTTATAGTCAGTGATACCTATATGTATGCAGTTATATAGAGTCTTGTAGTCAGGGATACTTGGTCTGCACAGCAGTGGAGCCTTTAACAAGATCTTAGAAAATATTTTTTATAACAGCTAAAAGTTCCAGCATTCTCCCTCCCTCTTCTGTAAGACGATCCGCATTCTCCACCCCCATAATGCGCTAGGATCAACATCCCAATAAGATCCGTGAATGAACCGAGAATTATTCATTCATTAAAGGTCACCAGTTCACATCTGCATACTCCCTGCAGTAATAAATGATTGTGTTGCCCTTAAATTAGCGGGGGAAAAAAAACTATTCATTTTTATAAGTAACTATAAACTCTAGGGATAATATTAATAGCGATGGTGTTTAATGGAGGTAAAGTTTACTTCTGAAAATAATAACTACATAGCTAAAGCCGCATGAGCACAGTCATTACTACCATCACATTGAGGTCTCCTGCGACTGCACATATTGTCCTAAGATTGCATAAAAAATAAATAAATAAATAAAACACTTGTGTATTTATTACATTGTGGCCAGATTGAATTGTTCTTTTACTATGTCCCACCATAATTGGAGTCGTGTCCTATTATTGTACTCCGAGCGGCCTTTTGGAATATCTAGGTCCCATATTAAGGGGTCATTATTAAGGATTGGCCCCTTGGGCTCCCTCATGCGTTTCCCCTCCTTAATGTTATACCACATTGAAAATATTTGGTAGGCCCCTAAGTAATAGTGTTTTTCTATGTGTGTAGGGAAAGGCGAGGGGGAGGAATGGTTACCGTTTTAGCCTCATTCATTGGCCAGAATTTTAAAAACTTTCTAATTCTAAGACAGTGTACCAGACAGACAGTCTAGGAATTGGCCAGATTTATCACAGTGGCTATGTGATATGTTTATCATATACTTAGACTGTCTAGTCTAAGTTTAGTTCAACTATTAGTTTGTACCAAAATCTTGCGCCAGCATTATGGCACATTTTTGGAGCAGTGGTAATTTTTTTTTACCAAAGGCACACCTCCTTTTACCAAGACGAAGCATTGAGGAAAAATTTCTAAAACTCAAAATAAATATGGCACAGGTCATGTAAGACAGTTTTTGGGAAGAAAATGACATCAGAATTCTGGCTCATTTGCAATAGTAAATCTTCACCGATATGTTTATTTTGACCCTGTAATATACAATGCATGTAAGCTGCAGGTAGCCATTGACACAAGAGAGTGGACTTCTTTTTAATGATTTTTCTAGGTCCCGGTCCTTCATGGCTGCCCATCATCCTGTTCTCAGAGAATGCTTATTTCATTCAATAAAACAGCTCATTCCTATATACCCCAGTACCCCAGGCATACAAATGTCATTTGGGGGGATCTCCTGTATGGGACCCCTCTCTTAGCCATAGTGTAGAGACACTAACAAAGAGTGGGAGTAAACCTGGGCTGGAACCAAATTATATGGGTGGCCATTAAAGGACATTTGCAGCAAAAGACAACTTATCCCCTATCTACAGGATGGGGAATGAGTGTCTGATCGCGGAGAGTCTGACCTCTGGGACCCCCCGCGATCTCCTGCACAGTTCTGCCGCGGCTCTCTTGTGCAAGAGGCGTCCCGGGTGCAGCGTGACGTTGCTGCCAACACGCCTCCTCCATGTATCTCTATGGGAGAGGCGGGGAGGCAGCGTTCATGCCTCCCGCCTCCCCCATAGGAGGGGGTGTACCGTCAACCTCAGAGAAGTCGATGCTACACGCATTAGCCGCTCACATCGAGCGGCAATGCGGGGGCCCCGTTTGGGAGATTGCGGGGGTGCCAGCGGTTGGACCCTGGCGATCAGACACTTATCCCTTATCCTGTGGATAGGGGATAAGTTGTCTTTTGCTGAAGATGTCCTTTAAAGGGGTTATCCAGGAATAGAAGAGCAGAGCTAATTTCTTCCAAAAACAGCTTCACACCTGTCCTCCAGGTTGTGTGTGGTATTACAACTCGGCTCCATTCATTTCAATGGAACTGAGCTGCAATACCACACACAACCTGGGGACAGGTGCACTGCTGTTTTGAAAAGAAATTAGCTCTGTTTTTCTAATCCTGGATAACCCCTTTAATCTGAAGCAGTATTGATGAACAATGCTACAATTCCCTTGCAGCAGTCACTTCCCCCTGTAACATGCTGTTAGTCAGGTACTTTACAAGCGGAGTCCACTGCCATCTGATAAATACCAGGCCAGCTTTGTTTCAAAAGATGGGTTTTATCTTCAGTAACAACCCTTTTACTGTACTTGTTAAGGGTTAACAAGTAAATGATGCATAAATGGATTTTTTTGGATATAGATTTTAGTTAGTCTAATTCAGAGTTTCCCAAACAGTGTGCCTCCAGCGGTTGCAAAACTACAACTCCCAGCATGCTCAGACAGCCTTTGGCTGGGTGTTGTAGTTTTGCAACAGCTGAAGGCACTCTGGTTAGCAAACCCTGGTCATACATATATAGCTGTCATATATTATACATTTTGTCATCTTATATAGAAATCAGGTTTTCTAACTATTGGTTGGCTTCAAACTCAAGCTGGACACATTAGAGAGAATAGATAGCCAGACGTTGACAACTCCAACTAAATACTGTCACTGCACTGGTGCCCAGATTATAATGTCCCTGGCAAAGCCACTCAGCCCGACTTATCCAAAACCCATCATTCTGGATTTAATCAAGCAGAGTACTTTACCCTTCAAAGTTACTATAGAAATCCAGCAAGTTGTTCAACAAGTCCAGTCATTGTAATGCCGATTTGTCAGCTTTTCTTAAAGGGGTACTCTGGAGGGAAAAAAAATGTTTTCAAATCAACTGGTGCCAGAAAGTTATACAGATTTGTAAATTACTTCTATTTAGAAAATCTTAATCCTTCCAGTACTTATCAGCTGCTGTATGCTTCAGAGAAAGATGTGTAGCTATTTCCAGTTTGACCACAGTGTTCTCTGGTGCCACTGTTAAGGTTGGCTGCTGGTTAGGCCTTAAAATGTGTGTGACTGCCGCTGTATACTGCTAGACAAAAGACAACAGAGCGCTTCTGTGTGCGATCTTCCAGACCAGGTCGGATTATGTGGGTGAGTGAGGAACGCACTTACCTGGTCGGGTTGTGCATATTCCAGGCACAACGCTGATGTGGGCTTAATGTAGCAACTGCTGCGGCTTCCAACGCTGGATCCACCGGCGTGTGAGAGACAGTGAAGGAGGAGAAACTCGGAAGCTGAGATCGCGCTGTTGCAGAAAGGTTCAAGGATACTGGTGGAAGTCTTAAATTCTTTCATTCTATTCACACAATGCGTTTCTGGATATTAATAATCCTTTTCTGGATTATTAATATCCAGAAACGCGTTGTGTGAATAGAATAAAAGAATTTAAGACTTCCACCAGTATCCTTGAACCTTTCTGCAACAGCGCGATCTCAGCTTCCGATTTTCTCCTCCTTCGCTGTATACTGCTGAGTGTCGACACAAAGAAATAAACACCAGACAAAAAGTTGGTATGATCTCCTTCTAAGCAGAAGTTTAGCTGACACTGGCTAAGGAGCTGTCCCAAGGAGTTCTGTTTATTATACGGAAGTACATTGTTTTTTACAGTTGACAAAAAAGGGGTGGTTCATTATCACGTCAAAATCATCATGTTATATTTTGATTGGTTATTTGAGTATTGCGTCTGTATATATTAGCATTTTAAGCATTCATTTTTCTTAACCATAGGTCACTTATGTTGCCATTTCCCTATTCTACCAGAAAATTCCGGATGTATCCTTCCTTCTGCACAGTCTATATTTCTCAGATGTTTTGTCTCCAACTTCTAACTTCTTCTTTATCTTGCGTCTTTTGGCCTCGTCCCAAGGTCTTCATCTTAGTTGCATGCAAATAGCAAGCTGATATATAGGATATATAGATAAACATATCTATAGCAAACCTTTCCCGCACCGTACAGTTCCTGACATGGACAGAGTTGTCAGCAGAGAGCACTGTGATCGGACTGGAAATAACTACACAACTTCCCCTGGAGCATACAGCAGCTGAAAAGTACTAGAAGGGTTAAGATTTTTAAAAATAAATAATATACAAATTTGTATAACTTCCTGGTACTGGTTGATTTGAAAACATTTTATTTCCTCTGGAGTATCCCTTTAAAGGGAACCCGTCATCAGTTTTATAAAGCCCAGACGCGCTGCCTGCACTTGCTTTATGCTGCTCATGGTTTGGGTCGCATAAAACTGATGACAAATTCCCTTTAAGGCTGCATTCACAATACGTTTGGGGCAATCGGCAGCCAGATCTGCCAGGAGAATTTTTAAACCGCCTTCGGACCAATGCCGGACCCCAGTCATTTCAATGAGGTAACCAGAGTCAGCTAGTAACTCCAGGTGGCTCATATTCCCAAGGTATCCATTTTTAAACCAGACTGAAAAGCACAGCAGACCACAGATTTTAGTCCGTTTCTAATACCAGAAACAGTGGGAAAATGAGCCGACTGGAGTCCATAACTGACTCTGGTCACCTTAGGCTAGGTTCACATCACGATTTAACCATCCAATTATCGGACCGTAAAATCGGACTAAATCGGAATGCAAAAAAATCGTATACAATCGTATGTAAAAATGTCTTTGCTTTCCGATTTTAAAATCATATCCAAAAACCGTACAGATGAAAATTCCATCCGATTTTCAATAAAAATCTAATCCTGTTTTTAAAATTAATATGTATGCCAATGACAATAAAGTTTTATATATTTGAAGTGTATGTGTTTTCAAGTCTACTGCGCATGCGTACAAAAAAATTGTGTGCGATTAATCTGATTCCATGCGATTTACATAGACATCAATAATAAAAAAAATCGGACACCACGATTTTACCTCCGATCTTAAGTCGTGCAAAATCGGATGCGGATCAAAACTGATGCATTTGTTGTCTATCATTAATGAATGGAAGTCAATGGATACTACCTGACATGCAGATTTGTACGATTTCAAAGTAGGATGGTAAATGCATGGTGAATGCACCCTTATTGAAGTGAATGCTGTATGCCTCAAACGTGGCGTGAATGCAGCCTAAGCTTGTAAGATGTTACAAGTACAGAAAATGTAGCACATTGCCTTGTTTGACCATCCAGTCTCACAGTATAAAACAGTATCTACAGCAGGGTATCCCAAACAGTGTGCCTCCAGCTGTTGCAAAACTACAACTCCGAGCATGCACGGACAGCCAACGGCTGTCTGGGCATGCTGGAAATTGTAGTTTTGCAACAACTGGAGGCACACTGGTTGGGAAACACTGACCTATAGAGGACTTTAGCTACCGTTGGTAAATAATTATTCATTGTCCTACAATTATTTCATTTCAGCTACAAAGGAAAAGACACATCGGGAATGACATCGTAGCCATAGTGTTTCAAGAAGAGAACACCCCTTTTGTTCCAGACATGATTGCATCAAACTTTCTACATGCATATATTGTGGTGCAAGTGGAGAATCCAGAAACAGACTTAACAACTTATAAGGTATATTGTGCAGTGCATTGCATGTTCTTTTCCTTTGGAAATACAATAAGAATATTTTTTTTAATCAACTGGGGTCAGAAAGTTAAAGGGGTTATCCGGTGCTTACACTTCTTATCCCCTATCCAAAGGATAGGGGATAAGATGCCTGATCGCGGGAGTCCCGCAACTGGGGACCCCCGGGATCATGCACGGGGCACCCTGTTTGTAATCAGTCCCCGGAGCGTGTTCGCTCCGGGTCTGATTACGGGCGACTACAGGGCCGGCAGCGTGTGACGTCACGCCTCCGCCCCCGTGTGATGTCACGCTCCGCCCTTCAATGCAAGCCTACGGGAGGGGGCGTGATAGCTATCACGCCCCCTCCCGTCGGCTTGCATTGATTTAAAAAATATAGGGAGAGATTTATCAAAACCTGTTGCCCATAGCAACCAATAAGATTGCTTATTTCATTTTACAGACTTGCTAAAAGTGAAAGGAGCAATCTGATTGGTTGCTATGGGCAACTGGGCTACTTTTCCTCTGCACAGGTTTTGATAAATCTCCCCTATAATGTTTTCCATTGGAGTACCCCTTTAAGGATCAGTATTGTAAGTTATACATTCTAGAGCAGTAGTCCCCAACTTGTGGTTTTTTGGCTGTTGCGAAAATACAACTTCTATCATGCCCTAATAGCCTTCAACTGTCAGGAAAGGGGGGGAATTGTAGTCTCGCAACAGCTAGAAAGCCGCGAGTTGAGGAATACCTGTAGAGAATTTTTGCAGTTTTCTGAAAAACAGATCCAAAAAAAATAAATAATTTTCCCGTAACATTTTCTTTTTCGTCGACTTGCTTCCAATGCATCCTACAAGTGAGCAAGAAGCAAGCAATATGTAGACGTAGATTTCGGGACCTTCTAAACAATTAAAATGGCTTAGAGATATTGACTTTGCGGTGCATTGTAGCATTACGTTACATGGGGTCTGTCTAGGGCATGGTTACCAGCAACAGTAAGAGAACATAATGACATGGGCTGTTAAAGGGGTACTCCGGTGGAAAACTTTTTTTTTTTTTTTTTAAATCAACTGGTGCCAGAAAGTGAAACAGATTTGTAAATTACTTCCATAAAAAAAAACGTAATCCTTCCAGTACTTATTAGCCTCGGAATACTACAGAGCAAATTATTTTCTTTTTGGAACACAGAGCTCTCTGCTGACATCACGAGCACAGTGCTCTCTGCTGACATCTCTGTCCACTTTAGGAACTGACCAGAGCAGCATATGTTTGCTATGGGGATTTTCTCCTGCTCTGGACAGTTCTTAAAATGGACCGAGATGTCAGCAGAGAGCACTGTGGTCCAAAATGAAAATAATTTCCTCTGTAGTATTCAGCAGCTAATAAGTACTGGAGGGATTAAGATGTTTTAATAGAGGCCGGAAGAAGCACGCACTTACGTGCGAAACTGCCGGCGTAGCCTCCAGGTGCCACACACCAGCGCCTATGCCGTGACCCGACACCCTGCTACTGGACTTCCAGACCCGACTGTCTCTGCCCAATGGTGAGTGCTCATACGTGCTCTTTGTTTTGTCTAGGTTGGATACTTTACACTTGTGTATATGCACCCCGCAGGAGACATTGTGACAGGTCGCCAAGGATCGCTTTGTTGCTTGTAGGAGGGGATATTACTCCTTGAGTGCTCTCCCTGTTTCCTTGCTTCATTTTTTTTATAATTTACAAATCTGTTTAACTTTCTGGCACCAGTTGATTTTCAAATTTTTTTTTTCCAATGGAGTACCCCTTTAAACGTCCTTTTCTAGTCCTTTTCTAGTCTGAAGCCTGTAGCAGTAACATAGCATCTACTTATCTGATATATAGAGCACGACTGGCACTCCTATTGAATAAGTGTCACTGTATGAGTAACAATGGCCCCTTTATGGAGTTAGATATGTTGTGGCAGCATAAGTTTGGAGGTGCAATGAAGCCTTGCAGTGACCAAGTTCCAACAATTCTTCTAAAGAGGCAAATGAAAAAGACTGCACTCACCAAAAATTTTCGTTCTCTGCTTTATTCCGTCCATAACATGGGGTAACACACTTGCGGGCGCCTTCTCAGGATGAGCGACATATGTTTCGCGCTCTCGAGCGCATCGTCTGGCTCCTAAGGATCCAGACGATGCGCTAGAAGGCGCGAAACATGTCGCTCATCCTGAGAAGGCGCCCGCAAGTGTGTTACCCCATGTTATGGACTGAATAAAGCAGAGAACGAAAATATTTGGTGAGTGCAGTCTTTTTCATTTGCCTCTTTAGAAGAATTACATCTACTTAGCGGCCACTGAAGGAGGTTGACATTTTGACAACATACCATGAACTCATTGCAAATAGTAAATGTATTACTGGAATTAACAAGTCAAAGACAGCTGTTTTACTGGTCTTAACTGATTATTATATCAACCTTAAAAAACATAATTTTTGCTTATCAGTGAACATTTTCTATCTGTACAAACGGCAATTGACAGGAAATACGGCCAAGCGCTGACAGGAGGAGTGGGTGGTGGCACATAAGTTTTACAGCAATAAAACAATAAACCCGCGCTCACAAGAGGAAGCTGCTTAGATCTCCAGAAATGAATTTCTGGGGCGGCACTGTTACAATAAATTGGCGGTTTAGATGAAGAGTTACAGAATGTGCTGTTTGGTGAGGCGGCCTTGGAAGAACAGATTGGCTTGTGTAGAGCTGTTAATTGTTTCCAAGAAGCAGCTGGCTTTAGCCAGACAATATTCTAGTGCAAATATTATTTGAGGACGGGAACTTCCCCCATTAGGATGGTTACTAGGCAGAAACTCACGCAGGCGTATTATAAAGATGGGGTTATTATGCTTTATGGGGATAATGGAGAGGAGGTATCCCTGGCCAGAGCGTAATGGTCTGCAAATTGGAAAACCATATGCCAGACTTCATTTTATTGACCCGATGATTTAAAAGATAAGAAAATACTAAAATACCAGCTGTCCCTCCATGAAAACACATGCAGTACAACAAATACATTAACGGAGCTATGTCTTGGCACAGCTTTTGTTCTTCTGCATTTATTTTTAAGCAAATTAAGGAAAATAGTTTCCTTCTGAAGAGGTCAGGTGCCACTTCAAGATGTGGGTATTCCAGTGGGTGCACTGCTTTACAACAAATCTCAGCCTCTATACCAGTGGTCTTCAACCTGCGGACCTCCAGATGTTGCAAAACCACAACTCCCAGCATGCCCGGACAGCCATCGGCTGTCCGGGCATGCTGGGAGTTGTAGTTTTGAAACATCTGGAGGTCCGCTGATTGAAGACCACTGCTCTATACAGTGGTCCCTCAACATACGATGGTAATTCGTTCCAAATGACCCATCGTTTGTCGAATATATTGTATGTTGATGGATCCGTGCAATGTAAAGTATAGGAAGCTGTACTCGCCTGTCCCAGTCGCTCCGGACCAGGTCCTCACCGCTCCCGATGCTGTTCCAGGGGCTCCCGATGCTGTCCCGCTGCTCCGGCGTCTTCTTCGCGATCCTCCGGTATCTTCCGCATCTTCTGCAGGGTCCGGGCCTCGCTTTCTGGTGACGTTATTACGCTGCTGCGCCGGCGTGGCGTGCGCAGCGAGGTAATAACGACGCCGGAAAGCGAGGCCCGGACCCTGGAGAAGATGCAGAAGAAGCCGGAGGGTCGCGAAGTGGACCCGGAGCAGCGGGAATAGGTAGGCGAACCTGTCCGGGATGCTTAAACTGCTATCCGACAGCAGCTTAAGCATTTTGCGCTGTCGGATAGCAGTTAATGCGTTGGCCCCGACATATAAAAGCATCGTATGTCGATGCTGACATCGACATGCGATGGCCTCAGAGAGGCCATCGTATGTCAATTTTATCATATGTCGGGGCCATCGCAGGTCGGGGGGGTTACTGTACTGTATTGCAACACAAACTATAAGAAATAGGAAACCCCTTTGAGCCTAAGCACATAGGGGGAGATTTATCAAAATATGTCCAGAGGAAAACTCACCCAGTTGCCCATAGCAACCAATCAGCTTGCATCTTTCACTTTTAGGAAGGCCTGTGAAAAATGAAACAAGCAATCTGATTGGTTGCTATGGGCAACTGGACAACGTTTCCTCTGGACAGGTTTTGATAAATCTTCCTCATACAGTATATTAGTAAGAATGTAGAACTAACAAATAATAAGCAAGCCACATATGTATAAAAATAGAGTTTTATGACTACATCAACATAAAATTCCACACAAATACCTGACGGAGATACAGCTGAGGACTGACGATGTCCTAAAATGGACACCGTACCCCATAAAATGTCCTAAAATGGACACCGTACCCCATAAAAAACAAACACACACGCTCATCCTCCCGTTGCTATTACAGGAGGTTTAGTCCAGTCTCCCCACGTGTTACTTGATCCATTGTATCGTACCATTTGTAGGGTCATTGTATCTGAGCTGCTGATCCTTGTGTCTGTATATGACCCGATGGCGACTGTTATCTCTATTTGTACATGTTGTATTTTACACATAAATAAATAAAACATTTAATTTGAAAAAAAAAAAAAAAAAAACACACACTGGACACATTTATACAAGTATAATGATGTTCTTATTATTATTGATGAGCGGCATTGCCCATATTCGAATTTGCGATATTTCACAAATATATAGACGAATATTCGTCCTATATTCGTGAATTTCGCGTATTCGTTATATTCGCATATTTAAGGAAGAAACAGTGAGGAGGTGGGCAACTTTACTATTGGTTGCTAGGGATGTTGTTGATAACCTCTGACAAGTGTATTTGCATCATTCTAATTGGCCCACAAGTGACAAAAGAAGGAATATTCAAATATCCTTGCATATTCACATATGCGGATATTCACATATGCGGAAAAAAAAGTGAATATTCACAATTTGGAATATATAGCGAATGTATTCGCAATATTCGCAAATTCGCAAATTTGCGATATTCGCGATAAAAATTTGGAATGCAAATATTCACGCCCAACACTACTTATTAACTGTTAGTCAATTGCTGCACTCTGCTCACACAGAATATATATACACACACCTAGATCTTAAACATAGCAAATAAATATTAGAGTACTCTAGTAAAAAAAAAAAAAAAAACATTCATTTTTTCATATCAACTGGCTTTAGAGAGTTAAACAGATTTGTATATTACTTCTATTAATCCTCCCAGTACTCATCAGCTTTTGAAGTTGAGTTGTTCTTTTCTGTCTGACAACAGTGTCCTCTGCTGACACCTCTGTCTGTCTCAGGAACTGTCCAGAGCAGGATAGGTTTGCTATGGGGATTTGCTTGTACTCTGCACAGTTCCTGAGACTGACAGAGGTGTCAGCAAAGAGCACTGTGGTCAGACAGAAAAGAACAACTCAACTTCAGCAGCTGATAAGTACTGGAAGCATTAATATTTTTTATAGAAGTAATTTCTAACTTTCTGGAGCAGGTTGATATGAAGAAAAAATGTTTTTTACTGGAATACCCCTTTAATATACCTGCATAACCCATTGTCATACATAGATAACACATTGTGCTACGTACTAGGTAACAGTTATTATACAGGGCCCATAAATGAATTAGCACTGTCTAAGATCTGATAATACAGTTCATAGATAATAGACTGGATCACAAATGTCTCACATCACCCCATAACGTGCATGTATAACAGTTACATCAACCCCAAAAGGTGCATAGATAGGATAAGATGTATCTCACATTCACTGATGAAGTGCCTATAGCTGGCAGTTAGATACAGTACATATGGCTGATACAATGTATTTAGAGACACCTAGGATACTGGTCTTTTTTCAGTTTTTGCAGATAGAGTTAATTGGGCATTGTCCGATCCATTTTATACGTTGTTCTTCCTGCTATAATTTACTACAGTACTAGAAGCACAAACCTACCCTCTCCATCATCTATATTCACCAGTACTTTACATTCTACTTCTTTATGAATCATTACACTCACTACTCTTATTCTTTCTCAGTCCATCTCTGACACAAAACTTTTACCTTTTTTTTTTACCGTTAAATGCGTATCTATACAGACATATCATTCCAGGCAAATGTTTAGCCATAACTTAGAAGATTTTCGTTTGCTTTAATTTATCTACCCACTCCCTTATATTCCATACTAAAATTCTCATAACTTGTAGCTTACCTGTCATATCACAGAAAACAAAATATATGTTACTCACTAGGTCATGCATAACTATTTTTTTATTTAAATACTTTTACTTTTCTAACTTCTGTATTTGGCTCACAAATCTTTTTTCTGCTGTTCTGCTGCTTACTCATTCTGACATCCACTGCTCAGGAAGGGCATGTCGGAGGCTGGTACTGATCCCGCCCTGACTCACCATGCATTCACTTCCTCCCTGAGTCTCTTTATCCAATCACTGC
This sequence comes from Hyla sarda, assembly GCF_029499605.1. NCBI lineage: Eukaryota > Metazoa > Chordata > Amphibia > Anura > Hylidae > Hyla > Hyla sarda. Next base: position 375,467,001 of record NC_079190.1, on the reverse strand, counting down.
CGGCTGCTCTGTAACCCCTTCCTCTCTGTTTTCAGAAAGGAGTCTTATATAGGACAGGAGTGAGCAGTGAGGAGTACTAGTCCTGCCCTCACTTACTGGACTTTGTCTCTGTCTGTGCTTCAGTTGTGACAAAGATGATGCTGCTGCAGCCGGACAGGATTATGTTCTGGACGGTATGGGGACCCCTAGTGGTCTTTTTTATGGGCCATGATTCCTATAAAAAGGAGATGACATTTTTTTATGATGTATATTAGAAAGGTTAAAGGCCACAATTGTTTTTTCAAACATCCCCAGGCTTCTGGCATTTAAAAAAAACAAACAGGACTTACCTGTCACCGTTCCCCTGGGGCCTCTGGTATCCCGCTCCGGCCTACACAGCTATGCTCTTCCTGGTGATCGATCTGTCACACTAATCACCCAAGCGTTGTCCCACCTCAGCCGGTGATTGGCTGAGTGGCAGTATGACGTATTGGGCCCTGGCACCAGGAAGAAGAAAAGGGACGAAATATGTCACACTGCCTCTCAGCCTATCGCCGGCCAAGGCAGGATATCGCTGTGGCTGGGAATTAGCTGAGCCGCAGTGTCAAGGAATAGGATCACTATGGAGGAGGAGAGGGATTTTGTATCCTGGAGTACTCCTTTAATGCTTTACCAAGATGTGCAACATGTAAAAAGTTTTTGATTCTGACAGTGCCCATTTAACCTCTAGCTGCAAAAAAAAAAAAAAAAAGAAAAGAAAGAAAAGCGACCTAGGTGTCTATAAATACATACTATCAAGCCATATTTACTTTATCTAACTGCCAGCTATATGTGAATCAGTGAATGTGAGATACATGTTATCCTATCTATGCACTTTTTGGAGCTGATGTAACTGTTATACATGTACTTAAAAGGAGAAAAAAAAACTTCCAGGAGAAAAAAAAACTTTTTTTTCATATCAACTGGCTCAAGAAAGTTAAACAGATTTGTAAATTACTTCTATTAAATAATCATAATCCTTACAATAATTATCAGCTGCTGAAGTTGAGTTGTTCTTTTATGTCTTGCAACAGTGCTCTCTGCTGACATCTCTGCTTGTCTCGGGAACTGCACATAGTAGAATAGGTTTGCTATGGGGATTTACTTCTACTCTGGACAGTTCCCGAGACAGGTGTCATCAGAGAGCACTTAGACAGAAAAGAACAACTCAACTTCAGCAACTCATAAGTACTGAATGGATTAAGATTTTTAATAGAAGTAATTTACAAATCTGCTTAACTTTCTGGAGCCAGTTGATATATATAAAGAAAGTTTTTTTTTCCTGGATAACCCCTTTAATGGGATGATGTGAGACATTTGTGATCAACTCTATGCACTTTATTATCTTTAACCTCTTAAGGACCAAGCACGTACTCATACGTCCATGGGAATTTCCAGACCGGGGTAACTGCTGATATCGATCAGCAGTCACCCCGCGCAAATGCCCCCCCCCCCCCCCATGTCGGCGATCGACGCAAATCGCAAGTGAATTCACACTTGCGATTTACGCGATTCTGGGTCATTACGGGTCTGTGGTGACCCGGTGACCCGGAATATAAGGGGGATCGCGGTGGTCTAAGACACCCACAAACCCTCAATAGGCGGGGCAGAACGGGGAAACGACGGGGACCGGCGCCGGAGCTGACAGGCTCCCTGGAGCAGCAGGCTCCCTGGATCCGACGGAAGCCGGTAAGTTGCCTATATAGTGGTCTCTATACTGTAGCACTCCAGATGTTGCAAAACTACAACTCCCAGCATGCCCAGACAGCTGTTTGGGCATGCTGGGAGTTGTAGTTTTGCAACAGCTGGAGGGCTACAATTTGAGACCACTATATAGTAGTCTCTGAACTATAGCCCTCCAGATCTTGCAAAACTACAACTCCTAGCATGCCCACACAACTGTTTGCTGTCTGGGCAAGCTGGGATTTGTAGTTTTGCAGCATCTGGAGGGCCACAGTTTGCAGTGGTCTCTATACTGTAGCTCTCCAGATGATGCAAAACTGCTAATCCCAGCATGCTGGGAGTTGTAGTTGCGATCCCTCCAGCTGTTGCATAACTACATCTCCCAGCATGCCCTTCGGTGATCAGTACATGCTGGGAGTTGTAGTTTTGCAACAGCTGGAGGCACACTGGTTGGAAAATATTGAGTTAGATAACAGAACCTAACTGAAGGTTTTCCAACCAGTGTGCCTCCAGCTGACTGTCCAGGCATTCTGGGAGTTTAGCAACAGCTGGAGGCACCCTGTTTGGGAATCACTGGCGTAGAATACCCCTATGTCCACCCTTATTCAATCTCTAATTTAGTCCTCAAATGCGCATGGCGCTCTCTCACTTCGGAGCCCTGTCGTATTTCAAGGAAACAGTTTAGGGCCACACATGGGGTATCTCCGTTCTCAGGAGAAATTACACTAAACATTTTGGGGGGCTTTTTCTCCTTTTGCCCCTTATGAAAAGGAAAAGTTGGGGTCTACACCAGCCTGTTAGTGTAAAAAAAGAAAAATGTTTACACTAACATGCTGGTGTTGCCCTTTACTTTTTATTTTCACAAAAGGTAAAAGGAAAAAAACACCCCCAAAATTTGTAACGCAATTTCTCCTTAGTACGGAAATAACCCAGATGTGGACGTAAAATGATCTACGGGCGCATAACAAGGCTCAGGAGTGAGAGTGCACTATGTACATTTGAAGCCTAAATTGGTGATTTGCACAGGGGTGGCTAATTTTACAGCGGTTCTGACATAAACGCAAAAAAATAAATACCGACATGTGACCCCATTTTGGAAACTACACCCCTCACGGAATGTAACAAGGGGTATAGTGAGTCTTAACACCCCACAGGTGTTTGACAAATTTTCGTTAAAGTTGGATGGGAAAATGAAAATAAATTTATTTTTTTACAAAAATGCTGGTGTTACCCTAAAGTTTTCATTTTCACAAGGGAAAATAGGAAAAAAGCCCCCCAAAATTTGTAACCCCATTTCTTCTGAGTAAGAAAATACCCCAAATGTGGATGTAAAGTGCTCGGCGGGCAAACTACAATGCTCAGAAGAGAAGGAGCGCCATTGGGATTTTGAAGAGAAAATGTGTCCGAAATTGAAGGCCACGTGTGTTTACAAAGCCCCCATAGTGCCAGAACAATGGACCCCCCGACATGTGAACCCATTTTGGAAACTACACCCCTCGTGTAATGTAATAAGGGGTACAGGGAGCATTTACACCCCACAGGTGTCTGACAGATTTTTGGAACAGTGGTCCGTGAAAAAGAAAAATTAAATTTTTCATTTGCTCAGCCCACTGTTCCAAAGATCTGTCAAATGCCAGTGGGGTGTAAATACTCACTGCACCCCTTATTAAATTCTGTGAGGGGTGTAGTTTCCAAAATGGGGTCACATGTTGGGGGTGTCCACTGTTCCGGCACCACGGGGGGCTTTGTAAACGCACATGGCCCCTGACTTCCATTCCAAACAAATTCACTCTTCAAAAGCTCAATAGCGCTCCTCCTCTTCTGAGCATTGTAGTTCGACCGCAGGGCACTTGACGTCCACACATGGAGTATTTCCATACTCAGAAGAAATGGGGTTACAAATTTTGGGGGGTATTTTCTGCTATTAGCCCCTGCAAAAATGGGATATTTGGGGGGAAACACACATTTTTGTGAATTTTTTTTTTTTTTTACATATGCAAAAGTCGTGAAACCCCTGTGGGGTATTAAGGCTCACTTTATTCCTTGTTGCGTTCCTCAAGGGGTCTACTTTCCAAAATAGTATGCCATGTGTTTTTTTTTTTTTTTTGCTGTTCTGGCACCATAGGGGCTTCCTAAATGCAACATGCCCCCCCAAAAACCATTTCAGAAAAACGTACTCTCAAAATCCCCTTGTCGCTCCTTCCCTTCTGAGCCCTCTACTGCGCCCGCCGAACACTTTACATAGACATATGAGGTATGTGCTTACTCGAGAGAAATTGGGCTACAAATACAAGTACCGTATACATTTTCTCCTTTTACCCCTTGTAAAAATTAAAAAATTGGGTCTACAAGAACATGCAAGTGTAAAAAATGAAGATTGTGAATTTTCTCCTTCACTTTGCTGCTATTCTTGTGGAACACCTAAAGGGTTAAACCGCTGACTGAATGCCATTTTGAATACTTTGGGGGGTGCAGTTTTTATAATGGGGTCTTTTATGGGGTATTTCTAATATGAAGACCCTTCAAATCCACTTCAAACCTGAACTGATTCCTGAAAAATAGTGAGTTTGAAAATTTTGTAAAAAATTGGAAAATTGCTGCTAAACTTTGAAGCCCTCTGGTGTCTTCCAAAAGAAAAAACTTGTCAATTTTATGATGCAAACATAAAGTAGACATATTGGATATGTGAATAAAAAAATATATATTTGGAATATCCATTTCCCTTGCAAGCAGAGAGCTTCAAAGTTAGAAAAATGCTAAATTTTTAATTTTTTCATCAAATTTTGGGATTTTTCACCAAGAAAGATTGTAAGTTACCACAAAAATTTACCACTATGTTAAAATAGAATATGTCACAAAAAAACAATCTCGGAATCAGAATGATAACTAAAAGCATTCCAGAGTTATTAATGTTTAAAGTGACAGTGGTCAGATGTGCTAAAAATGCTCTGGTCCTAAGGTGTAAAATGGCCTGGTCCTTAAGGTGTTAAACTATATTATCAGATCTTAGCCAGCGCTAATTCATTTATGGGCCCTGTATAATAACTGCCCACTAGTACGTAGCACAATGTATAATTTCTGGCATGTATATCTATATTTATTGTTGCTATGTTTAACATCTAGGTGTGCATATATATTCTGTGTGGGCAGAGTGCAGCAGTTGACTTTACAACCTCTTTATACTTGTATACCTCCCCTCAACAAATTGTTTTTTAAATGTGTCTATTGTGTGTATGTTTTTTATTGAATATTTGTGTGGGATCTTATTTTGATTTGTTCATGAAACTCTATTTTTATACATATGTTGTTTGGCAGGAATTTGTAAGTGTACACATTTGAGTGCTTCTTGCTTATACACTGCTCAAAAAAATAAAGGGAACACTAAGATAACACATCCTAGATCTGAATGAATGAACTAATCGTATAAAATACTTTCGTCTTTACATAGTTGAATGTGTTCACATAGTTGAATTATCAATGGAAATCTAATTTATCAATCCATGGAGGTCTGGATATGGAGTCACACTCAAAATCAAAGTGGAAAACCACACTACAGGCTGATCCAACTTTATGTAATGTCCTTAAACAAGTCAAAATGAGGCTCAGTAGTGTGTGTGGCCTCAACTCAACATGCCCTTATGACCTCCCTACAATGCTTGGGCATGCACCTCATGAGGTGGCAGATGGTCTCCTGAGGGATGTCCTCCCAGACCTGGCCTGAAGCATTCGCCAACTCCTGGACAGTCTGTGGTGCAATGTGGTGTTGGTGGATTGAGCGAGACATGATGTCCCAGATGTGCTCATTCGGATTCAGGTCTGGGGAACGGGCGGGCCAGTCCATAGCATCAATGCCTTCCTCTTGCAGGAACTGCTGACACACTCCAGCAACATGAGGTCTAGCATTGTCTTGCATTAGGAGGAACCCAGGGCCAACTGCACAAGCATATGGTCTCACAAGGGGTCTGAGGATCTCATCTCGGTACCTAATGGCAGTCAGGCTGCCTCTGGCAAGCACGTGGATGGTTGTGCGGCCCCCCAAAAGAAATGCCACCCCACACCATTACTGACCCACCATCAAACTGGTCATGCTGATGTTGCAGGCAGCAGAACGTTCTCCGCGGCGTCTCCAGACTCTATCACATGTGCTCAGTGTGAACCTGCTTTAATCTGTGAAGAGCACAGGGCGCCAGTGGTGAATCTGCCAATCTTGGTGTTCTCTGGCAATTGACAAATGTCCTGCACAGTGTTGGGCTGTAAGCACTACCCCCACCTGTGGACGTCGGGCCCTCATACCACCCTCATGGAGTCTGTTTCTGGCCGTTTGAGTGAACACATGCATATTTGTGGCCTGCTGGAGGTCATTTTGCAGGGCTCTGGCAGTGCTCCTCCTTGCACAAAGGCGGAGTTATCGGTCCTGCTGCTGGGTTGTTGCCCTCCTATGGCCTTCTCCACATTTCCTGATGTACTGGCCTGTCTCCTGGTAGCACCAGACATAGCAAACCTTCTTGCCACAGCTCGCATTGATGTGCCATCCTGGATTAGCTGCACTACCCGAGCCACTTGTGTGGGTTGTAGACTCCATCTCATGCTACCACTAGAGTGAAAGCACTGCCAGCATTCAAGTGACCAAAATCAGCCAGGGAGCATAGGAACTGAGACGTGGTCTGTGGTTACCACCTGCAGAACCACTCCTTAATTGGGGGTGTCTTGCTAATTGCCTATAATGTCCACCTGTTGTCTGTTCCATTTGCACAGCAGCATGTGAAATTGATTGTCAATCAGTGTTGCTTCCTGAGTGGACAGTGTGATTTCACAGAAGTGTCATTGACCTGGAGTTACATTGTGTTGTTTAAGTGTTCCCTTTATTTTTTTGAGCAGTGTCTATATGGCTAAGCACAAAAAGTTTTCCTATTGAATAGAGAATAGAGATTTGTAGTGCAGCATTTGTTGTTGTAAAGAAGTACAACCACTACATTGGAGGACCTACACCTTTAAATGGTTGTTCGGGGGAATGGAAAATTTATGGGGGAAAAAAAATATTTTTATCTTTCTTTATTTGCTGCTTGGGGATGGGAAGGGAAAAAAGAATATGGTGTCAAGGTATTGTAATAATGTGGGTTTCGGCTAAAGTGAACATGGTGTAATTTATAAACGGAATATAAAGGGTGAAATAGGTTAAAGTCAATTAGAACTGTGGTCTTACTGAAGGAGGGAAGAAAGGGAAGAGCTGGAAGAATTAGGGAATTAGAGAATAGGGTCAAGTGATGAGTTTTCCCAAGAATCATTGGTGCCACCCTGGGCTGGAGACACGACCGAAGCTAGATGTTGAGGGAAGGAGAGAGAGGTTCGGTGTCTTTTGTTTTGTGGAAAAGAGGTGTGGTTTCAATTATTTAGAGCTCAAATAAAAATCCACATTTGTGGAGGTTAAAGGAGGTAAAAAATGTTAACCCTACCGGTACTGCCGTGTACTGCAGAGAAAGTTGTGTAATTCTTTCCAGTATGACCACAGTGCTCTCTGCTGCCACCTCTGTCTGTGTCAGGAACTGTCCAGAGCTGGAGAGGGTTAGCAATCAGGATTAGCTTCTACCCTGGACAGTTCCTGTCATGGGCAACGGTGGCTGCAGAGAGCACTGTGGTCAGACTGGGAAGAACTACACAACTTTCTTTGTAGTATACAGCAGCCTATAAGTACTGGAAGGATTAAGATATTTGAATAGAAGTAATTTTCAAATCTGTATAATTTTCTGGCACCAGCTGATTTGAAAGTATTTGTTTTTCACCCCTTTAAACCCATTTGAAACCCAAGGTACAGTTGTTTGGTACGGTGTCTAAGAAATGTAAGATGACAATTTTTAAGTTTTTTTTTGTTGGATTGTATTAATTGAAAGAAAAATGCAATAAAAATATTTTTAAAAATACTTAGGGAGTCACTGCTTAAAATGTACCTGTCACTATCAAATTATTTTGACATGTAGAGACGTCAAAAGTTTTGAACACTGTGTATCCAACCGAGATGGTCCCATAGACTTACATTGGTAGTCATGCTCTTAGTGTGTGCTACTCCTCTTACCCCCACTGATGGAAACATGTTAAATTTTTAAAGTAACAAAGGAGATTTAAAACTTTTACAATGTCAGACAAAAAACAGCAGAAGGCTGTGTTTGGTGGAATTTCCACCAATATAATCTTTATTCTTAATAAGCTGTATAGGAAAGTTAAAGGGGTTATCCACCATAAGGTGATTTTAGTACGTACCTGGCAGACAGTAATGGACATGCTTAGGAAGGATCTGATCTGCACTTGTCTTGGGGCTAAATGGCTATGTCGTGAAATTACCATAACACTGTGGCTAGCTGTTTGTGAACTGGTATTTCCAGTTGAAGTTTTCTTCTTTTGGCCACAAATCCCATAATTCCATTTTCCTCCCTCCCACACATCAGCCACTCCACCCATTGAAACATAAATGAGCTGCTTCCATTCAAAAGACCTGTGGTTTTCAATCAGGGTGTCTACAGCTGTTGCATTAGTTGCAGATTGTTCTCTCTCCCACCAAGCGATCCCTCCACCCATTGAAGCAGACAGGCTCCCTGTCATCAGCTGACTAGTGAGTCAGATCTCGGCCGCATTGCATCCTGGGAAAAATCTGAGACAGCAGTCATTTTGTATGCTGTTAAAAATAAATATTGGGGTGAAAATCACATAAGAATTGTGAGAAAACCATCACACAGGTACAGACACTATATTATGAACTACACTAACTTTACAGCCCCTGTAGCATAGTCAAATAAAAAAAATCCTGGAATACCCTTTTAAAGTAAGGGATGGGTTAAATAATTTACTGTTTTCAAGTCCGATGTACTTTATATTTATAGAAGCTACACTAAAATCTCTGTGGTATAAATGTTACAAGTATTGTTTCTAATATGTGTTTACTTTCTTTTGCTTTTATCCAGGTCTCAGTGACTGCACGAGAAGATGTCCCGTCTTTTGGGCCCCCACTTCCAAATCCACCAGTATTCCAGAAAGTAAGAAATGTAAATGCATACATGCTCTGCGGGGAGACATAAGGCATGGGGCACCGAAAGCCACACTATTTTTATCCTGATAAACAATCTCCTCGCTCTACAGTAACATTCATCATTTTACTCAACAGCACCAGATGTGCAAAATGACAGGAACTAAAATCTCCATTATTAATGGAGCAGAATTAAGTGCCATACATGGGGCTCCAGCTTTGTCTGCTGGGTGAGATGCATTGTTTTTAACACATTCAATAAATTAGGTTATAGGGTAGTTTACTTAACCCCTTAAGGACTCAGGGTTTTTCCGTTTTTGCACTTTCGTTTTTTCCTCCTTACCTTTTAAAAATCATAACCCTTTCAATTTTCCACCTAAAAATCCATATTATGGCTTATTTTTTGCATCGCCAATTCTACTTTGCAGTTACATTAGTCATTTTACCCAAAAATTCACGGCAAAACGGAAAAAAAAATCATTGTGCGACAAAATCGAAAAAAAAACGCCATTTTGTAACTTTTGGGGGCTTCCGTTTCTACGCAGTGCATATTTCGGTAAAAATTACACCTTATCATTATTCTGTAGGTCCATACGGTTAAAATGATACCCTACTTATATATGTTTGATTTTGTCGCACTTCTGGAAAAAATCATAACTACATGCAGGAAAATGTATACGTTTAAAAATGTCATCTTCTGACCCCTATAACTTTTTTATTTTTCCACGTACGGGGCGGTATGAGGACTCATTTTTTGCGCCGTGATCTGAAGTTTTTATTGGTATGATTTTTGTTTTGATCTGACTTTTGATCACTTTTTATTCATTTTTTAATGTTATAAAAAGTTACCAAAACACGCTTTTTTGGACTTTGGAATTTTTTTGCGCGTACGCCATTGACCGTACGGCTTAATTAATGATATATTTTTATAGTTCGGACATTTACACACGCGGCGATACCACATATGTTTATTTTTATTTTTTTTTACACTGTTTTATTTTTTTATGGGAAAAGGGGGGTGATTCAAACTTTTATTAGGAAAGGGGTTAAATGACCTTTATTAACACTTTTTTTTAACTTTTTTTTTGCAGTGTTATAGGTCCCATAGGGACCTATAACACTGCACACACTGATCTCTCATCCTGATCACAGGCGTGTATTAACACGCCTGTGATCAGCATTATCGGCGCTTGACTGCTCCTGCCTGTATCTCAGGCACGGAGCAGTCATTCGTCGATCGGACACCGAGGAGGCAGGTAAGAGCCCTCCCGGTGTCCGATCAGCTGTTCGGGACGCCGCGATTTCACCGCGGCGGTCCCGAACAGCCCAACTGAGCAGCCGGGATACTTTCAGTTTCACTTTAGAAGCGGCGGTCAGCTTTGACCGCCGCTTCTAAAGGGTTAATACCGCACATCGCCGCGATCGGCGATGTGTGGTATTAGCCGCGGGTCCCGGCCGTTGATTAGCGCCGGGACCCACGCGATATGATGCGGGATCGTGGCGCGATACCGCTTCATATCGCGGGAGCCGGCGCAGGACGTAAATATACGTCCTGCGTCGTTAAGGGGTTAAAGGGGTACTCCGGTGGAAATTTTCTTTTTTTTTTTAAATCAACTGGTGCCAGAAAGTTAAACAGATTTGTAAATTACTTCTATAAAAAAAAAATCTTAATCCTTCCAGTACTTATTAGCTGCTGAATACTACAGAGGAAATTGTTTACTTTTTGGAACACAGTGCTCTTAGCTGACATTATGACCACAGTGCTCTCTGCTGACATCTCTGTCCATTTTAGGAACTGTCAGGAGCAGCATATGTTTTCTATGGGGATTTTTTCCTACTCTGGACAGTTCTAAATAATGGACAGAGGTGTCAGCAGAGAGCACTGTGGTCGGGATGTCAGCAGAGAGCTCTGTGTTCCAAAAAAATAATTTCCCTGTAGTATTCAGCAGCTAATAAGTACTGGAAGGATTAGGATTTTTTTTTATAGAAGTCATTTACAAATCTGTTTAACTTTCTGGCACCAGTTGATTTAAAAAATAAAGAAAAAAAGTTTTCCACCGGAGTACCCCTTTAAAGAGAAACAAACAAAATAAATTATAGGTCATATACAGTACAGACCAAAAGTTTGGACACACCTTCTCATTCAAAGTTTTCTTTATTTTCATGACTATGAAAATTGTAGATTCACACTGAAGGCATCAAAACTATGAATTAACACACGTGGAATTATATACATACCAAAAAAGTGTGAAAATGTCATATTCTAGGTTCTAGCCACCTTTTGCTTTGATTACTGCTTTGCACACTCTTGGCATTCTCTTGATGAGCTTCAAGAGGTAGTCACCTGAAATGGTCTTCCAATAGTCTTGAAGGAGTTCCCAGAGATGCTTAGCACTTGTTGGCCCTTTTTGCCTTCACTCTGCTTTCCAACTCACCCCAAACCATCTCGATTGGGTTTAGGTCCGGTGACTGTGGAGGCCAGGTCATCTGGCGCAGCACCCCATCACTCTACCTCTTGGTCAAATAGCCCTTACACAGCCTGGAGGTGTGTTTGGGGTCATTGTCCTGTTGAAAAATAAATGATGGTCCAACTAAACGCAAACCGGATGGAATAGCATGCAGCTGCAAGATGCTGTGGTAGCCATGCTGGTTCAGTATGCCTTCAATATTGAATAAATCCCCAACAGTGTCACAAGCAAAGCACCCCCACACCATCACACCTCCTCCTCCACACCAGCACACCTGTGAAGTGAAAACCATTTCAGGTGACTACCTCTTGAATCTCAACAAGAGAATGCCAAGAGTGTGCAAAGCAGTAATCAAAGCAAAAGGTGGCTACTTTGAAGAACCCAGAATAGGACATTTTCAGTTGTTTCACACTTTTTTGTTATGTACCGTATTTATCGGCGTATAACACGCACTTTTTAGGCTAAAATTTTTAGCCTAAAGTCTATGTGCGTGTTATACGCCGATACACCCCCAGGAAAGGCAGGGGGAGAGAGGCCGTCGCTGCCCGCTTCTCTCCCCCTGCCTTTCCTGGGGTCTGGAGCCCTGCTGACGGCCCTTCTCTCCCCCTGGCTATCGGCGCCGCTGCCCGTTCTGTCCCCCTGACTATCGGTGCCGATAGCCAGGGGGAGAGAGGCGGCGCTGACAGCCAGGGGGAGAGAAGGGGCAGCGGCACCCATTGCCGGCGCCGCTGCCCCGTTGCCTCCTCCCATCCCCGGTGGCATAATTACCTGGGTCGGGTCCGCGCTGCTGCAGGCCTCCGGCGTGCGTCCCCTGCGTCGTTGCTATGCACGGCGCGGCGCACTGACGTCATGCGCCGCACCGTGCAGCGCATAGCAACGACGCAGGGGACGCACGCCGGAGGCCTGCAGCAGTGCGGACCCGACCCCGGCAACAGGTAATTATGCCACCGGGGATGGGGGGAGGCAACGGGGCAGCGGCGCCGGCAATGGGTGCCGCTGCCCCTTCTCTCCCCCTGGCTGTCGGCGCCGCTTCTCTCCCCCTGGCTATCGGCGCCGGCAATGGGGCGCCGGCACCGATAGTCAGGGGGACAGAACGGGAAGCGGCGCCGATAGCCAGGGGGAGAGAAGGGCCGGCAGCAGGGCTCTAGACCCCAGGAAAGGCAGGGGGAGAGAAGCGGGCAGCGACGGCCTCTCTCCCCCTGCCTTTCCTGGGGGTGTATTGGGGTATACGCATGCGCACACACGCACCCTCATTTTACCATGGATATTTGGGTTAAAAACTTTTTTTACCCAAATATCCTTGGTAAAATGAGGGTGCATGTTATAGGCCGGTGCGTGGTATACCCCGATAAATACGGTATATAATTCCACATGTGTTAATTCATAGTTTTGATGCCTTCAGTGTGAATCTACAATTTTGATAGTCATGAAAATAAAGAAAACTCTGAATGAGAAGGTGTGTCCAAACTTTTGGTCTGTACTGTACATGTTCATGTTTCTGATAATGTTTGTATTGTAGCTGAAATCCCCAAGTGTCTACTATACAGTATAACTTTAAAATGTAACTCTACAGTGTGTCAATTTTCTGGTAGCACTGAGCACTATTTCATTGACATCCATTTCAACATGGGCGCCCAAGTCGCTGCACAGGATGCCTTTCTCCCTGTATATAACTACTCATTACGAGATGGAGCTTGCCTTTAAAGACATGTGTGGTGCTGTTTTTGGAAGAAGTTACCACAGTTTTTCTATTCCTGGATAACATCTTATAAATGATTTTTTGGGAAATTATTATGGGTGGCCTATCCTTAGGATATGTCATCAATATTAACCACTGGGGTTCCAGGATAGGCTGCCTCACCTTTCAGCTGAATACCAGAGCCATGGCATCTCCATATACAGAGAACAGAGAGAGTGATATCTCTCGTTCACACGGCAGAATTTTTGAGTGGAATTTGCTGGGAAATGCTGTCCTATTGTTTTCTGTGCGTGTGCTTTCTGGCGAGGAAATTCAAATTCTGAGCCTCTGCAGAAAGATGTAACATATCTTTGGAGACGACACATTACCACATGGTCCTAGCGCCGGCTTGTTCTGTTGGTACCTGATGTCTGCGGAATGTCCGCTGGAAATTTTACAGGCAAATATTCCACAAAAAACCCTGTCACGTGAACAAGGCCTAAGAAGCAGCTAGCTCTGTGAATTGTGTAGTGATCATGCTGGGTTAGTGCAAGTCACGTCCCTTAATGGGAGCTGTCTGCTTCTAACACTGTTCTCTGTATATGTAAACTGCTCTTGCAATCCTCTCATTGGCTAGGCACTGGTTATTGGACCCCAGTGATCAGAAATTGGTAGCTTGTCCTTGAATCCTGGAAAATCCCTTTAAAATCTAAAGAATTGGCGTTGAAAATTAGCATGCCCGATCCTTCTTTTCCATTAAAGAGGTACTCCGCTGCCTCAGCGTTTCAAATGCTTTGTTCCGAACGCTGGGTGCAGGCGGCAATGGGTTGTGACATCACAGTCACCCCCCCCCCCGCGTATGCCACGCCCACTCCCATAGACTTGCATTGAGGGGGTGTGGTGTGACGTCACGACCCCCGCTGCCGGCACCCAGTGTTCTAAACAAATGCCAGGTGCTGCACAGAGATCACGGGGGTCCCAGCGGCAGGACCCCCGCGATCAGACATCTTATGCCCTATGTAGGGCATATGTACCGTACATACATTGGACAGTCATCAAGTCCTGCTGAAATTATCAGGTTTGTCTGATTTGTTTGACTGCCCCTATACGTATTGGCCCCTTTTACACTATTTTAGAATTCAGTTTTGAAGTCTCTCAAAAGCTTCATCTCTCAAAAGCTTCATTTTCCACTTTGGACTCCTTTGGAGTGATAAAACTGTATTGAGCAGCAGGGATCAGTAAAACAACCTGCAGGACACACAGGGAATAGAAGCGATCACCTAGTTGTGTACGTTGATGGTTTATGCAGTGAGATGGGTAATGTTCACAGTGTTCCTTTCCCTCCCAGATGTGCATTCACTCATGTAATCCCTTCCAGCAGAGACACCTGCCACAGACAGAGTACAGCACCTGACAGTGACTCCGGGAGCCGAGCAGGCCATGACTCAATAAAACGAACAAATTTATCCTCTCAGCCCATTTCTCTGTACTCAGCAGGGAGCAGACCAGCATTTGGAAAGAAAATGAGTGCCAGCTTTTGGCAGTCAAAATATTAGTCATGATTCTCCCTGAGCTGTCATAAATGCGTCAGCGTGTCAGCTACCAAGCCTCTGAGTCCCCGCCGGTCCCATAGAGATGAAAGAGATGCAAGGAAATCTGAATTCCAAATGTGTTCATTACATCTCACACTTTCTGATGTCTTACCACTGGGCCCTGTTGGTAGAGTATGTATAGCAAAATTATTTATTAGGATCACGTTGTGATTGTAATAGACAAAACTATACACAAGTCATGTTTAATACTGCATGGAACCAGCTCAGCTTTTAAAGGGCCAGGTACCTTACAGAGGGAAATAATACTGCACAACCTGATTCTTAGTAGGAATTTTGCCTGTAATGTAGGTTTTTTTAGGTGCTAAAAAGTCCCCCGCTCTGGTAAAGGCAGAGACCCACGAATTTACAGTACAGTAGCTATCACTTTTCTTCCCATACATAACAGAGAGTAGGATGTAAAGTTCTCAAGTCCTCAAAGGTATCAGCTATTCTTAGCAGCCAGTACAGTACGGATGTCTCCCCAGATACTGAATGATGTATAAAACCACATTACTGTGTCAAACGTATCTACAAGCCCCCATTTACTTGACCAAGGCCAAAAGAATATCCTTTTGGCCTTTATTGGGCTGGAATCTACCGGTCACTAATATGCTTTTTAATACAGTATGGTATAGCACTGTCTGCTGCACTATTCCATACAGTGCAATCCAGTATAATGTACAATACATAACTCGGTTTACTTTTTTAACCCAGGAGTCTATAGTTGGCAGACATTACTGTATGCTTATACAGAGAAATCTGTTGGAAGTATACATCAGGACATCCACCTAACATATACCTCTCCCAGACACTGCAAATATAGAGTAAAATAAGATTTTTTTAAATTTAACCACTTTCCCTTTTGTTTCTGCTCTCCCTGCATTGACAAAATATCACATTTCCAAAGGATAGGGCATAAGATGTCTGATCGCGGGGGTCCTGCTGCTGGGACCCCCCACGATCTCCCTGCAGCCCCCGCATTCTATGCGGGGACTGCGTCTCTAGTTTCGGAAACCTCCAGGACTGGGGACGGGACGTCAAGCCACGTCCCCTCCATTTATGTCTATGGGAGGGGGCGTGACGGTTGTCACACCCCCTCCCATAGACATGAATGGAGGGGGTGTGGCGTGACATCACGTCCTGGAAACCCGGAAGTTTCCGAAACTAGAGACGCAGTCCCCGCATAGAATGCGGGCTGCTGCAGGAAGATCGCGGAGGGTCCCAACAGTGGGCCCCCCGCGATCAGACATCTTATGCCCTATCCTTTGGATAGGGGATAAAATGTTTTTGCCTGGAATACCCCTTTAATATATATGTCCGGTTGTATATGCTAAGTGGATGGCTTTGGCTCAGGAGTCCTGACTGTTTGAGTTAAAATATATGTTGGAAACATTGAAATCTGAATACTATTGTATCAATGTTGGTCATCTGGATTCATTGGGTGGGGTTTTGGGTCATATTCAGATTTACCTTACTTTAATGAAAATGCATATAAACTGCCAACAATAATGCACAATCCACAAAACTATATGATCTTAGGGGGGGTCGGACCACTGGGACCACCTGTGATCTTGAGGACTGAGACCTAAATCTCCTGCTCCATTTATTCTCTATGGGAGCTGTAGGAAAAAGCTAAATACAGCATTAGGATGTTACCAGCAGTTCCAACAGAGAATGCATCGAGCACCATGCGCAAGCGCATCTCATCCCTCTATTTTAACAAAAGACTCGGACCCCTTTTCTTGAGATTGCCAGGGCCTCTGCAATCAGATAGTTATCACCTATCAGACAATGGTTTGCTCAAGAGATGTTCAATTATCAATCTACTTCTATCTTATGATTAACATAGTATAAGAAGGAGATTGTTTTGGCTTGGACTCCACATAATGGGTTATTGTGACCACTACAGAACCTCAATGTTTCCCTTTTTGAAAATGCATTTTTAAGAAACTGGTTAAAACATGGTCTGACTTATTCATTAGTCTATAGTACTATTTTATGACAAAGAGCAGTTTTATAAGGGCTTTATAATAACTTATTCTCTCTCTCTCTCCAGAATGCGGAGTTCCGTGAATTTTTACTGACAAAACTCATTAATGCTGAGTATGCTTGCTGCAAGTCGGACAAGTTTGCTAGGCTTGAGGTATGAAGACTCCATGAATATACATCCAATGTTAGAGGGGTCTTAAATCATAACTGCCATTTAAATCAACTTTTGACATGTTTCCAAAGGTTGTGATCACACTGAGTCTCACTCCTGAGACCTCCTGCGATCATAAGATATAAGCCAGGGAAGTTCACAGCATTGCCATTCACTCCCCAGCTGGCCCGCATATCTGACCTTTTCTCTACATTGCAGTCTAAGGGGAAAGGTTGGATTTGATTGACAGACGAGGAGTGATCCATGTACTGCTGAAAAATTCTCCGACTTATATCTGACAATCCCAGGGGTCCCAGGAGTGAGATCTGGTGCGATCACAACCTTTCAAATGTCTAGAGTTGTTTTAAATGACAGTAATGCTTTAAGGTAGTGTGACTTAAAAAAAGAACTGTTTGTGTTACTGTTACTTTTCTGAGTTAAGGACATCTGCATTTTGTCCATGTTTTTTTGACCTAGGACCGGACAAGAGCCGCTCTTTTGGACAATCTTCATGATGACCTTCATGTGCACACACAGGCTATGCTTGGCCTGGGCCCAGAAGAAGACAAGCTTGAGAATGGCGCTCATGGAGGTTTCCTCGAGTCTTTCAAAGTGAGTATACTGTAGATAGGGTATTACGCCTGTGTGAAACTGATCTTAAAAAAAATAGTTTGGTAGTGTGCCTTTATATATTGTGGTAGAACGTTGGTCAATGATGGCATGTAAACTAATTTCCGATTAACAGATAAACACTGGATTTTCTTACTATGTGGAGCAGTTCCTTAAAGGGGTACTCCACTGCTCAGCGTTTGGAACAAACTGTTCCGAACGCTGGAGCCCTTGCCGGGAGCTTGTGACATCATATCCCCGCCCCCTCATGATGTCATGACCCGCCCCCTCAATGCAAGTCTATGGGAGGGGGCGTGGCAGCTGCCACGCCCCCTCCCATAGACTTGCATTGAGGGGGCGGGACGTGATGTCATGAGGGTGGCGGGTCTATGACATTTGTTCCAAAGGCTGAGCAACGGAGTACCCCTTTAAAAATAGGAAATCATTAGACACTTCCAATAATAATGATAATAGTAATAATAAATAAATATATATATATATATATATATATATATATATATATATATATATATATATATATTCTGTAATTGACATGCCATGACCAGATGGCATGTATGAATGGATCCCGGGATAGCTGCCAGACCTGACATGTAAAGTGGATGCAGACAGCTGCAGAATGGTTAATTAAAGAGTGCCGCTCTGATGTTAGCAGCAGTTAAACTTCAATACGCAGTCTCTGGGTTTGATCAGCAGTTAAACCCCTGGTAGCTGTGCCACTTTGAAGGATAATGGCTGGCATGGCCGTCTGGTGAGATGTCTGACTTCTAATGACCTACTAGATGCTCTATAATTGCTTTGGAGTACAGTCTGCCTTGCGAGGCCACTTTCAATTACATTCTCATTTGAGAAAAATAGGATGCTACGTCACAATATGTTGTTCACTAAACTAGAAGAATGCCCCCTTTGCCTTGCTAATAAGTAATGTGAATAATTTAATACAAATACACAGCTCTGCCATGCACACTAGTGCTCTGCCTGACGGCGCAGTATGCACCAGTAGGGAACTATAGGGAGTGCAGATGTACAAGGAGTTTTCTCCATTATAAACTCACATCACATATCATGGGATATGTATTAAATGTTTAATTGTAGGGTTCAGACTTTTTGGACTCCAACAAACAATGATGCATTTACACAATGTGCCTGGAAAATATGGATTCTATCGTGACCGTGAAAAGAATAAGAGATAACTCATCAGCTGAACACTAGCAAAGGATATAAATGTATCAGATGTTTGAGGAGGGCAAGATCAGCCGGTTATATATGTTGGGATTAATCTTCATGCCGTAAACAATGCTGCTTATCTGATAGCAAACATTCTCTTTATGGTCCGCACATAAAGTCTATTTGTTTTCCTCTATCTCTTCTTTGTTTAAGAGAGCGATCCGGGTTCGCAGTCATTCAATGGAAACTATGGTTGGAAGTCAGAAAAAGCATCAATCTGGAGGCATAACGGGGAGCCTGAGCGGAGGCATTGTGCACACCACGGCCGAACTCACCAAAACCACCTTCTCTGTAAGCATTGTCCATGTCAACTGGAGTCTTCTATATTATGTCTTCTCATATCATCTAACAGAAAACATTTGGTCTCTATAGTTATTTTATTTTAAATAATTTAACATTAGCATGACCATAGGAAATATACACTCACAGGCCACTTAGGTACATTTACTAGTACTGGGTTGGATCCGTTTTGCCTTTAGAACCACCCTCATTATTTGTGGAGTACTTTCTACAAAGTGTTGAAACATTTGTCAGAGATGTTGTTCCGTATGAACATGATGGCATCGCACAGTTGTGGCAGATTTGGCGGCTGCACATTCATGATGCAAATCTCCCATTCCACCATATCCCAAACATGCTTTTTTGGATGGAGAGCTGGTAACTGTGGATGCCATTTGAGTACAGTGACCTCATTGTTGTGTTCAAGAAACCAGTTAAGGATGATGAAAGCTTTGTGACATGGTGCATTATCCTGCCATCAGAAGATGGGTACAATGTGGTCATAATGGGGTGGACATGGTCGGCAACAATACTTAGGAAGACTGTCACGTTTAAACAATTCTCAATTGGTACAAAGGGGCCCAAAGTGTGCCATGAAAATGCCCCTCCCCCCCCCACACACACACCATTACATCATCGCCAGCCTGAACTGTTGATACAAGGCAGAATGGATCCATGCTTTCATATTGCTGAAATTTGACCTGCCATCTGAATTTCACAGCCGGAATCTAGACTCCTCAGACTAGGCAATCTTCTTCCAGTACTGTATAGGCCAGCGTATAAGACGACTGGGCGTATAAGACGGCCCCCAACTTTTACAGTTAAAATATAGAGTTTGGAATATACTCGCCGTATAAGACTACCCCTTCTACCGCGATGTACAGAACCTTGTAGTTCCCCCCACATCAGGTAGGCAGTATAGTTCCCCCCACATTAGGTAGGCAGCATGTTCCCCCACATTAGGTTGCAGTTCCCCCATATTAGTAGGCAGCTCCCCCACATTAGGTCAGCAGTTCCCCCACAATAGTAGGCAGCTCCCCCACATTAGGTCAGCAGTTCCCCCCCACATTAGGTGAGCAGTTCTCCCACAATAGTAGGCAACTCCCCCTACATTAGGTCAGCAGTTCCCCCACATTAGGTCGACAGTTCCCCCACAATAGTAGGCAGCTTCCCCCACATTAGGTCGGGAGTTACCCCACATTAGGTTGGGAGTTACCCCACATTAGTAGGCAGCTCCCCCACATTAGTAGACAGTCCCCCCCCCTCACAGACATACAGCCTCCAGCCATATACAATGTATGGCTGGAGGCTGTATGTCTGTACTGCCCCCACAGTGTTCTGATTACCGCTCCTCTGGCCCGGGGTCACCATCTACTGCTATGGACCATAGCAGCAGTCCCGGGCCTGTAGGAGCGGTGACCGGATCACTGAAGAAGATGACGTGCCGCTGGTCACTCACCAGGCCCCAGCCGGCGTGCATCCTCCTGCGATGGTCCTGCTGTCCTCCTGGTCCTCCTGCGTCTCTATGGTCGCAGGAGGACGTCACTGACGTCCCGTGCGTACAACCATAGAGGCGGAGAAGCGGAGGAGGACCGCAGGAGGACACGCGCCGGTCGTGGAATGGTGAGTGACAGGCAGACATCCATATGTCCCGAAAAGATATTTCGGGACACAGGGATGTCCGGCATAGGAAAAGCTATGATTATCTGCTCCCGTGATACTAAAAACCAGGGTGCCTCCAGCTGTTGTGTAACTACAACTACCAGCATGCCCGGACAACAGCTGGAGACACCCTGGTTTTTAGTATCAGTAATTAGTTTTTATCTGCTCTGGCCGGCCCCCACACACGGAGCCGGCCCAGGCATATAGTCATAAGTTTTCCTATCCCGGACCCCAATACCCAGCATATAAGACGACCCCCGACTTTTTTTCAGAAAAGTCGGGGTTAAAAAGTCGTCTTATACGCCGGAATATACGGAATTCCATTGTCCAATTTTGTTGAGCCTGTCCAAACTGTAGCCTCAGTTTCCTGTTCGTAGCTCACAGGAGTGGCATCCGCTGTGGTATTTTAGCTGCTGTAGCCCATCTGCTTCAAGTTTTGATGTATCGAGCATTCAGAGATGGCATTCTGCATGCCTGTATCAAGTGGTTATTTGAATTACTGCTTCCATTCTGTCATCTAAAACCAGTCTGACCATTTTTCTGTAAACTCTGACATCAACAAGGCATTTTCATCCACACAACTGCTGCTCACTGGATATTTTTTTCTTTACTGATCATTCTCTGTAAACCCTAGAGATGATTATGTGTAAAAAAAAATTCCAGTAGATTATCAGTTTCTGAAATACTCAGACCAGCCCATCTGGCACAAAAACCAAGCAACATTCAAAGTCACTATAATCCCCTTTCTTCCCTATGCTGATGCTTGGTTTGAACTTCAGCAAATTGTCTTACCAAGTCTACATGCCTAAATGCATTGAGTTGCTGCCATATGATTGGCTGATTATCGATTTGTGTTAACAAGTAATTGATCAGGTGTATCTAATAAAGTGATTAGTCCATATTTGACCCCATTCACCTAGGGAGGTAAACCTCACACTGTGTGTTGTGGGTTCCCACTGGATAAGAGCTAAGATATTTTGGAGAGGGAGTTTGATAAAACTATATGGCTTTCCCTGAATTTAGGTCTATCATATATGTGATACCCATCCAGGCTACAAGCACTGTCTCCTCTAAGCAGTGCAGTGGAATTAATAATTAAAATTCCTTACACATAGATACTACTACATGGCTTCTTACATACATTTACTGTTTAACTCATTCCTTGCCAGAGCTCACAGCTTAGCGGAAACTCTGGGTACGGGTCATTTAAATGGTTGGTCACCTCACAATATTTTGGCAGGGAGCACTATTAAAGGGGTACTCCCGTGGAAAACTTTTTTTTTTTTTAATTAACTGGTGTCGGAAAGTTAAACAGATTTGTAAATCACTTCTATTAAAATATTGTAATCCTTCCAGTACTTTTTGGAGAAATCCAAAAAAAAAATGCATTTCCTCTGATGTCATGACCACAGTGCTCTCTGCTGACCTCTGCGGTCCATTTTAGGAACTGTCCAGAGCAGCACATGTTTGCTATGGGGATTTTCTCCTGCTCTGTACAGTTCCTGAAATGGACAGCAGAGGTCAGCAGAGAGCACTGTGGTCATGACATCAGAGGAAATGCATTTCTTTTTTGGATTTCTCTTTAGTATACAGCTCCTAAAAAGTACTGGAAGGATTAAGATTTTTTAATAGGAGTGATTTAAAAATCTGTTTAACTTTCTGGCACCAGTTGATTTAAAAAAAAAAGTTTTCCACTAGAGTACCCCTTTAAATTGTATGCAGACATTTGTGTCTCCACGATAACAGACTACAAAAAAGCAATGTGTAGTCTGATACTGATGTTTTGTTGCTCTTTTCTATCTGCCCCTTTAGATTGCAGAGAGCTAAGTATTGAACATGATGATATTGGTTGTGGGTGTAGAGTTGGGTGGCAGGCGTGGTTGTGGATTAGGGTGCTACACCTGTAACTCTATAGAGTAGCTGTATACATAAAACAATAGGATATGTATAACCAAGGATATCAGCAAAGATGTTTCATTTTTAATTCTAGATGTATTGGAGCAATAAAAAATATGTGCTGTCCTCTGTTGTGTGTTTACAGCCCCCTGCAGTAGTAACAAAGACACAGTCCAAGAGCCCAATAAAGCGGAGATCTGGTCTGTTCCCTCGATTACACACTGGAGCGGAGACACCTGAAAGCCGGGCTCGATGGTAATGTTTTTCTTGATTAATCTAAATGTATTATTTTGAGCTGTATGCGCTGTCCACAACTTATGAAAGCAAAGTAAGAATAAATGTGTTCGGCCTCCAGTGGGGATGTGGGGCGCAGGCTTTCTGTCTGACTGCAGGTAAGGGGAGCAGGTGCATGGGGTGTCAGTGACCAGACATCTCTTCAATATACTGATCTCTAGGGACTGTAGATTAAAGGGGTATTCCGGGCAAAAACATTTTATCCCCTATCCAAAGCATAGGGGATAAGATGTCTGATCGCGGGGGGCCCGCTGCTGAGACCCCCCACGATCTCCCTGCCGCACCCCCATTCTAGGGAGATCGTGGGGGGTCTCAGCAGCGGGCCCCCCGCGATCAAACACCTTATCCCCTATCCTTTGGATAGGGGATACAATATTTTTGCCCGGTATACCCCTTTAAAGGAGACAGGAACAAAGTAATGAGACAACAGGAGTGGGTAGGAAGAAGCAGCTGTAAGACCAATCTGCTGTTGGACATTGCATTCTTCAGCTATGGAACTCTGGTCACATGAGACAAATCTCATGCTTGCCTCAAGTAGGATGTTTAACATGGAGAAGACAGGCATTGAACTCAAATATAAGCTAAATAGGTCGTTTTATGGCTGTTAACACCTAAAATATGTTGAGCACTTTTTTTCTAATTTTCATCATGGTCAAAATCTTTTGCATCTGAAAGGGTTCAAGCAAACGACACGATTACTGCAAGTCCAGACCAGTTTCCCCATTTCACATCTCTTGGATCTCTGGTGCCACTGTTGGAGGAAGCTTCCTCGTAAGGAGCTGAGACATAACAAAAGATCATTAGCCAAACCAGAAGTTCCTTCTGTAGACATCTGTAGAGTAGAGAGAAGAGTGTTTGTTAGGTAGACAAGAGGCATTAGATATACAGTGATCCCTCAACTTACAATGGCCTCAACATACAATAGTTTCAACATACAATGGTCTTTTCTGGACCATTGTAAGTTGAAACCAGACTCAACATACAATGACAGTCCAGATCTGTGAAACGTGTCAATGGCTGGAAGAACTGACCAATCGGAATGGGCAATTTACTGGTAAAACACCTGTATTACTGAAGCGTATGCACTGACTGATGTCTGGTAGCGCCCCCTACAGTACAGGAGGTATTACATGTTCTGTACTCTTTACCTGTACCAGGGTTACCTGCTCCTTTGGACACCAGGTGAGGGCGACTCCATGTTACTTTTTAAGGACATTGCCTGTACTGTACAGGACCTTGAAGAAGCTCCTGTCCTCTACATAGACCAGTGTTTCCCAAGCAGGGCGCCCCCAGAAATTGCAAAACTACAACTCCCAGCATGCCCGGACAGCCAAGCTGTCCGGGCATGCTGGGAGTTGTAGTTTTGCAACAGCTGGAGGCTCCCTGGTTGGGAAACACAGAAATAGACAGTGATTACAGCTCCCAGCAGATCTTTCTTACTTTTATATGTAAGGATTTGCTTTATCTATATTAGTTATCTACTTATTTTTCTTTAATTTTCACTTTTTCCTATTTTTGGATGATATTTTGGTGGCTTCAGAACCAATTACCAGGTTTCCATAGAGTTCTGGTCTCAACATACAATGGTTTCAACATGCAATGGTTTCAACATACAATGGTCGTCCGGGAACCAATTAATATTGTAACTTGAGGGACCACTGTATGTCTAAGTAGATTATAAGTCTCCTTGAAGAGACAGGCTGTTCTAAACATTGGTCTTTTTTCTTTTCGGGTAGGTTCTAGTGTGATTCATAATCATGAGTTTCAGGGCTTCTAAAGTAGTCAAGCACTGACTTACAGGAAAGCTACCAATAGGTGGCATTAGAGAGTCAACTATTCTACTTCTGGAGGAAAGTTATTTGGAATATTTTTTTTCCAGGGAGCATTGGTTGGCCTATCCCTATGCCAGCTTGGTGACTTCCCTAAGGGGATATATTACCCCTCCCTCCAAAATCTTCTACTGATAGCTTTGAACGAAATATCAGGACATTCTGAGTTACCCTCGGTTGTCTGATCCTTTGTGTATGCCTTGCATTGCTCTTTCCTTTGACATTTATAAATGTTATATACTATTCTATAACTTTTACAAAGTGTAAGAGCTTCATTTTATTTCACTAAATAGTCTGTGTCTATCATTGTTTCTTAACTGGCAAGAGTACCGCCTAAGTGTCACAATACCGCATTTCCATGACCCCCATCTAAGGAGCGGCAACACAAATGATTGATCACCACTGTCTTCTAACTCTCCTCACCACCATCAGTTTAAGGTTGTGTAGTAAGGTTCTTGCAATTGGTAGGGTTGTCTGCAGTCGGGAACCGCACTTTTCTAATATTTAACCCCTGGCGAGTGGATAACCACTTATATACCCCCTCCTACCTTTAAGCCCTCTCAAGCCATTTAGCACAACTGAGAGGGTTAATGGGATATAATTTCCTATTGCTGATATTTATTTAGAGGTCGAGGTGGCAGCAAGATGTTCATGTTCTGACCCCTATGATGCTTTAAAGGGACCTGTCACTATGCAAATGCAGTCTAATCTGCAGGCAGCATGTTATAGAGCAGGAAGAGCTGAGAAAATCGATATACATCTTTGTTGGAAAACATGTAACTTTTTGATTGACATCAGTTTTTTCATGCTTAGGAGTCCAGTGGGCGGTCCTATCATTATAGAACACTATCACTGGACTCCTATGCACTTGAGAAGCAGGAGTTTCAGTCAGTAAGTTACAAGTTATACTGAATCTTTTCCCACAAAGATGTATATCAATCTGCTCAGCTTTTCCTGCTCTATAACCTGATTCCAATAGATCAAATAGAATTTTCATGTTGACTTGTTCTGTTTAATGTGCTTAAGTTTAATTCTGATAGGGCAATATACAGATACCATAATTCGATCAAAATAATAGAAGTAATCCCATTAATTGAGAACAGTTTCTTCAATCTAAAAAGCTTTTCTGAAGTAGCTAAACAGATGAATGGGCACATCTAGATGACCTTTATGACCATTGCTTTCTGAATCAGAATGACCATGTGCACGAATACTCGCTTCCTATTACCAAGCAATTATTACTGTTGAAAGGGCAGGGTAGGTCTGCCTTCACCATAGCAAGAGCTGCACAGATTTATATTACGTGAGGAAAAATATATTTTCATCTACTTTTTAAAGGTTAAGACACGGTAGCAATCAGCTGCCTATGGCGAGTTAAGTGAACCTTCTAAATGATAGAGGATGAGATAGGGATGATGGACTGTGAGCAATGATGGGTCACATGATTTGCAATAGGATAAACACCAAGTGAAGAAAAAAACGTAATGACAAAATCCCATGTACTAAAATGTGGGAGATAATCAAAACTGTCTAAAAGAAAAACTGTCTATAGCAACCAATCAGAGTTTAGTTGTATTTCTTAAACTGTGAAAGCTCAGCTGTGATTGGTTGTTATGGGCAACCACAATTAACTTTTAGATAGTTCTGAATATCTCTCCCATTATTTTGAAGAAAAAAGGCATAAAAAATGCACAAAGTACGAAAAGAAAAACACTAGCATTTTGAGGCGTCTTTTTTTTTATATTTTTAAGCCCCACGTAAAATGTGTGTGAATTATGCTTTCAATTGCGTTTTAAGAGAATGGGGGGGATTTCACACCCACACACACCTAGGGTTGGGTTCCCATGTGCAGTTTTGTTTATATAGTTTTATTTCCAAAAAGAAGACTCGGTGGAGCATTTTTTCATTGGTTATGTCAGTTTTTTACATATTTGTACCTTTTTTCTGTCTTTTCATGCATTACTGAAGGTCGTGAACCATTTCTGCACCATGATCTATACTTCTTTATTTTGT
Source organism: Hyla sarda (assembly GCF_029499605.1). Taxonomy (NCBI): domain Eukaryota; kingdom Metazoa; phylum Chordata; class Amphibia; order Anura; family Hylidae; genus Hyla; species Hyla sarda. The sequence continues at coordinate 375,440,580 of NC_079190.1, read as the reverse complement.
CTAGCATAGTGACCATGGTTTTTATGGTTCAGGAGGATGTGTCATATTTATGATTTATTTTTTATTAATATTTTTAATTTAATTATACAAATGTAATTATAACAGTCAAATAATTAATACAACCACTTGTTTTTCCCATTTATTCTCCCACTCCCGTGATCATCTGGACAGAGCCCCGGTTCTCCCCCAGAGCAGCTTGTCACGACCCCTGCTCAAAGAGGGGGCCGCCACACCCCCTCCATATATCTCTATGGGAGAGCCATTTGGCAATCTTTGGCTCTCCTATAGATATATGGAGGGGGTGTGGCAACCCCCCCTTTGTGCGGGGGTCGTGGGCTCCGTACAGATGAACGTGGGGTCCCCAGCAATTTGACCACCTACGATCTAATACTTGTCCCTTATCCTGTGGATTGGGGATACATTTTTTGTAACATCAAACATGAGACTTCACTTTTAAAGAAAAAAAAGCAAATTTCTGTAGGGGCGTTGACGCAGACTGGCAAAGTCAAACATAAAAAAGTGACTTCCCCTCATAATAATCGGCCAAACACTCTTTCCTACACATACATGTCCTTCATTATGATCTGATTCTGATTTTGGCTTCACCAAACTGCATGACAAACTTGTATGTGAGAACACATATGCAGACTGTATTAGTGTGTTTATCAAAGAGCTTATTGACTATTTTCAAAAAGGATGTATTCCCTCATGTTTTATGATGCAGTTTTTTAGGCCAAGGCCAGGGATGGATCATAAATGGAGGACATGTATAAAAGAGACTTCAGTCCTTTATAAGGAGGACCTGTGGTTTTTATATAATATTTTAGCCTCAGGCCCCCTGATTCCTAGGCTGTTTAGTTTTTGAGGGTTTCAGGAGCCTTGATTCCTCACTCATTTCTTTTTCATGCTCATCTAAATATTCAGGGAAAAGTGTAGATAGTCAACCAAATAGTAAAACCCCTTTAAAGGGGTATTCCAGCTGAAGACATCTTATAGGGATAAGATGTCTGATCTCGGGTGGCCTGTCGCTGGGACCCTCCAGCGATCTCCGTGCAGCACTATGCTGGGCTGCTGTTCCAGTTTCGGAAACCTCTGTAGACATGAATGGATGGGTCGTGCAGTGTCGTCACATCTCCAGTCCCAGAAACACAGAGGTTTCCAAGACTGGAGTAACAGCCCAGCATATGCGGGTGCTGCACGGAGATCACAGGAGGGTCCCAGCGGCGGGCCCCCCGAGATCGGACATCTTATCCCCTATGCTTTGGATAGGGGATAAGATGTACTTGGCCAGAATACCCCTTTGAGTACAATTTGGCACCAAAATGCATTTGCTGTGCACCACTCAATTCCAGCTCCAGTTCAGGTTCCGTTAATACACAAATCTAATTACATGATACAGGAACAATTTTTATTCCTCCGTGAGGAAACCATCTACTTTGCATAATAACAGATTCACACTTTTTATTTATTCCCCAATATTTTTACTTTTTACTCCCTACTACAGGATTTTATGAATATATTATACCATGAAAACACTTAGTTATCTAAAGTTTATGATTTCTATATTGTCAATGATTTTTCATGAAAACGTTTGGTGTGAAGACTGATCATTTCTGCGCTAAAGGTACATATAGTAAACATATATTTCTTATTGACAGTGATAGCATGTCTGCTGCACCAAGGACTCCAGATTGTGGCCATTCATCACAGGATGTCAAATCCGAAACCTCATCAAATCCCAGTTCCCCGGAGATATGTCCCAACAAAGAAAGGTAAATAATAATGCCATGCATGGTAATGAACATGTGATCATTATTATGTGTTATATGGGAAATAATGATAAATTGTGTAATGTATTAGAAGTTACAGAAAAGTTCTGGCACTACATGAACCAGTTTAAAGTGTATCTGTCACTTAAAAAGATTGTTTGACATATTAACGAGACATGTCAAAAGTTTTGATTGGTCGTTGTCTCAGTGCTGAGACCCCCACCGATCAGGAGAACGAGCAATGATAAACGCACTTGACTCCCCGGTTCTCAGAAATATTTGTCACGCTGCCCCATAGACTTATAATGAAGCAGTGAGACAAAGATCACTAGGAGCCAGGGAGTAAAGTGTGCAGCCACATGCTTACCCCCACTCTTCTCAGCACTGAGATCCTGACTGATCAAAACTTCTGACATGTTCCTCCATGTAGCTGATCATGCAGATGTTAGAAACAAAACTATCTAGGAACACTTTGTCATTGGAAATCATATTGACAATATTATTATACAGTTTGTACTTGTCTACGAGCAAGAGCCAAATGTGTACCATGTAAATAATGTTCCCTCTGGTGGTCTCAAAAGAAAATCTATATTTTGCTGTTAAGACACATTGATTTTTGCTAAGCATTGAGTTATGATATTAACTACTATACTATAAGTTATCACTTGCTACAGGGATTAGCTCACTGTAGTATTTTATATTGTATATTGAAACAAGACCGATTCAGCATTTCTCCTGCTATGCTGGAGATCCCAGCCGCCCACAGTATGAGCTGTGTAAGGTAAGTAGCGGCCAGTGTGCCGTGCAGGAATGGCTTTAAAGGGGTACTCTGGTGGAAAAAAAAAATTAAATCATCTGGTGCCAGAAAGTTAAGCAGATTTGTAAATTACTTCTATAAAAATGTTTCAATCCTTCCAGTACTTATCAGCTGCTGTATACTACAGAGGAAGTTCTTTTCTTTTTGAATGTTTTTTTCTGTCTGACTACAGTGCTCTCTGCTGACACCTCTGTCCATGTCAGGAACTGTCCGGAGCAGGAGCAAATCACCATAGCAAATTTATTCTGCTCTGGGCAGTTCCTGAAATGGACAGAGGTGTCAGAATAGAGCACTGTGGTCAGACAGAAAAGAAATTCTAAAAGAAAAGAACTTCCTCTGGAGCATACAGCAGCTGAAGTACTGGAAGGATTAAACAAATTTCCTAGAAGTAAGTTACAAATCTGTTTGCCTTTCTGGCACCAGTAGGTTGACCTGAGGAAGAGGGAAGCAGGTCCCCTAATAACGCGTTGTCACCCCAAGTTTGTGCAATAAAAACACTGTTTTTTGAGATTGTGGTAATCTAGAGCAGTGGTCGAGCTGTTGGTGACATCACTTTGTCTGCACATAGCAGGAAAGTGTCTGCAGGATGGGATATTGCAGAAGACCTGGCCGGCCATCTTATCTGTGTGTTTATATTACTAGTGACAGCTTTCTGGCTCCTTGGTGGGGGGGCTCTCCAGGACAGCCCTGCATACATCTGAGTCTCTTTCCTTTATGTATGTGTATGTTTATGTATGTATGCGATTGTGTATGTGTATATGTGAGTGTACATGACAGTTTGTGTTTATGTGATTGAGTGTGTGTTTGTGTATATGTATTTGTGTGTGTGTGTGTGTGTGCACCCATTCATCTCAGAGCCAAACCAGGAAGCTGCACTGAGCCTGCAACAGCAAAGCTTGGTAAAGGGGCAGTTGGGAGCAACCCTTTAAGGGTACGGTCACATGAAATGGATGGACCCTAAAGTGTGCCTCCAGCTGTGTCTGTTCATAGCGGCAATCCGCTGTTACAAGCAGACACACAGCGATCTGCAAGTCGCTACATGCATGCGCAGTATACTCGCACACATGGTGGCCACTCCCCCTGCTCCATGAGCTAGGCTGAGAGCAGATACAATATGTGTGAGTATACTGCACACGCTCACAGTGTCTTGCAGATTGCTGTGTGTCTGCTCATAGAGGCGGATTGCCGCTATGAGCAGGCACAGCTGGATGCACACTGTAGGATCCATCATCAGCGCAGCGTAAAATACTCTGCGGATCCGTACCTTGTGACCCTACCCTAACTCAGAATTCCACCATATGACATCTGAGGGTGCGTTCACACGCGCGGATTTACAGCGTATTTTACGCTGTAAATCCGCTGGTGAAGGCCCCCTCTATGCTGGCTTTACAAGTGCCTGCTCATAGCGGCAAAACGCCGCTACCAGCAGGCACACTGTGATGTGCGAGTCGCAGTATACTCATTGCGGAAGCTCTCTGCCTAGCTCAGAGCAGGTAGAGCGGCCGCGATGTGCAAGTACGCCACGCACACCGCTGCACTGTGTCTGCTGGTAGCAGCGTATTACCGCTACCAGCAGGCACATGTAAAGCCAGCATAGAGCGGGCCTTCACCAGCGGATCTGCAGCTTAATACGCTGCGGAAATCTGCGCGTGTGAACGTACCCTGAAGATGGGTTTTCTAAATCTAACAACATCACATTCATCAATTGATCCCCTGTATATATTTTAATAGATTACTTTTTGAACACCATAAAAATATTTAGTCTGTTTTACTTTTTTGTTTTTCAGACCGTACATTAAGCTGAAAGAGAACGGGAGATCCAACATCTCTCGCTCTTCATCCAGCACAAGCAGTTTCAGCAGCACAGCTGGAGAGAGCGAGGCCATGGAGGAATACGAAAGTGTGGTGCGTATGTCAAACATGTCCTAAAGCAGTGGTGAATGCAATGTGAGGAGATCAAAATAGTTCAATAAATCCAATATTACAAAAAAGAAAATCCTTTGTGTGAACAGCATTACTAACATTCTATTGTATGATTGTGGGAAGACAGTGTTTTGGTAGAGAGAGTTCCTAAAGTTTGGATAAGAACAAAATCTTCTTAACGGTCATGGGAATCTATCACTGGTTTACCCTGGTTTTGTGTTGTACATTTGTCTCACAGTTTGTCTCAGATGCTGTTTTGAGACTTTTCATTGCGGTTTTTGCTTTAGAAGGTTTTTCAAAAGAAACATACCAAGTCATGATTTCAGTTGATATCATGCAGTGGTAAGGAATTCATCATATGCGACTTTTCAGTTTGTCGCATCTTTTGTCGCAACTGTGCTAACTTAGGTGCAAATCTACACCACTAAGCGGTCACTAAGACCCTAAATTTCCCACCCAATTTAAAACTTAACGTTTAATGAGCCGAGATTAAAATAACCTCACACATATTGATCCATGGTGCATTGATTGGCATGACACTGCATGCTATAGAAGTGAATTGAAAAATTAGACTGTGGCTGCAGTCCACAGTCTATAGTGTGAGACAATTAAAAATCTAACACATTGCCCGCCCGCCCGACGTTTCGCCACAGGCTGTGGCTTTATCAAGGGCTAAGAGGCAAATGGCGTGCAAACAAGCCTTGCAGGGGTTTAAATAACCTCCTGTCTCTAACGTCATTAGAACATGTCACTTCCTGTATTAACATGACATCTCATTGGTTACAATCATATGCAGACTCATGATTGACCGCTTCCTGGCCAATGAATTTTAAGACCAGGATGCATCTTGCTATATTCGTTTGATTGACAGCATCCTTGACCAACCAGCTGAGAACAATCAAGCTTCTGAACTCCTCATTGGTGCCGGAAGCTGTATACGTATGTGCGCCATCGGTCCTGCGCTAACTAATAGCTTCCCGAACCTCCGATATGGGCGCATGCGCAGTACGGATGCGCAGAAAAACGTGCGCGAATACTTAGTCATATACAGGCACTGCTGGAAGCTGCGCGACAGACATATGCGCCGGCACTTAGCCGATTTTTGGCATATGATTCACTCATGGCTATTGTGATAGGGCTGTAATACACAATATAACCACTATTGTGAACAACGACTGCGTAGCAAGTGATAGGTTAATTCGAGAACACTAATAAGTTACTATCTGGCAATATAAGACGGCCAACCTAGCAACGTAAGTATAAGATCAGAACAAGGAAATATTAATCGATAGAGGGAGGAGCAATTACTCATCTGTTCTGCATAGATGTAGTCATAATTAATTCATATCATCAACGGAAGTTAATCATAAATATAATTAATAAAGGCTTATAACGGCTCTTCTATATAGTAACAATTGTAATAAGTGATTCCTGTCCTACAAGAAGGCTGCAAAGGTGAAGCCTTCATTCAGTCCATTTGGACTTTGGGATTTTAATCTCCAAATCCAACGGGCTTCTTCTTGAAGCAGTCTGGTGTTAAGATTGCCACGTCTCGGACCTAGTTTACACTGGGTAATGCCACAGAAACGTAATTCAAAGGGAGCATCATTGTGTACAGTCCTCATATGCCTAGCAATTGGCGTATCTTGGTAGGTGTTAATAGTACTCATATGTTTTGAGATACGCCTACGCAATTGTTGAACTGTCTTTCCTACATAGATTTTAGGACAATTGCAAGTGGCTAGGTACACTACCCCCGTCGTTTGACAGGTGATGAAGTCCCTAATTTGATATTTCCGATTATCAATCGGATTAGAGAATTCTTTTGTACGTGGCATAAATTTGCAAAAATTGCACCGTCCACATGGATGTGATCCTTGAATTGAAGATTTCAACCAACTGGATGCAGACTCCTCTGCATAAAAACTCCTAACTATTTGATTTTGAATATTGGGTCCTCTACGATAGGTTATAGAGGGGTGAGTAGAGATCACCTCCCTAAGGTCATTATCCACCTGTAATATAGGCCAATATTTCCTAAGTATATTCATGATTTTTTGATTGTGTTGATCAAAAGTTCCGATACACCTAATGATCTTTTGGCCACTATTGTCTTTAGCCAATTTGTGATCACGTAATAATTCAGATCTTGGAGTAGCCCTGGCTCTGGCGAAGGCCTTGTGAAGGACTTTCTTAGGGTAACCTCTATTGGTGAAGCGTCTATACAGGAGATCACATTCTTCTTGAAATTTAAGAGGGTCAGAGCAATTCCTTTTGGCTCGTAGATATTGACTGATAGGGATGCCTTTCTTCAATGGTACGGGATGATAACTCTTCCAATTGAGAAAACTATTGGTTGACGTAGGTTTACGATATATAGAAGTGTGAATGTGACCAAGTGAATCAATAGTGATAGTGAGGTCAAGAAAATGAAGAAATTTATCATGAATTTCAGAAGTAAAGTGCATATTAATATGATTAGTGTTAAGTGCTTGAACGAAGGATTGAAATAGTTGTGTGGTGCTGTCCCAAAAAAATCAATATATCATCTATATAACGACCCCAAAATAAAATGTGAGAGTTAAATTCTTGAAAAGTGTCAGAGAAAACGTGAGTGTCTTCCCACCACCCTAAGAATAAATTAGAATAATTCGGTGCACAAGGAGTGCCCATAGCAGTGCCCTTCAACTGAAAATAAAAGTGCCTATCAAAAAGGAAAAAATTGTGAGTAAGTAGAAAACGTAATAAGGTCAAAACAAATTTGTTGTGTGCTGTGTACTGAAGACCTTTAGTAGTTAGGAAATGTTGTACAGCATGAAGTCCCTGTTCATGTTGGATGTTTGTATAGAGAGATTCCACATCCAAACTAGCTATAAGGGTACCTGGAGGGAATGTGATCTCCTGTAATTTCTTCACAGTGTCCTTGGTATCCTTAATAAAGGACGGAAGAGAGGAAACAAAAGGGGCCAAGAACTGATCTACATAGTGACTGATATTTTGTGTAATATTGTCACACCCTGAAACAATAGGTCTGCCAGGGATAGGGGAACTCCGTTTGTGCACCTTAGGAAGGGCGTAGAAAGTGGCTATTGTTGGCGATGGATTAAAGAGATATTTAAATTCTTCTTCTGTTATCAATTGGTCTATTCTTGCCTCTTGTAAAATTGTACGTAAATTCTGGTTAAACTCCTGAAGTGGGTTATGGTCAAGTTTACAATAAGTATCTTTATCATTCAACAGTCTCATCACCATAGCCTTATAGTAACTTTTATCCATCAGGACGATGTTTCCTCCTTTATCAGAAGGTTTGCAAACAATCTCATTATTATGTTGTATTTCATCAAGTGCTCGGATTTCTTCCGTAGATAAGTTAGATGGAATATGGGGAGTCCTTGACCTTAGGGAACTGATCTCGTGTGTAACCATCTTAACAAAAGTATCGATATTAGAGTATTGTGACAAGGATGGTGTAAAGCTTGACTTAGGTTTAAGATTAGAGAAGGGAGCTTCAACTGAGACAATTCCTGTCTCACTTTCTTCTTCTAGCTGTTCTAGCATAGTAACAACTTGCTGATCTTGTTGTCTGTTCACAGCAGGATTGGTAGCAAGGTTTTTGTGAAATTTGTGTAGGGCAAGCTTCCTGCCAAATAGATTTATATCTTTAGTCCAAGTAAAAATATTACAAGGTGGTGTAGGGGTGAATGATAACCCCTTTTGTAATACGGACAGATGGTGTTCATTCAGAACTAGGGATGACAGGTTACAAATTTGCAATTGGTCACTGGTAGCATCAGTTATTGTCTGGGAATTGGATTGTGGGGATACAATCCAATTCCCAGACAATAACTGATGCTACCAGTGACCAATTGCAAATTTGTAACCTGTCATCCCTAGTTCTGAATGAACACCATCTGTCCGTATTACAAAAGGGGTTATCATTCACCCCTACACCACCTTGTAATATTTTTACTTGGACTAAAGATATAAATCTATTTGGCAGGAAGCTTGCCCTACACAAATTTCACAAAAACCTTGCTACCAATCCTGCTGTGAACAGACAACAAGATCAGCAAGTTGTTACTATGCTAGAACAGCTAGAAGAAGAAAGTGAGACAGGAATTGTCTCAGTTGAAGCTCCCTTCTCTAATCTTAAACCTAAGTCAAGCTTTACACCATCCTTGTCACAATACTCTAATATCGATACTTTTGTTAAGATGGTTACACACGAGATCAGTTCCCTAAGGTCAAGGACTCCCCATATTCCATCTAACTTATCTACGGAAGAAATCCGAGCACTTGATGAAATACAACATAATAATGAGATTGTTTGCAAACCTTCTGATAAAGGAGGAAACATCGTCCTGATGGATAAAAGTTACTATAAGGCTATGGTGATGAGACTGTTGAATGATAAAGATACTTATTGTAAACTTGACCACAACCCACTTCAGGAGTTTAACCAGAATTTACGTACAATTTTACAAGAGGCAAGAATAGACCAATTGATAACAGAAGAAGAATTTAAATATCTCTTTAATCCATCGCCAACAATAGCCACTTTCTACGCCCTTCCTAAGGTGCACAAACGGAGTTCCCCTATCCCTGGCAGACCTATTGTTTCAGGGTGTGACAATATTACACAAAATATCAGTCACTATGTAGATCAGTTCTTGGCCCCTTTTGTTTCCTCTCTTCCGTCCTTTATTAAGGATACCAAGGACACTGTGAAGAAATTACAGGAGATCACATTCCCTCCAGGTACCCTTATAGCTAGTTTGGATGTGGAATCTCTCTATACAAACATCCAACATGAACAGGGACTTCATGCTGTACAACATTTCCTAACTACTAAAGGTCTTCAGTACACAGCACACAACAAATTTGTTTTGACCTTATTACGTTTTCTACTTACTCACAATTTTTTCCTTTTTGATAGGCACTTTTATTTTCAGTTGAAGGGCACTGCTATGGGCACTCCTTGTGCACCGAATTATTCTAATTTATTCTTAGGGTGGTGGGAAGACACTCACGTTTTCTCTGACACTTTTCAAGAATTTAACTCTCACATTTTATTTTGGGGTCGTTATATAGATGATATATTGATTTTTTGGGACAGCACCACACAACTATTTCAATCCTTCGTTCAAGCACTTAACACTAATCATATTAATATGCACTTTACTTCTGAAATTCATGATAAATTTCTTCATTTTCTTGACCTCACTATCACTATTGATTCACTTGGTCACATTCACACTTCTATATATCGTAAACCTACGTCAACCAATAGTTTTCTCAATTGGAAGAGTTATCATCCCGTACCATTGAAGAAAGGCATCCCTATCAGTCAATATCTACGAGCCAAAAGGAATTGCTCTGACCCTCTTAAATTTCAAGAAGAATGTGATCTCCTGTATAGACGCTTCACCAATAGAGGTTACCCTAAGAAAGTCCTTCACAAGGCCTTCGCCAGAGCCAGGGCTACTCCAAGATCTGAATTATTACGTGATCACAAATTGGCTAAAGACAATAGTGGCCAAAAGATCATTAGGTGTATCGGAACTTTTGATCAACACAATCAAAAAATCATGAATATACTTAGGAAATATTGGCCTATATTACAGGTGGATAATGACCTTAGGGAGGTGATCTCTACTCACCCCTCTATAACCTATCGTAGAGGACCCAATATTCAAAATCAAATAGTTAGGAGTTTTTATGCAGAGGAGTCTGCATCCAGTTGGTTGAAATCTTCAATTCAAGGATCACATCCATGTGGACGGTGCAATTTTTGCAAATTTATGCCACGTACAAAAGAATTCTCTAATCCGATTGATAATCGGAAATATCAAATTAGGGACTTCATCACCTGTCAAACGACGGGGGTAGTGTACCTAGCCACTTGCAATTGTCCTAAAATCTATGTAGGAAAGACAGTTCAACAATTGCGTAGGCGTATCTCAAAACATATGAGTACTATTAACACCTACCAAGATACGCCAATTGCTAGGCATATGAGGACTGTACACAATGATGCTCCCTTTGAATTACGTTTCTGTGGCATTACCCAGTGTAAACTAGGTCCGAGACGTGGCAATCTTAACACCAGACTGCTTCAAGAAGAAGCCCGTTGGATTTGGAGATTAAAATCCCAAAGTCCAAATGGACTGAATGAAGGCTTCACCTTTGCAGCCTTCTTGTAGGACAGGAATCACTTATTACAATTGTTACTATATAGAAGAGCCGTTATAAGCCTTTATTAATTATATTTATGATTAACTTCCGTTGATGATATGAATTAATTATGACTACATCTATGCAGAACAGATGAGTAATTGCTCCTCCCTCTATCGATTAATATTTCCTTGTTCTGATCTTATACTTACGTTGCTAGGTTGGCCGTCTTATATTGCCAGATAGTAACTTATTAGTGTTCTCGAATTAACCTATCACTTGCTACGCAGTCGTTGTTCACAATAGTGGTTATATTGTGTATTACAGCCCTATCACAATAGCCATGAGTGAATCATATGCCAAAAATCGGCTAAGTGCCGGCGCATATGTCTGTCGCGCAGCTTCCAGCAGTGCCTGTATATGACTAAGTATTCGCGCACGTTTTTCTGCGCATCCGTACTGCGCATGCGCCCATATCGGAGGTTCGGGAAGCTATTAGTTAGCGCAGGACCGATGGCGCACATACGTATACAGCTTCCGGCACCAATGAGGAGTTCAGAAGCTTGATTGTTCTCAGCTGGTTGGTCAAGGATGCTGTCAATCAAACGAATATAGCAAGATGCATCCTGGTCTTAAAATTCATTGGCCAGGAAGCGGTCAATCATGAGTCTGCATATGATTGTAACCAATGAGATGTCATGTTAATACAGGAAGTGACATGTTCTAATGACGTTAGAGACAGGAGGTTATTTAAACCCCTGCAAGGCTTGTTTGCACGCCATTTGCCTCTTAGCCCTTGATAAAGCCACAGCCTGTGGCGAAACGTCGGGCGGGCGGGCAATGTGTTAGATTTTTAATTGTCTCACACTATAGACTGTGGACTGCAGCCACAGTCTAATTTTTCAATTCACTTCTATAGCATGCAGTGTCATGCCAATCAATGCACCATGGATCAATATGTGTGAGGTTATTTTAATCTCGGCTCATTAAACGTTAAGTTTTAAATTGGGTGGGAAATTTAGGGTCTTAGTGACCGCTTAGCGGTCAAATGTTAATAATATTGGATTTACCCTCCACTCATAGGTCCCTCCTATTGCATCAAATCTACACCAGTCCTGACTTGGCTTACAGAACTGACTGTGGACAGCATTTTTAAAAAGTTGCACATTTTGTCGCACGGAAAAAAAAGTTGCACAAAAAGTCACATAGGAATCGCCATACAAAGTGGTGTACTGAAGTAAGAAATGTCATCAGCTCCAGATTTATCACCTGCTCTACACCGTGTAATAAATCTGGTGCAGGGACACAGTTTCCTCCACATGAATTAATGGGGTAAAAAAGACGTTGACCAACACCACTCAATTGTTATTCATATTTTGCCTGTTTCATCTGTTTATAAACATTTATAAAAGAGCCTATAAAGATGCCATTACGCCTCCCACAGAGGCAGAACATGAAGCTCCTGGGCCCCAATGCAAAAACTATAACAAAGTCTTTCAACTATGACATGATTTTATAATGTGGTCTCCTCTTATGGAGATTATGCATTACGTAGTTATGCCCTTGCAAAGGTGGGAAATAAGATATGGACTACAAATATAAATAACGACATAATAAATGGATAATCATGTTATATTTTCCTTATGGTGATTTTCTTGTTAGCAGTTCTCTTTAACCCCTTAACGACAATGGGCGTAAATGTACGTCATGGCGACGTGGTACTTAGCGCACCATGACGTACATTTACGTGCCGCCATGATGGCGAGCACCGGAGCGGTGCTCGCATCATGCCCAGCAGGTCCCGGCTGCTATCAGCAGCCAGGGACCCACCGGTAATGGCGGACATCCGCGATCATGGCATCTGCAGCAGTGCGGTACTTTGAATGGATGATCAAGTCGCCCGCAGCGCTTCCGCGGGGATCTGATCATCCAACATGGCGGCTGGAGGTCCCCTCACCTGGCTCCGGCCGTCTCCCGGGATCTTCTGCTCTGGTCTGAGATCGAGCAGACCAGAGCAGAAGATCACCGATAATACTGATCAGTGCTATGTCCTATACATAGCACTGAACAGTATTAGCAAACAAATGATTGCTATGAATAGTCCCCTATGGGGACTATTAAAGTGTAAAAAAAAAGTAAAAAGATGTAAAATAAAAAAGTAAAAAAAATTTGAAAAATCTCCTCCCCCAATAAAAAAGTAAAACGTCAGTTTTTCCCACTTTACCCCCAAAAAAGCGTAAAAAAAATTATTAATACACATATTTGGTATCACCACATGCGTAAAAGTCTGAACTATTAAAATATATTGTTAATTATCCCGTATGGTGAACGGCGTAAACGTACAAAAATAAAAAAAGGCCAAAATTGCTGCTTTTTTACTTTAAAAAGTAAAACCTAAGCAAAAGTGGTACTGTCAAATCTACAGATCATGGTGCAAAAAATTAGCCCTCATACCGCCCCATATACGGAAAAATGAGAAAGTTATAGGTGGTCAAAATAGGGCAATTTCAAACATACTAATTTTGTTAAAATGGTTTGAGATATTTTTTAAGTGGTACAATTACAGAAAAGCATATAACATGGGTATCATTTTATATGATTGACCCACAGAATAAATAAAACATGTAGTTTTTACCGGAAAATGTACAGCGTAAAAACAAAACCTTCCAAAATTTGCTAAATTGCGTTTTTCTTTTCAATTTTCCCACATAAATAATATTTGTTTGGTTGTGCAGTACATTTTATGGTAAAATAAGTGATGTAATTACAAAGTACAATTGGTGACACAAAAAACAAGCCCTCATATGGGTCTGTGGATGGAAATAGAAGAGAGTTATGATTTTTTGAAGGCGAGGAGGAAAAAACGAAAATGCAAAAATAAAATTTGTCTGATCCTTAAGGCCAAAATGGGCCTGGTCCTTAAGGGGTTAATATTTTACTATCATTAAAAAAAAAAAAAATTATGGGCATGTCATAAAGACATGGAAAGTACTGATTGGTGTAGAGACCCCCTACAATCACTAGAATAAGCAGGAATAAGTGCTTGTCTTAGCGCTTCTTTTCGTGCCTCAATAGACTTTCTATAGAGATCTCCACCAATCGTTCAAGCTCCTAGACCCAACCGATCAAAACTTTTAACATGTCTCTATGACAAGTCTAATGTTCACACACTGGAATATTATGCATGGACATTTCGCTGCAGCTAAGTTCCATTGATTTCAATGGGATTCTCCTGCACTGTGCACATGGGGGAACTTCCAAAAATCTGTATTCTGACATCCTCAGAAAGAATAGATTTGTCCCTCGGAAATGCATTGCTGTCTATGAAATGGCACATTCCTGAGCGGTCCTAGCTCCCACCGGAACTTTCAAATGTGTGGTATGTTTTCCGGACAGACATTCCACACATTTTACTAGCGGGTGAACATACCATAACACTTCAAGGGTGGCTATAGACAGACATCTCACATACTGGTGGTGAAAGTCCTTGGACTTATATGGCTCATATATGAGCTTTTTAACTGTCACCGGCTTCGAGTAGCAGCTTTGTCATGGTCCAGATTGATCCATTTGGCCAAAACAAAAACTGTCTGGTTTTGCCCACAACAACCAATCACAGCTCAGCTTTCATATCTTATTGAGCTCCGGTAAAATAAATGTCGAGTTTGATTGGATGTTATGGGCAAAACCTGGCAGTTTTGGTTTCGTGCAGATGGATAAATCTGGGCCTGTATGTATGTATATCTTTGGAAATTTTTACACTGTACCTGTTAGCCTTAAAGGGTAGTACTGTGCTGAAAAACGTATCCCCTATCCAAAGGATAGGGGATATGTTTCGGATTGCGGGGGTTCCGACCGCTGGGGCCCCCTGCGATCTCCTGTACGGGGCCCTGATAGCCTACGGGAAGGGGGTGTGTTGACCACCGCACGAAGTGGCGGCTTACACTCCCCCTCAATACATCGCTAAAGCAGAGCCGCTCTACCATAGAGTTATATTGAGAGGATGTGTCAGCTGCCGCTTCGTGAGGTAGTCAACATGCCCCCTTCCCATAGGCTGCCAGGGCCCCGTACAGGAGATCGCGGAGGGGGGGGGGGGCCCTAGCGGTTGGACCCCCCGCAATCTGAAACTTATTCCCTATCCTTAGGATAGGGGATACGTTTTTCAGCACTGGATATCTCCTTTAAAGTTATCACTTCCAACTTCCCTTATTAACATGCACAACTGCATTGGTGGAATATGTATGTTTACTGCCCATGACAAAAACTATGGAATGCCCACACTTACAGGATGGTCCTTAGATCTTTTAATTCATAGGAAATTTACAAATCAGAGACATAACACAAAACACTGTTTAGATGCTGAACATTCTGGCTTCATGAGGCATACATCAAGCAAATAAAAGGCCCCATTCATACCACGTTCAAGCACTACATCCAAGGTAAGAGTTGGGATACAGGCAAAAAGGTACTGATAGCCTAGCCTACTGCACTTCCGAGTCCCATAAAAAAAAAATATACGTTTTGGAAGTAGACTGAGCTCAGTCACTAATTGTCTAAGCTACAGGATACATCAGCATACCTTTTAACCAGTATCCCAATCTATACCTCTGGTGTAGCCCAGAAACATTATGGAAAATGTTTTTTTTTTTTTTTATTTGTTTAAGGTATAAACAGGCACAATGTTAACATGCCAGCAATGAAATGTGTTCTGCTACTCACAACATGGTCCAGATTGTCACATCTACTGTACATTGCCTGGTGTAAAGAATACATTACCCAGAAGTAAAGCTGCTGAAAATCAAAATGGTATAAAATGTATCAATAATATATCTAATAATGAATCTGCAAAATTATCAGCAACATAGAAATAGTACAATTGTCTTACATGGTGAACCCTTATTAAGTGACACCTTTTTTACCTTTTTGAATATTTAACAAATCTGTAAACGTTCAAATAAGCAGATTTACCCCGAATCAAAGTTATAAAATAATTAAAAATACAGAGACCATCATAATCTTCATTCTTGAATTGGAAATAACATATTGCTTTAATATTGTTGGAAACTCCCATGGCACTGGAGAAACGAATGCATTTTACTGGGACTTTTATGAAATGTCTGATGTCAATCCTTCATACAAAACCTTGTTTTTTACTACTTGCCAGGTTGATGTACCTAGCGTGATGTATTCCTTTTTGTAGGTTGTATCTTAATCATCAAATGCTTGGTTTACCATTAAATTGCTAGAGTGACCAACATTAATCTATAACATTTGAGATTTATTAAATATAATGGTACGATGTGCGCAAATGTTCTAGTAGCCATAGCAACAAATGATAGGACTGCTTAGAGGTATAAATAAGAGTACAGTCTAGCAGGATATTTATATGCATTGCCTCATACTGGTAAATACGATCCATCCTTTATTTCCTGCTTGAATTAAGTAAAAATAAATAAAATAAAATAAGGATCTAAATGTATTTTTACAAACATTTTCCACAGGGCAGCCAACCTCTGACCGCATCACCTTGCAAACAGGAAGTGTTTGTCTACAGTCCGTCGCCTAGCCACGAGATCTATACTTCCTCTACCCCCGTAATCATGAGCAGGAGCCCTACAGGTGCTTCCCTTATTAAACTACATGTCTATAGGATGGAATACAGGAGGCCAGTTTCTACTTATAACACCAGCTGAGGCACGATATTGCATTTGAGGAAATAAGACAGTGCTTGTAAATCTATGGTCCTTTAGGGGTTTGTTGGTACTGGAATAAATTGCAAGAGTTTCTAAGATTTGATATAAACACACTTCAGTTACCAGAGTTATTGTAGTAATAAGGGTTAATGGGGGTTTTCCATCTTATATAGTGATGGCATATGTCATAGCTTTATGATTGTTTAGGATCTGCCCCATGTGACTTTTACTGATCATAAGAATCGGTAAGAGGTTTTTCCTACACAGTGTTGCCATGGTGCTCTTGGCCACCAAGGTGTGAATGACACTGTAGTGGGCACCATTAACTTGATATTTCAATTTCCTGCAGAGCCCAACACCAGTTATGCATCCCCTTCCTACCTACAATTGGTGGGGGTACCAGAGGTGGGACCCACATTTGCATATCTTAGTTTTTTTGCCATCACTTTAAGATAATGGAATATCCCTTTGATTGTTTATATGTTTCTTGTTTATGTAAATAGCCCTATATAAGGTGAAAGTGCATGGTTTTCCATAGTCCTCTCTGGACGCAATTTACCTGTGTTTGTCAAAATCAAAGATTGAATAACAGAGCATGATTTGAATAACCAATCCCTCTCTGCACTAGCTCATCAATTATGGATGCCTATAAACATATATAAATAGGATACAGTGGGGCAAAAAAAGTATTTTGTCAGCCACCAATTGTGCAAGTTCTCCCACTTAAAAAGATGAGAGAGGCCTGTAATTTTCATCATAGGTATACCCCAACTATGAGAGAGAGAATTAGGAAAAAAAATCCATAAAATCACATTGTCTGATTTTTAAAGAATTTATTTGCAAATTATGGTGGAAAATAAGTATTTGGTCACCTACAAACAAGAAAGATTTCTGGCTCTCACTGACCTGTAACTTCTTCTTTAAGAGTCTCCTCTGTCCTCCACTCATTAGCTGTATTAATGGCACATGTTTGAACTTGTTATCAGTATAAAAGACACCTGTCCACAATCTCAAACAGTCACACTTCAAACTCCACTATGGCCAAGACCAAAGCAAAGCGCTGTTGAAGGACACCAGAAACAAAATTGTAGACCTGCACCAGGCTGGGAAGACTGAATCTGCAGTAAGCAAGCAGCTTGTTGTGAAGAAATCAACTGTGGTAGCAATTATTAGAAAATGGAAGACATACAATACCACTGATAATCTCCCTCGATCTGGGGCTCCACTCAAGATCTCACCCCATGGTGTCAAGATGATCACAAGAACAGTGAGCAAAAATCCCAGAACCACACGGGGGGACCTAGTGAATGACCTGTAGAGAGCTGGGACCAAAGTAACAAAGGCTACCATCAGTAACGCACTATGCCGCCAGGGACTCAAATCATACAGTGCCAAACGTGTGTCCCTGCTTAAGCCAGTACATGTCCAGGCCCATCTGAAGTTTGCTAGAGAGCATTTGTATCATCCAGAAGAATATTGGGAGAATGTCATATGGTCAGATGAAACCAAAGTAGAACTTTTTGGTAAAAACTCAACTTGTCGTGTTTGGAGGAGAAAGAATGCTGAGTTGCATCCAAAGAACACCATACCTATTGTGATGAAGCATGGGGGAAGAAATATCATGCTTTGGGGCTGTTTTTCAGCAAAGGGACCAGGACAACTGATCCATGTAAAGGAAAGAATGAATGGGGCCATGTATCGTGAGATTTTGAGAGAAAACCTCCTTTATCAGCAAGGGCATTGAAGATGAAAGTGGCTGGGTCTTTCAGCATGACAATGATCCCAAACACAACGTCCAGGCAGCAAAGGAGTGGCTTCGTAAGAAGCATTTCAAGGTCCTGGAGTCCAGATCTCAACCCCATAGAAAACCTTTGGACGGAGTTGAAAGTCTGTGTTACCCAGCGACAGCCCCAAAACATCACTGCTCTAGAGGAGATCTGCATGAAGAAATGGACCAAAATACCAGCAACAGTGTGTGAAAACCATATGAAGACTTACAGAATACATTTGACCTCTATAACAAAGTATTGAGATGAACTTTTGTTATTGACCAAATACTTATTTTCCACCATAATTTGCTAATAAATTCTTAAAAAATCAGACAACGTGATTTTTATGGATTTTTTTTTTCTCATTATGTATCTCATAGTTGAGGTATACCTATGATGAAAATTACAGGCCTCTCTCATCTTGTTAAGTGGGAGAACTTGCACAATTGGTGGCTGACTAAATACTTTTTTGCCCCACTGTATATGAGGGCTTACAGAGAACTATGGATATATGAAACCCTGTCCATGGAGCAAGCAATGGTATGAGTCCACACTTTAGTCTTCTGATAAGTTATCAGTGCTTAAAGTGTTCAACTCACGTTTTTTCAATACTGTTTTGTATACAGCCGTATTGCTTGCCGTACCCATTGACTTTCCCTACAAAAACGTACCCAAAAGTTTTTGTACTTTTGCGTTTTTCTGAGTTTTTCTTCCCGTGCACAAAACCGTGGTGAACCACGGTTTTGTTCCCAGTTCTGTCCTGTTTTTGGGTCTACAATGGTTTATAAAAAACCATATGGCACCCAGAGATGTTTTTTATAACATTGTAGTCAATGGAAACCCCATTAAGCATACAATTCATATGGTTTTGCCAGGTTTTTTTTGTATACTGTTTTGGAAAGAAAAATCTAATACAAAACTGCACTGGAAAATCGTGATGTGAATGTAGCCTTACTGTCATTTAACAACATTTTTGATATGGCTTGACACTCTCCCATTTTGCTGCAGGAGACAGACTCAAAGTTTTTTTTAAATGACAGTAACACTTTCATGTATTAAGAAATTATTTTCATATATTTAGTGCACAATAAAGGATTATTGGGGGAGATTTATCCAAACCTGTGCAGAGGAAAAGTTAATCAGTTGCCCATATCAACCAATCAGATTGCTTCTTAAATTTTTAAAAAGGCCTCAGAAAAATAAAAGAAGTAATCTGATTGGTTGCTATGGGCACATGGTCAACTTTTATATCATAATTATCTGGTAAAGTTATTATACTCTATCTTCCCACAAATAGCCTGAAGGGAGTAAGGTGAATGAAGTAAATGGAGTGCTCCTCTCATCATCTTTCCTTCTCACAGATGTAAAGAGTAGAAATTCCCCAAGATCCAACCTCAAATTTCGTTTTGATAAACTCAGCCAGTCAAGTTCCGGCTCAAGTACAGTAAGTAGCATTGTCTACAGATGTCCAACCCTAGGCAGCATGGGCGAGCTGTACTATTGTGTCATGTGAGCTGAGCGTCAAATATACAGTAGGTAATAGAAGAGTTCCTAAACCTATTATCCATCATGCCTGTGCTGTGACTGGCTTCTTCCATCCATAAGGGAATGCTTAGGAGTTTTTCTACAGGAATTTGTTTAATGTAAGCCATGCATTTGCCATAACACTGTTCCTTTAGCAATGGAGATGCCTTTTCTGTATCTTAGTGTTATCTAGTATACTACTTTGCTGATTTTTGTTTGTAAAAAATGCCAAAGGTTTTCACCATCTGACAACTTGACCCTTAAGTCTACAATCACTCATTGTCATATAGTCCCATGTTCGTTTGCATGAAAATGGCCACTTGAGCCACATAAATGATCCAGTGCCTGAGAGATTGCAACAAAGCAGCTTATTGTTCATGAATTGCGCCTTCTGATGAGTATTAGCTTAAAGAGTCATCTATACAATAATAACAGGCTTGTACTATATTAATAGCTTTGATAACCTTGATAATGCATACAACCCTACTAACCCTCATAACTAACTACTAGGAGGGTCATCATCACCATCGCCAGACAATGGGTTTATAGAGTCTGCAAGCAGCAAGTATGACAATGTAAAGCAAGCAATTATTAAGTGACACTTAAAAAGGTACTGCAAGCTTCCATGTTCCGGGCACTGCCACTGCCAGCCTAGAGATTGCGGGGGTCCCCAGTGGCGGGACCCCCGCGATCTAACATCTTATCCCCTAGGTGGTACTTTATGTTTCATACAGTGATATTTGCATACTTAACCCATGCCCACTGCAGCAGCTCCATCACTTCAGAGGAGTGGGAACAAATTTTACAGACAGTTCCACCATATCCCAAATATGTTTAATGGGATAACAGCCCAGAGAGTTTGGGGACCAAGGAAGTTTGGAGAACTCATTGCCATGTTCCTGTACTCTCTAGTGATCTAAGTCTGATGATACAGATCATTGTCCTGTAAAAGAATGGCACTGTGGTTAGGGAAGACCTTCCTTAAGATATCAGATGCAGATGGTCAGCTAACATATCTCTATAGTATTCATCATTCAAGTATTGTGGTTTTATGGCCAACGTTCCCAAGCCATGACACTCCCACCACCAGCGTTTTGAACCCCAACAGTGCACCCACAGGTTTGTTTATGACAGATGTGGACCTGGCCCTCCAAAAGGGTTAAAAAGAAACAGGGACTCCAAATGATCTTCTGCCTTGTGTCCAAGGCTCATGGAAGATGTTTTTTTTTTTCTTTTGCGATAATTCAGGGTTGTTAGGAGCATCTTTGACTTGGACCCAATAGCCGAAGACCAACAGTGTGAGGTTTTACACATGGGGGGAGATTTATCAAAACCTGTCCAGACGAAAAGTTGTCCAGTTGCCCATAGCAACCAATTAGATTGCTTCATTCATTTTTAACAAAGCCTCTGCAAAATGAAAGAAATGATCTGATTGGTTGCTATGGGCAACTTTCCCTCTGGACAGGTTTTGATAAATATCCCGCTGTTGTACTGATGGTACAGTCGATCCACTGGGGTATGCCAATCCTGAGAAAAACACTAAACATGCTACTTGACGCTTGCCCCTTGGATCAACCACATATGGCCTACAGCTGTGTGATTTTCTGTTGGATCTCTGTCCATGGTTCATCCAGTCTTGATAAACTCTTGGTACCGTGGTTTAGGAACAGTCAACAAGTGCAGATGTTTCAAAAATACTCGTCTCAACAATCTGTCTGCGGTCAAGGAAACGGAAGTCACCATGTTTACCTGCTAATAATGCCTTCTGCATGCAGAGGAGAGGTTAACACATTATCAAGATTGGGGTTTTGTGTTATTGGTCACAAAATGTCAAGTTCCAGCTGTTGCTAATGCAGTGATTGTTTGGTGTTTGTAAATTACACAGGAATGACCTGTTAGTCACGCACATGTAGTACAAAAAGGGAAAAATGCTAATCTAAGTTATACAGTACACAATGGAGTATGCCACAATCTATGTTATGCCTCATATAGTAAGAAAGACCCCAATGATGGAGGACACATTCTGTAGTTTTATGATCCAGTGTTGTATAACAGTATAGATCGTGAATGTGCCCGTGGGGGTTGATGAAATTCTCATAGAGCACAACTGAGGTTAGGTAAACAGCTGGAGGGAAAACATATATTTGCCATTACTTTGCATTACTTGCTGATGGTTTGCTGTATGCTTCGGGTCCTTACTGTCTTTTACTATGCCTTTGTCTTGCCGTGTGTGTCATGGAGCATGTTGTTATTGTGATTGACAAACCACTGGGTTCTGAATGCCAGGTTTCAGCATGATATTCTACCTGTTATTCCATTTATTCCTTCTTTACTGACAACTTTATCATTTGTGTTGCAGTGAAATGATGCCCTGGCGAAGTGGAACCACCATCTTTAAGACTGGCCTGCAAGGGTATACTCACTCCGCGAATAGTTACCACAATGCATCCATGGAAATGTTTGGCTACCAAGCTGTTTCCCAACAATCAAAGAAAGAACTGCCATCTTAGTGCACTCCTCGTGTCCTGTGACACTTGTCTTGTGAACGGAGTTTATAGTACGACTTGTCTTGTCCAATAGTGGAATTGACTCTCACCCAATTTCTTTATTTTACTTTGCCTAATACAAAGAGAATTTTTTTTAAATGTGAAGCATCCTACTTGCACGGTCTTTATACTCGACAGCACCTGAACACCGAGTGGCAAGTTTATTTAGGAATGAAATTCTGTGGAATTCTTACCACAATTTTGGGCATTCCCCCTAGGTGGTACTTGATGTTTCATACAGTGATATTTCCAATGCTGCTGTTCCATTTAACAAGGTAACATCTGAGGATCTTTCTGAGCCTCACACAATCTTACGTCTGCCATATTATCGTATTGAATGAGCTTTAGAGGTGAACAGTTTCATTAAACATGGCTGCTCTTTTGGCATCTTATGCAATGCATACACACAAATGTATCTGGATGTGCAATGGCTTTAAGAACGAATCCAACATTGTGAAATATTCCCACAAATCAAGGTCCCATATTCTTAGTCATCTGACATCAGCAGAAGTGTCAGAAGTTAAAAGTGTAGAATAAGTCTTCAGCTTTAATATTCGTTGTGTTTCTGGTGATGAAAACTTTCTTGAATGTCTAAGAATTCTCTGAGGGCTCGACGGGCCTTTAGTTATACCAGTCTGTATACCTACATCATAAGGGGGCAAGAGCTTGTACTGTGCAACCCTCTCCTTAATATCATGCAACCTTTTTTGTGAGGTGTGGTTTACATCAGGTGTGCCTGTCTTGCATGCTTAAACATTATAGCAACATAGGGAATTTGGACTGAGAATTGAACTGCAATGCCATTGGTGTGACCCTTTTTTCTAAATTTGCTGAATTTCTTTAATTGTGGTAGCTGCAACATTGTCTCCACTTAAAGCATAGTTATATTTATAAAGCATGGCATGTCTCCTGGCCAAAATGGGGTTTTCCAGGACTTTTTCATTCATGGCCTCTACTCATCAATATCTGATCGGTGAGGTTCCAACGTCTAGCACCGTTTGACAGTTGCTGGCATTACTGTAGTTAAGCTGCAGTAACCCATTCCTTCCACTACACGATGTATGGAGCTGTTTCTGTTCACTGTGTTTTTGGGCAGTTCAGCTCTGGCAATCAGCTGACTGGCAGGGTTGCCATGTATCAAACTTCCACTGATCAGTTATCGATGGCCTTTACTGACAAAAGGTCACCAATTAAACAGTCCCAGTTAAACACCTTTAAAACTGATGGCAGTGAATGCTGCAGGCAGGCATGGTGGATGTTAGTTGGCTAAGGCAACTGCCTGATGCTTAAATTATCTGGTAAATTAATTCTGATTGTGTCTGATTGGAGGGGGTAGGGAATCAGGGACCCCCTGCAAACTCCAAAACAGGGCCTGGATCACATTGCTTAGTTCTCCGGCCCCCACTTTTCAAAAAGTACTAGTCTCAGCAGTGATGGCCCGGTCAGCCAATCTATGACCGCCAGCCTGGTGATTGGCTGACTGGGATGTCACTGACAGCGGTAAGAGACAGGCCCCGTTCTGGACATCATGAGGCGTCCCGGCAGTCGATTCTCTGTGATCAGACACTTATGCCCTATCCTGTGAATAGGAGATACGTATTTATTAACCGGATGATCCCTTTAAGTTTCTAGGAAGGTAGAATATAGGTAGGCATTTGCCTTGACAACAGTCCAACTCTGGTATTTTTTAGCATATCCTGCTGTTAGCTTTTAACTTTACCCGATCTATGTCTATTAAGGATCTGTTATTGATATTTAAGAAATATATTTAAGGATAATTTATGGCATCAAACAGTAATCGGGAATTGATAGCAAAATAAAAAGTGTGGGGCACTGAATCTGTCTAAGTGTCCGTGAACTTGGAGTCTGGGTGCTACCCTCGTAGTGCACCAGGGTTGCTAGGCAAGTAGGAAAATATAGAAAATATTTCAGTAATCGGGAATTACAGGAGTTGTCCAGGATTAGAAAAACACTGCTTTTTTATTGCAAAAACATCACCACTGTTGTCTACGAGCCATGTCTAGTACTGCAGCTCAGTCTCATTCACTTCAATAAAGCCAAGCTGCAATACCAGACACAGCCCGTGAACAGGAGTGGTGCTGTTTTTGCAAAGAAAAAGCGGCAAATTTCAATCTATACTTCTCTATATGTTCATTTATTAGAAATAAAAATGCTATAAGTATGCTCAATACAATAATTAACATTGGCTGGAGATAAATATAAATAATTACAGATATTTCTATGTTTATACTTTTCTATTTATAAAAATTTAGTGCATACAAATATATAAAACATTTAAATATATACTTATTTGGGAAACATGTCATCATCCTCCGCTTCCTGCAGTCTACGGCTCTGAGTGTTGGGTTTTATTAGTCTCGAATATTGTTTCAGACTTGCATGATTCTACTGTATTTACTATGGGGATTCACAGGCTAGGGAAGGTCTAACCACCTGTTTTTTGGTGGGAAAGTAGCTGCTTTTTTTTATTCCTGGATAACCCCTTTAAATAATCATTATAGGTAGATCCTGCTAATTTGGTAAAACTTACCTGGAATTTTACTTAAACTCAGATGTCATAATGCACCAAAGAAACAGATGGTCAATTAATCCAGCACTGCTTCATTTCCAGACAGCACCACATTTTAATATATTGAATCCTTTTTTTTTTTTTAAGTTTTGTCATTTTTGATAAAAACCAGTCCCTATGCTAGCTTCCACAGCTTCCACTTCCATAAGGACTCTTTTTCCAAATAAAGGGTTTACCCAGTGAAAGAAACAATCTGTGTACGATCTAAAAAAAAAGTACAAGAAAGCGAATAACTACTATAATGTTATCAGCCATAGTGCACAGATCTGGAAGAGCAGAGCTGCTGTGACATTACATGACACTCTCTGAATCCAGAGCTCCTGTACCTGCCCCCCCCCCCTCCTGCCTGCTCAGGACGAGACCATTAATGTAAAGAGGGGTACTTGTATAACTGCTCATTAGAATTATGACTCCTTGGATAAGACAGCCTATTTTGACAGAAGCTACTGACTGCTGTCTTATCTAATGAGCAGTAACACAAGCTCCCCCTTAACATTACTGGTCTTGTTCCGAGCAGACAGGAGGGGAGGGGGAGGAGGGACAGAACAGACTACATTCAGAGAGTGTGATGTGACATCACAGCTGCAAGCCAGACAGCACAGCTCATATCTCTGCACTAAGGCTAATAACAATACATTAGGAAGTTGCTGTATGATACATTTTGACACCATACACAGGTTATTTATTTTGCCGGACGTCTTGTGTAACTTTTTTTCCTCCCATAACCAAAGAAAATGCCAGTGTGTATTTGAAGATAACAAAAGTTAGACATTAGTCTATTCTCTATGCAGCTCTCTTTTTCCATAGTTATACAGCTATATGTTTGGCCTGTGTGACATTCTTCTTTCTTCTTTGCAATTTTTTTGTATGCAATTCTATTTGCCATCTGCATCTCATGTGATCTGCTACTATGTAAGTGCTCCATTTAGGCAAAAAAAAAAAAAAAAAAAAATGGCGACTCTTTTTCCATCCAAACATTTTTGGAAGTGGACTCTTGTATATTAAAAAAAGGTTTCCATGACCAGTCAAGTAATATTTTCTATACAAACATAACTGTAATAGTCAAAAAGACTGTGCACACCTACCCCACCAGCTGCAGTCCCCTGTTCCCTCCTAGACAGTGACACATTATTTCTTTTCTGGAGCTAAATTATTTAGAATAAATCTGTGCACATACATGATAAAAACCATTAGTATTAAATTATAAAGGTCACCGCTGGATCCTAATGTAGACGTCCTGCTGCTCGTGAGGTTGTCATCCGAAATGTAATTTCTTTGTTAGGCTACGTAAATGATATGCAAATACGGAATCGCCCGCGATAACTCAGAATGGTTTTTTTCTTGTTGTTGCTGAGCGCTCTCTACTGGTGGTTGGAAGAAGTGAAGGAGCGCAGCGTCGAGATGTCGTTTTTCGTATACTTTTACAGTCATTATAGCCTGATTTTCTTTTAAACCATGCCCTTGGAAGAGGCTTCCAATTTTTAGGAATATATTGATAAGTTAGTGTAACTATTCCTCTTGTGAGTTTGTCCCAAAACCAGTGTTTCCCAATCAGTGTTTCTCCAGCTGTTGCAAAACTACAACTCCCAGCATGCCTGGACAGCCTTTGGCTGTCCAGGCATGCTGGGAGTTGTAGTTTTGCACCAGCTGGATGCACACTGGTTGGGAAACACTGCCCTATACACACTAGTCTGATCCTGTTCCAGCAATTGTTAAGATACAATTTTTTTTTAAATCAACTGGTGCCAGAAAGTTAAACAGATTTGTAAATTACTTCTATAAAAAATTGCAACCCTTCCAGTACTTATTAGCTGCTGAATACTACAGAGGAAATTATTTTCTTTTTGAAACACAGAGCTGACATCACAAGCACAGTGCTCTCTGCTGACATCTCTGTCCATTTTAAGAACTGTCCAGAGTAGGAGAAAAGCCCCATCGCAAACATATGCTGCTCTGGACAGTTCCCAAAATGGTCAGAGATGTCAGCAGAGAGCACTGTGTTCCAGAAAGAAAAGAATTCACTCTGTAGTATTCAGCAGCTAATAAGTACTGGAAGGATTACGATTTTTTAATAGGAGTAATTTACAAATCTGTTTAACTTTCTGCCACCAGTTGATAAAAAAAAATAAAAAAAAATGTTTTCCACCGACGTACCCCTTTAAATGGATTCTTCCTAAAACTACTCGAATCAAAGGGTAGCTGTCGCCATCACCAGTGTCAAGAAAAGCCATACAGACTTTAATATCTTTTATACATAAGTATTCATGTTTCAAAATTCATAAATACTCTATGTTTCAATCAGCGTAGTACCAGCATGTAGCCTGCACAACACTTGTTTTTTCTCTCCGCGGTTTTAATTGATTCGACTATTTACTACATTTGAGAATATATATATATTCAAAATATTTTTGTAAAATGATAACAGCACACAATGTTTTTGAGTCTGAGAGAAATCTGCTCGGCGGTGGGAAATTCGCTGCGTTTGCGCAAGAAACATTTACACAGGGCTTTTCCTGCCGTCGCTCTGTGTGCAGTGAGGTTCCGAGGCGGGCCATGTGTCACAGTTATATCGGTGCCCTGGGCCCTCCTCCTAACCTCACTGCACACACAGGACTGTGGCAGGAAATCCCTGTGTGTCTGCTACTAACACTGTCTGGCAGATTTCTCACAGTATGCAATGTGCAAGCTGCTTTATTGTTCTCATTACTCTTCACCCATGTTCACACGAACATGTTCCAAGGCGGGAAATATGCTGTGTATGCGCAAGAAGCAGTTACACAGGGCTTTCCCTGCTGCAGCTCTGTGTGTGCAGTGAGGTTCCGAGGCGAGCCACGTGTCACAGTTATATCGGTGCGCTGGGCCCTCCTCCTAACCTCACTGCACACACAGGACTGTGGCAGAGAAAGTGTCTGTGTGTCTGTTCCGCTGCAACAGAGTTCCCTTTGAATTCAACAGGATTCTGCTGCTCTGTGGAATTTCCATGTCAGATGTTTCCGGCACGGAAATTCCATTTTCCGTATCCGCACAAAGAATGAACATTCCGGTGCAGTCCTAGCACTGGCATATTATGCCGGCGCTCCGCAGTGTCTGGAATGTCTGCACGGAGATTCTTCCTGTGGACATTCTGACGTGTGAACCTAACCTTAGAGGAAGCCTGCGAGTCCTTTTTCCCCCCCACCCATTTCTGATTGACAGGTCTTCCTGTAGAGAGTGAGAACTGTCAATCACTCTTTGTGGGTGGGGGAGGCAGGACTCACAGGCTTTCTCTGGTTTTGACAACATTTAAAGAGCTTTATATAAGTACAGTATCAAATCATACTCAGAAAAATAAATATATCCAAGTTCAGCATCTCCTCCTCTATCACATGCCTTCCTCAAACATAGTAATATATTACTGGACAGATCCACTTTAAATCTGTTTTTTTATCTGGGCACTGTACATCGAAATAGAGTTTGCTTCTACAGAATATCATTTAACATTTCAAACAGGAATTCAATTTACTAACCAAAGTTACCTGGGCATGGAAATTCCTTTTTTTGAAGCTAATTCAAAGTTGGTATTTCAGATGCTCTGCCTTTCATTTCAGTAATTTATTTTTCGACATAGGTTAGTTTGGCTTAAAGGGGTACTCCGTTGCCCTGCTTCGGAAGCTTCGCTCCTCAGCATCCAGAAGTTTCTGGTTCCGAACGCTGCTTGAGGGCTTCCATGTTCAGGGCCGCCCCTCGTGACGTTACGCCCGCCCCCTCAATGAAAGTCTATGGGAAGGGGGCGCGACGGCCGTCGCGCCCCCTTCCCATAGACTTTCGTTGAGGGGGCGGGCGTGATGTCACGAGGGGCGGCCCTGAACACGGAAGCCCGTACACAGCGTTCGGAACTAGAAACTTCCGGACACTGGGGAGCGGAGCTTCCGAAGCAGGGCAGCAGAGTACCCCTTTAAATATGCTTTTTAATTTAACCTCAGAAATCAAGGTTTATATAGGTTTATATAGTATTAGAAGTAATACAGGGCATTTTACAAATTTTGTTATGTGATAAAATGTAATAGATAAATGAATTGCAATGTTCATGAACTAACTGCATTCGGCCGATCGGTCTGCCAGAGCATAATCCGACATTTGAGATGGAGTATGGAGACATATGTGCCTACTTCTTCTTTTAGGTTCTGCGGGTCAAGCTTTTTTTTCACTCACTCTGATGGGACTTAGCTGCAATACCAGACACAGTTCATAGATGTTGTTTCAGGAATAATCATGTAAATCCCTTAAAAATTGTTCATAGATATAAATGTTTGTCTACTGATCCCTGCCTAATGTCTATGGACACAACAAGACAACTGTTCCTATTCTACAAAGCAGCTGCTCATCTGCCCCTTTTCTATGCAATGAGCTTGAATTCTTAGAGGAGCCAGTTAAAGATGAGCGAACTTACAGTAAATTTGATTCGTTACGAACTTCTCGGCTCGGCGGTTGCTGACTTTTCCTGCATAAATGAGTTCAGCTTTCAGGTGCTCCCGTGGGCTGGAAAAGGTGGATACAGTCCTAGGAGACTCTTTCCTAGGACTGTATCCACCTTTTCCAGCCCACCGGCGCACCGGAAAGCTGAACTAATTTATGCAGGAAAAGTCAGCAACCGCCGAGCCGAGAAGTTCGCGACGAATCGAATTTATTGTAACTTTGCTCATCTCTAGAGCCAGTCATGTATATGAAAAGGGTAGTTCCCACTGTATAACATATTCCATTTGCATTACTGTATGAAAAAGAGCATTATTTTAATTCAGAGCCGCCAGAAGCCAGAGCTCCTCCTTTCAGCTGTTCTACAGTACGCTATTCCTTAAATAATATATATTATTAGGTTATTTAAAGCAAATAGTCAATCAGACATCATATGTGTCAGTCAACTGTCATGTTATATCTCTGACTACCTAGTGAATGTCATGTTAACATTAATGTCATTTTCAGATCCAACATTATATGCTAAAGAAACTGATTGTCCAGCGCAGTGACTCTTCAGAACAATGTAAACTTTATTCATATTAATAGAAACACCAAAGATAAAGGCTTCCTGCACTCACCACATAAGACCTGGTATTTCAGCTCCCACCTCTGGCTGTTCCTCCGGCAGGGACTTCAAGACGTTGTGGGGCGCTCGGTTTCACGCCGGCAGTCGCCTCTGAGCACCCCACAACGTCTTGAAGTCCCTGCCGGAGGAACAGCCAGAGGTGGGAGCTGAAATACCAGGTCTTATGCGGTGAGTGCAGGACACCTGCACTTATCTTTGGTGTTTCCACTATTGATTGCTATTTGCATTGTCCTAGCACCGCCGCTACTGGACACGGCTGGTTTCCTCACCGGGAGTGATCATATCCATCTCGAGGAGCTGTAGGCTTATGGTATCGGTGCCACTTTTTTGTTCTTTGGTTGTTATTTATTCACATTAAAACCACACAGAACAGAAGGACATGAAACGTGTCACTGTTTCAGTGATGTCCTTTTGTTCCATGTGGTTTCAATGTGAATAAAGTTTACACCATTCTGAAGAGTCACTGCGCTAGACAAAGATTTTATTCTACATTCAAGCATTGGCGGTGTCCACACCAATCCGAGCAGCAGTAAGGTGTCAGGTCACCCTCGTGCCTATCATTTGATTTTATCATATATCTCTCTACAGGGGTTGGAGAACTTCTTTAAAGGTCATCTATCTACTTCATACGAGGTACGGAGCTGCACACCTAAGCATCTGGAGCATAGGGAGATAAGAAATACTGTACCTTGTTAATGTGGCCGCAGTTTGTAAACGTATATTGTCTTCATCTTCTGATCCAGCCGGATAGTCAGAGAGGCCGGCCGAGACGCTGTGCGCCATTTCAACTCTGCCGGTCTCTCAGCTGGATTAGAAAATGAGGGTAATATAAGTTTACAAACTTGCGGCCACACTAAACGAGTGTACTGTCTTTCTTATGTCCCTATGCCCTTAATACAAAGGAGTACAGAGTGACAGATACACTTTAAACACAGTTCCAGACTATTTTGACAGCTGTAGAGATATTTCTGACTGCATAGGATAATATTGTTTTATTATTTAATTCAATATAGGAACAGTATGTAGTATGCTCTTAAAGGGGTACTCCGGTGGAAAACATTTTTTTTTTTTTAAATCAACTGGTGCCAGAAAGTTAAACAGATTTGTTAATTACTTCTATTAAAAATTCTTAATCCTTTTAGTACTTATTAGCAGCTGTATACTACAGAGGAAATTCTTTTCTTTTTGGATTTCTTTTCTGTGCTCTCTGCTGACACCTCTGTCCATTTTAGGAACAGTCCAGAGCAGCATATGTTTGCTATGAGGATTTTCTCTTGCTCTGGACAGTTCCTGACATGGACAGAGGTGTCAGCAGAGAGCACTGTGGTCAGACAGAAAAGAAATCCAAGAAGAAAATAATTTCCTCTGTAGTATACAGCCGCTAATAAGTACTGGAAGGATTAAGATTTTTAAATAGACGTCATTTACAAATCTGTTTAACTTTCTGGCAACAGTTGATAAAAAAAAAGACAAAAAAAAATAAAGTTTTCCACAGGAGTACCCCTTTAAGCTCCCCCTGTGGTTGCTACAGGTAGTCATAATGTTATCATTTAACTGTCTATGCAGGAAATCTGAACTATAACCCATGTAATGATATATTATAAGGTTAATTATTACAATTAATTAGTTTTCCTATTTATAGTACAAAAATAAAATGAATAAATAAAAATAATCTTTAATGGGGGAGGGGAGCACTAACTTACCTTCCTATTTTAACCATGAAGGACAGTTCACTCATAAATCACAGAAACTCTCTTGACTCTCTGAGTTATTGTTCGGTATGTGGCCTTACATAGGGGTACAATAGGTGTTTGATTTTCCGATATATTATGCCCAAAACTGTGTTCAGTTGTGCTTTTATTTTCCAACTTTGTTTAACATTATCCAATATTAACAAATTCTGTGAATCAAATGTTATGTTCTCATTTAATGATATTTTTAGCATTATTTATAACCCGCCCGTCATTGACTACGTGGTACTACTGCCTTTGGTGACTCTGAAAAGAATCTGACATAGTTAAGATATCAATGTAAATCGGTTTCCTAGAATTGTATTTTATTGTCAGAAATTTAGTTTTTCTTTTTTTGCAGATAAAATATGAAAGAGGATTGTGTAAATAAAGCATGCGGATATAAATATATATAATTTCTACCTAAATGTAGCACTAGACAAAATGCAAAGTCGGTTTCTAATTTTAGAGTATAAAAATCATTTTTAAGTATATGAATTTAAGTGAAGGGGAAACTCTATCCTCTATCTATTTGTATTCTTTTTAGATAGGTGGTGCTTATTGTAAGTTTCCGGTGACCTCTGTCTGTAAATATTGTACATTTAATTTATTGCTTTGGTCTAGTAATGTATAGAATGAAATTTAAAGTTCACAAATGTATATTTTGTTGCTTAAATGTGTCTTTGCAAAATTCACAATAAATGACCTATTTTATGTGCACAAAATATGTAACCTTTCATCTATTTAAAAACAAAAACAAAAAAACTCAGTTTAAAATTGTATTGACAATACAAACCTCAGTACAATAAATTAAGAAGATACAGTAAGGCCCCATTCACACTACGGAATTCTCATGGCTGAATTCCGCGAGCGGAGATTCCGCCTGGCGGCCGCCGCTGGAGATGCTTCGGCGCTAGGGCCGTCACCATTGATGGCTATGCAGTGCTCGCGGAATCTGCGCAAAGAATGAACATGTTCTTTCTTTGCGCGGAACAATTTCAGTGGCGGAATTGTCCGCCGCGGAAATTCCGCAGTGTGAACGGGTCTCTCGGAGACCCATTCACACTAATGTTAAGTTCACACAGCGGATTTCCGCTCGCGGAGTTCCGCTCGTGGAATTCCGCGAGAATTCCGTAGTGTGAACGGGCCTAAAGAGCCAATGATCTTGTGTAGACTTGTGTTACTGCCTATGTTCATTACACCTATTTACAATCGTAGATTCATTAGTTGTGGATATAGAACTTACACCCGAAAGAACTAAACAACCTCAAAAAATTATTTTATATGTACAGTGTCTTTAAGGAGTACTGTGGGTAAAATGAATGTATCCCCTAACCACAGGATAGGTAGCTGATCGCAGGGAGTCCAACTACTCGGACCCCCCCTGTCTTGCTCAGTGTGGAGCGTGTGTCATCTACCCTAGACAGCGCACTCTATTCATTTTAATGGAGCGTGTGACGTCTACAACACGCGCTCCTCACTTAGAGCCGGGTCCCATTCAGTAGATCGTGGTGGGTCCCAGCAGTCGGACCCCTCACGATCAGCTGCTTATCCCCTATTCTGGGGATAGGGGATAAGTTTAATTTTGGTCACAGTACTCCTTTACAGAGGTTTTCTGAGGTATTCTTTGTAAAAACAAAAAAATTATGTGTACTCACTTGCCCTGATCCCTCGCTGCCATATTTTCATGGCCTTGGTCTCCTAGCTTTGCCAATCAGTTGCTTAGGTTGGTCACCACACCTGCCAGAGATTGGCTAAACGAGAACTTTCCTGTGCCAAGACCATAACAAGGAAGTGCTATGTAGCAGGATGGGGCACTGTCAGAATAGCGGCTCGGTTAAATTGGGGCTTTACCCCAGCCTGAGTACTATAAAGAGAATACCCCAGAGCAGTGTTTCTCAACCAGGGTGCCTCCAGGTGTTGCAAAACTACAACTCCCAACATTCCCAGACAGCCAAAGAGCATGATGGGAGTTGTAGTTTTGCAATAGCTGGAGACATCCTGGTTGGGAAGCAGTATCCCAGACAAAGGAATAATCTCAGAAAGTGACAAAGGACATACACTAAATTGACTATTAACTAAATTGATCTGTACCAGTCATCAAAATTAAAGGGGTTGTTCAGGAATCATGGCAGATTTCTTCAAAAAAACAGCACCATACCTGTCCACGTGTTGTGGCTGGTAGTGTTGCTCAGTTCCTTTAAAGGGGTACTCTGGTGGAAAACATTTTTTAAATCAACTGGTGTCAGAAAGTTAAACAGATTTGTAAATTACTTCAATTTAAAAATATTAATCCTTCCAGGACTTATCAGCTGCTGTATGCTCCACAGGAATTTATTTTCTGTCTGTCTATGGTGCTCTCTGCTGACACCTTTGTTCATGTCAGGAACTGTCCAGAGAAGGAGAGGTTTGCTGTAGGGAATTGTTCCTGCTCTGGACAGTTCCTGACATGGACATAAGTGTCAGTAGAGAGAACTGTGGACAGACAGAAAAGAAATTCAAAAAGAAAAGAACTTCCTCTGCATTATACAGCAGCTGATAAGTACTGGAAGGATTAATGTTTTTAAACAGAAGTCATTTACAAAACTGTTTAACTTTCTGGCACCAGTTGATTTGTAAAAAATAATGTTTTTCACCGGAGTACCCCCCTTGAGGGATTGGGCAGAGATGCAATACTTCTTGCAGCCTGTAGACAGGTTAGGTGCCGTTTTTGGCAGCCATGTTTTTCTAATCTTGAACAATCACTTTAAAGGGGGGTTGTCATTTTCAGATCTTTTTTTGCTCTGGTGGTCCTTATTAGCAAAGGACAGAAATTTGATTAGCAATGTGACAAATTGTAGCTATTGGTAAATAGGAGACAATCAGAAGGGAAATGCAGAAGAAGACAAAGTGTACCTGTCATACCACAGAAAAAAACAGTGCTTATATATGTTACTTTCTAGGTCATACAAATGCTTTACATGTCTTTTTCATGTACCTAGCTTCTGTATTTGGCTCACAAATCCATCTGTTCTGCTGCTTACTTATTCTGACATTTACTGCTCAGGAAGGGGCATGTCCAAGACAAGCACTGAGCCCTCCCTCACTCACCATGCATTCACTTCACCCCTGAGTCTTCTGTGCTGTGCTGTCTCTCATCATCCAATCACTGCAAGCTCTAAGCACTGTAACCCCTCCACTCTGTTTGATAGACAAGACAGGAGTGAGCAGAGAGGAGTGTTAGTCCTGTCCTCACTTCCTGTGCTTCAGCTGGGACAAAGATGATGCTGCAGCTGGAGAGGTGCGGACAGAGGACCATTCATTTTCTATGGGACTTCTGAACATTGCACTCTATTCATTAAGACATCTGTCCTGTCCTCTGTTCTCAGGATTGATGCGTTTCTCAAAACACATCAAAAGTACATTTATAAAACTACTTTGAATCTACTGGTCATGAGACCCCTCAAAAGAGAATTTCTAAGAAAAACAGACATTCATTTAATCCTTTTCTTAATATATATTTATTTTTCATATGCATTCATAAATTCAAATTTTCATCAGCACTCAAAATATTTACAATAGACTAATATGTACAGTTGGTACAGACATACA
The DNA here is from genome assembly GCF_029499605.1 of Hyla sarda. Lineage (NCBI taxonomy): Eukaryota > Metazoa > Chordata > Amphibia > Anura > Hylidae > Hyla > Hyla sarda. The sequence goes on along the minus strand of NC_079190.1, from coordinate 375,405,374 downwards.
GTACAATAACACAAAGCAAGTCTCTTATATAGCAACAATACAGTGCAACAATTGTTGCTGTAAGTTTCAATAGACTTGTCTAAAATAAAACTATCTCCCCATTTTGCTTTTTATACTACAGTGCTTACTTCCTGAGCACAGGTCTAGAATAATACTATTTTTACCCATTACTTAGAAGTCTCTATGGGTTTATTGCTGACCTTCTACAAGCACTGACTGTTAACTTTTAGGGCGGGGTCACATGGGGTGCATCACCAGCGTATTTCACACTGCGGATTTCTCACAAGAGGGACTGCAGACCGAGCTCCCTGCTTTAGTGTGTCCTCTGTGCTCTGTGTGTCCTGTGATAGAAACAGATTTCTACAGCGGGACTGCCTCATGTGACTGCCATCGACAAATCAGAAGTGCCCTGTGTGACTCTACCCTAACAGTTGGGTCAAACAATTTTAAAATCATTTTTTTTTAACTGTAGAAAACCATTTTTTATGCAAATTTGCTGATAAATCTTGGCCTAAAGTGTATTTCTAGAGCTTTTTTTTTTTTTACAAATGACTTTAGTACAGCACCATAGAATTACATTACACCGGGTCTCACCACTGGAGGCGGGACCAATGGAGCTTAGCAGGAAGTTTGTCTTATGCGGCATAGCGATATACAGATAAAAGCAGACATGAGCGGGGAGAAAAGCTATACCATTTAGGAGCCAATTTTAAAATGGATCATATTTACACAAAGAACTGCACAGTGCAGTACAATAGTCATTTGTGAAAAAAATCTACAAAGACAAAGTTATTCTTTATACTGTACAATGAAAAGTTCTACCATTTTCCATTATAGTTTAGGTATCAATTTCTCGCGGCTTGCAAAATTACCATATTTTTCCAGTATAAGACGCACTTTTTCTTCCCCAAAACTGGGGGGGAAAAGTTGGAGCGTCTTATATGGCGAATACACACCTATCGCGGCGGTCCCTGTGGACATCAACGGCCGGAACCCGCGGTTAATACAGGACATCTGGTATTAATACAGGACACCCTGTATTAACCCTTCAGACGCAGCGATCAAAGCTGACCGCCGCGTCTGAAGCGAAAGTGACACTAACCCGGCTGCTCAGTCGGGCTGTTCGGGACCGCTGCGGTGAAATCGCGGCGTCCCAAACAGCTTACAGGACACCGGGAGGGACCTTACCTGCCTCCTCGGTGTCTGCTCCGTGCCAGGATCCCCTGCATGGCCGGCGCTCTCCTTCGAAGTCATCACGTCGGCACGCACGCTGTCCCGTCATCCAATAGGAGCGGCGTGCATAGCGACGTGATGACGGCAACGGAGAGCGTGGATCCCGGGGAAGAAGACGCCTGGAGCGTCGGGGACACCACGGGGGCACGGTGAGATCGATGGAGCGACATCCAGGGCAGCGGTGACGGGTCCGGAGCGGTGGGGACACGTGACTATTACCTCCTATACCAGTGGTCTTCAACCTGCGGACCTGCAGATGTTGCAAAACTACAACTCCCAGCATTCCCGGACAGCCAATGGCTGTCCGGGCATGCTGGGAGTTGTAGTTTTGCAACAACTGGAGGTCCGCAGGTTGAAGATCACTGTTGGGTTCAGAATCTTATTTTTTCTAGATTTTGCACCTTTAAAATTGGGTGCGTCTTATATGCCGGTGCGTCCTATAGGGCGAGAAATACGGTACCACCTTTCTAAATGACCATTAATTATTGACATACAGTGGCTATAAATCTGTCCTGGTCATGGACATACAGGTACAAGGTTTATTACTGGTACAGTATCTGTATTACAGCTTTCTTATGAGCTGATCACCTATATGTCCATCACATCATCAAGACAAACAATTAGAGAAGATTACTAATAAATGACAGCAAGCAGAGACCTTGAAAACCACAAGGAATTGATACAAATATTATATTTAAATAATGTAAAACTTTTTATTGTACAGCCTATATTCTTTATTTTTTGTTTATTTTGTTCAACCTTTTTTTTTGCCTCTATTTTTGTATGTATTGCTGTAGGGTAAATTCTACTACTGCTAAAGACACATTCTGCCAACTTCAGTTCAATATATCTTTCTGCTTCTTCAGAGAATATATCACATCTTGCTATTTCACCACTGTTGACACCTTTAAGGATGAAACATAGAAAGCATACAGATTACCTTTATGTTATTACATTTTATGATAACTATAACAATGACCGTATGGGCCATGTATGATGGTAGATCCCTACCACAAATATTCCAACACAGTTCCAGATGCTTCTCCCTGATTTGTGAAAATCAATTGTTAAATATGTATGAATATATATATATGATATTGTAATCAATTTTTATTATTACATAATATATCCAATAGGAACTCAAGCCCAGTTCCACTATTATTTTCTTTTATTTTTACTATGACCTTTAGTATAGGTGCTTCCACTAGATGGCTCAGTCTAACTATTGGAGGCAGAGTTGCACTGACTGGTTGGTCCATTTGGACATGCCATGTCTGAGGGCCCGGCCAGGGAAAGGGCCCACCACTGATATTGGGGATCCAGGACACTTCTCCCGGATCCACAGGTAGGCAAGCATTGCCTTCAGCTGTATGCGTGGCTCATGAACATAAAGCAAAAGCCTCCTCTCAAAGTGAGCAGCATCTGACTTCCATTTCAATCATTAGCGCCTCGACCGTGAAGGAAGAACGATGCAGCCCAGCGTTAGTGCGGAGGAGATCGCTGTATGAGACAGGTTTTGCTTTTGTTTGTTTTTTTTACTTTTCTTTCTGTCTTCAACCTGGCACAAAGGGGACAGGGGTTAAGAATGGGGTTTACTTACTTACCTACCTACCTACATTCCTGGCTACCTAGCTAGCTAGATACCTACATGCCTGGGTACTTACCTACATGGCAAGTTGCATACCTACCTACATACTTGGCTACCTAAATACCTATATACCTGACTACAGAACTACCTAGCTGGTTACCTAACTACCTACATACTTGGATAAAGAACTACCTAACTTTATAACTGGCTACCTAAATATCTACCTATCTGCATACCTGGCTACCTAACTACCTAGCAAGCTGTCTACCTACATACATATCTGGATACCTAACTAGCTACCTAATTACATATCTACCTACATACATGGCTAACTACCTACCTATATGCCTGTCTACCTACCTACCTGGCTAGATACCTACCTACAGACCTGGCTAACTAATTACCTAGTTAGCAACCTACCTACCATTTTACTGAACAGGACACCAAGAGGGGTATAATTACAGTTTTGGGCCTATAGATGGGGGGATTGTATAGAGGAGGGCAGGGCACTTGAAAAATTGAGAGTTTAAGGTGTTTGTCCCACAGATGCTGAAGAGATGTGTTTTGTCAGGAAGAAGTCGACATGGCGGTCTGAAACGGAGAAGATAAGGAAGAGGACACCACCGATCAGAAAAGACGTAAATTGTGAGTAACTGTATCTACCACTATATGGGCACTGTATGGGGGATATTGGTCTGTGTATAATAGTTTTATTCAGTACAGTAAGGTGGTATTATCCAGTAATTGAGTGGTATTATATATTTCCTCCTTGTAAACTTTTATTCTTGTTCATGGAAAATTATCTTACCTACGTTAACTTGTTTTACACACACACACATACACACACATGCATACGCATATACACACACATATTCATTAAATTTTATTTTATTTTGTGTGTAGGGGGGGGGGGGACGACCATGAGTAGGGATGTGGAATAGGGGTGGAATTACCTATCAGTATGCACCAAACCAAACATAAGAATTATCACAAAATACTTCTTTATTAGAAACACAATAAAATACTGAAAAAATGCATTCAAATATCAACAGCAGTCTGAAGAAAAAAGACTCAGATTAGATGATGAGAACGTCTCCCTGGTGACATGGGATATATGACTAAATAATGGGTAAAAAATTTGATAACACAACCTGTGTAAATAATAAGAAATAACACAAAAATGGTATATACCCTTATATGAGACATGAATATCCATCCCACTTAATATATGAGAGACAAATAGTAGTGAGATAGCATATAAATGTCAGTTGCGTGATACACGGACTGGTGCAAATCAGATCATGGGTGAATCAATTGAAGATGGAGGACCAAACACATCCATAAACATTTGAACACTAATTTCTCACAATAGCCAAGAGATAAATAGTAATCTCTGTGTTATACTCACAACGGATCCGAGCCTACCCCTACGCAGTTTCGCTCCCTCAGTTCCTCAGGGAGAGACTCTTATGTGTGGTTTGGTGCATATTGATAGGTAATTCTATTATTAGAGGCATCAAACATTTGGTATGGTAAACTATTGGCCTATATATTGGATTATATGGAATAGAGGTGGGGCAGAAGTGTGGCCTGGGGGCTCTTAGTGTTGTCAGTCCGCCCCTGATTAAGGGTGCTTTACTTTAGATCCTACATCACCATTGCAAGCAGCACAGTGTCCGTCATTTACCCACTGCTTGTGAGAAGACAGAATAGTGACATCACTACACCAACTCTTTCTCCTCATAGCTTCTATTGTGACCCAGAGGATTGTCAGAAAATACTGGCCCTTGGCCTGAAGTCTAAATATTATGACAAGAAGTGCAGTTAAGAGTCCTATATATCGAGAGTGTAAGATTAATTATGCTTTGTTCTTTGCACATCAACTTGATTATCAGTTCCTAGTGTGTCTCCATAGTTACAGGCTACAAACAAACTCTTTGTGTAGTCTGATCCTGCAGTTATGTGCCAATTCCATTTGTTAGGCTACAAAAGGGGATGGGGTGGGCACCTTTAGGCAGAGTAGGTGGCTGCCAAGAGCGCCCCCTTGAATGAGGGTGCCACCTGCGGCAACCTTTTTGTGAAGCCATAAAAACAACGCCAGTGGCGCTATACTCCTCTATCTAGCTGCCGGTTGTCATGAGCACAGCACTCACATCACTTGTAGTCACATCACATCCAGATAGAGGAGTGCAGTGCCGCACAACCATATGATTATCCAGGGATCAAGTCCTGCAGGACTGACCTTAGAATTATGTGTATCCCCTTCCTCCACCCCAACTGGCCTACTAGATGCTGGAGTTATAGGACCTGTGATGATGTCATCATCACGTGATCAGTAATATGTTGGGGGTGGAGCTCAGCCATGTAGGATAGGAGAGATGGTGGTTGAAGGACCTTTGGTGACGCTGTGGAGGAGGCGGGGCTGAGCTAAAACGGAGGTCACATGTTTCCTGTACGGTCACAACTCAGGGTCATGCCAGCAGTAAAGTGATTACAGAAGGAGGAGGTTTGTTAGTGTGTCACCCCATTAGTAAGGAGATTACATGAGGTTTGTTATAGTGTGTTATGAGTTTGTCACCTCTCTAGTAAGGTGACTACATGAGGTTATAGTGTTTCACCCCAGTAGTAAGGTAATTACATGAAGAGGAGATTTGGTACTGTGTGTCACCCCAGTAGTAAGGTGATTACATGACGAGAAGGTTTGTTACAGTGTGTCATCCCAGTAGTAAGATGGGGCGTGTTAAAGAGTGGAGCCAATGTGCGGAGTCAAGGGGCGGCAAAATTAACGTTTGTCTAGGGTGGCAAAAATCCTGGATGGAAGGGAGTTACACATGACTTCTAGATAAGACTTGTATTTGTGGTCTGTAACCATGAAGTGACATCAGTTCAGAAGCTACACAAGACTGTAGAACATTTTAATTAAAACTATATGACTGTGGATTTTTATTTTACATGTTAGGTACTAAGACAATCAAAAATAATGAATATCCATACACAGACTTATCATCTACAAAACACCATTAAAATTTACATTTAGGGTACGGTCACACGTACAGGATCCTGCGCAGATTTGATGCGTAGGATTTGTAACTGCAGATTAGAAGCTGTGCTGTGCATCAAATCTGCGTATGTGTGAACGTACCCTAACACTAAATCTAAGTCACTTACCTTATCTACATTTATTCTTCTCCTTAATATGGCTTTGTCTAAACAGATAAAGCAAATGCTTTTTAGTTGAACCATCATAATGTATCATTGTATAGTAAAACATTTATTTTAAATGGGCACTTTCAGATCTAAAAACATTTTATGTGTTGTTTCTGATGAAAATCAAAGACCATTTGTAATATGGTTGTTTCAAATTCTTTGAACATTTAATTAAGCAAACAGCGGGTGTCCACATACCTACTGGGACACTAACCAGTCCTGCAGCATCCTCAGGCTTGTCCATGGGTCATGGACAAGAGATGATGCATGGACAAGGTTGCATGAGCAGACACACCAATCATATCCCACCACCACCACAAGGGAGGGACACACCCCTTCCCCTGAGAGGATTTTTAACCCTGTGAGCCAATGAAAAGAGTTTTTTTTTTATTTATTTTTTTTATAATAAATGTAGGTTATAGACGCAGAAAAATTAGATGCACATGGTTAGGATTAGGTGCTGAGTAAAATTTTTTTTTTTTTTTTGTGGGATCTTACAGGTACAATTTAAAACTATAAGAAAATATTTGAACATAAAAGCTTACCTTGTTGGCATTCATCTCTGTAGCAAAAAAAAACCAAGAGAAAAAAACATGTTAAAAAAAGCCTGCCAGTGGTTGGAGTAAGGCTATAATCACGCTGTGTAAAATGAATAGCAAAATAAAATAGGAATAAAATACATCTGTAAAATAGAAATAACAACAGTGACTGTCAAAAAAAAAAAAAAAAACTTTCGATATTCTGATGTTAGAATTACTGAATTTTTTGGCACTGACAGCCACTTTTTTCATAGATCAAAAATACAGAATGCCGAGAAGCCTAGGTTGGCCTGGGATTAACCACGTCCCCCTCCCCACCCCGCCCCTTCCGCAAGAGATTGGGGCGGTGAAATACTTGGAATGTTCAGCACTTTACACAGAGAGGACTGGAGACTGTGGGAGAGATTTATTAAAACCTGTGTAGATGAAGAATGGTGCAGTTGCTCATAACAACAAATCAGATTGCTTCTTTTATTTTTTACAGGTCCTTTTAAAAAATTAAAGAAGGGATCTGATTGGTTGCTATGGGCAACTGCACCATTCTTCATCTACACAGGTTTTGATAAATCTCCCATCTGTTTGATGAAGCAATACAAGCAGTTCTGTGCACTCACCCAGCCCTACTTGTAATAATGTATACAATCCTATAATCTTGAATCTACAGAATATTCCTCCCATATGTGACATGTTTCTTTTCTAGATTCTACTAAATCATTTCTTAAAGATAGATCAATCTATTAGGCTTATTTCTTTCCTGAAAATGGTTTACCATCTCCTTACGCTAACCTAATGTTTCCAAACGTCTCCTTACCTTGGTTCCATATTTTGTGCGCCAAACATGAGCCATCAAAACTCTATATGCCAAACCTTACTTTTTACTTAAAGGGGTACTCCGGTGGAAAACTTTTTTTTTTTTTTTTTTTTTTTTTTAAATGAACTGGTGCCAGAAAGTTAAACAGATTTGTAAATTACTTCTATTAAAAAATCTTAATCCTTTTGGTACTTTTTAGTAGCTGTATGTTACAGAGGAAATTCTTTGCTTTTTTAATTTCTTTTTTGTCTTGTCCACAGTGCTCTCTGCTGACACCTCTGTCCGTGTCAGGAACTGTTCAGAGCAGCATAGGTTTGCTATGGAGATTTTCTCCTGCTCTGGACAGTTCCTGATACGGGCATCAGGTGTCAGCAGAGAGCACTGTGGACAACACAAAAAAGAAATTAAAAAAATAAAGATTTTCCTCTGTAGCATACAGCTGCTAAAAAGTACTGAAATGATTAAGATTTTTTTAATAGAAGTAATTTACAAATCTGTGGTAACTTTCTGGCACCAGTTCATTTAAAAAAAAAAAAAAAAAAAAGTTTTCCACCGGAGTACCACTTTAAAAGAATTCTAGCTCTAAAAAACGAAATCAACAGAAGCTATATATTGATACTGTTTATAAACTGACAGTAGGCTAGGACTTTAGGGTAATGTCACATATAACGTATACGCAGAGTATTTCACCCTGTGGGTCTGCTCATAGGAGAATACGTAGTGGATTTCCTGCAATGCAGCAGATTTCACTCAGCGTGAAATATGCTGTGTATATGCTACGTGTGACCCTACCCTTAATGCGTATATTAAAACCCATTATTACGGTATGTTCACTGGTGCATATTTTTCCTGCTGTAGATGTTGCTGTCCATTGACTTCAAAGGGTAGCAACATTTGCTAGAGCAAATCTGCAGCAGAGAATCTTGCTGCATATTTTCTGCAGCTAATTTTGCTAATGACTGAAATGCTGTATTTCCAAAACTTCAACTCCCAGCAAGCCCAGACAGCCAACGGAGGGAGATGAAGCTTTGCAACATCTCAAGGTCCACAGTTTGGAGACCACTGGTCTATAGAATACAAATTTGCAGCTGCTCCAGTGCTGCAGGCGCTCTGATGTCCCCCACCGGAAGGACAGTGGTCCCTCAAGTTACAATATTAATTGGTTCCAGGACGACCATTGTATGTTGAAACCATTGTATGTTGAGACTATATCTCTATGGAAATCTGGTCATTGGTTCTGATGCCACCAAAATGTCATCCAAAAATAAGAAAAAGTGAGGATTAAGAAAAATAAGTAGATAACTAATATAGATAAAACAAGTCCTTACAATAAAGATCTGCTGGGAGCTGTAAGTCACTGTCTATGTAGGGGACGGGAGTATCCTCAGGGTCCTGTACAGTACACAATGTCCTAAAGAAAAATGGAGCTGCTCTTATTTGGTGTCCAAAGGAGCAGCTAACCGTCGCATCGGTAAAGAGTAGTACAGAACATGCAATACCTCCCTGGACTGTAGGGGGCACTACCAGACATCTGGTCAGTGCATGCACTTCAGTAATACAGAAGTTTTACCAGTAAAATGCCCATTCTAATTCATCAGTTCTTCCAGCCATTTTTCACAGATCTGGACTGTCTGTATTGTATGTTGGGTCTGGTTTCAAGTTACAATGGTCCAGAAAAGATCATTGTAGGTCGAAACTATTGTATGTTGAGGCCATTGTAAATTGAGGGATCACTGTACTGAAATTATTCACCTATGTCGTGCAAGTGATACTTCAGCCAATCACTGGTCATGACAATGTATAGGACGTTATCACAGCACTTCTGGCTGGGGATACCGGAGCAGTGGCAGCTTGGAATCGATGGTGACGGCAAAACTAAAGATTGCTGGAGCCAGATAAAGAACTATGGATCATAAAATCACACCTGTCAACCTCATGGGTGAAGCTCACAATTTGAGAAGCCTTGTGCCATACAATGCGAAAGAAAATGTCTGCTCAATTGGATCTAACGATGGTTTTCTAGTCCTATTATTCTACTTAGAATATGTGTTTTCTTTTAAGAGAACCCTTATGTATGCGTAAAAAGATTGTTTCACTTATAGAGTATTTGTAAATAACGATTTCTAGTAGATACTATGTATTCTACAAATCACAAGCGTAATGGTCAGCCCAGCTGATGTCCACCATAGACTTGTCAGTAATGGTGATCTTCAGACTGGTCACATCCGGCTCCTCATTTTTGACCAGCTGGTGGCCATTTGTTGCCATGAAGATTGGCTGCCTGTGCTTTGCCAAACTGATCTACAATAGTTTTAGCCCAGGCGGCAGATAGACAATCAGAATATGGGGGTGGGGACATGTTTTATGGAGGGACAGGCAATTGTCCAATTTGAGCTAGAAGGACAAAAGGTCACACATGGCGGACACCTGGTGCCTTTAAGCTGAATTAATGTGGGTTGGGGACAAAAAAAGAGATTTTAGAAAATATAAATTCATACATGGTTGAAAAAAAAAAATGATACTGCACAAAAATATATGTAAAATAAATGTATGGAAATTTGCATTGCAGTTCATAAAAAAGTGAAATGATTACCTTTATAGTAGATCCTTACACAGTAGAGAAGAACCAGAATCAAAATGACAATGACTATAAGAAGCATCCAAGGCTGAGAATCTGTCAAACAGCAAAAAAATATAGTAAATGACAAATACTTTGGTAGGATGATTGAAGACTGAGTGTAGATGTAGTCTGCTAACAATCCCGACCAGTCAGGAGCTGGGAGAAATGAAGAGGTTTTATGAGGACTGTGAGATGTGAAGTGGCTGCTTGATAATACAGGAAAAGAAAGAACTTCAAGGAGATGGCGGACACGAGGGTGCTAGAAAACATACAGGTAGCCCCATGATGATACTGCTTCATATGGTGCTTGGATCGACATCTCCCATGGAGAGGATGACTGGGGAAGAGGTAAAACAACAGTATGTATTTTGCATCCCCCACAGTCACGGGATTGCGAGTTATAGCCATGCCTTCTACATTTTGGCATGTAATCCATGCGCTTTTTCACCTTCTTCTGTGTGTAAGGCTAAAACTTTATAGGGATGCTGGGGACAGGATGAAAGAAGTGTTCTACAGCTGTAGCAAGCCTTATCTTGATCCCGAATATATCAACGAGAAAAAACAACAGGAGGTGCGCCCCTAGTGAGGACCATTTAAATAAAATGAAGGAGATAACGCAAAGATGGGTCCTTACCCCTAGGTGTTGCGCTCAGAGCACAACACCTACAGTAGCGTCTATGTGCAGGAAATCGAGTGAAACCGCTGCCACGAGGAACTTCCCGGTGTGACGTCAGTCAGTCCGGTGAATAACAATGGAAAGAAATATGTGAACAAGTTCCTCTCAAGAAGGCGCTGGTTCCCGGAGAAGAAAATAAACTTCATTATTGGCGACGCGTTTCGATCCCGAATCGGGATCTTCGTCAGGCATCTATGATGCCTGACGAAGATCCCGGTTCGGGATCGAAACGTGTTGCCAATAAAGAAGTTTATTTTCATCTCCGGGTACCAGCGCCTTCTTGAAAGGAACTTGTTCACATATTTCTTTCCATTGTTATCTTGATCCCTGGCATTTAAGGATAACCTATCCTGACTTTTGGAGTGCAGCACAATACTACACAAACCTAAGTTTAACATGAATTCTTAGTTACTGGCCTTTTCTTGATCCCTGATACAATAGGAAGTCCAGCACAACACATTGCTGTGTGGGGTAAGTACACTTAGGATAACCATTGCCCCATCTAAACTTAAAGGGGTACTCCTCCTCTAGACATCTTATCTCTCCTTTGGATAGGGGATAAGATGTCTGATTGCGGAGTGTCCGGCAGCTGCGACCTCAACGCAGACTCCTGGCTGAACACGGAAGCTTGGAGCTTTCGTGTCCATGTATTAGCTGCCATGCCTTCTCCCATAAACATGAAAGGAGGGGACGTTACAGCTGTGGTCGCCCATCATCCGGCACGGAGCGGAGTTCGCTCTGTGCACCAGATGACTATGGTGCAGGGTTAGAGGGTTTATAAATAACTTAAAGGGGTACTCCCTTGGAAAACTTTTTTTTATTTAAATCAACTGGTGCCAGAAAGTTAAACAGATTTGTAAATTACTTCTATAAAAAAATCTTAATCCTTCCAGTACTTTTTAGGGGCTATATACTACAGAGGAAATGCATTACTTTTTAGATTTCTCTGATGTCATGACCACAGTGCTCTCTGTTGACCTCTGCTGTCCATTTTAGGAACTGTCCAGAGCAGGAGAAAATCCCCATAGCAAACATATGCTGCTCTGGACAGTTCCTAAAATGGACAGCAGAGGTCAGCAAAGAGCACTGTGGTCATGACATCAGAGAAATCTAAAAAGAAAAGCCTTTCCTCTGTAGTATATAGCCCCTAAAAAGTCATTTACAAATCTGTTTAACTTTCTGGCACCAGTTGATTTAAAAAAAATAATAATAATTCCATGGGAGTACCCCTTTAATAGACCTTATTACTGATATGTCCTATGTGTGCAATGACAACAAGAATGTTCACGATGCAATGGATGAAGTGTATGTGCTTTGTATGCACAATGGACCGGGCCTTTATAAATATTTCCTCTTGTAGACTCAAGGAATCCCACTCCAACAATGCATACAAAGTCCAAGTTTATATATGAACATAGTACACAATGTAATAACACCATGCCAGAAGTACCTAAAACTGTAAGCGTCACACTCTTTCTGATTGGTTTTTTGAGACTTGAATGTTCCACCCGGCAAGTGAATGTGACACCGTTGTCCTGGAGGGAAGCCGTGTACAGGAAGAAGCCAGAAAGACTGTAAGTGCCATTATGATTATGCTTGTGGCTGCTGTACACAACGTTTGACAGTACAGATGGCAGAAGTCCAGTATTTGGGAGCTCACGCAGCCATTCAATATTGACGTCCAATGGATAGTAACCGGAAGCATCACAAACAAACTTCTGCTCATCACCTTCACTCAGAGTTAATGCTGAGCCTACATTTAGAGTTACCAAGGGGCTTTCTGTAAGAAGAGATGTTAGTTTTAATAAAATAGATCATTTAATTGGTCTTAAAAAGTGATAAACTTTTATATACCAACAGAAGAAACCAGCATCACCCCCTATTCATTTTAGTATCTATCTTTCCATCCTCATTATGTACCGGCATCACTCTCATGGGTCTCATGGACAGAAGTGTAGGGATCTAGCAACAAATGATACGACCAAGAGACATATGTTTTACTCTTCTCCTGGACAATCAAGTCAATATAATTTACTGCCTTTTTTTCAGAACCCCTAGGCTTTATACCCCTCGGCCTATGGGAATCTGTGGCATTATACACCTCCATATTTCTACTGATTGTCAAGGGACTGCCAGCATATTGACAGGGTAAGTGTAGTTGTGTAGTGTTTCTACTTTGTCTGTGTTACCCTGGAGCCGATATGATATGCACACCATTAGTCCACTCGTCCCTGCTATAGTAGGGCACGTCATCTGTGCATCCAGAAGCAAAGTCCGTGGAATGCACACCAGCCTTTGTGTTGTCTCCTCAGCTTATGGTATATAGCCGCTTCATCTGTGCTCTGCCGGAAGTGACATCCGTGGAGCACAGGGTGGCTGGATTGATGCTGGGAGGTCGGGACACATCCATGTATGCACGGGATGATGTCACCAGGCGATATGGCTTAAAATGGCTGCATATGTACAACAGGACCGTGCTCTGCTCTGGGCAGAAGATCCTGGTCCCTTGGGAAAGAGAAGGAGGAAGTCTAAGCACAATGCTTGTGTCCCTTACCAACAACTTCTGGTGAAATCCTAGGAATCCAACATATGTCAAGCATGCACTCCACCTGAGACAGCAGCACCAATGAACTTTCTTAACGTGGGTTAAGGAGCAACTGACTGGGACCTTTCTGGATGTCAGGTCTATCTGTACTGTCTAAAAAATGTTACGGCTGAAGAACTGGCAAATTCTTAGAATAAAATAACATTAATACTATGTATAAATACAGAATCATATCCCTTCCTCTTCATCCACCCATACACTTCCCTTCATCTTTCTTCTCCCCTTCTTGGTTGAACTTGATGGACATGTGTCAATTTTTCTATGTACCGTATTTTTCGCCGTATAAGACGCACTTTTTCTTCCCCAAAACTGGGGGGGAATAGTTGGTGCGTCTTATACGGCGAATACACACCTATCGGGTCGGTCCCTGCGGTCATCAACGGCCGGGACCCGCGGCTAATACAGGACATCACCGATCGCGGTGATGCCCTGTATTAACCCTTCAAACGCGGCGATCGAAGCTGACCGCTGCATCTGAAGGGAAAGTGACAATAACCCGGCTGTTCAGTCAGGCTGTTCGGGTGAAATCGCGGCGTTCCGAACAGCTTACAGGACACCGGGAGGGCTGTTACCTGCCTCCTCTGTGTCTGCTCCGTGCCGGGATCCCCTGCATGGCCGGCGCTCTCCTTCGACGTCATCACGTCGTCGCGCACGCTGTCCTGTCATCCAATAGGAGCGGCGTGTGTAGCGACGTAATGACGGCGACGGAGAGCGTGGATCCCGGGGAAGAAGACATCCGGAGTGTCGGGGACACCACGGGGACGCAGCGACAGCGATGGAGGGTGACATCCAGGGCAGCGGTGATGGTCCGGAGCGGTGGGGACACGTGAGTACTACCTTCTATACCAGTGGTCTTCAACCTGCGGACCTCCAGATGTTGCAAAACTACAACTCCCAGCATGCCCGGACAGCCAACGGCTGTCCAGGCATGCTGGGAGTTGTAGTTTTGCAACATCTGGAGGTCCGCAGGTTGAAGATCACTGTTGGGTTCAGAATCTTTTTTTTTCTAGATTTTGCACCTTTAAAATTGGATGCGTCTTATATGCCGGTGCGTCCTATAGGGCGAAAAATACGGTAATTATACTGTATTACTATAAGTGCTGTATGTTTTACTTCATATAATGTTTATTGTTTTTTATAAAAAGTTTTCAAAGCGGGATCAGTACTGTCACAGTGTTTAATGGAAAAAGTACATACCTCTGATGTACAGATGAATCTGCTGCTCAGCAAAGAGAGAAGCTACAGATACCGTGCAGGTGAAGAGTCCTTCTTTCTTCAGATTGTTGACCAGTAGAGAGGCATTTCCAGTTTTTAATTCTTCTACATTCATGTAAGCATCTTTCCAGTTATTTTGTAGCTTTTTAGTGTCTCCATTGTAAGACAGTATTTTTACTTCTGAACTTTCTCGATAGCTCCAAGTGACTGAGATCTTAGCCTGGTGATCCACAGTGAATGCACAATCCAGGAGCACGCTGTCTCCCAGTCTTGCGTAGACATTACGGGTTCTGGTGCTTAACATAAAAGTAGCTGCAGAGAAAACACAGTTGGGATATCAGTTCCTGGCCCAACCAGAAAAACTCATTGACGGGGTTGGATACGTTCACAGTCATAGAGACGTGGACACAATTGTTGGTGCCCCACAATGCTCCCTGAAATAACAGGAAACTCACAAGAGTAATAATGAATCTAATTTATCAACTGAAAACTACCTGATGAAGATCAGACTTTGCTTGAATTGTGGTTAAAAAGAAAAATGAAATCATCCTTGACAAAAATGATTGTTCCTGAACTAAAGGGGTATTCCAGGAAAAACATTTTTTTTTCATATATCAACTGGCTCCAGAAAGTTTAACAGATTTGTAAATTACTTCTATTAAAAAAGCTTAATCTGTTCAGTACTTATGAGCTTCTGAAGTTAAGGTTGTTCTTTTCTGTCTAAATCCTCTCTGATGACACCTGTCTTAGGAAACGCCCAGTTTAGAAGAGGTTTGCCATGGGGATTTGCTTCTAAACTGGGCGTTTCCCGAGACAGGTGTCATCAGAGAGGATTTTGATAGAAAAGAACAACCTTAACTTCAGAAACTCATAAGTACTGAAAGGATTAAGATTTTTTAATAGAAGTAATTTACAAATCTGTTTAACTTTCTGGAGCCAGTTGAGATATATATATATATATATATATATATATATATACACACAAGAATTGGTGTGAGACAGCACCGGGGACCAACCTCCGTGCATGTGAAACACCCAGGCAGCCAGCCTGGTGTTAGTGTATGCAAAGTCCAGGAATCACAGCACCAATAGGTCAAGGATCTTCATAAGCTGGTTTCTTTATTCACCCCAAAAGTTACATCATGCTTGATAAAGGCTATTGTTGCCGAAACGTTGTAACTTTTGGGGTGAATAAAGAAACCAGCTTATGAAGATCCTTGACCTATTGGTGCTGTGATTCCTGGACTTTGTATTATATATATATATATATATATATATATATATATAAAAAGTTTTTTCCTGGAATAATCCTTTAACCCCTTAAGGAATGGGGCTTTATCCGTCTTTTCATTTTCAATTTTTCCTCCTTAACTTTAAAAAATCATAACTCTTTAAAATTTTCATCTAAAATTCTATATGTTGGCTTATTTTTTGCGCCACCAATTCTACTTTGTAATGACATCCGTCATTTTACCCAAAAATCTACGGGAAAACGGAAAAAAAAATCATTGTGCGACAAAACTGAAAAAAAAATGCCATTTTGTAACTTTTGGGGGCTTCCGCTTCTACATAGTACATTTTTCGGTAAAAATAACACCTTATCATTATTCTCTAGGTCCATATGGTTAAAATGATACTCTACTTGTATAGGTTTGATTTTGTATTACTACTGAAAAAAAATCATAAATATATGCAGAAAAATGTATACGTTTAAAATTGTCATTTTCTGAGCCCTATGACTTTTTTATGTTCAAGGGGCTATGGGGGCTCATTTTTTGCGCCATGATCTGAAGTTTTTGTTGGTACCATTTTTGCATTGATCGGAATTTTCGATCGCTTTTTATTCATCTTTTCATGATATAAAAAGTGACCAAAAATACGCTATTTTGGACTTTGGAATTTTTTTCCGCGTACGCCATTGATCAAGCGGTTTAAAAAGCGGTATATTTTTATAATGCGGACATTTCCGCACACGGCGATACCACATATGTTTATTTTTATTTACACTGTTTTTTTTTTATTCTTGGAAATGCCGGGTGATTCAAACTTTTATTAGGGGACGGGATCATTGAAAGGGTTAATGATTTTTTTACACTTTTCTTATGCCATATTATAGCCCCTAGGGGGGGGGGCTATAACATGGCATTTACTGATCTTTAACAATGATTGATGCATCTCCCTAGGAATGCATCAATCAGTATTTTCGGCGATTGATTGCTCAAGCCTGGATCTCAGCCTTGAATCATTCAATCGGCGATCGGACTTCAGGAAGCAAGGTAAGAGACCTTCCTCCTGTGCTACAGCTGTTCGGGATGCCGCGATTTCATCGCAGCGATCCCGAACAGCTCCCTGAGCTAGCCGGGCACTTTTACTTTCGGTTTTAGCCGCGCGGCTCAGCTTTGAGCGCGCGGCTAATGGGTTAATAGCGCGCTATTAGCGGCGGGTCCCGGCTTCACTATGACACCGGGCCCGCCGTGATATGATGCGGGGTTATCGTGTAACCCCGCATTATATCACGGGAGCGGGACCAAGGACGTTCTCTAACGTCCTTCGTCCTTAACAGGTTAATATTTTGTTGCGCAACCTTTTGAGGCAGTCATTGTGTCTCATGTGTGAAGGTGCCTTCTTCAGGCTGCATGTTTTTGCTCCTTCTGCTCCACAGACAATCAGTAGGATTCAGATCAGGGCTCAAGTCCAATTTAGAATAGTCCAATGTTTTGCGCTTAGCAATTTCTGGGTGTTTTTAGCTGTGTGTTTTTGGTCATTATCCTGTTTGAGAACCCATGACCTGCAACTGAGACCAAGCTTCCTGACACTGGGCATCACATTTTGCTCAAAAATGCCTTAATAGTTGTGAGATTTCATTGTACCCTGTATAGATTAAAGACACCCTGGGCCTCATTGACTAAGGCATTTCAGAGTAGATTGTGTAGGGTTTTTTGTGTTGCATGTGCCGTGCACCAGAATTTCCGACAAAGAATCCAAAAAACTCTACTAACTCTCCACTTTACTCAGAAACCACTACAGATGGGCGTGGCCATCTGGGAAAGGGGCGTGTCTAAAAAACTAAAAACTACATTTTCAAAAGAAACTTACAAATTTAATAACGTTTCCACATAAAATGTGGTGGATTTGAACTCTGGAAAACCTGAAAGCTTAGAGCAGGTGTAAAAAACGCAAAACGTAGGGAAAGTTGCCAAATACAAGATACAATAGTAAATACGATGGAAAGATACCTGTCGGAAACAAAAACCCGCAAAGAAAACTACACTCCACTCTTAGTAAATGAGGGCCCCTGCGCAGAAAAGCAGCCCCATAACATAACCAAGCCTCCTCCATGCTTCACAGTAGGTACAGTGGGCTTTTCTTTGTATGCTTCATTTTTGTGTCTGCGAACAGAAGTTCAGGGTACCATCATTTTTGTCCAGGCCAGTTTTATTATTTTATTTTTTAAATGATTTTCATCAGTTATTTTCAGTAAATTTATATTTATTTTTACTTTGGTCAGTTTTAAGTTATTTCAGGGAACATTGATTTTTTTTTTGTCTTTTAAAGGGGTACTCCGCTGCTCAGCATTTGGAACAAACTGTTCCAAACGCTGGAGCCGAGCCGATGCTGGGAGCTTGTGATGTCATATCCCCGCCCATCATTATGTAACACCCCGTCCCCTCAATACAAGTCTATGGGAGGGAGCGTGACAGGTTGCAATACGGCCGAGACCTGACTCACTAGTCAGCTGATGACAGGGAGCCTGTCTGCTTCAATGAGTGGAGGGATCGCTTGGTGGGAGAGCGATCAATCTGCAACAGCTGTAGGCACCCTGATTGAAAACCACAGGTCTTTTGAATGGATGCAGCTCATTTATGTTTCAATGGGTGGGGTGGCTGATGTGTGGGAAGGAGGAAAATTGAATTATGGGATTTGTAGTCAAAAAAAGAAAAATCAAACAGGAAATACCAGTTCACAAACAGCTAGCCACAGTGTTATGGTAATCTCACAACATAGCCATTTAGCCCCAAGACAAGAGCAGATCCTTCCTAAGCATGTCCATGCTAGGTACATACTAAAATCTCCTTATGGTGGATAACCCCTTTAAGTCAGACTACCCCTTTAATGCTTGCTTGCAATTTTTGTTATGATCGACCTACCTAACACATGATGTTTGTCCTCTTTCTTTTCTGCAGTCTCTGTAAGTTTTGTGAAAAAAGTTGCAGTGTGAAATTTGCCAGCAGAGTCCTGTACTGTGTAGATATACCAGGAATTGAGCCCGTTATCTGTACTCTTAACACCAGGCCATAGAATCTGTGTGTTGGCTGTGAAATATGGTTTGATTTCACATTTCAGATCTGTGATGCCCTCCTTTAAAAATGGCATCAAATTTACTGGTGAATCTGAAAAAAATAAATAATTTGAATTACAGAATCTAAGTTAAAAATAGAAACGGAAAAAGTTCAAAGAAATAAAAATCGCAACAGATGGAACCATAATGAATGATAAGACTACTTGCCATTTAAGGGTTAACAGGTTTTCTGAACTTAAACTTTTCTAAACACATACCCTCAAACAGTAAGATCAATATTTTTAAGGATGTGTACGACTTTATGGAAGGTTGTCAACTGTGTATCCAAGACTCTTTTTTTCCTAGAGATATTCGAATAATTATATATTTTATACATGGTATTATGCCGCCATCTGCTGGCTGTAGCTGAGTAGTACATCTCTTTTTCATATTACTGTATACCAATTTATTATCAGAATAATTTAAAGCAGGGTTCCTATGGAACCAGAAATTTGCAAATGATGACGCCATACCTTTGAGAAAGTTAAAGTATGGAATACTCCTTTTTTACAGGAACAGAGCACTCACTGCCCACAACAAGATCACATTGCTGCACTGCCATCACATTGCTGCACTGCATGTAAACTGGAAGGGTGGGGGGGTTCTATATCCGTCACTACCCTGCATGTGGAGTAGGAGTATCATTTAAAAACATGGACAAGTGAATTCAGTATATGCAGGCGTAAAATCTTGAATTTTTATTTAGCCTTTTTAAAATAGCATGTTGGTTTCTGGCTGCTGACAACAGACATGTCTCCAGTGTTTCCAGACCGTGTGATCATGAAGGGAAGATGGGCACATTCTATGGACAGAACACAACCATACATGGATGGTCATTTTATGATCATTTTGACGCAATGAACCACAAACTCTTTCTGCACTGCCCAAAATAAACCTTTTTTGGAGATATTTTTTCATAATTTCTATTCCTTGAAGGGGTTATCAGGGAAACCACTTTTTTTGACTAATGTGCAGAGGCTGTGTGATAACATAAAAAAAAGCTTTTACTATAGGGGAGGAAGGGAGGTAAGTACAGGTTTTTTTCTGGATACTCTCTTTAGATGTTCATATTCCTATAGTATGCGGTTTGCTGTATTTCTGTTCTTCAGGACCTGAATTATCTTTGCTATTTTACAAGTTAGGTTAACAGTTATCATTTCTTTTTTATATATTTGGGCTAAATGCCATTTTGCAGCTTTTGTTACTAAGGAAAATACTTCATTTTTAATTCCTAACTAGTGTTATAGAAATCATATATTGGGGCATTAAAAATAGCTGTTATATTGGGATTCACCATAATCCAACATTAAATGCTATAGACATTTAAAGGGGTACGCCAGCTAATTATTATTTTTTTTTATCTCAATATGCTCAAGCTGCCGCAATAAAAAAAAGATAACATTAACTTACCTCCTGCTGCTCCCCCAGTGCCTCTGGTATCACTCTTACTGTATGTCCTCCGATGCGATCTTATTTGTGGTTCTAATACCCCACAGGCAACAATGCAGCTTAGCTTATCGCTGGCTGCAGTAGTGTCCTATCTTGGCCAGAGATTCTCTGAGCATCAGTGTGACATATCCGGCTCAGGCACCAGGAAGAAGACCAGGGCTGGGGCTCAATACATCTCCCTTCCACTCAGCTCATTTCTGGCTGAGGTGGGACACCTCTGCGACCAAAAATTAGCTGAGCTGCATTGTTGTGTGTCAGACACCAGAAGCAGAAAGTTGGGTTCACACCACGTTTTTCAAATACGGTTACCGTATACAGTTTTCTGCTAAAAAACGTATGGCAAAAACCGTATGCAACCGTATGACTCCAAATTAAAACGTATACGGTTTTTCCCCGTATGGTTCTATCCGTTTACATCAGTTTTTGCCAACGGTTTTGCTATTTTGTTGGAATTAGTTTCCCAGCAATTTAATAAAGTTACTATTGTTCTATTGAAATTCCAATCTGCGCATGTGTCAACTCCAAAAACGGATTAGAAAAACAGTGTGCAACCGTATTCTGAAATTCTGTGTACGGTTCTCATAGACAACAATGTTAAAAGAACCGCATACGGTTCGCATACGGTTTTCCAACCGGAGGCAAAAACGTGGTCGACAGCATTTTTGCCTACGGTTGAAAAATCGGCAAAACCATATGCGAGGCAAAACGGATGCAACCGTACACAACATTTGGAATACGGTTTACAATGCATTCTCTATGCATATGGTTTCGGATACGGTCGTGTACGTTTTTTTGCAGAAAACCGTATACGGTTACCGTATTTGAAAAACGTGGTGTGAACCCAGCCGAACAAGGAAAGAATGTACCTGCACTCACCATAAGTATCAAACAGTTTCAGACTTTATTGTTGAACGTCCATACATAAAAAAAGCAGACCACCCAGTGCAGGGAGGGAGAGCAGCTCCACACAAATCTGCTTTTTATGTATGGACGTTCAACAATAAAGTCCGACACTGTTTGCTACTTATGGTGAGTGCAGATACTATATTCTACTAGTATCTGGCATCCCATACAGAGATTACTTCACTAGTTGCTCTTTAAAAGCAAGAAGAGGAAATCTTCAACATAAACTACATAAAAAAAATGTCCAACGATTTTGATGCTGTAGAGTTTGTTCAGCTCCTTCACATAGCCAGCTGTGCTGCTGTTTCTGAAATCGATGTAACAACATGCTGCTTCTGTCTGCTGTATGGTCAGGGCTAACTTCATATGACCTTTTCTTTCTTCCCCTCACAATACCAAACTGTTAAAGCAACTATCACAAAGGAGGGATGGCGAGCGAGGGAGCCATTAAAGCTTCTGTCATGAAGGGGGTTTGGGGGGGGCGAAGAGTCTGTACACACTACAGCAAGATAGACTGTATTGATGATTGGGGAGAGCAACAGGAAAAAGCAAACGGGGAGGGGGGAAGGGGAGGAGTCAGAGTAAATGTATAGCAAAATCTGCAGGCAGGGGAAGGTCAAACACACAGCCAGCATCCCTGTCATCATAAGAGAGAGTAGAGCACACAGGGACTGTATTAGAACACAGTAGAGTAACCATGCTGTGCTGATCTATACATATTTACGATTAAAATATGTAAATATTATTTTTGCCTGGTCAGGGGTATCTATAGCCTTTGTTTTTTTCATTTGTTACAATAAATGGGGGCTTGCTTGCTTACTCATATTACTTCTACACGGAAAAGCGGTGGGTGTGAAACAGGACATGGAGATCATGGGACCCCAGGTAGGTAACCAGCACCTATAAGGCATTCTGTGGATATATGCCATAAATATTGCCATACAGTGGGGATATCTCTATAAATATATCAAGCTCTCACCTTTAAAAATAAATGTAACTCCTTCAAAATCTAAATTTTGGACACTGATGCCCTGTCCACTTCCCAGCACTACCCAGGCCGTATTTAAGGAAACTGGTTGGTCACCCAGCAGATGATGGTTTGGACGTTCATACAAGCAAGGTAATTTGATGTATGTTGGGTCTTCAATGGACCAAGTTCCTAAAAATACATAAATAGATAGATAGGAATAAATGGAGTAACTGTGATAAATAAACAAATACTATGAAGTAGCACCAAAATCACAAGAAAAATACAGTCGACAAAAGTAAAAAAAAAAACTGCTACACTGTAAAGGTGTATTCACACAGTAAACTTGTTACTGAAATTTCTACAACTGTCCCGTAGATGAACCTTGCAGAAATCCATGCACATGCATCAGAAACAACCTTATTCATATATATATATATATATATATATATATATATATATATATATATATATATATATATAGTAATCACTATGGGAACTCCAGCACAGGATTGCTCAGGTGTGGTGCAGTGTAACCCCCAGTGTGCCACACTGGATCCACATAGAACTTCCTCCGTAAGGAAACAGCACCCAACACCAGGTCCAGGTAAAGTGCAAGCTACAGGGTCTTTATTGCATCAAGAGAGACAATGCAACGTTTCTGCTGACAAGCCTTTTTCAAGCATGCTTGAAAAAGGCTTGTCAGCCGAAACGTCGCATTGTCTCTCTTGATGCAATAAAGACCCTGTAGCTTGCACTTTACCTGGACCTGGTGTTGGGTGCTGTTTCCTTACGGAGGAAGTTATATATATATATATGGATTTTCAATCACAGGAAGTTCCGCAACAAATGTGTGTGCATTCTGCAGCAGAAATTCTGCATTCAGCAAACATAGAAAATAACATGCTATATAAGATCAGTCTTGTATTTTGTGGAAATCCACGGCAGAATCTCATTGAAGTTTTAATTGGGCTTGAATTTCAGCAGAACTCTGTGTTCTGAGAACACAGAAATTCCATCGAAATTCCGGTGGAAATCCCCAATTCTGCTCAGCAAGCTGTCTCTGAACATGCTGCCTACACACTGTTTTCTTCAATAATAATAATGTGGAACAATTCCATACAGTCTGGTACTCACAATGGATTCTTGGTGCTGCCTTTTAGACAGCTTAACTCTACTCCCAATGAAGCTCCTGCAAAACAGCCATATTAAAGCTCTGTTTTCATGCACTTAAAGAGGTACTCCGCCCCTAGACATCTTATCCCCTATCCAAAGGATAGGGGATAAGATGTCAGATCGCCGGGATCTCGGCTGCAGCACCCCGATATCATTACTGCACAGAGCAGACTCGCTCCGTGCTTAATGATGGGCGATACAGGGGCCGGAGCATCGTTATGTCACGGCTCCGCCCCTCGTGACGTAACGGCCTGCCCTTCAATACAAGTCTATGGGAAGGGGCGTGGACTTGAATTAAGGGGGTGGTCCGTGACGTCACGAGGGGCGGAGCTGATATCGCTGGTCATTACGCATGGAGCGAGTCTGCTCTGTGCAGATAGCGGGGTGCCGCAGCCGAAATTCCGAGGGTCCCCAGCAGCGGGACCCCGGCCATCTGACATCCTTAGGATAGGTGATAAGATGTCTAGGGGTGGAGGACCCCTTTAACTGGAACCTATACAATAGTGCATAAAGACTGTGTGGCTCTGTTCCAGGCTGGGCCATGTGCGTGACTGAGTTAAGGGTCTATTCACACGTACAATATAGTATCTTGCACACATTTGCTGTTCAGGATTTGAAGCTGCAGATTTCAATGTAAACTAAATGACTTAATACAGCTTCAAAGCCAGCAGATCAAATATGTGCAGGATACTGTACGTGTGAATAAACCCTAAAACAGTGTTAATTCAATATTAGGTAACCGCTTTCCTAGCACTCTTTCTATTACCAAGGTCCTTTTTTCCAGTGACAGAGCTACCTGTGAAGGTGCTTTGTTCAGGAATTCATTAGTTTTGTCCTTTTTGCGGACAGATAGCAGGCACCATGTTACATCACCCTATACAGTGAAACCTCTCTTAGTGAACACCACCCAATAGTGGACAGTTTTTAATTCTCCGGCAAAGTTCCGTAAAACCTAAAGGGGTACTCCACTGGGAAATTTTTTTTTTTTTAAATCAACTGCTGTCAGAAAGTTAAAAAGATTTGTAAATTACTTCTGTTTAAAAATCTTAACCCTTGCAGTACTTATCAGCTGCTGTATGTTCCACAGGAAGTTCTTTTATTTTTTAATTTCATTTCTGTCTGACCACAGTGCTTTCTGCTGACACATTTGTCCATTTTAGGAACTGTCCAGAGTAGGCGCAAATCCCCATAGAAAACCTATACTGCTCCAAACAGTTCCTAAAATGGACAGAGGTGTCAGCAGAGAGAACTGTGGCCAGACAGAAAGGAAATTCAAAAAGAAAATAACTTCCTGTGGAGAATATAGAAGCTGATAAGTACTGGAAGGAAGATTTTTAAATAGAAGTAATTTACAAATCTGTTTGGCACCGAAAAGGTTTCCAGGGGAGTACCCCTTTAATGTATTTGCACACTCCGAATAGGGGACATTCCCAATAGTGGACGCGGACACTCCCAATAGGGGACAAAGAACTTCCTGTAGAGGACAATACACTCCCAATAGGGAACAAAACACTCCCAATAGGGGACAACCAGGCGTATGTGCCGGCCCTACCTTGTACACAGGGTTGCCATTACAGCCAATACCCAAGTAAGGGGGCCAGGCCCCCACTGCAGCAGGCCCAGTGCAGAAGCAGAAGACCACAGTGGTCTCCTGCTTCTGTACATCCACCACATCATTCACCCCCCTCCTTCTCTGATCCCCCATGCCACTTTATTCCCCGTGTCAAATCATCCCCCCTTACCCCCGTGCCACATCATTTCCCCTTTATCCCCCCTGTGCCATATCATTGCCCCATTATTACCCTCTGTGTAAATTCATCACCCCCCTCTTAATAAAGAGGCAAAGGGGGATAAAGGGGGGAATTATGTGGCACAGGGGGTAAGGGGGGGGGGGGAGGATTTGGCACAAGGCATAAGGTGGCACAGGGTATAAAGGGGGATGAAATGATGGGGGGGGTAAGGGGTGATTAAACGCCACTGGGAGATTGTACTGTAATATTCCTTTTTTATTAAGTTTTATAGGTAACTAGCTTTTGCCCGCGGCTTCGTTCGCGTTAAATTTGGGGTAACATAGATTTACTTTTTACGACCCTATAGTAATGAGGCCGCTCTGATTAAAGTCTACGGGCATCCAAACAACCCGAAACATTACATCTGCTGTTTCATGGAATTGAAGATCGACATCCTTTGAGGACTTTTACCGAGTCTGCGCGCAGGGGAACCCGCCTTCTTGCGCTGCTTATATACTGGCAACAGTCCTCATATCCCGTCCTCCTATCTCGACATCCTGTCCCGACCTCCTATCCCGTCCTCCTATCTCGACCTCCTATCCTGTCCTACTATCCCGTCCTCCTATCTCGACCTCCTATCCTGACCTCCTATCTCGGCCTCCTATCTCAACCTTCCCGACCTCCTATCCTGACCTCCTATCTCGACCTCCTATCCCATCCTCCTATCTCGACCTCCTATCCCGTCCTACTATCCCGTCCTCCGAACGCGACCTCCTAGCCCGACCTCCTATCCTGTCCTCCTATCTTGACCTCCTATCTTTACCTCCTATCCTGTCCTCCTATCCCCACCTCCTATCCCAACCTCCTATCCCGTCCTCCTATCTCGACCTCATATCCCATCCTCCTATCTCGACCTCCTATCCCGACCTCCCATCCTGTCCTCATAGCCCGACCTGTAATATGTGTACCAGGTATTGAAATATCTCCAGCCGTACGGAAGTTATGTGGGAACATACATTTCCCATTGATTTGCATGGGACTTTAAACAAAAACCCTGACCCCCACAAATGGGGGTAGTTAAGAGTTAAATTAACTATCTTATATTTTAAGTGGACATATAAGTAACATGTGACCAAGTATTATCAAAATATCTCCAGCCGTTTGGAAGTTATGCAGTAACATATATTTCCCATAGACTTGTATAAGACTTTAAAAAAAAAAAAAAAAAAACTTTTTCACCCCCTTAAGGGTACGTTCACACGGGCGGATTTATTTGCGGGTTTTCCGCTGCGTATTTGAAAGTGGGCGGGCTTTTCTCGTCTGTCCGCAGCAGATTTTCCACGGCGGAATTTAAACTGCGGAAAATCCACTGCAAGCCCCATTGAAGTCAGTAGGGTCTGCGGCGGATTTTTTCCGCAGCATAAATTCTGCAGCGGGAAATCTGCTGCGGACAGCCGAGAAGAGCCCGCCCACTTTCAAATACGCAGCGGGAAACCTGCAAATAAATCCGCCCGTGTGAACGTACCCAAAGGGTGGAATTTCGAAAAAAATCCTTTTTTATTCCTTGTCTACGTCTTAAAAACAACACCTGTGCAAAAATTCAGGTTTCTAGGTCCAAGGGTTTAGGCTGCGCGTTGATGAGCCAGGTCTTCTCCTTTTATATATAAGATTAAACTCTGGAGTGAGTACAGTACAATATTCCGTCGATTTTTGAGCCTTTTTTCCCAATAGGGAACATCTCTCAATAGCGGACACTTTTTTATTCCCCACCAGTGTCTGCTATTGGGAGATTCTTCTGTTCATAGGGTTATTACTACAGACTGCTGAATACTACATTGAGTTAACGTACAAGCAGCTAGAAGATCAATCTGAGAAGGTCCATATATCTACTACTGTGCACACAAGCGTGACTGAATAAAGTAGATGCATTCATTCTTACCGCCTATTAGCAGCACGCATAGTATGAGGGAGACGGGGTAGTTATCCATTTCTGAGTTTTCAGTGCAGTTTCAGTCCTTCTCTTGTTCTATTACTTTCACTTTCGCTTCTTCGCTTGCAGAGAATAGGAGTGTCCAGGAAGAGATCCACAGCTTTACCTTCTATGCAGCAGAGTAGATACATGACTCTTGTTGCGAAACTACAACTCCTAGCATGTCCGGACAGCCGTTGGCTGTCCGGGCATGCTAGGAGTTGTAGTTTTGCAAAAGCTGGAGGCACCCTGGTTGGGAAACACTGCTTTATACATGGACTGACTGACATAGAAGTCACTGGATTTGCATATTTCAGGGAGCACTAACCATGTAGCCACCTGTTATTACCTCAGCTGCAAGTCAGAGCTACAGTTCTGCGTTCAAAAACAAAAAGGGAATTTATCATTTCCATCTTTTTTAAACTTTTGCTCAAGCCTGCACTTTCCCCTTTACGCCATTTTAGGGTAAGGTCACATGTATGACACCTATTGAGTGGAGTTTTCTAAAAAGTCACATATAATAAATGTAGTTAAAGGGGTTATCCAGGAAAAAAACTTACATATCAACTGGCTCCAAAAAGCTAAACAGATTTGTAAATTACTTCTATTAAAAAATCTTAATCCTTTCAGTACTTATGAGCTTCTGAAGTTAAAGTTGTTCTCTTCTGTCTAAGTGATCTCTGATGACACGTGTCTCGGGAACTGCCCAGTTTAGAAGCAAACCCCCATAGCAAACCTCTTCTAAACTGGGCGGTTCCCGAGACACGTGTCATCAGAGAGCAATTAGACAGAAAAGAACAACCTTAAAGGGGTACTCCGCCCCTAGACATCTTATCCCCTATCCAAAGGATAGGGGATAAGATGTCAGATCGCCACGGTGCCGCTGCTGGGGAGCCCCGTGATCCCCGCTGCGGCAGCACGCTATCATTACAGCACAGAGCGAGTTCGCTCTGTGCGTAATGACGGGCGATACAGGGGACAGAGCCGCGTGACGTCATGGCTCCGCCCCTTAATGCAAGTCTATGGCAGGGGGCGTGACTACCGCCACGCCCCCTCCCATAGACTTGTAGTGAAAGGGGCGGGACATGACGTCACGAGGGGCGGAGCCGTGACGTAACGATGCTCCGGCCCCTGTATTGCGCGTCATTAGGTGCAGAGCGATCCCGGGGCTCCCCAGCAGCGGCACTGCGGCGATCTGACATCTTATCCCCTATCCTTTGGATAGGGGATAAGATGTCTAGGGACGGAGTACCCCTTTAACTTCAGAAGCTCATAAGTAATGAAAGGATTAGGATTTTTTAATAGAAGTCATTTACAAATCTGTTTAACATTCTGGAGCCAGTTGATATATAAAAAAAAGTTTTTTCCTGGATAACCCCTTTAACCCCTTAAGGACGCAGGACGTAAATGTACGTCCTGGTGCGGTGGTACTTAACGCACCAGGACGTACATTTACGTCCTAAGCATAACCGCGGGCATCGGAGCGATGCCCGTGTCATGCGCGGCTGATCCCGGCTGCTGATCGCAGCCAGGGACCCGCCGGCAATGGCCGACGCCCGCGATCTCGCGGGCGTCCGCCATTAACCCCTCAGGTGCTGGGATCAATACAGATCCCGGCATCTGCGGCAGTGCGCGATTTGAATGAATGATCGGATCGCCCGCAGCGCTGCTGTGGGGATCCGATCATTCATATGCCGCACGGAGGTCCCCTCTCCTTCCTCCGTGCGGCTCCCGGCGTCTCCTGCTCTGGTCTGAGATCGAGCAGACCAGAGCAGGAGATGACGATAATACTGATCTGTTCTATGTCCTATACATAGAACAGATCAGTATTAGCAATCATGGTATTGCTATGAATAGTCCCCTATGGGGACTATTCAAGTGTAAAAAAAAATGTAAAAAAATGTAAAAGTAAAAGTAAAAAAAAGTGAAAAATCCCCTCCCCCAATAAAAAAGTAAAATGTCAGTTTTTTCCTATTTTACCCCCAAAAAGCGTAATTTTTTTTTTTGATAGACATATTTGGTATCGCCGCGTGCGTAAATGTCCGAACTATTAAAATAAAATGTTAATGATCCCGTACCGTGAACGAAAAAAAAAAAAGTCCAAAATTCCTACTTTTTTAATACATTTTATTTTAAAAAAATTATAAAAAATGTATTAAAAGTTTTTTATATGCAAATGTGGTATCAAAAAAAAGTAAAGATCATGGCGCAAAAAATGAGCCCCCATACCGCCACTTATACGGAAAAATAAAAAAGTTATAGGCCATCAAAATAAAGGGATTATAAACGTACTAATTTGGTTAAAAAGTTTGTGATTTTTTTTAAGCGCAACAATAATATAAAAGTATGTAATAATGGGTATCATTTTAATCGTATTGACCCTCAGAATAAAGAACACACGTCATTTTTACCATAAATTGTACGGCGTGAAAACGAAACCTTCCAAAATTAGCAAAATTGCGTTTTTCGTTTTAATTTCCCCACAAAAATAGTGTTTTTTGGTAGCGCCATACATTTTATGATATAATGAGTTATGTCATTACAAAGGACAACTGGTCGCGCAAAAAACAAGCCCTCATACTAGTCTGTGGATGAAAATATAAAAGAGTTATGATTTTTAGAAGGTGAGGAGGAAAAAATGAAAACGTAAAAATTAAATTGAGTCCTTAAGGCCAAAATGGGCTGAGTCCTTAAGGGGTTAAAGACTCACTGAGGGAGATATTTATCACTGAAGTTGTTTTGGATGTCATTTTTCATGTCACTTCTGTAGCCGTTTTTTTGGCGGACATGCACATTATTTATTATATAGTCTCACAATGTGTGATGGTGCAAACAGAATTACTTCACAACACTATTTCTTAGGTAGTAAAGCAGCAAAAAATAAATAAATAAAACCTGCAAAATAGAACTAAGGGTGCATTCACACCACGTTTTTGCAATACAGTTCCCGTATCAGGTTTTTAATGAAAAACTGATTCCTCAAAACGTGAGTACAAATTTTAACCTGTATACAGTTAAAAACTGTATACGGTTTAAAAAATGATGTCCATATGCATCCGTTTTTAAGAAAAAAAAACATACGTTTTTAACTTTTCACTCCATTATGAATAAAGTTTCACTTGTTTGATTGAAATTCCAAGAAAAAAAAAACTGAGCATAGTCAAAAACCGTATGGTGCAAACCGAATGGAACCGTACGCACATACAGTTCTGTACGGTTCCCATTGACGCCCATGTTAAAAAAAAAAACTTATATGGTTTAATACAGTTTTTCACCCGGACCAAAAACCGTGGTAGGCTACGGTTTTGGGTACGGGAAACATTTTTTAAAACCTTACAGGATGCAAAACAGAAACAACCTGCTGCATCTTTTGGCATACGGTTTTCAATGCGGTTCCGTACGGTTTTCACATAGAAAATGTATACGGGAACTGTATTGCAAAAATGTGGTGTGAATGCACCCTAAGGCTGCGTTCACGCGGCCGTCTAGACCCGTCCCGTTTTTCTCCCGTCAAAAATAAAAACGGATTTAAAAAAACGGACAATAACGGATGCAAATGGATGTTATCCATTTGTATCGCTATTGTTCAGTTAATAAACCAAAAAATATATTTTTTGCTCTGAGCATGCTCAGAAGTAAAAATGGATAGAAAAAAACGGATGCAAACGGATAACATTAAAGGCTCATTCGTTTTAAATAGACTTCAATGTTACTGTATCCGTTTTTTTTGACGGAAGTAAAAAAAAAAATGCAAGTGCCGTTTTTTTCTGCCATCAAAAAAACGGAAATGAGTGCAGACGTATGGAAACAGATTGTAAAAAATCCCATTGACATGAATGGGATTTTTTTAAAACCGTTTTTAATCAGTTTACAGCCTGCAAGAATGGAACCAAAATGGGGATAAAAAAACGGGGACAGAAGGCCGTGTGAACGCACCCTAAAATTCCATTTTCCGTGTCCGCACAAAGAATGTGCGGAGTCTGCACGTAATGCTTAGCTGTCTATGAGACGACGCATTCCTGTGCGGTCCTAGTGCCGGCATATTATGCTGGCGCCCCACAGTTTCTGGGATGTCTGCACGGAGATTCTACATGCGGACATTCCGTCATGTGAACATAGCCGAACAAGTAAAAA
Source organism: Hyla sarda (assembly GCF_029499605.1). Lineage (NCBI taxonomy): Eukaryota > Metazoa > Chordata > Amphibia > Anura > Hylidae > Hyla > Hyla sarda. The sequence goes on along the minus strand of NC_079190.1, from coordinate 375,374,213 downwards.
TCTCCCTATCATACTTTTACCAGATGGCTTGTATAGCGAAGTCACACCCCTCTGGGGGAGGAGGTGCTCACTAACTAAAACACTGAAAAGTCGCAAATGTGTATGTAAAAATGTGTGGTTGAACTTGATGGACGTACTAATGTCTTTTTTCAACCGTACTAACTATGTAACTATATGTAACTATGTAACTATATGTAACTATGTAGGCATACAAGACTTCATAAATTCTCCCCAATATGTTTTAAGGGGGGACAAACACCCTTCCTTCCCAGTCACTACAACAAGTGGGGAGAAGCTTAAGAAAACAGCTTGCTAGGGAGAGAAGCACTGAGCTGTGTACTTCTCCCCGCTCAAACAAGTTATCATTATTAATGGAACCCTTCATTATACTACACAATGGCCCTGATTTACTAAGAGTGGAGTGGAGTTTACTTTGTGTTTTAATTTTTTTACCCAACAGATCTTTTTCCACAGTATTTACTAAGGTTTCCTTACATATTGCACTTTTCCCTACAATTTCCTTCTTTAACCCGATAACGACCATGGACGTCTATACTCGTCCAATGGACGTTACCGGGGTATGACGCTCCCGACTCGAGCCCGCGTCATACCGGCCGTCCCCCAGCTGATTCCTGTAGCTGGGGGCCGGCGTTAATAGCCGACATGCGGCGATCGCCGCGGCCGGCTATTAGCCCTTTAGATCGCCGCTGTCAAAGTTGACAGCGGCGTCTAAAGGTGCCTGTATACAGCCCCTGGTGGTCCAGTGGGGTGGATCGCTCCCCCGCAGCGCGATCGCGGGGGAGCGATCCACTGCTGAGGTAGCCTGAGGGCTTACCTCTCCTCCTGTGTCGGCTCCGGCTCTCTGAATGATAAAGCATGGCAGGACCAGGCTTTATCAATCGAGCGCAGAGCACACAGATGAATGGGATTGTATGCAATCCCATTCATCTGTATGAGGAATCAAATGATTCCTCCTAAAAGTCCCCTAAGGGGACTAAAAGTGTAAAAAAAAAAAGTTTAAAAAAAGTTTAAAAACACACACATTAACCCCTTCTTTATTAAAAGTTTAAATCACCCCCCTTTTCCCAAATTCCATATTAAAAATATGTAACCATAATAAAAATAAACATATGTAGTATCGTCGCGTGCGTAAATGTCGGAACTATAAAAATATATCATTAATTAAACCGCACGGTCAATGGCGTACACGCCAACAAATTCCAAAGTCCAAAATAGCGTATTTTTGGTCACTTTTCATACCATAAAAAAAGGAATATAAAGCGATCAAGAAGTCCAATCAAAATAAAAATGGTACCGATTAAAACTTCAGATCACGGCGCAAAAAATGAGCCCTCAAACCGCCCTGTACGTGGAAAAATAAAAAAGTTATAGGGGTCAGAAAAGGACAAATGTATAAATTTTCCTGCATGTAGTTATGATTTTTTCCAGAAGTGCGACAAAATCAAACCTATATAAGTAGGGTATCATCTTAATCGTATGGACCTACAGAATAAAGATAAAGTGTAATTTTTACCGAAAAATGTACTGCCTAGAAACAGAAGCCCCCAAAATTTACAAAATGGTGTTTTTTCTTCAATTTTGTCGCACAATGATTTTTTTTTCCGTTTCGCCATAAATGTTTGTGTAAAATGACTCATGTCATTCCAAAGTAGAATTGGTGGCGCAAAAAATAAGCCATCATGTGGATTTTTAGGTGCAAAATTGAAAGGGTTATGATTTTTAAAAGGTGAGGAGGAAAAAACGAAAGTGTAAAAACAGAAAAATGCTTGGTCCTTAAGAGGTTAAGGGTACATTCCCACACGGCGTATTTGCTGCGTATTTGCTGCTGCGTATGTTATTTTCTCTGTTGAAGTCAATGGGTAGGAAAATATGCAGCACCAAATACGCAGCAAATACGCAGCAAAATACGCCGTGTGGGAACGTACCCTTAAGGACAACTGCAGAGGTATGACACTTACCACCTATCCACAGGATAGGGGATAAGTGTTTGATTGCGGGGGGTCCAACCGCTGGGACCCCCCTCGATCTCCCTAACGGGGTGCCGCCATTAGCGATCATGGTGAGTGCTAAGGCGCATAGCGTCGACCTAGAGGTTGACGGTGACGCCCCGTCTCCTCCCCGTCTCCTCCACGAACGCTGGCTCCCCGCCTCTCCCATAGAGATGTATGGAGGAGGCGTGCCGTCATGCTGCGGCCGGCACGCCCCCTGCACGGGACAGCCGCGGCCCCGTACAGGAGATCACAGGGGGTCCCAGCGGTCGGACCCCCCGCGATCAAACATTTATCCCCTATCCTGTGGATAGGGGATAAGTGTTAATCACGCTTCAGATGTCCTTTAACACATGCTCTGAGTTGTGGGGTTTTCCTCAGCTCATATGCAACACATTGGGCCTCATTTACTAAGCTGAAACCGACCAGTTTTTGTCTGGTTATTATGCCTGAGACATGTCTGCGCCAGTGTGCGACAGTCTGCACCTGAAAAACCCGACAAACCCGGAAAAGGGGCGTGGTCTGTCGAAAAGGGGGCATGGCCGGCCAAAAAGGGGCGTGGTTTCACAACCCGACTGATTTACTATGGAATTCACAGAAAATCCTGTGGGTAAATGGCTGGAAAAAATCGACCTAGAAATATCTGGTCAGAAAATGTTCCCGACTTTTCCCAATAGTAAATAGAGAGGAATCCTGCACGTCTGAAACAACTTTTCCCATTAGTAAAAACCTGACAATCTTAGTAAATAAACCTCAATGGGCCTCATTTACTAAGAGTGGAGTGTTGGTTTCTTAGTGGTTTTTGATTTCCCACTGGTATTTTCCCAAGGTATTTACTAAGGTTTCCCTACATTTTGCACTTTTCCCTACATTTTGCTTTTTTTTTTTTTTTTTTTTACACATGTTCTGATCTGTCGGGATTTTCTCAGCTCAAATACAACACTTTTTCTGTGGAAACCTTAGTAAATATGTTGGGATTTTTCAAAACTGTCGGGACCACGCCCCCTTTGTCGGGACCACGCCCACTTTATCCAATGACCATGCCCCCTTTTCAGGTTTTTCTTGTAAAATGGAGGGTTTTGTTTTTTTTGGTCGCAAATTGTGTCGCAAGGGACAAAAAAAGAGTCGGGATCACGTTAGTAAATAAACCCCATTTTCTGTGGAAATTTTAGTGAATATGTTGGGATTTTTTTTTAACCCCTTAAGGACTCAGCCCATTTTGGCCTTAAGGACTCAGACAATTTAATTTTTACGTTTTCATTTTTTCCTCCTTGCCTTCTAAAAATCATAACTCTTTCATATTTTCATCCACAAACTAGTATGAGGGCTTGTTTTTTGCGCGACCAGTTGTCCTTTGTAATGACATCACTCATTATATCATAAAATGTATGGCGCAACCAAAAAACACTATTTTTGTGGGGAAATTAAAAAGAAAAACGCAATTTTGCTAATTTGGGAAGGTTTCGTTTTCACGCCGTACAATTTACGGTAAAAATGATGTGTGTTCTTTATTCTGAGGGTCAATATGATTAAAATTATATCCATTATTACATACTTTTATATTATTGTTGTGCTTAAAAAAAATCACAAACTTTTTAACCAAATTAGTACGTTTATAATCCCTTTATTTTGATGACCTATAACTTTTTTATTTTTCCGTATAAGCGGCGGTATGAGGGCTCATTTTTTGCGCCATGATCTGTACTTTTTTTGATACCACATTTGCATATAAAAAACTTAATACATTTTTTATACATTTTTTTTAAATAAAATGTATTAAAAAAGTAGGAATTTTGGACTTTTTTTTTCTTCGTTCACGCCGTTCACCGTACGGGATCATTAACATTTTATTTTAATAGTTCGGACATTTACGCACGCGGCGATATCAAATAGGTCTATAAAAACATTTTTTTACGCTTTTTGGGGGTAAAATAGGAAAAAATGGACGTTTTACTTTTTTATTGGGGGAGGGGATTTTTCACTTTTTTTTACTTTTACTTTTAAATTTGTTTACATTTTTTTTACACTTGAATAGTCCCCATAGGGGACTATTCATAGCAATACCATGATTGCTAATACTGATCTGTTCTATGTATAGGACATAGAACAGATCAGTGTTATCGGCGATCTTCTGCTCTGGTCTGCTCGATCTCAGACCAGAGCAGGAGACGCCGGGAGCCGGACGGAGGAAGGAGAGGGGACCTCCGTGCGGCGTTCTGAATGATCGGATCCCCGCAGCAGCGCTGCGGGCGATCCGATCGTTCATTTAAATCGCGCACTGCCGCAGATGCCGGGATCTGTATTGATCCCGGCACCTGAGGGGTTAATGGCGGACACCCGCGAGATCGCGGGCATCGGCCATTGCCGGCGGGTCCCTGGCTGCGATCAGCAGCCTGGATCAGCCGCGCATGACACGGGCATCGCTCCGATGCCCGCGGTTATGCACAGGACGTAAATGTACGTCCTGGTGCGTTAAGTACCACCGCACCAGGACGTACATTTACGTCCTGCGTCCTTAAGGGGTTAAGGACGCAGCCCTTTTTCACATCAGGACTGAGCCCTTTTTCGCAATTCTGACCACCGTTGTTTACGCATTAATAACTCTAAAATGCTTTTACCAAATATTCTGAGAATATTTTTTCGTGACATATTCTACTTTATTTTGGTGGTAAATTTTCGGCGTTACTTGCATCCTTTTTTGGGGAAAACCCCCAAAATTTCATGAAAATTTTGCATTTTTCTAACTAATTGTATTTTTATTCACAAATACAATATGTCTACTTTATGTTGGCATCATAAAATGGACATTTTTTTTTGCTTTTTGAAAAAATTTGAGGGCTTCAAAGTAGAGCAGCAATTTTCTAAAATTTCATGAAAATTGCAAAATCTGAAGAGACAGATGTTACAGAACTACAACTCCCAGCATGACTGGGCAGTCTAGGCATGCTGAGAGTTTTAGTTTGGCAACATCTGGAGGGCTACCATTTGGGCACCACTGTAACAGTGGTCTCCAAACTGTGACCCTCCAGATGTTGCAAAACTACAACTCCCAGCATGCTGGGAGTTGCAGTTTGGCCTTTCTAGTGGTTGCCACAGTAAAGATCACTTTACTTTCACTTTCATTCACCCGGCCCCCCCCCCACCGTCATCTCCCTACCTGAGCCAGGATCTCTGCAGTCTCCAGCGACGATCAGGGTCCCCACGCATCTTCTCCTCCAGGTACCGGCCTCCATCTTATCCCCACGTTCCCCACGACACCCAGGGGTGAGCAGAACGGGGGTTTGTCCTGCTCTGGCATTGGTCAAAATCAGTTCTGACCAATGGCAGGGCATAGGAGGAGATCGCAGCTCCGATCATCCCTATTTTCCGGGTGATCGGGTCACCAGAGACCCGATCAGCCCGGAATAGCAGAGAATCGCATGTCTGAATTGACATGCGATTTTCTGCGATCACCGACATTTGGGGGGGGGGGGGGGGGGGGTGGTCTCAGGACCCCCCTGGGCAATGTGCTGGGATGCCTGCTGAATGATTTCAGCAGGCATCCCGGTCCAGTCCCCAACCGGCTAGCAGCGGGGACCGGAATTCCCACGGGCGTATGCATACGCCCCACGTCCTTAAGGACTCGGGATGCAGGGCGTATGCATATGCCCGGCGTCCTGAAGAGGTTATATGTCGGGAACACGTCTCCTTTTCAGAGACCACACCCCCTTTTCACAACAGCCAGGCCCCTTTTTTGGGTTTTCTCAGTAAAATGGAGAGATGGCCATGTATTTTTTTCTGGCGCACAACCCAACAAAACAGGTCAGGTTTACAATAGTAAATCGGGGCCAATGTATTGAGAGACCATGAAAAACAATTCCATGGTTTATAAAAAAAATTAAAAATAAATTCTACAATTTTGTGGGACGATCACCGAATGTTAAAAATGGAATGTTAGCTTCATTCTGCAGGTCACTTCCATGACAACAGTACCAAAGTTATATACATTTGTTTTCCTGGGACTCCCACCAATCAAAACAATGCAGGGAAAATGCGCAACAGAATAAATGGAGGAGTGCCTTCCCTTTGCTCTGCAGCTCTGTTTTTTCACAAGACGTTTATCTTTTGCTCTCGGGATCCAAGAGGATCTTAGAAGTTGGCCCCACAGATCGAGTCATCCTTTATCCTGTGGATAGGAGATAATCTTCCAAAATTTGACTATCACTTTAAGCTTTATTACATAACACTCTACAATCCTGTGAATGAATAATAGTGCCTCCGTAATTCTTTGACAATATTTTTGAGGTATCTTTTTGATCATTAAATATTATGAAATATCAGTTTCATTGATAAAAACAGTTATAATACATTTAAAACCATCTGAGCTGCCAGCATATGACATATGCTAAAATCAATGCATAAAAATTCAAAGAGGTACTTTAAGCTATTTTTAAATCAACTGGTGCCAGAAAGTAATACAAATTTGTAAATAACTTCTATTTAAAAAATCTTAATTCTTCCAGTATTTATCAGCTTCTGAAAAAGTAATAGTCCTTTCCAGTCTGACCACAGTGCTCTCTGCTGCCACCTCTGTCCATGTAAGGAACTGTCCAAGGCAGGAATGAATCTCTATAGCAGTGGTCTCCAACCTGCGTACCTCTAGATGTTGCAAAACTACAACTCCCAGCATGCCCGGACAGCCAACATCTGGAGGTCCGCAGGTTGAAGACCACTGTTCTATAGTAAACCTCTCCTGCTCCAGACAGGTCCTGACATGGACAGAGATAGCAGCAGAGACCACCGTGATCAGACTGGAAAGAACTACACAACTTCCTCTGGAGAATATCACAGCTGATAAGTACTGGAAGAATTAAAGGGGTATTCAGGCCAAAACTTTTTTTTATATATCAACTGGCTCCGGAAAGTTAAACAGATTTGTAAATTACTTCTATTAAAAAATCTTAATCCTTCCAATAGTTATTAGCTTCTGAAGTTGAGTTGTTGTTTTCTGTCTAACTGCTCTCTGATGACTCACGTCCCGGGAGCTGTGCAGTTCCTATGGGGATATTCTCCCATCATGCACAGCTCCCGGGACATGACATCATCATTGAGCAGTTAGACAGAAAACTTCAGAAGCTAATAACTATTGGAAGGATTAAGATTTTTTAATAGAAGTAATTTGCAAATCTGTTTAACTTTCTGGCACCAGTTAATCAGTTTATGAAAACATTATTTTTCCTCCAGAGTTCCCCTTTTAACCCCTTAAGGACTATGCCCATTTTGGCCTTAAGGACTCAGACAATTAAATTTTTACGTTTTCATTTTTTCCTCCTCGCATTCTAAAAATCATAACTCTTTTATATTTTCATCCACAGACTAGTATGAGGGCTTGTTTTATACGCGACCAGTTGTCCTTTGTAAAGACATAACTCATTATATCATAAAATGTATGGCGCAACAAAAAAACACTATTTTTGTGGGGAAATGAAAAAGAAAATGCAATTTTGCTAATTTTGGAAGGTTTCGTTTTCACGCCGTACAATTTATGGTAAAAATGACGTGTGTTCTTTATTCTGAGGGTCGATACGATTAACATGATACCCATTATTACATACTTTTATATTATTGTTCTGCTTAAAAAAAAATCACAAACTTTTTAACCAAATTAGTACGTTTATAATCCCTTTATTTTGATGACATCTAACTTTTTTATTTTTCCGTATAAGCGGCGGTATGAGGGCTCATTTTTTGCGCCATGATCTGTACTTTTTTTTGATACTACATTTGCATATAAAAACTTTTAATACATTTTTTATAATTTTTTTTTTATAAAATGTATTAAAAAAGTAGCAATTTTGGACTTTTTTTTTTTTTTTTTTACGTTCACGCCGTTCACCGTACGGGATCATTAACATTTTATTTTAATAGTTCGGACATTTACGCACGCGGCGATACCAAATATGTCTATAACATTTATTTTTTACGCTTTTTGGGGGTAAAATAGGAAAAAACGGACGTTTTACTTTTTTATTGGGGGAGGGGATTTTTCACATTTTTTTTGCTTTTACTTTTACATTTTTTCACATTCTTTTTTACACTTGAATAGTCCCCATAGGGGACTATTCATAACAATACCATGATTGCTAATACTGATCTGTTCTATGTATAGGACATAGAACAGATCAGTGTTATCGGTTATCTTCTGCTCTGGTCTGCTCGATCTTAGACCAGAGCAGAAGACGCCGAGAGCCGGAAGGAGGAAGGTGGGGGGACCTCCGTGCGGCGTTCTGAATGATCGGATCCCCGCAGCAGCGCTGCGGGCGATCCGATCGTTCATTTAAATCGCGCACTGCCGCAGATGCCGGGATCTGTATTGATCCCGGCACCTGAGGGGTTAATGGAGGATGCCCGCGAGATCGCGGGCGTCGGCCATTGCCGGCGGGTCCCTGGCTGCGATCAGCAGCCGGGATCAGCCGCGCTTGACACGGGCATCGCTCCGATGCCCGCGGTTATGCACAGGACGTAAATGTACGTCCTGGTGCGTTAAGTACCACCGCACCAGGACGTACATTTACGTCCTGCGTCCTTAAGGGGTTAAACATTTTGGAGATATAAGAGATGCGTATAAAACGCTGATGTAATATACAATGTACACGTCTAGTCCTATTTAAGACTCCTGAAATGCTACATTAAAATATTGGTTACAGAATTATGTCAATAGTCAGTATCAATAATTCAATCAATTGAGGTAAAATAAAATGTTAATGTTCATTTCAATCTCTTGTTCCTAGTCTGTAAGGCAACATGTTTGGTCCTGTGTGTTCTCCACTCACAGATGCTTGAATATTCGCACATTCTGCACTTCCAAGCATCCTCTATGTCCACCCCCTGCACCTCCCTTAGTCCCTTCCAATAGGAGAAGTAAAATGTTGCTTGCTCCAAAACTTTCTCCTTTTCAAACCTCACTTCACTACATCCTAGCAGGGAACCATCCCCCTGAAAGCAATATTCCAGCTTCAGGCTGTCAACCATAGGCAATTCACTATACGTGAGGTTCAGACAAGTCAATTCCAACACGTCTCTGAATGTTGACACCGTCAGCCCAGACTTCAAGGCGTGCTCCTTCACTTGAGGTCCTAATTCTTGTTCCGGTCTCAGCTTCAAGTGCTGCATGAAACCATCAGGCTGGATGACACTGCTGACCATCCCATCAAATAGCAGCTTGTAAAGAGAGACCTAGAAGACACAGGGATATGTTGCACAAAATATTATTCATCCTGTTGCTTAAAGGGGTACTCCGCCCCTGGCATCCTTTGGATAGGGGATAAGATGTTAGATTGCTGCGGTCCCGCTGCTGGGGACCCCCGGGATCGCCGCTGCGGAACCCGCCATCATTACTGCACAGAGCGAGTTCGCTCTGTGCGTAATGACGGGCGATACAGGGGCCGGAACAGCGTGACGTCATGGCTCCGCCCCTCATGACATCACGTCCCGTCCCCTTAATGCAAGTCTATGGCAGAGGGCGTGACGACCGCCACGCCCCCTCCCATAGACTTGTATTGACGGGGGCGGGCCGTGACGTCACGAGGGGCGGAGCCGTGACGTAACGATGCTCCGGCCCCTTTAAAGGGGTACTCCGGTGAAAAACTTTTTTTTTTTTTAAATCAACTGGCACAGTTCGAGTACTACTATGCCAGTAGATAACGACTAGACGCGTTTCAGGGTTGTATAATGTAACCCTTTCCTCAGTAGTCATCATGACTACTGAGGAAAGGGTTACATTATACAACCCTGAAACGCGTCTAGTCGTTATCTACTGGCATAGTAGTACTCGAACTGTGCCTAAATTTTATGGCCAGTTACCTTTTATGAACTGTACCATCATTAGCGCTCTTACTCTGCTACCTACCCGGTTCAGCAGTTCAGATCCATTCCGGTGTAACCATCCTGGTGCAGCCATCCCGGCTCTGACGTCAGACGCCGGCACCACGAGGTGAACTTCCAGCCCTCCAGTACATGGTCCTGTCTACCAACTAGCAAAGCGGTGAGGAATACCAACTCCAGTGCACGCCAGCGCCAGCAGTCCCCGGACACCACTGCGATCTTCGGCGCCTGCCAGCGCCTCAGCCGACAGCGACTGCCACCGCGCTCAGATCCTACTGGACCAGGCTCACAATTGGAAGCACCGCACAGAGAACTGTGCACACCACGGACACTCAGCCATTGCGGGAGCAATACCCATCGCCTGAGTTACCATTTACAGACCGGTAACAATTTCTAATATTACAGACTGTTTGCTACTGTATCTAAAAGGGACATATCTACCCTAAATATCTAGAAGAGCAACTCTTTAATATATTTGTATGGTACAGATCTTGCTCTGCTATTTTATTTTATTATCCTATGCCAAGTTTATAGTTTTAATTACTATTGCCTAAATACATTGTTAGGTTGCCTTTTAATATGTATGTTCTTCTCACAAGGGCCCTGTGAGAAGTGTCGAAATCTTATCTATATTTTATAATAAATGATAATTATTATTGAAGCACGATCCACGTATATCCATTTTTATTTACTCACCTAGAAGGTCCGGGCTACATTGTATTTTTTGATTTGTAAATTACTTCTATTAAAAAATCTTAATCCTTCCTGTACTTATTAGCTGCTGAATACTACGGCGGAAATTCTTTTCTTTTTGAAACACAGAGCTGTCTGCTGACATCACGAGCACAGTGCTCTCTGCTGACTTCTCTGTCCATTTTAGGAACTGCCCAGAACAGCATATGTTTGCTATGGGGATTTCCTTTTACTCTGGACAGTTCCTAAAATGGACAGAGATGACAGCAGAGAGCACTGTGCTCGTGATGTCAGCAGACAGCTCTGTGTTTCAAACTGAAAATAATTTCCACAGTAGTATTCAGCAGCTAATAAGTACAGTAAGGATTAAGATTTTTTAATAGAAGCAATTTACAAATCTGTTTAACTTTCTGGCACCAGTTGTTTAAAAAAAAAAAAAAAAGTTTTTCACCGGAGTATCCCTTTAACTCTTTGGAGTTTTGGAACAGGTGGAGGCATGCTGGTTGGGAAACACTGCTCTAAACAAAAAATGTACAAAACCCCAAAACATAATAAAGTACAGTAGACCCTCAAGTTACAATATTAATTGGTTCCAGGATGACCATTGTATGTTGAAACCATTGTATGTTGAGTCCATAACTCTATGGAAACCTGGTAATTGGTTCTGAAGCCACCAAAATGTCATCCAAAAATAGGAAAAAGTGAGGATTAAATAAAAAAGTAGATAACTAATACAGATAAAGCAAATCCTTACATATAAAAGTAAGAAAGAGCTGCTGGGAACTGTAAATCAAAGTCTATGTCAGTGTTTCCCAACCATGGTGCCTCCAGCTGTTGCAAAACTACAACTCCCAGCATGCCCGGACAGCCGTTGGCTGTCCGGGCATGCTGGGAGTTGTAGTTTTGCAACAGCTGGAGGCACCCTGGTTGAGAAACAATGGTTTATGTAGGGGACAAGAGCTTCTTCAGGGTCCTATACAGTACACACAGTGTCCCAAATGGAGCCGCCCTTACTTGGTGTCTAAAGGAGCAGCTAACCCTGGCACAGATAAGGAGTAGTACAGGACTTGTAGTTCCTCCCTGTACTGTAGGAGGCGCTACCAGACAGCCAGTCAGTGCATGCACTTCTGATTGGTCAGTTCTTCCAGCCATTGGCACGTTTTGCAGATCTGGACTGTCTGTAGCATTGTATGTTGAGTCTGGTTTCAAGCTACAATGGTCCAGAAAAGACCAATGTATGTTGAAACTATTGTATGTTGAGGCATCACTGTACTAATAACACAAGGAACTAAAACAGAAGAATATAGGGGTTGGTGGAAACCTGAAAGTGTCAAATCATGGGTATCATTTGAACTGAAAGGCAGCGTTGGGAACATTAAACAGCACCACTTCTGTCCAAAGGTTGTGTCTGGTATTACAGCTCAGCTCTATTGAAGTGAATGGGACTGAGCTGCGGTACTACTTAAAACTAAGCACAAAAAAATAAATAAGCAGCAGTTTTCTTATACTAGATGACCTCTCTAAAGCTTCAGGTTGTCAGAACATAAGGACACCACTATACCTCTCCTACTCTCAATAAAAAGACAGTTTAGAAACAACCCTAGATTGGCAACATTTCCAAAAGGTCTCTCAGCAGAACAAAGACACCAGAAATATAAAAGGGGAACTCTGAGGAAATAAAACTTATCCTCTATCCCTAACCCCAGTGGTCGTGCCCCCCCCACCCACAATCTCCTGTACGGGGACTGGCTACGTGCTCAGGCCCCACTCTTGGAAACAGTCTTCAGTGATGGCCCACTCAGCCAATCACCGGCCATCAACATTTTAGAAAAAGTCCATTTAGGACACTTTTTTAATCTGCTTTTTAAGTTTAAAAATGCCTCTTAAAATGTTGTGCATTTGTTGGGATTTTTAGTGGTGTTTTTCTAAAATAATGGGGCAGGAATATCAAGAGTGCCTAAGGCTACGTTCACAAAGCAAAAATTCCGAAAAGAATCGTGAATTCTGCGACCGCATGAATTTGGCCCGGAATTCCGCATCTTTTTAATGAATTTCTGCATGATTTTTCATGAATACACAGTGGCCCTCATTTACTATTGCAAACCCGACATGCTCTGTCAGGCTAAAGGGGCGTGGTTACCAGGGAAAGGGGCGTGGTTATCAGGAAAAGGGACATGGTTATCAGGAAAAGGGGCGTGGCTATCATGAAAGGGGCGTGTCCACATAAAAGGGGCGTGTTCCCGACATTTTCACAAAAACTCAACATATTTACTAAGGTTCCCACAGAAAATGTAGTGGATTTGAGCTGAGGAAAACCCTACAGATCAGAGCATGTGTAAAAAAAGGAAAATGTAGGAAAAAGTGCAAAATATAGGGAAACCTTAGTAAATACGGTGGGAAAAATTATTGTAGGGAATTAAAACCCACAAAGAAACCTACACTACCATCTTAGCAAATCAGGACCAGTGCATGTAAAAAAAAAAAAGTGCCTGTATTAATTACACGTAAAATTTAGCAAAAAATTTGCACCAAATCCACATTTAGTGGAGAAAAAAAAGCCCCATTGAATTCAATGGGCTTCCACAGCCAAATTCTGCAAAATAAATTTTTACAGAATGCTGAATTTTTGCTGTGGAATGTCTGCAACAAAAATTCTGCAGTTTGAATGGGACTGTGGAATCCCATTGAAGTTAATAGGCTATAAACTCAATGTGGAAATCCATGTAGAAACTCTGCCGTGTGAACATAGCCTTTGTAGCCCATAGCAACAAATTAGAGCTCTGCTTTCATTTTACAAGTGTAAGAAATGAATCCTGAACTGATTGGTTACTAAAGGGCAATAAAGACAGGTGTTTTTAGACACTAGTGGTCTATTCACACATACAGTATTCTGCGCAGATTTTATGCACAGATTTACTGCGCAGGATTTGAAGATGTGTTCAGTCATTCAGTTTACATTGAAATCTGCAGCAGAAAATCCTGTGCATCAAATCTGCGCAGAATACTGTATTTGTGAATAGACCACTAGGGTGTATTAACACATACCGGATCCACAATTGAGGACTTGCAGTTGCGAAACATACAACTTCAAATCTGCAACGGATCGTGTGTGAATACACTCTAATATAAATTTCCACAATGTATTTTAGTACCTGGATTTTGTGGTAGCACAAGTAGTACTAGTATTAGTTAATTTTCCAGTAATACAAAAAATATGCCACAGCCTAGGAAAATGTGTATTTAAAATTTGGATTGTAGACGGATGTGAGGCATTACCTGGATCTCATGACTCCTCTTCTGTGCAGCTCCTGGTAGGGTTGTGCTAGCTCGGGTTTTTAGTTCTCGGAGTTCTAGCTCACCTTTGGAAGAGTATCCCAATTCATCTATTACTCCCACCACGTATATACCATCAAGTTCCCTAAAAACTGGAAATTCCCGAACGCGGCCACCTATAAGCAGAAAAGGTGTAAACGAGAAAATAACTCTGTAACATTACACATTGTCTTCTGCTGCTTCCCTATTTAATCGAACTGACAGATTTTAGCAACACAGTAACAAAATGATTTATATGCTGACAATATGTTGTACACCCACAGTCACCAAAAGGAGAACATAAGTCACACAGAACTTCTTGTTTGTTTAGTGTTTGTGATATGCATTCTGAGAAATGTACTCTTAAAGGGGTATTCCAGGATTTTTTTTTATTTGACTATGCTACAGGGGCTGTAAAGTTAGTGTAGTTCATAACATAGTGTCTGTACCTGTGTGTGACTGTTTTCTCACAATTCTTCTGTGATTTTCACCCCAATATATATTTTTAACAGCATACAAAATGACTGTTGTCTCAGATTTTTCCCAGGTTGCAATGCGGCCAAGACCTGACTCACTAGTCAGCTGATGACAGGGAGCCTGTCTGCTTCAATGGGTGGAGCAATCGCTTGGTGGGAGAGATTGATCTGCAACTAATGCAATAGCTGTAGGCACCCTGATTGAAAACCACAGGTCTTTTGAATGGAAGTAGCTAATTTATGTTTCAATGGGTGGGGTGGCTGATGTGTGGGAGGGAGGACAATGGAATTATGGGATTTGTAGGCAAAAAGAAAAACTCAAACAGGAAATACCAGTTCACAAAAAGCTAGCCACAGTATTATGGTAATCTCACAACATAGCCATTTATCCCCAAGACAAGCACAGATCCTTCCTAAGCATGTCCATTACTGTCTGCCAGGTACGTACTAAAATCACCTTATGGTGGATAACCCCTTTAAGTATTTGCAGCAAACAACAAAAACTGTGGAAGTTAAAACTTCACTTTTAATACACAACGATTAAAAATATGAGATGAAACGGTGTTTCGTCTCATATTTTATTGATTTATTTTTGGATCCATATTTTTAATCGTTGTGTATTAAAAGTGAAGTTTTTACCGCCACCGTTTTTGTTGAGAGCTGGACACTCCTTCCTTTCGATGCAGCTATGTGATACGGGGGACCGCTCAGTTCAAGCTCCACCACCTGGATGTGCCGTTGTCCTCCATCAACACATGTTCACACTGGTCTAGTGAGCTGAGGGGCATTCCAAGATTTTTTTTCTCCAGCCTTTAACCCCTTAAGGACACATGACATTCTCATACGTCTCCATTTCCGAGTCCTTAAGGACACATGACATATGAGAACGTCATGTGTTTTACCGGCCCCCCGCAACCATCTGGAGCGGAGCCGGTGCCCGATGCCTGCTGAAATCGTTCAGCAGGCATCGGGGCATATCGCCCAGGGGGGTCATGATGACCCCCCATGTCGGCGATGGCCGCAGATCGCTGGACAATTCAGTCCAGCGATCTGCGGCGGATTCCGGGTCAATCGGGTCTCCAGTGACCCGGTGACCCGGAATTGGGTCAGAGACGGCCCCGAACAGCCAGAGCCCGCAGGGGTGAGGTGGCACTGGTGCCACCTCACGATCGCCCTGATTCGTCGGCCGGATTACCGGCCGACCAATCAGGGCGCCTGCTGCGGGTGTCACTCCCGCAACCCGCTCCGCCCCTCTTCCGGAGGACGTGAGCGGGTGCGGGACGTGCACCCCGGGTGCTGGGGACCCCGATCCCCAGCGCCCCTGTTGGGATCGGGGCCCCAGGAGCAGCGGCGCTGGCGGAAACGACAAGGGACTCACCTGTGCGGCGAGGATCGTTGGAGGTGAGTGACAGCCTCCTGCTGTTGCTTAGCAACAGCTCCCAGCATGCAAAAAGGGCATGCTGGGAGCTGTAGTTATGCAACAGCAGGAGGCAGACCACCACAACTCCCAGCATTCCCTTATGGGCATGCTGGGACTTGTAGTTTTGCAACAGCTGGAGGCACATTCTTTCTATGGAAAAGTGTACCTTCAGCTGTTGTGTAACTACAACTCCCAGCTTGCACAATCAGCTAAAGTGCATGCTGGGAGTTGTAGTGGTGCATCTGGTGGTTGCATAACTACAACTCCCAGCATGCCCGTTGGCTGTCGGTGACTGCTGAGAGTTGTAGTTTTGCAACAGCTGAAGGCACACTGAGTTAAGTAGCAAACCAGTGTGTCTCCAGCTGTTGCATAACTACAATCCCCAGCATCCCCAGCCAAAGTAGTATGCCTCCAGCTGTTGCATAACTACAAGACCCAGTATGCCCTTCCGCTGTCCGTACATGCTGGGGGTTGTAGCTTTTGCAACAGCTGAAGGCACACTGGTTGCAAAACACTGAGTTTGTTACCAAACTCGGTGTTTCACAACCAGTGTGCCTCCAGCTGTTGCAAAACTACAACTCCCAGCATGCACTGATAACCCGTACATGCTGGGAGTTGTAGTTTTGCAACAGCTGGATGTTCCCCCCCCCCCCCCAATGTGAATGTACAGGGTACACTCACAGGGGCGGAGGATTACAGTAAGTATCCGGCAGCAAGTTTGAGGTGCAGCAAAATTTCTGCCGCAGCTCAAACTGCCAGCGAGAAACTACTGTGAACCCCCGCCCATGCGACTGTACCCTAAAAACACTACACTACACTAACACAAAATAAAATAAAAAGTAAAAAACACTACATATACACATACCCCTACACAGCCCCCCTCCCCTCCCCAATAAAAATGAAAAACGTCTGGTACGCCACTGTTTCCAAAACGGAGCCTCCAGCTGTTGCAAAACAACTACTCCCAGTATTGCCAGATAGCCGTTGACTGTCTAGGCATGCTGGGAGTTTTACAACAGCTGGAGGCATCCTGTTTGGGAATCACTGGTGTAGAATACCCCTATGTCCACCCCTATGCAAGTCCCTAATTTAGGCCTCAAATGCGCATGGCGCTCTCACTTTGGAGCCCTGTCGTATTTCAAGGCAACAGTTTAGGGTCACATATGGGGTATCGCCATACTCGGGAGAAATTGCCTAACAAATTTTGGGGGGTATTTTCTGCTATTACCCTTTTTAAAAATGTAAAATTTTTGGGAAAACAAGCATTTTAGGTAAAAAAAATATATATTTTTTTACATATGCAAAAGTCGTGAAACACCTGTAGGGTATTAAGGTTCAAACTACCCCTTGTTACGTTCCCCGAGGGGTCTAGTTTCCAAAATGGTATGCCATGTGTTTTTTTTTTTTGCTGTCCTGGCACCATAGGGGCTTCCTAAATGCGGCATGCCCCCAGAGCAAAATTCGCTTTCAAAAAGCCAAATGTGACTCCTTCTCTTCTGAGACCTGTAGTGCGCCAGCAGAGCACTTTTCACCCCCATATGGGGTGTTTTCTGAATCGGGAGAAATTGGGCTTCAAATTTTGGGGGGTATTTTCTGCTATTACCCTTTTTAAAAATGTAAAATTTTTGGGAAAACAAGCATTTTAGGTAAAATTTTTTTTTTTTTTTTTACATATGCAAAAGTCGTGAAACACCTGTAGGGCATTAAGGTTCACATTACCCCTTGTTACGTTCCCCGAGGGGTCTAGTTTCCAAAATAGTATGCCATGTGTTTTTTTTTTGCTGTTCTGGCACCATAGGGGCTTCCTAAATGCGGCATGCCCCCAGAGCAAAATTTCCTTCAAAAAAGCCAAATGTGACTCCTTCTCTTCTGAGACCTGTAGTGCGCCAGCAGAGCACTTTTCACTCCCATGCGAGGTGTTTTCTGTATCGGGAGAAATTGGGCTTCAAATTTTGGGGGGTATTTTCTGCTATTAACCTTTTTAAAAATGTAAAATTTTTGGGAAACCAAGCATTTTAGGTAAAAAATATATATATTTTTTTTACATATGCAAAAGTTGTGAATCACCTGTAGAGTATTAAGGTTCACTTTACCCCTTGTTACGTTCCCTGAGGGGTCTAGTTTCCAAAATGGTATGCCATGTGTTTTTTTTTGCTGTCCTGGCACCATAGGGGCTTCCTAAATGCGGCATGCCCCCCAAAAACCATTTGTCGCTCCTTCCCTTCTGAGCCCTCTACTGCGCCCGCTGAAAAATTAACATAGACATATGAGGTATGTGCTTACTCGAGAGAAATTGGGTTTCAAATACAAGTAAAAATTTTCTCCTTTTTACCCCTTGCAAAAATGCAAAAATTGGGTCTACAAGAACATGAAAGTGTAAAAAATTAAGATTTTGAATTTTCTCCTTCACTTTGCTGCTATTCCTGTGAAACACCTAAAGGGTTAAAACACTTATTGAATGTCATTTTGAATACTTTGGGGGGTGTAGTTTTTATAATGGGGTATTTATAATATGAAGACCCTTCAAATCCACTTCAAACCTGAACTGGTCCCTGAAAAATAGCGAGTTTGAAAATTTTGTTAAAAATCGGAAAATTGCTGCTGAACTTTGAAGCCCTCTGGTGTTTTTCAAAAGTAAAAACTCATAAATTTTATGATGCAAACATAAAGTAGACATATTGTATATGTGAACCAAAAAAAAATATATTCGGAATATCCATTTTCCTTACAAGCAGAGAGCTTCAAAGTTAGAAAAATGCTAAATTTTCATTTTTTTCATCAAATTTTGGGATTTTTCACCAAGAAAGGATGCAAGTTACCATAAAATTTTACCACTAAGTTAAAGTAGAATATGTCACGAAAAAACAATCTCGGAATCAGAATGATAACTAAAAGCATTCCAGAGTTATTAATGTTTAAAGTGACAGTGGTCAGAATTGCAAAAAACGCTCTGGTCCTTAAGGTGTAAAATGGCCTAGTCCTTAAGGGGTTAAGCCCATGCTAGGCTACAATACTGTGTAAAATGCTTCTATCATGTCCGTGCACCACTTTGTCCTGTTTTCATGCATGAGACCCACACCATCAGAAGTGCTGTATGTAGTGCAAGTCTTTTCATATCGCCATTGTCGCTGACCTTTCCCAGCATGCCATGCAGCCAGAGACAATGAGGGGCATTCATCAATATTTTACTAGTATATGTGCTATTATAGATGTGAACACTTGCCTAAGAATACACCTTCCTGCTCCAAATTCACCAAAGGTTGCACGCCACTTGATGAATTAACCGGCTCCTATGCCCCTGCTACTCGTTTAGACTGCTTTCCAGGGCTAAAGTGACATGGTGTGAATTTGTGTGTAAATCACGGTGCTGCAACTTTTTTGGAGACTTTTTTGAGACTGTCAGAGAAAAGTCGCAGATAATGAATCAGTGCCCACTGTATAAAATGAGTGTAAAGCACTGCAAATGGTAGTTCACTTTCAAATATGATCAAAAGCAAAAGTCGCACAAAAGTCGCAGGGGAAGTGACAGACTTTTTTTGAGTCAATTTTAGATAAAAAAAAAAAACAATCTAAACAGCATGATGAATTCCCTTACATATGTAATAGGTCACATGGCCTCCACAGGGCGTGGCTATGCTGCAATGAGTATATAGCATTACTTCAGTGAATCCCTTCCACCCCCTGGTGAACACTAATTTTTGTTGTAGTCCCTTTTTTTTTAACACCCAAGCAAACTTGCTATAATACAGGGTTCATCTAGGAATGCTCGGACCTGACACCCATAATGTGGTGGCGCACCATCTTGCTGGAAAAACTCAGGGAACGTGCCAGCTTCAGTGCATAAAGAGGGAAACACATCATCATGTAGCAATTTCGCATATCCAGTGGCCTTGAGGTTTCCATTGATGAAGAATGGCCCCACTATCTTTGTACCCCATATACCACACCATACCGTAAATTTTTGTGTTCCAACAGTCTTGGAGGGATCTATCCAATGTATGAGCATTCCTAGATGAACAGTTTACTGGAAAGTGGATTGGTCGTCGTGGGCCAGTTGAATGGCCCCCAAGGTCTCCCGATCTGACCCCCTTAGACTTTTATCTTTGGGGTCATCTGAAGGTAATTGTCTATGCTGTGAAGATACGAGATGTGCAGCACCTGAAACTATGGATACTAGAAGCCTATGCTAGCATTTCTCCTGTGGTGTTGCTATCAGTGTGTGAAGAGTGTGAGAAGAGGGTTGCATTGACAATCCAACATAATGGGCAGCACATTGAATACATTTTATAAGTGGTCAGAAACTTGTAAATAACTCATAGAATAAAGTTACGTTAAAACCAAGCACATCATTGTTTTTCTTGTGAAATTTCCAATAAGTTTGATGTGTCACATGACCCTCTTCCTATTAAAAAAAAACAAAAGTTGGATTCAAAATGGCCGACTTCAAAATGGCCACCATGGTAACCACCCATCTTGAAAAGTTTCCCCCCTCACATACACTAATGTGCCACAAACAGGAAGTTAATATCACCAACCATTCCCATTTTATTAAGGTGTCTCCATATAAATGGCCAAGGTGTACAATAAAATAAACCATTACTGCTAGATGTTTCTGCACTTAACCATTCAGAAGGATCATTTTCTATATTCATGCATTTTCAAGTGTATGTAAGTTACTCACCAGACTGCAAAATTGGTATCATAGCTAAAATATTCAGACACTTTATTGCCCAAGAGTCTTCACGAGTCTTTGTGTTCACTGGCACAATATCATGAACTTCTAGTTCTTTAAGAGAAGAAGAAAAAATATTTATATTTTTTATTTTTTCAATTTTCATATGGTATCATATACATGAATACATCTATAATTCAGTGGCAAATGTCAGTGTCTTGAAGGGATATTCACACCAGGGCTGAATTTTCTCAGCGTGAACATATCCTAAAGAGGTTACCCAGGATAAGAAAAGTGTAGCTGCCTCAATTTGTGTATTGTATTGCAGGCCCCCTCCCATAGACATGAATGGAGGGGGCGTGGCGTCACACGTGGCCATGATGGCACGATCACGGCCTCCGGTTCCGAGCGTTCTGAACAAAAATGTTTAGAACGCTGCATTTCCGGAGTACCCCTATTAATACCACACACAACCTGTGGACAGACGTGCTGCTTTTTTTTGCAGAAAGCAAATGATTTTATCTAATCTTGGATAACCCGTTTAATGGAAGTTGTTTACACAGCATGGTACTACGAGCTATGAGGTTTCCATAACTCCTCTTGACCTCTACGGGTGTAAAACAGCTTTCAATCAGTTCCGTTGGTAGCATGATAGGTGCAGGTCCCAGAGGTGTAGACCCCTGTAAACATTTTTTTATGCCTTCTTCATGAGGGCCACAAAAATGGGAAAGAATTGGATATTAAAAAATACATAGAGTGCACACAGGAGGTCTTTGAGGGGCACCTTCTGCCAACAGCTGCAGATATAGCGTACAAAGCACTAGGGGAAAAAAAAATCAAAAATAATAGCGTGCACAACATCTGTCAAAAACATGCTCTGAAAAGAAAACAACTGGTAAAGACATCAAAATGTGTCCATTTTCACATTAGTAACTTTTTTCTATCCTAAAATAAGTGTTAACTTTTGACATATTGGTCCCCAAGTCACGCTCCATTGTGAAGTCTTTCAGCATATTTTAGTCTTTCACATATCCTGGTCTCATCAAGACCTGCTAAGTGACAACCCTTAACCCCTTGCCGCAGAACGCCATTTATAAACTGTGCAGCGGCATGGCAGGGGTATGAAGCGAGCTCAGGAGCTGAGCTCGCATCATACCCAGACGGTACTGGCTGCTATAAGCAGCCAGGACCAGTGGCTAATGCCGGACATCGCTGTTCAGGTCGATGTCTGCATTAACTATACGTTGCGATCAAAGTTGACCAAGTAGTCTAAAAGAGCCGAAATCTGTTACCGGCAGCTCAGTGGAGCTAATCAGGACCATCTAGGGGAAATTGTGATGTCCCAATCAGCTGTACGGACAGAGGGAAGTCTCTTACCTCCTTCCCTGGCATCCGATCGGCGCTCCTATGCTGCAGCCAGCTATTTCAGGCAGGAGCAATGGAGTACTGATAAGACTGATCAATGCTATGCTATGGCATAGCATTGAACAGTGTATGCAATCCAAGGATTGCATGTAATACTCCCCTATGCGGACTAAAAAAAAAAGTATAAAAAAGTTTGAATCACTCCCCCCTTTTCCTAGGTTTTAAATAAAATTATGTAAAAAAAAACAAAGTTATACATATGTGGTATCGCTGCGTGCCTAAATGTCTGAACTATAAAAATATAATGTTAATTTAACTGCACGGTCAATGGCGTAAACGGGAATAAAAAACCAAGAATTGCGTGTTTGGTCGCTTCTAATACCAGAAAATAAATGAATAACAAGCGATAAAAAGTCCCATCAATACAAAAATAGTATCACTAAAAACTTAAGACCTAAAAACCTCAAACGTCCCCATACAGAGAAAAATAAAGACGTAGCAGGGGTCAAAAGAGGTCAATGCAGAGGAGTGTATGCAGCCCCCAGCTGTTTTCAGTAGCTGGGGGCCACCGCTAATAGCCAGCATGCGGCGATCATCGCGGCTGGCTATTAACCCTTTAGATTGCCGCTGGTGGGCTAGTGGGGTGGATCGCCTCACCTGCAGCACGATCGCGCGGGGGGAGGGGGTCAATCCACTATAGAAGTAGCCAGAGGGTTTACCTCTGTTCCCTGGTGTCCATGGCTCTGTCATTGATAGAGCCTGGCTGGACTAGGCTCTATCAATGGATCGCAGAGCACACAGACCAATGGAGTTCAATAGAACTCTATTAATCTGCATGAGGAATCTAATGATTCCTCCTAAAAGTCCCCTAAGGGACTAATAAAGTGTAAAAAAAAAAAATGTAAGTTTAAAAGACACATAATATCCCCTTCAATATTAAAAGCTCAAATCACCTCCTTTTCCTACATAAAAAAATGTAAACAAAATAAAAATAAACATTGCTGCGTGCGTAAATGGACAAACTATTAAAATATAACATTATGTATCCCGTACGGTTAATAACGTAAATGTAAAAAAAAATAAAAAAAAATATAATAAAAATAAATAAATTTAAAAAACTGCAGGGGTCAGAAAAAGACAATTACGGTAAAAAAAAATTCAAAAAAGTTCAGAATTTTTTTTAAATTAGTAAAACATTACAGAGACTATACAATTAAAGAGACTATACAAATCTGGTATTGCTGTAATCAGGCTGGCCTAAAGTATCAAAACAACATGTTAGCTCAACCACAAGGTAAATGGTGTAGAAAAGAAAACCACTACATTTGCTAAATTATCTTTTACTATTTCAATTTCACTTCACCAATATTTTTTTGTTTGTTTCGGAGCATATGTTATGGAAAAATTTAAAGGTATCATAATAGTAGTTATTTATGGCTATTATTATAGGGCGAGGAGGAAAAACGAGAGTGTAAAAGCGAAAATTGGCCCGGACAATTGCTTTTTTTCAATTTCTTCCCACAATTTTTTTATTTTGCTGTAAATTTGGTGGTAAAATAAGTGATGTCATTATAAAGTACAGTTGGTGGCGCAATAAACAAGCCATTATACTGTATGGGTCTGTAAGTGGAAAATTGAAAGCATTATGGCTTTTAGAAGACGAAGAAAAAAAAATAAAAGTAAAAAAAAAAAAAACATGTCCTCAAAGGAAAACTGTCAGAATAGTCACCTGCACTAACCAGTGGTACTGCCTGGTAGTGCGGGTGACGTTGAGAAAAACGATGCTTACAATGCCTGGAGCCATTGCTCTGTTCATCTGATATCTCCTTTTTTCTGAATATGCTAATTAGCGCAAGTGCCACGGGCGGGTTACGATTCGGGCACTGTGACGTCATCGCTGTTTCTTTGGCTCTCGGCCCAGCTAATCATTATTCACTGCCTCCCTCGCCCTCTTCCCCTCCTCCCCGCTCTGTCATCGCATTTACTGCGCATGTGCAACATCCTGGCTACACCCGGAAGTGGCCTCAGAGAGGCTTCATACCTGCGCTGAGGCCACTTCCGGGCGTAGTCAGGAGGCTGCACATGCGCAGTAAACGTGATTACAGAGCAGGGAGGAGGGGAGGAGACGGAGGGAGGCAGTGAATAATGATTAGCCGGGCTGGGAGCCAAAGAAACAGCTGACGTCACAGTGTCTGAAGGTTGAATCGTAACCCCGCCCATGCCACTTACTGCTAATTTGCATATACAGAAAGAAGGAGATATCAGACGAACGGAGCAATGGATCCAGGCATTATAAGCATCGTTTTTCTCAGCGTCACCCGCACTACCAGGCAGTACCACTGGTTTGTGCAGGTGACTATTCTGACATTTTTCCTTTAAGGGGATAATGGCAGCAACTATAATGCCTAAAGGGGCTGTCACCAACATTGCTAATAAAGCTAACTGGTTATGGAGACTCTAATATGAAAACATTAAGGAAGCTTTAACTGGCTCCCAAAAAGAAGAGAAGTTGGAAGCTTATAAATGTACAGATTTAAAGAACAATAAGACCAACAAAAGCCATAGACAAATACATATACGAAGTATGTAAAGATGTACTAACCTCTGGCCAAATGTATATGACTAAGGCCCAGTTGGTGGGCCGAAACGCATCACCATTGTACACTATGTCCTTGTACTGAGGTGATATTCTACAATAAATTGCTCCGTTCTGTACCCAATTGTGCTGGACATTCCACTCTTTCCGATTACCCATACTAGGTGCAGCCCACGGCAGTCTGGGCGCTCCGGGCTTTGAGGGAGAGAGCTGAGATACTGTGTTTGCTACTACATACATATATGAAGTATGTAAAGATGTACTAACCTCTGGCCAAATGTATACTAGATCCATGGTTCATGGCGGCTGTTTTCTCTGGCTCTATTAGTGCTGGACGCTCCATTTTGTATACCATCTGCTGTTCACACCAGACCTGGGAGCAAATGTCCGTCACAGTCAGATATTTAAGGAAATACCGCTCCAGTGGTGTTTCTAGTTCTGTTTTACGTTTTCGCTGCAGAGTGTCTCCAGTCCCGTCTTGATACAGACCTTCTCCAGAAACTAAATTCACTTCACTTAAAAAGAGGAATAGTAAACCACAAAGTAAATATATGGGGGAAAGGTAGATTCTTTTATATGTTCAAGTTAATAGATGTGACTTATATCAGCCTTTCCTCTTGTAACACTGCTGTACTGTAATAACATATGTCTGATATCAGCCTCCCCTCTTATAACGCTCCTGTACTGTAATAAGATATGACTGATATCAGCCTCCTCTTATAACACTGCTGTACTGTAGTAGGATATGAGTGATATCAGCCTCCTCTTATAACCCTTCTGTACTGTAATAAGGTGTGACTGATATCAGCCTCCCCTCTTATAACACTGCTGTACTGTAATAACATATGACTGATATCAGCCTCCTCTTATAACACTGCTGTACTGTAGTAGGATATGAGTGATATCAGCCTCCCCTCTTATAACAGCCTCCTCTTATAACCCTTCTGAACTGTAATAAGGTGTGACTGATATCAGCCTCCCCTCTTATAACACTGCTGTACTGTAGTAGGATATGAGTGATATCAGCCTCCCCTCTTATAACACTGCTGTACTCTAGTAGGATATGAGTGATATTAGCCTCTCCACAGCTGTACTGTAATAACATATGACTGATATCAGCCTCTCCTCTTATAACACAGCTGTACTGTAATAACATATGACTGATATCAGCCTCCTCTTATAACACTGCTGTACTGTAGTAGGATATGACTGATATCAGCCTCCCCTCTTATAACGCTTCTGTACTGTAATAAGGTGTGACTGGTATCAGCCTCTCCTCTTATATCACTGCTGTACTGTAGTAGGATATGAGTGATATCATCCTCCCCTCTTATAACACTGCTGTACTGTAGTAGGATATGAGTGATATCATCCTCCCCTCTTATAACACTGCTGTACTGTAGTAGGATATGAGTGATATCATCCTCCCCTCTTATAACACTGCTGTACTGTAGTAGGATATGAGTGATATCATCCTCCCCTCTTATAACACTGCTGTACTCTAGTAGGATATGAGTGATATTAGCCTCTCCTCAGGAGTAGTAATTTGAAGTAGTTTTATAAATTTAAAATCATGTCAATGCTGGATGTTGGTCTTCCCATTTTACTGAGAGTAGGAAAATAAAACCAATTTACTAGTCTGCCAGACTCAGAAAATAGGCACGTATGTAATGGGGAGAACATTAATAGGAATCAGATAGATAAATGATAATTAAAGGGATATGCCGGCTTTATACATCTTATCCCCTATCCAAAGGACAGGGGATAAGATGTATGATCGCAGGAGTCTTGCCGCTGGGGACCCCGGCAATCTTGGTGCAGCCACCGGCATTCTATGCCGGGCGCTACCTCCGAGACCCAGACGTGACGAAACGGCCATGCTCCTCGTGATGTCACGCCATGCCTCCTTCATTCATGTCATGCCTCCTCCCATAGACATGAATGGAGGGGGCGTGGCGTGACGTCACGAGTAGCGTGTACAGTGGGGATCAAAAGTTTGGGCACCCCAGGTAAAAATGTGTATTAATGTGCATAAAGAAGCTAAGGAAAGATGGAAAAATCTCCAAAAGGCATCAAATTACAGATTAGACATTCTTATAATATGTCAACAAAAGTTAGATTTTATTTCCATCATTTACACTTTCAAAATAACAGAAAAAAAAAAAAAATGTGTCTTTCCAAAATTGGGCACCCTGCAGAATTTATTGCATGCACTGCCCCCTTTGCAAAGCTGAGACCTGCCAGTGTCATGGATTGTTCTCAATCATCATCTGGGAAGACCAGGTGATGTCAATCTCAAAGGTTTTAAATGCCCAGACTCATCTGACCTTGCCCCAACAATCAGCACCATGGGTTCTTCTAAGCAGTTGTCTAGAAATCTGAAACTGAAAATAGTTGACGCTCACAAAGTTGGAGAAGGCTATAAGAAGATAGCAAAACCTTTTCAGATGTCAATATCCTCTGTTCGGAATGTAATTAAGAAATGGCAGTCATCAGGAACAGTGAAAGTTAAAGCAAGATCTGGAAGACCAAGAAAAATATCAGACAGAACAGCTCGCAGGATTGTGAGAAAAACTATTCAAAACCCACGTTTGACTGCACAATCCCTCCAGAAAGATCTGGCAGACACTGGAGTTGTGGTACACTATTCCACTATAAAGAGATACTTGTACAGATATGATCTTCATGGAAGAGTCATCAGAAGAAAACCTCTTCTACGTCCTCACCACAACAATCTACGTTTGAACTTTGCAAATGAACATATAGACAAGCCTGATGCTTTCTGGAAACAAGTTCTGTGGACCGATGAGGTTAAAACTGAACTTTTTGGCCGGAATGAGCAAAGGTACGTTTGGAGAAGAAGGGGAACAGAATTTAATGAAAAAGAACCTCTGTCCAACTGTTAAGCATGGGGTGGATCAATCATGCTTTGGGGTTGTATTGCAGCCAGTGGCACAGGGAACATCTCACGAGTAGACGGAAAAATGGATTCAATAAAATTTCAGCAAATTGATAACTTGATGCCATCTGTGAAAAAGCTGAAGTTAAAGAGAAGATGGCTTCTACAAATGAATAATGATCCTAAACACACCTCGAAATCCACGGGGATTACATCAAGAGGCATAAACTGAAGGTTTTTCCATGGCCTTCACAATCTCCTGACCTCAACATAATTGGAAATCTATAGATAGACCTTAAAAGAGCAGTGCATGACAGACATCTCAGAAATCTCAAAGAACTGGAACTTTTCTAAGGAAGAATGGGCAAAGATACCTCAAACAAGAATTGAAAGACTCTTGGCTGACTACAAAAGCGTTTACAAGCTATGATACTAGCCAAAGGGGGCAGTACAAGATAGTAACTCTGCAGGGTGCCCAAACTTTTGCAGATGTCATTTTTTTGTTTTCTGTTATTTTGAAAGTGTAAATGATGGAAATAAAATCAAACTTTTGTTGACATATTATAAGAATGTCTAATCTGTAATTTGATGCCTTTTGGAGATTTTTCCATCTTTCCTTGGCTTCTTTATGCACATTAATACAAATTTTTACCTGGGGTGCCCAAACTTTTAATCCCCACTGTATAAAGCCAGAATACCCCTTTAAGGTCGATCTGAGAGGACAGGACAACTGTAGTGGTAACGTTTTACATATGCCCGTGCCTCAAAAATAAACAAAATAAATTCATACATACCTTCCTACGAGCCCCCGTTGGTCCGGCACAGGCCTCACGGTCCGGCAGTGCTGACGTCATTCCACTTCCTGGGGACGGGGAAGCTGCAGAGCCGTCGGCGTATCACCGTCCGCGGCGATGTCCCGCCCCGGCTGGTGATAGGCTGAGCCCACTGTCATGTAAGGAGCTCTAGCCGGCTTCTTACATGACAGTCGGCTCAGCCTATCACCAGCCGGGGCGAGACATTGCTGCGGCCGGTGATACGCCGACGGCTCTGCAGCTTCCCCGTCCTCAGGAAGTGGAATGACGTCACCACTGCCAGACCATGAGGCCTGTGCCGGACCAACGGGGGCTCGTAGGAAGGCATGTATGAGTTTATTTTGTTTATCTTTGAGGCCCGGGCATGGGCATATGTAAAACGGTACCACTACAGTTGTCCTTTAACTACAGTAATCCCAACAAAATGGAGCCCAGACATAACCAAACTGCACCTTTTTCCTGGAGCGCCCCTAGAGACAGAAATGCATATAGCTTTTCTTTAAAAATAGTTTCCCAGTATTTGAATTGTATTTCCCGAATTTGCTGTTCTTCAGGTGACACTGGAGAACTTACAAAAATTCTCAGATGACTTCTCAGATGACTTTATCATTATAAAAGAACATAGGGGGATTGGGGGGGGGGGGGGGGGTTGTTATCAAAACCTGTGTAGAGGAAGAGTGGTGCAGCTGCCCATAGCAACCAATCGGATTGCTTCTTACATTTTCAAAGAAGCAATCTGAATGGTTGCCATAGGCATAGAGTTTGGGTAACTTCACACATACATCATTTTCTGCAAATCCAGAAAAGTCACTGGGTAGGAACATAATCCGCTGGTAATCTGACGCAGACCCCATTGACTTTAATGAGGTCTGTGGCAGATTTTCTGCAGTGGAAAATCTGCCGCAGAGAGCCAGTCCCCATTTAAACTCGCAGCAGAAAACACACTGGGGTTCGCAATAAAATATGTCCGTGTGAACAAGCCCTTAGGGTGCAAATTGTGGCAAAAGACTGCCATACATGCCTTGCATAACTACATTTTCAATGTCATACAATTACTACGTCATACATAACGAACATTAACAAGGCGTGCCAATATCTACCTCATCATCTACATGTTCATCCCTAGAAGTGATGCTGCTAAGAGAGAATAGCCCCATAACATAACATTCCTAAAACCTTCAAAATGTCTCTACATAAAAATCAGAGCAACACAGAGGAACATGCAATCATTTTCGTGAAAAAAATACTCTCGTACCTTTGTTCCATACTAATCGTCCCATATTCTGTTTGTTTGTCTTTATTCTCTGGTAAAGGTCTGTCGCCTATAATAAAAATGAAATAAAAAATAATGATTAATAAAATAATGATATATTTATTAAATGATTAATACTAATAACATTAAAGAAAATTAAAAGCCTGTTCGGGTATGCTGGGAGTAGTAGTTCTAAAACATCTGGAGACACACTGGTTGGGAAACACTGGGCTACACCATTAGAGCCTTTGGGTTCAGTGACACATGACTTGTTTACTACAGATGTTCTTTATCGAGTTTTGGTGCAGAAACCTGAAGCACTTAAAGGGGTACTCCACTGGAAAACATTATTATTATTATTTTTTTTTATAAATCAACTGGTGCCAGAAAATTAAACATATTTGTAAATTACTTCTATTTAAAAATCTTAATCCTTACAGAACTTATCAGATGCTGTATGCTCCACAGGAAGTTCTTTTCTTTTTGAATTTCTTTTCTGTCTGACCACAGTGCTCTCTCCTGACACCTGTCTGTCTCAGGAACTGTCAAGAGTAGGAGCAAATCCCCATAGCAAACCTCTCCTGCTCTGGACAGTTCCTGACATGGACAGAGGTGTCAGCAGAGAACACTGTGGTCAGACAGAAAAGAACAACTCAACTTCCTGTTGAGCATACAGCAGCTGACAAGTACTGGAAGGGTTAAGATTTTTAAATAGAAGTAATTTACAAATCTGATAAAAATCAATGGGACTCTGCAGCAGGGGAATGTCTGTGTGGAATATTCCTTACAGACATTCCGCACAAATTCTGCCATGTGAACATAACCTTAAATGATCACATAAAAAAATTCCAAATACCAAGATTGCAGATTTTGTATCCTATCCTAGAATTTTTTTAATTAAAAGTGATCAAAAAGTCAATACTAAAAAGTGGGACCGGTAAAAACTACAGCTCACCACGTAAAAACTGAAAAATTACGCTAGTTGTTTAAAAACAATCTGGCTGCTAACTTTTTGCTGGCTCCTAGATCGAAAACAAATTTGTTAATCTGTGTATTATGGGGTGTCATTAACCCCTAGAAAATGTAGGGCATACAGGTACGCCCTGGACACCTAGGATGTACATGTTTGTCCTGCGTCCTGTTGCAGCTATGAAGCCAGTGCAGGAGCTGCGCTCGCATCATAGACCCAGCTGTTATTGGCAGCCAGGGACCCAATGCCATTAACCCCTCAGATTCCACGATCAATATTGATCACGGCATCTGTGGCAATTCTGGTGGCCAGATTAGATAATCCAAGATGGCGGACGGAGGTCTCCTTACCTGCCTCCTGCTGCCGTTATCATGGGGTCTTTTTCTCTGGTCTGCCGTCCAGCAGACCAGAGAAGTAAATTGCAGATAACACTGATCAGTGCTGTGCCTATGCATAGCACTGATCAGTATTAGCAATCTAAAGATTGCAATATATAGTCCACTAAGCATTATATAGTGCACTAAAAAAGTGTAAAAAAGTTTTAATAAAAGTGAATAAGCCCCTCCCATCTCCCCCCCAAAAAATGCCTTTTTTTAACCATAAAACGAAAGGGTAAAAAATAAATCAAAATATTTGGTATCGCCACTTGCGGAAATGTTCAATTAAAATATTATGTTAATGATCCTGTACAGTGAACGGCATAAACGTAATAAAATACCGAAGCTCGAAAAAATAGATCACATCCTATATCTGAAATAAAAAGCAATTAAAAAAAATCTATACATAAATGGTAACAAAAACTATACATCATGGCGCAAAGAATTAGCCCTCATACATCCTCATATACGGAAAAATAAAAAAGTTATAGAAGAATTTTAAATATACTAATTTTGTTCAATAATGTTTGACTTCTTATTAAAGTTGTACAATAATAGAAAAACTATAATTCTATAATTGGGTATCGTTTTAATAAATAATTAAGAGAATCTATCGTTTTTTCCATAAGAATAGAATAAAGCAGAATAGACGCTGCTGGGGGTATATAGATGACACAACTATATACCTCATTACAGAAGCTTCATTATATAGAGCACACTGGTCACTAGACACGGGCTAGTCCGGGCTTATCTGAGCGGGAGCCGTGGCCACGCCCCGTGACGTCACTCACCGGTCTCCTCTGTGTCCTGAAGCTGCAGGAGCTCGGAGTCGCTGATGTCGGAGAAGGCGTCTTCGCTGTCATTGTCCTTACACTGCGGCCGGTCAGTCCGCCCTGTAGCGGCCCTGTCCTCCTTTGTCCCCGGGGATGCTGTGCAGTTACCAGGGCCGCTCATGGTGATGCTCACCCTCCCAGACTGAAAGCGCTACAACCTGGAGTGAAGCGATGTGGGCGTGCCCGGTGTCACGTGACATCAACATCCTTATCACATGCTACAAAAACAACAGGACTGTGTGATCTTATGACAGAAGAAAAGTCCCTATTTATTCCAACATTCGGAGACCCAAAGCATTTACATTATTTGTATTATGTTTTAATACTTTATTAACTCCTTACCTAACCAGGGTGCCTCCAGCTGTTGTAAAACTACAACTCCCAGTATGCCCGCACAGCCTTTTGCTGTGCAGGAATGCTGGGAGTTGTAGTTTTGCAACAGCTGGAGGCACCCTGGATGGGAACTACTCTACCCGTTTCCTGGTCTGTTCTGTGCAAATAAATAACCAAACAGGAATTGAGCGGAGAAATAAATCCTGCATGTCCTAATATTTTTCTCCGCTCAACTCCTGTGAAACAACAGACCCCACCTAACAGACCCCCAAAGTCAATGGGACCCAGCCGTGTCTGTTCTGCTCCGATTCATTCAGGGTCCATGTGGTGCAAACAAAAAAAGCTGAACGCACCCTGAAGGGGTAGAAGCACAATGGCTGTGTGCCCTTAATGGGTACCTATCACTTTAAAGGGGTACTCTGCCACTAGACATCTTATCCCCTATCCAGGATAGGGGATAAGATGTCAGATCGTGGGGGTCCCGCCATATCCCTGCGACCTCTGCGAGGCTCGTGAAGTCGCGGCCACGGCCCCCTCTCTCAATTCAAGTCTGTGGAAGGGGGCGTGGCCGTTACGTCACGAGGCTCCAGTGCCGCAGCCAGCGTTCTAAACAAACACCGGGTTCTGCAGGGAGATCACGGGGGTCCAGGGGTCAGACAGAGGATAAGATTCCAGGGGGCAGAGTACCCCATTAAGTACCCTATTCTTGAGCACACAGCCAATTTTCATTTTTAAGTTTTCATTTTTGTCCTCGCCTTTTACTAAACTGTTATTTTTCCATTTACAAAGCTATATGAGGCTTGTTTTATGCCCGACCAATTGTACTTTGTAATGACACCTTTCATTTTATCCAAAAATCTATGGCAAAGCCCCCCCAAAAAAGGCAAAATGGAAAAACAATATTAAGGCAACACTTAAACAACCCAATGTAACTCCAAGTCAATCACACTTCTGTGAAATCACACTGTCCACTCAGGAAGCAACACTGATTGATAATCAATTTCACATGCTGTTGTGCAAATGGAACAGACAACAGGGGGAAATTATAGGCAATTAGCAATAAAGGAGTGGTTCTGCAGTTGGTGACCACAGACCACTTCTCAGTTCCTATGCTTCCTGGCTGATGTTTTGGACACTTATGAATGCTGGTGGTGCTTTCACTCTAGTGGTAGCATGAGACTGAGTCTACAACCCACACAAGTGGCTCAGGTAGAGCAGCTCATCCAGGATGGAACATCAATGCGAGCTGTGGCAAGAAGGTTTGCTGTGTCTGTCAGCATAGTGTCCAGAGCATGGAGGCACTACCAGGAGACAGGCCAGTACATCATGAGATGTGGAGAAGACCGTAGAAGGGCAACACCCCAGCAGAAGGACCGCTACCTCCGCCTTTGTGCAAGGAGGAGCACTGCCAGAGCCCTGCAAAATGACCTCCAACAGGCCACAAATGTGCATGTGTCCACTCAAACAGTCAGAAACAGACTCCATGAGGGCCCGACGTCCACAGATGGGGGTTGTGCTTACAGCCCAACACCTGGCAGGATATTTGGCATTTGTCAGAGAACACCAAGACTGGCAAATTCACCACTGGAACCCTGTGCTCTTCACAGATGAAAGCAGGTTCACATTGAGCATATGTAACAGAGTCTGGACACACCGAGGAGAACGTTCTGCTGCCTGCAAGATCCTCTAGCATGACCGGTTTGGCGGTGGGTCAGTAATTTCATTTCTTTGGGGGGCCGCACAGCCCTCCATGTGCTTGCCAGAGGTCGGCTGACTGCCATTAGGTACTGAGATGAGATCCTCAGACCCCTTGTGAGACAATATGCTGGTGCGGTTGGCCTTGGGTTCCTCCTAATGCAAGGTAATGCTAGACCTCATGTGGCTGGAGTGTGTCAGCAGTTTCTGCAAGAGGAAGGCATTGATGCTATGGACTGGACCGCCCATTCCCCAGACCAGAATCCGATTGAACACATCTGGGACATCATGTCGCTCCATCCACCAACGCCACGTTGCACCACAGATTGTCCAGGAGTTGTCGGATGCTTTAGTCCAGGTCTGGGAGGACATCCCTCAGGAGACCATCTACCTCATCAGGAGAATGCCCAGTTGTTGTAGGGAGGTCATTCGGGCACGTGGAGGCCACACACACTACTGAGCCACATTTTGACTTGTTTTAAGGACATTACATCAAACTTGGATTAGCCTGTAGTGTGGTTTTCCACTTTGATTTTGAGTGTCAACACATTCAACTATGTAAAGATGAAAGTATTTCATACGATTAGTTCATTCAGATCTAGGATGTGTTATCTTAGGCTAGGTTCACACTGCGGAATTTCTGTCTGCAATTCTGCTTTGAAATTGCAGGCAGAAATTCCGCTTGCTAAAATGTATAATATAGTGAATTTGTTTCCGTTCACAAATTCACACTTCGGAACTTGTGAAGCGGAATTTGTGAACGGAAAATCCGCTTGAAAATTTCCGCCTGAAGAACAGCATTGCTCATCCTTTAGGCGAAATTACTCGCGGAACACATTGCAGTCTATTGGAGGCTGCAGTGTCCCCGCATCCTAGCGCCGACTGATTCAGCCGGCACTGGCCGCACTCGGAATCTGCAGGCGTAATTTTCTGCCTGGAGATTCCGTAGTCTGAACCTAGGCTAAGTGTTCCCTTTATTTATTTTTTTAGCAGTGTATATACATTTTGCATCTTTTTTGTGGTTTCGTTTCTATACAGTTCACTTTACGGTAACAATGACACGTTATCTTTATGTTATGGGTCCATATAATTACAACAGTGCGCAATTCATATAGGTTTTGTTTTATGGCATTTAATTTTTTTTTTACTCTTTAAAGGGGTACTCCGGCGCTTAGACATCTTATCCCCTATCCAAAGGATAGAGGATAAGATGCCTGATCGCAGGGGTCCCGCCGCTGGGGACCCCTGTGATCTTGCACGCAGCACCCCAGTTAAAATCAGTCCCCGGAGCATGTTCCTTCGGATAGGGGATAAGATGTCTAAGCGCCGGTGTACCCCTTTAAGAAAATCAGTATGCTTAACCCCTTAAGAACCGGGCCATTTTACACCTTAGGACCGGAGCGTTTTTTTGCAATTCTGACCACTGTCACTTTAAACATTAATAACTCTGGAATGTTTTTACTTATCATTCTGATTCTGAGACTGTTTTTTCGTGACATATTCTACTTTAACATAGAGGTAAAATTTTGTAGTAACTTGCATCCTTTCATGGTGAAAAATCCCAAAATTTTATGAAAAAAGTGAAAATTTTGCATTTTTCTAACCTTGAAGCTCTCTGCTTGTAAGGAAAATGGATATTGAAAATAATTTTTTTGGATCACATATACAATATGTCTACTTTATGTTTGCATCATAAAATTGATGAGTTTTTACTTTTGGAAGACACCAGAGGGCTTCAAAGTTCAGCAGCAATTTTCAAATTTTTCACAAAATTTTCAAACTCACTTTTTTTCAGTTACCAGTTCAGTTTTGATGTGGATTTGAAGGGTCTTCATGTTAGAAATACCCCACAAATGACCCCATTATAAAAACTACACCCCCCAAAGTATTCAAAATGACATCCAGTAAGTGTTTTAACCCT
This sequence comes from Hyla sarda, assembly GCF_029499605.1. Lineage (NCBI taxonomy): Eukaryota > Metazoa > Chordata > Amphibia > Anura > Hylidae > Hyla > Hyla sarda. The sequence continues at coordinate 375,338,715 of NC_079190.1, read as the reverse complement.
TTAGGTGTTTCACAGGAATAGCGGCAAAGTGAAGGAGAAAATTTAAAATCTTCATTTTTTACACTCGCATATTCTTGTAGACCCAATTTTTGAATTTTTGCAAGGGTAAAAGGAGAAAATTTTTACTGGTATTTGTAGCCCAATTTCTCTCGAGTAAGCACATACCTCATATGTCTATGTAAATTGTTCAGTGGGCGCAGTAGAGGGCTCAGAAGGGAAGGAGCGACAAGGGGATTTTGGAGAGAACATTTTTCTGAAATGGTTTTTGGAGGGCATGTCACCTTTAGGAAGCCCCTAGGGTGCCAGGACAGCAAAAAAACAAAAAAAAAAACAAACACATGGCATTATATTTTGGCAACTAGACCCCTTGGGGAACATAACAAGGGGTAAAGTGAACCTTAATACCCCACAGGGGTTTCACGACTTTTGCATATGTAAAAAAAAAAATAATAATTTTTACCTAAAATGCTTGTTTTCGCAAAAATACCCCCCTAAATTTGAAGCCCAATTTCTTCCGATTCAGAAAACACCCCATATGGGGGTGAAAAGTGCTCTGCTGGCGCACTACAGGTCTCAGAAGAGGAGTAGTCACATTTGGCTTTTTGGAAGCAAATTTTGCTCTGGGGGCATGCCACATTTAGGAAGCCCCTATGGTGCCAGGACAGCATATTTTGGAAACTAAACCCCTTTGGGGAACATAACAAGGGGTAAAGTGAACCTTAATACCTCACAGGGATTTCACGACTTTTGCATATGTAAAAAAAAAAATAATTTTTTCACTAAAATGTGGGTTTCCCCACAAATTTCACATTTTTGCTAGGGTTAATAGTAGAAAAGACCCCCCCAAAATTTGTAACCCCATCTCTTCTGAGTATGGAGGTACCCCATAAGTGGACGTCAAGTGCACTGCAGGAGCGCCACAATGCTCAGAAGAGAAGGAGTCACATTTGCAAACTTTGCTGAAATGTGGGGGACATGTCGCATTTAGGAAGCCCCTATGGTGCCAGGACAGCAAAATACCCCCCACATGTCATACCATTTTGGAAACTAGACCTCTTGAGGAATGTAACAAGAGGTAAAGTGAGCCTTAATACCCCACAGGGGTTTCACAACTTATGCATATGTTAAAAAAAAAAAAATGTGTTTTTTTTCACAAAAATGTGTTTCCCCCCAAATTTTACATTTTATACAAGGGTTAATAGCAGAAAATACCCCCCAAAATTTGTAAATACATTTCTTTGAAGTAAGGACATACCTTAATTTTTAATGATTTTTGCTCCGCGGTGCACACCAGGTCTTGGAGTGGGAGGTCAGTCAGGGGCCTTGAGCTTATTATAGCAGTCAGGATGTGGGACCCCCCCTCAAGGAGCGTTAATGGGGGGGGGGAGCACTGAGCCCTAAAATAGGGGAACACTATGGGGGACAACGGGCCGTAACTGGGGTAGACAGGTGGGGTACAGAGGCCAATAATATGGGGTACAGTGGGCCAGAAAATAATATAATAATAAAATAGAATATGTTCCCAGAATGATGACCCAGAGCATAGCCAAAACTAAAAAAAAATATGCCCGCCCCAAACCCTATGCTCTGAACCATTATTCTGGGAATTTGATGTGTGTGGCCGTCCCTAACCTGTTGCCTCAAATGCACACCCGCTCAGGTGGAGAGAGCGCTGCACATTTGAGGCAACATAAAAAGTCCCTGATGATAGTGACTCAGTGACCTATGACCCATTTTTGAACAAACACCCCCAGAGGTCTTATCAGGTTTTTTTTTTCCCAGGTTTTTTTGGGCAATTTAGTGATTTATGGGGGTTAAATTTTGGAATGTACTCTGGACTTGGTACATTGGTCAAATTATGGAAAATTAAACTGAAAAGGGAAAATTTAGGGCTCCATGGAAGTGTGATACTCCCCGAAGCAGCCTATGCAGAGGCCCGGATTATGTGGGCAAGTGTCACATTGAGTGGTGGTGTCCCTCCGTCTCCCCTTCCTGTAACACACTCTGCATTTTTTCTGCGATCGTCCCTTCTTTCCACTGGGGGGGGGGGGGGGGGGGGGAACCTCACCTGGAAAGTGTTGGCCTGGGATGATCCTGGCGCCTATAACTCCAGACCCTTGGGAAGTCCGGCCTGATCTTTCCCGGTCAGCAAAGATCAGGAACCTTAGGACTTCTTCTTGGTACTGGAGGAATATCCCTGTGTTGCCAGTGTTCTGGGATAGTACAAAAGCGTTGTACATGGCAACCTGTACCATGTAGACCGCAACTTTTTTGTACCATGCCCGTGTTTTCCGCATGGCATTATATGGCTTGAAGACTTGATCTGAGAGATTAACTCCCCCCATTTACCGATTGTAGTCCAGAATACAATCGGGCTTGAGGACCGGTCCCACGGTACCTCGCACAGGGACAGGGTGCTGCCGTTCCCATGAATAGTGGTGAGTATAAGGACATCCCTCTTATCCTTATACTTCACCAACAACAGGTTATCATGGGTCAGCGCACGGGACTCACCCTTGGGGATAGGCGTCTTAACAGAATTTAGAGGGAGGCCTCTCTGGTTCTTCCGCACGGTCCCACAAGCGGACGTGGATCTGGTGGAAAGGGATTTGAACAGAGGGATGCTGGTATAAAAGTTATCCACGTATAAGTGGAAACCCTTATCCAGCAATGGGTGCATAAGGTCCCAAACGATTTTCCCGCTAACACCCAGAGTGGGGGGACATTCTGGGGGTTCAATACGGGAATCTCATACACTCTAAACTTGTAAGTGTACCCGGAGGTACTCTCACAAAGTTTATAGAGCTTCACGCCATACCGCGCCCGCTTCGAGGGAATGTACTGGCGGAAGATGAGTCTCCCCTTAAAACTGATGAGAGACTCATCTACCGAGAGGTCCCTGTGCGGTACTCCAAAAATTTGGCCCCAAAGTGATCGATGACCGGCCTCACTTCGTAAAGCCGGTCATGGGCGGGATCACTTTGGGGCGGACATGCCACATTATCTGCATAATGCAGGCATTTCCAAATGGCTTCATACCGGTTCCGTGTCATCGCCATACTGTAAAGCGGGGTCTGGTAGAGGACGTCCCCGCTCCAGTAATGACGAGCAATTGGTTTTTTGACCAGGCCCATATGCAGCGTGAGGCCCCAAAATGTCCTCATTTCCGCTGCATCAGTGGCGCGCCATTCATTGGGCCTGGCCAAAAAGGAATTGGGGTGGTGGGCAATGAACTGCTGGGCATACAAGTTTGTTTGCTTAACCATTAGATTGACCAGGCTGTAACTGAAAAAAAACTTTAAAAAGTCCAGATCAGTGAAGCCAGCCATGTCAATCCGGATTCCTGAGTCGCCAACCCTCTGGGTGGCTCCAGACAGGTTCATCGGAAGGGGGCTCCGGTGCACTTGTCTGGGGGGCCGGACTCCTATTACGAGCGGCATTGCCAACCGTACTAGTGTCGGCCACTGTGTCACTCCCATGGGGGGTGCATGGCCTTGCCTGGCGGCGTCTCCACCGCCGTACAGGGGACTCATCCTCACTGCTGGATGATGAGGAGGGCGATGAAGAACACACAAATGTTGGATATTCATCGTCCTCACTGGCAGATTCGGAGTCGTAGGCTAAAAAAGCGTAAGCCTCCGCTGCCAAAAATGCCCCGCGGGCCATCGCCTTTTTTCTACGGTGGCGGGGGGAAGGGGGTGTGTGCGGGGGGGGGGGGGGGTTATGTACTGTGTGGTGCTTGGTGTAAAAAGTGTAGAACAGTAATAGAAAAAAAAATGATAAGCTGCGGCCCAAAAAAAAAAAAAAAGGGGAGGCAAACGCAGCTCCCTGAACCCCTAATAGGACCCTGGGTAAGGGATCAGACCCTAATAGGACCCTGGGGGACCTATTAGGGGGTCAGGGGGGGATTTTTTTTTATAAAAAAAAAAAAAAGGGGGTGGCACACGCAGCTCCCTGAACTCCTAATAGGACCCCGGGTCAGGGATCAGACCCTAATAGGGGGGGGGGGAGGTACTTTTTTTTTTTTTTTTTTACTTTTATTTCACTTTTTAACCATTTAAACTCCTACCTGTCCCTTCAATGATCTCACCCTATTCTAAGGCTCTTGAGGGGGCTCCGGAGCTCCGAGAGGGGATCCACGGCTTCTGCACCCTGCTGCACCTGCTGACTGAACGAAAACAGTGGGTCCAGCAGCGGGAAGGAGCCGTTAACCCCTCCTCTGCCGCTCTGCTATTGGCTGGACAATCGCCGGCCAACAGCAGCGTTGTTGGGGCGGTGACAGTATTGTCACCACTCCCCAGCAACGGTAGGTGATTGGCGGTGAATTGTACACCGCGGATCACCATTTATTTCCAGGTCATCGGGTCACAAGTGACCCGAATCGCTGAAGATCGCTTGCGTGATTTCGCAAGCGATCTTCGGCAATCGCCGACATGCGGGGGTCTCTGGACCCCCCTCGGCATTTGCATGGCAGGCCTGCTGAAAGATTTCAGCAGACATGCCGTTCCGATCTCTGCCCGGCGCGCGGCAGAGACCGGAAATACAACAGGACGTTCTCTAACGTCCTTGGCATTAAAGCCCAGGTAGCGGGGACGTTCCAGAACGTCCTATGTCCTAAAGAGGTTAAAATAGCCTTATTCAGATACCTATAACTTTTTTTTTTTATGGGGCTGTATATTTTTGCACCAGGATATGTAGTTTTTATTGGTACCATTTTTGTTCTGATAGGACTTTTTGATGACTTTTTAAAATTGTTTTCTGAAATAAGAAGCAACCACAAAACAGCAATTCTGGCATTTTTGCGGCTTTTTATTTATTTTACAGTTGTTTGGCTTTACATTAATGCTGTGCGGTTTCATTAATATATGTTAGTAATTCTGGCATTTCAACATACGGTGATACCACGTTTATGTTTCTTTATATGTTGTCAGTTAAAAAATGGGAAAGGGAGGTGATTTGAATTTTTCTTAGGGACTTATTCATATTTATAAATACTATAGGGGACATTTATCATGGTGTTTAGAAAATCATTTTTGCTTACTCCAGGCGCAAAAAAAGTTACACGTGTGCCTAGGCACTTTTCTGTGCGACTTTTGTGTGTAAGCATAAAGTAGCAAACACCCTTACCTAAGAACCTTTCAGTTTTCACTTTGCAGTTGTCGAGTATGAAGGGAAAATTTCGACATATACAAAAAAAAAGTCGCAAACAAAAGCCAGATCAAAAAGGTTGTTCTGCTCTTCACCACGTGATCTGACCTCTCTACGGTTTCTTAAGAAGTATATTGTTTCCCATCCAAGTTGCCTTTTTTATTTTTTTTGTAAAACTATTCTTGTTTCCGTTTATTATGGAAGGGAGAGTAGAACTGGGATGTTTAATGTAATTCATGGCGCTGCATAAATATAAGGCAGCGGTACAGATGGTACTTGTGATTTAATACATCTGTTTTTGTGCATAAATGTACCTGTGTTAAAACAGTGCATGAATTAGCATTAGATTACGTTGTCTCTATCAGGTTACTTACCATCTTGATGGATGGAGTTTGCTAAAAGCTGTTGTAGAGTCATCTTGTATTGTACCTAAAATGATGTTTCTGCCAAAAAGATCAGACGTGTTTACAGGATTTTGCAAGGTCAGGCTTCTAGCCAGGCAGGTTTCAGGGACACTGCACTCTCAAGATTGTGTAGACTATGATGTGATACTATGATATGATACTTTATCATCTATAGGGTGTACGGCAGTAACATAAATGGTTGTTGAGAATCACTATATTTCCCTGAGGTACCTGTGTTATGTGGACACCAGGTTTCCGGAAGCACATTTTGCATTCAGGGAAAGCTGGATAAGGTCCAGGAAATTGTTAAACTACTTTTAACTATTTGGTAAGTCCTGTGATTAGGCCTGGATTTTATGGTATGAAAGGCAGGTTTGGTAGTAGGATCTTTCATTTCCTTCCTGATTTTCAGGTTGCTCCAAGTCAGCACAGGTGCTGAGGCTGTATAATACTGGGCTTACCAAAGGTGTAACCAAGTCTGTACTTAGAGGCTATGAGAAACCACTGATGAGAGTTGAAGTTCTAAGGTGGGCAGCCTTAAAAAGGGACACCTTGTGTGAGTAACACATTTTTGGCGGCGGTTTTCATGCGTGGCTGGTAGTTGCCACCTGTACAAAAAAGGGAATAGTTTGTGTAGTTAATGCTAAACAAGGGACAAGCACCTTAATTTTATCTCCTTAACCACCCATGCTGTGTATACACGTCATGGTGCCACTAAAGAGGTATGACTGGAGCCCGTGCCAAACTAAGCAGCCCCTAACTATTTTCATTAGCTGGGGCCTGCTACTAAGAGCCAGCATGAGAAGATCACCAGTTTAGTAAGGCTAAAGGGACATTTAAAAGGTCTCTGGTGGTGTAACTGTGTGGATTGCCGCCCTGCAGCACTCCAGGGTGGGAGGTTGTTCTGCTTAACTCTCCTGACGTTGTCTGGGATCTCCAGTGGATAGTGGCTGCTTGTAGCAGGCACTAACGGAGCGCAGGTTACACAGATCAATGCCGTTCAACTGCACTGATCTGTATGAAAAACATGATTTCTCATCAAAGTCCCCTATGGGGACCAATAAAGTGTAAAAAAATTATAAAAGTTCAATACACATACATTAATCCCTTATGGACTGGGCCAATTTTTGTTTGAGCACTTTCATTTATTTTTAATTCATTTATTTTTTCATTTACACATCTGTATGAGGGTTTGTTTATTGCGGGACCAATTGTACCAATTGGACAACTGTAGTGGTCAAAAATCCCTGCCCAAATGTTCCCCAAACAAAAGTTATACAATTCAGTCAATTAGTTCTATTTACCTATATGCAGCCGTTTCTGAGATATTAGAGTTGCCAGCATAGCCCAGTAGTCCTGCGTCCGTCCCCTATTCATTACATTGCAGCCGCCATCTTGGGGACGGAGATCTCTTTCTCCCAGCAGTGTTTGTGCTCCCCCTAGCCTCTGTCAGGTCCTCCCTGCTTATGCATATGCATGAGCGGGTGCTTTCTGAGGCAGCCATAGGCTCAGCCTCAGAAACGCCCCTATCTGTAAGATTCAAGCAGGGGGAGAATGAGGACGTCCACAGCTCCTCCCCCCTCCCCTGCTCTGTCTACATAGGACCTCACTTCTCACGGGGAGGTTTCAAGTTTTCATGGGGGAAAACACAGAGCAAACCACAGAGCAGGGAGGGGAGGACGTGTGTGTGAAGGAGACATATTACACTGCAGGGGATGGTGGTGTATAGACTACAGGGAATAAATATCATACTGGAGATGATTCTGTGTGTGAGGGGGGGACTACTGAATGACACATGCTGGGAGTTGTAGTCCCTGTTATGTGTGTGTGTATGCCAGTGTTTCCCAACCAGGGAATGCTGGGAGTAGTAGTTTTGCAACATCTGGAGGCACCCTGGTTGGGAAACACTGGTGTATGAACTACAACTCCCAGGAGATTACAGAGATACAATAGAGGTGTTTGTGAACTACAACTCCCAGGAGATTACAGAGATACACTAGAGGTGTTGGTGAACTACAACCCCCAGGAAACTACAGAGATACAATAGAGGTGTTGGTGACATACAACTCCCAGGAGACTACAGAGATACAAAAGAGGTGTTTGTGAACTACAACTCCCAGGAGACTACAGAGATACAATACAGGTGTTGGTGAACTACAACTCCCAGGAGATTACAGAGATACACTAGAGGTGTTGGTGAACTACAACCCCCAGGAAACTACAGAGATACAATAGAGGTGTTGGTGACATAAAACTCCCAGGAGACTACAGAGATACAATATAGGTGTTGGTGAACTACAACTCCCAGGAGACTACAGAGATACAATACAGGTGTTGGTGAACTACAACTCCCAGGAGACTACTGAGATACCATAGAGGTGTTGATGAACTTCAAATCCCAGGAGACTACTGAGATACAATATAGATGTTGGTGAACTACAACACCCAGGAGACTACAGAGATACAATAGAGGTGTTGGTGAACTACAACTCCCAGGAGACTCCTGATACAGTAGAGGTGTTGGTGAACTATAACTCCCAGGAGACTACTGAGATACAATAGAGGAGTTGGTGAACTACAAATCCCAGGAGACTACTGAGATACAATAGAGGAGTTGGTGAACTACAACTCCGAGGAGACTACTGATACAATAGAGGTGTTGGTGAACTACAAATCCCAGGAGACTACTGAGATACAATAGAGGTGTTGGTGAACTACAACTCTCAGGAGACTACTTGTGTGATTGAGTGTATACAGGAGAGCCGAGTGTGATTGTGAGTCTCTGCTCTGCTGTATACACTCGATCACACACTCAGCTCTGCTGTATACACACGATCACACACTCGGCTCTGCTGTATGCACCTGATCACACACTCGGCTCTGCTGTATACACACAATCACACACTCGGCTCTGCTGTATAGACACAATCACACTCGGCTCTCCTATATACACTCGATCACACACTCAGCTCTACTGTATACACACAATCACACTCTCGGCCCTGCTGTATACACACATTCACACACTCGGCTCTGCTGTATACATATGATCACACACTCGGCTCTGCTTTATACACTCAAACAGCAGAAAGCTGTCTCGGCATGCTTGGATGTATAGTCTTACAACAGCTGGAGTCACCTCTGCAACTCCAGGCATGCACATACAGCAGAAAGCTGACAGGGCATGCTGGGATTTGTAGTCTTGCAACAGCTGGAGGCACCACTGGAATTCCCAGCATGCCCGAACAGCATATAAAATAACTGGGCATGCTTGGAGTTGTAGTTGTGAAAAAGATGGAGGGACCCCTTTCAGGACAGTTTTATAGACAAACAATTATGTTTTTTTTTAACCATTTTTACTTTCACTATCCACTCTCCAGTGCCCACACTGCTGATTCTAGCTATGCAGACTGTCTGTCTACAGTGAGCACGGAGGCAGCCTGCTTCATCACTGGACAGGAGCCAGCATGGGGAGGGGGAGATGAGCAGAAGGGGAGGGTGTATGCATAGGGAAGGGAGATGTGGGCGTTACAATATAATAATTTGCTCGGGGGGATAGAACAGGGGGAGGGCAGCAGCTTACAGGAAGTAAGCACAAGGCATGATGGGAGATGTAGTTTTACTTTTACTTCTCCTCAGTAATTCGTGTGCTCATAACGGGAGAAAGACTGTGCCAATTTTGATGGGGGAGACATCGTTGGAAAGGTCTTTCAAAGACCTATTAAATGATTTAAAAAAAAAGTTTTTTTGCCCAGCACTGCAGATGTCCTTTAATGACTTCCTTCATTTTCCCATAACACATGGGGCACAATGACAGACTACATCCATCATGTGTTGCGGAGGGGTAAAACCCTTTCATATTGAAAGTTAATATCACCTGCCTTTCCCTATTAATCATGTAAGAAATATGTAAACATAATAAAAATAAACATATTTGGTACTGACGTTTAAGGAAATGTCTAAACTATTAGAATATAATATTAATAATCCTGTGTGGTGAATGGCGTAATTTGAAAAAAAAAAAAAATTGTGTTTTTGTGGTCATGGGGTATCCTAGACAAAATGGAGTAAAAAGAGAAGTCCGATTAACACCAAAATGGATAAAAACTACAGATCACAGAACAAAAAATAAGCCATCATACATCGCTGTATACGGAAAACAAAAGAAAATTATAGGGGTCAGTAAATGGCAATTAAAAAATAAAAATGTTTTCTAAAAAGGCTTAGAATTTTTTTAAAGTAGTAAAAAAAAAATATGATGGAAACGATAAAAATTGGGTAATGTTGTAATTATGTCAAGCTAAAGAATCAAGATAACATTTTAGTTGGACTGCACAGTGAATTGAGTAAATAAGAAGCCCTCCCCTCCCCCACAATTTTTTTTTTATCATTTTCACCTCATATTTTTTTTTTTCTGGAGCATATGTTATGGAGAAAGTATGACACTTACAGTGTATGACCTCCATGCTCTGGCAGCCAGTGAGCAGACAGTCCTATGCAAATCCTTACTGTCAGGGTTTACCAAGTTTTCACATATTGTGCTCTTAGACATTGCCAAGAATCCGGGGCTGCCTCACATCCTGGACATAGGACTGGAAAAACAATACAATTCCCATGAATCCTCTGGCTTTGCAGAGAGAGAGGGGGTGAAGGCTGCTGGGGCAGGAGTTCTAGCCTCAAGCAAAAACATGCTAGCCAGGAAACAACCATCCCTGCTATATAATTGTCAGTCAGCCTTGCGCTGACCACTGTCTCCAAACATCAGAACTTCTAGTAAGGGTTCATTCACACACACAGGATCTGCTGCATATGTGATGCCGCATATTTGAAGCTACAGATTTCAGTGTACACTAAATGATTGAATACAGCCTTTTTACAATTATGCAGCTTCAAATCTGCAGCATCAAATATGCAGCAGATCCTGTGTGTGTGAATACAAGATTGAACGATTGAAGATTGAACGCTTTAGTCATGGGTGAGTGACAATTTATTTTTTTGCTCCTTGGACGTATTAGGGTATATTCACACTTGGCAGATTTTATAGCAGAAATTTCTAACTTAAAGGGGTACTCCACTGCTCAGCCTCTGGAACAAACTGTTCCGAATGCAGGAGCCGATACCGGGAGCTCGTGATGTCATGGCCCCGCCCCCTCATGAAGTCACACCTCACCCCCTCAATACAAGTCTATGGGAGGGGGCGTGACTGCTATCATTCCCCCTCCCATAGACTTGCATTGAGGGGGTGAGACGTGACATCATGAGGGGCTATGATGTAATGAGCTCCCGGTACCGGCTCCAGTGTTCGGAACAGTTTGTTCCAAATGCTGAGCAGCGGAGTACCCCTTTAAAGAGTACCTGTCACCAAATAATACTTTTAATACCGTGTTCCTTGTGTGATTAGCAGACGCTTTCCCATTCACTTGCTTTTAAAATTATCAACATAAATATGTTTAAAATGTAATATAAAAAATGGCCACTAGGTGGCTCTGTTCTGTTCCCTGCCACAATTAATACAATGAGTTTGGTCTCCCCACCTGGCAGGAATCCGAACTCAGGAAGTGTTTCTCTGCATGGAGCTTGATTGTCAGCTGCACAGAAAGTGAAAGCTCCACAGATTTTCACAGAAAGCTGAACAGACTGAAACCTGCAGGAGAGCCTCAATGAATACTGCTCAGACTGAAACATACACAGAGCTTGAGGTCTTCTATTCATCACAATGCTGCAACAATGTGAGGGCAGAAGTGGTCCCCCAACAGGCTTCAGTGATGTCATGCCTGCTGGGAAACGCCCACTTTCTCCTGCTGTGAGCAAGAATAAATGTAAGATACACAGCTTTTTAAAGCTCTGAATTTTTTTCTAAGGGCAGGAGGGGTATTAGGAGTAGTTAGGGAACATAGCCTGAGGTAGTTGAGATCAGTTTATTTGGTGACAGGTACTTTTTAAGTTATATAAATCCAGAAACTCCCTTTAAAGGGGAAAAAACTATTTTAACTTTTTTTCAAGTTCTGTATTTTTTTTAATTTTTTATCATCAATCATTTTATTATTATTATTATTATTTTTAACCAAGATAACATTGAGAAATTCCAACATGTGGCATATAAGTCATTGAAGGGGTTATCCAGGAATAGAAAAAAAGATAATTTGTTTCAAAACACCTTTAGGCTAGGTTTCCACTTGGTTTTTTTTGTACACCTAAAAAAACTCCAGCAAAAACGCCAGAAAAACTGCCACAGGTTTTTCCTGAGTTTTGGCAGTTTTTCTGGCGTTTTTCTGGCGTTTTCCCTGGTGTGTGGAAACAGCCAAATTTGTACCCTGTGGCAGTTTTCTCACTGTCTTCAGGTACCACTCTGTGGGTCGGATGCTGAGCGCCCGGTCCACAGAGTGTAAGGAGATGAGGAGTGATGTACAGCATCACTACTCACCTCCCCGGCTGTATAGTATACAGGGGGCATAGTGTACCCATGTATACTATACAGGAGCCGGGAATCCTGTCACCAGACTGACAGGACTCCCTGCTCCTATAGCCCCTTTGGGCGGTATACAGTATATACAGCTATCTATAGATAGCTGTATATAGTGTATACAGAACAGGACGTCCACTTACCTCCCTCGTTTCTGTCACTGCAGGTCCGTGTAGCTCCGCCCCCTAGTGATGACGTCAGACATATTCAAGCTAGTCTGAAGCTCTGTTCACATTGTCCGTTTTGGATAATGGGAACAGACCCTTCTGCCAGTGTCTACCCAGACAGGGAGATTCCAGCTGTTGCTAAACTACAACTCCCAGCATGCCCAGACAGCCAAAGGCTGTCTGGGCATGCTGGGAGTGGTAGTTTTGCACCAATTGGAGGCTCACTGTTTAGGTAGATATTGCATTATGGGTGCTCTCCCCTGCAGAGAGTGCAAAAAATGTCCTAACCTATTTTTTTTTTTGTGTTTTTTTTTTCTTCTCGTTTCAGATCCGTGTATGCAGAGGATTACGACGGATTTGATGGATTACGACGGATGAACAGGATTTTTTTATATTTTAATAAAATGGTTAACGAGGGCTGTGGGGGAGTGTTTTTTAAAATAAATTTTTTTCCATTGTGTTTTCTTTTTTATTGAATATTCAGGCTTAGTTATGGAGGCTGTCTAATAGACAGAATCCATGACTAAGCCGGGGCTTAGCGTTAGCCCAAAAAACAGCTAGCGCTAACCCCCAATTATTACCCCGGTACCCACCGCCACAGGGGTGCCGGGAAGAGCCGGTACCAACAGGCCCGAAGCATCAAAAATGGCGCTCCTGGGCCTAGGCGGTAACAGGCTGGCGTTATTTAGGCTGGGGAGGGCCAGTAACAATGGTCCTCGCCCACCCTGGTAACGCCAGGCTGTTGCTGTTTTGTTGTTATCGTGCTGATACTGAATATACAGGGAACACTATGCGTTTTTTTTTTCATAAATAAAAAACAAACAAAAAAAAAAAAAAACGCATAGGGTTCCCCCTATTTTCAGTATCAGCCAGATACCAACCAAGCAGCAATAGCCTGACGTTACCAGGGTGGGCGAGGACCATTGTTACTGGCCCTCCCCAGCCTAAATAACGCCAGCCTGTTACCGCCTAGGCCCAGGAGCGCCATTTTTTACGCTCCGGGCCTGTTGGTACTGGCTCTTCCCGGCACCCCTGTGGCGGTGGGTACCGGGGTAATAATTGGGGGTTAGCGCTAGCTGTTTTTGGGGCTAACGCTAAGCCCCGGCTTAGTCATGGATTCTGTCTATTAGACAGCCTCCATAACTAAGCCTGAATATTCAATAAAAAAAGAAAACACAACACATTGGGAAAAAAAAAATATTTTAAAAAACACTCCCCCACAGCCCTCGTTAACCATTTTATTAAAATATAAAAAAAATCCTGTTCATCCGTCGTAATCCATCGAATCCGTCGTTATCCTCTGCATACACGGATCTGAAACGAGAAGAAAAAAAACACAAAAAAAATAGGTTAGGACATTTTTTGTGCTCTCTGCAGGTGAGAGCGCCCATAATGCAATGTCTACCTAAACAGTGAGCCTCCAATTGGTGCAAAACTACAACTCCCAGCATGCCCAGACAGCCTTTGGCTGTCTTGGCATGCTGGGAGTTGTAGTTTAGCAACAGCTGGAGTCTCCCTATCTGGGTAGACACTGCCAGAAGGGTCTGTTCACATTATCCAATACGGACAATGTTAACAGAGCCTTATACCCTTGCCAGCCTGGATCGCGTATGTAGCTCCGCCCCTAACGACGTCATCACTAGGGGCGGAGCAGTGTAAGTTAACTCTTTCCTTGCTGGGCTGGTGCATAGCGCACAGCTCAGCAAGGGGTTAAGTGAGCCAGCAATGTGTATACTGTATACATATTGCAGGCTCACTGTAAGTTCTTGCTGGGCAGTATGTATACGATGTATACCTACTGCTCAGGATCAGCTGATCTCCCGGCTCTGTAGCCTTGAGAACAGCTGATCCCGACAGTCACTTTGATCGCAGCAGGTGTCAGGAGAAATGACATCCCTGGGATCTGTCCCTTACTGCAGGTACTAATACTCCCAACATGGAGCACACTCTGCTCCATGCTGGGAGCTGTAGTATCTGCATTAATAGACAGATCGCAGCGAGTGTCACTTCTCCTGACACCCTCCAGTATAATGTATAGATGCAGCGGCTGATGGTCCCCTGCACAGCCGTATATATACACATATTCCTATTTCCCACAGAGTTGTAATTGGCTGGAACCATCTGACCAATCACAGCTCTCTGCGGGAAATATGAATATGTGTATATATACGGCATTGCAGGGGACCATAGGAGAGCGGCTGCCGCATCTATACATTATACAGGAGGATCGCAAGGGACCCCAGCGATCTTTCAATTAGTACAGGTAACTACTACTCCTATCATGGAACAGTGTGTTCCATGCTGGGAGTAGTAGTACTACCTAAAAAATGTAAAAAAAAAAGTGAAACACACACACACTACATTTTTATTATTGTCGGCTACATTTTTAGTGCCCTACCCGCACACATAAATTGATCCCTGTTTAAAAATTAATAAAAATTTTGTTATAAAAAAGATATATTTCGTTAAATACAATTTTTTCCATCACTACTGTATCTTTTTTATTATTATTTTTTAATGGTACCCTACTAAATTTTAATAAAAAAGGTATCTCCAACACTTTTTTGGATCGCTAAAGTCCAAAAGAGAATAAAAACCGCCTGAAAAAATGCCAAATTTAAAACCCACATGGCGTTTTTGTTGGCCAAGATTTTCCCGAAAAAACGCCAAAGTCTCGACAAGAGGTCGTTTTTTAAAAACTGCCAAGGAGCCCAAAAACGCCAAAAGGATTAAAAAAACGCCAAACTGAAAAACGCCAAGTGGATTTGGCATTTAGCAGTTTACTATTGACTTGCATCTAACATCTGGCCGCAGCGTTTTTTCACAAAAAAAAAACGCCATGCGGCAGAATGGGCGTTTTTATTGGCGTTTTTGTAAAAAAAAAAAAAAGTGGAAACCTAGCCTTATGTCTGTCCCCAGGTTGTGTGGTAGTACAACTTGACTCCATTTCATTCTATGGAACTGAGCTGCAGAACCACAACAAACCTGAAGACAGATGTGTTGATGTGACAGGTAGGGTTGGGCGGTATACCGGTTCATACCGAATGCAGAATTTTTTGCGCTGCACGATATGAATTTTCCCCCATACCGCAATACCGGTTGGGCCCCTCCCCCTTGGGAATGTATTATCAGCCTAGCGCTGCACTGTCCCCACATCGGGGAACTAATCCTATGTCACCCGCCAGTGCTGTTCTGCCCCCCCCCCCCCCAATTAATTATCAGCCCAGCGGGGTACTACTCACACATTTCAAGCACTGCCCTCCTCCTCTTTGTTGGGGGCCGCTGGCGCTGGAACTCTATACTGTACGCCAGTGGTCTCCAACCTGCAGACATCCAGATGTTGCAAAACTACAACTCCCAGCATCCCCGGACAGCCAACGACTGTCTGGGCATGCTGGGAGTTGTAGTTTTGCAACAGCTGGAGGTCCGCAGGTTTGAGACCACTGCTGTACACTGTATCCCTATGCCCGGGCTGCAAAAGATAAAGAAAATAAACTGTAACTTACCTACGTCGGCCGCACGCTGTCCCACCCCGGCCAGTGATAGGCTGAGGCCACTGTCATGTAAAAAGCCGGCTTCTTACATGACAGTGGGCTCAGCCTATCACTGGCCGGGGCGGGACATCGCTGCGGCCGGTGATAGGCTGACGGCTGTCCGACGTTCCAGTCCCCAGCGTGTGGCCGACGTAGGGAAGTTATAGTTTATTTTCTGTATCTTTTGCAGCCCGGGCATAGGCATACAGCGTACAGCAGTGGTCTCAAACCTGCAGACCTCCAGCTCTTGCAAAACTACAACTCCCAGCATGCCCGGACAGCCATTGGCTGTCCGGGCATGCTGGGAGTTGTAGTTTTGCAACAACTGGAGGTCCGCAGGTTGGAGACCACTGGCGTACATTGAGTTCCATTGCCGGCGGCCCCCAACAAAGAGGAGGAGGGCAGTGCTTGACATCTGTGAGTAGTACCCCGCTGGGCTGATCATTAATTGGGGGGAGCAGAACAGTGCTGGTGGGGCACATGATTTGGGGGGGGGGGAGCCGAACACTGCGCGGGGGTCACATGATTGGGGCGGGGGGGGGGGGGTGAAAATACCGTTATATACCGTGGAACCGCCATAAGTTAAAAAAATACCGGGATACACATATTTGGTCATACCGCCCAGCTCTAGTGACAGGCATGGGTTTTCATCCATTTTTTATTCCTATTTGATTGCTGAAATTTTCTTCTAATGCTGCCTACATTTCCCATGAATCTTCTGGTTTTGCAGAGAAAGGGGATAAAGTCTCATCACTGCAGTATTCTTTTACTAGCATGCTGACGTATACCAAAAATACAGGCTGCTTTTTAGTTGTGAATGTAGCCATTTCACAATTTGCTGCAGTTGTGTGGTGCTCTTATTCACTGCGAGGGTTTAACATTCTACACACATTCTTAAAGAGTATGTTTTACAGTGACCCCCCGACCTACGATGGCCCCGACATACGATCATTTCAACATACGATGGCCTCTCAGAGGCCATCGCATGTTGAAGGCAGCATCAACATACGATACTTTTCTATGTCGGGGCCATCGCATAAGCGGCTATCCGGCAGTGCAGACTGCTTCAGCTGCCACCGGATAGCCATTTACGGTGCCCTGTGTGCTCCGGTGATGGTCTCCTACCTGTCCTCGGGGCTCCGGCGCGTCCTCTTTGGGATCCTCTGCATCGTCGGTGCTCTCCATCGTCATCATCACGTCGCTGCGCACACCGTCCCGTCATCCAATAGGAGCGGCGTGCGTAGCGATGTGATGGTGGCGACGGAGAGCGAGGATGCCGGGGAAGCAGAGGCCTTGCCGGAGCGTCGGGGACACCACGGGGACGCAGCGACAGCGATGGAAGGCGACATCAGGGGCAGCGGTGACGAGCGGTGACGGTCCGGAGCGGCGGGGACAGATGAGTACAACTTCATCTACCGGTGGTCTAACACCTGCGGACCTCCAGATGTTGCAAAACTGCAACTCCCAGCATGCTGGGTGTTATAGTTTTGCAACATCTGGAGGTCCGCAGGTTATAGACCACTGTCCTATACTTTACATTGCACGGATCCCTCAACATACGATGGTTTCAACAAACGATGGTCCATTTGGAACGGATTACCATCGTATGCTGAGGGACCACTGTATATACAGAAATCACAAAAATGGGTAATTTACAGGACAGCACATGCAGGTTTTTCCTTAGGGCACTTTACCTACTATTGTGAATATACAAAACTTTGTAGTGCGTGCATATTTAGAGTTTGTTCTAATGTAGCTATGTATATAGATGATGTGATAATGTGTGATTGTGTTCTAATGTAGCTATGTATATAGATGATGTGATAATGTGTGATTGTGTTCTAATGTAGCTATGTATATAGATGATGTGACAATGTGTGATTGTGTTCTAATGTAGCTATGTATATAGATGATGTGACAATGTGTGATTGTGTTCTAATGTAGCTATGTATATAGATGATGTGACAATGTGTGATTGTGTTCTAATGTAGCTATGTATATAGATGATGTGATAATGTGTGATTGTGTTCTAATGTAGCTATGTATATAGATGATGTGACAATGTGTGATTGTGTTCTAATGTAGCTATGTATATAGATGATGTGATCCTTTTGTTTGGTTGCCTGGCATTGTTTTAACACAAAATATATCATAGTGTTCCATTGACTGTTAGAGCCTTCAGATCCATAGCTCGAGGTGATACTATGATTTAAGGTGTTCAACATCCGCTATTCTGAACAGTATCATTTCCATATTAGAAAACACAGTAATTCAAGGTTTGACACGTACAATTTTCACTGTTGCATAAATCTCCAAATGTGTCCAGTTTTAATTTCTGTAAATCCCCTGCATTGATACAAACTACCACTAGAGGCCACTGTTGGATATGGTAAGTGATTCATCCGCAGCAATTTGTATCAAAGAACCATTTGATTTCAAGGTAGATTTTAAAATAGTAACCAATGTTTGCTTCATAATGCCTTGTTACTAAATGTAGCTGTAAGTATCAGGTGAGCGTACAGAAGTGGCTTCATGCTGTATGCTGGATGTACATACTATAATTAGAAAAAAGTGAATTATCTTCTTTGCTCTTCATCCGTTTGCTCTAAATCCCGAACTTGCCAAAACCAATTCTGCCATGTCTAGACATAAGCACACAATACACTGTAAAATAAGTTTCATTTAATGTATATATTGGCACAGCTGAAAACGTTAATTAGAGAAAGCTCCGTTTTTGTGCCTTGTATATGGGACTGTCACCGCAGTTGCATTATTAATAGTTGGAAGCTCATACTCTTGGGCTTTTTTTTACTGCCAATCTAACAGTAATTGCCTCAGACTTTTCTTCTAAGTTTAGGCATCTAATGGGCCATAATTTATACAATCATCGTTTCACTGAACTAACACTGATTTCTATGTTGTTCCTTTTTGCTTCCTCAGCTCATCCCCTAAAATGATTGGCGTTCCGACACATGTATTGTCTGTCTCTGCAATTTCCAGTTTGCTGATATACGCACCCGGCTTCAGCTTTAATTACAGCATTGAACGGCATTAAAGCTGTCACGTTCTGCTATGCAAAGGGATATGGCCAAGTATGTGATTGGCTCAACGCAAGGTTTGCTATGGTCATTACAAATGTCACTCCAATGATCTTTCATGATCTTCTTAGGCTAGGGTCACACCTATTTGCGTAATGGATCTTAAAGGGGTACTACAGATAGCAAAAATTATTCATATTTTGTCCCTTTATAACCAGACCAACGTATTGTAATATAGACTTTTTACCTGTATTGGTCCCTTTTCCCCTGTTGTAATATACTATTACAAGCAGAAAGTGAAGAAAAACCTGCTGTTCTCTGTTTACTCTATCTCCTTTCACCCTCTCCCAACAGAGACAGAGATCATGTGACATTTTGTAATGGTTTTCTCCCCTTTTAAGCCACGCACCTTTACATTGTCATGCCAACACACCATTACTTTTTTTTTTAACATAGTCCAACCAAGGATCCCCTCTATCAGCTTGTCAAGCTACACCCCTTATGACATCATAACAATGAGCCACGCCCCATTTCCACTGGTCTCAGCAGTGAGGACTGCCGAGATGCATCAGGGAGCAGTTAAGGGTTCCAGAACCAAGCCGGGGGACTATGTAAGTACATAGTATCTTTTTTTCTTTTTTGGTCCCCACATAGCCCCTTTAACCTCTTAAATAGGCACAGTCAGATATAAAAACTTTTGATATGTTGTAAATCATGCAAAACCAATAGGTTTTGCAATTGCTTTCATTAGAAAATTTTCAGTATTTCATATAGAAAAACCCAGTCAAACAACTGCCCCCTCTGCCACTGGAATGCATTCAGTGCTTCTGTGAACACTGCTTCGTCCTGGACTCCGGGACGTTTGGAGGGGGGAGGGGCTGTCCACACTGCAGAGACTCATGTGAAGAGAAGGGGAGGGGCAGGAAGACTGCTGCCGACTCTCACACAGCAGTGAGAGAGGCAGAATCACATTGCATTGCAGACGAAAAAGTAAGTGCCTCTGCATGTGTGTGTGTGTGTGTGTGTGTGGATATATGTGTATGTGTGTATATCAGTGTGTCTATCTAATGTGTATGTGTTATAATATATGAAGCCTGTGTGTGTGTGTGTGTGTGTAATAAAGGGGGACTACAATCATATCCTCCAGCTGTTGCAAAACTACAGCTCCCAGCATGCCCACACATCATTTGGCTGTGCAGGCATGCTGGGAGTTTTAGTTTTGCAACAGCTGGAGGCACCCTGCTTGGGAAGCACTGGACTGAGGAGAGGGAGGGGGAGGAGGGGGAGTGGTTATCACAGTGAGTACCCGCCCCCCTGTTTTGGTGGATAGAATTAAGGTATTTCAGAAATAAAGCTAATTCTGAGAGAAATGTAGGTGACAGACACATACAAAGTACATGTACATGATCAGGATGAGATACCGTTAGCCGCCGGGACCGACCCGAGGGGTCCTCGCATCTAAAGTAAAAAAAAAAAAAGAAACATTCCCGGCTGTCGGGCTGATCGGGACCACCGTGGTGGTCCCGATCAGCTGGGATGCACAAGGAGGGTACCTTACCTGCACGTCCGATTGGCAATTGATTGCTCCAAGCCTGAGATCCAGGCTTGCGCAATTGACCGCCGATAACACTGCTTAATGTAATGCATGTTATAGTCTTCTATGGGGGTTATAACATTGCAAAAAAAAAAAGTTAATAAATGTGATGTTACCCCTTTCCCTAATAAAAGTTTGAATCACCTCCCTTTTCCCATAAAAAAAATGTAAATAAATATAAACATATGTGGTATCGCCACGTGCATAAATGCCCCAACTCAAAAAATATATAATTAATTAAACCACACGGTCAATGGTGTACACGTAAAAAAAAAAATTACAATATCCAAAATAGCGTATTTTTGGTCACTTTTTATACCATAAAAAATTTTATTAAAAGTGATCAAAAATTCCGATCAAAACAAAAATGGTACCAATAAAAACTTCAAATCATGGTGCAAAAAAATGAGCCCCCATACCGCCCCATATGCAGAAAAATAAAAAAAAGTTATAGGGGTCAGAAAAGGGACATTTTTATTATTTTCCGTGCATGTGGTTATGATTTTCTCCAAAAGTAAGACAAAATCAAACCTATATAAGTAGGGTATCATTTTAATCGTATGGACCTAGAGAATAAAGATAAGTGTAGAAACGGAAGCCCACAAAATTTACAAAATGGCATTTTTTCTTCAATTTTGTCGCACAATTATTTTTAATATAGCTCTGTGTATTGGGTTTAGTATAAGTGAACCAGCTGTCAGTTTCCCTTTAAGGATAAAGCAGCGGGTGGATTAGGCATACCTGACCCTTATAAATATGATGCTGCCATTATTATTTCTCTTCTTTTCTCTTAGTGGAATGAGGCTGGAGACAAGAATTGAGTTCACAAACCAAGTATACTCCTTTGCACAGCTATTCCCTAATAGCAGTGCCCTCAGTTAGCAGCATACTGCAAAATGTGTTCTAGAAGGTTTGAAGAATATGGCAAAGAGTTGAAGGTGCTGACTTGGTCTCCAAATTCCCCAGACCTTAATCTGATTGAACATCTGCTATATGTGCTTGGAAAACAAGTCTGATCGATAGCGGTCACACTTCACTATTTACAGGACTTAAAGGATCTGATGCTAACATTTAGGGGCCAAATACCAAAGATGCATGCCGTTATTTCATTGTAGTGTGTATATAAAGATAAACAATTATTATCTCATGAAAGTAACAAAAAGCAACATAATCACAAAGTAAAGTAAATGCGTTTCCATAAAATCTCCTATTTACAAGTTTATTATTGCTAAATACACGACCCCCTCCATAGACTTTTGTAATCTGTTGTGATACAGAGCCTTTTTCTATTATATTCCTTACGAATACATTGGCAAATAAAATAATAATTGTGCAATGTTCCATTAGATACTGTATATAATATAGTTTACAGTTTGTAATACAGCGAGGTATTGAGCACGATACCGCAACACACAATGCATGTGGCTCTAGTACAGGGACATAAATTCCCTTTAAGGGTACTTCACGCAGGATCCTGTATGTGTGAACGTACCCTAATAAAGTATCTTTGTCAATAATATGTGAAGTATTACCCTTAAACAATTTTTTCACATACTAAACACCTTCTGATTTTTGTGTGAACTTTTCCTTTAAAAGTGCTTCATTTCTAACACATGGTGGCAGAAGTTCGCTTTCAGATACTAAACAGAGCAATGTCACCTAGTGATCTGAAATGATAGCCAGACTCTTATACAGTACTTGATTCAGACTCTGGTAACTATTGTTTTCGCACTGTAGAAAACGTAGAAGTACTATAAGAATATCATTTTCCACCTACAACCTTCAACAATTCCCACTGAAAACTTTTCCTTCGGTGGGCTTGCCGAACTTTCTCAAAAAGTTTGGTTTGGGGGTGAACTAGGGCTGGGCGGTATACCGGTTCATACCGAATACCAAAATTTTTGGGCTGCACAATATGAATTTTAACCCATACCGCAATACCGGTTTGCCCCCAATCCCCCCCCCCCTCGGGAATGAATGAGCCCAGCGCTGTGCTGTCCCCTCATCTGGGAACTAATCATATGTGACCGCGAGCGCTGTTCTACCCCCCAATTAAAGGGGTATTCCAGGAAAAACTTTTTTATATATATCAACTGGCCCCAGAAAGTTAAACAGATTTGTAAATTACTTCTATTCAAAAATCTTAATCCTTTCAGTACTTATGAGCTTCTGAAGTTAAGGTTGTTCTTTTCTGTCTAAATCCTCTCTGATGACACCTGTCTCGGGAAACACCCAGTTTAGAAGAGGTTTGCTATGGGGATTTGCTTCTAAACTGGGCATTTCCCAAGACACGTGTCATCAGAGAGCACTTAGACAGAAAAGAACAACCTTAACTTCAGAAGCTCATAAGTACTGAAAGGATTAAGATTTTTTAAATAGAAGTCATTTACAAATCTGTTTAACTTTCTCGAGCCAGTTGATATATATATATATATAAAAAAAAAGTTTTTTCCTGGATAACCCCTTTAATTATCAGCCCAGCGCTACTACTCACATATGTCACCCGCAAGCTGCCCTCCTGGTCCTCATGTTTGTTGCTGCCGCCGGCGCTGACACTCTATACCAGTGGTCTTCAACCTCCAGATGTTGCAAAACTACAACTCCCAGCATGCCCGGACAGCCGTTGCTAGGAGTTGTAGTTTTACAACATCTGAAGGTCTGCAGATTGCAAACCACTGCTCTATACTGTATCCCTATGCCCGGGCTAAAAAAGGTAAACAAAATAAACTTTAACTCTCCTTCCCCATCGGTCTGGACCAGCTTCCTCGGGGATGGAACGTTGGACAGCCATCAGCCTATCACCGGCCGCAGCGATGTTCCGCCTCGGCCGGTGATGGGTTGAGAGCACTGTCATGTAAGAAGCCGACTTCTTACATGACAGTGGGTTCAGCCTATCACTGGCCGAAGCAGAACATCGCTGCGGCCGGTGATAGGCTGACGGCTGTCCGACATTCCAGTCCCCAGCATAACTTTTGGAGCCCGGGCATAGGGATACCGCACAGTATAGAGAGTGTCAGCGCCAGCGGCCGCAACAAGCAGGACGAGGAGCCAGCACTTGTGGGTGACGTGAGTAGTACCCTGAGGACAGCGCTGGGCTGATAATTAATTTTGGGGGAGGGGGTAGGGGGAATACCGTTATATACCGTGAAACCGCCATAAGTTACAAAAATACCGCAATGCACATATTTGGCCATACCTCCCAGCCCTAGGGTGAACAAGTTCTCTGCGAACCGGCAATAAAATAACCTCAAAACACGTGTACAACACTGCCTAAGAGCTCGAAGGCCCTGTATAACACTGCTATGTCACCAATGAATGTATTCAAGTAGTTTTAGGGTACGGTCACATGTGCTACATATTTTGCGCTGCTGATTTTGCTACCCATTAACTTCAATTGGGTAGCAAAATCAGCTGCAGAAAATATGCAGCAAAAACACACAGCAGATCCTGTACGTGTGAACGTACCCTTAAAGTGGTTTCAAGGCTAAGTTAATGTCAAGGTTACAGCGATTTGCAGTAACCCATGGTAAATAACAGTTTCTTTTTAACACTAAAATAAAGGTGCCTAAAGGTTTCCTTTTTGTTGACAGATGCCTGCTGGTGTAAAAATACACATGGAAGTATTGGAAAATACAATGATTTAAACCAAACGTTCCAGCAAGTATACCCTGTTGGGAGTGAAAAAATTGCTTTTGTAATTTTTATTATTTATTTATTTTGGGTGGTTTGCTGCATCTGGTAAGATAGAACAGAATTTCCACATAGCAGGATATCGTAAAGTGATAGGTATACCACCACCCAACTGTGCCCCTCCTCTAGAAGGTTTTTGCAGCAGCATCACCATTAGGCTGGGTTCACATCACACTTTTGCCATACTGTTTTCAATCCGTTTTTCAAAAATGTTTTTTTTTCTATAAAAACTGACGGAACTGTATGCACTTTTAAAAACAGTATACTGTATAAATTAATATTCAAATGAGTCCATAAATCTGCAGATAAAAAATAAAATAAAAATACAAATAAAATAATTCCGTGAAAGGTGTTTGGATTTGTGGCAAAATGATTGTAACATAAAGTCAATAAAAATTAATAAAAAAGTTGATGAATGGATGATACAGAGTATCTCTCACCACTGCTTCTGGCTTGATCTGTTGTAGCCTTGTGTTCCTCATGTGCCCCAATGAGTAGAAGGGGGCACAGGTTGATATGTCTCCCTTAGCAGCCCCGTTGGCAGGGGGGCGCAAATAGATGTTGCGTACCGTGAGCTCCGATAGCGGGGGAGCATGCAGCAGTTTCAGCGCTGGGGACCTCGTTCGCTGACCGGCTTAGCACAGACGGCACTAGTCTGGCACTCTGGCAGGAGTGCCAGTCTCCTCGGGTGCGACAACGGGTCTGATGGTGGTGGTACGCCGGGAGCAATGGAAGATCCGGGATTGGCGTCCCACATGGAAGCAGGAGATGAGGCTATGCGATGCAGTAGATGGTAAGGTTACAGCCAGGCAGGGCGGAGTACTACTCCTACTCCATACTACCTCCGTACTACCTGTCTTACTCCGCCCTGCCTGGCTGTAACCTTACCATCTACTGCATCGCATAGCCTCATCTCCTGCTTCCACGTGGGACGCCAATCCTGGACCTTCCATTGCTCCCGGCGTACCACCATCATCAGACCCGTTGTCGCACCCGAGCCGACTGGCACTCCTGCCAGAGTGCCAGACTAGTGCCGTCTGTGCTAAGCCGGTCAGCGAACGAGGTCCCCAGCGCTGAAACTGCTGCATGCTCCCCCGCTATCGGAGCTCACGGTACGCAACATCTATTTGCGCCCCCCTGCCAACGGGGCTGCTAAGGGAGACATATCAACCTGTGCCCCCTTCTACTCATTGGGGCACATGAGGAACACAAGGCTGCGACTCATCTATTACAACAGATCAAGCCAGAAGCAGTGGTGAGAGATACTCTGTATCATCCATTCATCAACTTTTTTATTAATTTTTTAATTGACTTTATGTTACAGTCATTTTGCCACAAATCCAAACACCTTTCACGGAATTATTTTATTTGTATTTTTATTTTATTTTTTATCTGCAGATTTATGGACTCATTTGAATATTAATTCAACTGGTGCCAGAAAGTTAAACAGATTTGTAAATGACTTCTATTAAAAAAATCATAATCCTTCCTGTACTTATTAGCTGCTGAATACTACAGTGGAAATTCTTTTCTTTTTGAAACACGGAACTGTCTGCTGACATCACAAGCACAGTGCTCTCTGCTGACATCTCTGTCCATTTTAGGAACTGTCCAGAACAGCATATGTTTGCTATGGGGATTTCCTTTTACCCCGGACAGTTCCTAAAATGGACAGAGATGTCAGCAGAGAGCACTGTGCTCGTGATTCAGCAGACAGCTCTGTGTTTCAAACGGAAAATAATTTCCGCTGTAGTATTCAGCAGCTAATAAGTACAGGAAGGATTAATATTTTTAATAGAAGTAATTTACAAATCTGTTTAACTTTCTGGCACCAGTTGATTTAAAAAAAAATAAATAAAAGTTTTTCACCGGAGTACCCCTTTAAGTGAGTTGCCGCCCGCTTCACTTCTTGTACTTTTACTGCTTGACTGCATCTGTTTGGGACGGAGCCCCACTATTTCGGCATTGCTGTAGAGTTGCGGTAGCAGTGCGTTTTCCTAGAGGGGTACTGCTTAGTGTCGGCTGACATCAGCAGCAGTGCTAGCCATCACTCTCCTACGCACTGTTTGAACTTACATGTGACATGTTGTCAAAAGTGCATACGTTCGAACCCATGTTTATTGCGTTCCGTAATAAATACAAGCTACATCTCATGTCGGTTCAAATTATAAGGTCCATCAAACATAGCTAGTAAAATGTAGAGGTTAGATGGCCGATCTCTTGTCTTCTATGGGTGAATAAACAGAATCCAGCTTGTTTTCTATACAATGTAAAGAGGTCTATTGATTTTAGTTCAGCTCTGATTGCTTGTGTTTCTAACCTGCTCCCAGATAAGTAACACGCACACTATTTGTTTTCTTACACCAAGTCTATTGTCTGGCTTTTTATATTTTTATTTTTTTTTAATCGTCCATTGATCATAACAAAACTGATTAATTTGTACAAGGTTTTTTTTTTTTCAAAAGTAGCAATGTTCTTCTAGATTGTATTTTTAGTGTTTAAGGGAAAACATTGATGATTTAAAGAGAAAGGTATTAATAATTTTAGATAACATGTAAACATAAAAAATACGAATGTGTGAACAGATACAGAGTATAAATTCAATATATTCAGATGATACTAAGCCCTGGAAAATAATCTACATAGAAGAGAATAATACATTATTACAAGGAGATTTGGGAAACTTGAAGCCTTGGTAAGAAGAATGGAAAATTAAGATTTATATAGGTACATGTAAGGTTATGTACTAGGACCAAAGAAGCAAATGATACAATTATGCATTAAAGGGGTACAATGGGTGGATTTTTTAATCTGGTGCCAGAAAGTTAAACAGATTTGTAAATGACTTCTATAAAAAAAATCTTAATCCTTTCAGTACTTATTAGCTGCTGAATACTACAGAGGAAATTATTTTCTTTTTGGAACAAAGAGCTGTCTGCTGAATCTCGAGCACAGTGCTGACATCTCTGTCCATTATAGGAACTGTCCAGAGCAGCATATGTTTGCTATGGGGATTTTCTCCTACTCTGGACAGTTCTTAAAATGGACAGATATGTCAGCAGAGAGCACTGTGCTCGCGATGTCAGCAGAGAGCTCTGTGTTCCAAAAAGAAAAGAATTTCCTCTGTAGTATTCAGCAGCTAATAAGTAATAGGGATTAAGATTTTTTAATAGAAGTAATTTACAAATCTGTTTAACTTCCTGGCACCAGTTGATTAAAAAAAAAAAAATCAACGTAAGGACGCAGCTCATTTTCACCTTAAGGACGCAGCCCTTTTTGCAATTCTGACCACTGTCACTTTATGCATTAATGACTCTGCATTAATAACTGAGATGCTTTTACCAATTATTCTGATTCTGAAATAGTTTTTTCGTGACATATTCTACTTTATGTTAGTGGTAAATTTTCGTCGTTACTTGCATCCTTTCTCGGTGAAAAATCCCAAAATGTCATGAAAATTTTGAAAATTTTGCATTTTTCTAACTTTGAAGCTCTCTGCTTGTAAAGAAAATGAATATTCCAAATAAATGTTATATTGATTCTCAAATACAATGAGATAGATTTATCAAAACCTGTCCAGATGAAAAGTTGCCCAGTTGCCCATAGCGACCAATCAGATTTCTTCTTTCATTTTTAACAAGGCCTCTGCAAAATGAAAGAAGCGATCTGATTGGTTGCTATGGGCAACTCAGCAACTTTTTCTCTGGACAGGTTTTGATAAATCTCCCCCAATATGTCTACTTTATTTTGGCATCATAAAATGGATATATTTGTACTTTTTGAAAAAATTAGAGGGCTTCAAAATATAGCAGCAATTTTCTAAGTTTTCATGAAAATTGCAAAATCTGAAGGGACAGATGTTACAGAACTACAACTTCCAGCATAACTGGGCAGTCTAGGCATACTGAGAGTTGTAGTTTGGCAACATCTGGAGGGCTACCATTTGGGCACCACTGTAATAGTGGTCTCCAAACTGTGACCCTCTAGATGTTGCAAAACTACAACTCCCAGCATGCCCAGACAGCCTTTGGCTGTCTGGGCATGCTGGGAGTTGCAGTTTGGCAACCACTAGAAGGACAGCAGTAAAGATCGCTTTACTGCCACCTTCCTCCCCCCCCCCCCACCGTCGCTTCCCTACCTGCGCAGCTGATCTCCGCAGTCTCCACTGAAGATCGGCGGTCCCCATGGCATCTTCTTTCCAGGTACCAGCCGCCATCTTCTCCCCCCGTTCTGCCCGACATCCAGGGGTGGGCAGAGCGGGGGGTTTCCATGGCAACCCCCTTGTCGTGCACTGTAATTGGTCAGAACTCATTTCTGACTTATGGCAGGGGATAGGAGGAGATCGCAGTGCTGCAACCTTGCTCCTATCCCTCAGGATGATCGGGGCTGTCACTGACAGCTCCGATCATCCCTATTTTCCAGGTGATCGGGTCACCAGAGACCAGATCAGCCCGGAATAGGAGAAAATCGCATGTCTGAATTGACATGCGATTTTCTCCGATCGCCGACATGGGGGGTCTCAGGACCCCCCTCGACGATGTGCCGGGATGCCTGCTGAATGATTTCAGCAGGCATCCCGGTCCGGTCCCCAACCGGCTAGCGCGGGGACCGGAATTCCCACGGGCGTATCCATACGCCCTACGTCCTTAAGGACTCGGGATATAGGGTGTATGCATACGCCCTACGTCCTGAAAAGGTTAAGGGGTTATCCAGGAATAGAAACGCAGCTAATTTATTTCAAAAACAGCTCCACATCTGTCTCCAGGTTGAGTGTGATTTCACAACTTGGCTCCATTCACTTCAATGGAACTGAGCTGCGGAACCACAACTAACCTGGAGACAGATGGGGAGTGTTTTTTGATAGAAAGTAAGTCTATTTTTCTATTCCTGGATAACCCCCTGGATAACACCGAGCAAAACTGCTACTGAAGAAATGGTCTTGAGGATATTGGTGGACAGTAAACCTAATTTTAGCAATCAATGCCAGATAGTTGCTGTCAAGGCAAGTAAAATCATAGGATACATCAAAACAGTGTAGATACTCATGGCAAGTTAGTTTTTCGCTTTATACAAATTACTAATCAGATCACACATGGAATATTGTGTACAACTGTGGATACCTTTGTATAAGAAAAACTTAGCTAAACTAGAGCCTGTGCAGGGTGGAGGGGGGGGGGGGGGGGGGGTACGACCAAGGGTGGCTTGCAGTGCCAAGAATGGGGTTATTCAGTTTGGAAAAAAGATGATTTATGTCCTCATTGGGACTCCTCTTTTAGCACAGCACAATAAGGGCATCTACTCCCCCAACACTTTTTTGTTCCACATGATTAGTTGTAAATTGTGTGTACTGTAAGTGCACAGCCATGACGCTTTCATCTTGAGTCCTATTTATGCATGCTTACAACTGCATGTTTTTGGCATGGTAACCACAGCGATTTCCATGTAAAAAATGATTTTATTTCAATTTTGAAAACCCCTCTCTAGTGAACTTCAGTGGGAGCAGGGAAACGGTGCAAAAAAAAGAAGTGACGTTACTTTTTTCTGTGTGATTAGTGATGTTAGGTGAATGGGAGCTTCAGGGCTTGGCAACCCCATGCTGCCCGCAGCCCAGAGAGTGATGTAACACATTGGGGGAGATTTATCAAAACCTGTGCAGAGGAAAAGCTGCCCAGTTGCCCATAGCAACCAAACAGATCGCTTCTTTCATTTTTAACAAGGCCTCTGCAAAATGAAAGAAGTGAGCTGATTGGTTGCTATGGGCAACTGGGGCATTTTTCCTCTGCACAGGTTTTAATAAATCTCCCCCATTATGCCTGTTTGTACATTCTTTTAGAGATTAACATTTGCATAGACCAACACCATAGATAAAGATTTTTACGCTTTAAAAAAAAAAAAAAACAACAACAACATTTTTAAGCATCCAGCAAGGTGTGGAATTTGCTGGATCCTGCCAAAAAGAGAAATAAATAAAATAAATAAATGTGTGCATACAATGTATTTGGAACGTTTTCAGATCCTTTGACTTTTTTCTCCTTTTGTTATGTTACCAAATCTAGTTTTCTCTCATCATTATGTAGTGAAAAAATAATGTTATACATTTTTAAGAATATATTGAAAAAGAAAAACTAAAATATTGTAACATGTAATGCCTCCAGGGGTGTGAACCCACTGTGCCACTCACCAGTTTGGCATTGGTCCAAACTTGAGAGCGAAGTTTAAGTATCTCCATGGTTTTTACCCTTAGGGTACAGTACCACATAGCATCTACATCTGTATTTTGCTGCTTATCTGCTGCTGCTAATTTTCCTACCCATTGAGATCAATGGGTAGCACAATCAGCTGCAGAAAGTATGCAGCAAAATATGCTGCATATATGCTACGTGGTACCTTACCCTTAAAATGATTTTATCCAGCACAATCTGCCTCCCTATACCTGTTAGTTGGTATTTTAGCGCATTTCAGGCCCTGGATAACCACTTTAATGCCTCTAATGCCTGATGCTCCGGTGGAACTCTGGTAGAATTTTTTTTTAACCCCTTCATAACTCCTTTGCTTACGTTTGTTTGCTCCTTACATTCTAAGACCCATAACTTTTTTTTTATTTTACCACTGACAAAGTTGTATTAGGGCTTCTTATTTGCGAGACAAGTTGTACATTTCACTGGCGCACTTTATTTAACATATAATGTATTACAGAGCCATCAAAAAATATATGTAAGGCAAAATTTAAAAAAAATATGCAATTGGGCAATTTTGTGGGGCAATAATGTTTTCAGGGTTCACATTACGGTAAATATGACATGTTACCTTTATTATATTGGTCAGTACAATTTCAATGGTACCAAACTAAAAAAAAAATGAAAACTTAAAGAAAAAAAAAAAGTTTGTATAATGCAATTTTCTGACCCCTATAACTTTTTTTTTTCACTTACAGAGCTATGTTGGGGTTTATTTTTTGCAGGATGAGCTATAGTTTTTAACAGTTCCACTTAGATGGCTTTTTTGATGACTTTTTATTACATTTTATCTGGGACGTAATGTGACCAAAAATCATCAATTTTGGCGTTTGGAATTTTTTTTACATTTACTGTGCAGTAACATCATAATTTAATAGTTTGGACAATTATGCATGCAGTGATACCAAATATGTTGTTTTTCTTTAACAGTGTTTTATTTGAACAATGGGAAAAGGGGGGTGATTTCCACTTTTATTAGGGTAAGGATTTTTTTTTATATTTAGAAAAACTTTTTTTTTTTACTTTTTTTTTGCTCCCCCTAGGGGCCCATCATAAGCCATCATTAGATGGCTTGCATAGATCAATGTAATACAATTGCATTACATTGATCTATGTTTTCGGTGCTCGATTGCTACATCGCAGAGCTGCAGATAGGTCCACTAGGCCCCAGGGATAAATGGCATTTAATGTTTAAATGCCGTGATCACTATTGATCACGGCATTTAACTATTTCAGTGATGGCCGTCATTGCCAGCAGATGTCAAATGCTGATAGCAGCGGGGATCTGCCGGTTTTAACTCTTACCTGACCAGGGGGTCCGCATCATGTTCCCCTCACCCGACCCAGGAACTGTCCAGACCCGGAGAGGTTTGCTATGGGGATTTGCTCCTGCTCTGGACAGTTCCTGACATTGACAGAGGTGTCAGCAAAGAACCGTCAGATAGAAAAGAACAACTCAACTTCCTCTGGAGCATACAGTAGCTGATAAGTACTGGAAGGGCTAAGGGTGGAGATTCATCAAAACTTGTGCAGAGGAAAAGTTGACCAGTTGCCCATAGCAACCAATCAGTTCACTCCTTTTAATTTTGAAAAGGCCTCTTAAAAAATAAAAGATGTAATCTGATTGGCTGCTATGGGCAATAAGTCAACCTTTCCTCTGCACTGGTCTTGATGAATCTCCCCCTAAGATTTTTAAATATTAGTAATTTACAAATCTGTTTAACTTTGTGGCACCAGTTGATAAAAAAAAAAAAAAAAAGAGTACCCCTTAAAGGGGTTGTGCGCTGCCCTGCAGTTCGGAGCTCTGCTCACAGCGTCCGGAAGTTCATTACTCCAAACGATGTGTGCGGGCTTCCGTGTTCGCGGCCACCGGGCTTGACGTCACGCCTGGCCCCTTCGTGACGTCTCGCCCGCCCCCTCAACGAAAGTCTATGGGAAGGGGGCGTGACCGTGACGTCATGAGGGGGCGCGCGAGATGTCACGAAGGGGCTGGGTGTGACGTCACGCCCAGTGGCCGCGAACACGGAAGCCCGCACACAGCGTTCGGAGTAATGAACTTCCGGACGCTGTGAGCGGAGCTCTGAACTGCAGGGCAGCGCACAACCCCTTTAAGGACGCAGCCAATTTTGTTTTTGCATTTTCGTTTTTTCCTTTTTACCTTCTAAAAATGATAACTCCTCATAACTCTTTTATATTTCCATCCACAAACGAGGGCTTGTTTTTTGCGCGACCAGTTGTCTTTTGTAATTGCATGACTCATTTTACCATAAAATGTATGGCGAAATAAAAAAATGCTATGGGGAAATTAAAAAGAAACGAAAGGTTTTTTTTTCACGCGGTACAATTTACAGTACAAATGACATGTTCTCTATATTCTGTCGGTCAATAATAATTGAAATGATACCCATGATTACATACTTTTCTATTATTGTACAGCTTTAAAAAACTCAAACTTTCAAACCAAATTTGTGCGTTTAAATTCCCTCTATTTTGAAGACCTATAACTTTTAAATTTTTCCGTATATGCAGCCGTATGAGCGCTTATTTTTTGCGCCGCAGGCAATCCGATCATCCATTTTACCGACTGCACTGCCGCAGATGCCGTGATCTGTATTGATCAGGGCATCTGAGGGGTTAATGGCGCACATCAGTGCAATCGCTGATGTCTGCCATTACCGGCGGGTCCCTGGCTGTTTATAGCAGCTGGGAACTGCCGTGCATGACACGAGCACCTCGCGGTAATGTACAGGACGTAAATGTACATCCCGGTGTGGTAATTTCCAGGATGTACATTTACGTCCTGTGTCGTTAAGGGGTTAAGAGTTAACCAAATTTACTTAAAGGGGCTAAGTAATTATTTATGAACAGTACATTATTTCACAGTAAACAAAGAATACTACCATCTTAATACAGATCAGAACATTGGCCCAGATTTCATTTTACTAGAGCAAGTTAAGATAAGAAAATTGAGCTGTTATTGGTTGTTATGGGCAAAAGCGGGCAATATCGATTTCAGTCAGATCGATCCATCTGGTCCATAGTGATATCAGCTCAGCAAAGTTCATGCCACCTTGATGTCCTGGTATCTTGTTGCTGTTTCCCCAGTCACAATTAATGTCTTTTTTATTGTCTTCAATGACATGAGACTGTCAGGTTTATTAAAAGCCTTAGATGAAGCTCTTTTTTTTTTAGTTATCGCAAATGCGTAATCCTTCAATGTGTTTTCCAGATTTTCAAGTAGTATGATATTCCAGTGTCACAAATAATTATACAAAGCAGAGATGGTTCCACTCCTTGAGGGATACTATTTGACTTTCAGCAAAACTGGTTACAGGCACATTTTTCATTTTGTTTTCACATACTCCATCCATTGCCAAATGAGAGGATGTCAATTAAATTTTCATTACAGTTTCAGACTTGACTTTGGCATAAAAGCAATGGATTGAGGGGGAAGCTTGTCTGCATACTCTTGATAAGATTGTGCTACATAAATTTATTTTTCATGTATTTTCCCTGGATAGTTTTGGGTATGTTTTGTTATTTTATTTTATTTATTTTTTTTAGTTTTCCATCAGTTAGTCTTTGTTCTGCATCAATGAAGTGGATTATTAATGCTGTGTCTGCTTACTTTTTTTTCACAACATCATAAAACCAAGACAAATAAGTAAGAACAGATAGTTATGAAAGGAAAGACTCATGGATAGTTTTTTATTAAAAACCATTTACCGTCAAAGCCAACAAAGTTAAGCCCACACAAAGCCAAGAAAATTAGTAATTTAATAATCAGAAAATCCGACTACAAGGTAACAATATGGAAACCCTCCCACCCCTCAAGAAATACAGTACATGTCCTTTATGTGCAGTTTAGCACCTATGCTTCGCAAACGCAGTGCAGGCCATGAGTGCATCCGGGGGGGGGGGGGGGGGTATTGTCATCAAAGGCACCTTCCCACCTCATCAACGCTCTGGACAGGCCCTTGCCTCGCTGTCCACACATCCATACAGGAGACAGGAGCCTCTGTGTAAAAGTGACATAACATGAGAGAAGATTGTGACCTTTGCCCTGACGCAGTGCAAAGGCTGAGGCATGATGTGGCCAGCCTGTACTCCTGCGGAAATTGTCACTTAGTGAGAAAAGAGGTAAGCATCAGGATTTTTTTTATCCTGGGATCTTGGGGGATCAGGATTGCACTGACTACCTCCCTTCCTAGATATCTACTTGGTCACCTACTTGGCTACCTACCTACATGGCTATCTACCAATCTACCTGGTTACTTACATGCAGTAGCTACCTACCTGTCAACCAACATAGTTACCTACCTACCTGGATAGCAGCATGAAGCTGTTGAAACGTTGCATCTGAACATAAGTCAATAAAGCACTTTTGCTTTTACTACTACTTGGAGTGCTTCTCAATTTATTTCCATTGTACCTATCTACCTGGCTACGAACCTACCTACTTACCTAGCTAGCTAACCACCTACCAACATAGCTACTTAGCTACCTTACTACTTACCTAGCTACCCACCTGGCCACCTACCTACATAGTTACTTACAGTCACTGAAAGGTACAGTTACTGGAGGGTTTACTGTACCGATTATCTTGTTGTGGTTTCCCAATAGATACACACATACTTAAGTAGAAAAAATAAAGGGGACCTAAAACTTCACTTTTATTTGTCTTGATTAAAATAAGCCACACTGTTGCTTATTGTCTTTAGTCATAAAAATTAAGATGATGGCTGCCTTCTGTTGTGAACTGTATTGCTTTGCTCCGGTGTTACGTCACACCCAACTACTATGTTTCAATATCAGTATCACAATGCATCTCTGCAGTTTTCATGTGGACAAAAAGTACATGAGCTGATTAACAGCCCATTCAGTAGTACATGTGAATAATGTTGCCACAGTTATTGCATCTAGTCACATATATTGTGAATTAAGGCTGCATAAAGTATTTGCCACAAAAAATGTCCACTATACACTTTTTTGACCACTATACACATGCAAACTGCAGGGACACATTATTATGCTGATATTGAAACATAGTAGTTGGGTGTGTACAATGTAGCGAATCAGCACAGTTCACAATAGAAGGCGGCCATCATCATAAGTTTTATGACTAAAGACAATAAGCAACAGTGTGACTTATTTTAATCAAGACAAATAAAAGTGAAGTTTTAGGTCCCCTTTGTTTTTTCTACTTAAGTATTTGTGTACGTAGTTACTTAGCTACCTAGCTACCTACTTTCCTAACTAGCTGCTCAGCTACCTACCTTCTTACCTACCTGGCTACTGACATAACTAATTACTTACCTATCTACTTCACTGCCTACCTGGCTACATATCTATCTGACTACTTATCTACCTAGCTAGATGCCTACCTGGCTACCTACTTGCCTACCTACCTGCTTACATACCTACATTTCTGGCTACCTAACTTCCTTGCTAGCTACTTACCTGGCTACCTACTTGCCTACATACCTAGCTACCTACCTGGTTACCAACCTATTAATGCATTTACCTCCTAGGGGAACAACCTGCCTACTGTTGGAAATATATCTACTTAATGGGGACCTACTAACATACCCACGTTTACTGTGCAGGACACTGAGGGGGGAATTATTATAAGTTCAGGGGCCTATAGATGGGGAGATTGTGCAGAGGTGAGGAGAGTACTGGAAAAATGTGGAGTTTAATGTGTTTGTCTTGCAGATGCTAAAGTGAAGAGCTTTGGCTAGAAGAAGTCGTCATGGCAGTCTAAGACAGATGGAAAAGAGAAAGGAAAGAGGACAACCCAGATCAGAGAAGACATCAGTTGTAAGTCACTTGATTTAACTATATGTATACTGATGTGGCAGAGTTGGGAGCTATTGGGGGGGGGCACTGATATAGCATTGTGCCAGTGATACAAGTGCACTAGTTATGCCTCTGTGTAGATGGCATGATGGCTCAGTGCTTAAGTTACCTTGCAGTGCTAGGGTCCTGGGTTTAACCCCTTAAGGTCTCAGGGTTTTTCAGTTTTTGCACTTTCATTTTTTCCTCCTTACCTTTTAAAAATCATAACCCTTTCAATTTTCCACCTAAAAATCCATATTATGGCTTATTTTTTGCATCACCAATTCTACTTTGCAGTGAAATTAGTCATTTTACCCAAAAATTCACTGCGAAACGGAAAAGAAAAATCATTGTGCGACAAAATTGAAGAAAAAACGCAATTTTGTAAATTTTGGGGGCTTCCGTTTCTACGCAGTGCATATTTAGGTAGAAATTACACCTTATCATTATTCTGTAGGTCCATACGGTTAAAATGATACCCTACTTATGTAGCTTTGATTTTGTCGTACTTCTGGAAAAAATCATAACTACATGCAGGAAAATTAATACGTTTAAAAATGTAATCTTCTGACCCCTATAACTTTTTTATTTTTCCATGTACAGGGCAGTATGAGGACTCATTTTTTGTGCAGTGATCTGAAGTTTTTAGTGGTATGATTTTTGTTTTGATCGGACTTTTTGATCACTTTTTATTCATTTTTAATGGTATAAAAAGTGACCAAAATACGCTTTTTTGGACTTTTGAATTTTTTGGCGCATACGCCATTGACCGTGGGGTTTAATTAATGATATATTTTTATAGTTCAGACATTTATGCACGCGGCGATACCACATATGTTTATTTTTATTTACACTGTTTTATTTTTTTTATGGGAAAAGGGGGGTGATTCAAACTTTTATTAGGGAAGGGGTTAAATGACCTTTATTAACACTTTTTTTAAAACTTTTTTTTTGCAGTGTTATAGCTCCCATAGGGACCTATAACACTGCACACACTGATCTCTCATGCTGATCACTGGCTGATCACTGATCTCTCATGCTGATCAGCGTTATCGGCGCTTGACTGCTCCTGCCTGGATCTCAGGCACGGAGCAGTCATTCGTCGATCGGACACCGAGGAGGCAGGTAAGGGCCCTCCCGGTGTCCTGTAAGCTGTTCGGGACGCCGCGGCGGTCCCGAACAGCCCGACTGACTAGCCGGGATAGTTTCACTTTTGCTTTAGAAGCGGCGGTCAGCTTTGATCAGCTTTAATACCCCACATTGCCGTGATCGGCGATGTGTGATATTAGCCACGGGTCCCGGCCGTTGACGAGCGTCGGGACCGACGCTTCATATCGCGGGAGTCGGCGCAGGACGTAAATATACGTCCTGCGTCGTTAAGGGGTTAATGTGTTACCTTCGCTAGAAACAACTTTTTTTCCATTTAATACTAACTTAAAAACAAAGCATTTTCCTAATATACTTCATTAAATATTTTACTGCTAAAGATGTAAAAAAAAATGTTTTAAAACATGACCACTAGGGGTCTCTGTCTTTTGAAATTTTGATAACAAACCCTGGTATCTAGGGCTATTTGGTCCTGACAATGAAGAAAGGGACAAAAATTCTGAAGAGAGGGGGAGTGGGGGGTGGTTTTCTCTCTCCTCGGCTCACTCAGTACAGTGTATCAGTGCAGCTTTCAACTGTCTGAGAACACCTGTGAGATCCAGACAAGATGCAGACAGCTTGCAGCCTCTTCTGGAGAAGCATTGACATGCTCAGTGACAAGCAATAAAAGGTGCTAAACTATTATATAGAGCATGCATGGCTGCATTATAGTTATATAGACCATGCATTTAGACAGAAACCTGTACAAGTGTAAAAATGTTTGTGCAGACCTCGAGAGGGGAGGGGGGAGGAGAGGAGCTGATCATACTGCAGGGGGAAGCGCCACCAGCTTCTGAGAGGAAATCAGAAGGACTCATTACAGGACAATATAGATCAAAAGGTGTTTTACATATTAACACATGATTAAAATTTTTCTTACTAATGACAGTAACGCTTTAAATTCAACCAAGGCTGACATCTTTATGGTTAGTTTAGAATGAAGACAGAGACTGATGTGAGTGCTAACAATCTCTGTATTGCACTACCTGCCCCTTATTATTTGAGTCATAGGGGTAATTGTTTTCCAGGTTACTGCATCTAGGAGTTGCTATGATCGTGGCTTATTTGGTTCTATCACTTTAACTATTCAGTACAACAGCAGTTCACTTGTAAAAATAATTCTACAAAGTTTCTTCTCCACAAAGCATTTCTTTTTTTTTTTGTGAATATTATAATGTTGAGAAAAATAATTTTAAATAAATGATAAAAGCGGATATTTTCCTTTCCTTTGTTTCCATGTGGAATTCTCTTGCACTGAATACGAATTTTACAGGCTGAAATATATTTGGTCCTGCTCTGAATTTTATGCATCATGCATAAACATCAAGTTGATGATGATTAATTATTAACAATGCTATTTATAC
This sequence comes from Hyla sarda, assembly GCF_029499605.1. NCBI lineage: Eukaryota > Metazoa > Chordata > Amphibia > Anura > Hylidae > Hyla > Hyla sarda. Next base: position 375,300,094 of record NC_079190.1, on the reverse strand, counting down.
ATTATTTGCAGTGTTTTAATATAATTTTTAATGAAACCGCGCTCATATGTACGAGAGAGCTTTAATTGGGCTTTATTACTAATTTACAATCTTCAAGTAAATATTGAAGCCCTCCAGCAACTGCTATTGACTCAGCCAGGGGGAGTCAGCGGTTTTTGGAGGGATATGCCTCAGCACTTTGGCATAGGGACAAAACACACACAGTTTATCTGAATTCTGTCTTATTGGCATGGTTTGTAAATGAATAACTATACACCTTTCCGCTGATCGTTACTTTAGTTCCAGGCTAGATTAATTCAATCCACGGCAGAGAGCCAGGTGCCTGTTACTACCATTATAGAAAATTAGAAGGTGAAATGGAACAAAGCTTCTTAAGACCATGCTGCAATTAGGTTTCCTGTTTCCCCCAAACAAGATAATAAGTAAACTAATAAAATATCAATAATTTATTGCTGTAACATGCTGAAAGAGATGTGCTGAACTAAGAGTACTGTGGGTCCCCAACACCTAAGGTTTTGGCCCCTTGAGGAGCAATTATGCATTGCATTTATTTAGACAGTGCTTTAACTGACCCTATAGCACACCTGTTATATCCCACAAAAAAATATATATATTAATCTAAGTACCTAATCCTTACCATGTACATCTACATGGTGGTGGTGGGAGGGGATTGGTGTGTCGGTTTATTGAGCCTTGTTTTAAATAACCATATTACAAAAGGTCTTTAATTTTCATCAGTAACAACATATAAAACGTTTTTGAATCTGACAGTGCCCATGTCAGGGACCGACCAGGGGGACAGGGAGAGTGAGCCCTAAACTGACCCTAAAACCGCTCTCCCTGCCTACTTGCCCATCCACCCTAAACAGTGGATCGACAACTGGATGCCGATCCCTACCTAAATTAAAGGGCAGGGGCCTAATAAAAACAAATACTAATAAATAGTCGGTCACAAACCAGAAACATAACAGGAACATACAACTCTATAGTATAAGTTCAGAAGACACAGATCAGTGAGCAGCACAGAGGACACTATATTTGCGGAAATGAACAGAGGACTCAGTGGTCGTAAACAGAGGACTCTAGATAAGCGGTCATGAACAGAACTCCAAAGATCTGAATAAAGACCTAATAAACATATAGAGTTCAAAACACCAGACAGGAAAACGGATTACTCTGAACAGACTCCAGAAAATACAGGAATATACACAATACCACATAAACCTCCAGTAGACACAGAGTCCCCATGGACAGGTAACAGGGATGCCTAGATACACAGGATATAATTATAGAACACTGTTCACACTGAAAACAAGACAGAGATCGCAATCCCTTCAGAACACCTCCAGTAGACACAGGAATAACAATACCCTCTGAGTCCCCATGGAGCAGAAACAGGGATCTAACACAGGACACTGGACACTTCACTCCACTATAGGAGTGGTTATTAATAATAAATCCAAATAGACTACTGGCCAGCGGCACACTCCCCCATGTGGTCAGAATGCTCGCCCAGTAGGAAAACTGAAATATAAAACACAGAACTTCATATAAACGGATACAGGAAAAAACACAGTGAGAACAGACACATAGCAGAAAGGATATACAAATCCTACAGAACCTCCAGTAGACAAAGGAATGTCCCCATGGAGCGGTAACACAGAAAACAGATACAAGAGCAAACACAGTGTGAACAGACACATAACAGAAAGGATATACAAATCCTAAAACCGACTATACATACATACAAGCATGCTAAAACAGAGATAGTAGATAAAAAGCTCAAATAAGGAGTGTTTCACCCAAATTCTCCATTAGCAGCATGTCCAGCAAGGCAGCAGCAAGATGTAATGAAGTCCAAATGAATTATCACCAGCACATAAGTTCAGTGCTGAACTTATGTAGACACACCCTAAAGGCTGAGGCTGAAAAAGCCAGATACATTAACTATTCCTTGACCAGGGAACATAAAACTGTTCACACACTGTTCACACACAGCAAATCCAATAACTGTGTGTGAACCCATTTAAGCTGCAAGACCCTTCATAAGCCTTGGGCCTCTGCCCTAGCTTACCCCTTAAGGTGAGTTTTTTCAAAAAACAAAAAAGCTTTAAAAGGGCATGACTTGTCCAAAGCATTTAGGATACCGTTGCTTTAAAGGGGTTTTCTTGTCCACAGCATTTAGGACATATGAGGAGCGGGTGGTTAAGGGTACTGCAACTCCAATCAGAATGTAGCAGTAGTCAGGCATACACACTGCTGCTCTATTCATTATTTATGGGGCTACTGAAGATAGCCAACCACTGTGCTTAGCTTTCGTCAGCCATCCACTTTGCTGCAGAATTTGCCCGTGAGAATCTGCAGTGGAAAATCTGCTAAACATTCCTCCCATGTAAACAAACCCCGGAGGGGGCCCTCAATCTCAGAGTTAATTACAGCCACTCCCTTATGTCTGGATGACATGACTCTTGTTCCACACAACTGCTGTGCTTCTGACTTGCACCAGAGCATGTGCTCTCCCTGAACCCTGCCAGCGCGCAGGGAGAGAAAACACTCTCATGTCACCCAGATGTAAGAGAAAAGCTGTAATAAATATACATGAAGCAGGAGGGGAACAGGAGCTGGCCACAGGACGGAGGATGGGTTTCTAGAACCTCTGAATCTCTTCTCCATTGCACATAGATGAAAATTTTCATATTAGCAACAGATTTTTCAACAACCACGGAACAGATTTTCTGCAGGTAAAGAATGTTTTATTCAGGGTCTTCTGGGCCTCCTGCTTCAGTCTAATGAAAGGTTCAAAACTTTTGTTCTTAAAGGGGTATTCCAGGCCAAAACTTTTTTTTATATATCAACTGGCTCCAGAAAGTTAAAAAGACTTGTAAATTACTTCTATTAAAAAATCTTAATCCTTCCAATAGTTATTAGCTTCTGAAGTTGAGTTGTTGTTTTCTGTGTAACTGCTCTCTGATGACTCACGTCCCGGGAGCTGTGCAGTTCCTATGGGGATATTCTCCCATCATGCACAGCTACGTGACAGGGACGTGACATCATCATTGAGCAGTTAGACAGAAAACTTCAGAAGATAATAACTATTGGAAGGATTAAGATTTTTTAATAGAAGTCATTTACAAATCTGTTTAACTTTCCGGAGCCATATATATCTATCTATATATATATATATATATATATATATATATATATATATATATATAAGTTTTGCCTGGAATACCCCTTTAAGACCAGACCCCTTGAAGAGAAACTGACAGCCTGTTTACCCACATTAAAGGGGTACTCCGGCGTTTAGACATCTTATCCATTGTGGTCAGACTGGAAATGGCTACACAACTTCCTCTGGAACATACAGCAGCTGATAAGTACTGGAAGGGTTAAGAATTTTAAATAGAAGTAATTTACATATCTGTTTAACTTTCTGGCCCCTGTTGATTTGAAAGTCTTTGTTTTCCACTGGAGTACCCCTTTTAGGAGGATAAAGTACCATAGGTACAGATAATCTTAATTTCTAACAGAAGGATAGCTGGATTTGTATGTCCACTTTAAAGTGTACCTGTCACCAACAAAAACCTTTGATATAATGTAGATAATACCATTATATGTATATTTGTAATATACACTGATTATAAAATGTGTATATTTTTGCGTGAAATAATGCTGTCCCTGCAGCTATTGCCTGTGTGTGTCTATGAGGAGTCCAAATACAGGAAGTGAGGGCAGGGCTCTGTGCAGGCTCTTGGCTTGTGAATCATCTGGCTGTATGAGCCGGGAGCGTGTCACAGAACCCCAGTGTCCTGCTTGTCCCCCCACACTTCCTGTATTTGGACTCCTCATAGAGACACACTAACAATAGCTGTAGGGACAAAAATATACAAATTTTTTAACCAATGTATATTCCAAATATATATATGTGTGTATATATATATATATATATATATATATATAATGGTATTATCTATATTATATAAAAAGTTTTTGTTGACGACAAGTACACTTTAAGTCAGTTTCAAAGATCTGTTTCTGCCAGTGACAAAAAGGTACAACTTTCTAGCAGTTTTGCTGGCGATGCGGGGCAGAGGCTTGGTACATAATGGTCACTCCCCACTCGTGATGTCACGGCCACGCCCCCTCAATGCAATTCAATGGCATTACGCCCCCTCCCATAGACCTGTATTGAGGGGGTGTGGCTGTGACGTCACAAGCGGGACATGACCATGACGTCATGAGCCTCACGAGCACCCGACGCTCTAAACGAATGCTGGGTGCAGCAGGGAGATTGCGGCGGCGGGACCTCGTGATCAGACATCTTATCCTCTATCCTTTGGATAGGGGATAAGATGTCTAGGGGTGGAGTACACATTTAATTACCAATGGAATGTTATTATAGAGGTTAATAAAAACATCTTTATAGTACATTTATGTATTCATACAACATGTGGAACCATCTATTTTATCCACATAAATAGAGGTAAGAACCTGGCACCCCAGCATGAGTTGTAAGATGCTGCACATTTGAGACACCTGTGTGAACATAATCCTAGTGCTATGCTTTGGTGGTGCTCTGCACTGTATGCAAGATTACAAAAATCCACTTATGGAAAAATAACCATAATGCGGCACTCATCACTAGTGGCAATTTCTGTATTTCAAATGGTGCACATCCCTACAGCGATGTTTAGTAACGGTCAGACAGTAGGGGCGCTGATCATTTATGATGAGCGCCCCTGCCATTTGACAGCTACTTCCTATTTCTGTAGTGATGTGCACCATTTGAAATGAAGAAACTGCCACTAATGGTGAGTGCCACATTATCTTTATTCTTCCATAAGTGGACAATCCATTTTAATTAAGGTAATGATGCCCTCCCATACAATGGTTCCCTACCGCCACACAGAATAATTACAGTCAATCATGGGGTCTCTCATGCCAGCCTTGACTCTTTCACCTAGCAGCCACATGGTGTCAACTGACTTCCCTGTCACCATGTTATCAAACCACAGATTATCCACAGCAAAAATTACAACACCAAACAAAAACCAAAATAAAGATAAAGGGTTGTACCTGCGGGAAAGGTGAGAACCTGAAGCAATGACTGCCAGGGGGTGCCAAAAAGCCACTTTGCCTTGGTTAGGATATTTAGTTACAAGGTAAAGACAATGAACCTTTTCCCTAGGCAAAAGAAAGACAGAGCCATTGGCACTTAGCATTATATTAGAAGTTGTGTATGTGTTCAGTACTTATAAGTTATGGACTAAGGCAGCCAATCAAAATCCTCTCTTTAAAATGATTTCGCTTCAAATTCCGTACACAAATACAAATATAATCTGGCTAAAGCCATTTACATTAATACTTCGGCAATATAGCTTAAATGAAATTGTGCAGAGCAGCGGTCACCATGCAAGAGCCTGGATTATTGTTAACTACAGATGATAGGTAGTATTATTCAACAGCTTTCATTAATGGTTTTCTGCTGGTACTTGTATGATAGAAATGCGTAGTTCAAAATACTTTTATCCCGAAGCTCTTCAACAGAAATAATCCGTAGAGACGTAACCTTTGCAAAACTTTTCTCCTGCTAAGTTATTTTGAGACCACTGGTTAATTAACCATTGAAAGAGTCCTTGGAAAAGGTATATTTCAGCAGAAACCCATTATCTTCCTGTTAGCCTCAATGTTCTTAAACGCTAATGCGATCCAAAATAAATCATTACATTTATTCGAAAGATGAGTAAGAACCAAACAGTTCTCTTGTTCTTGCAGTGTTATTTGGCATTTTTAAAATGTCCAGGTTACTTTCATTAAACGTCTTGTTTCTGTTGCAGTACATTGTAGATGTAGTCAGAAGGGTGCATTCACATTACATTTTTGCAATACTGTTTTGTATACAGTTTTGTATTTAAAAACAATATACAGGGTGGGCCATTTATATGGATACACCTTAATAAAATGGGAATGGTTGGTGATATTAACTTCCTGTTTGTGGCACATTAGTATATGTGAGGGGGGAAACTTTTCAAGATGGGTGGTGACCATGGCGGCCATTTGGAAGTCGGACATTTTGAATCCAACTTTTGTTTTTTCAATAGGAAGAGGGTCATGTGACACATCAAACTTATTGGGAATTTCACAAGAAAAACAATGATGTGCTTGGTTTTAACGTAACTTTATTCTTTCATGAGTTATTTACAAGTTTCTGACCACTTATAAAATGTGTTCAATGTGCTGCCCATTGTGTTGGATTGTCAATGCAACCCTCTTCTCCCACTCTTCACACACTAATAGCAACACCGAAGGAGAAATGCTAGCACAGGCTTCCAGTATCCGTAGTTTCAGGTGCTGCAGAATGGGCAAAACAAAAATTGGAACAGGACCCTCAGTTGACGCAGAAGATTTTGTTCAGTGATGAGGCAAACTTTTATGTGAATGGTGAAGTTAACAAACAAAACCACCGCTATTGGTCTGACAATAATCCACATTGGATAGATCCCTCCAAGATTGTTGGAACACAAAAATTGATGGTATGGTGTGGTATATGGGGTACAAAGATAGTGGGGCCATTCTTCATCAATGGAAACATCAAGGCCACTGGATATGCAAAATTGCTACATGATGATGTGTTTACCTCTTTATGCACTGAAGCTGGCACGTTCCCTGAGTTTTTCCAGAAAGATAGTGCACCACCACATTATGGGTGTCAGGTCCGAGCATTCCTAGATGAACAGTTTCCTGGAAAGTGGATTGGTCGTCGTGGGCCAGTTGAATGGCCCCCAAGGTCTCCCGATCTGACCCCCTTAGACTTTTATCTTTGGGGTCATCTGAAGGCAATTGTCTATGCTGTAAAGATACGAGATGTGCAGCACCTGAAACTACGGATACTGGAAGCCTGTGCTAGCATTTCTCCTGCGGTGTTGCTAGCAGTGTGTGAAGAGTGGGAGAAGATGGTATTGACATTCCAACACAATGGGCAGAACATTGAACACATTTTATAAGTGGTCAGAAACTTGTAAATAACTCATGAAAGAATAAAGTGATGTTAAAATCAAGAACATCATTGTTTTTCTTGTGAAATTCCCAATAAGTTTGATGTGTCACATGACCCTCTTCCTATTGAAAAAGCAAAAGTTGGATTCATAATGGCCGACTTCAAAATGGCCGCCATGGTCACCACCCATCTTGAAAAGTTCCCCCCTCACATATACTAATGTGCCACAAACAGGAAGTTAATATCACCAACCACTCCCATTTCATTAAGGTGTATACATATAAATGGCCCACCCTGTACAACTCCATTGCTTGCCGTACCCATTGACTTTCCAAGCTAAAACTTACACAAAAAATGTATTTGTTTGTGTAAGTTTTTTTTGTACTTTTTGCATTTTTGTCCCCGTTTCTGTCCTATTTTTGGGTCTACAATGGTTTATAAATAACGCATATCACCCATATATGGTTTTTATAACATTGTAGTCAATGCAAACCGCTTTGAGCATACAGTTTATATGGTTTTGTCAGGTTTTTTTATATACCATTTTGGGGGGGGGGGGGAAACTGATACAAAACCATATTGCATAATCGTGATGTTAATGTAGACTAAGCCATCTAGCCGCATTAAGGTGCTTTTAGACTTTTCCACTTTATAGATATTATGTTATTTAGTATTGGGTTTATTTACTATATTTTAAATTATTTAGTATTGGGTTTATTTACTAATTCACATTGAAAAGCTGATGATGACTGCCATTCTTCCTTCCTGGCATAATATTGCCATATGCATTGACTTTATGTCCACATAACAAGTCCCTAAGGGTCTACAATGATATTTTGGACCAGTAGGCAGTCCATGTGTCTGAGTGGCAGGTGAGTGGAATAGTAGCAAAATCAGTCTCAGTCACTTTGTGCCTGTAATTTTCCTATAGCCGGTTTGGAGCTCCACCATTAGCTCCTACTAAGCATGCACATATAAAATTCCAGGGCATCGACCAACACTGCTGTAGTAGGGGTATATTTGGCAAACACAAGGAAAAACACTCACATTTCCTATGATTTCTTGACTGTCCGGTCGTACTTTTGTTTGTATTTAAAAAATGCAGAGGATTAAAACGGCAAACACATTTTCATGGCCGGAGCACCTCCACTCATCAGAGAGAGTCAGGATCTGACGTGTGACGTTTCGGTGTCCACCCCCTTACACATGGATACTAGATCCTTCACACCGATACCCCTATGTATGTCCTGATACTCCTTGACTTAAAGGGCTACTCCCAAGGAAAACTTTTTTTTTTTTAATCAGCTGGTGCCAAAAAGTTAAACAGATTTGTAAATTCTATTTAAAAATCTTAATCCTTCTATTACTTATGAGCTTCTATTTGCTCCACAGGAAGTTCTTTTCTTTTTGAATTTCCTTTCTGTCTGACCCCAGTGCTCTCTGCTGACATCTCTGTTCATTTTAGGAACTGTCCAGAGTGGGAGCAAATCCCCATAAGAAACCGATGTCAGCAGAGAGCACTGTGGTCAGACAGAAAGGAAATTCAAAAAGAAAATGACTTCCTGTGGAGCAAATAGAAGCGGATAAGTACTTGAAGGATTAAGATTTTTGGCACTATCAGATACATCTTCAACACAACTTTCACTTATATTACAAGTCGCGTAAATATTTCACATGTATTATAAGAATCTAAAATTGCAAATCTCATTTAATCCTGACAGTTGTAAAGTTTCAAGTTCAGAGATCCAAAATACTTCCCTTTGTAATAACCCCTTCTTATTATTCTTCTTGTTCACACCTTGAGTTACTTGTTCTAACACTTGAAACCTTAATTCATTTACTCAATGATTTTTCTCTAAAAAGTGTCTGGCAACAGATGATTCTCCATATTTATTATCTTGCACATTACATATTTTAGTCTGTAGGGTCTTGCGTATAGCAGAGTTATGTACGGTAATCCTAGTTTTAATCATTCTGCTCATCTGCCCCACATTTCCCATTCCACAGGGACATTTTAATAAATAGATCACATTCTCATCTGTAAAAACCGTTTATGGGAATGATGTGTCCTCTCTTGGGGTGATGGATATTTTCCCCTTTAATTATGCCACTACATTGTATGCACGATAAACATGTGAATGTGCCTTTTTTGGCTGTAGATAAAAAAACTTTGTTCACTTTTCTTTTTAGTGGCTATGTCCCCTCTTACCAATCTGTCTCCAATTGTTCTATCTTTGGTATGTACCAAGCGGGGGTTCCTGTAAGGGACCACCATATTTAGGGTCAGATTTTGATATTCCCCAGTATATAATAATGTCTGTGATGAAATTATTTTGCTGCGCATGTGTAATTGTTTGAGTCCCTGTATTGTACCTACTCCCCAAAGTCCACAAGGATCGCAATCAGCCTCCGGGGCGCCCGATCGTGTCTGGGTCTGGCTCCCTGCTGGAGCCGCTCATGATCCTTGTGGACAGCTTCCTGCAAACTTTGCAACCCAATTGCCTAGATTTCTGCGTGATACCAGCCAGTTCCTCTTGGAACTAAATCCGATTAGTGCAGTAGGCATGCGGTTTTTGTGCACGCTTGATGTACAAAGCTTGTACATTAACATTCCACAAGTAGAGGGCATCAGGAGTATATGTGAACTGCTGTGCAGACTTTCAAATGAAATGATTTCATTTTTGATGGCATTGTTGGATTTTGTGCTAACAAAAAATTATTTTCGTTTTGATCAGGATTATTGTTTACAAATTGATGGGACTTCGATGGGGTCCCCCGTCACACCCAGTTTGGGAAATGCCTTCATGACATCATTCGAGGATGATGTCATCTTTTTCCCTTCGGGCATGAACATGTTGCTCAACTGGCTTCGATATGTGGATGACATGTTCATGCTGGGGGGGGGGGGGGCGTGGTGAGGAGGCAGAATTACTGTCTTTTGTGAGTAGGTTAAATACAGTATATCCATCCATAAAATTTGCTGGGGGTGGGCAGAAAAGGGAAACTGAATTTTAACCCCCCTCCCCCAATCTACTATTGGTTGCTTCTGACCGACCAATAGCAGGGATAGGAGGGGTGACACCCCTGCCACCTCACTCCTATCCCTTTGAGGGGATTGTGGGTGTCTTGGACATTCTCGATCCCCCTTATTTTCCAGGTCACCATAGACCCTTATGACCCAGAATTGCCACAGATCGCTGGTCTGGATTGACCGGCGATTTGCGGCGATCGGCGACATGGGGGGGGGGGGGATGTCTCAGAACCCCCTTAGCGATGTGCCGGGACGGATGCTGAATGATTTCAGCAGGCATACAAGTCTGGCCCCTGGCCAGCTAGCAGCGGGGGACCGGAATTCCCACAGGCGTACCCATAAGCCCTCAGTCCTTAAGGACTCTAAAACTGGGGGTGTATGGTTATGCCCACAGTCCTTCAGGGGTTAAGTCAAGGTGTGTCAGGACATACTTAGGTGTATAGGTGTGAAGGATCTAGTATGCATGAGTAAGGGGGTGGACCACGAAACGTCACGCGTCAGATCCTGACTCTTACTGATGTGTGGAGGTGCTCCAGCCATAAAAATGTGTTTGCCGTTTTAATCCACTGCATTTTTGAAATACCAATAAAAGAACGACCAGACGGTCAAGAAATCGTAGGAAACATGAGTGTTTTTCCTTGTGATTGCCAAATATACCCCTGCAACAGCAGTGTTGTTTAATGCACTGGAATTTCGTATGTGGCAGGTGAGTGGAAACAATTACTTTTTTTTTCACAAATTGACAAAAAAAATTGAATTTATCAAAGTTTTTGCCATATTTTTTATAACCTATCCCTGCCTTTTATCTACCTCCTATCACTTTAGACCATGCTAATGTAGTTGTTTAATGTCTAAATTATGTGATACGCATCCACATACTCATTTATTTGGTGTAGTATCCCATTGTGGTACTTGTGACCTTCTGCAGGCATCCACCATTGTATGCATTTTATGCTGGGGATCACCCATAGCAACGGATAACAAGTGCAGGACCTCCACCCCAGCGTAGGTCAACTTGGGGTTGAGTGTCTCCTGCCATGACCACGTTAAAGTTTAATGTATGCCGTCTTTGGAGCCTTTTATCATTGTGTAGCATCAAGGTTTCACCTGTGAGGCCAGCAATATATGAACCAACCAGGGTGGGGCTTGTAGCCTGTCTTCCCCCTCCCATTGTATGTGAGCATAGTCACACTGGAGGTAAACTGGGGAGCAGTCTACAAGTCGGACCTAAGGCTGCTGTAATTTGGCTCCTTGTTACGCCGAGCGCTCCGGGTCCCCGCTCCTCCCCGGAGCGCTCGCGGCGTTTACCTGCTCGCAGCGCCCCGGTCAGACCCGCTGACCGGGAGCGCTGCGATAGTGTCTCTAGCAGGGATGCGATCCGCGATGCGGGACGTGCCCGCTCACAGTTCGCATCCCAGCCTGCTTACCAGACCTGTCCTCCGTCTGTCCACTCCCGGCGGCCGCGGCACCGCTCCCTAGGGCGCGCGTGCGCCGGCTCTCTGCAATTTAAAGGGCTAGTGTGCCGCTGATTGGCGCCTTGCCCAAATTAGTAATTTCACCTGTGCACTGGTCTATATTACCTCACTTCCCCTTCCCTGTATTGCCGGATCGTGTTGCCATTGTGCCAGTGAAAGCGTTCCTTGTATGTCCCAAGCCAGTGTTCCAGACCTCCTGCCGTTGCCCCTGACTACGATCCTTGCTGCCTGCCCTGACCTTCTGCTACGTCCGACCTTGCTCTTGCCTAATCCCTTGTACCGTGCCTATCTCAGCAGTGAGCCGGGGTTGAGTCGCTATCGGGTGGAACGACCTGGGGGTTACCTGCCGCAGCAAGTCCATCCCGCTTTGCGGCGAACTCTGGTGAATACCAGTAACCCCTTAGACTCCGTTCCCCTGGTACGGCCCTGGTCATCACCCCACTGACACAGAGGATCCACCACCAGTATCCTCTCAGTACCCGGATCCTGACAGTAGATCCCGCCATGGATCCCGCTGAGGTCCCGCTGCCAGTTGTCGCTGACCTTGTCACGGTGGTCGCCCAGCTGTCTCAACTGACTGTTATGCTACAACAGCTTTTACCACAGCTACAGCAACCATCTCCTCCGCCAGCTCCTGCACTTCCTCCGCAGCGAGTGGCCACTTCCAGCCTCCGCTTGTCCCTGCCGGACAAATTTGATAGGGACTCTACACTATGCCGTGGTTTTCTCTCGCAATGTTCCCTGCATTTGGAGATGATGTCGGACCAATTTCCCACTGAACGGTCAAAGGTGGCTTTCGTGGTTAGTCTCCTGTCTGGGAAGGCCTTGTCATGGGCCACACCGCTCTGGGACCGCAATGATCCTGTCACTGCCACTGTTCAGTCCTTCTTCGCTGAGGTTTGTAGTGTCTTCGAGGAACCATCCCGAGCCTCTTCTGCCGAAACTGCCTTGCTGAACCTGGTCCAAGGAAATTCTTCTGTAGGCGAATATGCCATCCAATTTCGTACCCTCGCCTCTGAATTATCTTGGAACAACGAGGCCCTCTGCGCGACCTTTAAAAAAGGCATATCCAGTAACATCAAGGATGTGCTGGCCGCACAAGAAATTCCTGCCAACCTGCATGAACTTATCCATTTGGCCACCCGCAATGACATGCGTTTTTCCGAAAGACGCCAGGAGCTTAGTCAGGATATGGACTTTGTTCGCACCAGGCGATTTCTCTCCCCGGCTCCTCCCTTCTCTGGTCCACTACAATCCTTCTGCTGTGGAGGCTATGCAAGTAGACCGGTCTCATCTGAGCCTACAAGAGAGGACACGCCGCCGTAATGAGAACCTATGCCTGTACTGTGCCAGTACCGAACACTTCCTGAAGGATTGTCCTATCCGTCCTCCGTGTCAGGAAAGACGAACTCCAATTCTGCACAAAGGTGAGACAGCTCTAGGTGTGAACTCTGCTTCTCGACGTCTTACTGTGCCTGTGCGGATTTCTTCTTCTGCTAACTCCTCCTTCTCAGCTGTGGCCTTCTTGGATTCAGGCTCTGCAGGAAATTTTATTTTGGCCTCTTTCGTTAACAGGTTCAACATCCCAGTGAACAATCTCGCCAGACCTCTCTATATCGCTTCAGTTAATGGAGAACAATTGGACTGTACTGTGCGTTACCGCACAGAACCCCTGATAATGTGTATTGGACCTCATCACGAAAAAATTGAATTTCTGGTCCTCTCTAACTGCACTTCTGAAATTCTCCTCGGCTTGCCTTGGCTCCAACGCCATTCTCCTTCCCTTGACTGGACCACCGGGGAGATCAAGAGCTGGGGTGCTTCTTGCCACAAAAAATGCCTCACGTCTGCTCCCACTTCCGTCAGTCAAACCCCAGTGGCTCCTCCTATACCAGGTCTCCCCAAGGCCTATCAGGACTATGCCGATGTTTTTTGCAAAAAACAAGCAGAGACTTTGCCTCCTCACAGGCCCTATGACTGCCCTATTGATCTCCTTCCTGGTACTACTCCCCCCCGGGGCAGGATCTATCCTCTGTCTGCTCCTGAGACTCAAGCTATGTCGGACTACATCCAAGAAAATTTAAAGAGGGGATTCATCCGCAAGTCTTCATCCCCTGCCGGAGCGGGGTTCTTCTTTGTCTCCAAAAAAGACGGTTCCTTACGGCCATGCATCGATTACCGCAGTTTAAATAAGATCACTATAAAAAACCGCTATCCCCTGCCTCTTATCTCGGAACTCTTTGACCGCCTACGTGGCGCTAACATCTTCACCAAATTGGACTTAAAATGCGCATATAATCTCATCCACATCAGGAAAGCGGATGAGTGGAAGACCTCATTTAATACCAGAGACGGACATTTTGAATATCTGGTTATGCCCTTTGGGCTCTGCAACGCCCCCGCTGTCTTCCAGGACTTTGTGAATGAAATATTTTGAGATCTGTTATATACCTGTGTTGTGGTTTACCTGGACGACATTTTGATTTTTTCTTCTAGCCTCGAAGAACACCGCCGCAATGTCCGTCTAGTGCTCCAGAGACTCTGTGACAATCAATTATTTGCCAAGATAGAGAAATGTCTCTTTGAATGCCAATCTCTTCCCTTTCTAGGTGATTTAGTTTCTGGCCAGGGACTTCAAATGGACCCAGACAAACTGTCAGCCGTTTTAGATTGGCCACACCCCTCCGGACTCCGAGCTATCCAACGCTTCTTGGGGTTTGCCAATTACTACCGACAGTTTATTCCGCATTTTTCCACCATTGTGGCTCCGATTGTGGCCCTAACCAAGAAGAACACCAACCCTAAGTCCTGGCCTCCCCAAGCGGATGTGGCAGTCAATCGTCTCAAAACTGCCTTTGCTTCTGCTTCCGTACTCTACAGACCTGATCCATCAAAACCCTTCTTGCTGGAAGTGGACGCCTCCTCGGTGGGAGCCGGAGCTGTACTCCTACAAAAAAACTCTACTGGACATAATATTACTTGTGGTTTCTTCTCTAAGACCTTCTCTCCGGCGGAGAAAAATTACTCCATTGGTGATCGTGAACTTCTGGCCATTAAACTAGCCCTCGAAGAATGGATGCACCTGTTGGAGGGTTCCAAATACCCAATTGTCATCTACACGGATCACAAGAATCTCTCGTATCTTCAGTCTGCCCAACGGCTGAACCCATGCCAGGCTAGGTGGTCGTTGTTTTTTGCCCGTTTTAACTTCGAGATTCATTTCCGCCCTGCTGACAAAAACATCAGGGCTGACGCCCTTTCTCGTTCCTCTGACGCTTCCGAATCGGAAGCCCCCCTGCAACACATTGTTCCTCCAGAGTGTCTAATCTCCTCTTCTCCAGCTTCTATCAGACAAACACCTCCTGGAAAGACTTTCGTCCCTCCACGCCAGCGCCTCAAGATCCCCAGGTGGGGACATTCCTCGCACCTCGCCGGCCATGCTGGCCTCAAGAAGTCCATCCAACTCATCTCTCGTTTATATTGGTGGCCTACCCTGGAGGCAGATGTCGCTGATTTCGTTCGGGCCTGTACAGTTTGTGCCCGGGACAAGACTCCTCACAAGAAGCCTGCCGATCTTCTTCATCCTCTGCCTGTTCCTGAGCTACCATGGTCTCAGATTGCCATGGATTTTATAACGGACCTGCCTTTATCCCATGGCAACACAGTCATTTGGGTGGTCATTCATCGTTTCTCCAAGATGGCACATTTTATTCCACTTCCAGGCCTTCCTTCTGCGCCACAGTTGGCGAAGCAATTTTTTGTGCACATTTTTCGCCTTCACGGGCTTCCCACGCATATCGTCTCGGATAGAGGCGTTCAATTTGTATCAATATTTTGGAGAGCTCTCTGTAATCAACTAAAAATCAAATTAAATTTCTCGTCTTCCTATCATCCCCAATCCAATGGGCAAGTAGAGAGAGTTAATCAGATCCTTGGTGACTATTTGCGACATTTTGTTTCCTCCCGCCAGGACGATTGGGCCGATCTTCTACCCTGGGCTGAATTCTCGTACAATTTCAAGGACTCTGAATCCTCCGCCAAATCCCCGTTCTTTGTGGTGTACGGCCGTCACCCTTTCCCCCCCTCCCCACTCCCACCCTTTCTGGTTTGCCTGCTGTTGACAATGTTACCCGGGACTTCTCCACCATCTGGAAGGAAACTATAAATCCCTTCAACAGGCCTCATCCCGGAGGAAGAAGCATGCCGACAAAAAGAGAAGAACTCCTCCTGTCTTTGCTCCTGGAGACAAAATGTGGCTCTCTGCCAAGTATATCCGCTTCCGTGTCCCCAGTTATAAACTGGGACCCCGTTATCTTGGACCCTTTAAAATCAAGTGCCAAATCAATCCTGTCTCCTACAAACTCTTTCTTCCCCTTTCTCTCCGTATACCTAACGCTTTTCATGTTTCTCTCCTTAAACCGCTTGTCCTTAACCGCTTCTCTCCCAAGGTTGTCGCTCCAGCTCCTGTCTCCGGTTCCTCCGATGTCAGAGGTAAAAAAAAAAATTCTCATAGATTGGGAGAATTGCGGTCCTGAGGAGAGATCGTGGGAGCCCGAGGATAACATCCTCGACAAAGACCTCATTCACAAATTTTCGGGTTCCAAAAAGAGGGGGAGACCCAAGGGGGGGGGGGGGTACTGTTACGCCGAGCGCTCCGGGTCCCCGCTCCTCCCCGGAGCGCTCGCGGCGTTTACCTGCTCGCAGCGCCCCGGTCAGACCCGCTGACCGGGAGCGCTGCGATAGTGTCTCCAACAGGGATGCGATCCGCGATGCGGGATGCGCCCGCTCGCGGTTCGCATGCCAGCCTGCTTACCAGACCTGTCCTCCGTCTGTCCACTCCCGGCGCGCGCGGCCCCGCTCCCTAGGGCACGCGCGCGCCGGCTCTCTGCGATTTAAAGGGCCAGTGCGCCGCTGATTGGTGCCTGGCCCAAATTAGTAATTTCACCTGTGCACTGGTCCTCACTTCCCCTTCCCTGTATTGCCGGATCTGGCTGCCATTGTGCCAGTGAAAGCGTTCCTTGTATGTCCCAAGCCAGTGTTCCAGACCTCCTGCCGTTGCCCCTGACTACGATCCTTGCTGCCTGCCCTGACCTTCTGCTACGTCCGACCTTGCTCTTGCCTAATCCCTTGTACCGCGCCTATCTCAGCAGTCAGTCGGGGTTGAGTCACTATCGGGTGGAACGACCTGGGGGTTACTTGCCGCAGCAAGTCCATCCCGCTTTGCGGCGGGCTCTGGTGAATACCAGTAACCCCTTAGACTCCGTTCCCCTGGTACGGCCCTGGTCATCACCCCACTGACACAGAGGATCCACCACCAGTATCCTCTCAGTACCCGGATCCTGACACTCCTGGCTATGCTCATCTGGCACAGGTAGGCTAGTGTGTCCTGCACCATTTGAGAAACCTTGGTGTGGTGTGCGGACTCGGGTATGTCTTTCATATAAAGATATACTGGCTAATGTCTCAATTTTACATTAGTTTTGAGGGTTAGCTAATGTCATTATTTACATCTACCACAGGAGTGAAACCATATTGTGGTCCACAAGTGCAGGTCCTCCACTCCAACGTAGGTGCACAACTGCACTTGGGGTTGAGCACCTCCTATCACTTTAGACCACGCTAATGTAGTTGTTTAACCCTGCTTTTACTTCTTCACAACTATATGTATGACCTGTTTGGTAAGCTTCTTGGTCTTCATTCTGCTGTTTGTTCAGTAATGTGAATGTTCAGGAATAAATTAATCTGAATCTGTGGTTATATCATAAGAAATGTAGAAAAGTCCAGTGAATGAAAGTTACTGTATATCCTGTATAATCTGATAGTCTGTCATACTGCAACGGAGGAGAGCCCAGCTCACTGTTAGTATGGTATGTCAGTATTGATTTATCTCCCCCATAGTGCCTAATAGAGATGAGCGAACTTACAGTAAATTCGATTTGTCACGAACTTCTCGGCTCGGCAGTTGATGACTTATCCTGCATACATTAGTTCAGCTTTCAGGTGCTCCAGTGGGGTGGAAAAGGTGGATACAGTCCTAGGAGACTCTTTCCTAGGACTATATCCACCTTTTCCAGCCCACTGGAGCACCTGAAAGCTGAACTAATTTATGCAGGATAAGTCAGCAACTGCCAAGCCGAGAAGTTCGTGACGAATCGAATTTACTGTAAGTTCACTCATCTCTAGCGCCTAATGCTGCATAATTTCATGTGCAATGTTCACTTTTTTTTGTTGTTTAATGACAGGGACCTAAAATAACTCTATATGTTATAGAGAAATACACCCACATAGAACGCACTAGGCAACACATCTGTAGGAGAAACTTTACAGAAAGACAGATAAGATTAAATTCTGTTAAGGTTTATAATACTTATAATACTTATGTTTCTTGGTTGCCTAAAGTGTACCTGTCAGATCCCCCCCCAAAAAAAAAACCTAATCCTGACAATGTATATCTAATTTTAATGCCTCTATAACCTAAATTTATTATGAAAATACCTCTTTTCATAAGCTCAGTGTTAGAAACCCTCGCAAGCAGGGGAAGGGGTCGTGGTGGTGGAAGGTGATTGGTGTGTCTGGTCATGCAACTTTGCCCATGTCTCATCTCTTGTCCATGACTCATGGACAAGCTGATGCTGGTGCAGGACTGGATAGTTTCCAGTAGGTATGGGGACCCCCAGTGGTGGGATTTTCATGAGCCATTTTCCTTATTAAATAATAAAAAAAAAGAAATTAACAACCATATCACAAAATGACTTTATTTTTCATCAGTAACAACATATAAAAAGTTTTTAGATCTCACAGTGCCCATTTTACTTTAAATTGACTTTAAATGGGCACTGTCAGATGTAAAAGCTTCTTATATGTTGTACATCTTGGCAAAACAATAGTTTTTCTACTGTTACTAAAAAAAATTCACATTTTATTAACTCCTTAACGACGCAGGACGTATATTTACGTCCTCCGCCGTCTCCCGCGATATGCCGCGGGGTCACGCGGTGTCCCCACGTCATATTGGGTCGGTCAACGGTCGGGACCCGCGGCTAATACAGGACATCACAGATCGCGATGATGCCCTGTATTAACCCTTCATACGCGGCGATCAAAGCTGACAGTCGCCTCTGAAGTGAAAGTGAAAGTATCCCGGCTGCTCAGTCGGGCTGTTCGGGACCGCCGCAGTGAAATCGCAGCATCCCGAACAACTTACAGGTCACCGGGAGGGTCCTTACCTGCCTCATTGGTGTCCGATCGATGAATGACTGCTCCATGCCTGAGATCCAGGCAGGAGCAGTCAAGCGCCGATAACACTGATCACAGGTGTGTTAATACACGCCAGTGATCAGCATGAGAGATCAGTGTGTGCAGTGTTATAGGTCCCTATGGGACCTATAACACTGCAAAAAAAAAGTGTTAATAAAGGTCATTTAACCCCTTCCCTAATAAAAGTTTGAATCACCCCCCTTTTCCCATAAAAAAATGAAACAGTGTAAATAAAAAAAAAAATTAACATATGTGGTATCGCCGCGTGCATAAATGTCCGAAAAATTCCAAAGTCCAAAAAAGCGTATTTTTGGTCACTTTTAATACCATTATACCATTATACCGCCCTGTAAGTGGAAAAATTAAAAAGTTATAGGGGTCAGAAGATGACATTTTTAAACGTTTAAATTTTCCAGCATGTAGTTATGATTTTTTCCAAAAGTAGGAGAAAATCAAACCTATATAGGTATGGTATAATTTTAACCGTATGAACCTACAGAATAATGATAAGGTGTCATTTTTACCGAAATATACACTGCGTAGAAACGAAAGCCCCCAAAACTTACAAAATGGCGTTATTTCTTCGATTTTGTCGCACAATGATTTTTTTTCCCGTTTCACCGTGAATTTTTGGGCAAAATGACTAATGTCACTGCAAAGTAGAATTGGTAGGGCAAAAAATAAGCCATAATATGGATTTTTAGGTGGAAAATTGAAAGGGTTATGATTTTTAAAAGGTAAGGAGGAAAAAACGAAAGTGCAAAAACTGAAAAACCCTGAGTCCTTAAGGTTAAAGAAAACTGCCTTTGAAAATCCCACTACTAGGGGGGTCCTCATACCTACTGGGACACCAATGAGTATGAGCTTGTCCAAGGGTCATGGACACAAGATGGCTAAATGACAAGGCTGTGGGGGAAACACAGCTTGCAGCAGCACTGCTGTAACACAGTTTTACCAAACATGTGCCTCCAGCTGTTGTAAAACTACAACTCCAAGCATGCCTGGACAGTCAAAGGATGTCTAGGCATGCTGGGAGTTGTAGTTTTGCAAAAGCTGTAGGCACACAGCTGAAGGCAACACTGCCACATAAAAGAGTTTTCCAAACACAGTACCCAACTATTTCAAAACTAGAAGTCCCAACATTACGGGACTGGCAAAGGATGACACACATGAATGACATAGGAAAATATAGAAAATGTATGCATAAAAAAACACTGTAGTTTTAGCACTAAACCTTTGCACTTATTTAGGAACATGTAAGTTATACACTCACCATATTGTCTTTGGTAATAGAGTACAGGCAATGTCCAAAAATCATTGTGTGTGTGTGTGTGTGTATACACAGCATAAAACCAGAAAGGAAAGGGCTACAAAGCAGGGCTGCCAGGCTCCCCAGTCAGTACAGTGCAGACCCTCATTTTGGGAAGATGGAGAAGACATTGAACAGCTATAATATGCAATTTTTTTGTGAAATATGAATGATTCATGCATAAAAATTTACACGTACATGATCAGGATTAGGTACTGAGTAACATTGTCAGAATCCGTGGGGTTAAACGGTTCTGACAGTTCTCTCTGTTTTATTTTTGTTTTTGGCTTACGCCCAGCTGCCTGGACTGTCATCTGACCTTGATGAGAGCACCTGGTCTGTGCCTATTTAAGCTGGTAGTCTGCTCTCATACCTCGCCTGCGAAAGAGCTCATACTCCTAGCTAGCTCTTGTATTATCTTGTACTAGCTGAGTACCCACGTTGCCCGCTTTTTCCTTCCTAATCCTTGTTGGGAAGGAAAATCAACAAATAAGGAAGCTTTTGACTTCATAAATTATCCTCATATATTGTTGTCATATCCCATCCTCATATCCCATCATCATGTCTCGACCTCATATCCTGACCTCCTATCCCGTCCTCATATCTCGACCTCATATCCCGTCCTCCTGTCCCATCCTCATATCCTGACCTCCTATTGCAACCTCATATCCCATTCTCATATCACGGCCTCCTATCCTGTCCTCCTATCTCAACCTCATATCCTGTCCTCATATCCCGTCCTCATATCCCGACCTCATATCTCGACCTCCTATCCCGACCTCCTATCATGTCCTCAAATCCTGACCTCCTATCTCGTCCTCTTATCTCGACCTCATATCCTGTCCTCATATCCCAACCTCATATACCATCCTCATATCTTGACCTCCTATCCCGACCTCATATTCCGTCCTCATATCTCAACCTCATATCCCATCCTCCTATCTCGACCTCGTATCCCGACCTCATATCCTGACCTCATATCCTGACCTCATATCCTGTCCTTATGTCCCATCCTCATATCCTGTCCTCAGGTGGGACTGATTTGTGATGAAGATATTGTAAGCTGAAAATAAAAGGAATGTGGCTTTGTGGGACTGGGCAGGATTTGCAAGTCATACGGATGCACAAAAAGGGTAGTTAATAAAAGGGGTGGGGCTTACATGTGGGCGTGGCTTTGTGAGATGGGGTGTGGCTTGACACATTCACCAGGAGATGCAGAGCGGAGCTTGTGGAGTAAGGTACTGGAAGTCCCGTATACTTGCATGGGACTTGAAACAAAAACCCATCTTTTATATAAGGGTGTAGGTAAGGGTTAATTTAACTATCATATCTTTTTATTTGACGTATAAGTAATATGTGTACCATGTATTATTGAAATATCTCCAGCCGTACGGAAGATGTGTGGGAACATACATTTCCCATTGATTTGCATGGGACTTTAAACAAAAATCCTGACCCTCACAAATGGGGGTACTTAAGGGTTAAATTAACTATCCTATATTTTAAGTGGACATATAAGTAACATGTGACCAAGTAATATCAAAATATCTCCAGCCGTTTGGAAGTTATGCAGTAACATATATTTCCCATAGACTTGTATGGGACAAAAACCCTGACCCTGGCAAATGGGGGTGAGTAAGGGTTAAAGCGGTACTCCACCCTTAGACATCTTATCCCCTATCCAAAGTATAGGGGATAAGATGTCAGATTGCCATAGTCCCGCTCCCGGGGACCCCGAGGATCGCCACTGCAGCACCACACTATCATTGCTGCACAGAGCGAGTTCGCTCTGTGCGTAATGACGGGCGATACAGGGGACAGAGCAGCGTGATGTCATGGCCCCGCCACTCGTGACATCACGGCCCGTCCCCTTAATGCAAGTCTATGGCAGGGGGCGTGACGACCGCCACGCCTCCTCCCATAGACTTGTATTGAGGGGGGCAGGCCGTGACGTCACGCGGGGCGGAGCCGTGATGTAACGATGCTCCGGCCCCTGTATCGCCCGTCATTACGCACAGAGCGAACTCACTCTGTACAGCAATGATTGCGGTGTGCCGCAGCAGCGATCCCCTGGGTCCCCAGCAGCAGGACCGCGGCGATCTGACATCTTATCCCCTATTCCTTGGATAGGGGATAAGATGTCTAGGGGCGGGGTACCCCTTTAAATCACCTACCCTATGTTTGTTAAGTAACATGTGTGCCAAGTTTCATGTTAATATCTTTAGTCGTTTGGACGTCATGCTGGAACATACACACATACACACATTGGGGGAGATATATCAAACCTGTGTAAAGGAAAAGTTGCCCATAGCAACCAATCAGAACGCTTCCTTCATTTTCCAGAGGCCTTGTTAAAAATTAAGGAGATAAAAAAGGGAACGTGCCCCTAGTGACGTACAGTTAGACAATCTTATAAAGAAAGAAAGTTGAATCTCACTCACCATATAGTGTTGTGCTAAGAGCACAACACCTCCAATCACATGTAGAGTGAGTCTTTTTGATCCTGCAGCTTACAGTGCTTCCGAACACTCCCTGGAGTCGTCCGTGGTAACAGATGCAAGTAGATAAAAAAGGGGATTTTTTCTGCAGCGCTGGACTAAGTGGAATTAAAAGAGACCAGGCTCTTAAGAATATTATGAGGTAGTGCTTATTTGAAGCACATCTACGCGTTTCTGGAACAGAGTGGGCCCTTCATCAATACAAGGTACTAATAGTAGCTAATATTAGCACCATGTCCTGATGAAGGGCCCACTCTGGGCCAGAAACGCATAGATGTGCTTCAAATAAACACTACCTGATAATATTCTTAAGAGCCTGGTCTCTTTTAATTCGACTTGGTCCAGCGCTGCAGAAAAAAAATCAGCTTTTTTATCTACTTGCACTTGTTAAAAATGAAAGAAGCGATCTGATTGGTTGCTATGGGCAACTGGGCAACTTTTCCTTTGCAGGGGTTTTGATAAATCTCCCCCATTGAGTTTATATATATAGATTTCTGGCATATTTGACCCATTGGCTCCATTCTCTGACTCTTCTCCTGTTTCTGCAATTTGGCGTTTCTGTAATCTCTTGGTACTTACTTGGCGTGTGGACTCTGACTTCTTGGAGGAGATCAAAATCTGTGCAGAGGAGAAGTTGCCCTGTTGCCCATAGCAACCAATCAGATTGCTTCTTTCTTTTTTTTTTCAATAGTAATATTTATTAGGTATTTTTCCAATATTGCAAAAAAAGGACACATCAACAGTAATCAAAGTTAGGAGGGAGGAAGTCCACAGTATAGTAGAACAGAAACAGATAAATCCTAGTACTGTCAGAGATAAATGAGACATGATCACTAAACTACGTTGGATAATAAAATAATCTGGATACATAAATTATCAAACAAACCAAAACACAGGTAAGAATAATGAACGAGATGTCATATATGCTAACCAAGGAGAACAGGTAACATGCAATTTCTCGATTTGGCGATTCGAGTCAGCTAATAGTTCCTCCATACGACAAATGTGCGAGACCTCGTGAAGCCAGGACAAAAATTATGAAGGAGTCTCAGATTTCCATTCTCTAGGTATCACTGTCTTTGTTGCTATTAGAAGAAAGTGAGCTAATCTAGAGGATGTTCGGTGTGGAGAATGAGGAAGGATAGAAAGTAAAATCATGGTCGAGCATTTACGCATGAAGATAGAGGTTAAATGCTTAATGGTATCAAGCACGTTCGACCAAAAAGAGTTCAATTTAGGACAATGTAACATCTGCGCTCCAGCCAGACACACTGGCTGTGAGCGCTCTCTTGTCATGTCCCTGCTGCCGGCGGGGCTGGGATTTGCATCGCGGGACGTGCTCGTATGCAAATCCCAGCCCGTCACTCACCTCCCTGGTCTTCCTGTCCTCGCAGCCCCGGCGCATGTGCCCCGCCTCCAAGGGCGCACGTGCTGGAGCTCTTACATTTAAAGGGTCAGTACTCATTTAATTAAGTGTTTACACCTGCACCTTGTCTTTAAGTATCAGCTCCTCCCTTTGTTCCCTGCCCGGACCTTTGTTGTCTTGTGCCTGAGTGAAAGGATACTGTGTTCCTGATATCCGTGTTCCTGATTCTTGATCCCTTACCTGACCCTGCACCTGTGCCACCTGCCCTGACCTACTGCTACCTTGACCTCGTTTTGTCAGTTTCCTTTGTGCCACGCCACATCCCAGCAACCTGTGTGGATGAGTTGTTCCAGGGGTAGTGACCTGTGTGCCGCCTGCCGCAGCAAGACCACCATCTGGTGAAAACCAGCGGCACCTTAGACTCTGCTCCCTGGCACGGCTCACGTCATCATCCACACAGGCCCAGAGGATCCACCACCTGCCGTGACCCTAACAGTAAGATATGGCCATGGATCCTGCTGGGGTGCCTTTGCAAGATGTCTCGGACCTTTCTACCCTCGTGACTCAACAGTCGCAGCAGTTAGCTTGTCGGGCACAACAACTGAATCAACTCTCAGCCATGGTGCAAAAGCTTCTTGCTGCTCAGCAGCAACAACATTAACAGCAGCAGCCACCTGTTCTTGAGCCCCCTTCTGTGTCCTGCGCTTCTCCCGGGACCAAGCTTTGTTTGTCCTTGCCTTCAAAGTATGACGGAGATCCCAAGCTGTGTAGAGGCTTTGTGACACAGTGCTCTATCCTTCTAGAACTCATGGCGGATCTGTTCCCGACGGAGCTTGCTAAAGTGGCGTTTGTGGTCAGTTTACTGTCTGGAAAAGCTTTAGCCTGGGCTTCTCCACTCTTGGATCGTAGAGATCCGGTCTCCCTGAACCTGTCAGCCTTCCTTGCAGAATTCCGCAATGCATTTAAAGAACCCGCGCGAGCCTCCTCTGCCAAGATGGCTCTTCTGAACCTCTGCCAAGGGAACTCCTGCGTTGGCGACTACACGGTTCAGTTCCGCACTTTTGCCTCTGAACTTGCTTGGAACAATGAGGCCTTTTGTGCTACCTTTAAAAAAGGACTTCCCTCTAGAATCTTAGATGCTCTCAATGCACGAGATTCTCTGAGTAACCTGAGAGAACTTATCCATTTAGCCACTCGAATTGATGTGCGTTTTGCCGAGAGGCAGGAGGAACTGCCTTTGGAAAAAGAACCTGCCCAAACACAGTGATTACCTCATCTGGCAACCGTGTTCCATCATCCACCCCTACTGTCTTCTTTGCCTCCTGCCGAAGAGGCTATGGAGGTGGACGGTTTTCGCTTAATGCAGCAGGAAATATCCCATTGACACAATGAGAATTTGTGCCTATATTATGCCAGTCCAGAGCACTTTCTCAAAGACTGTTCTGTGTGTCCTCTGCGTCCGGGAGAACACTCTCATCTTGGACAAGTAGGAGTGACGTCCCTAGATGTGAATATTACCTCTCCTCTCTTGACCACCCCGGTTCAAGTTTTTTCCTCTGCCAAGACGTCTTCTATCGCTTTGCTTTTTTGGACTCCGCTTTCGCTGGCAACTTCTTTTGTGCCTCCCAGGTCCATTAACACCATCTTCCAGTGAAGCGTCTTATCAATCCCTTCTAAATTTCTTCTGTAAATAGACAAAATCTGAACTGTAAGGTGTAATTCTGCACTTATCCCCTCATCATGCAAGTAGGGTATTTGCATAAGGAAAACATGTTTTGTTTTATATGCTACCACATTGTACTTTGGAGCTTCTTCTTGGTCTTCCTTGGCTTCAATGTCATTCTTCACGACTTGACTGGAAATCTGGTGAAATCACTGGTTGGGGACAATTTTGCCAAGATCACCGTCTCGTGCCTCCTCTTAGATCTGCTAATAAAAGCTTTAGAGCAGACGCTCCTTCCAGTTCCCCCGATGTCGCAGGATTGGACTCCACGCCAAGGCATAATGTTCCTTCTGTGATATCTTCTGTGCCTGTTAAAATCAGATGTACAGTCTGTAATTGGGGACATTCTTCTTTGCCAGTTGGTCACCTTCGAAGACGGAAGACTCCACGACAGAAACCTGCAAGTCCCTTACAGCCATTGCCCATTCCAGAAACCCTTGTGTAGTGGGGAACTTTTTGAGTTCCAAAAAAGAGGGGGAGACCAAAGGGGGGTACTGTAACATCTGCGCTCTGGCCAGACACACTGGCCATGAGCACTGTCTTGTCATGTCCCCGCTGCTGGCGGGCTGGGATTCGCATCGCAGGACGTGCCCGCATGCGAATCCCAACCCGTCACTCACCTCCCTGGTCTTCCTGTCCTTGCAGCCCCGGCGCGTGTGTCTTACATTTAAAAGGGCCAGTACTCAATTAAGTGCTTACACCTGCACCCTGTCTTTAAGTATCAGCTCCTCCCTTTGTTCCCTGCCCGAATCTTTATTGCCTTGTGCCCTAGTGAAAGCATACTGTGTTCCTGATATCCATGTTCCTGATCCTTGTTCCGTTACCTGACCCTGCACCTGTGCTACCTTGTCTTGACAGTTTCCTTTGTGCCACGCCACATCCCAGAAACCTGTGTGAGTCATGCCAGGGGTAGCAACCTGGGTGCCGCCTGCTACAGCAAGACCATCCCGCTTTGCAGCAGGCTCTTGTGAAAACCAGTGGTACCTTAGACTCTGCTCCCTGGTACGACCTATGTCATCACCCACACAGGCCCTGAGGATCCACTACCTGCCGTGACCCTAACAGACAGGTTAGCCAGATATGAGTCATAGTTCCCTCAGAACGATTACACTGCCAACATTTGTTAGAGACAGAGGGATACATTCAGGATAGGAGGACTGAAACCCTATACCATCTAGTGATAATTTTATAATTGGTTTCTTGCGCTTTGCAAGTGACAGACATTTTATGACACAAGGATAGAGCATGTTTCCAATCTTCATCGGACAAAGGGCAGTTTATCTCTTTTTCCCATGAAGAGCGGAAAGGTAGGTGGTGTGTTGAGCCCACATCTAGTAGAAGAGCATAAAGAACATTAATTTCGTGTGGTAACGGTGATGAGGTAGTACATAGTACAATTTCCCCAATTTCCCCAATATCGCGCCACACCCCTACCCTTCAATTCCCTGGTTGAACTTGATTGACATATGTCTTTTTTCCACCGTACTAACTATGTAATTTACTATGTAGTACATAGTGCATAGTACAAATTTAGTTAGTGGATAGTGGAGCTTCAGGTCCCGTTTGTGAGAGTTGTAGAAGTGAAGCAACTGGATGTAGTGAAAAACATGTAATACAGAGTGTGGGGAGTCACCTAAAGGTTCTGAAAGCAGTTTCAGACCAGTAGAAGTTATTAGGGAACGGAACGGGATCCCTTCAGTATGTGTAAAAGACAAAAAGGTTTGTGAGTTAAGAGTCGGGGGAAAGGTTTTATTACCAAAGAGGGGAGTAAGAGGGCCGTTCGAGGTATATAAAGGTAGTCGATGGAGATATGAGGAGTGAGCTTTGATAATAGAGAGTAAGGTTAGAGGTAAACTCGAATGCATGAGAGACGGAGGGCGGGGGGTTAGAGCCCTACAGGTTTGGCCTTCTAATGTCACCAACTGTTTATGAAATCTGTTGGGGAAACAATCCAGTACTCTAGTAAGCACCGCCGCCAGGTAATACGAGACAGTCCGGTACGGCTAAGCCCCCATCCATCTTTCGCCTATAGAGGATATGTTTAGCTAATCATGGGCGTTTGCCTGTCCAGATGAATCGTGTTTGAATTGCAGAGACTTCCCTGAATAAAGAATGGGGAATATGTGTAGGAATGCTGGCAAAGAGGTATAGGAGGCATGGAAGCACGGCAGCACGTTCATTTTAATTATGTTGAATCGTCCTAGCCATGAAAAGTCCCTGCGTTAACATCTAGTTAAATCGGATCGTAATAATTGCAAAAGAGGAGCTAGTTAAATCGGATCGTAATAATTGCAAAAGAGGAGAGAAATTTAGGCGGAAAGTGTCTGATAGGTCGGAGGGGACTTGGATCCCTAGATATTTAATCAATTTTGCTTGCCTTTGAAGGGGTACGATGCCTTAAGCATTGGTACTAATTGAGGAGAAAGGGTAATATTCAGGGCCTCACTTTTCGAGGGATTCAACTTATAATTGCTATAAGAAGAAAATTGGTAAGGCGTTGTCTGCTATGTACTGTGTCAAGGAGGGTTGGAAAGTGTTCAGTGAAGAAAGCGCAGAAGGTTTGGGTAGGTTATAGAGATCAGCATAATTACGTTTGAACACCTCTAAAATATCAGGTGTAAGATAAGTGGTAGGACCAAATTGAGGCTGGATTTCAAGGATAAAAAAGGAAGATTTATTTTCTCTTAAGGCAGACGTCAGTAGGCGGACAGATTTATTGCCCCATGTATAGAACAGTTATCCAGTTAGTTGTCTATAGTATCGATGTTTTGCATTTAAAATCTCTAAGAGTTCATGTCGTACTCTAATAAGGTCGCAAAAAAATTGCATCCTGTTGGGTTTGTTTTTTTTGTGTTTCGAGGGTGTGCAGTTGTTGAAGAAGAGATGTCAATTTGGCCGAAGCTGCCTTCTTGAGCCTCGCCCCATGCTTCATTAGAACACCCCACAGTACACATTTAAGTGTCTCCCATTTCACCATTGGTGACGAGGGGCCATTGGAGTGATTGGTAAGAAATTGAGAGATTGATACTTTGAGTTCCTGTATATATCCATAAGTCATCTAATAAAAGAGACTCATTAAGTTTCCATGAAGCATGAGGTTTAGGTAAACAAGAAAGCTTGAAAGTACCAGTTACCGGGGCGTGGTCCGAGAGAGTGACTACACCGATCTCTGTACATTGAAACGCGGGAATGGGAGTTAAAAATATAGTCAATTCGGCTGTAGGATTGTCTAGGGTAGGATAAAAATGTGTAGTCACGACCTTGTGGGTGCAGTGCTCTCCAAACATCCGTCAATTGCAGTGCATGAAGTTTCTGTCTCAGGGCTCTAAGTTTATGGTGTGAAATACTGGAGTGACCTAAAGAGGTATCAACAGTAGGGATACAGGGAAGGCTAAAATCTCCTCAGATAAGTATGGGTCCTGTCGCAAAGGCTGCAAGGGCCTCTAAAGTTTTGAAAAGAAAGGGAACTTGGTCAGTGTTTGGGGCATATATAGAGGCTATAGGGATATCTTGATTAGTGATAGTACAGTTTGCAAAAACATATCTGGCATTGGGATCAATTAAAGAGCAATTGACAGTAAGGGGGAAGGATCTATGGAAAGCCAGAGACACCCCTTTCGTCCTGGCTTCAGGGTTGACAATGTGTAACCAGTTAGTAAAGTATCTTTTAGGAAGCATGGGAAGATGGCCTTCTTTAAAATGGGTCTCTTGTAAGGCGACTATATGGTTTCTTTGTTTGTGTAATGAATACAGAGTCTGAGCTTGCTTCTCAGGGGTATTAAATCCCTTAACATTAAGGGTAGCTATGCAAATGTCAACTGCCATGATGTAAATAGGGAATATATATAACTCACCACTAAGTTCAGAGGCCAGCGGGTGGTCCAGTTACGGTGTAATCTAGTTAGGTAGTTTGGGAGCCTGTGAGGGAGGGAAAAGATAAACAGATAAGAGAGCATAGAAAAAGTACAGAACATCAGCCGCATAGGCACGGATACACAGGAACTAAAGGAACTAAAAGAACAGGCCTTAAGGGCCAAAGACTCAGTCAAAACCAGTCCGACGGCCATGCTAATGGGAGTAACCAAAGTAAAGGCTGCACAAATATTTGAAACAACAGCAGAAACATCTTAACGGAGTAAAGGTACACACAGTCCATAATCTGGACCAAATAATTACTAACGGAACTCCACCCAGCTTAATACTGGCTATAATGTATGGGTGCGGGCATAAGGCCCAGTGACAGCACATGGCGGGAGGCAGAAACAAGGTAGGGCAAGGGTGGGTAGAGAGGGGCAAAAGAATGTAACAAAGGATAAAAGGAAAATCAAACCATCCCTTCATCATCAGGTCTATTCAGTCTGAATATACAATACCTAGAGAAAAAAGTGGCAACTCAATAATTAGAGCAATCATAACAGATGAACAGTAGTGTTGCTCACGAATATTCGCAATTCGAATATTATTCGCGAATATCGCATATTCGCGAATTCGCGAATATAGCGCTATATATTCGTAATTACGAATATTCGTTTTTTTTTTTTTTTTTTCCCACAGTACACATCACAGTGATCACCCCTCTCTGCTTCCAGCTTGTGTGGTGTAAAGAAGGCTCTAATACTACTGTGTGAGACTGGCGTGTGAAAATTCGCATATGCGAAAATTAGCATATGCTAATTTTCGCATATGCGAATTTCCGCGTATGTTAATTTTGTATATGCTAATATGTACATATGATAGTTTTCGCATACGCGAATTTTCACATACACGAAATTTTCGCATACGCAAATTTGCTCATATGCGAAAATAAACCGGGAGTATAACGAATATGCGAATATTCGCGAATATATGGCGAATATTCGTCCATATATTCGCGAATTCGAATATGGCCTATGCCGCTCAACACTAGTAGTGTTGCTCGCGAATATTCGCAATTCGAATATTATTCGCGAATATCGCATATTCGCAAATTCGCGAATTTCGCGAATATTGCGGTATATATTCGTAATTACGAATATTCGTTTTTTTTTTTTTTTTTTCCTTCACAGTACACATCACAGTGATCACCCCTCTCTGCTTCCAGCTTGTGTGGTGTAAAGAAGGCTGTAATACTACTGTGTGAGACTGTCGCACGGAAATTCGCATATGCGAAAATTAGCATATGCTAATTTTCGCATATGCGAATGTTCGCATGCTCTAATTTTGTTTTTGCCAATATTCACAAATGCTAATTTTCGTATACGTGAATATTCGCATATGCGAAAATAAAGATAATATAACGAATATGCGAATATTCGCGAATATATGACGAATATTCGTCCATATATTCGCGAATATTCGCGAATTCGAATATGGCCTATGCCGCTCAACACTACCCAGTAGTCAGGGGGGTCACTATCAACAGAGGAGTCCTGTGAACTCTCTTCTGAGTGGGAAACGTCAGAGTACATATCAACAGACCAGTCGGTGACGTCCCTTGCAGGAGGAACTGGGACCTGGGAGGGGTGGCTCTTCTCTAGAAATGTAGAATAAGTAGACTGCAATGGTTGAGAGTGATGCAATTTAGATTGGAATGTTTCATGACCAGTTGCCACAGGACGGATTGGTCAGGTACTATAAATTGAGAAGGAGATGTGGAGGCTGTTTCACTTGCTAGAATAGGAATGGCGACATGTATGACATCCCTCTCATTCACATAATCAGGATGGCGGTTAACAGCAGGAGAAGATGTGAGCCTCTGTGAGGAATGAGTGATAAGTAGCAGGATAGACTGCTTCCTAGGTATAGTAGCAGAAGATGCAGCTGCTGCTGCATAAGATATGGAAGGTAAGGTGTCTATCATAGAGGTTGTTGTTTGGGCAGGCAGAGAGTTTTGTTGGTGTGAGGGGGTGAAAGTATCAGCCCTCAGCATGTGCAGCCTGGTTTCCAGGGTGACAAGGAGCTGAGGTGGAACTGCGCCGCTTACTTGCAGCGCCTGCTCCAGCGGCGCTGTCATTGTGTCAGGCAGGAGATGGATTTCGTCAGGGGCCTCAGACAGAAGAGACGGTGGTCTGCGGTGACAAGGTCCCAGCTTGCGCAGCAGTCACAGTTATTTGCAGGGCGGAGGAAGAGGCCGCAGCATCGGTCACGTGGGTCGGCTCCACTGGGACTGAGGCAGGAGGCAGTCATGGAGCTGCAGAGTCAGCGGTAAGCGGGCAGAAAAAGTGAGAAATGTGGCCAGGGGCATCCACTGTAACTTGGGGAGCCTTGTGTTTCTTTTTGGAGCTAGATATGCCTCCCATTACCAGACTAAAGGCCTGTTATTACTTCGGTCTGGTGGGAGCTCTCACAGCGTGCGACTGTCCTCCAGCAAGCCAAGCCACGCCCCCGCAGATCGCTTCTTTAATTTTGCAGAGGCCTTGTTAAAAATTTAAGAAGTTATCTGATTGGTTGCTATGGGCAACTTGGCAGCTTTTTCTCTGCACAGGTTTTGATAAATCTCCCCCATTGTGTGTGTATGTTTAGTTATTATTTCTGTTAGTGTATGGGATTCCATACAGTGTCCCGACCTCCGTCTGTATTATAGTTTATTTTGTTGACGTTTGACTCCCTGCACTTATTCAGGCAGGGACTGTCACCGTGGTTGTGGACCCGTCGCCTAAGGCGGGTACGCAAGTAGGCAGGGCACGTGGGAATGGGAAAGTTTTCTTATTTTTTTGGGATCTGACAGGTATGCTTTAGCCTCTTCTTAATATTTGCCATAAATGTATGGCAAAATTTGGGAGTAGCAGAGCAGTGCCACCTCTGTACTATAGCTGCAGCATCTGGGAATGGAGATAATGCTGATTAACCACTTAAATGCCATGGTCAACAGCGACCAAGGCATATAAGCTGCCAAGCAGATGATGGTGGCTCCTTCTAAGACCTGATCACCCTCCGCATGAAGAAATTAGCAAGCAATTAATCAATTGCACAAATTCCCTAATGGGACCAACAATTAAAATAAAATAAAAACCCGTAATTAAAGGTTTCAAAGTTTAAAAAAATATATATATAAAAAAACAAGTAATATTCATTAAAAACACCGCTATTTCTAATTTATTATGTAAAAAATGATGTAAAAAATAAACATCATTGTTATTGCTGGTATTGAAATGTTTGATGAATGCAATAAAAAAATAAACTTTGTTGCTTTTTTGGTAACCAAACCTCCTTTTAAAATAGATTGAAAAGTGATAAAAAAAAAACCCACTCAAAATAGTACCCAAAATAGCACAAATAAAACTAGCCCTCAAACAGCTCTATCCAGGGTGAAAATGTGACCTTTTTTCAAGGTTGCAATGTCCCACTGGTACTTCTGCAGGGCCTGTGGCTGAGTGTCATTTTGCGTGGCAAATTTCATATACCTTTGATATTTATAATGTTTTATACTGTTTAATAAAGTGTTATGATGCAAGTGAAACTGTAAATGTGTAAACCAGGCAAGAATGAGAGCTTTGCAATGGTTAATCGAAATCCACACTCATATAACTAGAGCCTTTTTGGAAGAAGAGGAGAAACAGACTCTGGACCAGCTTCTCTGTTGAGAGGAATAGGAAGTTCAGTTTGGTGCAGCCTCTAAGCTCACTTTACACTTCAGAACTTCCTCACCGGATTCTGCATTTCAATTCGGCGCAGAGATTCCGCTGCAGCCGAGTCCCCATGGATTCAACGAGATTCTGCTTCAGAGGGCACATGGCAGAATTAACGTGCCAGATGTTTCTGGCACGGAAACTCTGATTTCCGTGTCCGCAGAAAGGATGAACAAGTTCATTCTTTCTGCGGTCTCCGCACTTAATGGATAGCCGTACGGTCCTAGCGCCGGCAAATTATGCTGGCTGCCACAGTCTCTGGAATGTCCGCATGGAGATTCTTTGTGCGGACATTCCGTAATATGAACATGGCCAAAGGCTATGTTCACATTACAGAATGTCATTGACATTTCTGCAAATGACATTCCGCAAACTGCGGGCGCCGGCGCTAGGACCGCACAGGAATGCGTCGTCTCATAGATGAGCATATTCATTATTTCTGTGGATAAGCAAAACGGAATTTCCTTGCCGGAAACATCTGGCATTGAAATTTCGCCGTGAGCACAGTGCAGCAGGATCTCCATGCTGAATTGCAATACGGAATCCGTCACGGAAATTCCGATATGTGAACATGGCCTAATACTATTATCCATTAGGTTCATCTGCACGTCTGTTCTAAACATTAAATGATGATATCACGATTGGACTATGGCACTGACATACTGTGTGGCTCTTGAACATCTGCATGGTTTATGATCAGTCATTTCAGAATTATCCAAAATTTGCATCTGTTTGGAAGCCATAGGAGCACTGAAAATAAAAAGGCATGATACATTTTTGAGTGATCATAAAGTGTTGTCATATACAGCATGCCCTGGAGTGTCCTGCACTTGATGTTCATATCCACACCTGGCTAGCAGCAAAATGATCCTTAAAACTGAATGCAAATTGTAGAGGCAATGTATTATTTAAAGGTAATAATAAAGGTAATAAAGCCAGGCGTATATCCAGGATATTCCATTTAAGAATGTGAAATTAGTGTGCGCATATAGAGGCAGGCACATTTCATCTAGCCTTACATCTGTGTACGCTACAGATTTGCTAGGTTTAATAGCTGGCTTCAGATGCTAATGCTTGATATGTTTCACATCATAAAAGCTGTGATTTGTTGACTTAAATGTGGGATACGGACGAGGCAGGAGGGAATTGGCAAAGCAGCCTGGCCTCTTATTATGAATTTTTAGCTGAAGGTATAAAAAAAAGCACTCTGGATAGAATGCAAATATCATCATAGATCCTCATCTCAACCCTCCAAGAGAATTCTGTTGCTGAAAAAATGTCTTATTTTTAAGAGCGATTTGAAAGGCAAATCGTTTTGCTTGAGTTTATATGGTGAAGTAAACTCTGGTATCTCTGTCATTCATCACTGAGTGATGGCCTGTCACTCAGAAAGCTGTCTCAGGTTGGTCCTAGTGCTAAGTGGGCAGCTGCTCTACTATCTATCTATCTACATTAAAAGAAATGACTAGGGTTGCTGAACGTGAATTGTCTCTACTAAGAATACAAATTCTCTGCATTGTAAGCAGACATTACTATACTATGCCAGTTAGATTTGACATCCACCAACATCCAGTAGTCAATGATTACCGTATATACTTGAGTATACTCGAGTGAACTCTGCGCCCTCAGTGGTCTTCAACCTGCGAACCTCCAGATGTTTCAAAACTACAACTCCCAGCAAGCCCGGACAGCCATCGGCTGTCTGGGCATGTTGGGAGTTGTAGTTTTGAAACATCTGGAGGTCCGCAGGTTGAAGACCACTGCCCGGGCCTTCGTCATCATCCAGCCCCCTCCCCCCCTTTAGTTTAGTACTCACCTCCGCTCGGCGGGACGTTAGGGTGAGCTGGTCCGGGCCATCTGTGCTGCAGGGACCGTCCAGTGGGAGGGATAGTCGTTCCTGGCTGTCCATCTTCACCGGGGGGGCCTCTTCTCCACGCTTCGGGCCCGGACCCGGAATAATCATGTTGCCTTGACGACGACGCACAGGGACGTTGCTCATGAACGTCCCTGTGCGTCGTCGTCAAGGCAACGTCATTATACCTGGGCCGGGCGCGAAGCGTGGAGAAGAAGCCCCCCGGTGAAGATGGACAGCCTGGAACGACTATCCCTCCCCACCGGACGGTCCCTGCAGCACAGATGGCCCGGACCAGCTCACCCTAACGTCCTGCTGAGCGGAGGTGAGGACAACACTAAAGGGGGGTCTGAATGATGACGAAGGCCCGGGCAGTGGTCTTCAACCTTCGGACCTCCAGATGTTTCAAAACTGCAACTCCCAGCATGCCCGGACAGCCGATGGCTGTCCAAGTATGCTGGGAGTTGTAGTTTTGAAACATCTGGAGGTCCGCAGGTTGAAGACCACTGTTAAATAAGACATTGGCAAGTGGTGATGATGAAGGGGGTGGTGTGGGATGATGACAGGGTAATGATGACAGGCGGTGATGATGAAGAGGGGGGATGATGACGGGGGTCTGGACGATGACAGGGGGGATGATGTATTTCCCACCCTAGGCTTATAGTCGAGTCAATAACTTTTCCTGTTTTTTTGGGGTGAAATAAGGGGCCTCGGCTTATATTCGTGTCGGCTTATACTCAAGTATATACAGTAATACCCATCAACATTCATCCCCCATCTACAACCAAGAAAATTATAAGTATGGACACCACAAACATGTAATATAAGACCAAGTGTCTAACTTTATCATCTTAGTTGTATCTTTTTTTTTTAAAGACAAACAAAATAAAGGATAATTAAAAATGTTTAATAAGGGTACAGACAAAACAGCCAGAGTAGCTCCAATTCTGAACAATATTCCTACTAAGGAGGCTTATGGTTGGAGGATACATAACCAGAACAGACTAAACCACCTAGGTGGAAAAATAAACTCTATATTTACCAACCACTATTTATTGGTATTTACCGAATTTAAAAGTTTTATTCTTTATTAGGGAATAAATATAAAATGAAACTTGCAAAAAATGCAAAAGCCTAACAAGACACACATTTAAAAACACAGTATGCCAGTGCTCTCTGATTATAGAGGTTGTTTCCAACCAAACTGTTTGGTATATATTATGTCTGTGGCTACATAGTTTTGATATCAGTTCATAGCCAGCATTGTTAGAATTGGAGTACTGTGCATCTGCAGTTAAAACCACAAACACAGCCTACCTTGACATTTCACCACTGCTGTGGCTTTATCAAGAGGCTAAAGGACTATGGTAGAAAACACTGTTTGCTGGGGTTTATATGACCTCCTTCCGCTGACCTTATTTA
This sequence comes from Hyla sarda, assembly GCF_029499605.1. Taxonomy (NCBI): domain Eukaryota; kingdom Metazoa; phylum Chordata; class Amphibia; order Anura; family Hylidae; genus Hyla; species Hyla sarda. Next base: position 375,263,557 of record NC_079190.1, on the reverse strand, counting down.
TCAATCATCCATACAGAAACCTCATTTAGTAAACAGAGGAAAACATCCAATAGTCACCGTCATCCTCTGTGGATTGATAACAGTTGCCACAGAAATCCAGTATTTTGCCACTTACTTCTTTCCAATAGGATCTTTCTCCTGCCGTCACTAATGATGTGCTACGCAGACTGGATATGCGCCTGAACTTACATTCTGTGCATCCCGCATCTTCAGGCGCCAACATGTAGGGAGATGTGCATCGCTCCCGTTCGCATAAATTTAGTCTCCAGTGTCACTTTGGATGCACACTGCGCATATATGCCTATCAGCTGTGCAGAAAGAGTTGGGCTAGAAGATAGTTTCCTGTCGGCTGTGCAGCAGAAGCTGCGCTAGAACTTAGGCTACAAAATCTAGCCTATGATCTACATGTATTTACCCATTTGTGGCAATAATTTAGTTACTCAAGCATTCAAAAGTGGTAACATTACTATTATTGTGGGATAAGGGAGAACTAGTAAATGACAATAAAAGTTAAAGGGGTATTCCAGGATTTTTTTTTTATTTGACTATGCTACAGGGGCTGTAAAGTTAGTGTAGTTCATAATATAGTGTTTATACCTGTTTGTGATGGTTTTCTCACAATTCTTCTGTGATTTTCACCCCAATATTTATTTTTAACAGCATACAAAATGACTGTTGTCTCAGATTTTTCCCAGCTTGCAATGCAGCCGAGACCTGACTCACTAGTCAGCTGATGACAAGGAGCCTGTCTGCTTCAATGGGTGGAGCGATCGTTTGGTGGGAGAGAGATCAATCTGCAACTAATTCAACAGCTGTAGGCACCCTGGTTGAAAACCACAGGTCTTTTGAATGGATGCAGCTCATTTATGTTTCAATGGGTGGGGTGGCTGATGTGTGGAAGGGAGGAAAATGGAATTATGGGATTTGTAAGCAAAAGAAGAAAACTCAAACAGGAAATACCAGTTCACAAAAACCTAGCCACAGTATTATGGTAATCTCATGCCATTTAGCCCCAAGACAAGCACAAATACTTCCTAAGCATGTCCATTGCTGTCTGCTAGGTACGTACTAAAATCACCTTATGGTGGATAACCCCATTATTTTTTTTAAGGAAAAAGTAGTAAATAACAATAGAGATTATTTCTATAGTTGTATATTTCAGTTTGGTCACTTATTAAATCTAACAACGCAATATGTGTATATGGCTGTTTTCAACTGTATCAATCACTGATCTTATGACAATTAAACATGAATAAATCATAACCGATAAGTTAAGGATGTATGTAGGCATAGAACGTTTTTACAAAAAAGCTGAAAACATGAATCCCTCATTAAGTCCATTTGGACTCAAGCTTTGTAATTGGTAGATCCACCTGGCCTCTATACATAAAAGTTTTTTGTCCAAATTTCCTTTCCGTGGACCCAATTGGGTTTTAATGAAATCCCAGAATTTTAATTCTGATGTACAGTATCTCCATTATGTATCTCCAACATATGTCTTGCAAAAGGTTATCATTTCTAGTGTTTAAAATACTAAGATGTTTGGATATCCTGTGACATATCTGTTGAATTCTCTTCCCAACATATAGTTTTGGGCAATTGCAATGTGCAATATAAATCCTCTGTTTACTAAATGGAGGTTTCTGTATGGATGATTGATACATGAGGTCAGCGGAAGGAGGTCAAATAAACCCCAGCAAACAGCCTTTTCTGCCATAGTCCTTAAGCCTCTTGATAAAGCCACAGTAGTGGTGAAACATCAAAGTGGGCTGTGTTTGTGGTTTTAACTGCAGAAGCCAATGCTGGCTATGAACTGATATAAAAACTATGTAGCCACAGACATAATATATACCAACCAGTTTGGTTGGAAACAGGCTTAACAGCTCTGTAATCAGAGAGCACTGGCATACTGTGTTTTTAAATGTTTGTCTTGTTAGGCTTTGGCACTTTTTGCAATTTTTGTAAGTTTCATTTTGGATTTAGTCCCTAATAAAGACTAAAACGCTTAAATCAGGTGACTACCACTAAATAGTGGTTGGTAAATATAGGGTTTATTTTTCCACCCAGGGGGTTTAGTCTGTTCTAATTGTAAACAATAAACACCTATTGCACAATATGGATGATGCCTGATCCCTACTATAACAGGCACAGGAAAAAAACTATAATATGGATAGTAAAGTAGTCAGAGAGTGCTAGAAATCACAACTCCATAGTGAAAAAATGGTCCAGAAATGACCAAGTTCAATCCTTACAACTACCTAAGGCTGGGTTAACACTACTTTTTGTCCCACGACCACGATTTTAGGTGCAGTGGGAAAACCGCATACGGGGCCAAAATGAGCCGACTGGAGTCAGCGTTTCACTCTGGTCAGCTCATTGAAATGAATTACATACAGGACCGCATTGAAGGCATACGGGAGTGCAAGTTTTCAGCTCCCCCTGCCGTATGCGGTCCCGTATGGGACAAAACGTAGTGTGAACCGAGCCTAACTCTCCTTCATGTGAAGTGACTATCACTGACAAAGTAACTCACCCATAGTGTGACAGCGCTACGTACTGGACCCTTTACCCCTGAGGAAGGAGCCACTTTTATGTCCTTTTTAAGTATGAAAAAATAAACAGAATAAATGCAAACTGATGGGAACTTATACACATAAAGATCCATTGAAATCAAACAGAAATCAAGGCTAACAGAGTCATAAAATGTTTCAAGAGAGGCATAGAAGCTTGTAACAGGGACATAGTTTTGCCCCTGTATCAATTATTTTTAGTCAGACCACATATGGAGTATTGTGTCCAATTTTGGGCACCTGTATATAAAAAGGACATGGCTGAACTGTAGAGGGTGCAGAGGAGGGTGACAAAGATAATTAATGGTATGGGAGGATTACAGGACCAAGACAGGTTATCAAGCTTGGGGTTATTTAGTTTAGAGAAAAGACGTCTTAGGGGCGATTTATTTACAATGTACAAATATATGAATGGACAGAACAGAGATCTTTCTAGTGATCTTTTTATACCTAGGCCGGTAACTATGACAAGTGGGCATCCTCTACGTCTAGAGGAAAGAAGGCTTCACCATCACAGACAGAGATTCTTTACTGTAAGAGCAGTGAGACTATGGAACTCTCTGCCAAATAATGTAGTGATGTCTGACTCAAAAAACAAGTTCAAGGGGGACCTGGATGTTTGTCTGGAAAAATATAATATTACAGGTTATGGATACTAGATTTATGGGGATAGAACGTTGATCCAGGGATTTATTGTGATTGCCATATTGGAGTCGGGAAGACATTAGCCTCATGTTTTTTTTTTTTTTTTTTTTTGCCTTCCTGTGAATCAGAACTGTAAGGTTTTAGGTTGAACTGGATGGACTCTTGTCTTTTTTCTTCTTTTTTTTCATCGTTACAAACTATGTTACTATGTGAAGGAGCCCACACAGGTGAGAACCCAGCTGATGCCCTATTGGAAACCAATTGATAAATTAACAAATCCATTTGAAAAAAAAAAATAATTTCTTAGAACTAGGCTCTTAGCATACAAAAAAGAAAATTACAGACACATCACTGAACTCTCCAGCAGTCATTTCTTAACCCCTTAAGGACTCAGGGTTTTTCCGTTTTTGCACTTTCGTTTTTTCCTCCTTACCTTTTAAAAATCATAACCCTTTCAATTTTCCACCTAAAAATCCATATTATGGCTTATTTTTTGCGTCGCCAATTCTACTTTGCAGTGACATCAGTCATTTTACCCAAAAATGCACAGCGAAACGGAAAAAAAAATCATTGTGCGACAAAATCGAAAAAAAAAGCCATTTTGTAACTTTTGGGGGCTTTCGTTTCTACGCAGTGCATATTTCGGTAAAAATTACACCTTATCATTATTCTGTAGGTCCATACGGTTAAAATGATCCCCTACTTATATAGGTTTGATTTTGTCGCACTTCTGGAAAAAATCATAACTACATGCAGGAAAATTTATACGTTTAAAAATGTCATCTTCTGACCCCTATAACTTTTTTATTTTTCCATGTATGGGGTGGTATGAGGACTCATTTTTTGCGCCGTGATCTGAAGTTTTTATCGGTGTGATTTTTGTTTTGATCGGACTTTTTGATCACTTTTTATTCATTTTTTAATGATATAAAAAGTGACCAAAATACGCTTTTTTGGACTTTGGAATTTTTTTGCGCGTACGCCATTGACCGTACGGCTTAATTAATGATATATTTTTATAGTTCGGACATTTACGCACGCGGCGATACCACATATGTTTATTTTTTATTTTTTTTACACTGTTTTATTTTTTTTATGGGAAAAGGGGGGTGATTCAAACTTTTATTAGGGAAGGGGTTAAATGACCTTTATTAACACTTTTTTTTTACATTTTTTTTGCAGTGTTATAGGTCCCATAGGGACCTATAACACTGCACACACTGATCTCTAATGCTGATCACTGGCGTGCATTAACACGCCTGTGATCAGCATTATCGGCGCTTGACTGCTCCTGCCTGGATCTCAGGCACGGAGCAGTCATTCGTCGATCGGACACCGAGGAGGCAGGTAAGAGCCCTCCCGGTGTCCGATCAGCTGTTCGGGACGCCGCGATTTCACCGCGGCGGTCCCGAACAGCCCGACTGAGCAGCCGGGTCACTTTCACTTTCACTTTAGAAGCGGCGGTCAGCTTTGACCGCCGCTTCTAAAGGGTTAATACCGCACATCGCCGCGATCGGCGATGTGTGGTATTAGCCGCGGGTCCCGGCCGTTGATTAGCGCCGGGACCGACGCGATATGATGCGGGATCGCGGCGCGATCCCGCTTCATATCGCGGGAGCCGGCGCAGGACGTAAATATACGTCCTGCGTCGTTAAGGGGTTAAAGGTGTGCTCTGCTGGAAAAACATTTTTTTTTTTTGTTATATCAACTGGCTCCAGAAAGTTAAACAGATTTGAAAATTACTTCTATTAAAATATCTTAATCCTTCCAGTACTTATCAGCTGCTTATACTACCGAGGTAGTTTAATCTTCTGTCTGACCACAGTGCTCTCTGCTGACACCTCTCTCTGTGTCAGGAACTGTCCAGAGTAGGAATAAATCCCCATAGCAAACCTCTCCTACTCCGGATAGTTCCTGATATGGACAGAGGTGTCAACAGAGAGCATTATGGTAAGACAGAAAACAACAACTCAACTTTCTCTGTAATATACAGCAGCTGATAAGTACTGGAAGGGTTAAGATTTTTTAATAGAAGTCATTTACAAATCTGATTCATTTTCTGGCAACAGTTGATTTGAAAAAACAAAACAAAACAAAACAAAAAAAATTTCACTGGAGTACCCCTTTACGACTGTCTACCAGTCTCTGACAATGGGCATTCTATGAGGGTGAGCTGCAGATTGATATCCGATACAATCTATGTTTGATTAATTACACATAATAAGAGATTCTTTGATTTTGCTTCCAAACAGATGTACGCAATAGGTATTTAATAGTCAGCTTAAAAAAGATACCTTGAAGGACATACAGTAGTGTGTATTGGAGATTGCATTTAAAGCTGAGAATAGCACAAATATAATAAATGATTTATGAACATTCTATACCATTTTTTGTTGTTTTTTTTATTTAACCATATGAAATATGATATTTCACTATGATATGATACTACCCATCCTTTATGTACAAAGAACACTTGGCACTCATCTTGGTGAAAATATATTTACAATTTTATTGCCAATCCAAACAAAAAGTGACATTTTAGACACGAGACCTTCCTCAGACCGGACTGCTGCAGAGGTAAGCTGGCATGAAAAAAATGGTCAAGTACCGTGTAATAGGAGTGTGGAGATGATCAACCTATAATCACAACACTTGCACCATATCACAGTTCATGTAAGTAGTTACACTAAACATTGGACTTCTGCTGCTACTGATGACAAGTTAAATCGAGGAGGTATGGAGAGATTACACTGCAGAACTGTGGACATACAGCAGTAGGCACACTCGTATTTGTACAAGGGAAAGCTGCCCTGACCTTTATAGGTGGTCACAGATGAGATGGAAGCTGGTAGGTACACAGCCTGGGCTCTCTCCCTTAATCCTGCACATGACACATTAGTTTCCCCAAGCATACTGGGAGAAACTACCAACTGGGGATGCCAGTTTACAAAGAGATTTTGCATAGTGGTGGCACTTACATACAGGGTGTCAACTACCAAATGGGGAAAACTATCTACTCAAGTAACCTTGTCTACCTCATGGGGGTGACCTACCAACTACTTCCCAACCGAACCTACCCCTCCCCTTCAACTCATATACCAACCAAATGTATTATGTGTGACAAACACCAAAAGATTATTATTTCAAATGGGCAGTCAGTTGTGCCAATAAAAGAAAAAAGAGCAGACCGTTTGGATTAATTCCCCTATGCAAAGGATAGGGGATAAGATGTCAGATCGCTGGGGTCCCGCTGCTGGGGACCCCCGGGATTGCTGCTGCGGCACCCCGCTATCATAACTGCACAGAGCGAGTTCGCTCTGTGCGTAATGACGGGCGATACAGGGGACGGAGCAGCATGACATCGTGGCTCTGCGCCTCGTGACATCATGGCCCGCCCCCTTAATACAAGTCTATGGCAGGGGTGTGACGACCGCCACGCCCCCTCCCATAGACTCGTATTGAGGGGCCGTGACGTAACGATGCTCCGGCCCCTGTACTGCCCGTCATTATGTGCAGAGCGAACTCGCTCTGTGCAGTAATGACAGCGGGGTGCCGCAGCGGCAATCCCGGGGGACCCCAGCAGCGGGACCGCGGCGATCTGACATCTTATCCCCTATACTTTGGATAGGGGATAAGATGCCTGATCGCGGGGGTTCCGCCGCTGGGGACCCCGTGATCTTGCACGCAGTACCCCGTTACAATCAGTCCCCGAAGCATGTTCGCTCCGGGTCTGATTACTGGCGATCACCAGGCCGGAGAATTGTGATATCACGGCCCCGCCCCTGTGTGATGTCACGCTCTGCCCCCTCAATGCAAGCCTATGGGAGGGTGTGTGACAGCTGTCACGTGTGACATCATGCTCCGCCCCCTCAATGCAAGCCTATGGGAGGGGGCGTGACAGCTGCCACGCCCCCTCCCATAGGCTTGCATTGAGGGGGAGGAACGTGACGTCACATGGGGTTGGGACCGTGATATCACAATGCTCCTGCCCTGTGATCACCAGTAATCATACCCGGAGCGAACATGCTCCGGGGACTGATTGTAACGGGGTGCTGCGTGCAAGATCACGGGGGTCCCCAGCAGTGGGACGCCCGCGATCAGGCATCTTATCCCCTATCCTTTGGATGGGGGATAAGATGTCTTAGCACCGGAGTACCCCTTTAATATGCATATGTTCTATATGGTGGGAGTACACCATTGCCAGGCTGTACAGGTAGCAGCTTCTCTTACGTCAGAACAAAAGGATTTGATGTCATTGATCCTTCTTACCCTTCGCATTTCATTAGGGAGTCTGGAGGTCTTCTTATACATTAGATGGTTGGCCAGTTTGACCAAAATGAAGGGGTTTTGCTGAAATGAATCCTATGTTTATGGCCAGTTATACATAGAAAATAGTAGCAGCCACTTGCTCATAGGCCTACAAAGTCATTAGCGCTCAACAGTAGGGGGGGTTAAACATACTATATATAGGTTTTTATGTGACTCAAAAAATAATAAGCTTTGTACATTCAGGTTAAAACCGTGTTTTACACAAAAGCTGATTAACAAAGCATTTAAGACATTTCTAATGTAGCAGCAGATTACAAAATAAATTGGCATATAGGTTTTAATACATTTATTGTACTACATTCATTTTCCCATGCAGTTAGCTGACAAGTAATTGTTCTTGTAAAGAAATGGAGACACAGCACGAAATTCATTAAGCTTTTTACGCCAAGCAGGGATATGACTTAAGGTCACTACTGGGAGTAAAATCAACCATTCACATTCACAATGTATATTTAAGCCCTAGCTATATACGCTGGGGTAAAAAATGCAAAATAAAAAAAGATGAATTTCTCATCAGTCAAGTTACCTAACTTAAATGTGATTTTGGTTGGTTATTTTGGTCATGTTAGACAAACAGGCTGTCTGAGTTATGCCCAGTTCTAGACATTCAATATGCAACTTAATTTTAGGTTAAATACTAGGTTAAAAATAAGTGAGCCACTGACTCTCTTATAATAAGTAGAAAAAACAATCAAGCTCTCGCCCTCTTTCCAGTTAAAGGGGTACTCCGATGGAAAACTTTATTTTTTATTTTTTATCAACTGGTGCCAGAAAGTTAAACAGATTTGTAAATTACTTTTATTAAAAATCTTAATCTTTCCAGTACTTATTAGCTGCTGAATACTACAGAAGAAATTATTTTCTTTTTGGAACACAGAGCTCTCTGCTGACACCATGACCACAGTGCTCTCTGCTGACATCTCTGTCCATTTTAGGAACTGTCCAGAGTAGGAGAAAATCCCCATAGCAAACTCTGTACAGTTCCTAAAATGGACATAGATGTCAGCAGAGAGCACTGTGCTCGTGCGGTCAGCTGAGAGCTCTGTGTTCCAAAAAGAAAATAATTTCCTATGTAATATTCAGCAGCTAATAAGTACTGGAAGGATTAAGATTTTTTAATAGAAGTAATTTACAAATCTGTTTAACTTTCTGGCACCAGTTGATTAAAAAAAAAAAGTTTTCCACCGGAGTACCCCTTCAACGTCTACACAAAAGACCATGAGCACTGGCCAATAGATAGATCCGCCAATATAGTATAAATAATTCAGTTGCACAGCTCTAGATAAAAATCCATCTTCTTTATTAAATTAATCCATATAAAAATAAGTAAACAGTCCACACAACATAAAAACACGACACATCAGGCCTGACGCTTTTAGGTCTCATGACCTTAATCATAGGAACAGGGGTCTATGATTAAGGTTGTGAGACCAAAATATGTCAGGCCTGATGCACTGTGTTTTTATGTCGTGTGGACTGTATACATGTTTATAGGGATTAGTTTAACAAAGAAGATGGATTTGTATCTGGAGCCGTGCAGCTGAATTACTTTTACTATACTGATTGACTCTCTTGTGCCTGAAAAAAAATATCAGCTAATCCAGAAACAATTGGATTGTATGTGCAAAACTTTTTAGAACAACCTCCTTGTATTACAGTTTTCTCATTCCCTCAGCTGATCACACTTCATTAAAAGGGTACTTGGCCCCAAGACATCTTATCCTCTATCCGAAGAATGGGGATAAGATGTCAGATTTTTGGGGGTCCAGGGCTCAAGGCCGGTGCCGCAGCATTCTGAAGCTTGGAGTTTCCGTGTTCATGATGTCATGCCATGCCCCTCCACATGTTGCAAAACTACAACTCCCACCATCCCATCTATAAAGCGCAGAGATAGAAGTAGGCATCCAATAAAGGGATTGAACAAGCAGTAAAAAGAAATGTGACTTGAATTAAGGGTTAACAGTATAAACCGAATGAGATTCCTAAACAAAATTAAATTCAAATATGCAAAACTGTATAATACTAAGATTTATCAAGTAGATAAGGCAACTGGTCACATGTTTGTAACAAGGGCTGCGTGATTGGTGGCTAGGGGATTTGGCAATGCATAAGAATTGTTAGGAATCACAGCAGGTGGTGGATTCTCTGGGCCTGTGTGGATGTAGAGCCATGCAAGGGAGCAGAGTCTAAGGTGCCGCTGGTCTTCACCAGACCCTGCCGCAAAGCGTGATGGTCTTGTTGCGGCATGCGGCACCCAGGTCCCTACCCCTGGCATGACTTGTCCACACAGGTAGCTGGGGGGGGTGGCGTGGCACAGAAGGACACTGGCAGGATGTGGCAGGGAAGCAATGGAGGAGCATAAATATATATGCCCCAGGGGACAGGTGTAATCACTTTAATTAATTGGGCACTGGCCATTTAAGAAACAGAGCTCCGGCACGCGTGCGCCCTAGAAGGCACACAGTGAGGCAGTGGCTGAGGGAGGTGAGTGATGGGCTGGGATTCGCATGCGGGCGCATCCCGCGATGCAGATCCCAGCCCCGCCAGCAACAGAGACATGAAATCGCGCTCACGGCCAGCATGTCTAGCCGGAGTGCGGCTGTTACAGTACCCCCCCTTTGGTCTCCCCCTTTTCTTTGGAACTAAAAAAGTTCCCCACCACATGAGACCAAGGTGTGTTAGAAATGGGCAAAGGCTGTAAGGAACTTGCAGGCTTCTGTTGAGGAATCTTCTGTCTTCTAACAGGTACAGAAGGAATCACAGGAGGATCAAGACAGGGATCTTGGCAATATTGTCCCCAGGAAGTGATTTCTCCAGTCTTCCAGTTGAGATGTGGAGAATGGCGTTGAAACCAAGGAAGACCAAGAAGAAGCTCTGAAGTACACTGTGGTAGCACATAGAACACAATTTTTTCTTTATGCAAATTTCCCACATGCATATCAAGGTGTTGCGTGCGAAATTGCACCTTATAATTTAGATTCTGTCCATTTACAGAAGAGATGTAGAAGGGCTTGGCGAGACGTGACATTGGAAGACGATATTTATGGACCAGGGAGGCACCAATGAAGTTACCAGCGGAACCCGAATCCAAAAGAGCAGAGGCAATGAAAGAGGTTCTGGAAGAGGTGAACACTTGGACTGGGATGGTCAAGCGATGAGAAGCAAAATTCACACCAAGGGATGCCACTCCAACTTGAGCAAGATGAGGGCGATCTCCCGGACGTGAAAGACATACAGAACAGTCTTTGAGAAAGTGCTTAGTACTGGCACAATACAAGCACAAATTCTCATTGCATTGACGGGATCTTTCCTGTGGCATTAAGCCAAAACGGTCCACTTCCGTAGCCTCTTCAGCAGGAGGCAAAGTAGATAGTAGAGGTGGATGTTGGAACACAGGTGCCAGTCGGGGTAATCGCTGTGTTCGGGAGGGATTCTCCTTCCAAGAGAAGTTCTTCCTGCCGCTCGGCAAAACGCACATCAATATGGGTGGCCAAATGGATGTTTGCTCAGGTTATTCTGAGAATCTCGTGCTGCGAGAGCATTTTTGATTCAAGGGGAAAGTCCTTTTTTAAAGTTAGCACACAAGGCCTCGTCGTTTCAGGAAAGTTCTGAGGCAAGAGTACAGAACTGAACTGCGTAATCACCAACCGGGGAGTTTCCTTGGCAAAGGTTCAGTAGACCGGTCTCGGCAGAGGAGGCTTGGGCGGGTTCTTCAAAAGCTTTGCGGAATTCAAAAAGGAATGCAGACAGGTTCAAGGAGACCGGATCTCTACGATCGCAGAGAGGAGTAGCCCAGGCCAGGGCTCTTCCGGACAGCAGACTGAAGACAAATGCCACTTTAGCACGCTCTGTCGGGAACAGATCCGCTATGAGTTCGAGATGGACAGAACACTGTGTCACACTGTGTACCTGTTCCCCGTTTCCCTTCCTAACCTGTACCTGTGTACCTGCCCTGACCTTCTGCCATCTGCCACGTCCAGCCAGTGTCCTTCCGTGCCACCCCCCCCCCCCAGCTACCTGTGTGGATGAGTCGTGCCAGGGGTAGCGACCTGGGTGCCGCCTGCTGCAGCAAGACCATCCCGATTTGCTGCGGGCTCTGGTGAAGACCAGCGGCACCTTAGACTCCGCTCCCTGGCATGGCTCACGTCTACACCAACACAAGCCCAGAGGATCCACCACCTGCCGTACACCTGCCGTGATTCCTAACCGTAAGATCCGGCCTGTCCTAACAGTTGCTGCGCAACAGCAACAACTGCAGCAGCCACCTGTTCCTGAGTCTCCTCCTGTGCCTCCAGTGTTCTGTGTCTTCTAGAGGCATGGTCCTCTCTACAAAGATGGGCAGTATGAATAGAACAGGATGGCACTGAATATCTGTCACAGGGAATCTAGTCTAGATTAAGGGGTGCTTATGAGAAAGGCACCTGTCAAGGGTGGTATATATATTCAACCAGTGAGTAGTCAGTTCATGATGTGTTGAAAGCAGGAAAAAGCAAAATTATGAAGGCTAGATGAGTCAGAGTATCTCCAAAATGGTAGATCTGCAGGAGTGTTTCTGTTATGTAGTGATTAGTAGCCCTGATAGCGTTATGGGTACCCAAGGCTCAGTAATGGACTTGGGGCACAAGAGGGTCCTACTTAAGATTAGTCATGTGGTTTTAATATCATTGCTGACTGGTATTTAAAGTAAATGTATTTCTATAAAAACATTTCCACAGTGATAGACTGTAACACCCCACAGGTGTGGACCCTGTGTACCATAAGAGGCAACTGGCCAGGCAGGCAGAAGGGCAAACTGACACTAAAGATAGCGTCAGATGCAGCAGAGCTGATTTATGTGTTAGCTGAGCAGGTACTGTGACAACAACTATCCAAAATGGCTACAAGTGCATGGTGGGTGGAATAAGCTACAAGTAGACTAGGAATCATAATAGACAGTCGAAGTTCATTGACAGGAGAGACAGGTCAGGTTCCAGGGGATGAGATAGAGGCAAAGCCCAGTAGACAGGCAGAGATCAGCAACACAGGATCAGCAGACAGGCAAAGACTGAATATACAACCTTGCTGAGGCCTGGCACAGCAGGTGGGGCAGACTTATACATGTAGTGCATAGCTGGGATTGGAGGAGGATCCTTTAAGCAGTGCACGCTGGCTCTATAAAACTTTGCCAGTACTTGCACGCGCCCCTAGTGGACACAGCAGAAACTGCAGCAAGAGACACACCAGATCAGGAAGACTAGCAGCATTACATGGACAAAGAATGGTGCCGTGCTTCAAAACACTTCCAAATGCTGCTCTGTACTTTACTGGTAAGGCTCTGTACTGGTATGTTGTCCCTTCATTTTACTGATCAGAATTGTTTTCATTAATATCCTACTGAGATGCCATCACTAAATGTAATGGGAATCTCCCTTTAGCTACACGGCAGGAAACAACCCCAGAAAGACAACACCATGATGTCTATAAAAGCCAGCATGACATTGAAAACAGAAACAGAGAAATGCTGTTAAATGCAACATTTTTTTTTTTTTTTTAACATTAATGACTGCTAATGCTGAACTTATATCAGGAAGCTAGCGGTATCTCTATGTGCGTAAATGTTGGGGGGAAACTATTGAATGCATTTCTCTATAATTAATGCATATTTAACCAGTAAACCTGTATAAGAGGATATCTGAACTCTATGCATGTGCCGTATGGAATCAGAAGGCCAATATTATTAAGTCAACATATGGTAAATGTCAGCAGCTGTTTGGCATTTCTGTGTAGGAAGCAGCTGAATGCCTAACAAGCAGATAATTCCCACAAAGGGCACCCCACCTTCCCGGCCTCTCCAAGAAAACTGCCTGCAATTAGTTTTATTGATTGCACCGGGTGGAGGAAAAAAGTGGACGTGTTGTATAAAGTGTCCTCCTGGATTCCCATTGGCTTACGATAAACCTGAATGTAAGGAATACTTTCTCTGTAAGACACTTCATATTTCAAAAGAAGTAGAAATAACACACTTAAATGACAAACCAGGCAAAAATATTACATTTTATTGGCACTGGGAAAACTGAAGGGAAGAGTCTTTGCTGAATAATTTTAGTCTGCTTGATTTTATCTAGGTTTTTACAGGAACACTAAATCTGGAAATGAATGGAAAGAAGAAAAGGACAAATATTTGTCAGTCTGAAAGGCTTTCTGCAAGCTTTTAAAACACGGGTCTCACAGAAAACTTAAATAAAATAGGGCTGTCATCTTTGATCATTTAGAGGAGTGTTTCCAAGCCCAGTCCTCATGTACCCACCAACATGTCATATTTTTGGGTATTCCTTAGTCTTTTACAGGTAATAAAATTCTGGTCAGTGCATTAGGCATCACCACAAGTGTTCTCTGTATGGGATATCCTCAGATCGGGACCTGTTGGGTGTACTTGAGGACTCTGTTTAGGAAAAACTTATTTAGAGGGTAAGAGTTAGTCCTGCACTCAGAACAGTATGGGGAGTTTTTATTGTATTTAAAAAATAATGGTTTGCCTTTTTCAGAAACAACACCACTCGTGTGAGTTGTGTATTGTATTCTGCAGATAGTCAACCAAATACCTTGGAAATGGAGAGGCATAGCAAGGAAGTAAAACATTTCTTTGATTTTTTATTTATTTATTTTATTCGGACTGCACATGTCCTCAATGCAAATATATGACACAAATAGAGTGTATCAATGTAGTAAACTACTTCTAGCCTGCTTAACTCTGTGGCTATTGATGAATAGACATTTTACCACTAATGGCCTCCTATTTACTAGCTAACAGTGCCATTGTTAAGTGCTGTAATGTCCACTTACCACCACTTTATTTCAATCCTGGCAGTGGCAACCATCCACCTTGATAGTCCATAGACTTATGTCCATAGAATGTCAAGGGGATGTCTCTCTCTGAAAGGGGCATGAACATCCTTCCTGTTGAGAACAGAATGGTAGAGATTGCCTAGTTTCCCCTGATGAAGTCGGGTGTGGCAAAATGTATACGTTTGAGCAAAGTAGGCACACCTAAATAGTAAATAGTGTGTAGCCTAACACCCAAACAAGATTTAGAAATACAAACACACAGAAAATGCCTGAAAATAAACAAAGAGACCAACAGGGGGGGGTCGTCTTGTGTGTTACCACTATAATAATCGGCAGTAATGTGACAGATGGTGTCACCAGGCAGGAGATGCCCTTAGGTAATGGCCGCTTACCAGAAGCGAATAGGAAATTTTCATATCAACCCACACAGGGGTTTTCTAAGAAGTAAAGAACCAGCTGCAAAGCCCAGGACACAGGAGAAGGAGAAGTCCAATCCTGATGGGAACCAATACGTGGAGTAGAAAAAACGACCCTTTAAAAGGCGCTGCTGGTTCAAGTAAGAAGTTGATCCAAGCCAAGAATATTATAAATCACCGTGGTGATTTATTTAAGTAGATAAAACAATAAATAGTACAAATGTATCATTCCTGCCTTGGATCCACTTCATACTTGAACCAGCAGCGCCTTTGAAAGGGTCGTTTTTTCTACTCCACGTATTAACACATAGAAAAGAGAGTGAAAATAAAAAGCATCCCACATGCAGTGATCATTTAATAAAAATACATCTTTATTACATACATTTATACTCCTGTATACTCCAGAATGAAGAAACAACAGAGGAATTTGGACAAAATAATTAGTCTGTGTCAATGCATCCGATTGGCACCACATTAGTCCGTATACCATCATTACCTGATACATAGGATATAATGCAAGTATAAACTCCAGATATCCTTGTATACTGAAATACAAACCCAATGCCTAAAATATTATTTAAATTTCAAATATTATTTAAATAATAGAAATTACCTAAGCATCATAATTGTGCAAAATAGCTTTCAACAGTGCCTTCTGGTTGCCAACAGACCTGCACAATGCCCTGGCACAAGTGTAATGTCAGTCCTGTGGGCAACTTCCTCAGGGGCCTACCATAGGTCAACTAATAATATGTTGTCCTAGTTATAAATAGTACAAAGTTAAGTACATACTAATACACAATTAAACTTATTGTATTGTTACAGACTATAAAACCCAGACATTTTAGCTAATCCATTACAGTATATGTTGTGAGATTACCAGCCCTTCACATGATTTGGTGACACTCACGAGATGTATAGGCAATATGTGTGAACACCCCATGATTTGCATGTAAATGAAGCATTCTAATAGCATATTGGGATATTGTGTTGAATTGGTTTCATGAGAAATTAGAAACCATAAAATGTACCGTATTTTTTGCCCTATAGGACGCACCAGCATATAAGACGCACCCAATTTATAGGTGCAAAATCTAAAAAAAATAAAGATTTTGAACCCAATAGTGGTCTTCAACCTGCGGACCTCCAGATGTTGCAAAACTACAACTCCCAGCATTCCCGGACCCGTCACCGCTGCCCTGGATGTCGCTCTGTCGCCGTGTCCCCGTCGCTTCGGAACGTCTCCTGCCGGCCGGGTATCCTCGCTCTCCGCCGCCGCCATCACGTCGTTACGCACGCCGACGCACGTACGTGACGATGTGATGACGAGGAAGGAGAGCGCCGGCCATACAGGGGATCCCAGCACGGAGAAGACACAGAGGAGGCAGGTAAGGTCCCTCCCGGTGTCCTGTAAGCACTAACCCGGCTATTCAGTCGGGCTGTTTGGGACCGCCGCGGTGAAATTAGTGTCACTTTCCCTTCAGACGCGGCGGTCAGCTTTGATCGCCGCGTCTGAAGGGTTAATACAGGGCATCACCGCGATCGGTGATGTCCTGTATTAGCCGCGGGTCCCGGCCGTTGATGGCCGCAGGGGCCAATGCGATAGGGGTGTATTCGCCGTATAAGACGCACCGGCCGTCTTATACGGCGAAAAATACGGTACTTGCTTTTGATCAGTGAGATGAGAGATGCTTCTCCCTGCTCTGCAACAACCGATTCCCAGGATGGGTTAGGGTGAAAATTAATCAAAGAACTTTTGACCCTGGGAAGCCCAGGGTCACTGAAACCCTTATTATCTCCCACCCCTAAAATTTAACCTTTATTCATGTGTTATTAAAAGAATTTATAAGGTGAGTGTATAACTTAAAAAATACGGGCTTGTGTGTGCTTAATAGTATTGTTTGTATTTCATCCAGTTATCACTGGTAAATGAATTGGTCCATATGTGGACTGCAGTTCCACAGTATATTGCACGCACAAGCTGGCGATATTAAAATGCTGAAAATGCCCCCTCTACATGTTTCACTACTTCCGTAGCGTCCTCAGGAGGGAAAATGGGCATCAACTCCTTGGTCTACCTACTGAGTATTTATACCTTTTGGGAACTCCCACTTTCATAGATCCACCTATCATAGGTTCATTATTTAATGCGCACCTGTATGACGCTGATTTGGACCAATCAGGTCCTGTTTACTGGTATTACCTGTATCTCCATCAACCTATCATCATTCCGGAGTTATCTCCTCGTCATCATAGCGGACAGGCGCTGGGTAGTGACGCGTATGTCATCTGATTATTGACGTCCAATCCTGAGCTTTAGACCGTGCACATACCTTGTTTGCGTTCCACATATCTGATGTTTGCGCTCCACTTCGGCATCCCGCCTCACTGCGCATGTCCGGAAATCGCGCTTGCGTACTTGTTCATTACCCGGACTTAGTCCGATATTCACGGAGAGCACTGCGCATGCGCAAGGGTATTCAAAGCTTAGGAATAACTCTATTCATAATTGTTTATTGACCAACTGGTATTAGAAGTTACTGTATTCCCATAAATGATGTATTAGGTGATATATTAAGTGTTTCTTCATATGGATATTTTATGATGGTAGTGTATGGTGAAAAGTTAATTATTAGCCCCACAGATCTTATTTAGCAAAGTTATCTACTCTTTAGCAGGGCTATATAGAAATGGTACCTAGAACTGTCCAGAATAAAACCTGTATTAGCTCGGGATATATAGATATAATCCATATTTTGTATGACGCGGGATATGTACTGTCCCCAAGATGTATATGAGTTTCCCCAAGAGAGTGTTATATATCATATTTGGTGTAAAGGCAGATATATAGGTTGTAGTTTCCTTTGTTCTAGTATCCTACATATCAGATATCCGGTGTCCTACACTCTTAAAGTTGTTCTAATACCTTTTGTTACCCTCTTTCAGATGTTATAGGGTCTCCCATCCGGACACGATCCCATGATCCATCCAGCTATCAAACCACATCGCTCCATCCTTTCCAACAGTGTATCTCCTCATGGTGAGTATCGAGTTATATTATAGGGAATCATATGTATAAAAGCTGATAGCCTCTTAAAATGTTAAGGCTACATGTCTATCAGGTAAGTGCACTGGTGGGTGGATCTTTCTATGGGTGTGGGTTATCCTATGTTTTATGGTGACCTTTCATTATCTCACTCATCTATCTAGCTATATTTCTTTATTAGTAGTCCTGTCCATTCGCTCAAATGAGGAATGCTGCATAGGAGAAGCCTTCATTGAAGAAAAAAAAGAAGCTAAATGGATATACAGACTTAAGTGTCTATCACCGAGAGGCCTCAATGAAGGCTTCTCCTATGCAGCATTCCTCATTTGAGCGAATGGACAGGACTACTAATAAAGAAATATAGCTAGATAGATGAGTGAGATAATGAAAGGTCACCATAAAACATAGGATAACCCACACCCATAGAAAGATCCACCCACCAGTGCACTTACCTGATAGACATGTAGCCTTAACATTTTAAGAGGCTATCAGCTTTTATACATATGATTCCCTATAATATAACTCGATACTCACCATGAGGAGATACACTGTTGGAAAGGATGGAGCGATGTGGTTTGATAGCTGGATGGATCATGGGATCGTGTCCGGATGGGAGACCCTATAACATCTGAAAGAGGGTAACAAAAGGTATTAGAACAACTTTAAGAGTGTAGGACACCGGATATCTGATATGTAGGATACTAGAACAAAGGAAACTACAACCTATATATCTGCCTTTACACCAAATATGATATATAACACTCTCTTGGGGAAACTCATATACATCTTGGGGACAGTACATATCCCGCGTCATACAAAATATGGATTATATCTATATATCCCGAGCTAATACAGGTTTTATTCTGGACAGTTCTAGGTACCATTCCTATATAGCCCTGCTAAAGAGTAGATAACTTTGCTAAATAAGATCTGTGGGGCTAATAATTAACTTTTCACCATACACTACCATCATAAAATATCCATATGAAGAAACACTTAATATATCACCTAATACATCATTTATGGGAATACAGTAACTTCTAATACCAGTTGGTCAATAAACAATTATGAATAGAGTTATTCCTAAGCTTTGAATACCCTTGCGCATGCGCAGTGCTCTCCGTGAATATCGGACTAAGTCCGGGTAATGAACAAGTACGCAAGCGCGATTTCCGGACATGCGCAGTGAGGCGGGATGCCGAAGTGGAGCGCAAACATCAGATATGTGGAACGCAAACAAGGTATGTGCACGGTCTAAAGCTCAGGATTGGACGTCAATAATCAGATGACATACGCGTCACTACCCAGCGCCTGTCCGCTATGATGACGAGGAGATAACTCCGGAATGATGATAGGTTGATGGAGATACAGGTAATACCAGTAAACAGGACCTGATTGGTCCAAATCAGCGTCATACAGGTGCGCATTAAATAATGAACCTATGATAGGTGGATCTATGAAAGTGGGAGTTCCCAAAAGGTATAAATACTCAGTAGGTAGACCAAGGAGTTGATGCCCATTTTCCCTCCTGAGGACGCTACGGAAGTAGTGAAACATGTAGAGGGGGCATTTTCAGCATTTTAATATCGCCAGCTTGTGCGTGCAATATACTGTGGAACTGCAGTCCACATATGGACCAATTCATTTACCAGTGATAACTGGATGAAATACAAACAATACTATTAAGCACACACAAGCCCGTATTTTTTAAGTTATACACTCACCTTATAAATTCTTTTAATAACACATGAATAAAGGTTAAATTTTAGGGGTGGGAGATAATAAGGGTTTCAGTGACCCTGGGCTTCCCAGGGTCAAAAGTTCTTCTCCCTGCTCTGGGCACACCACAGAAGAAGGTCCCATAGACTATTAAAGTTCATGTCAGGCAGCTGCTGCCAAGGCAAATAAAATCATGGGGTGCATCAATAGGGGCATAGATGCCCACGACAAGGAAATAATTCTACCGCTGTACAAATCACTAGTCAGTAGACATTTGCAATTCGGTTCGGCACGAATGTCTAATTTACCGAATTTTACAGTTTTCGTGCATTCGGACCGATGTGTATATATATACGGCCGTGCAGGGGACCATAGGAGAGCGGCCGCTGCATCCATACATTTATACAGGAGCATCACAGCGGGTGTGAGGAGTTATACCTGCAGTGATCTTTCCTTTACTACAAGTACTACTACTCCCAAGATGGAATACACTCTGCCTCATGCTGGGAGCTGTAGTACCTGCATTAATAGACAGATCGCAGCAGGTGTCAGAAGTTACACTTGCTGCGATATGTCTATTAATGCAGGTACTACAGCTCCCAGCATGGAGCAGAGTGTGCTCCATGTTGGGAGTATTAGTACCTGCAGTAAGGGACAGATCCCAGCGGATGTCACTTCTCCTGACACCCGCTGCGATCGTCCTTATGTGAATGTCGGGATCAGCTGTTCTCAGGGCTACAGAGCCGGGAGAACAGCTGACGCTGAGCCGTAGGTATACATCGTATATCTACTGCCCAGCAAGAACTTACAGTGAGCCTGCAATGTGTATACAGTATACACATTGCTGGCTCACTTAACCCCTTGCTGAGCTGTGCGCTATGCGCAAGCCCAGCAAGGGAAGAGTTAGCTTACACTGCCGGACAGTGTAGGTTAACCCTTTGGGCGGTATACACTATATACAGCTATCTATAGATAGCTGTATACAGTGTATACAGAAGACGAAGTCCGCTTACTTCCCTCGAGTCAGGGGCAGGTCCGTGTAGCTCCGCCCCCTAGTGATGACGTCATTAGGGGGCGGAGCCACAGAAGGGAACAAGGCTAGTTAATCTGAAGCTCTGTTCACATTGTACATTTTGTATAATGTGAAAAGACCCTTCTGGCAGTGTCTACCCAGACAGGGAGACTCCAGCTGTTTGCAGAGGATTACTGCGGATTCGATGGATTACGGCGGATTATTTTTTTTTCCTTTAATAAAATGGTTAACGAGGGCTGTGGGGGAGTGTTTTTTTAAATAAAATAATTTTTTCAATGTGTTGTGTTTTTTTTTTTTTTTATTGAATTTTCAGGGTTAGTAGTGGAAGCTGTCTTATTGACGGAATCCATTACTAGGCCAGGGCTTAGTGCTAGCCCCAAAAACAGCTAGCGCTAACCCCCAATTATTACCCCGGTACCCACCGCCACAGCCGGTACCAACATTTAAATAAAAAAAAAAACGCATAGGGTTCCCCGTATTTTCATTCTCAGCACAATACCAACCAAACAGCAACAGCCTGACGTTACCAGGGTGGGCGAGGACCATTGTTACTGGCCCTCCCCAGCCTAAATAACGCTATCCTGTTACCGCCTAGGTCCAGGAGCGCCATTTTTGAAAATTCAATAAAAAAAAATTAAATAAAAAAAAAAAAACACAACACATTGGAAAAATTATTTTATTTAAAAAAACACTCCCCCACAGCCCTCGTTAACCATTTTATTAAAGGAAAAAAATAATAATCCGCCGTAATCCATCGAATCCGCAGTAATCCTCTGCATACACGGATCTGAAAAGAGAAGAAAAAAACCACAAAAAATTGGTAATGACATTTTTGGCGCTGTCCGCTGGGGAGAGCACCCATGATGCAATGTCTACCCAAACAGGGAGCCACCAATTGGTGCAAAACTACAACTCCCAGCATGCCCAGACAGCCTTTGGCTGTCTGGGCATGCTGGGAGTTGTAGTTTAGCAACAGCTGGAGTCTCCCTGTCTGGGTAGACACTGCCAGAAGGGTCTGTTCACATTATACAAAATGGACAATGTGGGGGCGTGGCTTGACGCGCTGGAGGAGAGACGTGACCGCTGAGAGCTCCTGACTGGGCCAGCAATCTTCGGGCTAGCAAATGTGTTATGGGAGGCAGACACAGAAATAAGAAGAAGAAACAGCTGGCTAAACACCCAGGGGACCCTCCGCGCCCGATCTCTACCTTCTTCTAACCCCAAAAGCCGCAGGAGAAGCCCTCATCTGCTCCGGGGCCTGCAGACACTGCTATGCCTGGAACCGGAAGTAAGCCACAGCGCAGCGAGGATGTGCTCACAGAGACCGCTGCACACCCCGGGTCCAAGGCGGCTCTCCCGAACGCGGCACCGCTGCAGCCGGCAGGAGAGAGGAAAGAATATCCTCCAGCCACAGACCACCAGGGATCACAGGTATTGCAGGGGACTCTACCCCCACCCTCGCACATGACACAGTGTGCCGCTCACAATACTCCTCAGACCCGGTGCACCTTAACCCCCTCTACAATGGCGGCCACACCAACTATCAGGGAGCCTGCTACTAGCCCACAACCAGATCCAGCTATGAAACGCATTACCTCTCCTTCACCCACTGACCCTCATATGTCGGAGGACCGGTCTGAATGTTCACGGCAACCTAAGACCCAGAAGGGGTCTGTACCTACTACTGCTCACAAAATGGCAGTGACTAGAGAGGTTCATATTTCATCTGCCTCCTCTCCACAGCCGGACTCATGGGAAAAGAGACATGCGGGCCCTGTTGAATCTAAGTTGCTGCCTCGCACTCCTGAGGTCCCAAAGGACCCCCCCCTCCCATCCATGAGCACCCACAGGGAGCAACCCTCTGCATCTAAAACCTTGCACTGCCCCATTCAGATTGAACCGGGTCCGCCTGCCAGAAATGCGCTAGACTGGGCCTCTGAAATGGACTATGCCGACTCCAGATCTGACAGAGGCTCCTGTGAATCATCTAGTGACACTGACACCCCGGAATATTGGGGCGCCAGTCCCCCTGCCAAAAAGAAATTGTTCAAAACCCCACGGAAACTATCCACATATAGATCACTGGGTTCCAACAAATCCTCTTCAGATGACTCCCAAAGCAGTGGACTCCTCTCACCTAGAGCTGCCAAATCCAAATCGCCTAACAGTATGGACACCTCACAGATTGCACCTGCTCAACCATATCTAGACCCTTCTCTCCCCTCGCCGGAGACGGCGGTTAACACTCTCAAAGGTCACCCGGAGCTACAGGCTCTTCTAGCCTTATTGCCTACTAAATCAGATATGATCTCACTGGCGACTGATCTGAAATCTGCATGGAAAGAAGATTTACAGCCTGTTAAAGCAGACATATCTGCACTCCAGGACCATGTCCATAAGTTGGAGGAATTCCAATCCACCGTCAATTCAACTATTAATTCTCTACAAGAATCTACTAAACAACTTTGCCTTCAACATGCTGCTACTATAGACCACCTGGATGATATGGACAATAGGAACCGTAGGAATAACATAAGGATTAAAGGACTCCCGGAATCTGTCCCACCTCAGGATCTATCTGCCACCTTACAACATTTGTTTAACGAAGTACTTCAAAAACCTCCTGACCATGTCATCGAACTTGACAGGGCACACCGAGCCCTTAAAGCCAAAAACCCAGACCCCCGCAAGCCGAGGGATGTCATCTGTCGAGTACACCACTTTAGACAAAAAGACGACATAATGCGCAAAGCCTGTACACTCAAAAACCTCACATACAATGGATCAGCTGTACAACTCTTTCCTGACCTATCACTGCGTACATTACGCCTTAGGGCAGCAATGAAGCCGCTGCTCACTCTACTCCAAAATGCAAAAATCCTGTACAGATGGGGCTACCCCTTCTACTTGATCCCCAAACATGGCTCCACTACGGCATCACTGCGGAATCCAGCGGATCTCCAACATTTCTTACAAACATTCAAGCTCCCTACCATAGCACTACCTGAATGGAACACCCTGTTCGACTTCACAGCCCCGCCAGCGCCGAGACGCGGAGTCTCTTCTCCAGCGGAACATAGAGATGGCTCTCTGCAGACACCGTTGCCACAACGACAGAAGAGGAAGACTTGAAAGTGACTCTGTTATCTCTATCTATCTCTTTCTAGTCCCCAATCGGATCTGCAAGGGAGTCCAGTCCTGATGCCCTAGGCTTCTGGAACTCCCCGCAGACCCTATTCTAGATTACTTCTGTGCCTTACATATGTGCTAAGTTCCTTATTTCACACTGAAGTGGTAATGCCCATGCTCCTGTTGGAGCTTTAGTTATATTGATGTTCTCAGGTTGCCCTCCGGCTACTGTTGTTTCTCTAGTAGTCAACTCTGTGATAGTCATGATATTTACCCTCATTTTCTTCTTATTTTTACTGCCTCCTCCCCATTAGTTTCCAAATTGCTCCTCCCCGACAAGATTTATATAGCCCGTCCATCCATGATGCCCACCCCGATTAGGGGGTGGCTACACCATATGCTTACCCTAGGCCCTGACTTTTACGATAACGTATGTTCACTACGCCACTCACAGCCCATCGTATCTTCTACGTGACCCCCACTAGGTTAATGGTCAGACTGGCTCTGACCTTTCTCTTGGCCCTTATGGCCATCATCTTTAGTACCCTTGCTTTCGTGCCTGTACGTCAGCTCCTATCTTTCCCTTCTAACCCTCCTTTTTTTCACCCCTCCTTTTCTTTTTCTTTTCATAGGTCTACTGCCTCCGAGATAGTGTGCCTTCGCGGGGCGAGCATCTGGTGGATATCTGGGCATCTGAGTGAGTACTACATCATCCCCACTGATCAAAATGGCTGCTGACATTAAGGTAGTGACACTTAACATACAGGGTTTCTACACCCCTGAAAAGAGGGCTCAGACTCTATACTCGCTACACAAACAGAGAGTCCATATCCTTACCCTGCAAGAGACACATTTTAAGGATGGACATGTGCCTAACATAAACACTCGCTATTACTCGCAATGGTTTCATAGCACCAATCCTGAGAGCAGAGCGAGGGGGGTGTCGATGGCGTTTCACAGGTCTCTTCCTATCTCTGTTGGCTCCACACTTGTAGACCCTAATGCTAGGTATCTATTTGTCAACTGTACGATAGCTGACCAACCACTCACCATAGCATCGGTATATGCACCTAACCACTCTCAAGTATCCTTTTTGATCCGAACATTGAATACACTAACAAGCTTTGCCACGGGTAGCATAATTTTATGTGGAGACTTCAATCTCCCTCTTTTCCCCGCCACGGACACCTCTACTGGCCACTCAACCCTTTCTCACAGTAAATTAAGAGCCCTTCGCCACAAACTACACTCCCTTCAATTGAGCGATGTGTGGAGATCGCTGCATCCTAAGGACAGGGATTACACTTTTTATTCCCACCCCAGACAATCCTACAGCAGAATAGACTATATTTTTCTCCCACACCACCTCCTCCCCTCCGTAAATTCAACCACCATAGGGATTAGGACGCTTTCTGACCACGCCCCGGTTTTCTGCTCTTTCTCCCTTCCTTCCTTCAGGAAGCCCCATGCTTCATGGCGACTTAATGAATCTCTGTTGTTAGATGTGCTCTGTATAAACGAACTGCGAGACACCATTACCCAATTTGAGCGAGATCACAATTCTGATCCTACAGCTCCCGCCATGAAATGGGATGCCTTGAAATGCGTCTTGCGTGGAGTGCTGATGAAGCATGGGGCCAGATTGAAAAAGGAAGCTTCTGCCAAATTTCATACCCTAACACAATCCTTACATAGCTTGGAAACTCAACATAAACAAACACAACAGGACCGGGTTTACAGGGAAATCATCAAAGTTAGAAATGACCTTTTGGATTTGATGAACGCTAAACACCGCTATTACCGGCAATTGACCGGACGGGTCTTTTATGAATGGAGTAATAAATCCGGCCGTTTATTGGCATCTGCCCTCAAATCCAAACGCTCATCTAATTTCATACCAGCGATTAAGACAGACTCAAATACCACCTCTCATCTGACCCCAGACATATTAGCGGCATTCCACGAGTACTACTCCAACCTGTATAACCTCCCCAGGCCCCCTGCCTTAGCCGCGGCTTCCACTGCTCCACAGTCACTCCAACAATATATTTCAGCTACCGCCCTCCCCTGCCTGTCCCAAGAAGTTATCCAGCAACTGGAGGCTCCATTTTCGCCTACGGAATTAGAGTTAGCAATCTCTGGGTTGCCGTCTGGGAAAAATCCTGGCCCAGATGGCTACACAGCAAAATTTTATAAAACTCTGAGAGCGGAACTCATGGCTCCTCTCCTGTCGACCTTTAATACAGTTACTAAGGAATCCCCTCTACCACCCTCCTTCATGCGGGCATATGTCACAGTAATTCCCAAAGAGGGTAAAGACCCTCTTCTCTGTCCAAGTTATAGGCCGATTTCCCTCATCAACCTAGATGCTAAACTGTTCGCGAAATTAATCGCGAATAGGCTGGCGGTACACATGAATTCCCTTATCCACCTCGATCAAGTTGGATTCATTCGAGGAAGGGAGGCTCGTGACAACACCCTCAGAGCTTTCTCTTCCATACATTATGCTCAAAAACGCAAGATCCCATTGTTACTGTTGTCACTAGATGCTGAGAAAGCCTTTGATCGAGTGGACTGGGAGTTTATGTCTGCCACTCTCTCCCAGATTGGTCTAGGTAACGTGATGTTGGAACGTATACTAGCCCTATAAACTAACCCTACTGCCCAAATACGAGTGAATGGCCAACTCTCCGCTCCTTTTCGTATTTGTAATGGCACGAGACAGGGCTGCCCACTCTCCCCGCTGCTCTATGTTCTATGTATGGAACACCTCCTTAATGATATACGAGCGAATCCGGACATACGGGGACTGCTAACGTCAACATGCCATCACAAATGCTCGGCTTTTGCCGATGACCTGCTCTTATTCATTTCTTCCCCCTATGTGTCACTCCCTTCCCTCATGGCCACAATCCGTAAATTTGCTGCCTGCAGTAACTATAAACTTAACCTTACTAAGTGCGAAGCGCTCAATATTACGGTCCACCCCAGTACCATAACCTCCCTAAGATCGTCATACCCCTTTAAGTGGCAAACACATGCATTGAAATACTTGGGTATCCAGGTGCCCTCTAAGCTGACGGATACTTACCGCCTGAACTTCCCCCCATTACTTCAATCACTGCGTGCCGATCTGGCTAGGTGGGTGCGCAGGGACTTCTCGTGGCTGGGCAGGATAAATATATTCAAAATGAACATGCTCCCTCGTTTGTTATACCTCTTTTCTTGTACTCCAGTATACCTGCCTCGCTCTTTCTTTCGGGAGGTCACTGCTCTCCTACTTGGCTTCGTCTGGGCGCATAGACATCCACGAGTGGCCAGGAACGTTCTGATTAGGCGTAAGCAGAGTGGTGGCCTGGCACTACCTGACTGTACCTCCTATTACCTAACAACAGTCCTTTCTAGAATCATAGATGGTCTACGTCATAGAACCGAGAAACAATGGGTCTCGCTTGAACTTGCCTCCTCACCATATGACATTAGAACCATATTATGGATACCCAGTACAGCTGTCCCTAACTACACACTTCTCAACACCCCGCCTATACTAACATCTGTCATAAGGGCTAATAAAACGTACCTATCGCGCTCTGGCCTCTTTTCACCCTCGGGACCTCTCAGCCCACTCTTTGGCAACCCAGCCTTCCAACCAGCCATGCAGTCATCATCCTTTCTAGCTTTTAGGCGGGACGATGCCCCTACCCTTAGAGATCTCTTAGATTCGTCTGGGTTGAAATCCTTACCGGACCTACTGAAAGGTGTCGACCCGTCACTCATGCATATCTTTCAATATAATCAGATTAAACACTTTTACAAGACACAGGGAAGCCAATTAGACCTCCTCAGACCTCTTACACCCTTTGAACGTTTGTGTACTTTCTCCTCGCATATAGGTAAAACGGTAAGCACACTATACTCTCATGTCCTAGAGACTACCACTAGTAGTTCAATACCCTTTCACGAGGCCTGGGAACGTGAACTTCAATGCACCATCTCTGACGAGGAGTGGAGAACGGCCTTCTCCTGGTGCCACAGGTCTTCCACATCGTGCAAGGCACATGAAACGAACTACAAAATTTTGGCGCAGTGGTATCGTGTACCTACCCTTCTGGCGAGGATGTACCCGAACGTGCCCGATACGTGCTGGCGGTGTGGGAGCCCTGGAGGCTCCATGACACATATTTGGTGGGAGTGCCCGACACTACAACCCTTCTGGACACAGATCTCAGACATTATGTCCAAACTCACAGCTACCACGCTTGCCCTGACCCCCAAAATGGCCCTTTTGTCAATACTGCCAAGATCTGTTCCAAAGTCGTCCACGAGACTACTCCACTTCCTCCTATTAGCTGCTAGAACTGTGATCCCTAGACTGTGGAGGTCGTCGACACCCCCTTCGGTCTCCTCATGGTTGAGTGAGCTCTCTCACCTATGTAAGATGGAGGAACTGCTATCAGACTCCAGGAATCAATTGGATAAGTTCATGGCCATTTGGGGACCCTGGAAAACCTTTATGTCGTCCACCTACTTCGAAACCCTGCATCTAAATACATAACCTCTCTCCTACACTACCATTACCACGACTCACACTTTGAGCAGCGTGCCTCAGATGCCGGGAACCTCCAGACTCGTCTCGCAAGGTAACTTCTTATTCTACTCCATACCTGACCTCTTCTCTCCCTCTCTTCCCCTTCTACTCTAAGATCTGTCCCATCCTTTACCCTCCCTGTTTTCTTGTACTAGAGGCTTAGGACCTCCACACAGATTCATTAATGTGATAACATGCCGGGTGTATATGCCCTTCCGCCATGGCAGCTTGTTTCTCCCATCCGTAATATTCTCTACCTATTACTACTGATACTTATAGTGCATTACTATGATCGTAACAGGTGGATGTTTTCTCTGTAATAATATACGGGTTGCTACACCACTTGATGGGTCGGACCCTGTCATTGGTGATACGTTTTGTTTCTCACTACTTTACCTATGGCATTGTTATGCTCTGTTATGTTTTCTTATTCTCATGTGTAAAACTTTAATAAAACATACTTTGGAAAAAAAAAATGGACAATGTGAACAGAGCTTCAGATTAACTAGCCTTGTTCCCTTCTGTAGCTCCGCCCCCTAATTACATCATCACTAGGGGGCGGGGCTACACGAACCCGGCCCGGGACTCGAGGGAAGTAAGTGGGACTTCGTCTTCTGTATATACTGTATACAGCTATCTATAGATAGCTATATATAGTGTATACCGCCCTAAGGGTTAACCTACACTGTCCAGCCGTGTAAGTTAACTCTTCCCTTGCTGGGCTTGCGCATAGCGCACAGCTCAGCAAGGGGTTAAGTGAGCCAGCAGCTGGGAGCTGTAGTACCTGCATTAATAGACATATCGCAGCGAGTGTAACTTCTGACACACGCTGCGCTCTGTCTATTAATGCAGGTACTACAGCTCCCAGCATGGAGCAGAGTGTACTCCATGTTGGGAGTAGTAGTACTTGTAGTAAAGGAAAGATCACTGCAGGAAGAAGAAGAGCGGCCCTGCATCTATACATTATACAAGAGGATCGCAAGGGACCCCTGCGATCTGTCAATTAGTACAGGCAACTACTACTCCCATCATGGAAGAGTGTGTTCCATGCTGGGAGTAGTAGTAGTACTGCCTAAAAAATGTTTTTAAAAAAAGTGAAAAACACACACACACTACATTTTTATTATTGTCGGCTACATTTTCAGTGCTTTACCCGCTCACATAAATTGATCCCTGTTTAAAAATGAATAAACATTTCATAATAAAAAAAGATACATTTCGTTAGATACAATTTTTTCCATCACTACTGTATCTTTTTTATTATTTTTTTTTTTATGGAACACTACGAAATTTTAATAAAAAAGGTATCTCCCAAATTTTTTAGGATCACTAAAGTCCCAAAAAAATAAAAAAAATTACCGAATGTACCCGAATACCGAATGTATCCGAAAAAATCAACCCGAATACCCGAATACCGAATGTATCCGAAAAATCTAAACCGAAAATATTGCCGAACCGAAATTTTTTTCCAAAACGAAAAAACTAAATGAAAAGAAACGAAAATTTTTCTAGTGCACAAGTCTACTAGTCAGACCACACATTACTGTGTACAGTACTGGGCACCAGTGTACAAGAAAGATATAGTGGAGCTGGAGAGGGTTCAAAGACGGGATACCAGAGTAATACGGGGAATGGGAGGAGTGCAGTACCCAGAAAGATTATTTAGTTTAGAAAAAAGAAGGCTTAGGGGCGACCTAATAACTATGTATAAATATATCAGGGGGCAGTACAGAGATCTTTCCCATGACCTTTTTATACCCAGGACTGTATCTATAACAAGGGGGCATCCTCTACATTTAGAGGAAAGAAGGTTTTTACACCAGCACAGACGGGGGTTCTTTACTGTAAGAGCAGTGAGACTGTGGAATTCTCTGCCTGAGGAGGTGGTCATGGTGAACTTTGTAAGGGAGTTCAAAAGGGGCTGGATGCATTTTTGGAGAGTAATAACATTACTGGTTATGGATACTAGATTTATAGGGACAGAATGTTGACCCAGGGATTTATTCAGATTCATTATACCCTCTATATATGCGATTACATGCATGTTTCTGTATATAAGGAATCTAATAAATGCATCTACACCTAATGGAGAATAAAATAGATGTCCAGCACTGGATATGTGGTAAAATATTCTTGGCTTTTTATTCAAAGATAGACAGGATACACATAGTACATGACACAAATTCTGACACGTTTCACGCAGTAATGCGCTTAGTCATAGAATCTACACCTAATGTTATATCACTTTATAGTTAAATGCTTTACAGAGCTAAGCAGCATATCTAGATATAACTCAGTATACATGCATATCCATAAGTTATCTGCAAAGTAGAAAAGTAAAGACCATTGAACTATATCTAACACATCTTACTTATTAGTAAAAATATATCTGTTATAAATAAATGATCACCCCTATGAGCATGTGTAAATAAAATAGGACCCTCACTTCCATATATAAAAGTGCAGAGTGCTAACTAATATCAATAATACTACAGTGTTATTGTATACAGTTCATAATTTGAATAATATTGGAATTATATGAAAGAAAAAGTGCCATAGTGCAAAAATCTATATATTAAGCACTAAACATCTTAATTCATAAAAAATACGTAACATGGAACAAAATTATGAGAAAAGGGAAGTCGTCCAGCTCACCACCGCCGCCTCAGTGCACGGACTCGTGAGGACACCACGAAGACGGGTAAGTAGAAAATAGAAGAAAGTCCAGCACAAAAGCACGATGCAAGAAGATGATTTATTGTGAATTCACACAGCAAACAGCAACATGGATCATGGAGTAGAGTGACGCGTTTCAGCAACCTTAGTTGCCTTAGTCATACCCAGAGTGACGCGTTTCAGCAACCTTAGTCGCCTTAGGAACAAAATTAGGTTACTATCATATCTAAGGTGACAATCCAATCTTTCTTGGCTAAAATTTGCTTTACCTTTCCTCTCTGATGCCACAGTGTATCTTTTCACTGATTCTGATCTGCAAGGATGTAGGGTCACAGTTATGCATTAATTTAAAGTGTCTGGGTAAGGCTTTCAATGCACAAATTTCTTGTATTTCTTTTGCCACCAGTAGGTCTCTAATAGAGGCGGCTCTACCATTAGGCCATTAAGGATGCCGCCTAAGCCATCACGTCTGTGGGGACCTTGCTCTGGCCCTGACTAGTGTTGAGCGGCATAGGCCATATTCGAATTCACCACGAATATTCGCGAATATATAGACGAATATTCGTCATATTCGTAATAGTCTCGTTTTATTTTCGCATATGCGAATATTCGCGCATACGAAAATTAACATATGCTAAAATTTGTACATACAAAAATTTAACACATGTGAAAATTCGCATATGCGAACATTCGTATATGCAAATTTTCGCATATGCGAAAATTCGCACACCAGTCTCACACAGTAGTATTAGAGCCTTCTTACACCACATAAGCTGGAAGCAGAGAGGGATGATCACTGTGATGTGTACTGTGAAAAAAAAAACAAAAAAAAAAACAAACGAATATTCGTAATTACGAATATATAGCGCTATATTCGCGAATTCGCGAATATGCGATATTCGCGAATAAAATTTGAATTGCGAATATTCGCGAGCAACACTAGCCCTGACTACCACAAGTTCAACAGTGCCCGCTGTGTCCAACTAGTCACTGCTTCCCCTCTGTCACTTTAAGAGAAGTGGCTGCTGGGGCTGGTTGCCTGCTGCGCGCAGGCACTTCAGATATGTCTCTGCCCGTCCCTATCCCCAGCTGCTCACAGAGACTCCAAGTTAAAGAATAAGAGACGTGCAGCCTCACAGCCTCTGCATCTATTTGCCTGCGACCCTCAGGAAATGTCTTCAGGTCACCTGCAGCCCATTACTGTGTTTAGCACATGGCCCCAGTGTCTGTGCCTGAGTGAGTGCCTCCTCTTTTACTCTGCACTCTGCAGACATTGCCTGCTGGCCAATGAACATTAACCCCTTAAGGACTCAGGGTTTTTCCGTTTTTGCACTTTCGTTTTTTCCTCCTTACCTTTTAAAAATCATAACCCTTTCAATTTTCCACCTAAAAATCCATATTATGGCTTATTTTTTGCGTCGCCAATTCTACTTTGCAGTGACATTAGTCATTTTACCCAACAATGCACGGCGAAACGGAAAAAAAATTCATTGTGCGACAAAATCGAAAAAAAAACACCATTTTGTAACTTTTGGGGGCTTCCGTTTCTACGCAGTGCATATTTCGGTAAAAATTACACCTTATCATTATTCTGTAGGTCCATACGGTTAAAATGATACCCTACTTATATAGGATTGATTTTGTCGCACTTCTGGAAAAAATCATAACTACATGCAGGAAAATTTATACGTTTAAAAATGTCATCTTCTGACCCCTATAACTTTTTATTTTTCCATGTACGGGGCGGTATGAGGACTCATTTTTTGCGCTGTGATCTGAAGTTTTTATCGGTATGATTTCTGTTTTGATCGGACTTTTTGATCACTTTTTATTCATTTTTTAATGGTATAAAAAGTGACCAAAATACGCTTTTTTGGACTTTGGAATTTTTTTGCGCGTACGCCATTGACCGTACGGCTTAATTAATGATATATTTTTATAGTTCGGACATTTACGCATGCGGCGATACCACATATGTTTATTTTTTATTTTTTTTACACTGTTTTATTTTTTTTATGGGAAAAGGGGGGTGATTCAAACTTTTATTAGGGAAGGGGTTAAATGACCTTTATTAACACTTTTTTTTACATTTTTTTTGCAGTTTTATAGGTCCCATAGGGACCTATAACACTGCACACACTGATCTCCTATTCTGATCACTGGCGTGTATTAACACGCCTGTGATCAGCATTATCGGCGCTTGACTGCTCCTGCCTGGATCTCAGGCACGGAGCAGTCATTCGCCGATCGGACACCGGGGAGGCAGGTAAGGGCCCTCCCGGTGTCCGATCAGCTGTTTGGGACGCCGCGATTTCCCCGCGGCGGTCTCGAACAGCCTGACTGAGCAGCCGGGTCACTTTCAGTTTCACTTTAGAAGCGGCGGTCAGCTTTGACCGCCGCTTCTAAAGGGTTAATACCGCACATCGCCGCGATCGGCGATGTGTGGTATTAGCTGCGGGTCCCGGCCGTTGATTAGCACCGGGACCGACGCGATATGATGCAGGATCGCGGCGCGATCCCGCTTCATATCGCGGGAGCCGGCGCAGGACGTAAATATACGTCCTGCGTCGTTAAGGGGTTAAAAGGGTACTCCGGTGGAAACCTTTTATTTTTTTATTTTTATCAACTGGTACCAGAAAGTTAAACAGATTTGTAAATTACTTCTATTAAAAAATCTTAATCCTTCCAGTACTTATTAGCTTCTGAATACTACAGAGGGCATTATTTTCTTTTTGGAACACAGAGCTCTCTTCTGACATCATGACCACTGTGCTTTCTGCTGAGAACTCCATTTTAAGAACTGTCCAGAGTAGGAGAAAATCCCCATAGATAACAAATGCTGCTCTGGACAGTTCCTACAATGGACAGTTATGTCAGCAGAGAGCACTGTGTTCCAAAAAGAAAATAATTTCCTAAGTAGTATTCAGCAGCTAATAAGTACTGGAAGGATTAAGATTTTTTAATAGAAGTAATTTACAAATCTGTTTAACTTTCTGGCACCAGTTGATTTAAAAAAATAAAGTTTTCCACTGGAGTACTCCTTAAGGGCCAGGCCAGCTGTATCAGTGTATACAGTGCTGTGTCTACTGCCCAGGCTGGTCTATGCTATGTTTGGTGTATATATTCTGTATATATATATATATATATATATATATATATATATATATATATATATATATATATCCTGTGATGTCACTGTGCTTTACTCTGTACTGTGACATCACTGTGTTCATTTTCCCTATACCATGTCATCATTGTGCATTTTACCCCTGTACTGTAACATCACTGTGTGTACTATCCCTACACTGTGACATCACTGTTTGTATTATGCCTGTGCTGTGACATCACTGTGTGTATTATTCCCGTTCAGTGACATAATTGTGTATATAAACCCTAATGCCCAGTTGCCCATAGAAACCAATCAGATCGCTTCTTTCATTTCTAACAAGGCCTCTGCAAAGTGAAAGAAGCAATCTGATTGGTTGCTATGGGCAACTGGGCAACTTTTCCTCTGACAGGTTTTGATAAATTTCCCCCATTGTGTATAGTAATTAGGGATGTCCCGATGCCATTTTTTTAAGACCGAGTATGAGTACCGATACTTTAATTCTAGTACTCTCCGATACCAAGTACGAGTACTTTTATCTTAATGGAGATCTGACACCAGGGTGACCCGGTTTCTGGCGCTGCTTACCGTGCTGATATGTGGGTTCTTGTTGTGTGCAATGGAGGTGGCTGCTGTAGTATGCATTGGAGGCAAGACCGGAGCGATTGCGCTGATGTTCACATGGTGAGCAGCGGTAGAAACCGGGTAACCTGCACTATCTATCTATAGTTTCAAGTTAGTGCAGTTGACTCTGCTGTAAGATTGCCTTTAATCGTAGGTAGTATCCCCTTGTAGGTAGTATAGATAGTTGCAGACATTAGCAGCAGCCCCCCTGTAGACTGCAACCCCCCCTTATAGACAGCGCCCCCCCCCCCTTGTAGACAGCACCCCCTCTTGTCGCCCTTGTAGACCATGTCCCCCTTGTAGACAACAGGCCCCCCCCTTGTAGACAGTGTTCCCTCTTGTCCCCCTTACAGACAGCAGGCCCCCCCTTGTAGACAGCAAGCCCCCCCACTTTGTAGACAGCGCTCCCTCTTGTCCCCCTTGTAGACAGCAGAGTCCCTCCTTGTAGGGAGCAGGCCCCCCTTTGTGGACAGCAGGCCCCATTCCCTTGTAGACAGCAGCCCCCCCCCTTATAGACATCAGCTCCCCCCCTCCTCCTCTTGTAGACAGTACTCACCTGCGGCTGTCCTCGGGTGTTGCCACTCCGCTCTCCTGTTCTCCCGATCGCATCATGGCATCCTATGGAGAAGCATGTGAGGAGCCGATACTAGTATCCGTATTGGGACATCCCTAATATTAACCCTATACTGTGACATCACTGTGTATATTAACCCTGTACTGTGATGTTACTGTATACACTGTGCATATTAACCCTGACTTGTGACTCACAGTACAGGATTAATATGCACAGTGATCTCACAGTACAGGGTTAATATACACATGGATGTCACAGTACAAGGTTAATATGCACATTGATATCACAGTACTGGGTTAATATGCACATTGATGTCACAGTACAGGGTTAATTTGCACATGTTTAATATATACACAGTGATGTCACAATAAAGGGTTAATATATTCACAGTGATGTCACAGTACAGGGTTAATATATACACAGTGATGCCACAGTACAGGGTTAATATATACACAGTGATGCCACAGTACAGGGTTAATATATACACAGTGATGTCACACTACAGGATTAATATATACACAGAGATGTCACAGTATAGAGTTGATATATACACAGTGACATCACAGTACAGGGATAATACACAGTGATGTCACAGTACAGGGTTAATATTAACACAGTAATGTCACAGTACAGAGTTAATATATACACAGTGATGGCACACTACAGGGTTAATATATACACAGTGACGTCACAGTACAGAGTTAACATATACACAGGGACATCACAGTTCAGGGCTAATACACAGAGATGTCACAGTACAGGGTTAATATATACAAAGTGATGTCACAGTAAAGAGTTAATATGTAGAGGGATTTCACAGTACAGAGTTAATATGCACATTGATATCATATCAAAGGGTTAATATACACAGTGATGTCACAGAACAGGGATAATATACACGGTGCTGTCACAGTACAGGGATAATACACACAGTGATTACAGTACAGTACAGATTTAATATATACACAGTGATGTCACAGTACTAAGAATACTATACTGTTTGTTTATTGTTAACATTTTTATGTCGCTTGCATATATTGGCCCTCATTTACTAAGAGTGTTGTGTAGGTTTCTTTGTGGGTTTTAATTCCCTACAATTTATTTTCCACGGTATTTACTAAGGTTTCCCTACATTTTCCACTTTCCCTACACTTTGCTTTTTTTTACACATGTTCTGATCTGTAGGGTTTTCCTCAGCTCAAATCCACCACATTTTATGTGGAAACCTTAGTAAATATGTTGGGTTTTTGTGAAAATGTCGGGAACACGCCCTTTTTCAGAGACCACACCCCTTTCCCTGGCTACACCCCTTTTTCGGGTTGCAATGCGACAGAATCTGGTGCACAACCCGACAAAACATGTCAGGATTGCAATAGTAAATGAGGGCCATTGTGTTTGTGGGGACCTCATGTTCAAGTTTTGCCTAAGGCCTCAGAAAGTCTAGAGCCGCCTCTGGTCTCTAACATGTTCTCTGGGGTGGATCCTTATTTCCCTAGAGGTTAAGCCTATATAGATCTTTAAGCACCTGCCTGTAGTGTAATAGATTAGGTTAGTGCTACTCCATGAGACATACTGGCTGGTCTCAAACTATCTCTTATCGTCTGCTGAGCTGAAAGTCATTATACAGTCCCTGCGAGGAAAACAGCCAACTCGTGGGCCCCTAGGTCTAAATGGATTCTGGACTTTGGCCACATTGTGGCTTCTTGCTAGGAGATCTTTAAAAATGTTTCCTCCTCTTCAGTCATAAGGACATTTTCTGTCAATTATGATGCAACAACTGGATCAGTTTGAAGTATCCCTCAATGTTTTTGTATGGCGCCACTCATCATTTCCTACTGAGAATTGTAAGTAGAGATGGACCGTGTCTTATTATCTTTTTTTCTCCAGTTCTTTTCATTTGATAGAAAATCGGCCCTTGGAGTGTTCTTAGCTCTCTGATAACCCTGTTTTACATTTCACTTACTGTATCCCATTTCAAAAAAGTATTTCTGAAAGGTCCTTTCTCTCTGAAGAAAAGAATTGTCAAGTCGGACTGCTCTTTTTGTGGACCCCAGGTAGGCGGGTGTGGCATGTAGAGCTGAGTTAGTAGCTGTTGTTCTCCAGAAATACATCTGTATACTGTATATATTCCATCAATCTCTTTTATTAATTTGTATATCTTAGGCTACTTTTACACTGAGTATAGCGGGAGAAAAATTTGTGCTTGCACCGTCTTTTTCTCCCGCTATACTCCTCTAAAACAATGGACCCCATTATAATCAATGGGACTTGGCGGTGCCAGTTGTGACCTGTCCGGATAACAACTGTTAACCCCTTAACGACAATGGGCGTAAATGGACATCATGGGGATGTGGTTCTTAATGCACCATGATGTACATTTACGCGCTGCCATGATCGCGAGTATCAGTGCGGTGCTCTCGTCATGCGCGGCAGGTCCCGTCTGCTATCAGCAGCCAGGGACCAGCCGGTAATGGCGGACATCCGCGATCACGCGAATATCCACCATTAACCCCTCAGATGCCGTGATCAATACAGATCACTGCATCTGCGGCAGTGCGATACTTTGAATGGATGATCGGATCGCCCGCAGCGCTGCCGCGGGGATCCGATCATCCAGCATGGCAGCCGGAGGTCCCCTCACCTTGCTCCGGCTGTCTCCCGGGGTCTTCTGCTCTGGTCTGAGATCGAGCAGACCAGAGCAGAAGATCACCTATAATACTGATTAGTGCTATGTCCTTATATAGCACTGAACAGTATTAGCAATCAAATGATTGCTATGAATAGTTCCCTATGGGGGACATAAAAAGTGTAAAAAAAAGGAAAAAAATGAAAATTTAAAAAGTAAAAAAAAAGGGAAAAATCCCCTCCCCCAATAAAAAAGTAAAACATCCGTTTTTCCCATTTTACCCCCAAAAAAGCATAAAAATAATAACATATTTGGTATCGCTGCTTGCGTAAAAGTCTGAACTATTAAAATATATTGTTAATTATCCTGTACGGTGAACGGTGTAAACGTAAAAAAAATTTAAGAAGTCCAAAATTGCTGTTTTTTGTCACATTTTATTCCCCAAAAAAATTATAAAAAATGTTTAAAAAGTAAAACCTAAGCAAAAGTGGTATTGATAGAATCTACAGATCATGGCAAAAATTAGCCCTCATGTCGCCCCATATAAGGAAAAATGAGAAAGTTATAGGTGGTCAAAATACGGCAATTTCAAACATATAAATTTTGTTAAAATGGTTTGAGATTTTTTTTAAGCGGTACAATTATAGAAAAGCATATAACATGGGTATCATTTTAATCATATTGACCCACAGAATAAAGAAAACATGTCATTTTTACCGGAAAGTGTACAGCGTGAAAACAAAACCTTCCAAAATTTGCTAAGTTGCGGTTTTCTTTTCAATTTTCCCACATAAATAATATTTGTTTGGCTGCGCCGTACATTTTATGGTAAAATAAGTGATGTAATTACAAAGAACAATTAGTGACGCAAAAAAAAAGCCATCATATGGGTCTTTGGATGGAAATATAAGAGAGTTATGATTTTTAGAAGACAAGGAGGAAAAAACAAAAATGCTAAAATAAAATTGGTCTGGTCCTTAAGGCCAAAAGGGGTTAACCCTTTAACGACGCAGGACGTATATTTGCGTCCTGCGCCGGCTCCCGCGATATAAAGCGGCGATGTGCGGTATTAACCCTTTAAAAGTGGCGGTCAAAGCTGACCGCCGCTTCTAAAGCGAAAGTATCCCGGCTAGTCAGTCAGGCTGTTCGGGACCGCCGCGGTGAAATCGCGGTGTCCCGAACAGCTTGCAGGACACCGGGAGGGCCCTTACCTGCCTTCTCGGTGTCCGATCGACGAATGACTGCTCCGTGCCTGAGATCCAGGCAGGAGCAGTCAAGCGCCGATAACGCTGATCACAGGCATGTTAATACACGGCAGTGATCAGCATAGGAGATCAGTGTGTGCAGTGTTATAGGTCCCTATGGGACCTATAACACTGCAAAAAAAAAGTTAAAAAAAGTGTTAATAAAGGTCATTTAACCCCTTCCTTAATAAAAGTTTGAATCACCCCCCTTTTCCCATAAAAAAAATAAAACAGTGTAAATAAAAATGAACATATGTGGTATCGCCGCGTGCATAAATGTCCAAACTATAAAAATATATCATTAATTAAACCACACGATCAATGGCGTACGCGCAAAAAATTTCCAAAGTCCAAAAAAGCGTATTTTGGTCACTTTTTATACCATTAAAAAATGAATAAAAAGTGATCACAAAGTGCGATCAAAACAAAAATCATACAGATAAAAACTTCAGATCACGGTGCAAAAAATAAGCCCTCATAGTGCCCTGTACATGGAAAAATAAAAAAGTTATAGGGGTCAGAAGAGGCCACTTTTAAACGTATTGTCACGATGCCGGCTGGCAGGAGGTGGATCCTCTGTGCCAGAGAGGGATTGGCGTGGACCGTGCTAGTGGACCGGTTCTAAGTTACTACTGGTGTTCACCAGAGCCCGCCGCAAAGCGGGATGGTCTTGCTGCGGCGGTAGTAACCAGGTCGTATCCACTAGCAACGGCTCAACCTCTCTGACTGCTGAAGATAGGCGCGGTACAAGGGAGTAGACAAAAGCAAGGTCGGACGTAGCAGAAGGTCGGGGCAGGCAGCAAGGATCGTAGTCAGGGGCAACGGCAGGAGGTCTGGAACACAGGCTAGGAATACACAAGTGAACGCTTTCACTAGGCACAAGGGCAACAAGATCCGGCGAGGGAGTGCAGGGGAAGTGAGGTATACATAGGGAGTGCACAGGTGAAGACACTAATTGGAACCACTGCGCCAATCAGTGGCGCAGTGGCCCTTTAAATCGCAGAGACCCGACGCGCGCGCCCTAGGGAGCGGGGCCGCGCGCGCCGGGACAGGACCGAGGGAGAGCGAGTCAGGTACGGAAGCCGGGGTGCGCATCGCGAGCGGGCGCCACCCGCATCGCGAATCGCATCCCGGCTGGAGGCGGTATCGCAGCGCACCCGGTCAGTGGATCTGACCGGGGCGCTGCCGTAGCGAGGATGTTGCGAGCGCTCCGGGGAGGAGCGGGGACCCGGAGCGCTCGGCGTAACAGTACCCCCCCCTTGGGTCTCCCCCTCTTCTTAGAGCCTGAGAACCTGAGGACCAGACTTTTATCTAGGATATTGTCCTCAGGTTCCCAGGATCTCTCTTCAGGACCACAGCCCTCCCAGTCAACTAAAAAAAAAGTTTTTCCTCTGACCTTTTTGGAGGCCAGTATCTCCTTTACAGAGAAGATGTCCGAAGAACCAGAGACAGGAGTGGGAGAAATAGGTTTGGGAGAGAAACGGTTGATGATGAGTGGTTTAAGAAGAGAGACATGAAAGGCATTAGGAATACGAAGAGAAGGAGGAAGAAGAAGTTTGTAAGAGACAGGATTAATTTGGCACAAGATTTTGAAAGGACCAAGATAGCGTGGTCCCAATTTGTAGCTGGGAACACGGAAGCGGACATATTTAGCGGAGAGCCATACCTTGTCTCCGGGAGAAAAAATGGGGGGAGCTCTTCTTTTCTTATCGGCAAACTTTTTCATGCGCGATGAAGCCTGTAAGAGAGAATTTTGGGTCTCTTTCCATATGGTGGAAAGATCACGAGTTATTTCATCCACAGCGGGCAAACCAGAGGGCAAAGGACCACGAAAAATGGGGATTTGGAAGAAGATTCAGAGACTCTGAAGTTGTACGAGAATTCGGCCCATGGTGGAAGATCTGCCCAGTCATCCTGGCGGGAGGAAACAAAATGCCGTAAATAATCACCCAGGACCTGGTTAATTCTTTCTACTTGCCCATTGGATTGAGGATGATAAGCAGAAGAAAAGTTTAATTTAATCTTGAGTTGTTTACAGAGAGCCCTCCAGAATTTTGACACGAATTGGACGCCTCTATCCGAGACGATCTGCGTGGGCAACCCGTGAAGACGAAAAATGTGTACAAAAAATTGTTTTGCCAACTGAGGCGCTGAAGGAAGACCAGGAGTAGGAATAAAATGTGCCATCTTGGAAAATCGATCAACGACCACCCAAACAACAGTGTTGTCACGGGATGGGGGTAAGTCTGTAATAAAGTCCATACCAATCAGAGACCAAGGCTGTTCGGGGACAGGCAGAGGATGAAGGAGACCAGCAGGCTTCTGGCGAGGAGTCTTATCCCGGGCACAGACAGTGCAGGCCCGCACAAAATCAACAACATCCGTCTCCAGAGTCGGCCACCAATAGAAACGAGAGATGAGTTGCAAGGATTTCTTGATGCCCGCATGGCCTGCGAGATGGGAGGAGTGACCCCATTTGAGGATTCCGAGGCGTTGGCGTGGAGAGACAAAGGTCTTCCCTGGAGGAGTTTGCCTGATGGAGGCTGGAGAAGTGGAGATCAGGCAGTCAGGAGGAATGATGTGTTGCGGAGAGAGCTCTACTTCCGAGGCATCCGAGGAACGAGAGAGAGCATCGGCCCTAATGTTCTTGTCGGCAGGGCGAAAGTGAATTTCAAAATTAAAACGGGCAAAGAACAGAGACCACCTGGCCTGGCGAGGATTCAGCCGTTGGGCAGACTGGAGATAGGAGAGATTCTTGTGATCGGTGTAAATGATAACTGGAAATTTTGATCCCTCCAGCAGATGCCTCCATTCCTCAAGTGCTAATTTAATGGCCAGTAGCTCTCGATCCCCGATGGAGTAGTTCCTCTCCGCCGGAGAGAAGGTCCTAGAAAAAAAACCACAAGTAACAGCATGCCCAGAAGAGTTTTTTTGTAGAAGGACCGCTCCAGCTCCCACTGAGGAGGCATCAACCTCCAATAGGAAGGGTTTAGATGGGTCAGGTCTGGAGAGCACGGGAGCAGAAGAAAAGGCAGACTTGAGCCGTTTAAAAGCGTCTTCCGCTTGAGGAGACCAGGACTTAGGATTGGCATTCTTCTTGGTTAAAGCCACGATAGGAGCCACAATGGTGGAAAAATGTGGAATAAATTGTCTGTAATAATTGGCGAACCCCAAAAAACGTTGGATAGCACGGAGTCCGGAGGGGCGTGGCCAATCTAAGACGGCAGAGAGTTTATCTGGATCCATTTGTAGTCCCTGGCCAGAGACCAAGTATCCTAGGAAAGGAAGAGATTGACATTCAAACAGACATTTCTCCATTTTGGCATAAAGTTGATTGTCTCGAAGTCTCTGAAGAACCATGCGGACATGCTGGCGGTGTTCTTCTAAGTTGGCAGAAAAAATCAGAATATCGTCCAGATACACAACAACACAGGAATATAAGAGATCACGAAAAATTTCATTAACAAAGTCTTGGAAGACGGCAGGGGCGTTGCACAGGCCAAAGGGCATGACCAGATACTCAAAGTGTCCATCTCTAGTGTTAAATGCAGTTTTCCATTCGTCCCCCTCCCTGATGCGGATGAGATTATAAGCACCTCTTAAGTCCAGTTTGGTAAAGATGTGGGCACCTTGGAGGCGATCAAAGAGTTCAGAGATAAGAGGTAGGGGGTAGTGGTTCTTTACCGTGATTTTATTAAGTCCGCGGTAGTCAATGCAGGGACGTAGGGAGCCATCTTTCTTGGACACAAAGAAAAATCCAGCTCCGGCAGGAGAGGAGGATTTGCGGATAAACCCCTTTTTTAAATTTTCCTGGATGTATTCAGACATAGCAAGAGTCTCTGGGGCGGACAGAGGATAAATTCTGCCCCGGGGTGGAGTAGTGCCCGGAAGGAGGTCAATAGGACAGTCATAAGGCCTGTGAGGAGGTAAAGTCTCAGCTTGTTTTTTGCAAAATACGTCAGCATAGTCCATATAGGCCTTAGGGAGACCGGTTACAGGGGGAACCACAGGGTCACGGCAGGGAGTACTGGGAACCGGTTTAAGGCAGTCTTTGAAACAAGAGGTACCCCAGCTCTTGATCTCCCCTGTGGACCAATCAAGGGTAGGGGAATGGCGTTGAAGCCATGGTAGTCCAAGGAGAATTTCGGAAGTGCAATTGGGTAGGACCAAAAACTCAATTTTTTCGTGATGAGGTCCGATGCACATTAGGAGGGGTTCCGTGCGGTAACGCACGGCACAGTCCAATCTTTCATTGTTAACGCAATTGATGTAGAGGGGTCTGGCGAGACTGGTCACTGGGATGTTGAACCTGTTGATGAGAGAGGCCAAAATAAAGTTTCCTGCAGATCCGGAATCCAAGAAGGCCTTAGTGGAGAAGAAGAAGGTAGAGGCAGATATCCGCACAGGCACAGTAAGACGTGGAGAAGCAGAGTTGACATCAAGGACTGTTTCACCTTTGTGCGGAGTCAGCGTACGTCTTTCCAGGCGGGGAGGACGGATAGGACAATCCTTCAGGAAGTGTTCGGTACCGGCACAGTACAGGCAGAGATTCTCCATGCGGCGTCGTGTCCTCTCTTGAGGTGTCAGGCGAGACCGGTCAACTTGCATAGCCTCCACGGCGGGAGACACAGGAACGGATTGCAGAGGACCAGAGGAGAGAGGAGCCGGGGAGAAAAAACGCCTCGTGCCAACAAAGTCCATATCCTGGCGGAGCTCCTGACGCCTTTCGGAAAAACGCATGTCAATGCGAGTGGCTAGATGAATGAGTTCATGTAGGTTAGCAGGAATTTCTCGTGCGGCCAGAACATCTTTAATGTTGCTGGATAGGCCTTTTTTAAAGGTCGCGCAGAGGGCCTCATCATTCCAGGATAATTCGGAAGCAAGAGTACGGAATTGTATGGCGTACTCGCCAACGGAAGAATTACCCTGGACCAGGTTCAGCAGGGCAGTCTCAGCAGAAGAGGCTCGGGCAGGTTCCTCAAAGACACTTCGAATTTCCGAGAAGAAGGAGTGTACGGAGGCAGTGACGGGGTCATTGCGGTCCCAGAGCGGTGTGGCCCATGACAGAGCTTTTCCAGACAGAAGGCTGACTACGAAAGCCACCTTAGACCTTTCAGTAGGAAACTGGTCCGACATCATCTCCAAGTGCAGGGAACATTGTGAAAGAAAGCCACGGCAAAACTTAGAGTCCCCATCAAATTTATCCGGCAAGGATAGTCGTAGGCTGGAAGCGGCCACTCGCTGCGGAGGAGGTGCAGGAGCTGTCGGAGGAGATGATTGCTGAAGCTGTGGTAGTAGCTGCTGTAGCATCACGGTCAGTTGAGACAGCTGATGGCCTTGTTGCGCTATCTGTTGTGACTGCTGGGCGACCACCGTGGTGAGGTCGGCGACAACTGGCAAAGGAA
Organism: Hyla sarda; assembly: GCF_029499605.1. NCBI lineage: Eukaryota > Metazoa > Chordata > Amphibia > Anura > Hylidae > Hyla > Hyla sarda. The sequence goes on along the minus strand of NC_079190.1, from coordinate 375,219,002 downwards.
CTTCAGCGGGATCCATGGCCGGATCTACTGTCACGATGCCGGCTGGAAGGAGGTGGATCCTCTGTGCCAGAGAGGGATTGGCGTGGACCGTGCTAGTGGACCGGTTCTAAGTTACTACTGGTGTTCACCAGAGCCCGCCGCAAAGCGGGATGGTCTTGCTGCGGCGGTAGTAACCAGGTCGTATCCACTAGCAACGGCTCAACCTCTCTGACTGCTGAAGATAGGCGCGGTACAAGGGAGTAGACAAAAGCAAGGTCGGACGTAGCAGAAGGTCGGGGCAGGCAGCAAGGATCGTAGTCAGGGGCAACGGCAGGAGGTCTGGAACACAGGCTAGGAATACACAAGGGAACGCTTTCACTAGGCACAAGGGCAACAAGATCCGGCGAGGGAGTGCAGGGGAAGTGAGGTATACATAGGGAGTGCACAGGTGAAGACACTAATTGGAACCACTGCGCCAATCAGTGGCGCAGTGGCCCTTTAAATCGCAGAGACCCGGCGCGCGCGCGCCCTAGGGAGCGGGGCCGCGCGCGCCGGGACAGGACCGAGGGAGAGCGAGTCAGGTACGGAAGCCGGGGTGCGCATCGCGAGCGGGCGCCACCCGCATCGCGAATCGCATCCCGGCTGGAGGCGGTATCGCAGCGCACCCGGTCAGTGGATCTGACCGGGGCGCTGCCGTAGCGAGGATGTTGCGAGCGCTCCGGGGAGGAGCGGGGACCCGGAGCGCTCGGCGTAACACGTATAAATTTTCCTGCATGTAGTTATGATTTTTTCCAGAAGTACGACAAAATCAAACCTATATAAGTAGGGTATCATTTTAACCGTATGGACCTACAGAATAATGATAAGGTGTCATTTTTACCTAAATATGCACTGTGTAGAAACGGAAGCCCCCAAAAGTTACAAAATGGCGTTTTTTCTTCGATTTTGTCACACAATGATTTTTTTTTCTGTTTCGTTGTGAATTTTGGGGTAAAATGACTGATGTCACTGCAAAGTAGAATTGGTGACGCAAAAAATAAGCCATAATATGGATTTTTAGGTGGAGAATTAAAAGGATTATGATTTTTAAAAGGTAAGGAGGAAAAAACGTCCTTAAGGGGTTAAAGGTCAAAAAAAAAGAACCTAATGGACTGTAACGGGCGGGTCATAACGGCAGTGTGAAAGTAGCATAAAAAATTATTTTGCCTGGGCTGTGTTTATATGTAAATTTTACATTTATATTATTCTGCTTTAGATCCACCATGAATGATTCCAGCTGTGACACTGATCCCTGCCATAGAAACAATACATCAATATAACACCACTGGAACTGCACATGATCGACACCCTTTGCCCTGCCACATTAAAATACCCCCATCTCCCAGTAACCCATGAAGAGGTCGGCATATGATGGGACACAGACCGCCCAAATGGCAGTGTCCCCCTTCTGAAGGTGAAAGTGGTCTTTACAAGTAAAAAAAAAAAGATTAATTGAAAGATGACCTATAATGATCTACCGAATATGTCTATAATATCCGCAACATCCAAAGACATGATTCTACAAATTAATATTTCTACGTACAGCTGAGTGATTGCTTTAGTAATATTTATATAACTGTGTTATATTTGTTATGTATTGTTCCTTGGCCACGTTGTTTTCTTTGGCCAATCTTTCCTTTGTAGTAAATTTCTCAAAAAAAAATCCAATAACAATTATTTAAACCAGAAAGGAATGATGTATCTAAACTGTACAATTAAAACACAGGAATCGGCATCCCAGCTGCTAGACTCAAGGTAGAACTGCACAGCGATCTGTATAGGGATTCCATGTCTGCTGTGACCATATCATATCTGTTTATTTATTGTTGAGTTTAAAGGGGTACTCCGCCCCGTTGGATAGGGGATAAGATGTCTAGGGGCGGAGTACCCCTTTAATGATTATCCCTCAACTGATGAAATACATCTGAACTGGTCAGGTCATAATGTTTTCCCCCTTATCCGGTAGTTTGATAATCACATCATTAAGACCAGAGCGCCAAATGGAGGCAGAACAGGGGATCAGTATGAAAACAGGGGGTAAGTAACAGTTTGTGGTTTTAATTCATTTGAAGTGTTTAAAAATAAATAAATAAAATGAAAAGCAGAGAACCCCTTTAAAGAAAAACTTGTAGAAGGAAACTTTTTGCATAATTTGCTACAATTTTATAAAATCTAGTGTTAAAATGATAGAGATTGTGTATGATTATGAGTTTACTAACTACCTGTGTGCTGTACTTCAACATTATTTGCCAAAATAAGACACACAATTCACACTACAAATTATTCTGAAAAGGAAAGGTAATTTGCAACAGTATTCGAAAGTTTCCAGAAAGTAGAACATTTACATGCTGTTAACCATTATGTTAAGCATTAAAGATACATTGTTACCTTTCAAATGTTGCTTAAATTGTACTCATTAAAGTAATTGTTAACAGCTAATGGTTTGTATAAAATCTGTTTTTAGAACACTGAGCAAGTCGTTTTATCACCTTGCATATTGTTATACTAGTTTGCATGCTATTGGTATTAGTTTATACCTCTAAAGATCAGTTTAGCATTGTGTCAAGGATTGATAAGGAGAATTAAAAGAACAATAAAAATCTCTGTGAAGATACATAGCACATTGTTGTACTATATGTCTTACAATACAGTAGCTTTTCACTCTACACATTATTGTCAAACAAAATAAAAAGTATAGGGTGAAAATTACAATTAACTATTTATAAATAACATTAAAAGATCTAAAAGGTGTTTTTCAAAAACAGAAATCTTTTAGTATTTAGCTATTTTTTTTGTTTATTTTTATTTTAAACATAATAAAGAAGATATGTTCACCTACCTCACCTACCCTGTTCCCTATCAGCTGCCATTACGCTGTCTCTTAGTCCCCACTTGTCACTGTTATTTTCTGGTTCCTTTGACATGTCAAATCTACATGAACTGCCCCCTTAGCGAATCACTGAAAGGGCGGGGCATTGCTGTGACCAGTAGTAGACTGAGCAGACAGTTCCTGTGGGGTCAATGCATCACAGGAACCAGAAATGACAAGCATAGACTGGGAGATGCCGTAACAGCAGCTAGAGGAACAGGGTAAGTATTACTTTTTTTTAAAGTTAAAAGTGCCCACAGCCAGTGGCGTGGCCTGGATGCCAAGCTGTGCAGACACATGCTACTGTAGCTCCGCTTTGAGCCCGTGCATTTACCACTCCGGTCATCATCCTGGACTCCCTGATCCTACCCCAGAGGCTTCGGAACCATCGGCGGCGATGGTGAAGCTACAAACCTTCGCCCGCGTGACCTCCCAAGATGGCACCGGCTCCTCACAGCATCCAGCCACGGATGATCCTGCCGCTGCCTGCTTGTCTCCTGATCCGCCTCCCTCCTCCTCGGCAGGGGAACTACCTATTGGAGAAGTCTCTACTTTCCGCTATCACTGCCTGCAAAACCTCGCTCACCAGCATGCTGGAGGAGGTAAAGGTGAACATTGGCCAGTTGCGATACAACCTCCATAACGTGAGGGACAGGGTGCAACATGGTGAAGACTGCATCTCTACTGTGGAGGATAATATTGCTCTGCTACCAGCTGCCATAAAGACCCTTGAATGCACTGCCTCGCAGTGGAAAGAGAAAGCGGACGACCTGGCGAATAGACTAAGGAGGAACAACCTCCGGATAGTTAGCTTACCAGAGAGCTCTGAGGGCCAGGACCTTGGCCCCTTCGTGGAGCAGTGGCTGCGGGAGCTCTTGCCGTGCGGTCCCTTCTTGTCAGACTTTACGGTCGAATGAGCCCACCATGTTCCGACTCGCCCTCTGCCCCTGGAGCCCCACCGATGCTGCTCCTGGCCCGAATGCTTAATTGCAGTGACCTGGACTTGGTTTTGCGCCTGCTCCGTCACCTGCCGGAGATCACTTACAATGGGTCCCCGGTTTCCATATTTCCGGACTTCTACCCGGACCTTCAGAAGAAAAGAGCCACCTTTCAAGCAGTCAAGAGAAAGCTACATGAGATGGCCATACCGTACTCCATGATTTATCCTGCCCATCTCAGAGTGGTGGACGGTGAACATGCCATCTTCTTCTTGACACTGCAGGAGGCAGAGGAGTGGACATCCCAAAGACGCAATATCAACCATGAGCCTACCGCCTCTGCGTGGCCTAGTGCTTACATGTGCCTTATACCATTGTATTATTCCCTCACAAGTGTTGCCTACTGAGTCAGAACTGTCATGAGTACTATGCCTGGCCCTGGGTTGTGATGATGCCTTTTGCCCTCTCCCCATACCCATTGGACTCTGGACTCGGCACATGCCCTCTTATTCTCCCCTTGTTCCACTTATACACTGGTTGCCCTCTGCACGTAACTGGGGACTGTTTGAATATGCATTGTTGTTTTCGCCCTATGCTTTTCTTCTTCTCTCCCTCCTATGTTTTTCTTCCCCTTCTGCCCTTCTCTCTCTTTCCCCTCCTCTCGTCCCCCTTTCTCTCCCCTCATGCTACACCTCTCACTCTAGGTTTGTCTCCTTCCTGATCCATAAATCTCTGAAATGGGAGGTGCGCCAGATCCAAATTGATAAATATATATATATATATATATATATATATATATATATATATAAAACATTTTTTTCAAAGTAAAGTATATTTTCATAAATGCATACAGAGAAACTGTATGAGGAGCACAACAATAAATCGACAACAAAATATCATAATACCTCAGTTATACATAGTATGTTACTACAGGGTTCATACCCGGAGCTCGAATCAACAGTTTGGAGTCAGGAGATGTAACAGGTAATCAGATCGAAGAATTTAATGCCTTAAGTATTCATGTTGTGCCAATATAGGGGGCTTTATACGTAACCTATGCATGCATTGATCAGTGGGTCAGGGCATGATGAGATACGGAAGGGTAGATGAGAAGAGAAAGAAAGGAATAAAGAAAGAATGAAGTGAGCAGAAGAGGAGAAGAGAGAAGAACATAACTCAGCAGTAGCAGGCAAAAGGGAGAGAGGCTTACCTCGCGAGCTGAGACTCCACCGTTGAGCCCCAGAGTCCCCACCTCAGAGCCCTACAGAAAACAATTGGGCAATGGCGGTCAGGCCCTTAATAATCAGCTGGAAATGGGTAGGATCGTCAAGTCAGGAGATGATATAAATTGCGACCAAGAGCCCCATATGTTATAGAACTTATGGTCCAACTGGCTCATCTTCCATTCCTCCATTCTGCAGATATGCGCAAAACCTCTTGAAGCCAGGACAAAATAGTTGGAGGTGTGGTTGATTTCCACATCCGCGAGTTAAACGTCCTGGCTGCGATTAGATCGTGGCGGGGGAGGATGGAAAGGAGAAGTAGTTCTGGCGTTTTTGTAATCTGTCCGGAGACAAGAAGTGGGCATGGCAACCATATATGTAGCATGGTACCAGTGCCCTCACCTCATCTCCAACAGGTTGCAGGCACTGTGGAGTACAGACGGGAAAGCAGGGCGGTAACTCTGTACCACCTAGGGAGAATTTTATAGTTTGTTTCTTGTGCTTTACAGGACATGGCCATTCGATGGCACAAATAGAGTTTTTTTTTCAGTCCTCATCTGGGAGAGGGTGACCTAGTTCCTTTTCCCATGAAGAGCAGAAGGGCAGGGGGCAGGAGGAGAGATCATCTAGTAAGAGAGAGTATAGGTTGCTTATCATGTGAGAGGGTGGTGAGGCGGAAACACAAAGGCACTCAAATTGGGTGAGGGGAGAGTGTAATAGTAACCTCTGTTTATGATGTGTGTGATAGACGTGTCGCAATTGCGAGTATTGGAAGAGTTGAGTCAGAGAGGGAGGAGCCCCTTCTAATAAAGCTGTCAGGGTTTTCAGATCAGTCACTGTCAGTACTGAGCGGAGTGTGGTACCCTCGGAGTGAGAAAACAAAAGTAAACTATTTTTTAATCAACAAGTGGCCTTTGAGCTGAATTTTGGCTCATCTAATTCACCAAAACTCAGCCTCACCAGTGGTCTTACAGGTCCGTGCTCCAGATGGCACTGTTCTAACTACGAATTCCCAAATTTCAGATAGATTTGCCGGTTTCTACGCTGCTTTATACTTCTCACAGGCTACTTACTCACATGCAGACCTAACCTCTTTTTTAGACTCCATCACCTTCCCTAGACTCTGCTGATAGTGCCGCATCCTTGGAACATGGCTTCACAATGGAGGAATTGTCTGATGACTTGGGTTCCCTAGTGAGAGGTAAGTCACCGGGCCCCGATGGTCTTCCATTGGAAGTGTACCAACAGTACAGGGAGCAGCTGGCTACCTGTATGTTGTCCATGTATCATGCAGCTTTTGTTGCAGGCAGACTCCCGCATTCTTTTTACGATGCCTGCATTGTGGTCATATTGAAGCCAGACAAAGATCAATTGGACTGCGGCTCTTATTGCCCCATATCGCTCCTAAACTTAGATTATAAACTACTTACTAAAATGCTCACCACTAGACTCAATCAGGTCATTTCAGAGATTATCCACTCAGACCAATCAGGCTTTATGCCAGGTTGCTCCACCTCTGATAATATTCGTAGGGTTCAGGTGCTTACTCATGTGGGATTACGAACAGTGAGGATTGGGCCGTGACCTCCTTAGATGCCGCTAAGGCATTAGACTACATAGAGTTGCCCTTTCTTTTAGAGGTCCTACGCCGCTTTGGTTTTTGTTAAAACTTTATTAACATGTTAACATAGTTCATAAGGTTGAAAAAAGTCCAGAGTCCATTAAGTGGATCTCGACCCTTTATAGTTCCAAGAGGGCCCGGATGGCCTTTAATGGTGTTCTCTCCCAGTACCTTTCCCTGGCCAGGGGCACGCGGCAGGGGTGTCCTGTCTCTCCCTTGCTTTTTGCCATAGCCATTGAGCCCTTGGCTCTGCAGGTAAGTCAACACCCTGGTTATTCTGGGATATGTAGGATAGGGTAGGCCTGCACGCAGATGACATGATACGGTTTATGGCTAACCCGACTGTGACTCTCCCTATTGATGACATGCTTATTGACTGTTTTGGTGACTACTCCAGCCTCAGGATAAACTGGGGAAAGTCTGTTTTTATGCCTCTAAGGGACACTGATTTGGGCATGAGTGTGCACAGATTAAAGGTGGTCTCCCACTTTAAATACTTAGGTATCCAAATTAATTGTACTTTTGAGTACGATCACCTAATGAATATCCAACCCCTCCTTCCCTTTATTCGGGAGAAGTTTATTGTGTCGCTGTCCGTATCAATCGAATCAAAATACGGATTCTTCCCAAAATGTCTGTACTTACTTGAGCATGCCTCTGCCCCTGTACAAGTGGTGTTCTTCAAACAGATACATGCCCTCTTTCCAACTTTTGTTTGGGGCAGTAATAGATCCAAACTCAAACTGTCTATACTACAACGCTCTAGAGGACAGGGAGGTATGTTCCTGATATCCACTTGTACTATCTGGCGGGACAACTTTGCTACCTCAGACATTGGGTGACTACATCCTCACTTCCTAACAGTGAACACCACCTAGCTCAATATCTCCATTTAACCCAACTGTCGCCAGTTTTATAATGTAGATCAGGCGTGGGTGGTCTGTGGCTTCCTCCTCATAGATTAGCATCCCAAGTATGGGTCGCTCCGAAAAAACTCCTCACATATACTGATATTATGCTAGATAGACAGTTGTGGTCTGATCCCCTACTGTCCCACTTCTCTGCAACATTAGATCCTCAGTTCTGGAGATCCCATGGGGTTACATAGTTACATAGTTAGTACGGTCGAAAAAAGACATATGTCCATCAAGTTCAACCAGGGAATTAAGGGGTAGGGGTGTGGCGCGATATTGGGGAAGGGATGAGATTTTATATTTCTTCATAAGCATTAATGTTATTTTGTTCCAGGAATGTATCTAATCCTGTTTTAAAGCTGTTAATTGTTCCTGCTGTGACCAGTTCCTGAGGTAGACCGTTCCATAAATTCACAGTCCTCACGGTAAAGAAGGCGTGTCGCCCCTTGAGACTAAACTTTTTCTTCTCCAGACGGAGGGAGTGCTCCCTCGTCCTTTGGGGGGGTTTAACCTGGAACAGTTTTTCTCCATATTTTTTGTATGGGCCATTAATATACTTATATACGTTTATCATATCCCCCCTTAAACGTCTCTTCTCAAGACTAAACAATTGTAACTCCTTTAATCGCTCCTCATAGCTAAGATGTTCCATGCCCCATATTAGTTTAGTCGCGCGTCTCTGCACCCTTTCCAACTCCGCAGTGTCCCTTTTATGGACAGGTGCCCAAAACTGAACAGCATATTCCAGGTGAGGCCGTACCAATGCTTTATAAAGGGGGATTATTATGTCCCTGTCCCTTGAGTCCATGCCTCTTTTGATACATGACAATATCCTGCCGGCTTTGGAAGCAGCAGCCTGACATTGCATGCTATTCTGTAGTCTGTGATCTACAAGTACACCCAGATCCTTCTCTACCAGTGACTCTGACAGTTTAATCCCCCCTAAGACATACGATGCATGCAGGTTATTAGTACCCAGATGCATAACTTTACATTTATCCACATTGAACCTCATTTGCCAAGTGGATGCCCAGACACTTAGTCTATCCAAGTCATCTTGTAACTTATGCACATCCTCTATAGACTGTACCGTGCTACAAAGCTTGGTGTCATCTGCAAAGATAGAAACAGAGCTGTTAATACCATCCTCTATATCATTGATAAATAAATTAAACAACAGCGGTCCCAGTACTGAACCTTGGGGTACACCACTAATAACCGGGGACCAATCAGAGTACGAATCATTGACCACCACTCTCTGGGTACGATCCATGAGCCAGTGTTCAATCCAGTTACAAACTAAAATTTCCAAACCCAAAGACCTTAACTTACCTGTCAGACGTCTATGAGGGACAGTATCAAACGCTTTAGCAAAATCCAGAAACACTATATCCACAGCCATTCCTCTGTCAAGGCTTCTACTCACCTCTTCATAAAAGCAAATTAGATTGGTTTGACAACTTCTATCCTTAGTAAACCCATGCTGGCTATCACTTATAATACAATTATCCCCTATGTATTCCTGTATGTAATCCCTTATAAATCCTTCAAACAATTTACCCACAATGCACGTTAAACTTACCGGTCTATAGTTTCCTGGGGAAGACCTAGAGCCCTTTTTGAAGATTGGCACCACATTCGCCTTGCGCCAGTCCCTTGGCACAATACCAGACACCAGAGAATCTCTAAATATCATGAACAGGGGTACAGATATTACTGAACTTACCTCTCTAAGAACTCTTGGGTGTAGTCCATCCGGTCCTGGGGATTTGCTTACATTTATATCACTTAACTTACCTTGTACCATCTCTACATTAAGCCAGTTCAGTACATTACATGATGTGTTACCAGCACTGACCTGGCCAATGTCAGCTCCTTCTTCCATAGTGTATACAGAACTAAAGAACCCATTCAGTAGCTCCGCCTTCTCTTGATCGCCTGTGACAACCTCCCCATTATCATTATTAAGGGGTCCTACATGCTCTGTCCTTGATTTTTTTGCATTTATATATCTAAAAAAATATTTAGGATTAGTTTTGCTTTCTTTGGCCACCTGTCTCTCATTTTAAATTTTTGCTGTTTTTATTACATTTTTACAGATTTTATTAAGCTCCTTGTACTGTTTAAATGTTATAGCTGACCCATCAGATTTGTATTTTTTGAAGGCTATTTTTTTGTTGTTTATTGCTCTTTTAACCTGTCGGGGACGAAGGGCGTATGCATACGCCCTTGCGTCCTGGTACTTAAGGACGAAGGGCGTATCCATACGCCCGTGGGAATTTCGGCCCCCGCCGCGCGCCGGGCGGGGACCGGGCCGGGGTGACTGCTGATATCTATCAGCAGGCACCCCGTGCAAATGCCCAGGAGGGTCATTAGACCCCCCCATGTCGGCGATCGGCGCAAATCGCAAGTGAATTCACACTTGCGATTTGCGCCGATTCCGGGTTATTACGGGTCTATGGTGACCCGGTGACCCGGAATAGAAGGGAGATCGCGGGTGTCTAAGACACCCACGATCCCCCTAAAGCGATAGGAGTGAGGTGGCAGAGTTGCCACCCCTCCTATCTCTGCTATTGGTGGTCTAGACGCGACCACCAATAGCAGATCTGGGGCGGAGGGGTTTACTTTCGTTTTCCCCGTCCTGCCCTCCCACAATAGGCGGGGCAGAACGGGGAAAACGAAGAGGACCGGGCGCCGACGTCCACTTACCCCTCCGGAGGCAGCGGAGCGACGGGGATCGGCGGCGGCGACGGAGATCTGCGGCGGCGTGCGGCAGAAGAGGACGGCTCCCGGATGCGACGGAAGCCGGTGAGTAGTTGCATAGCAACATCTAGAGGGCTACAGTCTGAGACCACTATAGTGGTCTCTAGACTGTAGCCCTCCAGATGTTGCAAAACTACAACTCCCAGCATGCCCAGACAGCTGTTTGCTGTGTGGGCATGCTGGAATTTGTAGTTTTGCAACAGCTGGAGGTCTGCAGTTTAGAGACCACTGCACAGTGATCTCTATACTGCCCTCTAGATCTTGCAAAACTACAACTCCTAGCATGCCCACACAGCTGTTTGCTGTCTGGGCATGCTGGGAGTTGTAGTTTTGCAACATCTGGAGGTCCACAGTTTGGAGATCACTGTTCAGTGGTCTCTAAATTGTAGCACTCCAGATGTTGCAAAATTGCAAATTCCAGCATGCCCACACAGCAAACAGCTGTCTCGGCATGCTGGGAGTTGTAGTTGCGTACCTCCAGCTGTTGCATAACTACATCTCCCAGCATGCCCTTCTGTGATCAGACATGCTGGGAATTGTAGTTTTGCAACAGCTGGAGGCACACTGGTTGGAAAATACTGAGTTAGGTAACAGAACCCAACTCAGTATTTTCCAACCAGTGTGCCTCCAGCTGTTTCAAAACTACAACTCCCAGCATGTACTGACAGACCGTGCATGCTGGGAGTTGTAGTTTTGCAACAGCTGGAGGCTCACTGGTTGGAAAATACTGAGTTAGGTAACAGAACCTAACTGAAGGTTTTCCAACCAGTGTGCCTCCAGCTGTTGCAAAACTACAACTCCCAGCATGTACTGACAGACCGTGCATGCTGGGAGTTGTAGTTTTGAAACAGCTGGAGGTTTGCCCCCCATGTGAACGTACAGGGTACATTCACACGGGCGGGTTTACAGCAAGTTTCCTGCTTCAAGTATGAGCTGCGGCAAATTTTTCGCCGCAGCGCAAATTCCAAGCGGGAAACTCACCGTAACCCGCCAGTGTGAATGTACCCTAAAAACACTACACTACACTAACACCTAATAAAGAGTAAAACACTACATATACACCCCCTTACACTGTCCCCCCCAATAAAAATGAAAAACGTATTGTACAGCAGTGTTTCCAAAACGGAGCCTCCAGCTGTTGCAAAACAACAACTCTCAGCATTTCCGGACAGCCACTGATTGTCCAGGCATGCTGGGAGTTTAGCAACAGCTGGAGGCACCCTGTTTGGGAATCACTGGCGTAGAATACCTCTATGTCCACCCCTATGCAATCCCTAATTTAGTCCTCAAATGCGCATGGTGCTCTCTCACTTTGGAGCCCTGTCGTATTTCAAGGAAACAGTTTAGGGTCACATATGGGGTATCTCCGTACTCGGGAGAAATGACACTACAAATTTTGGGGGGCTTTTTCTCCTTTTACCCCTTATGAAAAGGAAAAGTTGGGGTCTACACCAGCCTGTTAGTGTAAAAAAAAAATTTTTTTACACTAACATGCTGGTGTTGCCCTTTACTTTTTATTTTCACAAGAGGTAAAAGGAAAAAAAGACGCCCAAAATTTGTAACGCAATTTCTCCTGAGTACGGACATACCCCATATGTGGGCGTAAAATGCTCTGCGGGCGCATAACAAGGCTCAGGAGTGAGAGCGCACTATGTACATTTGAGGCCGAAATTGGTGATTTGCACAGGGGTGGCTGATTTTACAACGGTTCTGACATAAATGCAAAATAATAAATACCCACATGTGACCCCATTTTGGAAACTACACCCCTCACGGAATGTAATAAGGGGTACAGTGAGCATTTACGCCCCACAGGGGGCTGACAGATTTTTGGAACAGTGGTACGTGAAAATGAAAAATTTAATTTTTTTGTTTGCACAGCCCACTGTTCCAAAGATCTGTCAAACGCCAGTAGGGTGTAAATGCTCACTGTACCCCTTATTACATTCCGTGAGGGGTGTAATTTCCAAAATGGGGTCACATGTGGGGGGGTCCACTGTTCTGGCACCATGGGGGGCTTTGTAAATGCACATGGCCCCCGACTTTCATTCCAAACAAATTATCTCTCTAAAAGCTCAATGGTGCTCCCTCTCTTCTGAGCATTGTAGTTCGCTCGCAGTGCACTTGACGTCCACACATGGGGTATTTCCATACTCAGAAGAGATGGGGTTACAAATTTTGGGGGGCATTTTCTCCTATTACCCTTTGGGGAAAAACCAGCATTTTAGTGGAAAAATATTTTTTTCATTTACACATCCGACTTTAACAAAAAGTTGTCAAACACCTGTGGGGTGTTAAGACTCACCGTACCCCTTGTTACGTTCCTTGAGGGGTGTCGTTTCCGTAATAGTGTGCGATGTGTTTTTTTTTGCTGTCCTGGCACCATAGGGGCTTCCTAAATGGGACATGCCCCCCAAAAACCATTTCAGAAAAACTCACTCTCCTAAATCCCATTGTTGCTCCTTCGCTTCTGAGCCCTCTAGTGCACCCGCCGAACACTTGACATACACATATGAGGTATTTTCTTACTCGAGAGAAATTGGGTTACAAATTTTGAAAGGATTTTTTTCCTTTTACCCCTTGTAAAAATTCCAAAACTGGGTCTACAAAAAGAACATGCCAGTGTAAAAAATGAAGATTTTGAATTTTCTCCTTCACTTTGCTGCTATTCCTGTGAAACACCTAAAGGGTTAACACACTTACTGATTGTCATTTTGAATACTTTGAGGGGTGCAGTTTTTATAATGGGGTCATTTATCGGGTATTTCTAACCAGAAGACCCTTCAAATCCACTTCAAGCCTGAACTGGTCCCTGAAAAATTCCGATTTTGAAAATTTTACGAAAAATTGGAAAATTGCTGCTGAACTTTGAAGCCCTCTGGTGTCTTCCAAAAGTAAAAACTCATCAATTTTATGATGCAAACATAAAGTAGATATATTGTATATGTGAATCAATATATAATTTATTTGAAATATCCATATTCCTTATAAGTAGAGAGCTTCAAAGTTAGAAAAATGCTACATTTTCAAATTTTTCATGAAATTTTCAAATTTTTCACCTAGAAAGGATGCAAGTATCGCCAAAAATTTACCACTAACATAAAGTAGAATATGTCACGAAAAAACAATCTCGGAATCAAATTTATAAGTAAAAGCATTCCAGAGTTATTAATGCTTAAAGTGACAGTGGTCAGATTTGCAAAAAATGCTCCCGTCCTTAGGGTCATAATGGGCTCCGTCCCCAAGGGGTTAACATCATGTGTCAGCCATGTAGGATTTAGTTTTAATCGTTTATATTTGTTCCCCTTTGGTATATATTTAGCTGTATAGTTATTTAGAGTTGATTTAAAGATGTCCCATTTACCTTCTGTATCAGTATTTGACAACACCTCCCCCCAGTCTATGTCCTGTAGTGCAGCTCTCAGCCCAGGGAAATTTGCCTTTTTAAAGTTATATGTTTTGGCCTTCCCCGCCTGTCTTTGTTTTCTACATTTTAAGTCAAAAGTAACTATATTTTGGTCGCTATTACCAAGGTTTTCCCGCACAGTTACATTACCAACCAGCTCTGCGTTGTTGGAAATGATCAGATCCAACAAGGCATCACTTCTTGTTGGGTCCTCCACAAACTGGCCCATAAAATTATCCTGCAATAAATTTAGGAATTGTCGCCCCTTTGTAGTTTTAGCCAACCCCGGACCCCAATCTATATCTGGATAGTTAAAATCTCCCATTATTACCACTGTACCTGCCCGGGCGGCCCTCTCTATTTGTTTATGAAGCCGAACTTCTATCTCTTCAGTGATATTAGGGGGTCTGTAGATTACACCAAATACTATTTTTTCAGTATTTCCCTCCTTTTGTAATTCTACCCACAATGATTCCACATCCTCAGAATCATCACACACTATGGCATCGTTCACACTCACTTTCATACCACTTCTTACATACAGACAGACTCCACCACCTTTTCTGTTCATTCTATCCTTGCGAAACAATGTAAACCCCTGCAGATTGACAGCCCAGTCATGCGAGGAGTCCAGCCATGTCTCAGTGACCCCAACTATATCAATATGTTCCTCCAGTATCAAGGCCTCAAGCTCCCCCATTTTATTTGCTAGGCTTCTGGCATTTGTGAACATACACTTTACATTTCCATCCTTTATGTTATTGGGGTTAATGGGATTCAAGGGTGTAAGTTTTATTTTCCTATGAAGCTTATTCCTATTAACTATTCTAACCCCTCCCTCCGCTCCACCCCCAGGTACATTTATAATTCCCACCTCTCTATCTACACTATCTTCCCCCTCTTTGCTATAGGTTCCCTCCCCCCAAGTCCCTAGTTTAAACACTCCTCCACCCTTCTAGCCATCTTCTCCCCAAGCAAAGCTGCACCCTCCCCATTGAGGTGCAGCCCGTCCCTACGGTAGAGCCGGTAACCGACAGCGAAGTCAGCCCAGTTCTCCATGAACCCAAACCCTTCCTTCCTACACCAGCTTCTGAGCCACTTGTTTACCTCCCTGATCTCCCGCTGCCTCTCTGGTGCGGCTCGTGGTACTGGTAGTATTTCAGAAAAGACTACCTTGGAGGTCCTTGCCTTAAGCTTGCGGCCTAAGTCCCTGAAATCATTTTTAAGGACACTCCACCTACCTCTTACTTTGTCATTGGTGCCAATATGTACCATGACTGCTGGGTCCTCTCCAGCCCCGCCCAACAACCTGTCAACCCGATCCGCGATGTGCCGAACTCGTGCGCCAGGCAGACAACACACTGTTCGGCGATCCCGGTCTTTGTGACAGATTGCCCTGTCTGTCCCCCTTACTATAGATGACGTACATGACAGTACCGGTTTCAGAGACTATCAAAACTTCCAGGATAATAAGGATGTCCCATGGCAGTCTTTCTATAAATACCTCCAGCTCAGACACGCATTTTTGCTACAATTCCCAGCTTCTTCAGCACCATTTTCCAGCTTCCCCGTTTTAAGTGTTTTTAAGTCACAAGGCCCTAAGGGCCTCATTTCTGCTCTTTATACCACTCTCTTAAGTGCTAGGATGGAGAGGGAGCCCCTCTTGGTGGAGCCACACTAGAAAGCTCTTATTCCTGACTTGACTGAAGAGGAGTGGAGTGATGCTCTATCTTCTCATCTACATTTTTCTCCCTCTATTAATAACAAACTATATCCAACTATATATGTTCCATCAGTCTTACCTTACTCTAATTCGTCTTGTCAGAATGGGCAGGTATCCAACCTCCCTTTCTCTCCCTATTCTTCTCTTTTTGTTTGTCCCCTTTTCTATCTTGCTGACGAGTGAGCGTTGTTTGTCTATATGTTTGTTCTGTCGTTGACCCTTCTTTAGGCCTGCTGTCCGGTGTCTGTTGAGACTTGTCTCGTGTCTTTGTCTCTGTTAAGGTTCCCACTTAAAGTGGTTTGTTTTACATGTTTTGCTGTTTTCAGTTTTTTGTTCAAGCTGAGATGTATATGTTCATTTCATTTATTGCACTTGCTCACCTCGCCTGACGTGCAGGTCAGGATTATGCAATTTACCCTTTTTTATGCCTGATATTGTTTGTGATTCTGATGTATATATACATTACAATAAAGTCAGTTTAAAAAAAAAGTGCCCACAGTCAAATATTAAAAATGTTTTGTCTCTAGACAACCCTCTTATGGATCTTGTCTCAAAATGTTGTTTTGCTTATGTTCTACTTTTTAATTAGTGATATCATCAATTGTTAAACGAGTGTCCAGAATGTCCAGAATTGTTAAACGAGTGTCCCACCACATTGATGTCAATGGGGTGCTGAGGATACCATAATCTGAAGCAACCAGTAGAATGCCCTGGTCTCTCCAAATGTTGGCCTATGTTGTGGATAAGGGTTAAACCTCGTGAAAATAAAATAACAATAGACCTCCACAATGTCTATAAACCAAAGAATAATAGTTGAACAAGTCACTATAACTTTAGACTACTAAATTTGGGCCATGGAAGGAAGTGGAAGTCTAACATTCCCTGTAAGTAGATGTCAACACTGTCTCATCTGTGTTTTGAATGGATGAAGGCTGAGGTTCACCAGCATCCACTCTTTCCTCTAATAGGGCCAGATATGAAGACCTTACTAGATAGTAATAGACACTAATCTTAGATAAAACACTCAATAGCATAATGTTTGTCATATGGGATCCTTCTTACCTCTGTGTAGACCATATAAAGACATGTAACAAGTGTAATACAGATATTTAAAAGGGTTATCCACCATAAGGTGACTTTAGTACTTACCGGCCAGACATTAAAGGAGATATCCCATGCAGCAAAGAAAAAAAAAATACCTAGCCATTCCATAGTATATTCACCTACCACCTCTCTGACATGTTTGTGATTTTTTTTTCCGGCCCCCATTCACCGGCTATTAACCTCTTCAGGACATAGGGCGTATGGATACGCCCTGCATCCCGAGTCCTTAAGGACCGAGGGCGTATCCATACGCCCGTGGGAATTCCGGCCCCCACTGCTAGCCGGTTGGGGACCGGAGCCGGATGCCTGCTGAAATCGTTCAGCAGGCATCCCGGCATATCGCCCAGGGGGGTCATTATGCCCCCCATGTCGGCGATGGCCGCAGATCGCTGTACAATTCAGTCCAGCGATCTGCGGCGATTCCGGGTCAATCGGGTCTCCAGTGACCCGATGACCCGGAATTACTGGCTGTTCGGGGCCGTCTCTGACGGCCCCGAACAGCCAGAACCTGCAGGGGTGAGGTGGCACTGGTGCCACCTCACGATCGCCCTGATTCGTCGGCCGGATTACTGGCCGACCAATCAGGGCGCCTGCTGCGGGTGTCACTCCCGCACCCGCTCCGCCCCTCTTCTGGAGGACGTGAGCAGGTGCGGGACGTGCACCCCGGGTGCTGGGGACCCCGATCCCCGGCGCCCCTGTTGGGATCGGGGCCCCAGGAGCAGCTGCGGCGGCGGGACTGACCTGCAGCGTCTGGATCGTTGGAGGTGAGTGACAGCCTCCTGCTGTTGCTTAGCAACAGCTCCCAGCATGCAAAAAGGGCATGCTGGGAGCTGTAGTTATGCAACAGCAGGAGGCAGACCACCAAAACTCCCAGCATTCCCTTATGGGCATGCTGGGACTTATGGTTTTGCAACAGCTGGAGGCACATTCTTTCTATGGAAAAGTGTACCTTCAGCTGTTGTATAACTACAACTCCCAGCTTGCACAAACAGCTAAAGTGCATGCTGGGAGTTGTAGTGGTGCATCTGCTGGTTGCATAACTACAACTCCCAGCATGCCCGTTGGCTGTCGGTGACTGCTGAGAGTTGTAGTTTTGCAACAGCTGAAGGCACACTGGTTGTGAAACTCAGAGTTTTTTTTTTACCTAACTCAGTGTTTCATGACCGGTGTGCCTCCAGCTGTTGCAAACTACAACTCTCAGCAGTCACCGTACACCATGCACCGTACATGCTGGGAGTTGTAGTTTTGCAACAGCTGGAGGCACACTGGTTGTGAAACACTGAGTTAGGTCACAAACTCAGTGATACATAACCAGTGTGGCTACAGTTGTTGCAAAACTGCAACTCTTAGCAGTCACCGACAGCCAACGGGCATGCTGGGAGTTGTAGTTATGCAACAGCTGGATGTCCCCCCCAATGTGAACTTACAGGGTACACTCACATGGGCGGAGGATTACAGTAAGTATCTGGCTGCAAATTTGAGCTGCCGCAAACTTTCTGCTGCAGCTCAAATTGCCAGCGAGAAACTACTGTGAACCCCCGCCCGTGTGACTGTACCCTAAAAACACTACACTACACTACCACAAAAAATAAAATAAAAAGTAAAAAACACTACGTATACACATACCCCTACACAGCCCCCCTCCCCTCCCCAATAAAAATGAAAAACGTCTGGTACGCCACTGTTTCCAGAACGGAGCCTCCAGCTGTTGCAAAACAACTTCCAGTATTGTCGGACAGCCATTGACTGTCCAAGCATGCTGGGAGTTTTGCAACAGCTGGAGGCACCCTGTTTGGGAATCACTGGCGTAGAATACCCCTATGTCCACCCCTATGCAATCCCTAATTTAGGCCTCAAATGCGCATGGCGCTCTCACTTTGGAGCCCTGTTGTATTTCAAGGCAACAGTTTAGGGTCACATATGGGGTATCGCCGTACTCGGGAGAAATTGTGTTACAAATTTTGGGGGGGTATTTTCTGCTTTTACCCTTTTTAAAAATGTAAAATTTTTGGGAAAACAAGCATTTTAGGTAAAAAAAAAATTTTTTTTTTACATATGCAAAAGTCGTGAAACACCTGTGGGGTATAAAGGTTCACTTAACCCCTTGTTACGTTCCCCGAGGGGTCTAGTTTCCAAAATGGTATGCCATGTGGGTTTTTTTTTGCTGTCCTGGCACCATAGGGGCTTCCTAAATGCGGCATGCCCCCAGAGAAAAATTTGCGTTCAAAAAGCCAAATGTGACTCCTTCTCTTCCGAGACCTGTAGTGCGCCAGCAGAGCACTTTTCACCCCCATATGGGGTGTTTTCTGAATCAGGAGAAATTGGGCTTCAAATTTTTAGGGGTATTTTCTGCTATTACCCTTTTTAAAAATAAAAATTTTTTGGGAAAACAAGCATTTTAGGTAAAATTTTTTATTTTTTTTTACATTTGCAAAAGTCGTGAAACACCTGTGGGGTATTAAGGTTCACTTTATCACATGTTACATTCCCCGAGGGGTCTAGTTTCCAAAATGGTATGCCATGTGTTTTTTTTTTGCTGTTCTGGCACCATAAGGGCTTCCTAAAGGTAAAATGCCCCCCAAAAACCATTTCAGAAAAACGTACTCTCCAAAATCCCCTTGTCGCTCCTTCCCTTCTGAGCCCTCTACTGCGCCAGCCGAACACTTTACATAGACATATGAGGTATGTCCTTACTCGAGAGAAATTGGGCTACAAATACAAGTAAAAATTTTGTCCTTTTACCCCTTGTAAAAATTCAAAAATTGGGTCTACAAGAACATGTGAGTGTAAAAAATGAAGATTGTGAATTTTCTCCTTCACTTTGCTGCTATTCGTGTGAAACACCTAAAGGGTTAAAACGCTGACTGAATGTCATTTTGAATACTTTGGGGGGTGTAGTTTTTATAATGGGGTCATTTATGGGGTATTTCTAATATGAAGACCCTTCAAATCCACTTCAAACCTGAACTGGTCCCTGAAAAATACTGAGTTTGAAAATTTTGTGAAAAATCGGAAAATTGCTGCTGACCGTTGAAGCCCTCTGGTGTCTTCCAAAAGTAAAAACACGTCAATTTTATGATGCAAACATAAAGTAGACATATTTTATATGTGAACCAAAAAAAAATGTATTCGTAATATTCATTTTCCTTACAAGCAGAGAGCTTCAAAGTTAGAAAAATGCAAAATTTTCAAATTTTTCATCAAATTTACGGATTTTTCACCAAGAAAGGATGCAAGTATCGACAAAAAATTACCACTATGTTAAAGTAGAATATGTCACGAAAAAACAATCTCGGAATCAGAATGATAACTAAAAGCATTCCAGAGTTATTAATGTTTAAAGTGACAGTGGTCAGATGTGCCAAAAACGCTCCGGTCCTTAAGGCCAAAATGGGCTCCGTCCTGAAGGGGTTAAGCTTATAAATTCCAGTTACTTCCTGGTTATGGTGGCTATCCCTGTGATCTCAAAGACTACATTTCCCTGCATGCACTGCTCACATTTCCTGCTCTCAGCTGCCTGAGCAGAGAGCTTGTTACCACCCCTAACTTATGTTAGTCACTCCCACATAACACTGAGCTCCAATCATAGCCCTATACAGCAGGGTGGCCACGAGGAAACAAACTAATCTCAGTGCTCAGAGAGAGGGACCCGGGAGTTGAAGCTGCAGTTTTACTCTGTAAAACCACTCCCTCCCCCTCCTCCTCTCAGTGAAACAGCTTTACAGTGGCACAATCTTCTCCCCCCTTCTCTGCCCTGCACTCCTCTCTCCCCAGTGCTCAGTGTGACCGCTCTACGCTGGCAGCTCCCTCCCCTCCATTTTCAGTGTGACAGCTCTACCTGGCAGCTCCCTCCCCTCCCCCCTCTCTTCCGTTCTCAGTGTAAAAACATTAGCAAGGAGAGGGGAGAGAATCAGCCTGTTTGCTGGGGCTGCTATGATCTGAATCAGCTGGCATATAGGCAGTGCTGCTCAGCCAATCACTGCAGAACAGAGGGAGGACAGTGTGAATATTCATCAGTTGGGAGGGGCTAAAGCCGAGCACAGGGAGCTCTCTGCAGCACAGGGGTTTTCTGGGTAATTGTTACGTCACGGCCCCCGGGATGCTGCTGATAACAGCCTGAATAGGGGGTCGAAAGTCATGAAAACCTGGGACAGCTGAATTTCCTGTCAGACAGAAGAATGCAGAAAAAGCTTGTTTCTAAGCAGCATTGGTAATGGAAGTGATTTACAAACCTATATAACTTTACCTTCTGCACTAAAAGCTGAACATTTTTTTACTGTGAGACTTGTCCTTTAATGGATATGTGTGGTGGCTCAGTATGGGATGGTGTGTCCCTGTACATTTCCTGTCCTGTCAGGCAGAGTCTCTCCATGTCCCCAGGGCCCGCTTTATGTGTTATCCCCTATGTACATAAGTCATATAATAAAATGTACTGTTTCTTTAATAGCTGTTACCATGTGATTGTTACCCAGGAGACAATAGTGACCAGGTGACCCCCCAAGTGACCTATGGGCTCCTTGCACAGTCCCCCTATAAAACCAGGGGAGGCTGCAATCTCTCTCTTTCAGCATTCTTGCTCCTGCTGAGGTCCAGTGCAGTCATCTCTGTTTGTGACCAGACCATTGGAGGCCTCAAGCCTAAAGTCTGCAGCCACAAAGTCAGCTCAAGTAAGCTAAAAAGTTATCTTCATGTCAATTGTCAAGTCAGTCAAGTCAAGTCTTCTATATAAACACCTTGGCTTGCACTAAAGTGTCTCTACATACTGCAAGTCCCAGCAAGCCTGTGAGGTCCTCTGTGTCACTGGTCATCTCCTTGGGATATTGGCTGTACTGCATAGACTGTATCACCTGTTTACCCTCAGTAAAGCTACCGTTGTCCTTAATTTGGCATTGTCTAGCCCAGGACCAGCGATATTACCTTCGGGTGGTTAAGGCTAAACCACGCCCTAGCATCACAACAAGAAGGGATTAATAACATCTGCCCCCAGGGTTACAGCATCTGCGCTATATTGCACCCCTGCACGCCACAACTTTAAAGTTGTGGTAACGGGGTGTGATGAGGGAAGATGGCATTAACCCTTTGTATTTGTGACGCCAGGGCATGGTTTATCCTCGATACCACCCAAAGGTATACATCTAGATCCTGAGCTAGGCACGGAGGCAATAATGACTCCGATGCCAAGTAAACTGATAATGATAGCTTTACTGAGGGTAGACAGATGGTAAAGACTATATAGTTCAGCCAGGGCCCACGGAGGTGACCAGTGACTCAGAGACCTTAAGGCTTTCTGGGAATTGTAGTAGGACTGGACAATATAATGCAGGCCATGCTGAGAGATGACAGGGACTGACTTGACATGACTGAAGACTAACAAAGCTATTACTGTAGCTTACTTGCATTTGATGGTGGCTGCAGGACTTGACTTTGAGGCCTCCAACACTCTGGACACACGCACTAGGCACGACTGACCTCAGCAAAGACTTATCTCCAAAGAGGAAAGAGAGAGAGAGGTAGCTCCACCCAGGGCTTATATGGAGGAGACTAGCAGGGAGCCCATAGATCACCCCTGGGATCACCTGGTCACTGGTACCTCCTGGGTAACAATCACATGACAAGTCACATGGTACATCTCTTA
This sequence comes from Hyla sarda, assembly GCF_029499605.1. Taxonomy (NCBI): domain Eukaryota; kingdom Metazoa; phylum Chordata; class Amphibia; order Anura; family Hylidae; genus Hyla; species Hyla sarda. The sequence continues at coordinate 375,196,788 of NC_079190.1, read as the reverse complement.
AAGCAACAAGATATTTTATAATACATTACAATAATGAACATATGTACAGGGGGGAAAAAAGTACAAGGGAGCCCAGGGGATACTAAAAGAAGACTGCCCGACAGGGCTGCAAGGGTAGCACCTCCTGTACTAGGCCACCACACATGCTTAGGAAGGATCCATGCTTATCTTTGGGCTAAATGGCTGTGTTGTAAGTCCAATATAACACTGCTGCTTTCTTTTTGTGAAATCGCCATTTCCTGTTGTAGTTTCCCCCTCCAACTACAAGTCCCAGGATCCCTTGTTTGAAAGTGTGAGGTCACTTTTCTCTCTTCCACACATCTGCCTCCGCACCCATTGAAACACACCTGAGCTGTCTTCCATGCTGTGCTGTAAACAATTGACCAGTGTTTTGTAACCAAAGTGCCTCCAGCTGTTGCAAAACTACAATTCCCTGCAGAAAGATCTCCCTTCCACCCAGCATACTCTCCACCTACTAAAGAAGACAGGTCCCCTTTGAACACCTGACTAGTGATGTAATGTCCCGGGCCGCCCTGCAACCTAGGAAAAACCTGAAACAACAGTAATTTTGTATGCTGTTAAAATCAAACATCAGGGCAAAGATTATATTAGAATTGTGAGAACAGCCATCAAACACAGGTGCAGACACTATATTATGAACTACACTAACTTTACAGCCCCTGTAGCATAGTCAAATAAAAAAAAATCCTGGAGTACCACTTTAACAACATGTCATGCCTTTTTTCCTCAAACAGTGCCACTTTTGCTTATAGACTGTGCCAGGTATTGCAGTTTCTCCTGAGCTGTAATACTAGACACAACCTATTTAGAATCTTGGACAACCCCTTCAGTTGATCTACCATTGCAGTTTTTGTGTAGCTACAAGTATTATGTATATAAAGCATGTGAGACCTGTAGTTGTTTAGAAATTGCACAAGTGGCTAATCCCTGCTACTGCTTTTTGTCTAATAATTAATTTAGCTACCCATTTGCCATTTTCTTCTGCTTACAATTACGCTGCAACCCCCCCCCCTCCCCCTGGTCCATCACTACTCTTATCTGTCTCCAACATACAAGGCTGTCAGCCGCAGCGTTCCTATCGGACTTGACTTCTTTTGAACATTTTTATGCACATCCGCTCTGCCTTGTCTTTCCTCTCAAATTCTTGGCCACACAGACATTCCCATCTCTCTTATCTCTTTTGTGATAACCAACATTTATCATTGACATTTCCATTGCATATCTTCCCCTAGCAATCTCTGTTCCTCTTCAAAAAAATATATATATATTTTCACCTTAACTAGAACATCTGCAAGCTTTATTTGTTGAGCCAAAGAGTTATTAAAACCGGCTGGTTATCAGCATCAACACTGAGCATCTGTGAGGAATCTGTATGATAAGGGGCTGTCAACATGGCTATAGTTTATCACTGTATCCCATTGCAATTAATTCAGAGAAGCTACAATTATGCTGTAATATTTTGTACAATGGCTTAACTGGAATAATTGCATAGGGACAACTGTTGCAAAAGTGAATTACTCTCCAAATCCCTAATTTCCTTTCTAGCCGCTCCAGTTTCTTTTAGAAAGTGTAACTTCATTTTAAACCTACACATTTTTATTCCTTATTAAGATGTTTTATGATTTATGCAGCTGACCATATGCAGCTGATTTGCAGCTGACCACTGACTGCCACTAAATCAAAAAAGGACATGAACTCTTAGAAGAATTTGTCATGTATGGAAACTACAGAAACTGTTCCCAAACAATCAGTTTTGGTCCAAATTTATTTGTGGTGAATCGCTTTCAAAAACGGCTATTTCTGGCTACAAAGAGCCGTATTTATCGGCATATAACACACACTGGCGTATAACACACACCCCCATTTTAATAGGGAAATTTAAGTAAAAAAAAAAAATACATATAAGATAAATGAAAGACTAAATGCCATATCATCCCTCTAACTTTGATTTTGCCTGAACTTCAGTTTGGTCCCCCCTTCCAGTGCCACATAATTCCTCCCCTTTTATCAGCCCGTGTGCCACATTTACACCCACCCGCCCCTTACCCTCTCATCATTCCCCACTGTCTTATCATTCCCCCACCCCTCTCTTATCATGCCCCCCTCTCATCATGCCCCCTTCTCACCATGCCCCCTTTCATCATGCCCTCTTCTCACCATGCCCCCTCTCATCATGCCCCCTTCTCACCATGCCCCCTCTCATCATGCCCCCTTCTCACCATGCCCCCTTCTCACCATGCCCCTCTCACCATGCCCCTCTCACCATGCCCCCTCTCATCATGCCCCCTCTCATCATGCCCCCTCTCATCATGCCCCCTCTCACCATGCCCCCTCTCATCATGCCCCCTTCTCACCATGCCCCCTCACATCATGCCCCCTTCTCACCATGCCCCCTTCTCACCATGCCCCTCTCACCCTGCCCCTCTCACCATGCTCCCTCTCATCATGCCCCCTCTCACCATGCCCCTCTCACCCTGCCCCTCTCACCATGCCCCCTCTCATCATGCCCCCCTCTCATCATGCCCCCTCTCATCTTGCCCCTTTCTCATCATGCCCCCTCTCATCATGCCCCCCTCTCATCATGCCCCCCCTCATCATGCCCCCTCTCATCTTGCCCCTTTCTCATCATGCCCCCTCTCATCTTGCCCCTTTCTCATCATGCCCCCTTCTCACCATGCCCCCTCTCTTCTTGCCCCTTTCTCATCATGCCCTCCTCTCATCATGCCCTTTTCTCACCATGCCCCCTCTCATCTTGCCCCTTTCTCATCATGCCCCCTTTTCATCATGCCCCCTTTTCATCATCCCCTTTCCCTCCGTTTTTGATATATATATATTTTCCCATCTTCCTTACTTAGCCGCGCTCGGCAGGCCAGGTCCGGTGTCGGGTCTTGCGGGCTGCGGTCAGTGAAGCTGGATGAGTGACGTCGTCTGCCGGCTGCACAGCATCAGGGACGTCACTCATTATTCGCTGCATCCGCCGCTGGTCAGTGTGGTCGCCGCTGGCAGCCCAACCGCAGCCACCTTAGAATAGTCACAGCGGCAGCAGCATTGAATGAGGGACGTCCCTGATCTTGTGCAGCAGAGCTAGCAGAGGACATCACTCATCCGGCTTCACTGACCGCAGCCGACACCGGACCTGGCCTGGCGAGCGCGGCTAGGTAACGAAGATGAAAAAAAAACAATACAATAAAAAGCAGAGGGGAAAAGAAGGAAAATGTAAAAAAAAAACAAAGGGGGAGCCGCGCGCTGGTCACTGATTTAATGTGGCCGCGGCCAGGCTGCTAATCCTTAACAAGCAGACGCTGCTGCGGCCACTTTAAATCAGTGACAAAAAGATTTATCGGTGTATAACACGCAGGCAGACTTTTTGCCTTGAATTTAAGTTTTAAAAGTGCGTGTTATATGCCGATAAATATGGTAATACTGTTATTCAGTATGACATGCAGATTACAGGCATCGCTATTAGAATCACTGCCGCAGAGCGTCTGGATGTGGCAGTAGGGAGACCATGTATTGTCAAAATTGAAGAGATTAAAGAGATTTTTTTATGTAATTTTTATTTTATTTAATTTGAATTTATTTTAATTTTTGAGTATCCATTCTGGTGCGCATCGAGCTGGCAGTCCGCTGTGAGGGGAGCTACCACCTGTTCCTGCCCCTGCCTCTCAAAATTTAAATGAAAGATTTTAGATATATTAAAACTTTAAACGTTTAATTCAAGGTGCCAACAGCATAAAGAGACCATATGGTGGCACAATGACACATAGGGCCTCAAAATTGAAAGGATTAAAGATATTTTGTAGAATGTTAATTGAAGATTTAAAATAGATTAAGATCAAGTTTCATTTAATGTGCCAGCAGCATGAGGAGACCACATGGCCACGGTGTGTCTGGGTCCTCTGACTTGTCTTCCTCATCACCCTGTAGCTCCACAGCCTGCTTCAACTCCTCCTCTCCTGTCAGATGACTATAAAAACCACCCATTTTGCAAAACTTTGCCTGTGCTCCACTGTCCCCCTCCTCCTCCAGTTCAGCCCCCACAGGGCTCATGTGGCCTTGAGAAGTAGGTGCCACGTCTCCAGTGCCCTGAACAGCCATCATTTCCAACATGTGTTGTAGGATTGGAAGCAGTGGAATGACGTCGTTCATCCCATAATCCTGGCGACTGACTAATAATGTGGCTTCCTCAAAGGGCCTGAGCAAACGCCAGGTGTCACATATGAGCTGCCACTGGTTGACATTGAGGTTACACAGGGGAGTCCCCCTATCCGCTTGGATTATTAAGAAATTGGTGATGACTTTTCTCTGTTCTTATAGTCGGTCCAACATATGGTGGGTGGAATTCCAACGTGTGGAAACGTCACAAATCAGACTATGTTGGGGGATGCCGTTCTGACGCTGCAGCTCAAGGAGGGTGTGCTTTGTGGTGTACAAGTGGCTGAACAGCATGCAAAGTTTTCTTCCCATTGTTAGGATGTCTTGCAGGCTTCAGGAACACTTCAGGAATCACTTAACAACCAGATTGAACACATGTGCTATGAAGGATCATGGCTCAGGCTTCCTTGAAGCAGCGCAGACAAGATGTTCTTCCCAATGGTTCCCATTTCCAGTTTTTGTGGAGTAAGCCATGATTTGATTTCTTGATGAAAAACTTTTAGCAGTTCCTCCAATGTGTGACTCCGTTCACCAAGGCAAACCATATGAAGAACAGCAAGACACCGTCGTGCCCCTGAAGGGGCATTTTTCTAAAAATTATTAATTAAAATCAATTAAACTTTAAATTAATTTATTAAAATAATTCAAATTATTTAAAATTTTTATGTAATGTGCTAGCACCACATGGCATCACAATGACACAGCCTGGAGGTGGCAGGAGCATAAGGAGAACATATAGTGGCAGAATGACCAAGTCTGGAGGGGGCAGCAGCAAGAGGAGACCATAGGGCCTCACATTTGAAAAGATATATTTTCAAATTTAAATTGAAGATTTTAAATAGAACATTACCATAACATTTTTTAGGTAATGTCCCAGAAGCATGAGGAGACCATAGAGCCTCACAACTGGAGATTAAAAGATATATTTTCAAATTTAAATTAATGATTTTAAATAGATAACCATAAAAATGTTTAGGTAATGTCTCAGCAGCATGAGGAGACCACATGGAGGCACAATGGCACAGCCTGGAGGTGGCAGCAGCAAGAGGAGACCATATGGTGACAGAATGACACAGCCTGGAGGTGGCGGCAGCCTGACCAGACCAAAGGCCCTCGCAATTGAAAAGATAAAAGATATTTTTTAAAATTGCATATGGCTATGTTAACATCTTCCAGACACTGCCACACCGCAGAGTAGCTGATTTCCCCCCCCCAACAGTCCGCACTGACTGACTGCTACTGCCGCTGACTCCAGGGACCCCCTCTTCCACTACTTCTGGGCAGGTAGGCTCCAGACTTCCCACCACTGCCACCATGCTGACTCCAATCCATGCTACCACCTTGCTCGCTCAACGCTTTCACGGGCAACCTGCCACCCTCTTTTCCTGATGATGATGAAGCCCCTTCTGCACCCGGCTCCCAAGAAAGATCGGCTTCATCATCATCGAGTTGTGTCAGCACATCACTGATGTAGTCCTCAGGTTCCTCAACAGTATGTGCTTCAAGAGCCTGAACGCTCCCAGCACCACCTACCACGCCACTCTCCTCCTCACTACTTGCCTGCTTAGCGAAGGAAGTGGGGGATGTCTCCTCCCCTTCTTGGCTGGGCAGAAGCTTCTGACTGTCCTCTAGTAGATCGTCCTGACTAAAAAGTGGAGCTGAGCCCACAGCATAGGATACTTCATGGGGAAGGGAACAGCATAGGACAGAGGCAAATGGAGGACAGGGACTGCTTCCAGGCCATGCCAACTGATGTTTGTGTCTGAAGAATCCACCGACTGTTGATTGGGGGTGTCAGATGTCACTTGTGATGAAGTGGATGACCGAGTTAACCGGTCAAAGACAGCAGATAGGTCGCTGGTCGAGACACGACCGCTAGCTGATACCGGGAGCTCAGGCCTCTCACTGCGACTCCTGCTGCCACTCGCCCCTAGTCAGCTGCAACCTTTGCCTGCGCCTGAGGAATTTAGGCCTTTAACACTCCTCTGTGAACATCCTAGAACTTCTCTGCCTGACATACTTAGTGCGTATCTGAGGGGAGTTCAATACTCTCCAGTACGCTTAAAACAGTATTTGTCTAGAACAGCAGCAGGTGTGTACTTTTGACTGGCTTTTCACATTAACTAGGCCCTTAAGACTTTAACAGGAACAAAATGATACACCATGTAGATGTACTTATGTGGTATGCACTTATGAGGGGAGTACAATGCGCTCCAGTACGCTTAAAACAGTATTTGTCTACAACAACAGCAGGTGCGTACTTTTGGCTGTCCTTTCACAGTAACAAGGCCCTTAAGACTTTAACAGAAAAAAAATGGTACACCACTTAGATGTACGCACAGGTTACACTTAATAGAGGACAATACACCCACAATTGCACTCTCTCTCAATCTCTTTCCATTCTCTATCTGTGCTTCTAGGCTGTATTTGGGTTTGAGGTAAATCGCTGCTGTAATACACCTGCAATTGCCCTTTCTCTCTCAATCTATCTCCCTTCCCGATCAGTGCTTCTAGGCTGGATTTGGACTTGAGGTGAATCACTGCTGTAAAAAAAGCTTTTCTGTGCAACACACTGCTCTCTGTTCATCTCCCTCTGCAATAGAACGCTGATGTGAGTTGCCACAAGATGGCTGTCGATTATATAGGGCTGTGACATCACAGGGGTGGCTGACTGCTGATAGGCTGCATGTGATTCAGGGTCATCCCGCCAAAAATATCATGCATGCAGAAATGTACATATGAATATAAATTTATATCATATCATAAAACAAAAAAATATCATATCATAAAACTAAAAGATTGTATATGTATATGGAGGTACTCCAAAGGAGAAACAAATGCAGCAAAGTAGAAACAAGAATAAAATTCATAAATATCATCACCCATAGACTATATTAGCTTAAAAAGTTTTCCTTTAACCCTTCGGGCCACAACGTGTTCATTCTAAGAATCCAAAACGATTCCCTGTTAATAAGTTTATGGTATCTATTATAGATCTGTTCAGGAATGGATTCAATTACACAAACCGACAGACAATGGGGATCTTTTGCGTGGATCATGGTAATGTGCCTAGATGCACTATGCTGCATGAATTCTATATGGATATTGTTGCAGTGCTTATTCATTCTAGCTCTAAGTGTCTGTACTGTACGACCAATTTATTGAATCCCACATTTACATGTGAGTAAATAAATAACGTACATAGAAGAGCAATCATGCCTTTCTTTTATGGAAAAAAAAACTTCACCCGTAGAGAAAGATTTTAGGGTCGATGTATTGCTCTTTGGAATCCATGTACAACAGAGGCATCTAGAGGTACCACAATTAAAGGTGCCAGTGCAGGAATAAAGTGCACTTGTGCTCTTTTTGGGCAAAATTGTCCTAAGACAACTTGGTGCAAGGTGGCTCCTCAGAGTACGTGCTCGCCAATAGGTAATGAGAGTTGTTTTTTCAGTTTTTTATATTGGGTCACTTAGAAGTACCGCCCAGTGTCTCTTAAGAATATTATGAATTTGGGTTGTTGAACTTTTATAGTTCGCTTGAAATTAAATTTCCTTTTATTCTCAGAATTTTTATTATTGTCATTAGATCTATAATTTTTCTGGTTACTTTTAAGAATTAAATCACTTTGTTTGAGGGTCTTAATTTTTTTGTATGCCATATTCAATAGTCTCTTTGGGTAACCTTTTTCTTTAAAAAGATTATGTAGAATTAAAATGGGTATGAGTTCGAATTAAATCATCAACTCCAAATCGAAAAAAAAAACTATATAGTTCTGCGATCGACTGGGTGTAAACCAGACTCCATTCATTACAGTTAATGTGGGCAAAAAATGAAAAAGCCTCCTGTTCAGAACCATTCCAAATGATGACAAGGTCATCAATATACCTTCGATAAAATATTGTACAATGTATAGGGACTCGAAATGCCCCATATACAAATTTGCATAACTAGGGCAAATGGAGTCCCCATCACACATTCGTGCAGATGGATTCCAAAGAGTTATACGTTAACCCTAAAATCTTTCTCTACAGGTGAAGTTTTTTCCACAAAACAAAGCCATGATTGCTCTTCTATGTACGTAATTTGTTTACTCACATGTAAATGTGGGATTCAATACATTGGTCGTACAGTACAGACACTTAGAGCTAGAATGAATAACCACTGCCACCATGTCCATATAAAATTCATGCAGCATGGTGCATCTAAGCACCTTACCATGATCCACGCAAATGATCCTCAGTGTCGGTATATATAATTGAATCCATTCCTGAACAGATCCATAATAAATACCAAAAACTTATTAACTGGAATTGTTTAGAATTTTTTGTTTGAACACGTTGTGGCCCTAAGGGTTAGGCTGGGTTCACATCACGTTTTTGCCATACTGTTTTCAATCCGTTTTTCTAAAGAAACCGTATGGCAAAAAAACGGATGGAACAGTATGGAAAAAAGTAAACTGTATGCGTTTTTAAACAGTATACTGTTTTTAAAAGTGCATACAGTTCCGTCAGTTTTTATAGAAAAAAAGCCCATACGTTTTTGAAAATGTCCATTTTTAATGGGAGGGGACTTGGGTGGGGACTTTAGGATTCAAATGCGCATGTGCAAAGTAAAAACGTATACATTTTTCCTGTATGGAAGCGTATACATGTGCATTTCCCATTGATGTCCATGTTAAAAACAAAACGTATGCGGTTGCAGTACGGTTTTTAAACCTGAGACAAAATTGTGGTCAACCACGGTTTTCACTCCGGTTTAACCCCTTAAGGACACAGCCCATTTTCACCTCTAGGACGCAGCCCTTTTTTGCACATCTGACCACTGTCACTTTAAACATTAATAACTCTGGAATGCTTTTACTTATCAATCTGATTCCGAGATAGTTTTTTCGTGACATATTCTACTTTAACATAGTGGTAAATTTTTGTGGTAACTTGCATCCTTTCTTGGTGAAAAATCCCCAAATTTTATGAACTTTTCTAACTTTGAAGCTTTCTGCTCGTAAGGAAAATGGATATTCCAAATATTTTTTTGGGGGATTCACATATACAATATGTCTACTTTATGTTTGCATCATAAAATTTATGTGTTTTTACTTTTGGAAGACACCAGAGGGCTTCAAAGTTCAGCAGCAATTTTACAATTTTTCACAAAATTTTCAAACTCGCTATTTTTCATGGACCAGTTCAGGTTTGAAGTGGATTTGAAGGGTCTTCATATTAGAAATACCCCATAAATGACCCCATTACAAAAACTGCACCCCCCAAAGTATTCAAAATGACATTCAGTAAGTGTTTTAACCCTTTAGGTGTTTCACAGGAAAAGCAGCAAAGTGAAGGAGAAAATTCAAAATCTTCATTTTTTACACTTGCATGTTCTTGTAGACCCAATTTTTGAATTTTTACAAGGGCTAAAAGGATAAAATTTATACTTGAATTTGTAGCCCAATTTCTCTCGAGTAAGCACATACCTCATATGTCTATGTAAATTGTTCGGCGGGCGCAGTAGAGGGCTCAGAAGCGAAGGAGCGACAAGGGGATTTTGGAGATTACGTTTTTCTGAAATGGTTTTTGGGGGGCATGTTGCATTTAGGAAGCCCCTATGGTGCCAAAACAGCAAAAAAAAAAAAAAGAAAACACATGGCATACCATTTTGGAAACTAGACCCCTTGGGGAACGTAACAAGGAATTAAGCGAGCCTTAATACCCCACAGGTGTTTCATGACTTTTGCATATGTAAAAAAAAAAAAAAAGAATTTCGCTAAAATGTGTGTTTCCCCCCAAATTTCACATTTTTGCAAGGGTTAATAGCAGAAAACACCCCCCAAAATTTGTAACCCCATCTCTTCTGAGTATGGAGGTACCCCATAAGTTGACCTTTAGTGCACTACGAGCGAACTACAATGCTCAGAAGAGAAGAAGTCATATTTGGCTTTTTGAGAGCAAATTTTGCTCAGGGGGCATGTCGCATTTAGGAAGCCCCTATGGTGCCAGGACAGCAAAAAAAAAACACATGGCATACCATTTTGGAAACTAGACCCCTTGAGGAACGTAACAAGTGATAAAGTGAACCTTAATACCCCACAGGTGTTTCACGACTTTTGCATATGTAAAAATTTTATTTTTTTTTTACCAAAAATGCTTGGTTTAGCAAAAATTTAACATTTTTAAAAAAGATAATAGCAGAAAATACCCTCCAAAATTTGAAGCCCAATTTCTCCTGATTCAGAAAACACCCAATATGGCGATGAAAAGTGCTCTGCTGGTGCACTACAGGTCTCAGAAGAGAAGGAGTCACGTTTGGCTTTTTGGAAGCAAATTTTGCTCTGGGGGCATGCCGCATTTAGGAAGCCCCTATGGTGCCAGGACAGAAAAAAAAAACACATGGCATACCATTTTGGAAACTAGACCCCTTGGGGAACGTAACAAGGGGTAAAGTGAACCTTAATACCCCACAGGTGTTTCACGACTTTTGCATATGTAAAAAAAATTATTTTTTTTACACTAAAATGCTTGTTTTCCCCCAAATTTTACATTTTTACAAGGGATAATAGCAGAAAATACCCCCCAAAATTTGTAACCCCATCTCTTCTGAGTATGGAAATACCCCATAAGTGGACGTGAAGTGCACTGGGGACGAACTACAATGCTCAGAAGAGAAGGAGCATCATTGAGCTTTTGGAGAGAGAATTTGGCCATGTGCATTTCCAAAGCCCCCCGTGGTGCCAGAACAGTGGACCCCATTTTTAAAACTACACCCCTCACGGAAGGTAATAATGCTTATAAGGAAAATGAATATTCCAAATACATTATATATTGATTCACATATACAATATGTCTACTTTATGTTTATATCATAAAGTTGACATGTTTTTACTTTTGGAAGACATCAGAGGGCTTCAAAGTATAGCAGCAATTTTCCAATTTTTCACCAAATTTTCAAAATCAACATTTTTCAGGAACCAGATCTGTTTTGAAGTGGATTTGAAGGGTCTTCATATTGGAAATACCCCATAAATAACCCCATTATAAAAACTGCACCCCTCAAAGTACTTAAAATGACATTCAAAAGGCTTGTTAACCCTTTAGGTGTTTCACAGGAATAGCAGAAAATTGATGGAGAAAATTCAAAATCTTCATTTTTTACACTGGCATGTTCTTGTAGACCCAGTTTTTGAATTTTTACAAGGGGTAAAAGGAGATAAATCTTCATAAATTTCTCTGGAGTAAGGAAATACCTCATATGTGTATGTCAAGTGTACGGCGGGTTCACTAGAGGGCTCAGAAGGGATGGAGCGACAGTGGGATTTTGGAGAGTGAGTTTTTCTGAAATGGTTTTTGTGGGGCATGTCGCATTTAGGAAGCCCCTATGGTGCCAGAACAGCAAAAAAAAAAAACACATGGCATACTATTTTGGAAACTGCACCCCTCAAGGCACGTAACAAGGGGTCCAATGAGCCTTAACACCCCACAGGTGTTTGACGACTTTTTGTTAAAGTCGGATGTGTAAATGAAAAAAAATTGTTTTCAATAAAATGCTGGTTTTCCCCCAAAGTTTACATTTTTACAAGGGGTAATAAGAGAAAATGACCCCCCAAATTTGTAACCCCATCTCTTCTGGGTATGAAAATACCCAATGTGTGAAAGTCAAGTGCTCTGCTGGCGCACTACAATGCTCAGAAGAGGAGGAGCGCCATTGAGCTTTTGGAGACAGAATTGGTTTGGAATAGAAGTCAGGGGCCATGTGTGTTTACAAAGCCCCCCGTGGTGCCAGAACAGTGGAGTCCCCCCCTACATGTGACCCCCATTTTGGAAACTACACCCCTCACAGAATTTAATAAGGGGTGCAGTGAGTATTTACACCCCACTGGCATTTGACAGATCTTTGGAACAGTGGGCTGTGCAAATGAAAAATTACATATTTCATTTCACAGACCACTGTTCCAAAAGTCTGTCAGACACCTGTGGGGCATGAATGCTCACTGTACCCCTTATTACATTACATGAGGGGTGTAGTTTCCAAAATGGGGTCACACGTGGGGGGGTCCATTGTTCTGGCTCTATGGGGGCTTTGTAAACACACGTGGCCATCAATTCCGGACACATTTTCTCCTCAAAATCCCAATGGTGCTCCTTCTCTTCTGAGCATTGTAGTGCGCCAGCAGAGCACTTTACATCCACATATGGGGTATGTTCTTACTCAGAAGAAATAGGGTTACAAATTTTGGGGGGATTTTTTCCTATTTTTCTTTGTGAAAATTAAAAATTTTGGGTAACACCAGCATTTTAGTGAATTATTTTTATTTTTTCATTTTTCCATCCAACTTTGAAGAATTTTCATTAAACACCTGTGTGGTGTTAAGGCTCATTATACCACTTGTCACGTTCTGTGAGGGGTGTAGTTTCCAAAATGGGGGTCACATGTGGGTATTTCTTTTTTTGTGTTTATGGCAGAACCGCTGTAAAATCAGCCACCCCTGTGCAAATCACCAATTTAGGCGTCAAATGTACATAGTGCGCTCTCACTCCTGAGACTTTTTGTGCGCCTGCAGAGCATTTTACTCCCACATCTGGGGTATTTCCGTACTCAGGAGAAATTGCGTTACAAATTTTGGGGGTCTTTTTTCCTTTTAACACTTAAAATGAAAATAAAAAGTATGGGGCAACACCAGCATGTAAGTGTAAAATTATATTTTTTTTACACTAACAAGCTGGTATAGCCCCATACTTTTCCTTTTCATAAGGGGTAAAAGGAGAAAAAGCCCCCCAAAATTTACGGGAATACCCCATATGTGGCCCTAAACTATTTCCTTGAAATATGAAAGGGCTCCGAAGTGAGAGAGCGCCATGTGCATTTGAGGACTAAATTAGGGATTGCATAAGGGTGGACTCTACACCAGTGATTCCCAAACAGGGTGCCTCCAGCTGTTGCTAAATTCCCAGCATGCCTGGACAGTTAGTGGCTGTCCGGAAATGCTGGGAGTTGTTGTTTTGAAACAGCTGGAGGCTCCATTTTGGAAACACTGCCATACAATACGTTTTTTATTTTTATTGGGGGGGTGGACAGTGTAAGGGGTGTGTGTGTTGTGTTTTACTCTTTATTATGTGTTAGTGTAGTGTTTTTAGGGGACATTCGCACTGGCGTGTTACGGTGAGTTTCCCGCTAGGGGTTTGAGCTGCGGCGAAAAATTTGCCGCAGCCCAAACTTGAAGCAGGAAACTTACTGTAAACCTGGCTGTGTGAATGTACCCTGTACATTCACATAGGGGGGGGGGGCAAACCGCCAGCTGTTTCAAAACTACAACTCCCAGCATGTATTGACAGACCGTGCATGCTGAGAGTTGTACTTTTGCAACAGCTGGAGGCACACTGGTTGGAAAACCTTCAGTTAGGTTCTGTTACCTAACTCAGTATTTTACAACCAGTGTGCCTCCAGATGATACAATACTACAACTCCCAGAATGTACTGATCGCCGAAGGGCATGCTGGGAGATGCAGTTATGCAATAGCTGAAGGTACGCAACTACAACTCCCAGCATGCCGAGACAGCTGTTTGCTGTTTGGGCATGCTGGGATTTGCAATTTTGCAACATCTGGAGGGCCACAGTGATCTCCAAACTGTGGTCCTCCAGCTATTGCAAAACAACAAATCCCAGCATGCTCAGACAGCAAACAGTTGTTTGGGCATGCTAGGAGTTGTAGTTTTGCAAGATCTGGAGGGCTACAGTTAGAAACTGTACCCTCCAGATGTTGCCAAGCAACTCACCGGCTTCCGTACGATCCAGCCGCACGACATCGCCGCCCGCCGATCTCCGTCGCCCGCCCGGATGGGTAAGTGGATCTTCGGCGCCGGTCCCCATCATTTTTCCAGTCCTGCCCCGCCTAATGTGAGTGGGCAGAACGGGGAAAACGAAAGTTAACCCCCCCGCCCCCGATCTGCTATTGGTGGTCGCGTCTAGACCACCAATAGCAGGGATAGGAGGGGTGGCACCCCTGCCACCTCACTCCTATCCCTTCAGGGGGATCGTGGGTGTCTTAGACAACCGCGATCCCCCTTATATTCCGGGTCACTGGGTCACCATAGACCCGTAATGACCCTGAATCGCGTAAATCGCAGGTGTGAATTCACTTGTGATTTGCCGCGATCGCCGACATGGGGGGGTCTAATGACCCCCCTGGGCGTTTGCAGGGGATGCCTGCTGAATGATTTCAGGAGGCATCCCAGTCCGATCCCCGCCCAGCGTGGCGGGGGCCGGAATTCTCTATGACGTACGCGTACGTCATGGGTCCTTAAGTACCAGGGTGTCATGACGTACGCGTACGTCAAGGGTCCTTAAGGGGTTAATGTGTGCAAAGCATCATGAAATCTGAGGATTACCAACAGATTGTGGGTGGCACTGTACAGCCCAGTGTCAGAAAGCTGGGTTTGTGTCTTCCAGCAGATCTTTGGTCTTCCAGCAGGAGAATGACCCCAAACATACATCAAAAAGCACCCAGAAATGGATGGCAACAAAGCGCTGGAGAGTTCTGAAGTGGCCAGCAATGAGTCCAGATCTAAATCCCATTGAACACCTGTGTAGAGATCTTAAAATTGCTGTTGAGAAAAGGCACCCTTCCAATAAGTGAGACCTGGAGCAGTTTGCAAAGGAAGAGTGGTCCAACATTCCGGCTGAGAGGTGTAAGAAGCTTATTGATGTTTATAGGAAGCAACTGATTTCAGTTATTTTTTACAAAGGGTGTGCAACCAAATATTAAGTTAAGGTTGCCAATAATTTTGTCCAGCCCATTTTTGGAGTTTGGTGTGACATTATGTCCAATTAGCTTTTTTTCCTCCCTTTTTTTGGTTTAGTTCCAATACACACAAAGGGAATAAACAAAACATGTGTTAGTGCAATCCTTTTCTGTGAGAAATACATAATTTTCTTGAAAAAATTTCAGGGGTGCCATGACTGTTTTTATTTATTCCCAGGGATGTGTATATATGCACAACCATTTTTTCTTTAGTATCTGGAGGTAATCTTGGAGATTTATATGAGATTTATATGATTTTCACATGCATGTTTTGTATGAATGTTTATTGTTTCTCCTTTGGCCACGCTCCTTTTATTGTATTCTTGAATTTTATCAATGAATGTGACGTCATGTGAATGTAACATACCCATCGTGTCTGTATAAATTTCAATTTAAGGTTATGTATCATTACGCCTGATTAATCGGTCTTGAAATGCGTTGCGTGTCTTTAATCTAATATTTCAAATAAAGATTCCTTTTGCTAAACCTTCTGGACTTACCTGGTTCCCTTCGACAGCGCGATCTCCAGCTTCCACTTGCCTGCTTGTTCCTCCGCCTTTCATTTAACGCTCCAGGACATACAGGTACGCCCTGATGCTTTAAGTCCTAGTTAGGAAGGGTGTACCTGTACGCCCTGCATCCTTAATGGGTTAATATCATTTTGATTATTACTTTTATTTTTTTTATGTTTTTAATAAATAGACACAGATTTTTTTTTTAAATCTAAATTGTATAGCAACATATTTTAACTAACTCACCCCCTCTTAACCCTGTTCTGATTCCCTTCCCTGAAGGCTGATACCTGATCCCCTTTTTTCTCCTAAACTGTAAAGGACACACCAGGATTAACTGCTTATTTTGCAGGTGCTTCCTTGCCCCAAAAGACGCCAGGTAGACTGCATGACGATTGACTCATGTTCCAATCTTTGTCTTCAAATTTACTTTAGCTACATCTCTCTTTTAGTTTTGTCTGTGCTGAACCATGACTTTTCCATTTGTGCTGATACAATAAAAAGTTGTGAGCGGAGTAATGCTTTTTGATCTGTCTTATAAAAGGGAATAATTAAATGGTTTGTAAAATGTTTAAACATTCCCTATCCTTCTATATGACTTTTATGTGAATAGATTTTACTTGTCTCTACATGGTTCTTGTTTAAACTGTTCTTTAAGTGTACCTGTCAATAACAAAAGTCTGACATGTCCTAGGGACATTCTTTATTCTTCATTCCCTATGGGAGTCCCAAAGAGAATTAAATGCTGTTCTCAGGCATCTCTGGCATTCCTATAGAAGTATATGGAGTGTGTGCCATCTGCGGCAGGTGCTCCTTCCACTGAGCCAGGGTGCTATTCACTAGATTGTGGCGGTTTCCAATGGTCAGACCCCCTGCGATCAGACACTGTCAGCTTAAGTTGTCTTTCACTGGACAAACTCTTTAAGCCATTACAAAGTTGTTACCACATAAAGTGAGATGGGTCAGATAAAAAAAAATTGGTATTCCAATGAAAAGCTATTTTTTCCATATCAACTGGCTCTGGAAAGTTAAACAGATTTGTAAATGACTTCTATTAAATATTAATTCTTCCAGTACTAATCAGCTGCTGTATGCTCCAGAGGAAGTTGAGATGTTATTTTCGGTCTGACCACAGTGCTCTCTGCTGACACCTGTCTGTGTCAGGAACTGTCCAGAGTAGGAGCAAATCCCCATAGCAAACCTCACCTGCTCTGGACAGTTCCTGACATGGACAGAGGTGTCAGCAGAGAGCACTGTGGTCAGGCAGAAAAGAACAACTCAACTTCCTCTGTAGAACACAGTATAACCACCCTGAATTTTCTTCTGGCCTAACTTCCTGTATGGTTAGTGAATGGGGTCCCAGGGGTCTCTTCTGCTGGGCTGATGTAGTTGATCCCCTCTCCCATTCACTATTACCCTTTGAACAGCGGGTTTCCCAGTTCGGTCTTCCCCCCTCTGAACGGCTCCATTACCTGCAGCTTAGTCACTTTATGTCCTCTAAGCTGGGATCTACTGTGGCTTCCCTACCTACAGTGTTTGAGCGACTGTGCCGCTCTTGGCCTCAGACGAAGGGACTTCTTTCAGATATCTATTCTTATTCTTAATGCCCCTCCTGATGGGGGCATCCCCTCTCATCGTTGGGAGGAGGATTTGAACACCACCATCCCTCTTCCTCAATGGAGTATTATCTGGGAACGGGTTTCTAAGGCCTCTATCTGTATGTTGTACAAAAAGACCCAATTCAAGATGCTGATGGGCTGGTATCATACGCCTGAATTGCTGAACAAGTTGAACCCTGATATTTCTCCTCAATGTTGGCATTGTGGAGTGGGTCTTGGGTCTGTTTTTCACATTTTCTGGTCTTGTCCACTTATTAATTATTGGAGGATGGTGGGCCACCTGATTCACAATGTTTTAGGGTCCCTGTTCCCCTGGATCCGTTAATTTACCTTCTACATCTTTCTCATAGGGCCCTGATTAAGAGACCATTTAAGCTATTTTTACACATAGTGCTGGCAGCTAAAACCCTTATCGCTAAATGCTGGAAGTGCTTACTCCACTTCAGAAATTGATCTTTTGGCCTGGCTTCGTGAGATACGCTCCCTTGAATCCCTTACTGCCTCTTTAAATAATTCTGTTCCTCTTTTTCTCTCCGTGTGGGAGTCGTGGGATAGATTTTCTGATAGACAACCTCCCTGAATTTCTTGATCATCTCTTTTTCCACTTCTTTTGTTCTCTTCCATCTCCAGTTTCTTTTTTCTTTCCAACCATTTTTCCCTTCTTTGTTTTGTGGTGTCTTGTTTATTATTTATGTTATGATGTCTTTTGTTGTTATT